>NC_058523.1:63063777-65463777 GCF_904849725.1 Hordeum vulgare subsp. vulgare
ATATATATATATATATATATATACACATATACACATATCTCTCCCTAATAATAAAGCAAATAGGGTTTCTGGTCGTCCGTCATCGAAAATACCCCTGAAGTTGGTATAAATTACCCACCATGCCACCCGTAAGTCAAAAAACGATTCAGTTTTTCTTAAGTCACCGCGCGACGCGTATCCCTTATAGAGACCTATGCCATTCTATATTAATTGTCCAACACTAGCGGGATGGAGTGAGCCTTACTCTTCTAACCTGAAGACCCAGGTTCGAATCCCTTTGCTTCTTTTTTTTACTTTTCTACGCTTTTTTCCTTTTTTTACTTTTCTATGCTTTTTTCCTTTTCTAACGAGTACATGTTTCACACAGTGTAATAATTCGGTTCGGATTCTTTGTTTAACTTTTCTACACTTTTTTGGCACACTAAATACTTTTTAAAATATTCATATATTACAACTCTTTTCCTTTTATAACGAGTACATGTTTCACACAGTGTAATAATTCGGTCCGGATTCTTTGTTTAACTTCTCTACACTTTTTTGGCAGATTATATACTTTTTAAAATATTCATATATTACAAAAATTGTTAATCATGTTAATCGTTTCAAAGTAGTTAATACTTTTTTTACAAAATAGACATTTTCAAGGGAATAAAAAAGGCTCTCGCCTTTATGGAGCATGTTGCCTATACATACTTTTTTACACAATAGACATTTTCAAGGAAATAGAAAAGGCTCTGGCCGGCATATTATGAAACATGCAGCCTATACATGTCCAATAGGCGCTGCATCGTGTTTGGTTTATTAATAAGCGATCCGTTAAATTGCAACGAACGTGGGAGTGGCGCACTGGTTGGTGTGATTGGTTTATTAATAAGTGATCCGTTAAATTGCAACGAACGTGGGAGTGGCGCATTGGTTGGGGTACCAAACTTCTACATACACCTAAGATCCAGATTTGAGTCCTGCATACCTCACTTTTTTGTTCGTTTTTTAAATCGGGCAAGTACACACATATGACTTGGCGGGAAGCACATAAAATGTAATTTGGTATTATATGTGAAGCAATTGTAATCTGAAACACGAAAAGATCAGTCTATCTCAAGTATTTTCAATCACTGAATCTTTTAGACCAGGCCAAGGAGAACTATACCTTTTATGATTCTACATGAAAAACACATATGGGGATGTATCTGGTGCACCGGATCCCCGTTGCACATTCTAAAATGTTTAGAAAAATTCAAAAACAAATTAGTGCATTGACACAACATAAATGTATGTTGCTACAAAAAATCAAATCAAAATTCAAAACATTGCCTATAGTGTCGAAATTGAAGATGGATCGCTGTTTCTACTACAGACGACGTGGACGATTAGGATTGATCACGTTTGTTGTTAATAGGTGGATATTGTGGGCGTATAGAAAAAATGCAAAACAAATAGAACACCATGTATGTAAGGATTTGTTTTACCCGTTGCAACCCATGGGCAATTTTTGCTAGTATATATATATATATATATATATATACATATATATAAGAGTACATGATCATCTTGAAGTACAAGTCAAGACAGGAATAAATCCTAATCTATCTATGTTTCCTAAACAATCACGATACTCAACACATTCAACATCTGTTTTTTGAATACACTATTGCAGGAGAAATTTGGTCTGTCATTGCTGAATGTTTTCGCATCTTACCTGATTCTTTTGTGTAGAGAGAGGAGTTGGCAATGCAATAGTCAATGTATTGATGGGTGCCAAGGGCACGTATATATGGAGTACAAATGGGCCTCTATCTCAACTATACAAAACTAGGAGATGGATCGGGCTATATGCCATATACATGCAACATATGTTCAACACCCCCCCCCATAGTCGAAGCATCGTATGAGAGGTGGAGACTGGACCGAAACTCCTCGAAGACGGCAATCGGCAATCCCTTAGTCATCACATAAGCAAACTGTTGCGACGTCAGCACGTGTAGGACTCGAACTCGGCCAAGGGCAACCTACTCGCGAACAAAGTGAGTATCGAGCTCGATATGCTTCATACGTCGATGATGCATCGGGTTGGCGGAGAGATAAACCGCGCTGACGTTGTCACATAAAACAAGAGTAGCTTTATAATTGTCACAAAGCAACTCCTGTAGGAGATAACGAACCCAACAACACTCCGCCACGAGGTCAGTAGAGGTGGAGGCTGTCAGGGTGAGACCCAGAGACGTGGTGACACGTATGTACCGAAGAATACATCATACCAAGGTCCAGTGAGTATCTCGTAGCGACTGCATGTGGAGGCACACCTGCTAAACAGCATACTTCAGGTCCGGTCGTGTGAGCGTCGGGTGTTGTAGGGTGATGACCCACAAGTATAGGAGATCAATCGTAGTCCTTCCGATAAGTAAGAGTATCGAACCCAATGAGGAGCGGAAGGATCTGACAAGTGGTTTTCAGCAAGGTAAAATCTGCACGCACTGAAATTGTCGGTAACAAGTGATTGTGTGGTGAGATGATTCGTAGCAAGCAACAAGTAACAAAAGTAGCAACGGTGCAGGAAAGTGGCCCAATCCCTTTTGTAGCAAGGGACAAGCCTGGACAAAGTATTATAGGAGGAAAATCGCTCCCGAGGACACACGGGAATTTTTGTCATGCTAGTTTTCATCATGTTCATATGATTCGCGTTCGTTA
Source organism: Hordeum vulgare subsp. vulgare (assembly GCF_904849725.1). Taxonomy (NCBI): domain Eukaryota; kingdom Viridiplantae; phylum Streptophyta; class Magnoliopsida; order Poales; family Poaceae; genus Hordeum; species Hordeum vulgare. The sequence continues at coordinate 63,066,466 of NC_058523.1, forward strand.
CTTTGATAGTTTGATATGTGAGTGGACCAGCGCTTGGGTACTGCCCTTAATTACTTGGACAAGCATCCCACTTATGATTAACCCCTCTCTCAAGCATCCGCAACTACAAAAGAAGAATTAAGACAAAGTCTAACCATAGCATTAAACTAGTGGATCCAAATCAGCCCCTTACGAAGCAACGCATAAACTAGGGTTTAAGCTTCTGTCACTCTAGCAACCCATCATCTACTTACTACTTCCCAATGACTTCCTCTAGGCCCGAATAATGGTGAAGTGTTATGTAGTCGACATTCACATAACACCACTAGAGGAAAAACAACATACAACATATCAAATTACCGAACGAATACCAAATTCACATGACTACTATTAGCATGACTTATCCCATGTCCTTAGGAACAAAAGTAACTACTCACAAAGCATAATCGTATTCATGAACAGAGAGGTAATGAGTAGCATCAATGATCTGAACATAAACTCTTCCACCAAACAATCCAACTAGCATCAACTACAAAGAGTAATTAACACTACTAGCAACCTTACAAGTACCAATCGGAGTCGCGAGACGGAGATTGGTTATAAGTGATGAACTAGGGTTTGGAGATGAGATGGTGTTGATGAAGATGTCGATGGTGACGAGTCCCCTCCGATGAGAGGACTGTTGGTGATGATGATGGCGATGATTTCCCCCTCCGGGAGGGAAGTTTCCCCGGCAGGATCGTCCTGCCGGAGCTCTAGATTGGTTCTGCTCAAGTTCCGCCTCGTGGCGGCGGCGAATCCACGAAAAATCTCCCCCTTGATTTTTTTGGACGAAACCCTTCATCTAGAAGAAGAGGGCGGCAGTGGGCCAGCAGGCCGCCCACAAGCCCCCTTGGCGCGGCCAGGGGGTGGCCGCGTCAAGCAGGCTTGTGTCCACCTGTTGGTGCCCCTCTGGCGCTTCTTCGGCCCAGTATTTTTTATAAATCCGGAAAAAAAATCCTCGTTGATTTTTACGGCGTTTGGAGTTGCGCAGAATAGGTATCTCAACTTCACTCCTTTTTCAGGCCAGAATTCCAGCTGCCGGCATTCTCCCTCTTCATGTAAACCTTGCAAATAAGACAGAAAAGGCATAAGTATTGTATCGTGAAGTGAAATAACAGCCCAAGAAGCGATAAATATCAACATGAAAACATGATGCAAAATGGACGTATCAACTCCCCCAAGCTTAGACCTCGCTTGTCCTCAAGCGAAAGCCTAGCTCAATAAATATGTCCACCTGTTTAGGGAGAGAGGTGTCAACAAAACAAGATATGAACATGCATGCATCATGATCATTATCAGAATAGCAATACCAACATATAATCTCTCATGCTAAAGTGATAGTTCCTTCATAAAGTAAAGCATGGATCAAGAACCTTACCGAGAAGTAACAACCGATAGCCTTTAGTCATTGAAGCAATTGCAATTTATCACAACATCAGAAAGAGTCAAATAAGAGCTTGTAAAGCAAATCCACATACCCAATCTTCTCTACAATTGCTACAACTCACGTGGTACTCATGAGATCAGCGTTTCAGCTAGACACAGAGAAAGATAGGGGCTTACAGTTTTGCCTCCCAACTGCTTACCTCAAGGGTAATGTCAACAATAATAATTCACGAATACTTACTTCCAAGTTGACATATGAATATAGATATTTCCCAAGCATATGACGTTAGCCAGTATAAAGGCGAAATAAGGAATTGGTGAAGATCACCATGACTCTTTCAAGGGAAAAAAGTAAAGGTACAAGATACGCCCTTCGCAGAGGGAAGCAGAGGTTGTCATGCGCTTTTGAGGTTTGGATGCGTGTCCTCTTAGTGCGGAGGAACGTCACTTTATATTGCCTCCTGTGATAAAGAACTTTATTATGCAGTCTATCGCTTTTATGTCTTCCTCATCACAGGTTCATACAAAGCTTATTTTCCACACACTAATGGATCATACTTATTAAAGAGCAATTTTTATTGCTTGCACCGATGACAACTTACTTGAGGGATCTTATTCAATCCATAGGTAGGTACTGTGGACTCACATGGCAAAACTGGGTTGATGGTTTATGGATGCACAAGTAGTATCTCTACTTAGTGCGGGAGGTATGGCTAAAGTGAGGTGGAAGCAATCGTCACATGCTAAGGGATCTATACTCATATAACATTGTTCGGAGCCAAGAAAACACAATTCATTATGTTGTCTTCCTTGTCCAACATCTACTTCTAGGCATGCAATAGTTTAGTGAGTGTTCACAATCATAGATGGTGTCAGAGATGATATATTTATATGTGAACCTCTCCTTCTTTATCACTTCCTATTAATTGCAACCATGACCAAGGTCTACGTTTGCATACCCTCAACAAGTTTCAATCCCCATTCTTTTTATATGTGAGGCCATGACTTTCCATAAGATCATTACATGATCTTTCATGCTTTTGTTCTATTCTTATTCTTTTGATCATGGCAAGAGGCAAAGCCCTTCAACTAAGACACTCTTTATTATATGGCTCACGAGCTCGAATATATCGGGGGTGACACAAAGCAAAACTCAAGACTAAAACACTAAGACTTATAATCTACAAGAGAAAGAGAAAACTGAAAAGGAAAACTAAAACAAAGGTAAAGGCAAAAGATGTGATGGTGATACGATACCGGGGCAACTCCCCCAAGCTTGGCACAAGCCAAGGGGATTGTCCATACCCATGTTTAGTTGTCTTCCTTTGGTGGTGATGGTGGTGGAGTTGTTGCAACATGGGTTTGATCCTCCGTCTTCCAAGGCATAGGTGCTCCATCATGGAAAGATGAACGAGTCTCCGGAATCCTCAAATTTGCAGCCAACCGTATTGATTTAAATCTATACTCATACTCACAGTTTTGGTTCTGCAGGTCATAGATCTGGGCCTGGAGTTGATCAATCATGTCATAGAGCCTGGAGAGGTGCTTCCCAATGTCATTGGCATCAATCATGTGCTTGTTGGTGAACTCCGTGATCATCATGTGGTTGGCGTTGAGTCCACGCTCCACCATCCCTTGGCACTTGAAGACTTGTTGCTCCATTGATTTGAGCCTCGTCTCCATGCTTCCGGTCTTCTTGGGCCCCTCAACATCACGGATGTGCAACATCCCCTCACGCATCTCGATAGATTGAGGGTGTTGCAGCACTCCCGTGAGGTAGGGATTGATGACCTTCTTGAAAATCTTGTCCTCCGTAGGCCTCGGAGTAACACTTCTGTAGGATATGTCCATGTTCATCTTTAGGTAGACAACGTCTAATAACAACATCTACTCCTTCCTTTATAAAGGTGAGGATCATCCCAAAAGTAGTGTCTTAAGTCAAAGAAGAATTTCTTCTTTTGCTGGTACGTGAAACTAGGTGGTATGTATTGGGCAACGATATAGTTTGCATAATCAGCATACACGGGGCACTACGTGAAGCATTGATGACATTCAATTGCTCATTGGGAAATCTATCATCAATAGGTTGTGGGTCATCAAGAAAGTTCTCCAACCTAGACAAGTTATCTGCTACGGGGTTATTAGCACCCTTCCTGTCAACAACATGCAAATCAAATTCTTGTAGCGAGAGAACCCATCTGATAAGTCTAGGTTTAGCGTCCTTCTTCTCCATGAGGTACTTAATAGCAGCATGATCAGTGTGAATAGTGACTTTGGAATCAACTATGTAAGACCTGAACTTTTCAGATGCAAACACGACTGCTAAAAATTCCTTCTCCGTAGTAGCATAGTGTCTCTGGGCACTGTCTAGAGTTTTACTAGCATAGTGAATAACATTCAACTTCTTATCGACTCTTTGCCCTAGAACAGCACCAACAGCATAATCACTAGCATCACACATGATTTCAAAAGGTAAGTTCCAATCAGGTGGTTGAACAATAGGTGCAGTTATCAAAGCCCTCTTAAGTATTTCGAAGGCTTCCTCACAATCATCGTCAAAAACAAAAGGAATATCCTTTAGCAAGAGATTGGTAAGAGGACTAGAAATCTTAGAGAAGTCATTAATGAACCTTCTATAGAAACCAGCATGACCAAGGAAACTTCTTATACCTTTGATATCTGTGGGGTATGGCATTTTCTCGATTGCATCAACCTTAGCCTTATCGACTTCAATACCTCTTTCAGAAATTTTATGTCCTAAGACGATGCCTTCATTAACCATAAAGTGGCACTTCTCCCAATTCAAGACAAGATTGGTGTCTTTACATCTCTCTAAGACTCGATCAAGGTTGCTGAGGCAATCATCAAAAGAACACCCATAAACGGAAAAGTCATCCATGAAAACCTCGTCAATCTTTTCACAAAGGTGGCATGTGCATTACATAAGCCAAAAGGCATACTTCTGTAAGCAAAGGTACCAAAAGGGCAGGTGAAGGTGGTTTTCTCCTGATCAGATTGTGCAACTGGTATTTGGGAGAAACCAGAATAACCGTCTAGAAAGGAGAAGTGTGTGTGTTTAGACAGCCTTTCTAGCATTTGGTCGATAAAAGGCAAAGGGTAATGATCTTTCCTAGTGTCTTTATTCAATTTCCTAAAATCGATCACCATCCTATAGCCAGTAATAATCCTCTGTGGGATGAATTCATCCTTATCATTAGGGACAACGGTAATATCTCCCTTCTTAGGGATGCAATGCACCGGACTAACCCAATCACTATGAACAACAGGATAGATGATACCCGCTTCCAGGAGCTTTAGTATTTCTTTTCTTACTACTTCTTTCATCTTAGGATTCAATCTCCTTTGATGATCAGCAACTGGTTTGAAATCAGGATCGGTTTTAATCTTGTTCTGGCATAGAGTGGGACTAATGCCCTGAAAATCATCAAGAGTATATCCAATAGCAGCACGGTGCTTCCTGAGAGTTTTTAGTAACTTCTTTTCTTCATGCTCTGAGAGGCTAGCACTAATAATAACAGGATATATCTCCTTTTCATCAAGATAAGCATACTTAAGAGTATGAGGCAACTGTTTAAACTCGAACACAGGATCACCCTTTGGTGGGGTTGGATCCCCAAGTAGTTCAACAGGCAGATTGTTCTTAAGGATAGGATATTGTAAGACAACTCTATCTATTTCATCCCTTTCATCCATATGCATATCATTTTCATGATCAAGCAAGTATTGCTCTAAGGGATCAGTAGGAGGCACGGCAATAGAAGCTAAGGCAATAGTTTCATCCCTACTAGGCAACTCTTTTTCATGAGGTTGTCAACCAAACTTGGAGAAATTGAACTCATGTGACACACCTTCAAAGCCAACAGTGACAGTTTGCTTCTCACAATCAATATGAGCATCGACAGTATTGAGGAAGGGTTTGCCAAATATGATGGGACAAAATCAATCTTGTGCGGTAGCAAGAACGAGGAAATCAGCAGGATACTTCGTTTTACCACACAAGACTTCAACATCCCTAACAATTCCCACACGGCACATAGTATCTATTGGCAAGCTGAATAGTGACATCAATAGGTTCTATCTCAACAGGTGCAATCTCGTCTTTGATTTCAACATATAAGGATTGAGGTATTGCACTAACTCTAGCAACCACGTCACATAAACCATGATAACAATGATCTCCCATCTTAACAGAAACCACACGCATGCCAATAACGGGCCTATGTTTGTCTCTAGCGTGAGGTTGAGCAATTCTAGCAGCATCTTCACAGAAGTGAATATCATGTCCCTCAACATCGTCGGACCGAAGATCTTTGATAATAGCAATGCTAGGTTCAACTCTAATTTTCTCAGGGGTGTAGGTGTTCTAATATAGCCTCTACGTATCACAGTTGAAGCTTTAGAATGATCCTTTATCCTAACAGGGAAAGGTGGTTTCTCAATGTAAGCACTGGGAACCACAGGATCATTATAGGCAATGACTTTCTCTTCAACTGGAGTGGGTTTAACTACATTGACTTCTAAAGGGGGGTGATATTTAAACCACTTCTCTTTGGGGAGATCAATATGAGCAGCAAATGATTCACACAATGAAGCTACTATCTCAGAGTCAAGTCCATACTTAGCGCTAAAGTCACAAAAAGTATTTGTCTCAACAAAGGATTTAACGCAATCAAACGTGAAATTCATACTTGACTCCTTACCTTCTTCAAGCTCCCGATCTTCAGAGTTGCGTTTAATTCTCTCCAATAAATTCCATTTGAAGTCAATATCTCTCTTCATAAAAGAACCGGTACAAGAAGTGTCAAGCATGGTGTGATCATCATGAGAAAGCCGAGCATAGAAGTTCTGAATGATAATTTCTCTCGAGAGCTCATGATTGGGGCATGAATATAGCATTGATTTAAGCCTCCCCCAAGCTTGAGCGATACTTTCTCTGTCACGAGGCCAAAAAATATAAATATAATTCCGATCATGATGTACTAAATGCATAGGATAAAACTTTTGATGAATTCCAATTTCAACCGATTGTAGTCCCATGATCCAGTATCATCACATAGCCTATACCATGTCAACGCCTTATCCTTCAAAGATAAAGTAAAGACCTTCTTCTTGACCTCATCCTCGGGCAAACCTGCAAGCTTAAATAAACCACAAACTTCATCTACATAGATTAGATGCAAGTCTGGATGATGTTCCATCTCCTGTAAAAGGATTAGCCAGCAGTTTCTCAAGCATACCCGAAGGAAATTCAAAGAAAATATTTTCAGTAGGTGCAGCAGGTTGAGGAGCAACTCTTTGTGCTTCCGTTCGAGGTGAAGATACCCTGAACAAGCCCCTCAAAGGATTAGTATCCATAATGACTGCTGACAACAAATTTCAGCACACTATATGAATGTTTCCTTACCAAGTTCCACTTACCAAAGGCGCTTCACTCCCCGGCAACGGCGCCAGAAAAGAGTCTTGATGATCCACAAGTATAGGGGATCAATCATAGTCCTTTCAATAAGTAAGAGTGTCGAACCCAACGAGGAGCAGAAGGATCTGACAAGTGGTTTTTAGCAAGGTAAAATCTGCAGGCACTGAAATTGTCGGTAACAAGTGATTGTGTGGTGAGATGATTCGTAGCAAGCAACCAGTAACAAAAGTAGCAAAGGTGCAGCAAAGTGGCCCAATCCTTTTTGTAGCAAGGGACAGACCTGGACAAAGTCTTATAGGAGGAAAAATGCTCTCGAGGACACACGGGAATTTCTGTCATGCTAGTTTTCATCATGTTCATATGATTCGCGTTCGTTACTTTGATAGTTTGATATGTGGGTGGACCAGCGCTTGGGTACTGCCCTTACTTGGACAAGCAAACCACTTATGATTAACCCCTCTCGCAAGCATCCGCAACTACAAAAAAATTATTAAGACAAAGTCTAACCATAGCACTAAACTAGTGGATCCAAATCAGCCCCTTACGAAGCAACGCATAAAGTAGGGTTTAAGCTTCTGTCACTCTAGCAACCCATCATCTACATACTACTTCCCAATGCCTTCCTCTAGGCCCAAATAATGGTGAAGTGTTATGTAGTCGACGTTCACATAACACCACTAGAGGAAAAACAACATACAACATATCAAATTACCAAACGAATACCAAATACACATGACTTTAGCATGACTTATCTCATGTCCTCAGGAACAAACATAACTACTCACAAAGCATAACCATATTCATGACCAGAGAGGTAATAAGTAGCATCAAGGATATGAACATAAACTCTTCCACCAAACAATCCAACTAGCATCAACTACAAAGAGTAATTAACACTACTAGCAACCTTACAAGTACCAATCGGAGTCGCGAGACGGAGATTGGTTACAAGTGATGAACTAGGGTTTGGAGATGACATGGTGCTGATGAAGATGTTGATGGTGACGAGCCCCCTCCGATGAGAGGAGTGTTGGTGATGACTATGGCGACGATTTCCCCCTCCGGGAGGGAAGTTTCCCCGGCAGGATCGTCCTGCCGGAGCTCTAGATTGGTTCTGCTCAAGTTCCGCCTCGTGGCTGTGGCGAATCCACGAAAAAGCTCCCCCTTGATTTGTTTTCTAGACGAAACCCTTCATATAGAAGAAGAGGGGGCCAGTGGGCCAGCAGGCTGCCCAGAAGCCCCCTTGGCGCGGCCAGGGGGGTGGTCGCACCAAGCAGGCTTGTGGCCACCTGCTGGCGCCCCTCTGGCGCTTCTTCGGCCCAGTATTTTTTATAAATCCGGAAAAAAAACCTCGTTGATTTTTACGGCGTTTGGAGTTGCGTAGAATAGGTATCTCAACTTTGCTCCTTTTTCAGGCCAGAATTCCAGCTGCCGGCATTCTCCCTCTTCATGTAAACCTTGCAAAATAAGTGAGAAAAGGCATAAGTATTGTACCGTGAAGTGAAATAACAGCCCAAGAAGCGATAAATATCAACATGAAAACATGATGCAAAATGTACGTATCATAGGGCACCAACGATGGAGCGATAAAATGATGCGTCACTGGCAAGAGACCCCTTTGTAGCGGACACTTTCGCCTTGGTGTTGACCGGAGTGGGCACTGGCTTGCCGTTGAGCATACCAGCACGTTCCAAAACCTCATGAGCATACTTCTACTGATGCATAAGGAAGCCGTCAGCCCGCCGGACCACCTCGATACCGAGAGAGTAATGGAGTGGCCCTAAGTCCTTCAGGGCAAACTCAGCGCGAAGGCGATTGTGACCCGCAGAAGGAGCTCGACAGTAGAAGCCGTGAGGATGATGTCATCGATGTAGAGGAGTAGGTAGGCCGTGAGAGCGCCCTGATGAAGCACGAAAAGCAAGGCATCGGAGAGGGTCGATCGAAACCCCAGCGACTGTAGGAAGGCAGCGATATGCTGGTACCAGGCCCGGGGTGCCTTCTTAAGCCCGTACAGAGAGCGGGAAAGCAAGCACATGGAGTCGGGATACTCGGCATTGACAAAGCCCGTGGGCTACTCGCACAAGACCTGCTCGTCCAGATGACCATGCAGAAAGGCATTGGAGACATCCAATTGATGTACTGGCCAAGCACGCGAGACCGCCAGCTAAAGCACAGTGCGGATCGTGTCCGGGTTCACAACCGGGGCGAAGGTGTCAGTGAAGTCCACGCCGGCTTGTTGCCGAAAACCACGAACTACCCAAAGGGCCTTGTAGCGCTCGAGAGAGCCGTTCGGGCGAGTCTTGTGGCAAAACACCCACTTGCCACAGATGATGTTTGCAAGCGGCCTCATACAGTTGTGTTGCAAGGCGTTGAAATCCTCTTGCATCGCAGCCAGCCAGTGTGGGTCCCACATGGCAGTGCGAACAGAGGTGGGTATGGGTGATGGCGTCGATGTCGTTGCAGCGCATGCATACTCGTCGGAGGAGTAGCGCGTGCTTGGGCGAAGAACGCCAGCCCGGGCGCGGGTCGTCATGCGGTGAACCGGACCGGCAGAGGCGTCCGAGTCCACATGGGCGACCGGTTTATCGAGGGAACCGGCCGCTGAGTCATCGGCGTGAGTGACACCAGCGGCGGCGAGCGAGGATTTTATCGATCTCGTCACGGCAGAACTGGTGCGGGTCGGGGAGCCCGTCACGTTACCGGCGGGGTGTGTCGGCGCAGCAGCGGGGGAGCCCACCATGGCACCGGCGGTGGGGGCCGATGCGGCATCGGCCGTCACCGTGGCGGAGGAGGGCGGGGTGGACCCAGGGGCCCGGCAGGCTCGACCTCACGGGAGGGACCCTAGAACCCGGGTGGCGCCGGCAGCAGCCGTCGAGCCGGTGCGGATCGGTGTTGCTGCACGTCGCGCCCAGGGAGGGGCCCAGCGGGTGGCGTCGAGGTGGCCGGAGGTACCTGTAAAAAAGGAAACACCGTCTCAACGAAATACATATGACGCAAGGTGTACACGCGGTGAGTAATAGGATCATAGCACCGGTAACCTTTGGTGTTGGAGGGATAGCCTAGAAAGACACACTGAAGGGAACGGGGAGCGACTTTATGAGGAGCGGTGGCGGCGGTTCTAGGGTAGCAAAGGCATCCAAAGATGCCAAGACCGTCGTAGGATGGAGGTGCTCCAAAAAGGAGGTGATGAGGGGCGTAGTTCCACCTAGGGTGACAGGGACGAATGTTGATGAGGAGTGTAGCGGTGGCGAGGGCATCAGGCCAAAACCGAGTGGGCACGTTAGCGTGAAAGAGTAACCTGCGGGCGCAATCATTAAGAGTGTGAAGGATGCGCTCGACGCGGCCATTCTGCTGCGAGGTGTATGGGCAGGTGAGGCGGAAGGTGGTGCCGTGAGAGGCAAGAAAAGTGTGAAGAGCGAGATTGTCGAACTCTTTTCCATTGTCGGTTTGGAGTGCAAGTATAGGGCGACCGAACTATGTGGTGACATAGGCGAAAAAGGATGTGAGTGTGGCGAGAGCATCGGATTTACGACGAAGAGGGAAAGTCCACACATAATGAGAGAAATCATCTAAAATCACCAAATACTATGGATAGCCCGTGTTACTTGCGACGGGAGATGTCCAAACATCACTATGAAGTAGCTGAAACGGAAAAGTGGAGATAGTAGTAGACGCACTAAAGGGAAGAGGAACGTGCTTGCCTAAACGACAAGCCTCACAAGTATGTTCGTCGAGTTTCTTACATGAGAAAGAAAAAGTCCTAAGAATTTGACGCAAGATAATGGGGTTGGGGTGACCCAAGCGAGCATGCCAGAGGTCGACGCCGGCGGCCAAAGCAACGGGTGTGGAGGAAGTAGCGCCGACGTGCACAGGATAGAGATCCTCGGGGCTATCACATCAGTGGAGCACCATCCGCATGGGGGCGTCCTTCACAGAAAAACCAGCACCGTCAAATTCAATAGTAAGAGGATTCTCACGAGCTAGACAACGAACAGAGACAAGATTTGTGACAAGTTCAGGTGAAACAAGAACATTGTTCATAGTGATAGGGGTGGAGATGGAAGGGAAACTAGTGCTACCTATGTGAGTGATAGGGAGGGAGGAACCGTTGCCAACGGTGATACGAGTAGGTGTATGAACGAGTGTGGAAGAGATGAGGTTACCGGGATGAGCTGTCATGTCCGCAGTAGCACCGGTGTCCATGTACGAGTCGCCTCCGCCACCATAGCGGTTAGGCGAGGGTGCCGAGTGGAGAGCCGCCAGGAGGGAGCGATCCCATGGGGCGGGTGTCGGTGTAGGCAGGAAACCTCCATAGGGTGGCACCGAAGTCGGGGCGCCGTAGGGGCCGAGAGGCGGCAGGGCGAGAGGGCGTCGTAGCCGGCATCGACCCTCTGCTAGGGCAGGACGAAGAAGGCCTGGTTGCTGGCGGGACTCGGGTCGAGGAGACTGGGTGCGGGAGCCCGTGGGACCGGCATGTGGTATGCATGCACGACGCCGGTCCATGGGTTCTGTCCGGCGGTCCACGGGGGAGTAGGAGCCTGGTGGCGCGGTACCGCTCCAGCGGTCAGCTGTTGCTGTTGTGGTTGGTGGTGACCCCCGCCACCCCGTCGGTTGCGTCGGCCCCCTCTACCTACGCCTTGTTGTTGGGCAGGTGCGGGAGGCGTGGAGGCGCATGTGGCAGCGGGAAAAAACCGGGCGGCGGAGGTGGGCGCGGTTGGCCCGGCGCGGTCGGTGGAGCGCGGGTGGTGCTGGCGGTGTGCTAGACCCGCTGCTTCACCTTGAGCATGCGGCGCTCCTCAAGCTTGAGGTACGCGACAGCGCGGGGAAAGGTGGGTTCCGGCATCAAGGTGAGGTTGGAGGTCGCGTTTCTGAAATCCTCATTAAGGCCGGCGGTGAGAGTACTCAACATGAGTGCGTCGGAGACTTTAGCCCCGATATCGCGAAGCTCATCGGAGAGCATCTTGAGCCACATGCAGTGCTCATCGATGGAAGAGTTGTCCTGGTGACAGCCAAAGAACTCCTGCTGCAAGAAGATAAGACGCTGATGTTTGTTGTCGGTGAAGAGGGCATTGATCTTGTCCCAGACGGCACACACAGTGTCGTTTTTGGCGACGACCATGTGGAAGATGTCCTTCGAGATGGTTTGGTAGAACCATTGGATGAGCGTGGCCTCAATGGCGGACCACTCCGGGTCACCATTCATGAAGTCGGCGTCCACGGAGCCATCGATGTGCTCGGTGAGGTAGTACTCGCGGAAGACAAGGGTGAAGTAGGTCTTCCACGCGTAGTACGAGCTGGTGGAGCTGTCGAGGCGGATGGGAACCCGGGTCTCAATGTTGAGATCGCAGATGGCAGTGGCGGAGGGCTCGGGACCCGCGAAGGGGTTGGACGACTGGGTGGTGGAGGAGTCGGGAGAGGCCATCGGAAGGGGCGGCGGTGGACATGGATCACGATGGGACGGCAGCAGCGGTGCGGAAGATGCGACGATGGCTGTGGCGGATGGGGGCGACTGGGTGCAGTGGAGCAGCGGCGGTTTATGGTGGTGGAGAGGTCGCACGACGGGGCGGCTGCGGCGGCGTGGGAGATTGCAGCGGCAGCAGCGACGGGTCGGCAGGGGAGAGGGAGGGACAGCGGAAGGTAGGCGGCACGAAGCGGCGGCGCTATGGTAGGGGAACGCGACGGCGGCTTGGTGCGGCAGTGGGTAGCGGCGGTTGCGACGGCGACTGTAGAGGGCAGCGGTGGTGGCTTAAACCCTAGGGTTGGACCGAGAGGATGATACCATGTAGAGAGAGGAGTTGGCAATGCAATAGTCGATGTATTGATGGGTGCCAAGGGCACGTATATATGAAGTACAAGTGGGCCTCTATCTCAACTATACAAAACTAGAAGATGGGCCAGGCTATACGCCATATACATGCAACATGTGTTCAACATTTTGAACCATTAAACCCGTTATGGAACCTTAAAAAGAAAAATGAAGTTGTTAATCTGGTTGTTTCTCCCGCATTGAGGGGCTTAGAGCAACTCTAGCAGACCCCGCAAAAGACGCAAACCCGTAAAATTCCGGCGAGTATGCGGGTTCGGCCCATTTTTCCTGCCAGAACAGAGCCCGCATACTCGCCCGGCCCGTAAAAAAATTTGCCGCGGCCCGCAAACCGCACGCCCCGACCACTATATCTACGGTTCTGTGGCGCGTTTGCGGGTCGAAACCCTATCCCCCGCCGCCACCGAGCCACACAATTTCCCACCCCCCTTCTCCACATTTCTCGCTGTCAGCAACTACCTTCCGCCTCCAGCCTCCATGTGCGGCCGCATGTGGAGCTCCGGACGCGGCTCCGGCAGCAGATCCGGCGGCGGCAACGACCCCAAGCGCTAGTGGCACGTCCGCTCCGACGCCGCGGGGAAGCGCGGGGCGAAGAGGTGGACCAACCGCGGCCTATCGCCGCCGCCGAGCTTCCTCATCCAGGAGACGGAGGAGTATGACCGTCGGCATGGTCGTACGCCGTCCTCGGCCGCGGGCTCGCCCTCGGCGGCAAGAGCTTATTCCTACGCCGGGAGCTCCTCTTCTTCCGGCGCCCGCCTTCTCCCTGTGAAGAGGCAGTGGTCAGAGGAGCCGGAGGAGACGGAGGATGTCGAGTTCGTCCCCGTCAAGGAGGAGCCCGAGGAGCTCGGCCACCGCAGAGTCGTCGGGCAGGAGGACTTCGTCGCCGACGTGGACGCGGTTGCGTCCGCCATTGCAGAGCGTAGCGTGCATGAGTAGGCGGAGCGCCGGCGCCACGACGAGAATATCGAAGACCTCCAGTGGCAGCAGGCGGTCGAGGCCAACCTCGCCGCCAAGGCGAAGGATGATGAGTGGCGGCGCATCCGCTATGAGCAGAGGTCGATGTACATCGATCTCTGCAGCTCCGACGAGGAGGATTGAGCTCCTCAGAGGCGTCGTCCATGGCCGCGAGCTTGCCGCCGTGAGATCCCCACCCCCTAGTACTAGTATGATGTAGTATGTAGTATGAACTAATGTTTGTCGTGATTGATCATGTAAAATATATGTAGTATGTAGTATGAACTTTCCGCGAAACTATATTTTCAAATTATGCAGTTTCATCTACGGTTTCTGCTCGATCGCACATGTTTTCGACCCGCAAACGCGATCTTCGTCAAACCGCAAACGCGTTTTGCGGGTCGAGATTTTACGGGGTCTGATAGAGTTGCTCTTATGGTTGCTTCGAAACGATTTTGTCTTCGAGGGGCGAAAATGGCGAGGCATGTGTTGTATCCTAGACTTGGTGGGCTCTCTCATAAAGCAATGAAAGATGTTGTCCTCAGACGCACACGGTGCTCTACTAAGGCTGTTCGATCATCGGCGAGAGGGATTGCTTAGAATCGCCTGGGTCTAGTCTCGAGTGCCTGGTGGCGACTTTGCTTATTTTGTGTTCTTACATGCTCATCTAATCAAGTAAATCTCCCTCGTGTATGTATTTGTAGGTGAAAAACCTGTGTCGGGGGGATAACCCCGGGGTAGGCTCACCGAGCATCTTTCTTCATCTCCTGCCCAAAAGGAATGACCAAGTATAATTCTCCGAGGCCCAAGTCCTCTGGCCAGCTAGGCTGCACCTACCGGCTGCAGGACGAGACAGCCAACTCTTTGGCCGGCCAGGCAACACCTGTCGGCTGGGGGCAAGACGGCTACCTCTTCCTAACCGCCTAGGCCGAGCCAGCCGGCTAGGAACGAGGCGGCCATCCCCAAGCCGTGTAGCCAAGCAGTCTAGCCGGCCGGGGATCTCAAGTCACATCAGATCGTAGGTCATGACGAGACCCTACGGTTAAAGGTGGCTACGCGTCAGCAAAGGTACTGGATCGGAGTGCACGGCAGGTACTAGCGTCGGCGACCACGCCGCTGACCTACCCCGGCTCTGATCCATCACCCAGCATAGTGTCGGCCGTCAAACTCCCACTCCATTACTGCACTCGACGTGGGAACAGTGGAGGCGGCCGAACCATCTACCCATGACGAATCTCGCTGGACGACGTTGGACAACCGCGCGTGCCCTACATCAACCTTACGCGAGAGCTCCATTGGCTAGCCGGTGGGTCCCACCGCCAGACAGGACCTCGTAGCCGGCGGGCCCCTCAAGCGACAAGGCAAGACCCTCATGGGCCCCCTGGCCAGCCGGCGAAGCTGCCACCCGGGTCCCACTCTTGTACCCTTTATCCATATTGTAGGCCGGTCAGTTCGCCTATAAAACCCCCCGGTCCCCCTCCATGCAGAGGGTCGGTCAACAGATTACACACACACTCACCAACCACATAGGAGAGGCAGAGACGAGCCGGCTGCTCCCCTCTTCCTCCTCTGCAACACAGCTCCAGGAGCAACCTTGTAATCCATCCATATACATCATACACTCCGGCAGGACTAGGGGTATTATCTCTAGGGAGAGCCCTGAACCTAGGTACATCGTGCGTTCCATGCTTGTACCAACCTCGCCCCCAGCGCCCTCCGTTGCCACTTTGGTTCTCACCGACTTTAGCCTACCTATGGCATATGTTGTGAGTATTCACCGAAATTTGGCACCCACCGTGGGCCCGATCGCGGCATCGGCTGGCTTTACGCGCTGGGCGGGGCCCCGCACCTACACCATTGGATGCATCGCGTCCGCATCAATCTGCATGCCCGTGGATCTCGCCTTCGATGAGGGAACGCCGATGATGATCGACGTCCCCATCCGCCATGCAGATTGGGACGAAGATTTCGATGATGAGGCGCCTCCTAGTGTCGTCGTCGCTGCTATGGAGAACCTCAGCGTTCTCTTTAGCGACCTGCGTCTCAACGATGGTCCTCGCTACTTCGGCGAGG
Organism: Hordeum vulgare subsp. vulgare; assembly: GCF_904849725.1. Classification (NCBI taxonomy): domain Eukaryota; kingdom Viridiplantae; phylum Streptophyta; class Magnoliopsida; order Poales; family Poaceae; genus Hordeum; species Hordeum vulgare. The sequence continues at coordinate 63,082,161 of NC_058523.1, forward strand.
ACTTCGATGTCGAGCCGCTGTGCGCCAGCTTTAGTAGGCTCTCTATCGCTGAGATGCCTGCACCTGACGTGTACCCCAGCAACGTACTCATCTTCGACGGCCCTCCGCTGTCGGTGGGGTTCTTCACCCCATACCATGTCGCCACCGTCTCCAACGTCGTGGAGGTGATGGTCATCAGCGCTGGCACCAGCATGGCTCATGGCAAGGCGCCAGCAGACGCTGGTGAGCCTGCTGCTGTCACCGCTGACACTCTTTAGGATGCGCTTGCCGGCTTGAAGACGCCCATCGCCGCCTCCACGAACCCTAACGACGCTCGAGCCTCGCTGGAGGAGGCTCGCAAGTAGATCTTGGAGGAGGGCATTTCCATCGCCTCGGAAAAGCGCCGGATGGAGGCCATGCAGCGCGAGTATAACTCTGCATACGGCCTCACTCTGGTTTCTGAGGCCCCTAGCCGACTTGGGTCGGTCCGTGGCCGCGGCCGGTTCATTGCCGAGATTCTAGGCGGCAAGCAGCCCGTCTACGAGACCCCTGCAGCCAAATTGCGGGCGGCGCAGGCGGCCATGGAAGAAATGCCGAGCCTAGAGGGCGAGGAGCGCGCCTTCCAGGAGAAGCGGGTCAAGGATCTCCTTGACACCGCCAACGAGCAGCAGACACGGCTTGACCCCGGTCAGGCCCAGTCAGAGTCTCCGGGAACCAACCCCAGAGCGCGCCGCAACCCTAGCAGTCATCACCATGCGGAGGGATCTTCCTTGCATCGCACCTCCGGCCGGAGGGGCGAGGGAAGTCAAGACAGGCGCTCCCAGTGCCAGAGCGAGCATACTTCGAGCAGGCGTCGCGGAGGCGACGAGAGCGACTCGGTGTATGAGGTTCCTCGTCCGTGGAGGACCCATGCCACCGGTTCGCAAGGTGCACTTCCGATCGCAGCTCGGATTGGCGCTCGCGTTCCCCAGGGCGACTAGGATGCCCGCAGGCGTCTCAACGCCCTGGCCAAGTCAGCCCTCCTGGAGGAGGACGCCCCCATCGGTCCAGCCTGCTTCGGCCCCCGGATCCGAGGGGAGTCGTTTACCCGAGGCTTCACCTTGCCTCGGGACACTCCCAAGTACAAAGGCACCGCCAAGCCAGAGGACTGCCTGATCGACTACACCACCGTCGTTGGCATTGCCAGGGGAAACAAGCGCGTAGCAGTCCGCTACGTGCCACTCATGTTGTCCGGCTTGGCTCGGACTTGGCTCAACAGCCTTCCAGCCGGCAGCGTCAACTCATGGGTGGACTTCAAGGAGGCATTCGTCTGCAACTTCACCGGCACCTACAAGCTCCATGGCCGGTGATACGTCTCCAACGTATCTATAATTTTTGATGGTTCCATGCTATTATCTTGTCAAACTTTGGATGTTTTGTATGTCTTTTATATCTTTTTTGGGACTAACTTATTAACTCAGTGCCAAGTGTCAGTTCCTGTTTTTTCCGTGTTTTTGACCCTTTTCAGAGGAGAATATTAAACGGAGTCCAAATGGAATAAAACCTCCGAAAAGATTTTTCCGGAACAGAAGATACGCAGGGAGTGTGAGAACCAAGGCAGAGGCTACCACGGGAGGCCACAAGCCCCCTAGGCGCGGCCAGGGGGCGCACCTAGCAGGCTTGTGGCCCCCCTGTGGCTCGACTGCCCTACTTCTTCCGCCTATAAATCCCCGAAAAATCCAAAACCACGAGAGAGATCCACGAAAATACTTTTCCGCCGCCGCAAGCTTCTGTCTCCGCAAGATCCCATCTGGGGCACGTTCTGGTGCCCTATCGGGGGGATTCGGATATGGAGGGCTTCTTCATCAACACCATTGCCTCTCCGATGATGCGTGAGTAGTTCAGCATAGACCTTCGGGTCCATAGCTAGTAGCTAGATGGCTTCTTCTCTCTCTTGGATCTTCAATACAAAGTTCTCCATGATCTTCATGGAGATCTATCTGATGTAATCTTCTTTTGCGGTGTGTTTGTCAAGATCCCATGAAATATGGATTTATGATCAGATTATCTATGAATCTTATTTGAGTTTCTTCTGATCTCTTATATGCATGATTTCATATCCTTGTAATTCTCTTCGGGTTGTGGGTTTTGTTTGGACAACTTGATCTATGATTCTTGCAATGGGAGAAGTGCTTGGTTTTGGGTTCATACCGTGCGGTGACCTCACCCAGTGACAGAAGGGGTAGTGAGGCACGCATCGTGTTGTTGCCATCAAGGGTAAAAAGATGGGGTTTATATCTATTGCATGAATTTATCCCTCTACATCATGTCATCTTGCTTAAGGCGTTACTCTGTTTGTCATGAACTCAATACACTAGATGCATGCTGGATAGCGGTCGATGTGTGGAGTAATAGTAGTAGATGCAGAAAGTATCATTCTACTTGTCTCGAACGTAATGCCTATATGTATGATCATTGCCTTATATATCATCATGACTTTGCGCGGTTCTATCAATTGCTCGACAGTAATTCGTTCACCCACCGTAATATTTGCTATTTTGAGAGAAGCCTCTAGTGAACACTATGGCCCCCGGGTCTACTTCACATCATATTTTCAGCCCTACACTTTTACTTTGTTGCACTTTCCGCCTTCAGATCTCACCTTGCAATCAATCGTGAAGGGATTGACAACCCCTTTGTAGCGTTGGGTGGAAGCTTGTACATCGGTGCTTCATCTTGATACTCCTACTGGACTGATACCTTGGTTCTCAAAACTGAGGGAAATACTTACGGCTACTATGCTGCATCACCATTTCCTCTTCAAGGGCAAAAAACCAACGCAAGCTCAAGAGGTAGCAGCCGGCCTCGCGAGCTGGCCATGTGCGTCCAGAGGCCCATCAAACCCCTTCGCGACTACGTCACTCACTGGACGGAGCTTCGCAACTCCTGCGAGGGAGTGCATGAGGTACAGGCCATCCAGTACTTCATCGATGGTTGCGAGACGGCACTCTCCTCAAGCACAAGCTCATGTGCTCCGAGCCCACCTCTCTGGCGGTGCTCATGGCCAAGGCGGACAAGTACGCCATGGCCGACTCTGCGATGCGGGTCAAGGTGACCGCCTCGGACAAGGTTGTCCCCACGCAGGCTACTCCCAAGCCGGCTGGAGACAGTCGAGACGGCCAGAACAACAAGCGCAAGGCGGATCAGATAGATTCGCGCTCCAACAACAAGTTGGCAGCCAGCATGGAGGGTGAGGCGTTGGTTTCTCAAGCCGGCTCTCAACGGAAGCGGCACAACAGGGGCAACACGAACGGGTTGCCCAAGCAGACTTTCGAGCAGCTGCTTGACGCCCCCTGCAAGATACATTCTCGGGCACAGCCTTCTACCCACACCCTTCGACAGTGCAGTTTCTCACGACAGCTGTCGCAAGGGGAGGGCATGTCGGCTGCCCCAGGTGCATAGGCTGCACCTCAAGCCCCGGCTCCCGGTCTTGCACCGGCTCCACCGCCGCAGTTTTGCGATGCCGGTTGCCTCCATGATGACTACCCCCATCAAGACGGAGCATTTGTTGTCTTCACTAGTGAAGGCAACGACAAGCATAGCATGCGCCAGCGACAACGTGAGGTGAATGCCACGGTCCCCCCCGGTTCCCCAATACATGCATTGGTCTGACAAACCAATCACATGGAGCCGGGTAGACCATCCTACGGTGATGCCCAACCCGGGATCATACGCGCTCGTCCTCGACCCCACCTTCGCCTCCAAGAGGCTCACGTGTCGGCTCTCCCGCGTGCTGGTCGATGGCGGCAGCAGCATCAACATCCTCTACCTCGACACTCTCCGCAAGCTCGGGCTCAAGGAGACGGACGTCCTACCGACCAGCACTGTCTTCCACGGCATCGTGCCTAGGCAGTCCTGCTCGCCTATCGGCAAAATCCAGCTGGACCTCCTCTTTGGCGACAAGGCTCACCTTTGCCGCGAGTCCATATGGTTCGAGGTAGTGGACCTGAGCAGCCCGTATCACGCGCTGCTAGGCAGACCGGCTCTGGCCAAGTTCATGGCTATCCCGCACTATGCCTACCTGAAGATGAAGATGTCGGGTCCGAAGGGCATCATCACCATTGCTGGCGACTACAAGAAGTCGCTCGAGTGCGCACAAGACAGCAGCCGCCTGGCCGACGCCATGGTGATTGCTGAAGAGAAGAGACAGATCGACCGGCTCATGGACCAGGCTACCAAGCAGCCGGCGATCCCTTCTCCTCCATCCCAGTCGGTGAAGGCTCCTTCAAGCCGGCCAAAGAGACCAAGCAGGTGCCACTCGACCCTGCAAACCCTAAGCAGTGCGTCACCATCGAGGCTGGCCTCAGCCCCATATAGGAAGGCGAGCTCGTCGACTTCCTCCATGAGAATCGGGACATCTTCGCGTGGTCCCCCAAGGACATGTCGGGTGTTCTGAGGAAGTACGCCGAGCACAAACTTCACGCGCGACCGGATGCAAAGCCACTAAAACAGCCTTTGCGCCGCTTCGCCGAGGGGAAGCGACGCACAATTGGAGAAAAGATTACCCGGCTCCTTGCAGCCGGCTTCATCATGGAGGTTTTCCACCCGGACTGGTTGGCCAATCCAGTCCTCGTGCTGAAGAAGAACAATACCTGGCGAATGTGTATCGACTACACTAGCTTGAATAAGGCCTGTCGGAAAGACCCTTTTGCGTCCCCTAGGATAGATCAAGTGATCGACTCCACTGCAGGCTGCGAAATGCTGTCATTTCTGGATGCTTATTCAGGCTACCATCAAATCAAGCTAGATCCAGCTGATCGCCTGAAGACCTCCTTCATCACGCCCTTCGGGGCCTACTGCTACACCACCATGATGTTCGGTCTGAAGAACGTCGGTGCGACGTTCCAACGCTGCATGCAGCAGTGCCTATTGCCATAGATCGGCAGAAACATCCACGTCTATGTGGATGACATCATCGTCAAGACGAAGCAGCACTTCAGCCTCCTCGAAGACTTGCGGGAGACCTTCGCCAACCTGCGCGAATACAAGATCCGGCTCAACCCGGAGAAGTGCGTCTTTGGGGTCCCAGGCGGCAAGCTCTTGGGGTTCTTCATGTCCGCTCGTGGCATCGAGGCGAACCCCGAGAATATCGGCACCATTGAGCGGATGGTGAGGCCGGCTCGGATCCTAGACGTCCAGAAGTTCGCCGCCTGCCTAGCGTCCCTTAGCCGGTTCGTCAGCCGGCTCGGCGAGAAGGCCCTTCCACTCTACCAGCTCATGAAGAAGAAGAGGAAGTTCGAGTGGAACGACCAGGCGGACGAAGCCTTCGGCGTCCTCAAGAGGGTCATCTCAAGCCTGCCAATCTTGGCAGCGTCGGCTGAAAGGGAACCCATACTCATATACATTGCAGCGACCACTCGCATGGTTAGTGTAGTGCTGGTAGTTCAACGCAAGGAGGAGGGCAAGGTACTGTTAGTGCAGCGCCCTATCTACTACCTCGGCGAGGTCTTGTCCGCCTCCAAGCAGAACTATCCCCACTACCAAAAAATGTGTTATGGTGTTTACCTTGCTGCAAAGAAGTTGAAGCAATACTTCCAAGAGCATGCTATCACCATGGTGAGCACTGCTCCACTTTCAGAAATCATGGGCAACCGTGATGCAACTGGCAAGATCACCAAGTGGTCCATCGCCATGGCGGACCACGATATCCGCTACGAGCCTCGCACCGCCATCAAATCTTAGGTGGTGGCCGACTTCTTGGTCGACTGGGCCGAAACCCAGTTCGAGCCACCACCTCCAAACTCTACGCATTGGCGGATGAACTTCGAGGGCTCAAAGATGCGGACTGGTCTGGGAGCCGGCATCATCTTGACATCTCCGAAAGGAGACCGGCTCAAGTATGTTCTCCAGATCCACTTTGCCACCTCCAACAACGTCGCCGAGTACGAAGCGCTCGCTCATGGCCTCCGGCTCGCCAAGGAGATTGGCATCCGGCGGCTCATCTGCTTCGGCAACTCAAACCTGGTGGTACAGCAAGTTTTTGGCGAATGGGACGCCAGGGACGCCAACATGGCAAGCTACCGCTTCCTCATCCAGCAGCTTAGCGGCCCCTTCGAGGGTTGCGAGTTCCACCATGTTCCCAGGGCAGACAACGAGGTGGCTGAGACGTTGGCCAAGATTGGCTCCATGAGACAGGCTATCCCAGCCAGCGTCTCCCTCGAGTAGCTCCACAAGCCGTCTATCAGGCCGTCTCGAGAGTCGGCATCGATCTTCGTGTCGGCTGATTCTTCGGTGCAAGCGTCGTCGGCTCCACCAGCTACACCGGCTACAGCTCCTCTGTCGTCTAAGCTGGCTCTGCCGACTCCAATTGCGGCACCGGCTGAATCTTTGGTGCAAGTGTCGTCGGCTCCACTAGCTACACCGGCTATAGCTCCGGCACCGGCTACACTGGCTCTGCCGACTCCAATTGCGGCACCGGCTACAACAACAACTCCGGCTCCGCCCTGCCTCGAATCCTGTCGTCTTGACACCCAGTGGGTGGACGTCATGGAGGTAGACGGTGAGCCAGCCTCCATGATGGCATCAGAGACACCTTGTCTCGAGCCCACGACTACTACTTCATCAAGCGCGGGGGCTGCTGAAGCCCCTGACAATCAGGTCGATACGGAGCCAGCCCTTGTGTCGGCTCCGCCATGGCTCAACTCATCCTGGCCTTCCTCCTTCGTGGCGACCTTCCTCAAGACGAGGCGGAGGCGAGGCAGATCCAGCGCAGATCTGCAGCCTACGCCATCATCAATCGCAAGCTGGTTCGGCGTCGCATGACTGGCGTGTTCCAGCGTTGCGTCGAATCAGAAAAGGGATAGGAGATCCTCAGAGACATTCACCAGGGGGAGTGCGGGCATCATGCCGCCTCTAGAACCCTGGTGGCCAAGGCGTTCCGCCACGGATTCTACTGGCCCACGGCCCTTGAGGAGGCCGTGGACTTGGTCAACAAATGCAAAGGCTGCCAATTCTTTGGCACACAGAGCCACATGTCGTCGTCGGCCCTCAAAACCATCCCCTTGTCATGGCCTTTCACCGTCTGGGGGCTCGACATGGTGGGGCCTTTCAAGACGGCTCGTGGTGGCATGACTCACCTCTTGGTGGCCGTCGACAAATTCACCAAGTGGATCGAGGCTTGGCCCATCAAGAAGATTGATGGCCCCACGGCTGTCAAGTTCATCACGCACATCTCTGTTCGATATGGCATCCCACAGCATCATCACCGACAATGGCACTAACTTCGCCAAGGGCGCTCTGGCGCTCTACTGCTCCAAGGTAGGCATCCGGCTCAACTTGGCGTCAATGGCACATCCCCAGTCCAATGGCTAGGTGGAGAGGGCCAACGGCCTGATCCTGGCCGGCATCAAGCCAAGACTGGTGCCACCACTTGTTAGGTCAGCCAACTGCTGGATCAAAGAACTGCCGGCTGTACTTTGGAGTCTCCGCACCACGCCCAACTGGTCAACCGGCTTCACTCCGTTCTTTCTTGTATACGGGTCCGAGGCCATCATCCCTACGGATATCGAGTTCGACTCGCCTCGGGTCACCCTATACACGGAAACAGAGGCAAAGGAGGCAAGAGAAGACGGTGTTGATCTCCTCGAGGAAGCAAGGGACTTGGCCTTGAGCCGGACGGCCATCTATCAACAGAAGATGAGATACTATCACAGCAAGAAGATCAAGCCTCTCTCTTTCAGAGAGGGAGACTTGGTGCTCAGAAGAATCCAGCGCACCGCCGGCCAGCACAAGCTCTCATCCCCATGTGAGGGACCCTTCATCATCAGTAGGGCATTACACAACAACGCATACTACTTGATCGATGCCCAGAAGCCAAGGAAGCGCAAGAGGGACAACTCCGGCCAGGAGACGGAACGTCCATGGAATGCGGCGTTGCTTCGCCCGTTATATTGCTAGAAGGCAAGTATCAAACATAGAAAGAGCATGCACATATGTATTTTTCTCCCTCTTCAGGGATTTCTAATTAATGTAATGAAAAGAGCATGCACATATGCTTCTTTTTAAGTTCATATCTAGAGTGCTCACTCTGTGAAGCCCCTTGCTCGCTCTAATAAGCTCGAGGGCTCGCTAGCCGCCCGGACGCCTCCCTTATGTTGTAGAAAAACACATAGCGTACGCCAGACCGATCCCTGGTCACCTCGTAACAGCTACTAACCGGCTCCCGGCTGTCCGGCTAACGAGGCGACGCCAGGTAAGGCCGGATGCGTGTAAATTTTGACTACAAAAAGGTTGCTGGCTTGGGTTGGCTTGATCTATTTTACGATCTCATTCTAGACGGCCTCTGCTGGTTTATGTCTGAATCTTTAAGTCTTGATGGCTTCGAAAAATCTAAGTCTTATATTCTCAAAGTCAGAAACCTCGACCCAGTCACGGACCGGCTCCCGGCTGTCGGGCTGGCGGGGTGGAAACTTGGGGGTAGAGGAGTTGGAGAAAAAGAAGTCAAACGGGAATCAAAAGATAAAGATATAAAAAAACACGCATGGCAACACGAATATAATGCTGAATCCATACATTCAAAATGCATTGGCCCACAGCCAAAGTTCATTACACCCCCTAGTGGGTGGAACTGTTGGACTGTGAAGACCATTGCAGACAACAAAAAGAAAAAACAGGATCGGCTAAGGGGTTGCGGCCTCGTCGGTCGCCCCGGCTGCTGCTCCTGAAGTGGTGGCTTCACCATCGTCGGCTGCTCCCGAGGCGGTGGCGCCGTCTCCTCCGCGAGGGCTCCCGGCTCTGTCCGCGTCGGAGTCGGTATACGCCGCGCCGCTGGAGGCGGCAGCATTCTCCACCTCATGGGCCGCCTCGTCGGAGCTGCCATCGGCGTCATAGGGCTGAAGGTCATGCAGATCCTCAGGGATCACATTGCCGCCTTCGCCCCGCTCCAAGTTGAGCTCATCCCACGCGGCGTACGAGGCGATGTCGCTGGCCCTCATGCATAGCTCTCTCCTCCACGGCCTGCAGCTCCACCACCGAGACGTCGCGCTGAGCGACGAGCTTGCCCAAGTCCAGGTTTCGGTACCAGGACTTGGCCAAGCGCATGGTCATGTAGGCTCCAGCGCGTGCGACCGAAGCACGCCAGGCGTCAAGACGGTCCTCGCCAGCCGCAAGCCAGCGGCAGAGCTGACTCATCTACGCTGGCTCCATGCCATCAGGCCATAGGGCCGCCACCATCAACGAACATGTGATCTGGAGCCGAGCCACGGACTCGCCCAGGACACGCAGGCGGGCTCTGAGGCCCACCCCGATCTCCTCCACACTCTAGCCAGAGGTAGCGTCTACCTCCTGACCGGCCGCGCGGCGCTCCTCACGGCTCACCTCGACGGCCATGTCGGTCACGTCCCGTGTCTCAGGGAAGAGGCCTGAGATAGGGGAGGGGGCACAAAAAAGAGTAAGAAGAGGAGACGGCAAAGAAAGTTCAAGACAAAACAAAAGAAGACTCAAGGCCGAAGTCGCTATCAGTCTCATGGGCGCTCTCCAGGGACTCGAGCTCCCACACCTTGCTCGCTTGAGTGAGGCGGGCGACTTCTTCTTGGAGGGCCGTCGCCGCGTCCAGGGCCTTGGCCAGCTGCGTCTGCTTCTGGATCAGGGCGTCCTCCTTCTCCTTCAAGGCAGCATCCTTGAGCTTCATCTCCCCAAGATGAAGCGTCTCAAGACACTCCACGTCGGAAGTATGGGAGGCGTCCTTCTCCTGCAGAGAGGCGCGTAGCTGCTCCAGCTCGGCCCGGCTGGCCGCCTCGAGCTCCTTCTTCTCCGTCTGGAGAAGAGCCAGCTGCTGCTGGAGCCGGCCGTCCGCGTCACGCAGGGCGTCCCGCTCCATGACAACCTCGCCTAGCTGGGCTTGAAGCTCGACAACCTGGCCATCAGCCGCCTGGTTTTGAGCCCGCAGCGTGTTGTAGGCTTGCACTTGGGCATCATAAAGATCCTACAAAGCAAGGGAAAAAGCAGAAGTAAGATTCGGCCTGGTTAAGTCATAACCAGGCCGATTCTTGGGGGCTACACCCAGTGGGTGCGCTAGCGCGCCCCCACTAAAGAAGCAAAGCAAGAAAAGAAGCTCAAAGAGATTCGGCCCGGTCGATGCTCGGCTGGCCCGACTCTCGGGGGCTACACCCAGTGGGTGCGCTGGCACGCCCCCATTGATTCAAGAAAAGAAAAATTAAAGACAAAGGCAAGGCACTTACCCTCGTGCGCTCCTCCAAGCACTCTAGATCGCCGCTCACCACGCGGGCCGCCTGGTACACCTTGAACCGGTTGCTGGCAAACATCGACACCAGCTTCGGGACGTCATGGAGCACGGTGCCTGCGGGCAGCTTCGAGCGCTCCAGGTTAGCCGCTCGCCAGGCCTTCATAGGCCGGCTCCCGACTCTGGGACCGGCTCTTGGAGCAGCCGAACCGCGGTTGTAGACGACAATGGTGCCGTCTCCAGGTGCTGGCATGGCGGCCGGCTCCGCCGACGCCCCAGCCAGCGCCGCCTCCTCAACAGGAAGTGGATGGGCCATGTACGGCGCATCCACGTTCACCCCTGGCACATCCGGGGCCACGTCTGGCGCATCCAGGATCAGTTTCCAGCGCGTCGGGCGCCGCCTCGGCCCCAGGCGAATCAGGGATCACCTCTAGATCCACCGGCGCAGAGGCGTCCGGCTCGGAGGGACGGTCCTCCTCGGTCCTCGGGGCGCGCCTCGGCTCCGCCTCGCTAGCTAGCTCCTCCACGCGAGCACGTGTGGAGGGGTCGTGTCTAGCCTTTGTACGCTTCTCCGCCGACTTCTCGGCCCGGTTGGGGCGAGACTGGCCCTCGGCCGTCTTCCCCGCGGCCGCATCCCACCAGCGGGTGGACTGCTCCTCAAGCTCCTTCTGGGAAGCGTCAGTCGCTGTCCAACCGGCTCGCTCGGCTGCGGAGGCGGTGCCTTCCTCTACGTCTTCTGCCTCCCTGTCAGGCGACGTTTTGAGGAACGAAGCTTCACACAAGACAAAATAAAAAGAAGGGAGGGGAACCCTTACCCTGCGACGATGGGCACCGGCCTCCTGCTGCCACTAGCACGGCGCTTCTTAGCGTCGCCTGCCCGTGCTCCGGCTGGAGGACCCATTGTCGGGCGCTTAGGAGCCGGCCTAGAAGCTGTGGCACCCTTGCCCTTCTTCCTGGCCGCCTCATCAGGTCCGGCCGCCTCGGCCCTATGACGTCGTCCGCATGTCAAATGCGAGCTGGTGACCTCCTTCACCCCGTCGGAGTCTTCCTCGAAGGTTGCATAAGATAGGGAGGAAGGAGTCTCGTCATCGTCCGTCCAATCTATGATGGAGGGCCGCAGATGCTCACCAGACACCTCCATCCCTTCTGACTCCAGCGCATTCTCCGAGCCTTCGGAGGAGGCAGAGCGGGACTCGATCATGCCCTCGTCCTCGATCTCCGAGGCGTCAGACGTCGCTACGTCAGGGGCAGGCGGGTTGAGTGCTGCCTGCAGCTTCTCGAACACCTGCGCGAAGGAGTTGACAGCCGGCTCAACAAGACGGCTGGTCACGAGACAAACAACAAGAACATAGCAACAAAGAATGCTTACCACCGGAGGCGGACGGGACCTGCAGTAAGGGGTCATCCCCCACGACCAGTTCCCACTGTCGTCCATACGGGCGGTGGAAATCTAGTTCACCCCCCGCGCCACCGCGTTGGGGTTGAATCTCTTGGTGGAGGTCCGGCAGGGGTCGTGTCGGCCACTCATCTGACAGACCAGGTGGGGCCGCCTCTGCAGCGGCAGAATCCTGCGGGTGACCATGGTGGTAAGCAGGTCGCGGCCAAGGAGGCCGCGATCCTGCAAGATGTCGAGGTGGGCGCCGATCTGTGCCACCTCGGGAATCGGCTTCGGGAACTTCGCCCCCCAGTTCAACTTCATCGGAGGGTTAAAGTTGAACTGGGGCATGTTGAGGGCGTCCTGAGCAGGGTCATCATTCTTCACGTAGAAGAAGCCCTTCTGCCACTGCTTGATGGACTCCTGCAGCGGCATCTGGGGGAAGACGGACTTCTAACAATGATGCACCAGTGCGGCTTCGCACGGTGTCATCGGGCGCGGCCCGGCGAGCTTCTCCAGCTCGGCCTTGTCCATTACAATGGATTGTTGCTTGAAGAAAAACAAGCTTCACCAGAGGTCGAGGCGGGGCTCGATCCTCGGGAAGCCCTCGCACAAGACTACGAAGGCCGACAACTGCAAGATGGCATTCGGCGCCAGGTGGTGCGGCTGTAGGCCAAAGAAGTGGAGCCATTCAGATAAGAAGGGGCTCGTCGGGAGCCCAAAGCCAAGTGCTCATCGAAAACGACGATCTCTCCCTCTGTCGGTGTTGGGGCTGTCTCGGCGCCAGGGATCCACGCCAACACCTAGGAGGCCGGGGGCAACATCCGGCAATGGCGGAGCACCTCGATGTGGCCTTCGCAGATCTCACTGCCAAGCCAGGCTCCCTGTGACGAGGTCTTCTTCGAGGAGGAGCCGGAGGCCATGACTGCGGGCGGCGAATTCTCGGGAAGGCTGGTGGGGCAACAGCGACGGAGAAGAAGAAGGCGAAGATGGACGGGCTCTTTCTCTTTGGGCTCAGGGAGGAAGAGGGCGTCCATGCGGGGCGAGAAGGGGGCAAGTGGCCTCCTCGGAACCCCCGCATCCCATTTAAACCCCACGAAGCGTCGTGGGGAGGGGATCCGGTGCGCGCGGAGCCCCACTAACCCCGTGTATTACGGGCGGTAACGCTTCCCGAAATCCAACCGTCGCGGAGTAAATCCGCACAGGATCTTCCGCACGGAGGCCGAGGGGGCATCGTGGCGGGACCTAGGGCCCAGACCCGGTCCTGTCACCAGTAATAACCATCATTACGTCAGGCCAGGCCTGACACTGGCGCGTTCTGCACAGCCTGCGACGAAGCCGAGGCGTCGCTTTGAAGCCAACTGGCTTCGGAGCCGGTGTTCCCTGCCGCAGGTAGCGGTAGGAATACAAAGAAAAAAAATCAAGCCGGTGAGGCCACCCGTCTGCACGCGGCGGGCCTCTCCAGCTTCGGGAACTACTGTCGGGGGGATAACACCGGGGTAGGCTCATCGAGCCTGTTCCTTCATCTCCTTCCCAAAAGGAATGACCAAGTATAATTCTCCGAGGCCCAAGTCCTCTGGCCGGCTAGGCTGCACCTACCGGCTGGAGGACGACACGGCCAACTCTCTGGCCGGCCAGGCAACACCTACCGGCTGGGGCCAAGACGGCTACCTCTTCTTGACCGCCTAGGCCGAGCCAGCCGGCTAGAAACAAGGTGGCCATCCCCAAGCCGGCTAGCCAAGCAGGCTAGCCAGTCGGGGATCTCAAGTCACATCAGATTGTAGGTCATAACGAGACCCTACGGTTAAAGGTGGCTACGCGTCAGCAAAGGTACTGGATCGGAGTGCACGGCAGGTACTAGCGTCGGCGGCCACGCCGCTGACCTACCCCGGCTCTGATCCATCACCCAGCATAGTGTCGGCCGTCAAACTCCCACTCCATTACTGCACTCGGCATGGGAACAGTGGAGGCGGCTGTACCGTCTGCCCATGACGAATCTCGTTGGGCGACGTTGGACTACCGCGCGTGCCCTGCGTCAACCTTACGCGAGAGCTCCATTGGCTAGCCGGTGGGTCCCACCGCCAGACAGGACCTCGCAGTCGGTGGGCCCCTCAAGCGACAAGACAAGACCCTCGTGGGCCCCCTGACCAGCCGGCGAAGCTGCCAGCCGAGTCCCACTCTTGTACCCTTTATCCATATTGTAGGCCGGTGGGTTCGCCTATAAAACCCCCCGGTCCCCCTCCATGCAGAGGGTCGGTCAACATATTACACACACACTCACCAACCACATAGGAGAGGCAGAGACGAGCCGGCTGCTCCCCTCTTCCTCCTCCGCAACACAGCTCCAGGAGCAAACTTGTAATCCATCCATACACATCATACACTCCGACAGGACTAGGGGTATTATCTCTACGGAGAGCCCTGAACCTGGGTACATCGTGCATTCCATGCTTGTACCAACCTCGCCCCCAGCGCCCTCCGTTGCCACTTCGGTTCTCACGGACTTTAACCTACCTATGTCATATGTTGTGAGTATTCGCCGACAACCTGTAAGCTTTATAATTCAGCTGCAGCCGCTTTTGGCTTGCACCGAGACCTTGTAAACTGTGTGGACGCGTTGGTTTCTGCCTTGGCTTAATAAAACTGGCGCCGGGGCAAACCCCTTTTATTTCAACTAGCAAAAATATATGTGCGTTGCAACGGGGTAAACATTTTATTTTATTTAAGTTATTATTTTAATTTTGATACATTTTTTATTTTGACTCGTCATATTGATGGCGTGCACTTATAATTACACCCAAGCAACATCTGGGTGCGTCGTTCGATACTTTTAATCTTTAATGAGAAATACTACAAAGAAGAAAAGGAAACGTTGAGTGGATAGTCATTATAACAAAGATTTTTGTGTAGATGCTGAATTGTCCACACGTGCACATTATTAACATGCATTTATACAAACACTGAATACTCAAAGATATAAGATGCAAGATTTACGATTGATTACCTTCAGTTGATATATGGCCATGTCTATTAGCCTGATCAGAACGCCTTTATACTCAAGCATGCCCAGCGCTAACAATGCAGCTCCAGCACCCTCCTATTTTTCATTGTAAAAAGGCAAAGGGTAGACCAGCTTTATGGATGAGTGCACATCCCCACTTAAATTGTGCACCCGACAACTTAGTTTCTTCTTTATATTGATTCATGAGACAGCTCCTTGATATCCATAATATTAAAGACGTATATAAGTTGTGAGAATTGCATGTAAGCAAGCGATATGGGACTAATAGATGAATCAAGCCTTATTATAACACAAGCTCTGAATTGTTGCATTATTCTTTATCAGTATGGTGGAAACGATGTAGCAGTAATGGCGCCTTACTTCGGTTCGTTTCAAAAAAAAATAATACTACCACACTAAGTGAGTTTTAACAGAGAAAAACAGTTCTACTAAATAGTTACATATGAGTGAGTCTGCTCATCACATCCTAATGTCAGTTAGTGAGTAGAGAGATCCGAATTCTCACCCCCTTCACGAGGTCCGCAACGCCGGCACCGAATTGCTCGGAGATGAAGCCGTAATCCAGGACCGCGTCGTCGACCATGTCGTGCAGCAGCCCCGTCGCGATAACCGGGGGCCTGCCCCGAGCTCCGCGAGCAGCCCGCCATCTCCACGCAGTGCTGCAGGTAAGGGTCGCCGCTCGCGCGCACCTGCAGAAACCACCAAAAACGCGCAGCCGAGGAACCGCGGCACGGTCGCTTCAGTTCAGACGCCCGACAAGCCACGCCGAAACGATGAGCAGGCAGAGAGCGAGAGGGGCACCTGGTCGCAGTGGGCCGCCTCGGCCGTGTAGTAGGCCCTCCTCACGAGCTCCTCGAGGAAGATGGCGTGTCGCGACTGCGCACCGGCGAGCAGGACGGCCGTGGCGGGGCCGGCTTCCTCGCGCCCCGCCACGGCGGCGCCGGCCCGTCTCGCGGACGGCGGGCTTCGGCAGGGGGCACGGGGGGCTCCCCTTGGTCGAAGGCGCGCACGAAGGAGAGGGAGGACGTGGTCCGGCACCGGGTTGCCCGCAGCTCGCCGGCAGAGGCCGGGGCACCGCGGGGGAAGAGCTCGAGCGCGGCGGGGGACTGCGGTGCCGAGAGGCGGTGGTGGGAGCGGCACTTAACGGAGCAGGCGACCGCCGCCGACATGGTTGCTGGTTGGCTTAGCGAGCTGGGGTTCGGCGGGGGGAGTGAGGGGGTGGAGATTGAAGAAAAAGGCCCCTGGACTGCACCGGGACTGCGGGTTAGTTTTGGTTAAATATAGGGGGATTTGAGTAAATGTAAAAAACGATTCGTTTTCTAACTTAAATCCGGTCTACGGGTTGATTTCAGGAAATGACAGGGGGTTTTATGTAAAAGTGCCACAACGGATGACAAAAGTAATAGCTGCTTTATTATTACTAGCAAAAGGGCCCGTGCGTTGTAACGGGAGAAAAATAATTACAATCTTCAAGGATGCTGATCATATTACGTCCTTAAAATTTTAGGACATTTCTTAAAATGCATGAACATTTTTTGAATTAGCAAACATTTTTTTCAATTGCACTCAAAAAATAATATACAAACTTTTTTCTCAAAATCATGGACTTTTATTGTTTTCACCAACATTGTTCTCAAAATTATGAACATTTTTCTGAATATGGGAATACTTTTACAAATTTGTCGAGCATTTTTTGAATTCACAAATATTTTACGTTTTCTTCAAAATTCTAAGTTTTATAAGTTGCAAAAGTTTTTCAAAAGTCAATATTATTTAAATTTTAAAAAAATGGAACAGAAAATGAAAATAAAAAATGAGACTAAAAACAGAGGCAAGAACTGTTTTTAAGATTTTTACACGGACTTTTGTTTAAAATTATTGACTTTTTTCATTTTACAGACATTTTCTCAAAATTTAAACATTTTTTTGTACATGCAAACATTTTTCAAAACTCCCCGATAGTTTTTGAATTCTCAAAAAAAATTATGTTTTTTTTATATTTTATTTCAAAATTCTCAATTTCTTAAATTTAAGAAAATTTATTTGAAGTTCTAAATTATTTAAAGTAGAAAAAAATGGAACTGAAAAGTAAAATAAAAAAACTAAACTAAAAGAACAGGCGGCCACGCATTGGCCGGCCCAAATAGGTGTGCTGCATCTTTTTCCAATGTCCAGAGCGTAATATAGAAGGTGCCTACATGGGCCGGCCCAGTCCGGAGATTTTCCTGTTTGAAACGTTTTCTATGACTTATAAATGGCAATTGTGGGTAATTTTCATCAACTTTATGGGCAATGTTAATGACGGACGACAGAAGCACTAATTGCTTTATTAGTAGGTAAAGACTAGTAAAAGAGCCCGTGCGTTGCAACGGGAGAAAAAGAAAACAAACTCTTAACCCGATAACCATGATTCAAGACCACACCCACTAATTTAGGCTACATAAATTTATACGTGGAAGTCCGTGGGCAAACGAAATATATTTGTGGGACATTTTAATCTGAATATCCTACGAGCAGCTAGCATAACTACATACGAAGAAATAACAGAGATAGGAGCTAGCGTGAACCAAGTGCTCAGAGTAGTGTTTTGCCCCGACTTCCTTCCTCGTGCTCTTCGTCCGTTTTTTCAAAGTTTGCTCTTTTTCTCTTCCTGTGTTGGCCCCTCACCTGTCCCTCTCCCTCCTCCTTCCTAGTTTACACGAGGCGTTGGTTGGCGCGTGGATGCATCTGCAGCCTAGCTTCTCTGGCCCTCTTTCATGTCCCCTCTCTTTAGGTGTCCCCCTCTTCGATGGCTTGCCGGTGGATCCATTTTTCTTTTTTTGCCTAATATAAATCTGCTAGTCTTCATCTTAGTGTTATCTTCGATAGTTTATCAATTTGGATCCTTGTTATGCCCTGATTTGTGTTCAATCTTTATTTATTCATTCTGTGTTTTCTTCATCGGCAACCGGCTCCTCCTCGTGTAGGATCAATTTGGATCGCTCTCCTAGGACGCATTGGGGAGAGGAGACCACCCGTGGAGGCTGCAGGAAATAGCACGGGGATAGCTAATCGAAGCGTTTGAATCCTGTGCTGGTCTACATCTGCTATGCGTCGTGGTTGAGCATCTCCTTGTAGTTGAGCATCAAGTTGAGCCTCTGCAGCTGCAGCTGCTGTCGGAACTTGTTGATGAAGTCGTCCGCCCTCTCGTCCACGCACGCGGCCTCCGACGGCCCCACGTACGGCCGCCTCGCCTCCGTCAGCACCGCGGGAGCCCTCGGCGCGTGCTGCACCAGCCGAGCCGGCGCCGGCACCGGGACGCGCTCCAGCCTCCTCACCTCGGCCGTGACCACCGAAACCTTATCTTAACAGAAGGATCTCGAGTGGAATACTCCAAAACACAAGGTTCTTTTTGTAAGAACGAAACGTTTTCCTGGTTAGTCACTTAAAGAGGGACGGCGGGTTAATTACTTGAAAAGATAGGGACTTTTTTGCAAAATATCCACGACGTACGGCAGGAGCAGTAGTTGCTTTATTATTAGGGAAGATTAGGGAGAGATATATATATTACATGTAGTCGGAAGGAAAAAAGAGAAATACTGACACCTTATAGTAAAAAAAAAAGTTGATGGGTTCAATTTGCCTCTCGCTTTGTTTAAGAGGAATGGCTAATGATGGCCTTGCTAATCATCATCTTTGTTTTGCTTCTGGTTCATTCTTGTACATGCACAAGTATGTGCTTTCAAAATTCAGGCGAGTCTTCCTGTTTTGGAGGATTTACTTTCAGACTGCATAGTGCATAGTCAGAAAGGCACCTTAATTCTTATCTTGCGGTGATTAAAGGTCCTAGTTAAGTATAAACCCAGTAGACTTTAATAGCAAGTACAATTCAAATATCACCAAGGTTAACATGTATTTTTACTAGTGCAATATTTGTTGATACTGTATTATCTTGGTGGCGTTTAAAGGTAACAATGATATTACACAGGTCATATTAATACTAAAGGAAAAAACACGCAAGAAAATAACAACAGGTCTGCTTCAAATACCAACAACTGCAACAGGGCCATCACAAATCAACACTTACTGAATTCGCTTCAACAGTTCTTTCAGGAGCTCATACAACAACACAACAGTATACATACACCAAATAGTGGTCCATAACAAGAACTATCCATATGCGGTTCTTATCGCACTGCGTATTTACACGGAGATAACTCTCCACACTGCACGTCGTGGTTACTTAATAGGTGCGATAATCGCCGTAGTCTTTTCGGGGGAAAAAGTAGTGAGCCTGCCGGGTTCTTCCCGGGGCACTGCAAGATGTTGGTCACATGTTTACTGCTGCGGCGGCTTCAGGATGGTAGTGAAGCATCTCCTGCCACATCATTTCCCTGATCATCTCTGAACTGATGTTCTCATCTATGTCGAGATCGATGGGCACTTGCGCGGGAGGGTTTGCACTTGGGTCATACAGAGGAGACATGTAAGGGTGCTCAAGGGCCTGGGTAACACTTATCCTTTTGGTAGGATCGAAGATGAGCATCTTCTGTAACAGATCGATGGCAAGAGGGTGCGCATGTGGGTACATACTTGCGAGTGGAACACCAGGAGTGTAGGGGAGGGTCTTGATATATCTGCGAGCTTTTGGGTTGTCGATGAACTCCAGGTCAGACTCGCTCATGGTGCCAAGAACATTGACTATCAATTTTAGCTGATTTAGGCACTCGGTCCCTGGAAAAATAGGCTTGCGACCAAGTAGCTCAGCAAAGATGCAGCCAACAGACCAAACATCGATGGAAGTGCCGTAGTTGTCACAGCAAAGCAGCAACTCGGGAGCTCTGTACCAGCGGGTCACGACGTATTCAGTCATAAACTGGCCTTTACTACTGTTTGTACGTGCAAGACCAAAATCACATATCTTCAGATCACAGTTTGCATTCACCAGTAGGTTCCCAGGTTTTAGGTCTCTGTGGAGTATCTCTGCTGAATGGAGGTATTTCAGTCCTCGAAGCAACTGCAATCAAGAAAAAAACATCTTAAATTATCAACAGAAAATCCAGATAGGAAAAAAAATCAAAGGATGTTAAGACAACAGGTTAAATGAAGCACCAGGGTAACATGAACTGAAAATTCACCAGCATGCTTATACTTAGAGATAGTTCTTTTGGAATGCATGCTTATACTTCATGTAGTCGTAGAGATACTTATTTAGTTTAATGTATGTACACAAAAGCTGAAATGTAAGAAGAATGCCATTTTATAGCTTTTTACCAGAAAGCCACAATTCACTCCAAGCTGTCTCTATTTGGATGCGGAGGTCTGACAAATGACAAAGTGAAGTCCAAGTAGCCATATTCAATATATCAGCTCCATTGGTAGGTCTGGCTGTTACTATGTTAACAAGATAAGTTGTAACTCAGAAACATCTAAACAGAATGTGCTAGTTTTAGGTTGCACTGGTCACTGGACATGAGCCTGTGTTGGTCTTGTTTATTTAATTCATGAGGCAGCAAGACAATGCCTCACAATGTGACTGCGAGAGTAATACAGGTTGATGTCACTTGCAGAAAAGGAAAATTCACATATCGCATATGAACTATGCTATTGTGTCGAACGATTAAAAAAGTACTAAAAGTCTAAAGTGAAGCAGAAAAGGTGAAAAAACAACAATATATTCTATGACATCCAGTTTGAGGTTGCCTATATAGCTACAGAGTGCAGCTGCCTTCCATTCTAAAGTTACTAGAAGATACCTTCTGTCCAGCTGTCAAACTAAAAGGCTGCAACATGGACTTGGAAACAAAGATAAGTGGCCAGTTATTGCCAGTTCTTTCAAAACCTAGTGAGTGAAGGAACATGTGAAACCGACCAGAATCACACGGGATGACAAAGATATATGCCAAGTTGCACTACTCTTTTCGATTGTCCTAGGTTTCACAGTTTTCATTCAAACGAGCACAAACTACAAGAATAATGTGTAAAAACATGAAAAGAACTTCATGGTCGAATTGATTTTGAGGTTAGGGCTCAAGGGATATATGGACTGGATCAGCCATTTGATGGTTTAGAAATGACATCAAACTCCAATTGGTCGTCTGTAAACACTGATGATTAACGCTGAAGTGTTTACAGAAGAGTTTGTGTATTTCAAGTTTGAATCGACAAAGACACCTGACAGTGCGTATTGGCCACCAATTAATCTGGTGCAGACTAAGGAAGGTGCTCTACACTAGCACCTGCAGATATAAATGTATTATCACAACTGGTGAGGGCAGTGAAAGTAATAACAGGTATGAGAAGACGCATTGTTACTAATATTAAATACTTAAATGTGAAAGACTGATGGAAAAGGTGTGATCCTAGCATTACCTGAAAAAGAAAATATTGGCAGTGGTCATTGGAAAGCCCCTGAGGTGATTTGATTATCTGATGCAGGTCGGTATCCATGAGCTCATAAACCAAGTACACATCCTTAAAGCTCCTCCTTTGTACAGGCATCATTATATCCTTCAAAGAAATAACATTCTCATGGCGGAGATGCCGGAGGAGTTTCAGCTCCCGCAAGGTCCTTAGTGCATCCACGCGGTTGTCGAATACATTATGTATCTTCTTTATAGCTACTTTCTCGTTTGTCTCACGGTTTATGGATGAGCAGACTATTCCATAAGCTCCCCGACCAATAGGCTTGATAGGCACATACTTGGTGTCAATCTCAAACAAGGTTTGCCACATGGAGTAGTAATGCTTCCCTTGGTTTCCCATGCCATTCGGAGGATCCACCAGCATTGCCATTTTCAACTAACAAAACAAAACATATAACTTAGTATACCATAAATAACAGTACTGGAAGAAAATTTAGTTTCTTTTAGCTTACACAATCACCAAATTTCAAATGTGAAAAATAAGACAGACTCATTACAAAATACAAGTGTAACAATGTCCCCATCTTTGAACACTTTCCTACCCTCCAGACCTTAGACCTGGGATCGACGTAGGCCGATGTATACTTATTGATAGTACGTTGGCCAAGTATTGAACCTAAGACCCCTCAACTCTGATATTATATTGAATTGCATGCGCCTAACCATGGCACCCAAATGCTTAAGCTGACAAGGGGACGTGGACAATAAACAAATCTCCAGCTAAAAGAGGCTTTGGTAATAGTTTACATGACCTCAGATGCCAATAGAACACACACACTCTTGTTTTTCTGGTAAGTGTTTATGTGAAACTCCAAGTGGTAGAAGGATTCTGAACTGAACCTAAACTGTACCATGCACCAGGAGCTACAAGGCTCATAAATTCTGATCAGAATCGGCAACAATGAATGAACTATATATATATATATAAGCAGTACATGTTGGCATGGCATCTAAGTGCAGTTGTACTTATCTAAGCTTATAAATGGACACTGGCGCTGACCAATTCAGCACTTGAATTGATGAGCGCCAATGTCCCCATTTACATAAGCTTATAAGTGGTAACTTTGATCGGTAGCGCAGCCAATCCGCGCATCTAAGCACCATGCAATGCCACTCCTCGCTACCACCTCTCACCCGCATTCTCATCAGCCTCACTCGGTGCTAAACGCACAAGCCGAATCCGCAGCCTGCAAGAACCCATAAGCTCCCGGTGGGCAGATCGTCGCCCAGATGATTAACAGGGCAGCCTGCCATCCTAGCAGCGGATCGCGGAAATGTACCGAGACAATCATCGCGCACCCCGGCACGATGCATCGCCGGAGCACGACGGGGAATCGAATAATTCGGGCGGGACACTCGACTAGGCAGGCACGCACGCACGCGCCCGGCGGCACAATCGGAGCTCGCCAGCTGGGGCTGCTCGCTCGGATCAGGGGCGACCGATCTCCGCGGGACAGAGACCGGCGCGGGCCGTCCGGACAAGAGCCGGCCGATCTCGGGCGATGCAGAGCGAGCACGAGGATTGCGGGGGGAGGACGGGGAGGAAGGCTCGCTTACATGGGAGGGGGAGGGAGGGCAGCTGGGCCTGGGAGAGGATGGGGGAGGGGTGGGTGGGTAGGATCAGACGGGCCGCGGCGCCATGGGCGACCGAATTCGGAGGCGAATTGCAGCTGCGGGGGGGAGGGAGGAGGGTGCGGGTGGGGGTGGGGTGGGGTGGGGTGGGGGAGGGGGCGAGGAATATTCCTCCGCTCCGTCCCCGGCGAGGCGCGTGGAGGGGACGGCGGCCGTCGGTCCGGGGGATGGGCGCGGGCGGGCCGTCCGATGCGGCGCGGGGCGGCGCCACGTGCGCGCGGGTGGGGGTAGGGTGGGGGGATGGGGAGGACGCGCCTGCCGTGGGATGGAAGGGAGGGGAGGGGAGGGGATTGGTCCCGTTGTCCCCGTGCGCGCGTGGCCGTGGCGGCCGCGGTCGGTGGCGGCAGCCGGCACGCTTCGGTTCCATAGGCGAGGCGAGGGTTCGAACGATGAAATGTGTTCCACGAGCGGGTTGGGTTGGTGGGTGATGATGGGTCGCTTCGAGTACGTACGAGAGATTGTACGGGCACTGGCTTTGGTATGAACGCCATGGATTGAGTGAGGACTAGTACACCGGGATTGAGTGAGGACTAGTACACCGGGATTGAGTGAGGACTAGTACACCGGTAGTACGACTTGTGCACGATGCGTGCGTTTTTTGCTGCGGAAATTTATGGCGCGCCTTCATCTTTCCATGCTGACGGTTTTTTTCTACGGGGAAGGCACGTGTACAGTGGCGGAGACAGGAATGATTTTCAGGTGTGGCGGAGTTTGTGAACGAAAAACCCATATACAACTCAGTTATGGAAGAGCTCACTAGAATAGCAAATATATATTACTTGGAGTTCAACTAATACAACCAAAATCCAAAATTTAAGTATTGACACTCTAAATACTTCATTCGATGATGATTACATGGATGATCGGTTGTCAATATATCATATATATTAACTGGACGGGTTTGCCTATAAAACATCAAAACCATAGATAAATGATGAATTAGTAATTAGTACTCCATCCGTTCCAAAATATAAGACCTTTTAAAGATTCCACTAGAAGACTAAATACGGAGCAAAATGAGTGAGTCTATACTCTAAAATATGTCTATGTACATCCGTGTGTAGTTTATATGGTAATCTCTAAAAGGTCTTATATTTAGGAACGGAGGGAGTAGGATACAATGGTAGAAAACACATTATGCAAGTGTAGATAGTTAGAAAGAAGCCATCGGCTTTGACAAAATACTCTTTAAATCTGTAAAAAAAAGAAAAACTAATTGGTTAGTCTCTCAACAAAAATAGTAAAATAATTGAAGAAATGTTCAATGTGATTCTTGACTTCCTCTGTGAAAGAGTAGTAGTCAGCCGCCAAGAACCAAGCCCAACAGGAGGCGAACCACCGCCCAAAACCTAAAAATTATGCTGGGCTAATAGTAATATACGTACTTGCATGGCAGCTTAGGTATGGCGGTGGCCAAACCATGCCAGATTGTTAGATTCGCCCCTGCACGTGTACGCGTGTAAAAATGTTGCTGAAAGAAAATTTTCACCAAATGACATTGTACCATCGACTCATTGTCGATTCAAATGCACAAATGATGTATCACATGTATTGTTCACCCGATTAGCGATATGTTTCCACCGATGAGCTAGTCTTTCTCGACAAGGGCTTCCGTAAGACTCAAATAAGTATGACTAAGTATGTCCAGAGAAGGGTGAATAGACAATCAAGTCAAAAGTTTGGCTTTAAAAAAAATTAAGATCTTTAGCAATTTTAGATGTTTCAAACAATCCGTCAAACACCTTACACATTTAGGTCTATAAAAATATATATAAAGCGAAGAGTAAAGGCATGCAAGTGAAAGTAACACAAGCAGTGTTGCACATACGCAAACATGGGCTGGTTTTGGTTAGAAATTCTCAAAGGTGCGGGGTCACACGCCTGCGCAACCGTTCACTAACATCGTTATTGAGAATCTTGTGTTTGGGTGACATTGGATGTAAAAGAGATGAAAAATAAAAATCATATGTATACCATGCATTATACTCAAACTAATACTTCGTCAAACCGTTTTTGTACATCCATTTTATGTATGTTTTGTGTGTCTTCCCCTCCTATTCTCAACCGATGCTTCTTTTCTATCAGATTTCCATCCATTGTTTGTTTTCATTGTCGTCGTTTTCTCACGACAGATGTCATGGGGTGGCTAATCGTGCGTGCTTGGGACCGAAAGGGCGCCGTCGGGCTTCGGAAGCAGGATTGGGAACGAGCGATGCGAGACACATGAAGTACCCAGGTTCGGGGCCCTTCGTGGGAGGTAACACCCCTAGTCCTGCTTGAGTTGGTTGATGATCCAGCTGGGATACCATATGCTCCTGGAGTTGTATGCTGGAGGAAGAAGAATGAGCTGGGAGCTCTCTTTTCCCCTCGTATGTGTGTGAGTATGTGATCGACCAAAGCCATCATGGGGGGGGGGCAGGCGGGTTTATAGGCCAACCCCCTGGCTTACAATAGGAATAGAAGATACTGGGGGGACCCGACGGGCAGCCTTTGGAGCCGGCCAGGGGTCCCACCAACTGGAGAAGTCTTGTCTCAAGTGAGGACCTGCGAGCTGTTGGGTTCCGCCTGGTGCAGGGGCTCGCCGGCGGGGCATCGCCATTGGTGCATGCTCGCTAAGCAGTGGCGTGTGCCGCGTTATGCGTGTCGCCATGCGTAGCCGGCTTCGGTCATCGTACGGTCGGCTACACTGTTGCCCACGCACGGGGCAGGTAATGGAGTGGACGTGGGCGTGCTCGTCACTGTGTCGTCTCAGTTGGTCGAAGTCGGCAATGATCAATGGCACATCCCCTCCACTATAGACTCGTTTTGGGTCTGGTCAGCGGTACCTGCAGCACTATAGTCGTACCTTTGGTGATGATGGCCCTGACGTGGGTCGTCAGGGCGATGCGACTGGGGCTGACCCACCGGCTAGCAGGGCGCAGTTCAGCCGGCCAAGTGTAGCCGGCTAGGCGTAGCCGGCCTATGGGGGGCGGTCGTCCTGCGTGTGTTTTTCAAAGGGTGTTGGATGAGTCCTTGCGTTTGGCCTACCCCGGGGCTATGTCCCCATCATTCACTTTCTTGATTGGTCGATCTGTTGCGCGGTCACGTTTTGCACTACCCTTCTCTTTCCTATCCTATGATTTCTTCCTTTCGATTGTATGGTCATCTTGTTTCACAAGTCGTTTTGGATTTGTCCAACTATCCATGTTTTCATGTTTCGTCGTATTGCAAATTCATGCCATGGTTCTTCGGATTGCAAATTCATGGACTATTTATTTCCCGTCGTTATTGTGGTACGATTGTCGTGGATATAAGCCTAACAGTAGATGTGCAGGGTACAAAAGTAGAGGGCAGAGTCCTAGCTACGGCAAGGTTGTATGAGTTCAGGCCCCTCTGCGGTGGAGGTAACAGCCCTACGTCTTAGTGCTCTTGGAGCTTTAGTGTCGAGTGGAATATGAATATTATAGAATGCGAACCCTTGTGCCAGAGGGGAGGGGTCGCTTATATAGAGTGTGTTGCCCCTCATAAGTGTCCAGCCTTCAAGGGTGCAATAAGTGCGATTGAATGCATACGTTACAGGTAACGTATGCCATAAATGACATTAACTAGAGTAGTCTAACGTTTGACCGTTAGCCTCGCTGGAGTGGCTTCTGGACTTCTATGTCAACTGGCTTCTGGTGTTTACCGAGTGGAATCCAGTCATTGAGTATTAAGTAATCTTCCGAGTGGTTCTTTACTGAGTGGATCAGAGGTTGTCTTAATCCATTCGGTAAGTATCTTGTGATCCTTAAGCTAATAATGAGGTGCCCTTGGGTAGGACTTATAGGTCTGGCCTATGACCCTAGCCTGGAGCTATAACACCATCATTAGCCCCTGAATGGATCGAGGTTAGAGTGGTGAAGGTGCAACCGCAAATCTTGGTATAGCAGAGTGAATTTGAATGTTCTTCAAAGTTTCGCCAAATTGGATGTCGATTGCGATCTTCATCATTCGCCTTGATCGATTCTGCTTGGAACAAAATATCTAAGTGGATTTGAAGATCCGAGTGAGCAAACGAAGCAGTGCATCTGACAAAATCTTTTGATGTGACCAATCACCCTGTCTGTTTCAGATTTTCTGGGATTCGAAAATTTTCACCCCTGCAAGATACAATCCAGTTATGCGAAGGTTTAGGGTCTGTTAAACATTGTTGCATTCGAACCGAGTGCTTGTGATTTCCTTATCGAATGAGTTGTGGATTGTATCTTGCAGGGGTGGACGAACCTACATTCTCCGGTCCCAAATGGCAACACACTCGACCTTGATGAGGGGAGCATGGAGGACAGTGCGGAGAGTGAGGACTACGTCGACAATAGCGAAGAGACGGAGGAGGAGGATTCGGAGGAGAGTGAGGAGGAAGATTCGTCTCCTTCTCGCCCTGAGCCTCGGACCAAGCAGCGTCATGACCCCGCAGGCACTCCAAGTAAACCTATGGTGCCGAGTGGTAGGATTGCCAAGCGTGTCACGGGATCGTCTGGAGAACCAGTGGAACAACATGCGAAGGTGTCCAAGCCCAGCGGGCCCAAGCCTCGGAAGGCCCTGCCTAGGATGAGGATTACCGTTCCAGTCGCCTCTGCGTAAGTGCTTGATCTTATGCTCTTATCCGAGTGAACATTTTGGTCGCTGACGACTGACTGAAATTGTCTTGACAGAGCTGCCACTTCTGTCACGTCGCCGCTGCGAGGAGATGAAGATCTCATGGAAGTCGACACCACGAATGCAGCCACCTCACAACTAGGTATGAAGTTGATTTCTCATTATGTGTCACTCTTCCGCATGTACGTTTTCCTGACTGTAACTTCTGATGTTTCTATCTGCCAGCCGTGCCTGCTGTGAGAGAAATCATCCAGTTGGACGACGACGATCAAAGGGAACCAGCTGCTGCGGTGGAACCCGTTGTGTCCGAGGTGTCTGTGGCGACAATTGCTGCTGTGAGTGCTCCACGTGTTAGTTCAGTCGTTGTCACCACGACTCCGACTGGATTGCAGTCGAGTGCTCCGGTTGTTTCTGCTGCGGCTTTAGGATTGATGTCCCCCGCGACCGTGTACGCCACGCGTCGTGTCCCTGAAGATCAGACTGGTGCCGCCAAGGAAGCTATGATCCAGACAGGACTGATGATGCAACAAGCAAAAGGAGCCTATGACGCCATCGTCTTTGTGTACAACAATAGCGTGGTGTTGCAAGAAAACGTTCGAGTAAGTTCGACCATAAGTTTGAATTCCGACTCACAACCACTGGGGGTTGCTTTTTTATAGAATTGTTTTTGTTTCATTTGCGTTCCAGTGGGGTCACTCCGAGTGAACCCACTGGGTGTAGTCTCCGAGACCGTTGTCGAGGGCTTGCACTGGCAGTGGTCTTAATCAGTAGAGACTTTTTTGCCGTTCAAAATCAACCAGAGCTGATCTAGTTGAGTTCTGAATCCAGTGGGGGCACGCTAAGTGCACCCACTGGGTGTAGTCCCCGAGACTATTACTAGTCGGGGGTGAGTGATAATAGTCTAAAGTACTTGAGTGTATAGTGTATTTGACTCGACAGGGCAGACCTTGTCGAGTGTTAAACCAGTGGGGTCACGCCGAGTGAACCAAGTGGGTGTAGTCCCCGAGACTACTGTTGAATGCTTGCATCATCTGGAGTCTAGATTTGAATGCTTGCATTATTTGTCGAATGACTTGTATTTCTCCACTCAAAAGTAGAAGAATACTCATGTCGAGTGAAAGTGATTTTTCCACTCGGATGTTTTTTGTAGAAGGCTTGCGAGATTGGGTCGTAGTACGCCCAGGTGGAATCTGAGAAGAACAAGCTGAAGCTAGAGTGTGATGCCATGAAAAAGTTGCTGGAGGAGAAGGATGCGGTCCTTGGCGATCTGAAGAAGAAGTCTGAAGCTGATGAATTGAAGCTTACAGACGTTGAGAAGTTGAAGGCAGAAAATGAACAGATGAAGACTGAAAGAGATGAATGGGCGAAGAAACTCCACTCCATTTTGAAAAGAGGAAATGCCTTAGAAAGTTTTGTAAGAGACTTCCTAGCAAAGATGCTTGAGTCTCTCATTGGTATGTTTTCTTTACCGAGTGAGTCTTCGCATTTTTTGTCGACTAACGTGCAGCTGATATTTCGTTGGTCTTCTGCTCCAGAATTATATCCTGATTTCGAGAAAGAGACGTTCGAGGTGGAGCCATGCTTGGATCCTATCAAGTTTCCTGTTCTCGATGACCTGGTCGTGGATATGTATCGCCTCAACTGCCACCTCGTTAAAGTCCAAGGTTACTTCACTCATTCGCGAGCTGTTGTGGGAAGAATCAACAAAGAGCTCTGGCCTGAAGACACGTTTCTCATCGGTCTGGATGCTGTGATGGAGCGCCTGGGTCGTATCCCTGAGAGAGTCCAAGCATGGAAGAAATCAGTTGCTCGATGTGGGGCTGATGTGGCTCTGTCTCTCGTCAGGGTCCACTGTAAGGAGACTCAGGAGGAGAAGTTGAAGGCACTGCAGGTTGCAAATACGAAGAAGCTTCGGTTTGAAGAGTTCATGGAGACCTTCATTGATGCTGCAGACCGCGTCGCCGATGTCATCGACCTCGACACCTTCGTGGAGCCGGCCAGTCCAGGTGAGCCGTGAAAAGACGACCGGTCGTGAGAAAAAACATTGATTTGCCTCGGTATGCCGAGTGGTTTATGTAAACACTTTAAACTTCGTTCGGGTAAAAACCCGAGTGCTTTTGTCCTGCGCGGATAATCTTGATCTGCGCCGGGTATCGTGAATTTGCTTGCTTCGACTCAAGTTGAGTTTATCTTTGTCGAATGAAATTTTTCTTTTTTGGGGATGCTCTCGGCATACACAAAGTCTTCTCACCCAAGCGAAGCTTGATTCGCAGTTGGGCAGGAATTTGGGCAGGGTTTTGTCGCTTAGGCGAATCTGGTTCGCGGCGAAGCCTGAGAGTGGAAGGGTAGCTTTTCACTCGGAGAAGTTTTTTTTAACTTAGGCGAACCTAGTTCGCGGCTAAGCCCCCGAGTGAGAGGGTAGCTCTTCACCGAGAGAAGTTTTTTTACTTAGGCGAATCTGGTTCGCGGCTAAGCCCCCGAGTGAAAGGGTAGCTCTTCACTCAGAGAAGATTTTTAACTTAGGCGAATCTGGTTCGTGGCTAAGCCCAACGTATCTGTAATTTTTGATGGTTTCATGCTATTATCTTGTCGAACTTTGGATGTTTTGTATGGCTTTTATATATTTTTTTGGGACTAACTTATTAACTCAGTGCCAAGTGCCAGTTCCTGTTTTTTCCATGTTTTTGACCCCTTTCAGAAGAGGATTTTGAACGGAGTCCAAACGGAACGAAACTGCCAAAAAGATTTTTTCCAAAACAGAAAAAGATCGGGAAGCCTGAGAATCAGGGCAGGGGGCCTGCAGGGACCCCACAAGCCCCCTAGCCACGACCGGGGGGCCCGCGCCTCCCTGGCTTGTGGGCACCCTGGGCCACCTCTGCCCTAGGACTTTCGCCTATAAATTCCCTAAAGTCCCAGAAAAAATCAGGAGATCATCGAAAGTACTTTTCCGCCGCCGCAAGCTTCTGTCGCCGCAAGATCCCATCTGGGGCACGTTCTGGTGCCCTGCCGGAGAGGGGATTCGGATACAGAGGGCTTCTTCATCAACACCATGACCTCTCTGATGATGCGTGAGTAGTTCACCATAGACCTACGGGTCCATAGCTAGTAGCTAGATGGCTTCTTCTCTCTCTTGGATCTTCAATACAAAGTTCTGCATGATCTTCATGGAGATCTATCCGATGTAATCTTCTTTTGCAGTGTGTTTGTCGAGATCCGATGAATTGTGGATTTATGATCAGATTATCTATGAATCTTATTTGAGTTTCTTCTTATCTCTCTTATGCATGATTTCATATCCTTGTAATTCTCTTCGAGTTGTGGGTTTTGTTTGGCCAACTAGATCTATGATTCTTGCAATGGGAGAAGTGCTTGGTTTTGGGTTCATACCGTGCGGTGACCTCACCCAGTGACAGAAGGGGTAGCGAGGCACGCATCGTGTTGTTGCCATCAAGGGTAAAAAGATGGGGTTTTCATCATTGGTTTGAGATTATCCCTCTACATCATGTCATCTTGCTTAAGGCGTTAGTGTGTTTGTCATGAACTCAATACACTAGATGCATGTTGGATAGCGGTCGATGTGTAGAGTAATAGTAGTAGATGCAGAAAGTATCGATCTACTAGTCTCGGACGTGATGCCTATATGTATGATCATTGCCTTAGATATCGTCATGACTTTGCGCGGTTCTATCAATTGCTCGACAGTAATTTGTTTACCCACTGTGATATTTGCTATTTTGAGAGAAGCCTCTAGTGAACACTATGGCCCCCGGGTCTACTCCACACCATATTTTCAACCTTACACTTTTTCTTCGTTGCACTTTCCGCCTTCAGATCTCACTTTGCAATCAATCTTGAAGGGACTGACAACCCCTTTATAGCGTTGGGTGCAAGCTCTTTGTGTTTGTGCAGGTACTCTGGACTTGACGAGATTCTCCTACTGGATTGATACCTTGGTTCTCAAACTGAGGGAAATACTTACTGCTCCTGTGCTGCATCGCCCTTTCCTCTTCAAGGAAAAAACCAACACAAGCTCAAGAGATGACAAAAGGATTTCTGGCACCATTGCCGGGGAAGAACTTTTGTTGCCATAGCAAGCCCCCGAGTGAAAGGGTAGGTCTTCACTCGGAGAATTTTTTTAACTTAGGTGAATCTGGTTCTTGGCTAAGCCCCCGAGTGAAAGGGTAGCTCTTCACTCGGATAAGTTTTTTAACTTAGGCGAATCTGGTTCGCGGCTAAGCCCCCGAGTGAGAGGGTAGCTCTTCACTTGGAGAAGTTTTTCTAACTTCGGCGAATCTGGTTCGCGGCTAAGCCCCCGAGTGATAGGGTAGCTCTTCACTCGGAGAATTTTTCTAAACCGGAGTCAACAAACATATTGAAGTAGTCAAAGCTTCCGACAAGTAACTTGCTTTAGGGAATCTTGTTCGTTACATCAAAATCATTATAAATCAAGCATAAAAACGCTTAAGTAAGTCTCCGTTCCATGCTCGCGGCTCTTCGATCCTCTTCTCCAAATTGTAGAGTCTATATGCTCCGTTGTTCAGCACCTTGGAAATGATGAAGGGTCCTTTCTAGGCGGGGGGCAGCTTGTGCGGTCTCTACTGCTGCACTCGGAGCACCAAATCGCCTGCTTGAAACGTCCGACTCCTGACGTGTCTTGAATGGAATCGTCGCAAGTCTTGTTGGTAGATTGTTCATCGAATCAAAGCCATATCGTGCTCCTCCTCCAAGAGATCGACTCCATCCTGTCGGGCTTGTTCAGCTTCGGCTTCTGAGAAGAGCTCAACTCTGGGGAAATTGTGAAGCAAATCACTCGGAAGGACAACTTCCGCGCCGTACACGAGAAAGAATGGAGACTGCCCAGTCGACCTATTCGGGGTCGTTTTGAGTCCCCAGAGCGCATAGGGTAACTCGGTGACCCAAGCACGTGCAGCGTGTCCAATCTTCCTCATGAGAAGAGGTTTTAACCCTTGAAGTATGAGTCCATTCGCTCGTTCAGCCTCGCCATTTGTTTGGGGATGAGCAACGGATGCGTAGTCCACTCTGGTTCCTCGGTTGGAGCAAAAACTCTTGAATTCATCCGAGTCGAAGTTTGATCCATTGTCAGTGATGATGTTGTGTGGGACCCCAAATCTGATAGTGATTTCTCTCATGAATTTGATTGGAGTGCGTGTGATGTCCCATAAGCGTATGGGATCGCAACAGTTTTCGAGGGTAGAGTATTCAACCCAAATTTATTGATTCAACTCAAGGGGAAGCGAAATAATATTCTCAAGTATTAGCAGTTGAGTTGTCAATTCAACCACACCTTAAAGATTAGTGTGTGCAAGCAAAGTATCAGTAGCAAGGTAATATGATAGCAACGGTGCCAGAAAAAGCCTTGGTTGACGGGATGTTAGTACCGCTTACCTAGCCTCGGCAACGGCGCCAACAAAGTCTTGCAACAAGTAACAGCGGAGTAGCAAGGAACAGTAGTAGCAGCAGTAGCAGCAAAGTAACAAGTAACAGCAGTAGCAATAGTAGCAGCAAAGTAACAGCAGTACTCACAGCAGCAAAGTGGCCCAATCCCTCTTGTAGCAAGGGACAAGCCTAGGCAAAGTAACGTAGCGAGGACCAGTAGTAAAAGACTCGTAGGCAGTGGATCGGTGATGGATGAGTGTGACGGATATGATTCATCATGTAACAGCTATAACACAGAGAGATATGTGGCTAGCTCCCGTTCATCAATCTAATGTAGGCATGTATTCCGTATGTAGTCATACGTGCTTAGGGAAAAGAACTTGCATGACATCTAATGTCCATCCCTCCCGTGGCAACGGGGTCCTAATGGAAACTACGGGATATTAAGGTTCGCCTTTTAATAAAGAACCGGACCAACGCATTAACACGCGGTGAATACATGAACTCCTCATACTATGGTCATCTCCGGGAGTGGTTCCAGCTATTGTCACTCCGGGGTTGTCGGGTCATAACACATAGTAGGTGACTACAACTCGCAAGATAGGATCTAAAACACACATATATTGGCGACAACATAATAGGTTCAGATCTGAAATCATGGCACTCGGGCCCTAGTGACAAGCATTAAGCATAGCCAAGTAGTAGCAACATCAATCTAGAACATAGTGGATACTATGGATCAATCCCCGTCAAGAACTAACTCGATTACATGATAGATCTCATCCAACTCATCACCGTCCAGCAAGCCTACAATGAGATTACTCACGAACGATGAAGAGCATCATGGAATTGTCGATGGAGAAAGGTTGATGATGACGATGGCGACGATTTCCCCTCTCCGGAGCCCGAAACGGACTCCAGATCTGCCCTCGAGATGAAGAACAGGATGTGGCGGCGCCTCCGTATCACATAACGCGATGAAACCTTCTCTCTGATTTTTTCTAGGCGAAACGGAAGATCTAGAGCTGAGATTGGGGGCGGTGGTGCGACGTGGGCCCCACAAGCCTGCACGGCGCCTCCGGGTTCAACACATGTGCAGCCCGGTGACGTCTCCCGCACCTTGATCCAGCAAGGAGGAGGGAGAGGTTGGGGAAGATCTCCGGCAGCACGACGGCGTGGTGTCGATGGAGAGACGAGGTCTCCCGGCAGGGTTTCGCCAAGCACCGACAGCGAGGAGGAGAAAGAAGAGCAGGGCTGCGCCGAGGGAGAGGGAAAACTATGTCTCAGAACAGCCCCAAACCTCAACTATATATAGGGGGAGAGGTAGGGGCGCAGCCCTTAGGATTCCCACCCCCAAGGGGTGCGGCAGCCCCCATCTGCGCCAGGAGGTGGTGGCCAGGAGTGGAGGAGGGGTGTGGCGCACCCCTGGTGGGCCTTAGGCCCACCTGGCTTAGGGTTTGCCCCCCTTCCCTCTCCCCTACGCCTTGGGCCCTTGGTGGGAGGCGCACCAGCCCACTCTGGGCTGGTTCCCTTCCACCTTTTGGCCCATGTCACCTTTTGGGGGAGGTGGCCCCTCCCGGTGGACCTCCAGAACCCTATCCGGTGGTCTGGTACGCTACCGGTGACGCCCGAAACACTTTCGGTGTCCGAAACCATCCGTCCTATATATCAATCTTTACCTCAGGACCATTCCGGGGCTCCTCGTGATGTCCGGGATCTCATCCGGGACTCCTAACAACTTTAGATAACCTCGTATAACAATTCCCTATAACCCTAGCGTCATCGAACCTTAAGTGTGTAGACCCTACGGGTTCGGGAGACAGGTAGACATGACCGAGACACCTCTCCGTCAATAACCATCAGCGGGGTCTGGATACCCATGGTGGCTCCCACTTGCTCCACGATGATCTCATCGGATGAACCACGATGTCAAGGATTCAATCAATCCCGTATACAATTCCCTTTGTCTGTCGGTATAGAACTTGCCCGAGATCCGATCGTCGGTATACCTATACCTTGTTCAATCTCGTTACTGGTAAGTCTCTTTTCTCGTTCTGTAGCATTGCATCGTGTGACTAACTCCTTAGTCACATTGAGCTCATGATGATGTTCTACCGAGTGGGCCCAGAGATACCTCTCCGTCACGCGGAGTGACAAATCCCGATCTCGATTCGTACCAACCCAACAGACACTTTCAGAGGTACCCGTAGTGTACCTTTATAGTCACCCAGTTACGTTGTGACGTTTGATACACCCAAAGCACTCCTGCGGTATCCGGGAGTTGCACAATCTCACGGTCGAAGGAAAAGATACTTGACATTGGAAAAGCTTTAGCATACGAACAATACGATCTAGTGCTACGCTTAGGATTGGGTCTTGTCCATCACATCATTCTCCCAATGATGTGATCCCGTTATCAATGACATCTAATGCCCATGACCATGAAACCATGACCATCTATTGACTAACGAGCTAGACAACTAGAGGCTTGCTAGGGACACATTGTGATCTATTTATTCACACATGTATTATTGTTTCCTGTTAATACAATTATATCATGAACAATAGACGATTATCATGAACAAGGAAATATGATAATAACCATTTTATTATTGCCTCTAGGGCATATTTCCAATAGTCTCCCACTTGCACTAGAGTCAATAATCTAGTTACATTGTGATGTATCGAACACTCATAGCATTGTTGTGTTGATCATGTTTTGCTCATGGAAGAGGTTTAGTCAACGGGTCTGCAACATTCAGATCCGTGTGTACTTTACAAATCTCTATTACTCCACTCTGGATATGGTTCTCGATGGAGTTGTAGCGGCATTTGATGTGCTTCGTCTTTCGGTGAAACCTGGGCTCCTTGGCTATGGCAATGGCCCTAGTGTTATCACAGAAGAGTGTTATTGGACCCGACGCGCTTGGAACCACTCCAAGGTCGGTGATGAGCTCCTTCATCCAAATTCCTTCATGAGCCGCTTCTGAAGCAGCTATGTACTCCGCTTCACATGTAGATGCTGCCACGACTTCTTGCTTGCTGCTGCACCAGCTCACTGCCCACCATTCAAAACATATACGTATCCGGTCTGTGACTTAGAGTCATCCGGATCTATGTCGAAGCTGGCGTCGACGTAACACTTTACGAAGAGCTCTTCGTCACCTCCATAAACGAGAAACATTTCCTTAGTCCTTTTCAAGTACTTAAGGATATTCTTGACCGCTGTCGAGTGTTCCATACCGGGATCACTTCGGTACCTCCCTACCAAACTTATGGCAAGGTTTATATTAGGTCTGGTACACAGCATGGCATACATAAGAGAGCCTACGACTGAAGCGTAGGGGACATAACTCATCTTCTCTCTATCTGCTGCCGTGGTCGGCGACTATGTCTTACTCAATCTCATACCTTGCAAAACTGGCAAGAACCCTTTCTTTGAGTTTTCCATATTGAACTTCTTCAATATCTTTTCAAGGTATGTACTTTGCGAAAGACCTATGAGGCGTTTCGATCTATCTCTATAGATCTTGATGCCTAATATGTATGTAGCTTCTCCAAGGTCCTTCATTGAAAAACTCTTGTTCAAATAGGCCTTTATGCTCTCCAACATCTCTATATTATTCCCCATCAATAATATGTCATCCACATACAGTATGAGCAAAGCTACAGAGCTCCCACTCACTTTCTTGTACAGACAGGCTTCTCCGTAAACGTGTATGAACCCAAACGCTTTAATCACCTCATTAAAGCGAATGTTCCAACTCCAGGATGCTTGCACCAGCCCATAGATGGAGCGATGTTGCTTGCATACTTTGTTAACACCCTTAGGGTCGACAAAACCTTCGGGGTGCATCATATACAACTCTTCCTTAAGGTTCCCGTTAAGGAACGTTGTTTTGATGTCCATTTGCCAAATTTCATAATCATAAAAGGCGGCAATTGCTAACATGATTCGGACTGATTTTAGCTTCGCTACGGGAGAGAAAGTCTCTTCGTAGTCAATTCCTTGAATTTGTCGAAAACCCTTTGCGATAAGTCGAGCTTTATAAACGGTTATATTACCATTTGCATCAGTCTTCTTCTTGAAGATCCATTTATTTTCTACGGCTCGCCGGTCATCGGGCAAGTCCACCAAAGTCCATACTTTGTTCTCATACATGGATCCTATCTCGGATTTCATTGCTTCAAGCCATTTGTTGGAATCCGGGCCCGCCATCGCTTCTTCATAGTTTGAAGGTTCACCGTTGTCTAACAACATGATTTCCATTACAGGGTTGCCGTACCACTCTGGTGCGGAGCGTACCCTTGTGGACCTTTGAGGTTCAGTAGTAACTTGATCCGAAGCTTCATGATCATTATCATTAACTTCCTCTTCAGTTGGTGTAGGCGCCACAGGAACAACTTCCTGCGCTGTGCTACTATCCTGTTCTAGAGTGGGTGTAATTACCTCATCAACTCTACCTTCCTCCCACTTACTTCTTTCGAGAGAAACTCTTTCTCTAGAAAGGATCCGTTCTTGGCAACAAAGGTTTTACCTTTGGATCTAAGATAGAAGGTATACCCAATAGTTTCCTTAGGGTATCCTATGAATACACATTTCTCCGCTTGGGTTCGAGCTTTTCTGGTTCAAGTTTCTTCACATAAGCATCGCAGCCCAAAACTTTAAGAAACAACAACTTAGGTTTCTTGCCAAACCATAGTTCATACGGTGTTGTCTCAATGGATTTAGACGGTGCCCTATTTAAAGTGAAT
Organism: Hordeum vulgare subsp. vulgare; assembly: GCF_904849725.1. Lineage (NCBI taxonomy): Eukaryota > Viridiplantae > Streptophyta > Magnoliopsida > Poales > Poaceae > Hordeum > Hordeum vulgare. The sequence goes on from NC_058523.1 coordinate 63,119,558, forward strand.
GCTGCAGTTTCTAATGCGTATCCCCAAAATGATAGCGGTAAGTCGGTAAGAGACATCATATATCGTACCATATCTAATAAAGTGCGATTACGACGTTCAGACACTCTGTTGCATTGTGGTGTGCCAGGCGGTGTCCGTTGTGAAACGATTCCACACTTCCTTAGGTGTGTGCCAAACTCGTGACTCAAATATTCTCCTCCACAATCAGATCGTAGACATTTAATTTTTCTGTCACGTTGATTCTCAACCTCACTCTGAAATTCCTTGAACTTTTCAAATGTCTTAGATTTGTGCTTCATCAAGTAGATATACCCATACCTACTCAAATCATCGGTGAGAGTGAGAACATAACGACAGCCACCGCGAGCTTCAACGTTCATTGGACCACACACATCAGTATGTATTATTTCCAATAAGTCGGTTGGTCTCTCCATTATTCCTGAGAATGGAGTCTTAGTCATCTTGCCCATGAGGCACGGTTCGCATGTGTTAAATGATTCAAAGTCAAGAGACTCTAATAGTCCATCAGTATGGAGCTTCTTCATGCGCTTAACGCCGATATGACCAAGGCGGCAGTGCCACAAGTATGTGGGACTATCATTATCAACTTTACATCTTTTGGTACTCACACTATGAATATGCGTAACATCACGATCGAGATTCATCAGGAATAAACCATTCACCAGCGGAGGATAACCATAAAACATATCACTCAAATAAATAGAACAACCATTATTCTCTGACTTAAATGAGTAGCCGTCTCGCATTAAGCAAGACCCTGATACAATATTCATGCTCAAAGCTGGTACTAAATAACAATTATTAAGGTTTAAAACTAATCCCGACGGTAGATGTAGAGGTAGCGTGCCGACGGCGATCACATCGACCTTGGAGCCATTCCCGACGCGCATCGTCACCTCGTCCTTGGCCAGTCTCCGCTTATTCCGCAGTTCCTGCTTTGAGTTGCAAATGTGAGCAACAACACCGGTATCAAATACCCAGGAGCTACTACGAGCGCTGGTAAGGTACACATCAATAACATGTATATCACATATACCTTTAACGTTGTCGGCCTTCTTGTCCGCTAAGTATTTGGGGCAGTTCCGTTTCCAGTGACCCTTTACCTTGCAATAGAAGCACTCAGTCTCAGGCTTGGGTCCATTCTTTTTCTTCTTCCCGACATCTGGCTTACCGGGAGCGGCAACGGCTTTGCCGTCTTTCTTAAAGTTCTTCTTACCCTTGCCCTTCTTGAAACTAGTGGTCTTGTTGACCATCAACACTTGATGCTCTTTCTTGATTTCTACTTCTGCAGACTTGAGCATCGAGTACAACTCGGGACTGGTCTTCTCCATCCCTTGCATGTTGTAGTTCAGCACAAAACCTTTGTAGCTTGGTGGGAGAGACTGGAGGATTCTGTCAATTATAGCATCATTCGGAAGTTCGACTCCAAGTGAAGTCAGACGACCGTGTAACCCAGACATTTTGTGTATGTGCTCACTGACAGAACTGTTCTCCTTCATCTTACAGCTAAAGAACTTGTCGGAGACTTCATATCTCTCGACACGGGCATGAGCTTGAAAAACTAGCTTCAGCTCTTGGAACATCTCATATGCACCGTGTTGCTCAAAACGCCTTTGGAGCCCCATTTCTAAACTGTATAACATGCCACACCTAACTAGAGAGTAGTCACCACTCCGCGTTTGCCAGACGTTCAGAATGTCCTGGGCTGCTGCGGGAGCGGGAGGGTCACCTAGCGGCGCATCAAGGACATAAGCCTTTTTAGCTGCTTCAAGGATGAGCTTCAAGTTGTGAACCCAGTCCGCATAGTTGCTACCATCATCTTTCAGCTTGTTTTCTCTAGGAATGCGTTGAAATTGAGGTTGACGTTGGCCATCTACAATATTTATAAAGACAACTTTTAGACTAAGTTCATGACAATTAAGTTCATTTAATCAAATTAAGTATGAACTCCCACTTAAATCGACATCCCTCTAGTCATCTAAGTGATACATGATCCATGTTGACTAACCCGTGTTCGATCATCACGTGAGATGGACTAGTCACCATGGTGAGCAACTTCATGCTGATCGTATTCAACCATACGACTCATGTTCGACCTTTCGGTCTCTTGTATTCGAGGTCATGTGTGTACATGCTAAGCTCGTCGAGTCAACCTAGGTGTTTCGCGTGTGTAAATCTAGCTTACACCCGTTGTATGCGAACGTTAGAATCTATCACACCCGATCATCACGTGGTGCTTAGAGACAACGATCCTTCGCAACGGTGCACACTTAGGGGAATACGTTCTCTAAATTTTAAGAGGGATCATCTTATTATGCTACCGTCGTTCTAAGCAATAAGATGAAAAACATGATAAACATCACAATGCAATCATATAGTGACATGATATGGCCATTATCATCTTTGCTCTTTTGATCTCCATCTTCAGGCATCGCATGATCATCATCGTCACCGGCGTGACACCATGATCTCCATCATCATGATCTCCATCAACGTATCTCCGTGAAGTCGTCACGCCAACTACTACTATCACTACTACTATAGCTAACCGTTAGCAATGAAGTAAAAGTAGTAAGCACATGGCGTTGCATCTCATACAATAAATTAAGACAACTCCTATGGCTCCTGCCGGTTGTCATACTCATCGACATGCAAGTCGTGAAACCTATTACAATAACATGATCGTCTCATACATCATACATGCAACATCACAACTTTGGCCATATCACATCGCATGTCAAACCCTGCAAAAACAAGTTAGACGTCCTCTAATTGTTGTTGCAAGTTTTACGTGGCTGATTTGGGTTTCTAGCAAGAACGCCTTCTTACCTACATGACAGCCACAACGATGATATGCCTAATCTATTTACCCTTCATAAGGACCCTTTTCATCAAATCCAATCCGACTAGAGTAGGAGAGACAGACACCCGCTAGCCACCTTTATGCACGGTGTGCATGTCTGTCGGTGGAACCAGTCTCACATAAGCGTCCGTGTAAAGTCGGTCCGAGCCGCTTCATCCCACAATACCGTCGGCAAAGAATAAGACTAGTAGCGGTAATAAATTGACAAATCATCGCCCACAACCTTTTGTGTTCTACTCGTGAATAGAATCTACGCATAGAAAACCTGGCTCGGATGCCACTCCGGCCAATAACCATCAGCGGGATCTGGATACCCATGGTGGCTCCCACTTGCTCCACGATAATCTCATCGGATGAACCACGATGTCAAGGATTCAATCAATCCCGTATACAATTCCCTATGTCTGTCGGTATAGAACTTGCCCGAGATTCGATCGTCGGTATACCTATACCTTGTTCAATCTCGTTACTGGTAAGTCTCTTTTCTCGTTTTGTAGCACGTCATCGTGTGACTAACTCCTTAGTCACATTGAGCTCATGATTATGTTCTACCGAGTGGGCTCAGAGATACCTCTCCGTCACGCGGAGTGAAAAATCCCGATCTCGATTCGTACCAACCCAACAGACACTTTCAGAGGTACCCGTAGTGCACCTTTATAGTCACCCAGTTACGTTGTGACGTTTGATACACCCAAAGCACTCCTACGGTATCCGGGAATTGCACAATCTCACGGTCGAAGGAAAAGATACTTGACATTGGAAAAGCTTTAGCATACGAACAATACGATCTAGTGCTACGCTTAGGATTGGGTCTTGTCCATCACATCATTCTCCCAATGATGTGATCCCGTTATCAATGACATCTAATGCCCATGACCAGGAAACCATGATCATCTATTGACTAACGAGCTAGCCAACTAGAGGCTTGCTAGGGACACATTGTGATCTATTTATTCACACATGTAATACTGTTTCCTGTTAATACAATTATAGCATGAACAATAGACGATTATCATGAACAAGGAAATATGATAATAACCATTTTATTATTGCCTCTAGGGCATATTTCCAACACGTATCAACTCCCCCAAGCTTAAAGCCTTGCTTGTCCTCAAGCAATTCAGTTGACAAACTTAAAGAGACAAAAGAAAAACTTTGACGAACTTTGTTTGATCTTGTTGTTGCAACTATGTCTAACTCATATCGAGAGTTTCAGCAAGATCACAAGCAAACCACATAAGCAAATGACATCTAGGTCTCACTGTAAACTCATATCAATGGCATAATCAACTAGCGAGCAAATAATAATAAGCCTCAAGTGTCAACACTTCAATCAAAACAACATGAAGCAGTACGAATAGATGGTATCTCGCTAGCTCTTTCTGAGACCGCAAAACATAAATGCAGAGCACCTTCAAAGACCAAGGGCTGACTAAACATTGTAATTCAAGGCAATGAAGATCCAGTCATAGTCACACTCAACACAGTTAAAAGCAAAGCATAAAAATGACAGAGGTGCTCTCTAATTGGTACTTTTGTAAGAGGAGGATGACTCAACATGAACATAAATAGACAGGCCCTTCGCAGAGGGAAGCATTGATTTGCAGAGGTGCCAGAGCTCAAGCTTTTAAAACAGAGATAATAATTTTGGGTGGCATGCTTTCATTGTCAACGCAATGACTAAGAGTTCTCAACATCTTCCACGCTACACATGCTATAGGCGGTCCCCAAATAGAAAAAGTAAATTTTTGACTCCCCCACCACCCATCAATCACACTCCATGGCTAGCCGAATCCTCGGGTACCGTCCATACCAACATCAATCCTGGGGGAGTTTTGTTTGCAATTATCTTTTCGATTTGAGCATGGAACTGGGAATTCCAATTACGGACCCCTTTCTCGTGAATGATAGTGAATAAACACATATCGAGGATAACACGCCTAGCATGGAAGATACCAATAGCCCCCTGTCACCACATGAGCGGTTCGGGCATGCAAAACAGATTATTTCTTGAAGATTTAGAGAGTGACACATGCAAATTTACTTGGAACGACAGGTAGATACCGCACATAGGTAGGTACGGTGGACTCATATGGCACAACTTTGGGTTTATGGAGGTGGATGCACAAGCAGTATTCCCGCTTAGTACAAGTGAAGGCAAGCAAAAGACTGGGAAGCGACCAACTAGAGAACGACAACAGTCATCAAAATGTATTGAGATTAACCAACATTGAGTGCAAGCATGAGTAGGACATAAATCACCATGAACATGAACATCATAGAGGCTATGTTTATTTTGCTTCAACTACATGCGTGAACATGCGCCAAGTCAAGCCACTTGAATCATTCAAAGGAGATACCATCCTATCATACTACACCATAGTCATCTCAACATTCATGTTGGCAACCAAGACAAACCATTATAAGCTCCTAGCTAATTAAGCATGGCATAAGCAACTATGATCTCGAAGTTGTCATTGCAAACATGTTTCTCTCACAACAAATCTGATTCAGGCATGATGAGCTAGTCATATTTACAAAAACAAAATAGATCGAGTTCATACCAGCTTTTCCAGGCTCAGTCACTTCATCATATATCGTCATTATTGCCTTTCACTTGCACGACCGAATGATGTGAACAATAATAAGCGTGCTCGTCTATTGGACTAAAGCTGGAATCTGCAGGCAAACACAAAGGAGAAGACAAAGTAATATGGCTCTTTGAAAGCTAAGCAGGAGCCACTAAACATTGTAACCAATATCTTCTACCTTGACCCAAAGAAAAAGAAAACTATTTACACGGGAAAGCTCCCAACAAGCAAAAGAAGAAAATAAAATCTTTTTGGGTTTTCTCAAACTAGACATACACATGAAAAGAAAACGAGAAAAAGAAAGTAAACTAGCATGGATTATACAGTGGCAAAGTGTGAACACCGGCTAACAAAGTGAAAGCATAAGCAAGAATGTAAAGTCGGTGAGAACACGTACTCCCCCAAGCTTAGGCTTTTGGCCTGACTTGGTCTACTCCCAAGGAGGGAAATAACCAGCTCTTGGGTACTCCGGAGTGGACTGTGGATGCCATCGCTGTGCGAGCTCCTCCGGCTCCCACTGATAAACTGGCGTCTGGTACTCGACTAGCGGCTCGGGCACGGGCACCTGTGGTTGGGCCAAGCCCCAATATGCGTAGATGTCCGAGGGCATAATAGTGTACCTGCCTGCATGAAGATTGAACAAAGAAGGAGCAGGCAAGGTAATAGTCTCACGAGTACCCTGACTAAATACCAGGTTATAAATCATCCTTCCACCTATATCTCTATCAAGAAAGTCATGCTGAACCATGCTATCATAATCTAGATATCTCTCGGGAAGAAGCATCTCTTCTTCCTCCTCCAGTCTAATGGGTATCTCAAAGTATCTGGCAAGACGGGTAGCATAGATACCTCCACAGACAACACCTTTAGAACGGTTCAGGTTCAACCATTGAGCTACTATAGCACCCAAGCTATAAGTTTTATCGTTATAAAGGGCTTCGCGCAATACCGCAAGATCTGGGGAACTAAGTGACCCAGCTTTCCCACGGCCAATCAAACATTTTCCCACGAATAGTGAGAACTACCGAAGCACGGGAAAATGAATGCTAGCAGCTCTAGCACAAGAGACTCCTCTCTCCTCTCCTACAACAATTGTACCAATAAAAGCTTACAAGTCCCGTGGACGAGGTTCATGAATATCCCCAACGTAAGGTAATTTGCAAACATTGCAAAAATCCTGGAGTGACATGCGCTCGGGGACATCATAAAGTTTAAACTCAACCATAGGAGGATTCTTCCTCGGATAGAAGTTAAAGCTTTGTACGAAGATATTAGTGAGGAGGAGGTATTGCGAACACTTATCTTCAATGAAGGCGGTAAGGCGCGCGTTCTCCACCAAGTGATAAAAGTCCTCATAACTTTCAGCGGCGCGTAAGAACACTCGCTTAGCCACTCGCACGCTCGAACTTCCGCGACTCGAGGGACCGAATACTTGGGCTTCTTCTCACTCCCATCATCCTTGGGGTCTGCTACAGAAACAAAAGACCTACCCCGGCAACGGCGCCAGAAATCCTTCTACTGCTGGCTACGCCTACATGGATTTCCTTGGCAAATATGCAAAGGATTCCCCCGCGTCCTTGGAGCCTTGCGTTAGTGTTCCCTTGAAGAGGAAAGGGTGATGTAGCACTGCGGCAGTAAGTATTTCCCTCAGTTTGAGAACCAAGGTATCGATCCAGTAGGAGGATCGCGTCAAGTCACAAGTACCTGCACAAACACAAAGAGCTTGCACCCAACGCTATGAAGGGGTTGTCAATCCCTTATAGATTGTTTGCAAAGTGAGAACTGAAAGCAAAAAGTAAACAAAGCAAAGTAAAGGTGAAAGCTGAGATGATAGTTGTGAATAGACCCCCGGGCCATAGTGTTGAATAGTGGCTTCTCTCATGAAAGCAATTAGACGGTGGGTGAACGAATTACTGTCGAGCAATTGATAGAACCGCACAAAGTCATGACGTTATCTATGGCAATGATCATATATATAGGCATCACGTCCAAAACAAGTAGACCGATACTTTCTGCATCTACTACTATTACTCCACACGTCGACTGCTATCCAGCATGCATCTAGTGTATTGAGTTCAAAAGAACAGAGTAACGCCTTAAGCAAGATGACATGATGTAGATGGACAATCCCAAATCTATGATGAAAGCCCATCTTGTTACCCTTGATGGCAACAACATGATGCGTGCCTTGCTGCCCCTTCTGTCACTAGGAAAGGTCACCGCACGGTATGAACTCAAAACCAAGCACTTCTCCCATTGCAAGAATCATAGATCTAGTTGGCCAAACAAAACCCAAGACTCGGAGAGATTTACAAGGATATCAAATCATGCATATAAGAAATCAGCAAAGACTCAAACATAATTCATAGATAATCTGATCCACAATTCATCGGATCTCGACAAACACACCGCCAAAGAGGATTACATCGGATAGATCTCCATGAAGATCATGGAGAACTTTGTATCGAAGATCCAAGAGAGAGAAGAAGCCATCTAGCTACTAACTACGGACCCGTAGGTCTTAAGTAGACTACTCACGAGTCATTGGAGAGGCGATGATGTTGATGTAGAAGCCCTCCAGCTCCAAAGTCCCCTCCAGCAGGGCACCGGGAAGGGTCTCCAGATGAGATCTCGCAGAAACGGAAGCTTCCGACGGCGGAAAAGTGGTTTCGTGGACGCCCTGATTTTTTCTGGGATTTTAGGGAATATATAGGCCAAAGAGCTAGGGCAGGGGAGCTCCAGGGAGGTCACAAGCCTGGTCGCCGCGGGCGCCCCTGGCCGCGGTGTCAGGGCTTGTGGGCTCCCTGTGGGCCTCCTGTCTTGGCCCTCAAGTCCCCCGACCTTATTCTATTCTAGAAAAATTCATTTCAGGGATTTTACTCCGTTTGCACTCTATTCCAAAATCAGATCTGAAAAGAGTCAAAAACACAGAAAAAACAGGAACTGGCACTTGGTACTGAATTAATAAGTTAGTCCCAAAAAAGATATAAAAGGTATATAAAACATCCAAAGTTGACAAGATAACATCATGAAACCATCAAAAATTATAGATACGTTTGAGACGTATCAAGCATCCCCAAGCTTAACTCCTGCTCGTCCTCGAGTAGGGAAGTGATAAAGAATGAATTTTTGATGCTTTCATGCTACCTAGCATAGATGTCCTTTGTAACTCCTCTTATGTGACATGAATGTTCAGATCCGTTAGATTCAAAAAAATAGTTTGCTATTGACGTGGAGACAATAATACTTCAAGCAAACTAGCAAGGTAATCATGAACTTTCAAAATAACAAGGCCAAAAGAAAGCTATCCCTACAAAATCATATAGTCTGGCTATGCTCTATCATCCTTGCACAACGAATTTAAATCATGCACAACCTCGGTATTGGCCAAGTAATTGTTTTCACACCTTTACTTTCTCAAACCTTTTCAACTCTCACGCAATACATGAGCGTGAGCCATGGTTTTAGCACTATAAGTGGAATGGAGTGTGGTGGAGGTTGCAAGGCAAACAAGGAGAAGATGGTCACATTGACTAGGCATATCAATGAGCTATGGAGATGCTCATCAATAGATATCAATGTGAATGAGTAGGGATTGCCATACAAATGATGCACTAGAGCTAAGAGTATGTGAAAGCTCTTAAAGAAAACTAGTGGGTGTGCATCCAACTTGCTTGCTCACGAAGACCTAAGGCAATTTAGAGGAAGCCTATCATTGGAATATACAAGCCAAGTTATATAATGAAAATTTCCCACTAGCTATATGGTGGTGACAAAACGAGAGACTCTCAATCATGAAGATCGTGGTGCTTAATAAGCACAAGTGTGGAAAGATAGTAGCACTGCCCCTTCTCTCTTTTTCTCTCATTTTTTTGGTGGGCTCATTGGCCTCTTTTTTTTGTGGGCATATTTGGCCTCTTTTTGTAAATGGGCTTCGCTGGCCTCTTTTATTTCCTCACATGGGACAATGCTCCATCAATGATGATCATCACACTTACAACTCAAAACTTAGAGCAATGATGACTCTTATATGGAATGCCTTCGGTAGTGTACCGTGACAATGATCTAGCATGGCATAGGCATCAATGGAAACATCATGCTAGCTATCTTATGATCATGCAATGGCAATGTAGAAGCTGTGGCACATGTCATGGTGGTAGTTGCATGGCAATATATCTCGTAATGGCTTTGAAAAAGACATAGTAGGTAGGTATGGTGGTTGTTTTGAGGGAGGCTAATGGTGGGCTTTATTCACCGGCGAAAGTTGCACGACACTAAAGAAGATAGTGATGGTGGAAGGTGAAAGTGCATCTAAACCATGGACTCAACATTAGTCGTGAAGAACTCATATACTTGTTGCAAAAGTTTTAGTAGTAATCGAAACAAAGCATTCCGCGCATACTCCTAGGGAAGGGTTGGTAGGTATAAACCATCGCGCAATCCCGACTGCCACACAAAGGATGACAATCAATAAACTAATCATGCTCAGACTTCATCACATAGCGGTTCACCATACGTGCATGCTACGGGAATCACTAACTTCAACACAAGTATTTCTAGATCCACAACACCTTACTAGTATAACTTCAATATTACCACAATCACAACTCAAACTAATTGAGATGAATCAAACTTCTCTAACTACTCAATGCACATGAAGGTGGAAGTTTTCATATCCCTTTGGATAACTACACCTTTTGAGACTACTTTCATAGCATAGATCAACTACCACACCACGCGCTTCCGTGCTCTAAAAGATAGAAGTGAAACACATAGAGCAAAATCAACTAGCTCAAAAGATATAAGTGAAGCACATGTGAGCTGAATTGTCTAACCAAAGTATATACGTGAAGTTCGACAAAATCACGGTGAGTGCATGTCTCTCTCTCTAGCTGTGAAGAAAGGAAGATTGTGACACAACAAAAATAAAAGACTCCTACGATACAAGACGCTCCAAGCAAAACACATAACATGTGGTGAATAAAAATATAGCCCCAAGTAACGTTATCGATGGATTGAAGACGAAAGAGGGGATGCCTTCCCGGGGCATCCCCAAGCTTAGGCTTTTACGACATCCTTGAATCAACTTGGGGTGCCTTGGGCATCCCCAAGCTTGAGCTCTTGCCACTCTTTATCTCTTTGCCCATAAGAACTTCACCCAAAACTTGAAAACTTCACAACACGAAACTTAAACAGAAACTCGTGATAACATTCGTATAAGAAAGCAAACCACCACTTCCTTAGGTACTGTAGCAAACTTATATTCTACTTATGTTGATGTTGGGTTACTGTATTTTAAATCTTCCATGGCTAATACCCCCCGATACTATCCATAGTTTCATCAAAATAAGCAACCAACTCAATAAAAACAGAATCTGTTAACAGCAGACCAGTCTGTAGCAATCTGTATACTTCGTATACTTATGCTACTTCAAAAAATTTGAAAACTTACGACAGTCTGAAGAATTTGCGTAGAAATCAGAAGCAAAAAGAATCAACTCAAAAGCTCTTACATAAAAAACGAAAATTCTTTTCGTGAGCAGAAAGTTTCTGTCTTTTCCAGCATGACCAAACGATCATCCCCAAGACTAATCATAACGGTTTTACTTGGCACAAACACAAAATAAACACAAAAAACACAATCATAACAGAATTATGAAAGTGTGGAAAACAAAAAACATAAAGAAAAATGATGGATTCGTTGGGTTGCTTCCCAACAAGCGCTATTGTTTAACGCCCTTAGCTAGGCATAAGGTGATGGAATCACGTATAGTCATCTTTGGTGCTCAAACCATAAGTAGTGTTATCATTTATCATCTTAAGATCTTCATCTTTATTGGATGACTCACCACTAGCTTTAGGAACAAAAACAGACTTGACGGTCTTTTTGAGAGTGAGATTTGGAGTATTTTGCACAACGGCAAAAGCGGAACCCATGTTGGTTATGACATCTTCTAGTTTGCCAATTCTAGAGGAATCATTAACTATAGGTCCCTTCTCCCTTAAATTTTTCAAAACCATTCCCACTTTGGATCCGTACTGAGTAATTTGATTGTGGGTCTTTCTATCCAAATCCTTAATAAGTTCAATTGTGGCAATTTTGTTTTCAATGGTGTCAAGCCTTTGCATCACGTGTTCCTAGGTCAAGGTAGTTCCATTAACCATGAGCGGGGGTGAGCCTACAAAATTCATGATATCTCCATAGGAGTCAACAGTATGTCTCCCCAAAAAATTCCCGCCTACGATGGTATCAAGAATATACCTATTCCAAGGAGAGATTCCAACATAAAAACTGCGAAGAAGAACGGTAGTGGATTGCTTACGAGTAGATCTACTTTGAGCATTGCAAATCCTGTACCAAGCGTCCTTTAAATTTTCTTCCTCATTCTGCTTGAAATTGAGAACTTCGTTCTCAGGGGTATCGTTTGGAGTGGTGGGTCTAGCCATTGATGGACTATCCCACACACAAATGAGCAGGAAGTAAGCGAGTGAAACGAGCAAAAGAGAACGGCAAAAAGGCAAATGAAAACGACAAAGGAGAAAGGAAGATGAAAATGGCAAATGTGAAGTGGGGGAGAGGAAAACGAGAGGCAACTGGCAAAAAAGGTAAATGCAAGAGATGAGTTTGTGACACCTACTTGGATAGATCTTGACTTGATCTCTCCTCCCAGGCAACAGCGCTAGAAATCCTAGAGATGATAGTTGTGAATAGACCCGGGGGCCGTAGTGTTCACTAGTGGCTTCTCTCATGAAAGCAAGTAGACGATGGGTAAACGAATTACTATCGATCAATTGATAGAACCACGCAAAGTCATGAAGTTATCTATGGCAATGGTCATATATATAGGCATCACGTCCAAAACAAGTAGACTGATACTTTCTGCATCTACTACTATTACTCCACACGTCGACCGCTATCCAACATGCATCTAGTGTATTGAGTTCAAAAGAACAGAGTAACGCCTTAAGCAAGATGACATGATGTAGATGGACAATCTCAAATCTATGATGAAAGCCCATCTTGTTACCCTTGATGGCAACAACATGATGCGTGCCTTGCTACCCCTTCTGTCACTGAGAAAGGTCACCGCACGGTATGAACCCAAAACCAAGCACTTCTCCCATTGCAAGAATCATAGATCTAGTTGGCCAAACAAAACCCAAGCCTCGGAGAGACTTACAAGGATATCAAATCATGCATATAAGAAATCAGCAAAGACTCAAATATAATTCATAGATAATCTGATCACAAATCCACAATTCATCGGATCTCAACAAACACACCGTCAAAGAGGATTACATCGGATAGATCTCCATGAAGATAATGGAGAACTTTGTATTGAAGATCGAAGAGAGAGAATAAGCCATCTAGCTACTAACTACGGACCCGTAGGTCTTAAGTAGACTACTCACGAGTCATTGGAGAGGCGATGATGTTGATGTAGAAGCCCTCCAGATCCAAAGTCCCCTCCGGCAGGGCACCGGGAAGGGTCTCCAGATGAGATCTTGCGGAAACGGAAGCTTGCGGCGGCGAAAAAGTGGTTTCGTGGATGCCCTGATTTTTTCTGGGATTTTAGGGAATATATAGGCCAAAGAGCTAGGGCAGGGGAGCTCTAGGGAGGCCACACACCTGGTCACCGCGAGCCCCCCTAGCCGCGGCGTCAGGTCTTGTGGGCTCCCTGTGGGCCTCCTGCCTTGGCCCTCAAGTCCCCCGATCTTCTTCCGTTCTGGAAAAATTCATTTCGGGGATTTTATTCCGTTTGGACTCAGTTCCAAAATCAGATCTGAAAAGAGTCAAAAACACAGAAAAAATAGGAACTGGCACTTGGCACTGAATTAATAAGTTAGGCCCAAGAAAGATATAAAAGGTAAATAAAACATCCAAAGTTGACAAGATAACAGCATGAAACCATCAAAAAATATAGATACGTTTGAGACGTATGAGGGTCACGGCTTGACAAGCCTCTCAAGAACCTCCTCATCTTTTCCCTTTTCTATCTGTGAAAATTTCTGAAATTTTTACTGATTCTAAGGAAAAGTGAATAAGGCTCAACGAAACTCGTAGCAACTACTCCCACAAGTGCTTAGAGACCATATTAAGCATCAAAACTACTTGGGACCAGCTAGAATCAGCATGCAAAGCTCAAGAACATGGTCACCAAGGCAGCAAAAATACGTGGAGTATAAGGCACTAGAGCAAAAACTAATTGGACCCATGGAGGAGTCACTTACCAAGGAGTAATTTCCCCAAAACAGTTCGGAGAATGGTGATTTGAGCAAAGAGATCGAAAATCCCAGCAAAAGGAGCAAGAACACGGGTTTGAGCCGCGAAACGATTTTTTCCGGAGGTTGGAGAAGCAGATGGGAGCAAGAATGAGTGGAGGGGTGCCTGTGGGCCCCACAAGCCTGGGTGTCGCGGCCAGGGGGGTGCCCGCGCCCATAGGACTTGTGACCCACTCATGTGGGCCCCAGACAAACTCTTTGTCCTAATATTTTTCAAATATTCCAAATACTAGATTTTCACAGCGTTCGGAGAACTTTTATTTTCGGGGTATTTTTCTACCGGATGCTAAAACAGAAAACAGGGAAAACTAAACTAAATCTATCATTTTTCTTCTAAGCAACCTAAGATGAAAGCTTGGAACAGAGGTTTGTGACTCCTTTATTCATCCATCTCATGGTCATCGAAAGAAATCCGTCAATGGGGTTGATCAAATCCCCTCGACAAAACTTTCTCGAATCGCAAAAGAAGACGGAGAATTTTTGAATCGTCACTAGGTCACCTCAATGGGGATGTGTATCTCCCCAACAAGAAAATCATACTTCATCTTGACACGAGGAATAGGGCATTCAAAGCTCCCAATAAGAATCGATGAAGTTTTTTCGATAGCATTGATGCAATGTACACGATATTGTTTCTTCAGAAAGTGCACCGTATGCTCATTACCGTTGACATGGAAAGTGACATTGCCTTTGTTGCAATCTATAACAGCCCCTGCAGTGTTTAAAAAGGGTCTTCCGAGGATGACCGGCATGGCATCGTCCTCGGGAATATCCAAGATAACAAAGTCTGTTAAGATGGTGACATTAGCAACCACAACAGGCACATCCTCGCAAATGCCGATAGGGAAATCAGTTGATTTGTCGGCCATTTGCAGAGAGATTTCAGTGGGTGTCAACTTATCCAATTCAAGTCTATGATAAAGAGAGAGAGGCATAACACTAACACTGGCTCCAAGGTCGCATAAAGCAGTTCTAACGTAGTTGCCTTTAATGGAGCAAGGTATAGTGGGCACACCGGGATCACCTAGTTTCTTAGGAGTTCCACCCTTGAAGGTATAGTTAGCGAGCATGGTGGAAATATCAACCTCAGGTATCCTCCTCTTATTAGTCACAATATCCTTCATGTACTTAGCATACAGAGACATTTTGAGCATATCTGTCAAACGCATTTGCAGAAAGATAGGTCTGATCATTTCAACAAATCGCTCAAAATCCTCATCATCCTTTTTCTTGGATGGTTTGGGAGGAAAGGGCATGGGTTTCTTAACCCATGGTTCCCTTTCTTTACCATGCTTCCTAGTAGTGAAGTCATTCTTATCATATCTTCTATTCTTAGGCTGTGGGTTATCAAGATCAACAGGTTCAATCTCCACATCCTTATCATTGCTAGGTTGAGCATCATCATGAACATCACTATTGATATTATCATTAGGCTCATGTTCATCACCGGATTGTGTTTCAGCATCAGAGACACAGACATCGTTTGGACTCTCGGGGGTAGCAACAACTGGGTTGCTAGCGTGCAGGTTCCTATCATCTTTCTTCTTCTTTCTAGGATGACTAGGTGCATCTGTGCTAACTCCTTGAGAATCTTGTTCAACTCTCTTAGGATGACCCTCAGGATACAAAGGTTCCTAGGTCATTCTACCGCCTCTAGTAACGACTCTAACGGAATTGTCATTCAACTCATTGAGCAAGTCATTCTGAGCTTTAAGTACTGCTACTGCGACAATAGACCTTCCCTGGCAACGGCGCCAGGAATCCTTCTGCTTCGGGCTACGCCTATAGGGACTTCCTTGGAAAATATGCAAAGGATTTCCCCGCGGCCTTGGAGCCTTGCGTTGGTGTTCCCTTGAAGAGGAAAGGGTGATGTAGCACAGCGGTGGTAAGTATTTCCCTCAGTTTGAGAACCAAGGTATCGATCTATTGGGAGGATCGCGTCAAGTCACAAGTACGTGCACAAACACAAAGAGCTTGCACCCAACGCTATGAAGGGGTTGTCAATCCCTTATAGATTGTTTGCAAAGTGAGAACTGAAAGCAAAAAGGAAACAAAGCAAAGTAAAAGTGAAAGTGGAGACGATAGTTGTGAATAGACTCGAGGGCCCACGTGGACAGAACAAGTAGACCGATACTATGGCAATGATTATATCTATAGGCATCACGTCCAAAACAAGTAGACCGATACTTTCTGCATCTACTACTATTACTCCACACGTCGACCGCTATCCAGCATGCATCTAGTGTATTAAGTTCAAAGGAACAGAGTAACGCCTTAAGAAAGATGACATGATGTTGATGGACAATCTCAAATCTATGATGAAAGCCCATCTTGTTACCCTTTATGGCAACAACATGATGTGTGCCTTGCTGCCCCTTCTGTCACTGGGAAAGGTCACCACACGGTATGAACCCAAAACCAAGCACTTCTCCCATTGCAAGAATCATAGATCTAGTTGGCCAAACAAAACCCAAGACTCAGAGAGACTTACAAGGATATCAAATCATGCATATAAGAAATCAGCAAAGACTCAAAAATAATTCATAGATAATCTGATCACAAATCCACAATTCATCGGATCTTGACAAACACACCGCCAAAGAGGATTACATCGGATAGATCTCCATGAAGATCATGGAGAACTTTGTATTGAAGATCTAAGAGAGAGAAGAAGCCATCTAGCTACTAACTACGGACCTGTAGGCTGAAGTGGACTACTCAGGAATCATTGGAGAGGCCATGATGTTGATGTAGAAGCCCTCCAACTCCTAAGTCCCCTCCGGCAGGGCACCGGGAAGGGTCTCCCGATGAGATCTCGCGGAAACGGAAGCTTGCAGCGGCGGAAAAGTGTTTTAGTGGATGCCCTGATTTTTTCTGGATTTTTAGGAAATTTATAGGCCAAAGAGCTAGGGCAGGGGAGTGATACGTCTCCGTCGTATATACTTTTCCAAACTCTTTCTCCCTTGTTTTGGACTCTAATTTGCATGATTTGAATGGAACTAACCCGGACTGACGTTGCTTTCAGCAGAATTGCCATGGTGTTCTTTTTGTGCAGAAATGAAAGTTCTCGGAACGTCCTGAAAATTTACGGAGAATTTTTTTGGAAAATATGAAAAATACCTGCCCAAAGATCCACCAAAGGGGATGGGCCAGTGGGCCACAAGCCCGGTTGCCGCGGCCACCCCCTTGGCCGCGGTAACCAAGCTTGTGGGGCCCACGTGGCTCTGCCGCCCCCAAACTCAGCTCTATAAATTCACTTTCGCCCAGAAAAAAATTGGAAGAGAAGATTTCGTCGCGTTTGCGATACGGAGGCGCCGCCACATCGTGTTCTTCATTTGGAGGACAGATCTGGAGTCCGTTTTGGGCTTCGGAGAGGGGAAATCGTCGCCATCGTCATCATCAACCCTCTTCCCTCTCCAATTCCATGAAGCTCTTCATCGTTCGTGAGTACTCTATTCGTAGGCTTGCTGGGCGGTGATGAGTAGGATGAGATCTATCATGTAATCGAGTTAGTTTTGACGGGGATTGATCCCTAGTATCCACTATGTTCTGAGATTGATGTTGCTACTACTTTGCCATGCTTAATGCTTGTCACTAGGGCCCGAGTGCCATGATTTCAGATCTGAAATTATTATGTTGTCACCAATATATGTGTGTTTTAGATCCAATCTTGCAAGTTGTAGTTACCTAGTATGTGATATGAACCGGCAACCCCGGAGTGACAATAACCGGAACCACTCCCGGTGATGACCATAGTTTGAGGAGTTCATGTGTTCACCAAGTGCTAATGCGTTGTTCCGGTTCTTTATTAAAAGGAGAACATTAATATCCTGTAGTATCCTTTTGGACCCCACTGCCACGGGAGGGATGTACAATAGATGTCATGCAAGTTCTTTTCCCTAAGCACGTATGACTACACACAGAATGCATGCCTACATCACAGTGACGAACGAGAGCTAGCCACATATCTCTCCGTGATATAACTGTTGCATGATGAATATCGTCCAAACGAATCACCGACCCATTGCCTACGAGTTTGTCCCACTGCTGCTGTTACTTGTTTTGCTCTGCTGATGTTACTATTGTTGCTACTTGCTACTGCTGTTACTACTCTCACTTGCTACTGCTGCTACTTGCTACTATTGCTACTTGCTACCGCTATCACTACTGCTGTTCCTTGCTACTGTTGTTACTCGTTACACTGCTGCTACCTGCTACAATTCTGGTTCGCTCATCGTTGACGGGAAAAGACAATTTCCGTCAACGGGCAACTTCTGGCGCCATTGATCCGACAGTTAGGAATAGTCTGCCATCAACAGATCGTTTCTGACACCGTTGTTATCATCCTACTTTGCTGCTGATACTTTGCTTGTAGATACTAATCTTTCAGGTGTGGTTGAATCTGACACATTCAGCTGCTAATACTCGAGAGTATTCTCTCACCTCCTAACTGGCGTACCAACAAATTTGGGTCGAATACTCTACCCTCGAAAACTGCCGCGAACCCACGCGCTGGTGGGCCATTGCAAGACAATTGCTAATTGTTGAGCAACTGGGAGCAGTTCTGGCTCTGTTGTCGCAAAGGCATCAATTCAGGGACTCGTCAACAACATTCTTCCAGTGCCGTTGTCGGGGACTGCCGTTAGCAGCATTTTTCTGGCGCTGTTGCCGGGGAAGCGCAGCTAACATCAAGCATTTTTCTGGCGCCGTTGCCGGGGAAGCGCAGCTGACATCAAGAATTTTTCTGGCGCCGTTGCCGGGGAGGCGATTGTTGTATTCTCTGAGTCACTTGGGATTTATATCTGCTGATCACTATGAAGAATCTGAAATATCCGAAAACCAAAGTCATGACCTCAACCACGAGGGGAGGTAAGGAACTGCCATCTAGCTCTGCACTTGATTCACCTTCAGTTATGAGTAAGTTTGCGACATCACCTCCTGCTAGAAATCTTGATATGTCGCCTGTGCTTGACGATGCTTATGATGCTACTACTGCTAGAGATGCTATGCCTCATACTGCTAGAGATGCTATGCCTGATACTGCTAGAGATGCTATGCCTGATACTGCTAGAGATGCTATGCCTGATACTGCTAGAGATGCTATGCTTGACACTGCTTTGCGTGATGATGCTAGAGATGCTATTCTGCCTGATGATGTTATGCTTGATACTGCTAGAGATACTACTTTGCCTGATGTGCCACTAGGGGTATTCCTTGATGCTCATATTGCTAGAGTTACTGCCAATGCTCGTGATGCTTTTGAAATTGTCGATACTATTGAGATAGAACCTGCTTTTGCTCCTGCTAGATCTAGCTCTCCTAGATATGAATTGCCTGATATACCTGAGGGTTACGTTATGGAGGGAGAGATAGCTGAGGATTTTCTTGCGTGTAAGGATGCCTATGACGCTGAGAAATTACTTCTCAAGTGGAAGGAAAAATCTCTGAAAGCTAGGATGAAATACGACCCGAAGTTTGCCACTTCACCTATCTTTATCACCGATAAGGATTATGAATGCTCTGTCGACCCTGAGATAATCTCGCTAGTCGAATCTGATCCTTTCCACGGTTATGAGTCTGAGACGGTCGTAGCCCATCTTACCAAACTACATGATATAGCCACCCTTTTCACTAGTGAGGAGAAGATCCGCCACTACTATATCCTTAAGCTGTTTCCTTTCTCTCTAAAGGATGACGCTAAAGCCTGGTTCACTTCTCTTGCTCCTCGATGTGTGAGTAGTCCCCAGGATTTGGTCTATTACTTTTGTGAGAAATATTTCCCTACCCATAAGAAGCAATCTGCCTTGCAGGAAATATACAACTTTGCTCAACTCAAAGAAGAGAGTCTCGCACAAGCTTGGGGGAGGCTCGTCCAGCTACAGAATGCTTTGCCTGATCACCCTCTTAAGAAGAACGAGATACTTGATATCTTCTATAATGGACTCACCGATGCTTCTAGAGACCATCTAGATAGTTGTGTCGGTTGTGTTTTTAGGGAACGAACTGTAGAACAAGCTGAGACTCTACTGAATAACATCTTGATCGACGATAATGCTTGGACTATTCCCGAACCACCTCCTAAGCCAACTCCGAAGAAAAGAGGTATTCTATTCCTCAGTCCCGAAGATATGCAAGAAGCCAAGAAATCTATGCAAGAGAAAGGCATTAGATCTGAAGATGTCAAAAATCTGCCACCTATCGAAGAGATACATGGTCTCGATAACCCGATACAGGTAGTAGAAGTAAATTCTCTGCGTAGGTTTGATGAGAGTAATATTTCTTTTGATAAACCTGCTAGCCTATGCTTTGATGAATTTGACAACTTTGTTGCCAAACAACAGAGTTTCAATGATTATGTTAGCAGACATTTGGAACAAAGTACTCGTATGCTTAGTCATTTAAGTGCTTGTGTAGACAGAAATGTCAATGATCTGAAGCTTCTGAGTAAACATGCCTCTATGATTACTACTCAGGTAGAACAAGTACTTCAAGCTCAGAATGACTTGCTCAACGAGTTGAATGACAATGCCGTCAGAGTCGTTACTAGAGGAGGCAAAATGACTCAGGAACCTTTGTATCCTCAAGGCCATCCTAAGAGAATTGATCAAGATTCTCAAGGAATTAATGCTGATACACCCAGTCATCCTAAGATAAGGACAGCGATGTTCATAATAATGCTCAACCTAGCTCAATGAATCTCAAGGTAGGATGTTCTCAAGGAATCAAGATGCTCAATGAATTAAATGACAACTCTGTTAGAGTCATTACTAGAGGAGGAAAAATGACTCAGGAACCTTTGTATCCTGAGGGTCATCCTAAGAATTGATCAAGATTCTCAAGGAATTAATGCAGATACACCCAGTCATCCTAAGGAGAAGAAGAAGGATGATACAAACCTGCATGTTAGTTCACCAAAATACTGTCACACCTGAAGAACCAAATGATATTTCTGCGTCTGATGCAGAAACACAATCTGGTGATGAACATGAACCTTGTGATAATATGGACAGCGATGTTCATAATAATGCTCAACCTAGCAATGATAAGGATGTGGAGATTGAACCGACGGTTAATCCTGATAACCCACAACCTAAGAGATGCGATAAGAATGACTTCACTGCTAGGAAGCATGGTAAAGAAAGAGAGCCATGGGTTCAGAGACCTATGCCCTTTCCTCCTAAGCCATCCAAGAAAAAGGATGATGAGGATTTTGAGCGCTTTATTGAAATGATAAGACACGTCTTTCTATAGATGCGGTTAGTTGATATGCTCAAAATGTCTCCATATGCCAAGTACATGAAAGATATCGTGACCAACAAACGGAAGATACCAGATCTTGAGATCTCCACCATGCTTGCCAAATACACTTTCAAAGGTGGAACTCCTAAGAAACTTGGTGATCCCGGAGTGCCCACTATACCTTGCTCCATTAAAGGAAACTACGTAAGAACTGCCTTATGTGACCTTGGAGCCGGTGTTAGTGTTATGCATCTCTCTCTTTATTGTAGACTTGAACTGGATAAGTTGACACCCACTGAAATTTCTCTGCAAATGGCCGACAAATCAACTGCTTTCCCTGTCGGCATTCGCGAGGATGTGCCTATTGTGGTTGCTAACACCACTATCTTAACAGACTTTGTTATCTTGGATATTCCCGAGGACGATGCCATGGCTATCATCCTCGGAAGACCCTTTTTAAACACTGCAGGGGCTGTTATAGATTGCAACAAAGGCAATGTCACTTTCCATGTCAACAGTAATGAGCACACCGTGCACTTTCCGAAGAAACGATATCAAGTACATTGCATCAATGCTATCGATAAAACTTCATCGATTCTTATTGGGAGCTTTGAATGCCCTATTCCTCGTGTCAAGATGAAGTATGATTTGCTTGTTGGGGAGATTCATATCCCCATTGAGGTGACTTAGTGGCTATTCGAAAATTCTCCGTTCTCTTTTGCGATTCGAGAAAGTTTTGTCATAAGGATTTGATCAACCCCATTGACGGATTTCTTTCGATGACCATGAAATGGATGAATCAAAGAGTCACATACCTCTGTTTTAAGCTTTCACTTTATGTTGCTTAGAAGAAAAATGATAGGTTTAGTTTAGTTTTTCCTGTTTTCTATTTTAGCGTCCCGGAGAAAAGTACCCCGAAAATAAAAGTTCTCCGATGGTCCTGAAAATCAAATATGATTTTTTCTGGATTTTTGAAAAATACTAGGACTGAGAGCTGGCATGGGGGCCACATCAGTGGGCCACAAGCCCTGACGTCGCGGGCTCCCCCTGGCCGCGGCCACCAAGCTTGTGGGGCTCACAGGGCCCCCCTCCACTCATTCGAGCTCCCATCCTCTTCCTCTACCTCTAGAAAAAATCCTTTCGTAGCTCAAACCCGTGTTCTTGCTCATTTGGCTGTGATTTTCGATCTCCTTGCTCAAAGCATCATTCTCCGAATCATTTTGGGGAAATTACTCCTTGATAAGTGACTCCTCCATTGGTCCAATTAGTTTTTTCTCTAGTGCTTTATCCTTCGCGTATTCTGGCTACCTTGGTGACCCTGTTTTTGAGCTTGAAATGTTGATTTTAGCTGGTCCCAAGTAGTTTTAGCGCGTGATACGGTCTCTAGGCACTAGTAGGAGTAGTTGCCACAAGGTGTGGTTGGTCTTTATTCACTTTTCTCTTGAACTTCAAAAATTTCAGCAAAGAGAAATTATGTTCAGGAGGAAGTTTCATGGTGGTTCCTCAAGTAAGAAGGGTCCCCGTCTTTCTATTCGGGAGCCTGATCTTTATCAACTAAGGGACGCACCGGTACAACCATGTGAATGGCCTTCCGATGAGTTCATGATCGAAGGAGGCTTCAAGGATGAGTTTGATACACTTGTCCACAATGTCGGGTTAGAAGAATTCCTCTCAGATAAATGTGAACAGTATGCTATGCTCACTGCCTCTTTCGTGCGTAGATTTAAATTTTCAGTTGGCCGTGACTCGTCCATACTATTTGATTTGTATGATAAATCCTATGCCATGGATTTGGAGGATTTTAATAGGATTTGCAAAATACCCAATGGGGGTAATCTTAAAGATCCTGCTAAATTTTCGGTTAGAGATTTTTTCTCTAGTATATCTGTTGGAGAAACTAGAGACATCACGCAAGCTACCATAGGAAGCATTCGTTTCCCTGCCTTGCACTACTTTTCCCTCTTCATAGGTAGGTGCATTAACGGTAAGGTTGAACATTGTCACCTGTGCGCATCCGACCTTAGTATCCTTAAGAGCGCAGTTACGGGTGACAAAAGCTTCAACATGGGAGCTATTATAGCAAGGAGGCTGAATAAGAACGCTATTGAGGGAGATTTCTTTGGCGGCATCTATGCCACTCGCATAGCAAATTTTCTTGGAGTACCCATCCGCACAGGAGATCCCCCGCTCCATACAACTTTCCTTGACCGCGTCGCTTTGACACGCTACCAGTTTCTTGAGAGGGATGATGAATCCCTCCAATACCGATTGATATTTAACCGGCAGCGTGTCTTCCATATTACCCTTCCTGCTCCTGCTTTCTTTGACTTTCAGGTAAAACGGAGATACTACATAACCATAGGAGAGGCAGAGGAGTATGAGAGGGAGGCGACGGCTGCTCGTCTTCGTGAGGCAGCTATTCAGGCAGTGGCTGCAGCGCTCCCGTATAACCCGATTATGATTTTGAGTTTCGCCAGGACCGTCCTTGGGAGTAGACCAAGCTAGGCCAAAAGCCTAAGCTTGGGGGAGTACGTGTTCTCACCGACTTTACATTCTTGCTTATGCTTTCACTTTGTTAGCCAGTGTTCACACTTTGCCACTGTATAATCCATGCTAGTTTACTTTCTTTTTCTCGTTTTCTTTTCATGTGTATGTCTAGTTTGAGAAAACCCAAAAAGATTTTATTTTCTTCTTTTTGCTTGTTGGGAGCTTTCCCGTGTAAATTGTTTTCTTTTTCTTTGGGTCAAGGTAGAAGATATTGGTTACAATGTTTAGTGGCTCTTGCATGCATACCTGTTTAGCTTTCAAAGAGCCATATTACTTTGTCTTCTCCTTTGTGTTTGCTTGCAGATTCCAGCTTAGTCCAATGCACGAGCACTCTTATTATTGTTCACAACGTTCGATCGTGCAAGTGAAAGGCAATAATGATGATATATGCTGAAGTGACTGAGACTGGAAAAGCTGGTATGAACTCTATCTATTTTGTTTTTGTAAATATGACTAGCTTGTCATCCCAGATTCGGCTTTGTTGTGAGAGAACCATGTTTGCAATGACAACTTAGAGATCATAATTTCTGATGCCATGCTTATTTAGCTAGGAGCTTATAATGGTTTGTCTTGAATGCCAACATAGATTTTGAGATGACTATGATGTAGTATGATAGGATGGTATTCTCCTTTGAATTATTCAAGTGGCTTGACTTGGCGCATGTTCATGCATGTAGTTGAAACAAAATCAACATAGCCTCTATAATGTTCGTGTTCATGGTGATTTATATCCTGTTCATGCTTGCATTCCATGTTAGTCAAACTCATTGCATCTTGATGACTGTTGTCGCTCTCTAGTTGGTCGCTTCCCAGTCTTTTACTAGCCTACACTTGTACTAAGCGGAATACTGCTTGTGCATCCACTTCCATAAACCCAAAAGTTTTTCCATGAGAGTCCACCATACCTACCTATGTGCGGTATTTACGTGCCGTTCCAAGTAAATTTGCATGTGCCATTCTCTAAACCTTCAAGAAATATTCTGTTTTGCTTGCCCGAACCGCTCATGCGGTGACAGGGGGCTATTGATATCTTCCATGTTAGGCGTGTTATCCTCGACATGTGTTTATTCACTGTCATTCACGAGAAAGGGGCCGGTAATTGGAATGCCCAGTTCCACGCTTAAATCGAAAACATAACTGTAAAACAAGACTCCCCCTGGATTGATGTTAGTATGGATGGTACTCGAGGATTCGGCTAGCCGTGGAGTGTGATTGATTGGTGGTGGGAGAGTCAAAAATTTACATTTCTGTTTGGGAACCACCTATAGCATGAATAGCGTGGAAAATATTGAGAACTCTTGGTCATTGCGTTGACAATGAAAGCATGCCACCCAAAATTATTATCTCTGTTTTCAAAGCTTGAGCTCTGGCACCTCTGCAAATCAATGCTTCCCTCTACGAAGGGCATGTCTATTTATTTTCCTGTTGAGTCATCCTCTTCTTATATAAGCACCAATTAGAGAGCACCTCTGTCATTTTTATGCTTTGCTTTTGATTGATATTGAGTATGAGTATGACTGGATCTTCGTTGCTATTTATTACAATGTTTAGTCAGCCCTTGATCTTTGAAAGTGCTCTGCATTTATGTTTTGCGGTCTCAGAAAGAGCTAGCAAGACACCACCTATTCATATTGCTTCATGCTTGTTTTGATTGAATTGTTGGTATCTGAAACTCATTATTATTTGCTCGCTAGGTTATTATGCCATTGATATTAGTTTACCGTGAGACATTTGTGTCACTTGCTTATGTGGTTAGCTTGTGATCTTGCTGAAATTCTGGTTATGAGTTAGACACAGTTGCAACAACAAGATCAAACAGAGTTTGTCAAAGTTTTTCTTTTACTTTCAGTTTGTCAAGTGAGTTGCTAGAGGACAAGGAAGGTTTTAAGCTTGGGGGAGTTGATATGTCTCCGTCGTATCTACTTTTCCAAACTCTTTTGCCCTTGTTTTGGACTCTAATTTGCATGGTTTGAATGGAACTAACCCGGACTGGCGATGTTTTCAGCAGAATTGCCATGGTGTTGTTTTTGTGCAGAAATGAAAGTTCTCGGAATGTCCTGAAAATTTACGGAGAATTTTTCTGGAAAATATGAAAAATAACTGCACAAAGATCCACCGGAGGGGATGGGCCAGTGGGCCACAAGCCCTGTTGCCGCGGCCACCCCTCTGGCCGCGATAACCAAGCTTGTGGGACCCACGTGGCTCTACCGCCCCCAAACTCAGCTCTACAAATTCACTTTCGCCCAGAAAAAAAATCAAAAGAGAATATTTCGTCGCGTTTGCGATGCGGAGGCGTCGCCACATCCTGTTCTTCATCTGGAAGACAGATCTGGAGTCCGTTTTGGGCTCTGGAGAGGGGAAATTGTCGCCATCGTCATCATCAACCTTCTTCCCTCTCCAATTCCATGAAGCTCTTCACCGTTCGTGAGTAATCTATTCGTAGGCTCGCTGGGCGGTGATGAGTAGGATGAGATCTAGCATGTAATCGAGTTAGTTTTGACGGGGATTGATCCCTAGTATCCACTATGTTCTGAGATTTATGTTGCTACTACTTTTCCATGCTTAATGCTTGTCACTAGGGCCCGAGTGCCATGATTTCAAATCTGAAATTATTATGTTGTCACCAATATATGTGTGTTTTAGATCCGATCTTGCAAATATGAAAGATCAAATCTGAAACTATGGTCACCAATATATGTTGTCACCTACTATATGTTATGACCCGGCAACCCCGGAGTGACAATAACCGGAACCACTCCCGTTGATGACCATAGTTTGAGGAGTTCATGTGTTCACCAAGTGATAATGCGTTGTTCCGGTTCTTTATTAAAAGGAGAACCTTAATATCATGTCGTATCCTTTTGGACCCCGCTGCCACGGGAGGGATGGACAATAGATGTCATGCAAGTTCTTTTCCCTAAGCATGTATGACTACACACGGAATGCATGCCTACATCACATTGACGAACAGGAGCTAGCCACATATCTCTCCGTGTTATAACTGTTGCATGATGAATATCATCCAAACGAATCACCGACCCATTGCCTACGAGTTTGTCCCACTACTGCTGTTACTTGTTTTGCTCTGCTGCTGTTACTACTGTTGCTACTTGCTACTGCTGTTACTACTGTCGCTTGCTACTGCTGCTACTTGCTACTCTTCCTACTTGCTATCGTTGTCACTACAGCTGTTCCTTGCTACTGCTGTTACTCGTTACACTGCTGCTACCTGCTACAATTCTGGTTCGCTCGTCGTTGACGGGAAAAGACAATTTCCGTCAACGGGCAACTTCTGGTGCCATTGATACGACAGTTAGGAATAGTCTTCCGTCAACAGATCGTTTCTGACACCGTTGTTATCATCCTACTTTGCTGCTGATACTTTGCTTGCAGATACTAATATTTCAGGTGTGGTTGAATCTGACACATTCAGCTGCTAATACTCGATCGTATTCTCTCACCTCCTGACTGGCGTACCAACAAATTTGGGTCGAATACTCTACCCTCGAAAACTGCCGCGAACCCACGCGCTGGT
Source organism: Hordeum vulgare subsp. vulgare (assembly GCF_904849725.1). Taxonomy (NCBI): domain Eukaryota; kingdom Viridiplantae; phylum Streptophyta; class Magnoliopsida; order Poales; family Poaceae; genus Hordeum; species Hordeum vulgare. Next base: position 63,146,637 of record NC_058523.1, read on the forward strand.
GGGCCATTGCAAGAAAATTGCTAATTGTTGAGAAACTGGGAGCAGTTCTGGCTCTGTTGTCGCAAAGGCATCAAGTCAGGGACTCGTCAACAACATTCTTCTAGTGTTGTTGCCGCGGACTACCGTTAGCAGCATTTTTCTGGCGCCGTTGCCGGGGAAGCGCAGCTGACATCAAGCATTTTTCTGGCGCCGTTGCCGGGGAAGCGCAGCTGACATCAGGGAGCGCCAGGGAGGCCACAAGCCTGGTTGCCACGGGCCCCCTGGCCGCGGCAATAGGGCTTGTGGGCTCCCTGTGGGCCCCCTGCCTTGGCCCTCAAGTCCCCCGATCTTCTTCTGTTCTGGAAAAATTTATTTCGGGGATTTTATTCCGTTTGGACTCCGTTCCAAAATCAGATCTGAAAAGAGTAAAAACACAGAAAAAACAAGAAGTGGCACTTGGCACTGAATTAATAAGTTAGTCCCAAAAAAGATATAAAAGGTATATAAAACATCCAAAGTTGACAAGATAACAACATGAAACCATCAAAAGTTATAGATACGTTTGAGACGTATCAAGCATCCCCAAGCTTAACTCCTGCTCGTCCTCGAGTAGGGAAGTGATAAAGAATGAATTTTTGATGCTTTCATGCTACCTAGCATAGATGTCCTTTGTAACTCCTCTTATGTGACATGAATGTTCAGATCCATTAGATTCAAAACAATAGTTTGCTATTGATGTGGAGACAATGATACTTCAAGCAAACTAGCAAGATAATCATGAACTTTTAAAATAACTAGGCCAAAACAAAGTTATCCCTACAAAATCATATAGTCTCGCTATGCTCTATCATCCTTGCACAACGAATTTAAATCATGCACAACCTCGGTATTGGCCAAGTAATTGTTTTCACACCTTTACGGTGTCAAACTTTTTCAACTCTCACGCAATGCATGAGCGTGAGCCATGGTTTTAGCACTATAAGTGGAATGGAGTGTGGTGGAGGTTGCAAGGCAAACAAGGAGAAGATGGTCACATTGACTAGGCATATCAATGAGCTATGGAGATGCTCATCAATAGATATCAACGTGAATGAGTAGGGATTGCCATACAAATGATGCACTAGAGCTAAGAGTATGTGAAATCTCTTAAAGAAAACTAGTGGGTGTGCATCCAACTTGCTTGCTCACGAAGACCTAAGGCAATTTTGAGGAAGCCTACCATTGGAATATACAAGCCAAGTTATATAATGAAAATTTCCCACTAGTTATATGGTGGTGACAAAACGAGAGACTGTCAATCATGAAGATCATGGTGCTTAATAAGCACAAGTGTGGAAAGATAGTGGCATTATCCCTTCTCTCTTTTTCTCTCATTTTTTTGGTGGGCTCTTTGCCCTCTTTTTTTTTTGATGGGCATCTTTGGCCTCTTTTATTTCCTCACATGGGACAATGCTCCATCAATGATGTTCATCACACTTACAACTCAAAACTTAGAGCAATGATGACTCTATATGGAATGCCTTCGGTAGTGTACCGTGACAATGATCTAGCATGGCATAGCAATCAATGGAAACATCATGCTAGCTATCTTATGATCATGCAATGGCAATGTAGAAGTGGTGGCACATGTCATGGTGGTAGTATTATGGCAATATATCTCGGAATAGCTTTGAAAAAGCCATAATAGGTAGGTATGGTGGCTGTTTTGAGGGAGGCTAATGGTGGGTTTTGTGCACCGACGAAAGTTGCACAACACTAAAGAAGATAGTGATGGTGGAAGGTGAAAGTGCATCTAAACCATGGACTCAACATTAGTCATGAAGAACTCATATACTTGTTGCAAAAGTTTTAGTAGTAATCGAAACAAAGCATTCAACGCATACTCCTAGGGGAAGGGTTGGTAGGTATAAACCATCGCGCGATCCCGACCGCCACACAAAGGATGACAATCAATAGACTAATCATGCTTAGACTTCATCACATAGGGGTTCACCATACGTGCATGCTACAGGAATCACTAACTTTAACACAAGTATTTCTAGATCCACAACACCTTACTAGTATAACTTCAATATTACCACAACCACAACTCAAAACTAATTGAGATGAATCAAACTTCTCTAACTATTCAATGCACATGAAGGTGGAAGTTTCCATATCCCTTTGGATAACTACCCCTTTTGAGACTACTTTCATAGCATAGATCAACTACAAAGCCACGCGCTTCCGTGCTCTAAAAGATATAAGTGAAGCACATAGAGCAAAATCAACTAGCTCAAAAGATATAAGTGAAGCACATGTGAGCTGAATTGTCTAACCAAAGGATATAAGTGAAACTCGACAAAATCACGGTGAGTGCATGTCTCTCTCTCTAGGTGTGCAGCAAGGAAGATTGTGACACATCAAAAATAAAAGACTCCTACGATACAAGACGCTCCAAGCAAAACACATAACATGTGGTGAATAAAAATATAGCCCCAAGTAACGTTACCGTTGGATTGAAGACGAAAGAGGGGATGCCTTCCCGGGGCATCCCCAAGCTTAGGCTTTTACGGCATACTTGAATCAACTTGGGGTGCCTTGGGCATCCCCAAGCTTGAGCTCTTACCACTCTTTATCGTTTTGTCCATAAGAACTTCACCCAAAACTTGAAAACTTCACAACACGAAACTTAAACAGAAACTCGTGATAACATTAGCATAAGAAAGCAAACCACCACTTCCTTAGGTACTGTATCAAACTTAAATTCTACTTATGTTGATGTTGGGTTACTGTATTTTCAATCTACCATGGCTAATACCCCCCGATACTATCCATAGTTTCATCAAAATAAGCAACCAACTCAACAAAAACAGAATCTGTTAACAGCAGACCAGTCTGTAGCAATCTGTATACTTCATATACTTCTCGTACTTCAAAAATTCTGAAAAATTACGACAATCTCAAGAATTTGCGTAGCAATCAGAAGCAAAAATAATCAACTCAAAAGCTATTACAGAAGAAAAAAATTAAAATTCGTTTCGTGAGCAGCAAGTTTCTGTCTTTTCCAGCATGACCAAACGATCATCCCCAAGACTAATCATAACGGTTTTACTTGGTACAAACACAAAAGAAACACAAAAAACACAATCATAACAGAATTATGAAAGTGTGGAAAACACAAAACAGAAATAAAAAGATAAATTCATTGGGTTGCCTCCCAACAAGCGCTATTATTTAACGCCCTTAGCTAGGCATAAGGCAAACATATGTAAGTCTAACATACTTCCTATGCATAGGCATTTTATAGGAAAAGAAATTGGCAAGACAACCAATAGTTACCAAATGCAAGGAAGAAGAAAGAGACAATAGCAATCTCAACATAACGAGAGGTAATTTGGTAACATGAAAGTTTCTACCGCAATATTTTCCTCTCTCATAGCAATTACATGTGGGATCATAATCAAATTCAACAATATAGCTATCACAAAGGATATTCTTTTCATGATCCACATGCATGCAAAGTTTACGCTCTTCAAAAATAGTGGGATTATCATAAAATAAAGTCATGACTTCTCCAATCCCACTTTCAATATTGTTGCAAATATCATACTCATCATGAGGCTTAAACAAATTTTCAAAATCATAAGAAAAATCATCACTCCAATCATGATCATTGCAACAAGTAGGGGACATAACAAAACTAGCATCCCCAAGCTTAGGGTTTTGCATATACTTAGCATGATTGTCACTAATAGAATTTATAGTGAAACCATCGCAATCATGCTTTTCATCCAAGGATCCCTCGTGAATCTCTTCATAAATTTCTTCCTCACAATTTTCAGATTCACGCATCTCAAGAAAAACTCCATAAAGATAGCCAAGTGCACTCAACTCACTAGCAATTGGATCAACATAATTGGATCTCTTAAAGAGATTAGCAAGTGGATGAGGATCCATATCACTAGATTTTCAGCAAGCGAACATGCAAGCATATTGAAGGCACATGTCACACAAGCGAACAGAAAGCAGGCGAGAAAAAGGGCGAATGAAAAAGGCAAACGAAAAAGGCAAAGGAGAAAGGCAAATGAAAATGGCAAATGTGAAGTGGGGGAGAGGAAAACGAGAGGCAACTGGCAAAAAAGGTAAATGCAAGATATGAGGTTGTGACACCTACTTGGATAGATCTTGACTTGATCTCTCCTCCCCGACAATGGTGCCAGAAATCCTTCTGCTACTGCGACAACAGACCTTCCCTGGCAATGGCGCCAGGAATCCTTCTGCTTCAGGCTACGCCTATAGGGACTTCCTTGGCAAATATGCAAAGGATTTCCCAGCAACCTTGGAGGCTTGCGTTGGTGTTCCCTTGAAGAGGAAAGGGTGATGTAGCACAGCGGCAGTAAGTATTACCCTCAGTTTGAGAACCAAGGTATCGATCCAGTGCAAGGATCACGTCAAGTCACAAGTACCTGAACAAACACAAAGAGCTTGCACCCAACGCTATGAAGGGGTTATCAATCCCTTATAGATTGTTTGCAAAGTGAGAACTGAAAGCAAAAAGTAAACAAAGCAAAGTAAAAGTGAAAGTGGAGATGATAGTTGTGAATAGACCCGGGGGCCGTAGTGTTCACTAGTGTCTTCTCTCATGAAAGCAAGTAGACGGTGGGTGAACGAATTACTGTCGAGCAATTGATAGAACCGCGCAAAGTCGTGACGTTATCTATGGCAATGATTATATTTATAGGCATCACGTCCAAAACAAGTAGATCGATACTTTCTGCATCTACTACTATTACTCCACACGTCGACTGCTATCCAGCATGCATCTAGTGTATTAAGTTCAAAGGAATAGAGTAACGCCTTAAGCAAGATGACATGATGTAGATGGACAATCTCAAATCTATGATGAAAGCCCATCTTGTTACCCTTGATGGCAACAACATGATGCGTGCCTTGCTGCCCCTTCTGTCATTGGGAAAGGTCACCACACGGTATGAACCCAAAACCAAGCACTTCTCCCATTGCAAGAATCATAGATGTAGTTGGCCAAACAAAACCCAAGACTTGGAGAGACTTACAAGGATATCAAATCATGCATATAAGAAATCAGCAAAGACTCAAATATAATTCATAGATAATCTGATCACAAATCCACAATTCATCGGATCTCGACAAACACACCGCCAAAGAGGATTACATCAGATAGATCTCCATGAAGATCATGGAGAACTTTGTATTGAAGATCCAAGAGAGAGAAGAAGCCATGTAGCTACTAACTACGGACCCGTAGGTCTGAAGTGGAGTACTCACGAATCATTGGAGAAGCGATGATGTTGATGTAGAAGCCCTCCAACTCCAAAGTCCCCTCCGGCAGGGCACCGGGAAGGGTCTCCCGATGAGATCTCGTGGAAACGGAAGCTTGCGGCGGCGGAAAAGTGTTTTCTTGGATGCCCTGATTTTTTCTGGATTTTTATGGAATTTATAGGCCAAAGAGCTAGGGCAGGGGAGCGCCAGGGAGGCCACAAGCCTGGTTCCCGCGGCCCCCCTGGCTGCGGCAACAGGGCTTGTGGGCTCCCTGTGGGCCCCCTGCCTTGGCCCTCAAGTCCCCCGATCTTGTTCTGTTCTGGAAAAATTTATTTCGGGGATTTTATTCCATTTGGACTCCGTTCCAAAATCAGATCTAAAAAGAGTCAAAAACACAGAAAAAACAGGAACTGGCACTTGGCACTGAATTAATAAGTTAGTCCCAAAAAAGATATAAAAGGTATATAAAACATCCAAAGTTGACAAGATAACAACATGAAACCATCAAAAATTATAGATACGTTTGAGACGTATCAAGTACTTGTTCTACTTGAGTAGTAACCATAGAGGCATGTTTACTGAGAAGCTTAAGATCATTGACATTTCTGTCCACACAAGCACTTAAATGACTAAGCATACGAGCATTATGTTCCAATTGTCTGCTAACATAATCATTGAAGCTTTGTTGTTTGGCAACAAAGTTATCAAATTCATCCAAGCATAAGCTAGCAGGTTTATCAAAAGGAATACCACTCTCATCAAACCTACACAGAGAATTTACTTCTACTACCTGTATCGGGTTATCAAGACCATGGATCTCTTTGATAGGTGGTAGATTTTTGACAACTTTAGATTTAATGCCTTTCTCTCGCATTGATTTCTTGGCTTCTTGCATATCTTCAGGACTGAGGAATAGAATACCTCTTTTCTTCGGAGTTGGCTTAGGAGGTGGTTCGGGAATAGTCCAAGCATTCTCATTGCACAAGATGTTATTCAATAGAATATCAGCTTGTTCTATAGTTCGTTCCCTAAAAACACAACCAACACAACTATCTAGGTGGTCTTTGGAAGCATTAGTAAGTCCATTATAGAAGATATCAAGTATTTCATTCTTCTCAAGAGGGTGATCAAGCAAAGCATTCAGTAGCTGGATAAGCCTCCCCCAAGCTTGTGGGAGACTCTCTTCTTCAGCTTGAGCAAAGTTGTATATTTCCGCAAGGCAGCTTGCTTCTTATGGGCAGGGAAATATTTTTCAGAGAAGTAGTAGACCATATCCTGGGGGCTACGCACACATCCAGGAGCAAGAGAAGTGAACCAAGTCTTAGCATCATCCTTTAGCAAGAAAGGAAACAACTTGAGGATATAGTAGTGGCAGATCTTTTCCTTACTAGTGAATAGGGTGGCTATATCGTGCAATTTGGTAAGATGAGCTACAACCGTTTTAGACTCATAACCGTGAAAAGGATCAAATTCGACCAGAGTGATTAACTCAGGGTCGACAGAGAATTCATAATCCTTCTCGGTCACAAAGATAGGCGAAGTAGCAAACTTCGGGTCGTATTTCATCCTAGCGTTCAGAGATTTTTCTTTCCACTTGAGCACTAGTCTCTCAACATCATAGCTATCCTTACACGCAAGAAAGTCCTCATCTATCTCTCCCTCCATAACATAGCACGTATCAGGCATAGCAGGCATAGTAACAGGTTCTACTTCAATAGTATCAGAATTTTCAGAAGTATTATCACATCCAGCAGCAGCTCTAGCAAGTTGTGCATCAAGGAATGCACCTAGTGGCAAAGCAGTATGAAGCATAGCATCGTCAGGCATAGTATCAAGCATAGCATCATCAGGCATAGTATCAAGCATAGCATCATCAGGCATAGTATCAAGCATAGCATCATGGATAGCAAAAGTAGCATCATCAAGCACACGCGACATATCAAGATTTCTAGCAGGAGGCGATGTCGCAAACTTACTCAAAACTGAAGGTGAATCAAGTGCAGTGCTAGATGGCAGTTCCTTACCTCTCCTCATAGTAGAAGGTAGGATTTTAGTTCTTGGATCTTTCAGATTCCTCATAGTGATCAGCAGACGTCAATCCCAAGTGACTCAGAGAATATAGTTGTGCTTCCCCGGCAACGGCGCCAGAAAAAGCCTTGATGTCCCACAAGCGTATGGGATCGCAGCGGTTTTCGAGGGTAGAGTATTCAACCCAAATTTATTGATTCGACTCAAGGGGAAGCGAAAGAATATTCTCAAGCATTAGCAGTTGAGTTGTCAATTCAACCACACCTGAAAGATTAGTGTCTGCAAGGAAAGTATCAGTAGCAAGGTAGTATGATAACAACGGTGCCAGAAAAAGCCTTGGTTGACGGGGTGTTAGTGTTGGAATTATGCCCTAGAGGCAATAATAAATGTATAGTTATTATTATAATTCCTGTATCAAGATAATAGTTTATTATCCATGCTATAATTGTATTGAATGAAGACTCATTTACATGTGTGGATACATAGACAAAACACCGTCCCTAGCATGCCTCTAGTTGGCTAGCCAGTTCATCAATGATAGTCAGTGTCTTCTGATTATGAACAAGGTGTTGTTGCTTGATAACTGGATCACGTCATTGGGAGAATCACGTGATGGACTAGACCCAAACTAATAGACGTAGCATGTTGATCGTGTCATTTTGTTGCTACTGTTTTCTGCGTGTCAAGTATTTATTCCTATGACCATGAGATCATATAACTCACTGACACCGGAGGAATGCTTTGTGTGTATCAAACGTTGCAACGTAACTGGGTGACTATAAAGATGCTCTACAGGTATCTCCGAAGGTGTTAGTTGAGTTAGTATGGATCAAGACTGGGATTTGTCACTCCGTGTGACGGAGAGGTATCTCGGGGCCCACTCGGTAATACAACATCACACACAAGCCTTGCAAGCAATGTAACTTAGTGTAAGTTGCGGGATCTTGTATTACGGAACGAGTAAAGAGACTTGCCGGTAAACGAGATTGAAATAGGTATGCGGATACTGACGATCGAATCTCGGGCAAGTAACATACCGAAGGACAAAGGGAATGACATACGGGATTATACGAATCCTTGGCACTGATGTTCAAACGATAAAAGATCTTCGTAGAATATGTAGGATCCAATATGGGCATCCAGGTCCCGCTGTTGGATATTGACCGAGGAGTCTCTCGGGTCATGTCTACATAGTTCTCGAACCCGCAGGGTCTGCACACTTAAGGTTCGACGTTGTTTTATGCGTATTTGAGTTATATGGTTGGTTACCGAATGTTGTTTGGAGTCCCGGATGAGATCACGGATGTCACGAGGGTTTCCGGAATGGTCCGGAAACGAAGATTGATATATAGGATGACCTCATTTGATTACCGGAAGGTTTTCGGAGTTACCGGGAATGACGAATGGGTTCCGAGAGTTCACCGGAGGGGGGCAACCCACTCCGGGGAAGCCCATAGGTATTTGGGGGGGGTCACACCAGCCCTTAGTGGGCTGGTGGGACAGCCCACCAATCCCCTATGCGCCAAGAAAGAAAATATCAAAGGAAAGAAAAAAAAAGAGGGAAAGGTGGGAAGGGGGAAGGACTCCCTCCAACCAAACCAAGTAGGACTCGGTTTGGGGGGGGGGGGAGAGTCCTCCCCCCTGGCTCGGCCGACCCCTTGGGGTTCCCTTGGACCCCAAGGCAAGGTCCCCCTCCCTCCTCCTATATATATGGGGCTTTTAGGGCAGATTTGAGACGACTTTCTCACGGCTGCCCGACCACATACCTCCATAGTTTTTCCTCTAGATCGTGTTTCTGCGGAGCTCGGGCGGAGCCCTGCTGAGACAAGATCATCACCAACCTCCGGAGCGCCGTCACGCTGCCGGAGAACTCTTCTACCTCTCCGTCTCTCTTGCTGGATCAAGAAGGCCGAGATCATCTTCGAGCTGTACGTGTGCTGAACGCGGAGGTGCCGTCCGTTCGGTACTAGATCGTGGGACTGATCGTGGGATTGTTCGCGGGGCGGATCGAGGGACGTGAGGAAGTTCCACTACATCAACCGCGATCTCTAATCGCTTCTGCTGTACGATCTACAAGGGTACGTAGATCACTCATCCCCTCTCGTAGATGGACATCACCATGATAGGTCTTCGTGCGCGTAGGAAAATTTTTGTTTCCCATGCGACGTTCTCCAACAGTGGCATCATGAGCTAGGTTCATGCGTAGATGTCTTCTCGAGTAGAACACAAAAGGTTTTGTGGGCGGTGATGTGCGTTTTGCTGCCCTCCTTAGTCTTTTCTTGATTCCGCGGTATTGTTGGATTGAAGCGGCTTGGACCGACATTACTCGTACGCTTACGAGAGACTGGTTTCATCGTTACGAGTAACCCCCTTTGCTCAAAGATGACTGGCAAGTGACGGTTTCTCCAACTTTAGTTGAATCGGATTTGACCGAGGAGGTCCTTGGATGAGGTTAAATAGCAACTCATATATCTCCGTTGTGGTGTTTGCGTAAGTAAGATGCGATCCTACTAGATACCCTTGGTCACCACGTAAAACATGCAAGAACAAAATTAGAGGACGTCTAACTTGTTTTTGCAGGGTATGATTGTGATGTGATATGGCCAAGGATGTGATGTGATATATTGGATGTATGAGATGATCATGTTGTAATAGAAATATCGACTTGCACGTCGATGGTACGGCAACCGGCAGGAGCCATAGGGTTGTCTTTATACTAACATATGTGCTTGCAGATGCGTTTGCTATTTTGCTAGGATGTAGCTTTAGTAGTGATAGCATAAGTAGCACGACAACCCCGATGGCGACACGTTGATGGAGATCATGATGATGGAGATCATGGTGTGGCGCCGGTGACAAGAAGATCGTGCCAATGCTTTGGTGATGGAGATCAAGAAGCACGTGATGATGGCCATATCATGTCACTTATGAATTGCATGTGATGTTAATCCTTTTATGCACCTTATTTTGCTTAGAACGACGGTAGCATTATGAGGTGATCTCTCGCTAAAATTTCAAGACGAAATTGTGTTCTCCCCGACTGTGCACCGTTGCTACAGTTCGTCGTTTCGAGACACCACGTGATGATCGGGTGTGATAGACTCAACGTTCACATACAACGGGTGCAAAACAGTTGCGCACGCGGAACACTCGGGTTAAGCTTGACGAGCCTAGCATGTGCAGACATGGCCTCGGAACACATGAGACCGAAAGGTCGATCATGAATCATATAGATGATATGATTAGCATAGGGATGCTTACCACTGAAACTACTCCCGACTCACGTGATGATCGGACTTGGGATAGTGTAGGTGGATCATGAACCACTCAAATGACTAGAGAGATGTACTTTTTGAGTGGGAGTTTAGCATGTAATTTGATTAAGTTGAACTCTAATTATCTTGAACATAGTCTAAGTCCACTTTGAATATATTTGTGTTGTAGATCATGGCTCACGCAAGTGTCATCCTCAATTTTAATACGTTCCTAGAGAAAGCTAAGTTGAAAGATGATGGAAGCAACTTTGTAGACTGGGCTCGTAATCTTAAGCTAATCTTACAAGCTGGAAAGAAGGATTATGTCCTTAATGCTGCGCTAGGAGATGAACCACCCGCTACGGCTGATCAGGATGTTAAGAACGCTTGGTTAGCGCGTAAGGAGGACTACTCAATAGTTCAATGTGCAGTCTTGTATGGCTTAGAACCGGGACTTCAACGTCGCTTTGAGCGTCATGGAGCATTTGAGATGTTCCAAGAGTTGAAGTTCATCTTTCAGAAGAACGCCCGGATCGAGAGGTATGAGACCTCCGATAAATTCTATGCTTGCAAGATGGAGGAAAAGTCGTCTGTCAGTGAACATGTGCTCAAAATGTCTGGGTACTCAAACCGTCTAGCTGAACTGGGGATTGAACTCCCGCAAGAAGCTATCACTGACAGAATCCTCCAATCACTGCCGCCAAGCTATAAAAGCTTTGTGTTGAACTACAACATGCAAGGGATGAACAAGTCTCCCGGCGAGTTGTTTGCGATGCTGAAAGTCGCAGAGTCTGAACTCCGTAAAGAACATCAAGTGTTGATGGTGAGCAAGACCACTAGTTTCAAGAGAAACGGCAAAGGCAAGAAGGGCAATTCGAAGAAGAGCGGCAAGCCTATTGCCAATCCGCCGAAGAAACCCAAGGCTGGACCTAAGCCTAAAACAGAGTGCTTCTATTGCAAGGGTATGGGTCACTGGAAGCGCAATTGCCCCAAGTATCTGGCAGATAAGAAGGCGGGCAAAGAAAAATCAGGTATATTTGATATACATGTTATTGATGTGTACTTAACCAGCTCTCGTAGTAGTGCCTGGGTATTCGATACCGGTTCTGTTGCTCACATTTGCAACTCGAAGCAGGAACTGCGGAATAGACGGAGGCTGGCGAAAGACGAAGTGACGATGCGCGTAGGAAACGGTTCCAAGGTTGATGCAATCGCCGTCGGCACCGTGTCACTTCAACTACCGTCGGGATTAGTGATGAACTTAAATCATTGTTATTTAGTGCTTGCGTTGAGCATGAACATTATATCAGGATCTTGTTTATTGCGAGACGGTTACTCTTTTAAGTCTGAGAATAATGGTTGTTCTATTTCTATGAGTAACATCTTTTATGGTCATGCACCGAATGTGAGAGGATTGTTCATATTGAATCTTGATAGCGATACGCATATACATAACATTGAGACCAAAAGAGTTAGAGTTAACAATGATAGCGCCATATTTTTGTGGCACTGCCGCTTGGGTCATATTGGTGTAAAACGCATGAAGAAACTCCATGCTGATGGACTTTTGGAGTCACTTGACTTTGATTCACTTGACACGTGCGAACCATGCCTCATGGGCAAGATGACTAAGACTCCGTTCTCCGGAACAATGGAGCGTGCAAGTGACTTGTTGGAAATCATACATACCGATGTGTGTGGTCCAATGAGCATGGAGGCACGCGGCGGATATCGTTATTTTCTCACCTTCACTGACGATTTAAGTAGATATGGTTATGTCTACTTGATGAAGCACAAGTCTGAAACATTTGAAAAGTTCAAGCAGTTTCAGAGTGAAGTGGAAAATCATCGTAACAAGAAGATCAAGTTCCTGCGGTCTGATCGTGGGGGTGAGTATCTGAGTTTCGAGTTTGGTACTCACTTAAGACAATGTGGAATTGTGTAGCAATTAACACCGCCTGGAACTCCACAGCGTAATGGTGTGTCCGAACGTCGTAATCGTACTTTATTAGAAATGGTGCGATCTATGATGTCTCTTACTGATTTGCCGTTATCGTTTTGGGGTTATGCATTAGAAACAGCTGCATTCACTTTAAATAGGGCACCATCGAAATCCGTTGAGACGACACCATACGAACTGTGGTATGGCAAAAGGCCAAAGTTGTCGTTTCTTAAAGTTTGGGGATGCGATGCTTATGTCAAAAAGCTTCAGCCTGAAAAGCTGGAACCCAAAGCGGAAAAGTGCGTCTTCATAGGCTACCCAAAAGAGACAGTTGGGTACACCTTCTATCTCAAATCCGAGGGCAAAGTGTTTGTTGCTAAGAACGGAACTTTTCTCGAGAAGGAGTTTCTCTCGAGAGAATTGAGTGGGAGGAAGATAGAACTTGACGAGGTTGTCGAACCTCTCATCCCTCTGGATGGTGGCGCAGGGCAAGGGGAAACCCCTGTGATTGCGACGCCGGTTGAGGAGGAAGTTAATGATGATGATCATGAAACTCCAGTTCAAGTTTCTGTTGAACCACGCTGGTCGACGAGATCACGCGCTGCTCCAGAGTGGTGCGGTAATCCCGTCTTGACGATCATGTTGTTAGACAACAATGAACCTGCAAATTATGAAGAAGCAATGGTGGGCCCAGATTCCAACAAATGGCTAGAAGCCATGAAATCCGAGATAGGATCCATGTATGAGAACAAAGTATGGACTTTGGAGATACTACCTGAGGGCCGCAAGGCTATTCAGAACAAATGGATTTTTAAGAAGAAGACGGACGCTGACGGTAATGTGACCGTTTATAAAGCTCGACTTGTGGCAAAGGGTTTTTCACAAGTTCCAGGAATTGACTACGATGAGACTTTCTCTCCCGTAGCGATGCTTAAGTCCGTCAGAATCATGTTAGCAATAGCTGCATTTTTCGATTATGAAATTTGGCAGATGGATGTCAAAACGGCGTTCCTTAACGGTTTCCTTAAGGAAGAGTTGTATATGATGCAACCCGAAGGTTTTGTCGATCCTGAAAATGCTGACAAGGTGTGCAAGCTCCAGCGATCCATTTATGGACTGGTGCAAGCATCTCGGAGTTGGAACAAACGCTTTGATGAGGTGATCAAAGCATTTGGGTTTATACAAGTGGTTGGAGAATCTTGTATTTACGAGAAAGTGAGTGGGAGCTCTGTGGCGTTTCTAATATTATATGTGGATGACATATTACTGATTGGAAACAACGTAGAGCTTTTGGAGAGCATAAAAGGTTACTTGAATAAAAGTTTCTCTATGAAGGACCTAGGAGAAGCTGCTTGCATTCTAGGCATTAAGATCTATAGGGATAGATCAAAACGCCTGATAGGACTTTCACAAAGCACATACCTTGATAAAGTTTTGAAGAGGTTCAAAATGGAACAGTCCAAGAAAGGGTTCTTGCCAGTGTTACAAGGTACGAGATTGAGTAAGACTCAGTGCCCAGCAACTGATGAAGATAGAGAGCATATGCGCTCCGTCCCCTATGCTTCAGCCATAGGCTCTATCATGTATGCGATGCTGTGCACTAGACCGGATGTTAGTCTAGCCATAAGTATGGCAGGCAGGTTCCAGAGTAATCCAGGAGTGGATCACTGGACAGCGGTCAAGAATATCCTGAAGTACCTGAAAAGGACTAAGGAGATGTTTCTCGTGTATGGAGGTGACGAAGAGCTCGCCGTAAAAGGTTACGTCGACGCAAGCTTTGACACAGATCCGGACGACTCTAAGTCGCAAACCGGATACGTATTTATTCTTAATGGGGGTGCAGTAAGCTGGTACAGTTCCAAGCAAAGCGTCGTAGCAGATTCTACATGTGAAGCGGAGTACATGGCTGCCTCGGAGGCGGCTAAGGAGGGTGTCTGGATGAAGCAGTTGATGACGGATCTTGGAGTGGTGCCAAGTGCACTGGATCCAATAACCCTGTTCTGTGACAACACTCGTGCCATTGCCTTAGCAAAGGAACCAAGGTTTCACAAGAAGACCAGACACATCAAACGACGCTTCAACCTCATCCGCGACTACGTCGAGGAGGAGGACGTAAATATATGCAAAGTGCACACGGATCTGAATGTAGCAGACCCGCTGACTAAACCTCTTCCACGGCCAAAACATGATCGACACCAGAACTGTATGGGTGTTAGATTTATTACAATGTAATTCACATGGTGATGTGAGGGCTAGATTATTGACTCTAGTGCAAGTGGGAGACTGTTGGAATTATGCCCTAGAGGCAATAATAAATGTATAGTTATTATTATAATTCCTGTATCAAGATAATAGTTTATTATCCATGCTATAATTGTATTGAATGAAGACTCATTTACATGTGTGGATACATAGACAAAACACCGTCCCTAGCATGCCTCTAGTTGGCTAGCCAGTTGATCAATGATAGTCAGTGTCTTCTGATTATGAACAAGGTGTTGTTGCTTGATAACTGGATCACGTCATTGGGAGAATCACGTGATGGACTAGACCCAAACTAATAGACGTAGCATGTTGATCGTGTCATTTTGTTGCTACTGTTTTCTGCGTGTCAAGTATTTATTCCTATGACCATGAGATCATATAACTCACTGACACCGGAGGAATGCTTTGTGTGTATCAAACGTCGCAACGTAACTGGGTGACTATAAAGATGCTCTACAGGTATCTCCGAAGGTGTTAGTTGAGTTAGTATGGATCAAGACTGGGATTTGTCACTCCGTGTGACGGAGAGGTATCTCGGGGCCCACTCGGTAATACAACATCACACACAAGCCTTGCAAGCAATGTAACTTAGTGTAAGTTGCGGGATCTTGTATTACGGAACGAGTAAAGAGACTTGCCGGTAAACGAGATTGAAATAGGTATGCGGATACTGACGATCGAATCTCGGGCAAGTAACATACCGAAGGACAAAGGGAATGACATACGGGATTATATGAATCCTTGGCACTGAGGTTCAAACGATAAAAGATCTTCGTAGAATATGTAGGATCCAATATGGGCATCCAGGTCCCGCTGTTGGATATTGACCGAGGAGTCTCTCGGGTCATGTCTACATAGTTCTCGAACCCGCAGGGTCTGCACACTTAAGGTTCGACGTTGTTTTATGCGTATTTGAGTTATATGGTTGGTTACCGAATGTTGTTCGGAGTCCCGGATGAGATCACGGACGTCACGAGGGTTTCCGGAATGGTCCGGAAACGAAGATTGATATATAGGATGACCTCATTTGATTACCGGAAGGTTTTCGGAGTTACCGGGAATGTACCGGGAATGACGAATGGGTTCCGGGAGTTCACCGGAGGGGGGCAACCCACTCCGGGGAAGCCCATAGGTATTTGGGGGGGTCACACCAGCCCTTAGTGGGCTGGTGGGACAGCCCACCAATCCCCTATGCGCCAAGAAAGAAAATATCAAAGGAAAGAAAAAAAAGAGGGAAAGGTGGGAAGGGGGAAGGACTCCCTCCCACCAAACCAAGTAGGACTCGGTTTGGGGGGGGGGGGGGGAGAGTCCTCCCCCCTGGCTCGGCCGACCCCTTGGGGTTCCCTTGGACCCCAAGGCAAGGTCCCCCTCCCTCCTCCTATATATATGGGGCTTTTAGGGCAGATTTGAGACGACTTTTCTCACGGCTGCCCGACCACATACCTCCATAGTTTTTCCTCTAGATCGTGTTTCTGCGGAGCTCGGGCGGAGCCCTGCTGAGACAAGATCATCACCAACCTCCGGAGCGCCGTCACGCTGCCGGAGAACTCTTCTACCTCTCCGTCTCTCTTGCTGGATCAAGAAGGCCGAGATCATCGTCGAGCTGTACGTGTGCTGAACGCGGAGGTGCCGTCCGTTCGGTACTAGATCGTGGGACTGATCGCGGGATTGTTCGCGGGGCGGATCGAGGGACGTGAGGACGTTCCACTACATCAACCGCGATCTCTAATCGCTTCTGCTGTACGATCTACAAGGGTACGTAGATCACTCATCCCCTCTCGTAGATGGACATCACCATGATAGGTCTTCGTGCGCGTAGGAAAATTTTTGTTTCCCATGCGACGTTCTCCAACAGTTAGTACCGCTTACCTAGCCTCAGCAACGGCACCGACAAAGTCTTGCAACAAGTAACAGCGGAGTAGCAAGGAACAGTAGTACCAGCAGCAGCAAAGTAACAAGTAACAACAGTAGCAGCAAAGTAACAGCAGTAGTGACAACAGCAAAGTGGCCCAATCCCTCTTGTAGCAAGGGACAAGCCTAGGCAAAATAACATAGCGAGGACCAGTAGTAAAAGACTCATAGGCAGTGGATCAGTGATGGATGAGTGTGACGGATGTGATTCATCGTGTAACAGCTATAACACGGAGAGATATGTGGCTAGCTCCCGTTCATCAATCTAATGTAGGCATGTATTCCGTATGTAGTCATACGTGCTTAGGGAAAAGAACTTGCATGACATCTATTGTCCATCCCTCCCGTGGCAGCGGGGTCCTAATGGAAACTACGGGATATTAAGGTTCTCCTTTTAATAAAGAACCGGACCAACGCATTAACACGCGGTGAATACATGAACTCCTCATACTATGGTCATCTCCGGTAGTGGTTCCGGCTATTATCACTCTGGGGTTGCCGGGTCATAACACACAGTAGGTGACTACAACTCGCAAGATAGGATCTAAAACACACATATATTGGCGACAACATAATAGGTTCTGATCTGAAATCATGGCACTCGGGCCCTAGTGACAAGCATTAAGCATAGCCAAGTAGTAGCAACATCAATCTAGAACATAGTGGGTACTAGGGATCAATCCCCGTCAAGAACTAACTCGATTACATGATAGATCTCATCCAACTCATCACCGTCCAGCAAGCCTACGATGAGATTACTCACGAACGATGAAGAGCATCATGGAATTGTCGATGGAGAAAGGTTGATGATGACGATGGCGACAATTTCCCCTCTCCGGAGCCCGAAACGGACTCCAAATCTGCCCTCCAGATGAAGAACAGGATGTGGCGGCGCCTCCGTATCGCAAAACGCGATGAAACCTTCTCTCTGATTTTTTTCCAGGCGAAACGGAAGATATAGAGCTGAGATTGGGGGTGGTGGTGCCATGTGGGCCCCACAAGCCTGCACGGCGTGGCCATAGGGGGTGGTCGCGACCTGTGTGCTTGTGGCCCACTGGCATGCCCCCTCTGGTGGATCTTTGCGCAGGTATTTTTCTTTTATTCCAGAAAAAATCTCCGTAAATTTTCAGGACGTTCCGATAACTTTCATTTCTGCACAAAAATAACAACATGGCAATTCTGCTGAAAACATCGTCAGTCCGGGTTAGTTCCATTAAAATCATGCAAATTAGAGTCCAAAACAAGGGCAAAAGAGTTCGGAAAAGTAGATACGACGGAGACGTATCAGCGTGCATCTAGCTTTTTGATTGGCTTGGCTTCTATCCACTTGGTGAATTTGTCGACTGCAGCTAGTGAATCCTCCTTGCTCTGTATGGAAGGGTCCAACCATGTCCAAGCCCCACATGGCAAAAGGCCATATGAGGGGGATTGTCTTTAGAGAAGATGACGGCTTATGCGATTTGTTGGAGTAGAATTGACATCCTTCACAACGGTCTACAAGCTCTTTGGACATTTCACCTGCACGTGGCTAGAAGAATCCAGCTCGGATCTGCGAATGATCTGTCTAGCTTCGTCTTCATCTTCGGGTAGTTCTTGCCTCAGGATGTATGCAATATATGGCACTGTCCAATCGTGCGTGACCACTCGAATCTCCATGATTAGGTCGACAACTGTCGGGATTTCAACTTCTGTCGGATCAACTGCACTTGTAGGCTAAGGAGGTTCTTCAGTGAATGGATCTTCTTGTATTGAAGGTGTGTGTATGTGCTCCAAACAAACATCACTGGGCACAATTTTCTGAGTGGATCTGATTTTTGCTAATTCATCAGCAGCTTGATTCCTCAATCGACGAACGTGATGAAGTTCCAAACCTTCAAACCTTTTCTCAAGTTTTCTGACTGCATTGCAGTATCTAGTCATGGCAGGGTTTCTCACATCCCAGTCTTTCATTACTTGATTAACCACTAGATCCGAGTCACCGTATACCATCAAGCGACGGACGCCGAGTGAAATGGCCATACACAGCTCATAAAGGAGAGCTTCATACTCTGCTTCATTGTTAGAGGAATCAAAGTGAATCTGCAATACATGACTGAGCTTGTCACCCTTCGGGGATATAAGAACTATGCCTGCACCAGAACCACTCAGCATCTTCGAGCCATCAAAGAACATAGTCCAATGTGCCGAGTGAGTTGGCGTTGGTTGCTGTTGTTCCACCCATTCGGCCATGAAATCCGCTAGAACTTGAGATTTAATGGCTTTCTTGGCTTCGAACTTTATGTCACAATATAATAGCTCCATTGCACATTCCGCCACTCGGCCCGATGCATCCCGATTGTGAAGGATTTCTCACAATGGGGCATCACTGACCACAGACACCAAGTGATCTTGAAAATAATGAGCTACCTTCTTCGCAGTCATATAAATCTCATAAAGGAGCTTCTAATAGTGGAGATACCTCTGCTTGGAAGGAGTCAATACCTCAGAAACATAATATACTGGGCGTTGAATCTTGTAAGCCTTGCCTTCCTCCTCTCGCTCGACTATCAGGATTGTGCTGACAACTTGATTTGTGGCCGCTATGTACAAGAGGAGTGGCTCTTTGTTGTACAGAGTAGCAAGAACCGGCTGGGTGGATAGCAGAGTTTTTAACTCGACGAATGCAGCTTCTGCTTCGGGATTCCACTCGAATGTATCGGACTTCTTCATGAGTCGATACAGTGGTAAGGCTTTCTCTCCGAGTCGAGATATGAATCTGCTTAATGCTGCCAAACATCATGTAAGTTTCTGGACGTCGTGCACTCGCACGGGGCTTTTCATTCAGACGTTTGCCCCGATCTTTTCGGGGTTAACATCGATTCCTCGTTCGGAAACGAGAAAACCGAGTAACTTGCCGCTGGGTACTCCGAATGTGCACTTG
This sequence comes from Hordeum vulgare subsp. vulgare, assembly GCF_904849725.1. NCBI lineage: Eukaryota > Viridiplantae > Streptophyta > Magnoliopsida > Poales > Poaceae > Hordeum > Hordeum vulgare. Next base: position 63,166,219 of record NC_058523.1, read on the forward strand.
GCTGGGTTGAGCTTGATGTCGTACCTTCGAAGGTTGGCAAACGTTTCAGCCAAGTCAGTCAGCAGGTCGGGACCTTTGCATGACTTGATTATGACATCCTCCATGTATGCCTCCACGTTCCGATTGATCTGGTCGAGGAGGCATTTCTGAATCATGCGCATAAAAGTGGCTCCTACATTTTTTAGACCGAATGGCATAGTGATGTAGCACAAGCACCCAAAAGGGGTGATGAAGGCTATTTTATTTCATCTGGGCCATACAGATGGATCTAGTGGTACCCAGAGTAAGCATCTAAAAAATACAATCGCTCACATCCCGCAGTCAAGTCGACGATCTGATCTATGCGGGGGAGTGGGAAGTGGTCTTTCGGGCAGACCCGATTGATATGCTTGAAGTCGGCGCACATTCAGAGTGACTTGTCCTTGTTAGGCACCATGAAAACATTCGCGAGCCACTCAGAGTAGGAAACCTTGGAAATGAACTTGGCCTCTAGGAGCTTAGCCACCTTCTCGCCGATTGCTTTCCTTTTCTGCGTGGAGGACCGACGCAGATGTTCCTTGATAGGTCGAGCTTTGGGGTCGACCCTCGGTCGGTGCTCAGCCAGTTCCCTGGGTACACCACGCATGTCAGCGGGCTTCCATCCGAAGATGTCCCAGTTCTCACAGAGGAACTGGATGAGCTCGGCTTCCTATTTAGGGTCAAGGGTTGTTGAGATGTTGGTTGGGGCAGCCGTAGGATCCGTTGGGTGGATGTTGACCTTCTTGATTTCGCCTACCGACTGGAATGCAAACTCAAAAGTTGGCTTCTTCGCGCACATCAGTTTGGCGGGATCTGCTGTCTGCCGGTACTCATCGAGCTGTGCCATCGCCATCTGCTGGTCGGTGACCTTGGAGCCCTGCTGCAAACATTCTTCTGCTCTCTGCCGATCGCCAGTGATGGTGATGACTCCCTTCTGTCCTGGCATCTTCATCTTCAAATAAACGTAACATGGTCGGGCCATGAAACGTACATACGTTGGTCGACCAAGTATGGTGTGGTAGGCACTCTGGAAGTCCACCACCTCAAACATGAGTTTCTCCTTGCGGAAGTTTTTGTCAGAGCCGAAGACAACATATAACGCGATCTGCCCGAGTGACTTGGCCTTCTTCCCTGGGATCACTCCGTGAAACTGCATATTGTTGTTGCTGAGCTTGGACATCGGAATGCCCATCCCTTTGAGCGTGTCGGCATACATGATGTCCAAACCTCTCCCTCCATCCATCAACACCTTGTAGAGTCGAACTCCTTCTACCACCGGGTCGACAACAAGAGCCTGATGTCCCGGAGTGGGGACATGGGTCGGGTTATCTGACTGGTCGAAGGTGATGGCAATCTGCGACCACTTGAGATACTTCGGGGCGGAAGGAGCTTCCATGTTGACCTCTCGGTTGACCACTCTCAGTCGACTCTTGCTTTCGACATCAGGGAAGATCATCAGAGTGGCATGGACCTTTGGGAAGGGGTCTTCTTGTTCTTCGTCCTCTTTCTCTTGGTCTTTCTCACTCGACTGATCCTCTCTAAATCTCTGGATCAACAGTCTGCACTACCGAGTGGTATGTTTAGGCACGATGGTGTTTCCTTCTTCGTCTATCTTCGTGTGAATTGCACACGGCTGATCAAGGACATCTGGTCCCGACTATGTCTTGAATTTCTTTGGGGGGGGGATTGCCTCTTGCCCTTTCCCTTGAACTTTCCCGCTCCCAGAGCGATTGTATCTGCCGGCGGTGTGCGCTCCACCTTCTGCTTCTGCTTTCGGTTGGAATTGGCATCTCCGTCGACTGCTTTACCTTTGCAGCTGCGGAGGCGGTCTTCTTCTTCTCCATTGGCATAGCGGGTTGCTATCTCCATCATCTTTCTCATAGACATATCTCCTGTCCGACCGAACTTCAAGTACAACTCGCGGTACCTGACGCCTGCCTTGAAAGCACAGACTGCTTGATGCTCAGTGACATTCTCCATAGTGTGGTGAAGAGTGGTCCAACGCTGGATATAATCGTGCAAAGACTCACTCGGCTTCTGGATACAATGATGTAGCTCTGAGAGACCAGCAGGGCGCTTGCAGGTGCCCTCGAAGGTCTTGATGAACACTCGGGCCAAATCTTCCCAGCAGTATATGCTTGATGGAGCTAGTTTATTCAGCCACGCACGGGCCGAACCATCAAGCGTGAGGGGCAAGTGCTACATTGCGACGTTGTCATTGCCGCCGCTGATACGTCTCCAACGTGTCTATAATTTTTGATGGTTCCATGCTATTATCTTATCAAACTTTGGATGTTTTGTATGCCTTTTATATCTTTTTGGGACTAACTTATTAACTCGGTGCCAAGTGCGAATTCCTGTTTTTTATGTGTTTTTTACCCTTTTCAGAGGAGAATATTAAACGGAGTCCAAATGGAATAAAACCTCCGAAAATATTTTTTTCGGAACAGAAGATACACATGGAGCTTGAGAACCTAGGCAAAGGCCACGAGGGGAGGCCACAAGCCCCCTAGGCGTGGCCAGGGGGGCCCGCGCCTAGCAGGCTTGTGGGCCCCCTATGGCTCGTCTGCCCTACTTCTTCTGCCTATAAATCCCCAAAAATCCAAAACCACGGGAGAGATCCACAAAAATACTTTTCCGCCGCCGCAAACTTCTGTCTCCGCAAGATCCTATCTGGGCCACGTTCTGGTGCCCTGTCGGAGGGGGGATTCGGATACGGAGGGCTTCTTCATCAACGCCATTGCCTCTCCGATGATGCGTGAGTAGTTCACCATAGACCTTCGGGTCCATAGCTAGTAGCTAGATGGCTTCTTTTCTCTCTTGGATCTTCAATACAAAGTTCTCCATGATCTTCATAGAGATCTATCCAATGTAGTCTTCTTTTGCGGTGTGTTGTCGAGATCTGATGAATTGTGGATTTATGATCAGATTATCTATGAATCTTATTTGAGTTTCTTCAGATCTCTTATATGCATGATTTCATATCCTTGTAATTCTCTTCGAGTTGTGGGTTTTGTTTGGCCAACTTGATCTATGATTCTTGTAATGGGAGAAGTGCTTGGTTTTGGGTTCATACCGTGCGGTGACCTCACCCAGTGATAGAAGGGGTAGCGAGGCACGCATCGTGTTGTTGCCATCAAGGGTAAAAAAGATGGGGTTTATATCTATTGCATGAATTTATCCCTCTACATCATGTCCTCTTGCTTAAGGCGTTACTCTGTTTGTCATGAACTCAATACACTAGATGCATGCTGGATAGCGGTCGATGTGTGAAGTAATAGTAGTAGATCCAGAAAGTATCGGTCTACTTGTCTCGGACATGATGCCTATATGTATGATCATTGCCTTAGATATTGTCATGACTTTGCGCGGTTCTATCAATTGCTCGACAGTAATTCGTTCACTCACCGTAATATTTGCTATTTTGGGAGAAGCCTCTAGTGAACACTATGGCCCCCGGGTCTACTTCACATCATATTTTCAGCCCTACACTTTTTACTTTGTTGCACTTTCCGTCTTCAGATCTCACCTTGCAATCAATCGTGAAGGGATTGACAACCCCTTCGTAGCGTTGGGTGCAAGTTTGTTGTTTTTGCGCACGTATGATACGTCCACTTTGCATCATGTTTTCATGTTGATATTTATTGCTTATTGGGCTGTTATTTCACTTCACGGAACAATTCTTATGCCTTTTCTCTCTTATTTTGCAAGGTTTACATGAAGAGGGAGAATGCCGGCAGCTGGGATTCTGGCCTGAAAGTGGAGCAAGTTTGAGATACCTATTCTGCGCAACTCCAAACGCCGTAAAAATTAACGAGGATTTTTTTCCGGATTTATAAAAAAATACTGGGCCGAAGAAGCGCCAGAGGGGCGCCAGGGGTTGGCCACAAGCCTGCACGGCGCAGCCACCCCACCAGGCCGCGCCATGAGGGCTTGTGGGCAGCCTGCTGGCCCACTTGCCCCCTCTTCTGCTATATGAAGGGTTTCGTCTGGAAAAAAATCAAGGAGGAGCTTTTTCGTGGTTTTGCGACTGCCATGAGGTGGAACTTGAGCAGTACCAATCTAGAACTCCGGAAGGACGATCCTGTCGGGGAAACTTCCCTCCCGAAGGGGAAATCGTCGCCATCGTCATCACCAACACTCCTCTCATCGGAGGGGACTCATCACCATCAACATCTTCATCAGCACCATCTCATCTCCAAACCCTAGTTCATCACATGTAACCAATCTCCGTCTTGCGACTCCGATTGGTACTTGTAAGGTTGCTAGTAGTGTTGATTACTCTTTGTAGTTGATGCTAGTTGGATTACTTGGTGGAAGAGTTTATGTTCAGATCCTTGATGCTATTCATTACCTCTCTGGTCATGAATATGATTATGCTTTGTGAGTAGTTACTTTTGTTCCTGATGACATGGGATAAGTCATGCTAATAGTAGTCATGTGAATTTGGTATTCGTTCGGTAATTTCATATGTTGTATGTTGTTTTTACTCTAGTGGTGTTATGTGAACATCGACTACATAACACTTCACCATTATTTGGGCCTAGAGGAAGGCATTGGGAAGTAGTAAGTAGATGATGGGTTGCTAGAGTGATAGAAGCTTAAACCCTAGTTTATGCGTTGCTTCGTAAGGGGCTGATTTGGATCCACTAGTTTAATGCTATGGTTAGACTTTGTCTTAATTCTTCTTACGTAGTTGCGAATGCTTGCGAGAGGGGTTAATCATAAGTGAATGCTTTCCCAAGTAAGGGCAGTACCCAAGTGCTGGTCCACTCACATATCAAACTATCAAAGTAACGAACGTGAATCATATGAACATGATGAAAACTAGCATGACAGAAATTCCCGTGTGTCCCCGGGAGCATTTTTCCTCCTATAAGACTTTGTCCAGGCTTGTCCCTTGCTACAAAAGGGATTGGGCCACATTTCTGCACCGTTCTACTTTTGTTACTTGTTGCTTGCTACGAATCATCTCACCACACAATCACTTGTTATCGACAATTTCAGTGCCTGCAGATTTTACCTTGCTCAAAACCACTCGTCAGATCCTTCTGCTCCTCGTTGGGTTCGACACTCTTACTTATCGAAAGGACTACGATTGATCCCCTATACTTGTGGGTCATCAAGACTCTTTTCTAGCGCCGTTGCCGGGGAGTGAAGCGCCTTTGGTAAGTGGAACTTGGTAAGGAAACGTTCATATAGTGTGCTGAAATTTATTGTCACTTGTCACTATGGATACTAATCCTTTGAGGGGCTTGTTTGGGGTATCTTCACCTCGAACGGAAGCACAAAGAGTTGCTCCTCAACCTGCTGCACCTACTGAAAATATTTTCTTTGAATTTTCTTCGGGTATGCTTGAGAAACTGCTGGCTAATCCTTTTACAGGAGATGGAACATCACATCCATACTTGCATCTAATCTATGTAGATGAAGTTTGTGGTTTATTTAAGCTTGCAGGTTTGCCCGAGGATGAGGTCAAGAAGAAGGTCTTTCCTTTATCTTTGAAGGATAAGGCGTTGACATGGTATAGGCTATGTGATGATATCGGATCATGGGACAACAATCGGTTGAAATTGCAATTTCATCAAAAGTTTTATCCTATGCATTTAGTTCATCGTGATCGGAATTATATTTATAATTTTTGGCCTCGTGACAGAGAAAGCATCGCTCAAGCTTGGGGGAGGCTTAAATCAATGCTATATTCATGCCCCAATCATGAGCTCTCGAGAGAAATTATCATTCAGAACTTCTATGCTCGGCTTTCCCATGATGGTCGCACCATGCTCGACACTTCTTGTACCGGTTCTTTTATGAAGAGAGATATTGACTTCAAATGGAATTTATTGGAGAGAATTAAACGCAACTCTAAAGATTGGGAGCATGAAGAAGGTAAGGAGTCAGGTATGAATTTCACGTTTGATTGCGTTAAATCCTTTGTTGAGACAAATACTTTATGTGACTTTAGCGCTAAGTATGGACTTGACTCTGAGATAGTAGCTTCATTGTGTGAATCATTTGCTGCTCATATTGATCTACCCAAAGAGAAGTGGTTCAAATATCATCCTACTTTAGAAGTCAATGTAGTTAAAACCAATCCAGTTGAAGAGAGAGTCATTGCCTATAATGATCCTGTGGTTCCCAGTGCTTACATTGAGAAACCACCTTTCCCTGTTAGGATAAAGGATCATTCTAAAGCTTCAACTGTGATACATAGAGGCTACATTAGAACATATACACCCCCTGAGCAAATTAGAGTTAAACCTAGCATTGCTATTATCAAAGATCTTCTGTCCGACGATGTTGAGGGACATAATATTCACTTCTGTGAAGATGCTACTAGAATTGCTAAACCTCACGTTAGAGACAAACATAGGCCTGTTGTTGGCATGCTTGTGGTTTCTGTTAAGATAGGAGATCATTGTTATCATGGTTTATGTGACGTGGGTGCTAGTGTTAGTGCAATACCTCAATCCTTATATGATGAAATTAAAGACGAGATTGCACTTGTTGAGATAGAGTCTATTGATGTCGCTATTCAGCTTGCCAATAGAGATACTATCTGCCCTGTGGGAATTGTTAGGGATGTTGAAGTCTTGTGTGGTAAAACGAAGTATCCTGCTGATTTCCTCATTCTTGCTACTGCACAAGATAGCTTTTGTCCCATCATATTTGGCAGACCCTTCCTCAATACCGTCAATGCTCATATTGACTGTGAGAAGCAAACTGTCACTGTTGGCTTTGAAGGTGTGTCACATGAGTTCAATTTCTCCAAGTTTGGTAGACAACCTCATGAAAAGGAGTTGCCTAGTAAGGATGAAACTATTGCCTTAGCTTATATTGTCGTGCCTCCTACTGATCCCTTAGAGCAATACTTGCTTGAGCATGAAAATGATATGCATATGGATGAAAGGGATGAGATAGATAGAGTTGTCCTAGAACAATATCCTATTCTTAAGAATAACTTGCCTGTTGAACTGCTTAGGGATCCACCCCGACCAAAGGGTGATCCTGTCACTCCCAAGATGCGACCCTATCCTCAATTTGGCACTACGGCCTTGTCAGGGATAGAAGCGCATCTCGTCGTGTCGCAAGAATGGAGATCGTTACAAGTACATGTACTGAAAAGAAGAGATATATAAAGAGTTGGCTTACACTCGCCACAAGCTACATCAGAGTCACATCAGTACATTACATAATCAACAAGAGTAAGAGCAGGGTCCGACTACGGACGAAAACAAACGACAAAAGAAGAACGACGTCCATCCTTGCTATCCCAGGCTGCCGGCCTGGAACCCATCCTGGATCGATGAAGAAGAAGAAGAAGAAGAAGCAACTCCAAATGAACAATCAACGCGCTCGCGTCAAGTGACCTTTACCTGTACCTGCAACTGGTGTTGTAGTAATCTGTGAGCCACAGGGGACTCAGCAATCTCATTTCCAAAGGTATCAAGACTAGCAAAGCTTAATGGGTGAGGCATGGTTAAGTGGTGAGGTTGCAGCAGCGGCTAAGCATATATTTGGTGGCTAAACTTACGAGTACCAGAAATAAGAGGGGGAAGATCTACGCATAGCGGACGTGAACTATTGATGATCAAATGAATGATCCTGAACACCTACCTACGTCAGACATAACCCCACCGTGTCCTCGATCGGAGAAGGAACTCACGAAAGAGACAGTCACGGTTACGCACACGATAGGCATGTTTTGATTAATTAACTTCGAGTTATCTAGAACCAGTGTTAAACAAAGTTTCCACGTTGCCACATAACGTGGGCACGGCTTTCCGAAAGATTTAACCCTGCAGGGGTGCTCCAACTAGTCCATCACAAATTACCACAAGCCACATAGAAATCCTCGATCACGAAGCTTGCAATCTCGTCGAATTCCTTAGTGGAAAACCTCAACTCTGAGATTACCCAAAGCATCACCGGAATCCCGATGCACAAGATATCTCGTCAAAGGTAAAACTAATCCAGCAAGGCCGCCCGACGTGTCGACGTACCCGATAGGAGCCGCGTATCTCGTTCTCAGGACACGACGGATGGAACTAGCTACAGGTGCCAAACCTCGAGTTTCCTCGCGGTGGCCCCGCAGGCAGACCGTTTGGGACCAACACCATCAGCACTGGCCCCCCTGTTTATGTAAAATTACTCCTCGGGTAGCGCTAACTCCCTATGCATTTCAATTTATCAAAATTATTATGTTGGGCAAATGTAGAACCAAAGTTGGGCCTTGCCAGACCAGTTTTAATCTAAAACGAACTATCAAGGGGGTCCCCATAACAACCCCGATCGTGTTAGGAGCGCTCGTTTATGGAACATAACAACGGTAGCCGAAACTAAGGAGGCAAAGGTGGAACAAAACACCAGGCTAGAAAGGCCGAGCCTTCCACCTTTTACCAAGTATATAGGTGCATTAAATTAAATAGCATTTAATATGGTTTTATAACAAGGAACCCATGTTTGACATGGAAGCAACTGCACCTGCAACTAGCAACGCTATCAACAGGGTTAAGCAAGCAGTAACGTAGCCAATCAGTGGTTTGCTAGGTCGAACAGATCGAAGGTTATCATGGCATTGTTGAGAGGCTGGTATTTAACATGTGGTAGGCAACGAGACATAACGATAGAGACGGTAAAACTAGCATGGCAATGATAGTAATGGTATCTAGGGAAATGATCATCTTGCCTGAGATCCCGCTTGGAAGAAGAGTGACTCCGTGAAGCAGACGAACCGACGTAGTCGAACGGTCCTCACATCCGACACGCTTGCGGAACTCTACCGAGGCGGAGCAAACCAGAAACAAGCATCAACACACGATATTCACCACACGATGCACAACACATATGATGCATGAGCTACTGAATACATGCAAGTCACGGCATGACAAATCACACAATCACACCTACACATTAAGTGAAGTTCAATATGCACGAGTTGCATATTGACGAAACTCCACGTTAATTATTTAGTTCACTCCTGGTTATCTACACGGCAATATTAATGTTGTCAAACATGCAAGAGGTGAAGCGGAAATTAAACTACCTATCTAGACATTTTAAGTGAGGTCGGAAATGACATATAGCACCTCCGAAACGACCTCACATGTTAATTTACAATTCTGTCCAGCGCTGAATTGATACATTTAATTGGTTGTGAAACAGAAAAACAAATAGGTTCACGTGATTCTACGATTCAAGCCAAGCAAGCTAGACATAAAGACCATCTCCAACGGAGCTACGGATCAAAAGTTACGAGCACCGCAAGATATGATGACATGAATGCAATATGTGTGCAACGACGGCTACGAGCACTTCAAAACAAACAACCAGCAAGAGAAAAAGAAACTACACAAGATTCTAAGCAAGTTTCATGTAGGTCACGATCAAAACGGAGCTACGGTTCGAAAACTACTAGCAAAACAAGAAGACACTACAAACTGCCAAAATCAGCCACATAGCATATTCTACGCCCCACAACTACGGATACACAACTCCGATTAGCTCAAGCAAGGCATGGCACGGAAGAGGGCAAGAAGCACTACTACAATCAACTAACAACATCTAGCATGGCAGCACGGATCACTAGATAAAGAAGTCACAAAATGACATCACACACACTATCTCAGACTTAGTGAAAATAACACCTCATGAAAGTGCAGTTTTCAGCCTGAAGCAATATTGACAGCAGCAAAACCTATAGCTACAGGCTCCAAATGGCATGAAACTTAACAGCATGCTAGAGAAACACCAGGGGTACAACTAACTCCATTGGACCAACCTCAAAAGAGCTACAGATCACAAGATGCAAGCAAGACAAGACAGCAACAAAATAATAACAGATTCCAGACTTAGAAATATTTCAGCTCCTCTAAAACAGCACTATTCAGGCAACTTGAGGGCAGTCAAACAACACCTAAACATGCATTTCTATTGCAACCAAAAATACCAGGGGCTAAACAAAACATCCAAGATCAACTCCCTAGTTGACAACTAATTCAAACGAGGCACGGAATAAATCCTACGAATTAATCAAAAGGGCTTCACGGCAAAATATCTCGCAGACTAACTTACTCAAAAGCTAAAACTAAATGCACGGAAAAATCCATGGGATTTTTCTACCCCGGAAACATATATAATATGTGGGGTTTGCAACACAAAAAAAGCCACACATTAATGCGGGAAAAATAACCCTAGACACGAAAAATAATCTAACGGGCAATCCCTACACGCAAAAAATACACTTGACCGCTCTAAAATACATGGAAAATAGCTTCCTAGAGCACGGACATTTATTCTACGTCATACGAACAACCCGGACACGCGCGACAAATAACTACGGATCGGATCCTATTGTAACAGCATGCAAAACAAAGCATTAGGCACCCTAAACGGCGTTAAATAAATATGCAAGTTCTATAAACGGATTCTACGCGAAATTCTACACTAAAAGCATATAAAAATCTTCGCGATCCGACATACGGATTAAAAGATACAAGCATTTAACTATATGTCTAAATCCTGAAAAACTACATATTCTCAGGAGAATCCTAATAAGCAAACGGGCCGAATCTGGAGGCGCAATTTAACTAAACAGTGCATGGGCGAAGAATAGGCTTGCGGGGGGGGTGCTCACCTTGGTGAGCTCGGCCTGGTCGGCGCTGGAGCTGGGCCAACTTGCTGCTGCTCTACTGGGCCGGAGAAAGGCGAGGACGCGGCCCAGCGCGAGGTGGCGGGAGAAGGCCGGCCTGGCGCTGCTCTACTGGGCCGAGGCGAGGCGGGGCCGAGCCGGCTGCTGGGCCCGGCTCAGGCGCTGGGGAGGCTGGGCCAGCGGGGCCCACGCGCGGGGTCAACGGCGCGGTTTCTGGGGCGAGCGGGTGTTGCGCCTCGTCGTGCTGCTCCCGACCGGGAGCTAACTGGCGGCGGCGGGAGGATGGTGCGGGCCGTAGGGGACCCGAGGGGCGGCGGGGCCGGCCGGATCCGGCTGCCGGCGAGGCCAGGCAGCAAGGGCGGCGGCGCTGGCGGGACAAGGCAGCAAGGTTCGGCCGGCAGGGAAGCTCGTGCGATGATGCGGCGCTCCGGCGGCTAGGAAGCTCCGGCGACGCGGCTGGCCGACGGGAGGGGGCCGGTACAGCGTGCTGGAACAAAGAGGAGGCGCCGGAGGCGTCCCGGGCACGCGGCGAAGGCGGCTGGCGGCGCTGACAGGGAGAGGAGCCGGCGGCGGCGGGCGATGGGCTCGGCCGGGCCCGAGATGGGCCTAGCGGGCCCACGGCGGCTGGGGGAGGAGAGAGGCTGTGGGGGCGGCTAGGGTTTGGTGCGGAAATCAAGGAGGGAATAGGGGGAGGCTGTCCCAAAATAGGCAGGGAGGGGTGCTTAAATAGGGAAAAGGGCTAGAGTGCAGGGTATCTAGGGGTTTTTCAACCCTCCGGTCGCGTTCGTGCGGTCCGATCGGAGAGGCGGGTTAGGGTTAGGTGTGTAGAGTGGCGTTGGCTAAGATGAGAGGGAAGTGGTGCGGCGCGGCATCGACTTTTAAAACACCGACAGACGTCCGACGAATAACCGAAGACGGTGCCGCTACGGTCGACCGTTCGGGTACCAGACGGTCTCCGATCGCGACGAAACTTGACAGGCGGCCTACATTTATTAAAATACGACCGCACGTCAAATCTCAACCCGATCAGAGAAAGTTTTCAACGCACTTTTAAAACAGGGTTTCGACGGTGCCGCGGGCGCGTGCGAGTGCGGTCGGGCTCGGATCGGACAACGACGAGAACCGGCGACTACTAACGAATGCAAGTTTTGAAAACGGGCGGCAACGGGATGCCGATGCAATGCTGATGATGCGCATGATGCGATGATGATGCAACAAATTAAAATAACCACACGACGAAAACAGAAAGAAAAGGGGAATCTTCTGGAACGTCGGCATCGGGCTGTCACAACTCTCCTACACTACAAGAGGATCTCGCCCCGAGATCCAAGAATGAAAGGGGGGAGAAGATGAGAAAGAACAAGAGGTAAAAATTTAGTCGCTTCTTTGACAAACGAGTGAAACCAACGATCCTTGAAGGTTGCAAAGAGATGAGGACTGACATGAGGAACAAGCAAGAATTCACGGAAAATTTCGGCAGCACTTCGGTAGGAAAATGGGACAAAAAATTCGGAAAGGTGGAAGAAATGGACAATAATCACAACAAACAAGGAAATAGAGCAAGGGAACACCATGATCTTGATAGAACAACAAGATTGACCCAAAAGAGCAACAACACCATGCCTCCGGAACAAGAGAATATGAACTAGCTCAAGCGGAAGAAGAGAATGAAGAAAAGAATGACAACTACCATCACATTAGAATAGAAGAGCCTCCGGTCATAGAATTGATGTAGTGGTTAGAAAACCAACAACGAAAAGAACAAGATAGTAGTGGGCATATGAAAATCATCTCAACAAATATGAGGTGACAAACAACCACTAAAAGAAACAAGGATAGATTGGGAGAAACACGATATGAACAATCTTACACCAAGAGGATACATTGAGAACTATGATTAAAGACAAGCACCATAATAGCAACAATCCATAGGAAGGCTTTAGGTGAAATCAAAACCAAGATAGCTCAATGAAGAAACCATGGGTTAAAAAATCTCACGATCATAGAATCGGTGGGTTTAATTATCTCATTCTTGAGAGGAAAACTCTTCGAGTCTCCTACACTAACAAGAAGGCTATAATACCACCTCAAAGGATAAAGGAAAAACAAATGCACTTGGGAATGCAAGAGAACGGATACTTGAGAAAATAATTGATATCATGATGAACCACCATGAAGGACCTCCGTATACGAATGAACGATGCGAAGATATGAAGGTAGAAAATAATATGATTATGACCTGCCAAGATTTAGATGAAGCAACACGAAGGGATACTTGAGAAAACTTGGAACTCCAGAAAAGAAATATAGGCACTTGAGAAAAGAATTGATACAATGAGCCACTCCGGATGAAGAATTCAGATTACTATGAACAAGAATAAGAATTATGTTATGTTTATCCTTCATCAAATTAAATTGATGACAAGCAACAGATCTAGCATACCACTTATTCTTCTTGAAATGATCTTGAAGAGACAGAGAGATAAGCACCACTTGATGCATAATTGAAGGAAGCACCGGTAAGAATTCAGAATTAAAAAGGGAACACCACGAATTAACGGAGAAACAAGAGAATCAAGGGATCATAAGCCACCTGAGAGAAAACTTTAACAAGGCACCGGATAATCGAGAGACGAACGAAGAGACAACAATGGAGAAGAATTGAGGATGAAAGCTGAAAGCTGAGAACGAAGAATCTTCTAAAATGATGGTCTTCGGAGGATCAAGAATGAAAACAACTCAGAAAAGCACCGGATAGCAAGAAAGGGATACTCATGATTGAAACAATTGAAGATGATAGCGCTAAGCTGAAATGATAATCCCCACAAGAATGAACCAAGATTTGAGAGAACACTCCTCCGAATTTACAAGCTAAGAATGACGACGAGGAACAACACCAAGAATAGCTGAGACCTCCGGAATAAGGAAAAATGCAAGATTGAGCCAAATATGAGAATTAACTCCAATCGATCTTGAAGAATGAATATGACTGATGAAAATCATACTTACGTCATAGTTGAAAAGAATTTAAAGATCTCCGGAGATGATTCAAAGAGCCAGGTAAGATCCTGGGAAAGAACCTGTGGGTTATGGGCCCACTCAAAGAAACCACCGTTGAAAATATTGCTAGAAAGATTGATATAGCACCGATATGAAGAGAACTAGATGAGGTTGAGCGCCTCGAAATAAATGAAAGAATTGAAAACAAGAATTTCCGAGATAACTTCAACGCTCCGGATAGAATAGAGATAACTGAATAACAAGAAGACTGATAAGAATTTCCAACATGGGAAAAATTATAAGGATGAAAAAGGATATGATGAACACAGACGACTGAATTAAATTCGCCGGTAAGGATGACAAGAATGAACGAATATGACACGAAGCTCCTGAGAATCTTCACGATGAATCACTGGTTACGAAAGAAAGAAGAGATAGCGGAAGCATCACTGAAATGAAATGCAGTTGGATGAAATCCAATCACTGAAGAAAAGGGCGGGAGGGCGGGGAAAACAAAGACAACTTGGGACAGATGAGATGAACTCCGGAATAAAATGAGAGAATGATCTTGCAAAAGTGGAGAGGATAGGATTACTTGAAGAGAAACACACCGGTTGGAGAAGAATTAACATGACGACTCCGGTTGACAAGAATTGATAAGACAACTGATTGAGCAAAAGGATTAGCACTCTCATATGAATATGAGAACACTGCTTAGAAAAGATCTGAAGTCACCGCTTGACATCGAAGCAACTTGAATTACTATATTCAACAAAACAAAGGGTGTGGCTTGCAATTAGCCAGAACAAACTCATGAGAAAGATTTCGTCCGATATTTTCGTGGACAGGATCGCACGGGCTCGATTTTACAGTAGTCATCAAGTGCAAGGCAGTGCACCCGACATACGAAGCGTCCCCGAGTCGTAGCAAGCTACAAGGACTCTTTAAGACACAACGTGTACCGCTGTAAGTCGACCGTGAACAAACGAATCCACTAGATGTCGAACCCCAACCTAACATCATGCATTTGTTGGAAGAATGTCCTATAAGTAACTATTTGAATTCCCACCTAAGAATTCCCGAAATTTCTGGTCATGCAATCTGGTACACGGATACAAGGAGTAATATCACACAACTCCTATACTAACCCGTCACATGTATCACATCCGTCAACACACAACCAGAATCTCGGACCTTCATCTACAACAGACCCTCGTGATCACAACGATACAAAGTATGGGAGTACTCCCGAACAATCTGCACCAGTACTGGGGACATCGGGGTTATCTCGCCACTACTAGTATTGAAGTAATTACGAACATCCTTCGTTCTGAGATACTAAGAAATCTAAATGATAACGATGTGCTCAAGAATCCCCTGGAGCTCAACTACCCGGAAGAAGATCAAGTCAGACAGGAGGCACCAAGACAGAACTCTGTCACATCGGCATCATATAGATTCCAAGAATATCCGCGTGATCCTAAATTTTTTTTGAGTGGTAAGAGGAGTAGATTAAATTATTACGTCGAGATTCCTCACCAGAGCATAGAAGAGGAGAAAAAAGAATCCTACTCTCCGATATATAACTAGACTCAAATAGTTTTTCACTAGACTCGACTCGGCCAAGTTCGATCAATCAAGGGGGCTCCTAGGTCGGTCCTTGCTCTGATACCAACTTGTCACGCCCAAGATGCGACCCTATCCTCAATTTGGCACTACGGCCTTGTCAGGGATAGAAGCGCATCTCGTCGTGTCGCAAGAATGGAGATCGTTACAAGTACATGTACTGAAAAGAAGAGATATATAAAGAGTTGGCTTACACTCGCCACAAGCTACATCAGAGTCACATCAGTACATTACATAATCAACAAGAGTAAGAGCAGGGTCCGACTATGGACGAAAACAAACGACAAAAGAAGAACGACGTCCATCCTTGCTATCCCAGGCTGCCGGCCTGGAACCCATCCTGGATCGATGAAGAAGAAGAAGAAGAAGAAGCAACTCCAAATGAACAATCAACGCGCTCGCGTCAAGTGACCTTTACCTGTACCTGCAACTAGTGTTGTAGTAATCTGTGAGCCACAGGGGACTCAGCAATCTCATTTCCAAAGGTATCAAGACTAGCAAAGCTTAATGGGTGAGGCATGGTTAAGTGGTGAGGTTGCAGCAGCGGCTAAGCATATATTTGGTGGCTAAACTTACGAGTACCAGAAATAAGAGGGGGAAGATCTACGCATAGCGGACGTGAACTACTGATGATCAAATGAATGATCCTGAACACCTACCTACGTCAGACATAACCCCACCGTGTCCTCGATCGGAGAAGGAACTCACGAAAGAGACAGTCACGGTTACGCACACGATAGGCATGTTTTAATTAATTAACTTCGAGTTATCTAGAACCAGTGTTAAACAAAGTTTCCACGTTGCCACATAACCGCGGGCACGGCTTTCCGAAAGATTTAACCCTGCAGGGGTGCTCCAACTAGTCCATCACAAATTACCACAAGCCGCATAGAAATCCTCGATCACGAAGCTCGCAATCTCGTCGAATTCCTGTTGGAATTATGCCCTAGAGGCAATAATAAATATAGTTATTATTATAATTCTTGTATCAAGATAATCGTTTATTATCCATGCTATAATTGTATTGAATGAAGACTCATTTACATGTGTGGATACATAGACAAAACACCGTCCCTAGCAAGCCTCTAGTTGGCTAGCCAGTTGATCAAAGATAGTCGGTGTCTTCTGATTATGAACAAGGTGTTGTTGCTTGATAAGTGGATCACGTCATTAGGAGAATCACGTGATGGACTAGACCCAAACTAATAGACGTAGCATGTTGATCGTGTCATTTTGTTGCTACTGTTTTCTGCGTGTCAAGTATTTATTCCTATGACCATGAGATCATATAACTCACTGACACCGGAGGAATGCTTTGTGTGTATCAAACGTCGCAACGTAACTGGGTGACTATAAAGATGCTCTACAGGTATCTCTGAAGGTGTTAGTTGAGTTAGTATGGATCAAGACTGGGATTTGTCACTCCGTGTGACGAAGAGGTATCTCGGGGCCCACTCGGTAATACAACATCACACACAAGCCTTGCAAGCAATGTAACTTAGTTTAAGTTGCGGGATCTTGTATTACGGAACGAGTAAAGAGACTTGCCGGTAAACGAGATTGAAATAGGTATACGGATACTGACGATCGAATCTCGGGCAAGTAACATACCGAAGGACAAAGGGAATGACATACGGGATTATATGAATCCTTGGCACTGAGGTTCAAACGATAAGATCTTCGTAGAATATGTAGGATCCAATATGGGCATCCAGGTCCCGCTATTGGATATTGACCGAGGAGTCTCTCGGGTCATGTCTACATAGTTCTCCAACCCGCAGGGTCTGCACAGTTAAGGTTCGACGTTGTTTTATGCGTATTTGAGTTATATGGTTGGTTACCGAATGTTGTTCGGAGTCCCGGATGAGATCACGGACGTCACGAGGGTTTCTGGAATAGTCCGGAAACGAAGATTGATATATAGGATGACCTCATTTTATTACCGGAAGGTTTTCGGTGTTACCGGGAATGACGAATGGGTTCCGAGAGTTCACCGGGGGGGGCAACCCACCCCGGGGAAGCCCATAGGCCATAAGGGTGGCGCACCAGCCCTTAGTGGGCTGGTGGGACAGCCCAAAAGGGCCCTATGCACCATACAAAGAAAAATCAAAGAGAAAGAAAAAAAAAGGGAGGTGGGAAGGAAGGGAAGGACTCCCACCCACCAAACCAAGTCCAACTCGGTTTGGGGGGGGAGCCTTCCCCCCTTGGACTCGGCCGACCCCCTTGGGGCTCCTTGAGCCCCATGGCAAGGTCCCCTCCCTCCCACCTATATATACGGAGGTATTGGGGCTGATTTGAGACGACTTTTCCACGGCAGCCCGACCACATACCTCCACGGTTTTTCCTCTAGATCGCGTTTCTGCGGAGCTTGGGCGGAGCCCTGCTGAGACAAGGTCATCACCAACCTCCGGAGCGCCGTCACGCTGCCGGAGAACTCTTCTACCTCTCCGTCTCTCTTGCTGGATCAAGAAGGCCAAGATCATCGTCGAGCTGTACGTGTGCTGAACGCGGAGGTGCCGTCCGTTCGGTACTAGATCGTGGGACTGATCGCGGGATTGTTCGCGGGGCGGATCGAGGGACGTGAGGACGTTCCACTACATCAACCGCGATCTCTAATCGCTTCTGCTGCACGATCTACAAGGGTACGTAGATCACTCATCCCCTCTCGTAGATGGACATCACCATGATAGGTCTTCGTGCGCGTAGGAAAATTTTTGTTTCCCATGCGACGTTCTCCAACAGTGGCATCATGAGCTAGGTTCATGCGTAGATGTCTTCTCGAGTAGAACACAAAAGGTTTTGTGGGCGGTGATGTGCGTTTTGCTGCCCTCCTTAGTCTTTTCTTGATTCCGCGGTATTGTTGGATTGAAGCGGCTTGGACCGACATTACTCGTACGCTTACGAGAGACTGGTTTCATCGTTACGAGTAACCCCCTTTGCTCAAAGATGACTGGCAAGTGACAGTTTCTCCAACTTTAGTTGAATCGGATTTGACCGAGGAGGTCCTTGGATGAGGTTAAATAGCAACTCATATATCTCCGTTGTGGTGTTTGCGTAAGTAAGATGCGATCCTACTAAATACCCTTGGTCACCACGTAAAACATGCAACAACAAAATTAGAGGACGTCTAACTTGTTTTTGCAGGGTATGCTTGTGATGTGATATGGCCAACGATGTGATGTGATATATTGGATGTATGAGATGATCATGTTGTAATAGAAATATCGACTTGCACGTCGATGGTACGGCAACCGGCAGGAGCCATAGGGTTGTCTTTATACTAACGTTTGTGCTTGCAGATGCGTTTACTATTTTGCTAGGATGTAGCTTTAGTAGTAATAGCATGAGTAGCACGACAACCCCGATGGCAACACGTTGATGGAGATCATGGCGTGGCGCCGGTGACAAGAAGATCGTGCTGGTGCTTTGGTGATGAAGATCAAGAAGCACGTGATGATGGCCATATCATGTCACTTATGAATTGCATGTGATGTTAATTCTTTTATGCACCTTTTTTTTGCTTAGAACGACGGTAGCATTATGAGGTGATCTCTCACTAAAATTTCAAGATGAAATTGTGTTATCCCCGACTGTGCACCGTTGCTACAGTTCGTCGTTTCGAGACACCACGTGATGATCGGGTGTGATAGACTCAACGTTCACATACAACGGGTGCAAAACAGTTGCGCACGCGGAACACTCGGGTTAAGCTTGACGAGCCTAGCATGTGCAGACATGGCCTCGGAACACATGAGACCGGAAGGTCGATAATGAATCATATAGATGATATGATTAGCATAGGGATGCTTACCACTAAAACTATACTCAACTCACGTGATGATCGGACTTGAGCTAGTGTAAGTGGATCATGAACCACTCAAATGACTAGAGAGATGTACTTTTTGAGTGGGAGTTTAGCGAATAATTTGATTAAGTTAAACTCTAATTATCTTGAACATAGTCTAAGTCCACTTTGAATATATTTGTGTTGTAGATCATGGCTCACGCGACAGTCATCCTGAATTTTAATACGTTCCTAGAGAAAGCTAAGTTGAAAGATGATGGAAGCAACTTTGTAGACTGGGCTCGTAATCTTAAGCTAATCTTACAAGCTGGGAAGAAGGATTATGTCCTTAATGCTGCGTTAGGAGATGAACCACCCTCTACGGCTGATCAGGATGTTAAGAACGCTTGGTTAGCACGTAAGGAGGACTACTCAATAGTTCAATGTGCAGTTTTGTATGGCTTAGAGCCGGGACTTCAACGTCGCTTTGAGCGTCATGGAACATTTGAGATGTTCCAGGAGTTGAAGTTTATCTTTCAGAAGAACGCCCGGATCGAGAGGTATGAGACCTCCGATAAATTCTATGCTTGCAAGATGGAGGAAAACTCATCTGTCAGTGAACATGTGCTCAAAATGTCTGGGTACTCAAACTGTCTAGCTGAGCTAGGGATTGAACTCCCGCAAGAAGCTATCACTGACAGAATCCTTCAATCACTGCCGCCAAGCTATAAAGGCTTTGTGTTGAACTACAACATGCAAGGGATGAACAAGTCTCCCGGCGAGTTGTTTGCGATGCTGAAAGTCGCAGAGTCTGAACTCCGTAAAGAGCATCAAGTGTTGATGGTGAATAAGACCACTAGTTTCAAGAGAAACGGCAAAGGCAAGAAGGGCAATTCGAAGAAGAGCGGCAAGCCTTTTGCCAATCCGACGAAGAAACCCAAAGCTGGACCTAAGCCTGAAACGAAGTGTTACTATTGCAAGGGTATGGGTCACTGGAAGCGCAATTGCCCCAAGTATCTGGCAGATAAGAAGGCGGCCAAAGAAAATTCAGGTATATTTGATATACATGTTATTGATGTGTAATTAACCGGCTCTCGTAGTAGTGCCTGGGTATTCGATACCGGTTCTGTTGCTCATATTTGCAACTCGAAACAGGAACTGCGGAATAGACGAAGGCTGGCGAAAGATGAAGTGACGATGCACGTAGGAAATGGTTCCAAGGTTGATGCAATCGCCGTCGGCACAGTGTCACTTCAGTTACCGTCAGGATTAGTGATGAACTTAAATCATTGTTATTTAGTGCCTGCGTTGAGCATGAACATTATATCTGGATCTTGTTTATTGCGAGACGGTTACTCTTTTAAGTCAGAGAATAATGGTTGTTCTATTTCTATGAGTAACATCTTTTATGGTCATGCACCGAATGTGAGAGGATTGTTCATATTGAATCTTGATAGCGATACGCATATACATAACATTGAGACCAAAAGAGTTAGAGTTAACAATGATAGCGCCATATTTTTGTGGCACTGCCGCTTGGGTCATATTGGTGTAAAACGCATGAAGAAACTCCATGCTGATGGACTTTTGGAGTCACTTGACTTTGATTCACTTGACACGTGCGAACCATGCCTCATGGGCAAGATGACTAAGACTCCGTTCTCCGGAACAATGGAGCGTGCAAGTGACTTGTTGGAAATCATACATACCGATGTGTGTGGTCCAATGAGCATGGAGGCACGCGGCGGATATCGTTATTTTCTCACCTTCACTGACGATTTAAGTAGATATGGTTATGTCTACTTGATGAAGCACAAGTCTGAAACATTTGAAAAGTTCAAGCAGTTTCAGAGTGAAGTGGAAAATCATCGTAACAAGAAGATCAAGTTCCTGCGGTCTGATCGTGGGGGTGAATATCTGAGTTTCGAGTTTGGTACTCACTTAAGACAATGTGGAATTGTTTCACATTTAAGACCGCCTGGAACACCACAGCGTAATGCTGTGTCCGAACGTCGTAATCGTACTCTATTAGAGATGGTGCGATCTATGATGTGTCTTACTGATTTGCCGTTGTCGTTTTGGGGTTATGCATTAGAAACAGCTGCATTCACTTTAAATAGGGCACCATCAAAATCCATTGAGACGACACCATACGAACTGTGGTATGGCAAAAGGCCAAAGTTGTCGTTTCTTAAAGTTTGGGGATGTGATGCTTATGTCAAAAAGCTTCAGCCTGAAAAGCTGGAACCCAAAGCAGAAAAGTGCATCTTCATAGGTTACCCAAAAGAGACAGTTGGGTATACCTTCTATCTCAAATCCGAGGGCAAAGTGTTTGTTGCTAAAAACGGAGCTTTTCTCGAGAAGGAGTTTCCCTCGAGAGAATTGAGTGGGAGGAAGATAGAACTTGACGAGGTTGTCGAACCTCTCATCCCTCTGGATGGTGTCGCAGGGCAAGGGGAAACCTCTGTCATTGCGACGCCGGTTGAGGAGGGAGTTAATAATGATGATCATGAAACTCCAGTTCAAGTTTCTGTCGAACCACGCAGGTCGACGAGACCACGTGCTGCTCGAGAGTGGTACGGTAATCCCGTCTTATCAATCATGTTGTTAGACAACAATGAACCTGCAATGTGACCGTTTATAAAGCTCGACTTGTGGCAAAGGGTTTTTCACAAGTTCAAGGATTTGACTACGATGAGACATTCTCACCCGTAGCGATGCTTAAGTCCGTCAGAATCATGTTAGCAATAGCTGCATTTTTCGATTATGAAATCTGGCAGATGGATGTCAAAACGGCATTCCTTCATGGTTTCCTTAAGGAAGAGTTGTATATGATACAACCCGAAGGTTTTGTCGATCCTAAGAATGCTAACAAGGTGTGCAAGCTCCAACGATCCATTTATGGACTGGTGCAAGCATCTCGGAGTTGGAACAAACGTTTTGATGAGGTGATCAAAGCATTTGGGTTTATACAAGTGGTTGGAGAATCTTGTATTTACAAGAAAGTGAGTGGGAGCTCTGTGGCGTTTCTAATATTATATGTGGATGACATATTACTAATTGGAAACAACGTAGAGTTTTTGGAAAGCATAAAAGGTTACTTGAATAAAAGTTTCTCTATGAAGGACCTAGGAGAAGCTGCTTACATTCTAGGCATTAAGATCTATAGGGATAGATCAAAACGCGTGATAGGACTTTCACAAAGCACATACCTTGATAAAGTTTTGAAGAGGTTCAAAATGGAACAGTCCAAGAAAGGGTTCTTGCCAGTTTTACAAGGTACGAGATTGAGTAAGACTCAGTGCCCAGCAACTGATGAAGATAGAGAGCATATGCGCTTCGTCCCCTATGCTTCAGCCATAGGTTCTATCATGTATGCGATGCTGTGCACTAGACCGGATGTTAGCCTCGCCATAAGTATGGCAGGTAGGTTCCAGAGTAATCCAGGAGTGGATCACTGGACAGCGGTCAAGAATATCCTGAAGTACCTGAAAAGGACTAAGGAGATGTTTCTCGTGTATGGAGGTGTCGAAGAGCTCGTCGTAAAAGGTTACGTCGATGCAAGCTTTGACACAGATCCGGACGACTCTAAGTCGCAAACCGGATACCTATTTATTCTTAATGGGGGTGCGGTAAGCTGGTGCAGTTCCAAGCAAAGCGTCGTAGCAGATTCTACATGTGAAGCGGAGTACATGGCTGCCTCGGAGGCGGCTAAGGAGGGTGTCTGGATGAAGCAGTTCATGACGGATCTTGGAGTGGTGCCAAGCGCACTGAATCCAATAACCTTGTTCTGTGATAACACGGGTGCCATTGCCTTAGCAAAGGAACCACGGTTTCACAAGAAGACCAGACACATCAAACGACGCTTCATCCTCATCCGCGACTACGTCGAGGGAGAGGACATAAATATATGCAAAGTGCACACGGATCTGAATGTAGCAGACCCGCTGACTAAACCTCTTCCACGGCCAAAGCATGATCAACACCAGAACTGTATGTGTGTTAGATTTATTACAATGTAATTCACATGATGATGTGAGGGCTAGATTATTGACTCTAGTGCAAGTGGGAGACTGTTGGAATTATGCCCTAGAGGCAATAATAAATATAGTTATTATTATAATTCCTGTATCAAGATAATCATTTATTATCCATGCTATAATTGTATTGAATGAAGACTCATTTACATGTGTGGATACATAGACAAAACACCGTCCCTAGCAAGCCTCTAGTTGGCTAGCCAGTTGATCAAAGATAGTCGGTGTCTTCTGATTATGAACAAGGTGTTGTTGCTTGATAAGTGGATCACGTCATTAGGAGAATCACGTGATGGACTAGACCCAAACTAATAGACGTAGCATGTTGATCGTGTCATTTTGTTGCTACTGTTTTCTGCGTGTCAAGTATTTATTCCTATGACCATGAGATCATATAACTCACTGACACCGGAGGAATGCTTTGTGTGTATCAAACGTCGCAACGTAACTGGGTGACTATAAAGATGCTCTACAGGTATCTCTGAAGGTGTTAGTTGAGTTAGTATGGATCAAGACTGGGATTTGTCACTCCGTGTGACGAAGAGGTATCTCGGGGCCCACTCGGTAATACAACATCACACACAAGCCTTGCAAGCAATGTAACTTAGTTTAAGTTGCGGGATCTTGTATTACGGAACGAGTAAAGAGACTTGCCGGTAAACGAGATTGAAATAGGTATACGGATACTGACGATCGAATCTCGGGCAAGTAACATACCGAAGGACAAAGGGAATGACATACGGGATTATATGAATCCTTGGCACTGAGGTTCAAACGATAAGATCTTCGTAGAATATGTAGGATCCAATATGGGCATCCAGGTCCCGCTATTGGATATTGACCGAGGAGTCTCTCGGGTCATGTCTACATAGTTCTCCAACCCGCAGGGTCTGCACACTTAAGGTTCGACGTTGTTTTATGCGTATTTGAGTTATATGGTTGGTTACCAAATGTTGTTCGGAGTCCCGGATGAGATCACGGACGTCACGAGGGTTTCTGGAATAGTCCGGAAACGAAGATTGATATATAGGATGACCTCATTTTATTACCGGAAGGTTTTCGGAGTTACCGGGAATGACGAATGGGTTCCGGGAGTTCACCGGGGGGGCAACCCACCCCGGGGAAGCCCATAGGCCATAAGGGTGGCGCACCAGCCCTTAGTGGGCTGGTGGGACAGCCCAAAAGGGCCCTATGCGCCATACAAAGAAAAATCAAAGAGAAAGAAAAAAAAAGGGAGGTGGGAAGGAAGGGAAGGACTCCCACCCACCAAACCAAGTCCAACTCGGTTTGGGGGGGGGAGCCTTCCCCCCTTGGACTCGGCCGACCCCCTTGGGGCTCCTTGAGCCCCATGGCAAGGTCCCCTCCCTCCCACCTATATATACGGAGGTATTGGGGCTGATTTGAGATGACTTTTCCACGGCAGCCCGACCACATACCTCCACGGTTTTTCCTCTAGATCGCGTTTCTGCGGAGCTCGGGCGGAGCCCTGCTGAGACAAGGTCATCACCAACCTCCGGAGCGCCGTCACGCTGCCGGAGAACTCTTCTACCTCTCCGTCTCTCTTGCTGGATCAAGAAGGCCAAGATCATCGTCGAGCTGTACGTGTGCTGAACGCGGAGGTGCCGTCCGTTCGGTACTAGATCGTGGGACTGATCGCGGGATTGTTCGCGGGGCGGATCGAGGGACGTGAGGACGTTCCACTACATCAACCGCGTTCACTAACGCTTCTGCTGTACGATCTACAAGGGTACGTAGATCACTCATCCTCTCTCGTAGATGGACATCACCATGATAGGTCTTCGTGCGCGTAGGAAAAATTTTGTTTCCCTTGCGACGTTACCCAACAGTGGTATCAGAGCTAGGTTCATGCGTAGATGTCTTCTCGAGTAGAACATAAAAGTTTTTGTGGGCGGTGATGTGCGTTTTGCTTCCCTCCTTAGTCTTTTCTTGATTCCGCGGTATTGTTGGATTGAAGCGGCTTGGACCGACATTACTCGTACGCTTACGAGAGACTGGTTTCATCGTTACGAGTAACTCCGTTGCTCAAAGATGACTGGCAAGTGTCGGTTTCTCCAACTTTAGTTGAATCGGATTTGACCGAGGAGGTCCTTGGATGAGGTTAAATAGCAACTCATATATCTCCGTTGTGGTGTTTGCGTAAGTAAGATGCGAGCCTACTAAATACCCTTGGTCACCACGTAAAACATGCAACAACAAAATTAGAGGACGTCTAACTTGTTTTTTCAGGGTATGCTTGTGATGTGATATGGCCAACGATGTGATGTGATATATTGGATGTATGAGATGATCATGTTGTAATAGAAATATCGACTTGCACGTCGATGGTACGGCAACCGGCAGGAGCCATAGGGTTGTCTTTATACTAACGTTTGTGCTTGCAGATGCGTTTACTATTTTGCTAGGATGTAGCTTTAGTAGTAATAGCATGAGTAGCACGACAACCCCGATGGCAACACGTTGATGGAGATCATGGCGTGGCGCCGGTGACAAGAAGATCGTGCTGGTGCTTTGGTGATGAAGATCAAGAAGCACGTGATGATGGCCATATCATGTCACTTATGAATTGCATGTGATGTTAATTCTTTTATGCACCTTTTTTTTGCTTAGAACGACGGTAGCATTATGAGGTGATCTCTCACTAAAATTTCAAGACGAAATTGTGTTATCCCCGACTGTGCACCGTTGCTACAGTTCGTCGTTTCGAGACACCACGTGATGATCGGGTGTGATAGACTCAACGTTCACATACAACGGGTGCAAAACAGTTGCGCACGCGGAACACTCGGGTTAAGCTTGACGAGCCTAGCATGTGCAGACATGGCCTCGGAACACATGAGACCGGAAGGTCGATAATGAATCATATAGATGATATGATTAGCATAGGGATGCTTACCACTAAAACTATACTCAACTCACGTGATGATCGGACTTGAGCTAGTGTAAGTGGATCATGAACCACTCAAATGACTAGAGAGATGTACTTTTTGAGTGGGAGTTTAGTGAATAATTTGATTAAGTTAAACTCTAATTATCTTGAACATAGTCTAAGTCCACTTTGAATATATTTGTGTTGTAGATCATGGCTCACGCGACAGTCATCCTGAATTTTAATACGTTCCTAGAGAAAGCTAAGTTGAAAGATGATGGAAGCAACTTTGTAGACTGGGCTCGTAATCTTAAGCTAATCTTACAAGCTGGGAAGAAGGATTATGTCCTTAATGCTGCGTTAGGAGATGAACCACCCTCTACGGCTGATCAGGATGTTAAGAACGCTTGGTTAGCACGTAAGGAGGACTACTCAATAGTTCAATGTGCAGTTTTGTATGGCTTAGAGCCGGGACTTCAACGTCGCTTTGAGCATCATGGATCATTTGAGATGTTCCAGGAGTTGAAGTTTATCTTTCAGAAGAACGCCCGGATCGAGAGGTATGAGACCTCCGATAAATTCTATGCTTGCAAGATGGAGGAAAACTCATCTGTCAGTGAACATGTGCTCAAAATGTCTGGGTACTCAAACCGTCTAGCTGAGCTAGGGATTGAACTCCCGCAAGAAGCTATCACTGACAGAATCCTTCAATCACTGCCGCCAAGCTATAAAGGCTTTGTGTTGAACTACAACATGCAAGGGATGAACAAGTCTCCCGGCGAGTTGTTTGCGATGCTGAAAGTCGCAGAGTCTGAACTCCGTAAAGAGCATCAAGTGTTGATGGTGAATAAGACCACTAGTTTCAAGAGAAACGGCAAAGGCAAGAAGGGCAATTCGAAGAAGAGAGGCAAGCCTTTTGCCAATCCGACGAAGAAACCCAAAGCTGGACCTAAGCCTGAAACGAAGTGTTACTATTGCAAGGGTATGGGTCACTGGAAGCGCAATTGCCCCAAGTATCTGGCAGATAAGAAGGCGGCCAAAGAAAAATCAGGTATATTTGATATACATGTTATTGATGTGTACTTAACCGGCTCTCGTAGTAGTGCCTGGGTATTCGATACCGGTTCTGTTGCTCATATTTGCAACTCGAAACAGGAACTGCGGAGTAGACGAAGGCTGGCGAAAGATGAAGTGACGATGCGCGTAGGAAATGGTTCCAAGGTTGATGCAATCGCCGTCGGCACAGTGTCACTTCAGTTACCGTCAGGATTAGTGATGAACTTAAATCATTGTTATTTAGTGCCTGCGTTGAGCATGAACATTATATCTGGATCTTGTTTATTGCGAGACGGTTACTCTTTTAAGTCAGAGAATAATGGTTGTTCTATTTCTATGAGTAACATCTTTTATGGTCATGCACCGAATGTGAGAGGATTGTTCATATTGAATCTTGATAGCGATACGCATATACATAACATTGAGACCAAAAGAGTTAGAGTTAACAATGATAGCGCCATATTTTTGTGGCACTGCCGCTTGGGTCATATTGGTGTAAAACGCATGAAGAAACTCCATGCTGATGGACTTTTGGAGTCACTTGACTTTGATTCACTTGACACGTGCGAACCATGCCTCATGGGCAAGATGACTAAGACTCCGTTCTCCGGAACAATGGAGCGTGCAAGTGACTTGTTGGAAATCATACATACCGATGTGTGTGGTCCAATGAGCATGGAGGCACGCGGCGGATATCGTTATTTTCTCACCTTCACTGACGATTTAAGTAGATATGGTTATGTCTACTTGATGAAGCACAAGTCTGAAACATTTGAAAAGTTCAAGCAGTTTCAGAGTGAAGTGGAAAATCATCGTAACAAGAAGATCAAGTTCCTGCGGTCTGATCGTGGGGGTGAATATCTGAGTTTCGAGTTTGGTACTCACTTAAGACAATGTGGAATTGTGTAGCGACCCGACTCAACGAGTCAAGCCTCTGGTGTTTCTGTACCATCCCAAGATCATGCTGGTACACACACAGTACATAATGTATATATTCAAGAGTGCAATCACACAGCTTTATTAATCGAAATCTCATAAAGAGTACTTTATTACAATAAAGGAGTACAATAAAGTGGCTGAAGGCCAACTCATGAGATTATCTAATGAAGACTAAGCGGAAGCATCAGGTAGACGAGTCCATCCGACTCCAAGGGCATGTCGCTGAGCGTAGAACGGTAGCCTCACTCCTGGTCGGAAAAGTACTCTGCAACATGATACGTTGCAGCCGTGTAGGTCAGCATATTGAATATGCTGGCAAATCATCAAGAGAGGGAGTAAAATAATCACTATCTCTACATGCATATTTAGCCGGTGGAGCTAAGTTTTTTTGCATAAAGCTAGTTTTATCCTACAACAAAAGGGTTTGAAAGCAAAATATTACTACATAGTTTGTTGTTAACGAGATGGTTCCGCCAACCAATTCTCGTACCCGAATAGTTGTTAACACCCACATCATTATTAAGTTGTGTCGAGAGTTCAGGGGAAATTCAATGACTTCGGCTCAAGTTGTCCATGACCGTGGACACGGCTAATCGATTAGGTTGAGTACTCTGCAGAGTTTTGCACACGTTCCCCACAAGATTTGATCGCCTCCGGGTTTGTCCTCGCACTTCAGGGTGTTTGAAGACCGGATGATCAAAACATGGTCTTTCAACGGGTCCCTCTGAATCCCTGTCGGTGCCCATCCATTCCTACCGTTCGTCTACATCTGCTAGCACCGCCTGTCCAGAGTCGCCGCGTTGTCCAACCAAGCCAGAGCCCATAATGACTTGTGGCTGTGCAGGTAAGCCTTGAGTCTTGAAGTCTCCGTCCGTCCCTTTGAGCCTGGGTGAAGCTTTCCGCAGGATGACATGGCCTCTCCAGCATCCCGGGCATCCACTGGGTTTTCCAGGGAGCCGATCTACCGTCCTTCACCCAGTGTTGCATTGCGTCCGAGGTCTTGAAAATCTTGTCTTAGTCCGGTCTTGATTATTATATCAACCTCGCATCACTCGTGGAATACACTCAACCGATAACCCGTCTACTAGAGCATAGCATATATAACATTGTCGTCCCGGGGCCAAGTATCGGGGTGTTGGTGTTCCTACCACATGATACTACACCTATGACTAAAGTTTCCAAGTACCTAGGCAGCATGCAAAATAGGGCAAAGAAGGTGATCTACTATGCATTGAAAACATAGGTAAAATAACATGATCAAAGATGACTTGCCTTGATGATAGTTGTCCTGCTCGAGCGTCTCTAAGTAACACGCTTCGCACTCCGGATGATCTACCGATACAAACACAAAGCACACCATAAGCAATTCAATCATTCCACGAGAAAAAAAAAATAACATCACATGCAAAGATTGGCAAACGACTACGCAAAAGAATTTTATCGCACGTCGGTAGGACAGAAACTTGTTTCTGTTGAAAACACTAGTAAAAATACTTGGAAAATTCTGAAAATTCTACTACAGTAAGGTTTTATCACTAGAAAACTGCAGCAAAAAGAATCAACTCAATATCATTTTTCAAACTCCTGGAATAGGCAAAACAGTGTTTAAACTAAATCTGCTCTAACTTATATTTGAAAATTCCCAACACAGAACAATTATATATTTTTAAAAACTACAGGAAATTTGTGAGCTACTGGAAAAAGAATCAATGTCATTGGACGTAGGGATAAAAAGTTGTGATCAAAACAAGATTGAAAGTTTCTGTTTTCGAAATCTGGACAGAAATTACGAAACTGCTAGTGTTAATGAGAGGCACACGTGGCAAGCTTCTAATGGCTGAGATGGAGTGCATGAAATAGAGAGAGAGAGGTTGCTACCTGCTGCTGGAGGTGTTGCACTGGCAAGAAAGGAGATGGCCGGCGAGGAAGGAGGGAGTAGCTCCGGGCGGTGGGGCGTCGGGCGGCGGCGGTGAGGTTCCTCCTCCGCGGGGAAGAGGCGGCGGTGGAGAGAGAGTTCGGGGAGGGCTCCTCCTCCGCGACGAGGCCGAGGTGCAGCAGCTTTCGGGCGGCTGCCGCTGCTCGCGGCGGCGGCTAGGGCGGCGGTGGGGTGAGGCGCCGGCGGCGGCTTGTGGAGGCGGCGGTGGAGAGACGGCGGCTAGGGTTGGGGAGAGGTGGAGGTGGGGGGGGGGTTACATAGGCTTAGGGGAGGAGAGTAGAAAGGAAGGAGAGGGAGAACTTTGGGAAGGAGATCATGGGAGAGAAAAATAGGAAAGAGAGGGAGGAGAAAGAAGGAAGAGAGAAATAAGGAAAAGGGAGAGAAAATAGGAAGGAGGAGACGTGGGGAGGGAGAGGGATTGGGGACGTGGGGGAGGCTGCATGCAAGGCATGCGTGCATGCATGGGGTGGCTGGGCTGTTTTGTTTTTTTTTTGTGAAAAAAAAAACAAACAAACAGCAGCAACAAAAAGAAAAAAAAACAAAAAAAAACAGAAAAAATATATTTTCCTAGCTAACAAAATACTAGGAAAAAAAGTACTAATATACATATATGCGCTAGAATACTTAGGAAAACAAAATACATATACAACTAATACATATATAATATATATAGGAACCCTAGTTCCACCTAATGCAACTAAAAAAAAGTTTTATGCACTAGGATCACACAACGCGATCGAAAAAAAAAACTCGACTAAAATAATTCGGAGTTTGGAAAAATTTGCAAAAATCAAAAATGATGACTTTAACTCACAGGGGAGAAGTCATATTATCTCCGCTCCGATAAATTGCCTGCAGTCACATAACGATAAAATTTTTCAGAGGAACACAATGATGCATAAAATGTGGGATGCAAATGAATGATCTATTAACATCCGAATTTACGAAAATTGGGATGTTACAAACCTACCCACCTTAAGATGAATCTCGCCCTCGAGATTCGGGTTGACTAGAAAATAGGTGCGGCTGGTCTCGACGAAGATCCTCTTCTCGTTCCCAGGTGGCTTCTTCCTCGGTGTGGTGGCTCCACAACACCTTGCAGAACTTGATGATCTTGCTGCGGGTAACTCTGTTGGCGGTCTCGAGAATTCGGACGGGTTTCTCCTCATACGTCAGATCACTGTCAAGCTGTATGGCCTCTAGGGGCACTGTATCTCTCAACGGAACATCGGCCATCTCAGCGTGGCATTTCTTCAACTGGGAAACATGGAAGACATCATGAACTCCGGACAATCCTTCCGGCAGTTCCAGTTTGTATGCAACTTCGCCTCTACGTTCAAGAATTTTGTAGGGGCCAATGAAACGTGGTGCTAGTTTTCCTTTCACACCGAATCTCTTGATTCCTCGAAGTGGAGACACCCGAAGATATGCTCGATCTCCCACTTCGTATGTTACTTCCTTGCGTTTGCTGTCGGCATAACTCTTCTGCCTGGACTGAGCTATCTTGAGTCGGTCACGAATAAGCTTGACCTTCTCTTCAGAATCTCGGATGAGGTCGGGACCAAAAAGTTGTCGGTCGCCAACTCCATCCCACGTCAATGGTGTTCTGCACATCCTTCCGTATAGAGCTTCGAAAGGGGCCATCTTCAGACTGGTCTGGTAGCTGTTGTTGTATGAGAACTCGGCATACGGTAAATTGTCATCCCAACTAGACCCATAGTCTAGTGCGCAAGCTCTCAACATGTCTTCCAGAATTTGATTAACTCTTTCGGTCTGTCCATCTGTCTGCGGGTGAAATGCTGTGCTGAACTCCAATCTTGTTCCCAAGGTTTCGTGCAGTTGGTGCCAAAATTTTGATGTGAACTGAGTCCCTCTATCAGACACAACGCTCTTTGGTACTCCGTGCAGACATACAATCCTCGTCATATAAATCTTGGCCAGCTTGGCACTAGTGTAGGTAGTCTTCACCGGAATGAAGTGAGCTACCTTGGTCAACCGATCGACCACAACCCAAATAGAATCATAGCCAGAACGGGTCCGAGGTAATCCTGTGATGAAGTCCATACCAAGCTTTTCCCATTTCCATTCGGGTATCGGCAGAGGTTGGAGCAAACCTGCTGGCTTCTGATGCTCGGCTTTTACTCGCTGACAAACATCGCATATGGCTACGTACTCGGCAATGTCTTTCTTCAATCCTGTCCACCAGAAACTTTCTTTCAGATCCAGATACATCTTAGTGTTACCGGGGTGTATCGAGTACGGGGAATCATGAGCCTCCTGCAGTATCAACTTCCTGAGTTTGGGATCATTGGGCACATAGATGCGATCCTCAAACCATAAAGTTCCGTGTTCATCCTCACGAAAACCTTTAGCTTTCCCGTCTTCCATTTTCTGCTTAATCTCAGCTATCTCTTTGTCAGCTTTCTGTGCTTCACAGATCTTTTCCGTCAAGGTAGACTGAATTTCCAGTGTGGCAACAAATCCTCTTGGAACTATCTCCAATTTGAGATCTCGGAGATCATCGACTAACTCCTGGGGTAATCCTCCCGCTGTGAGCGTGTTCACATAACTCTTGCGGCTCAACGCATCGGCTACAACATTTGCCTTGCCTGGGTGATAATGCAATCTCATGTCGTAGTCCTTGATCAACTCTAGCCATCGCCTCTGTCTGAGGTTCAACTCCTTCTGCGTGAAGATATATTTCAGGCTCTTGTGATCAGTGTAAACATCACAACTATTTCCGATCAGGAAATGTCTCCAGGTCTTGAGAGCGTGCACTACGGCAGCTAGTTCCAAGTCATGTGTGGCATAATTCAACTCATGAGGTCTGAGCTGTCTGGATGCATAGGCTACAACTTTGCCTTCTTGCATGAGCACTCCTCCAAGTCCTTGACGAGAAGCATCACAGTAAACCTGGAAATCCTTCTGAATGTTCGGCAATATCAGCACTGGGGCTGTCACAAGACGTTTCTTCAGCTCTTGAAAACTGGTTTCACAATCCTCAGTCCAAACATACTTGGATTCCTTCTTCAATAACTCTGTCATGGGCTTGGCAATCTTTGAGAAATTCTCAATGAACCTCCGGTAATATCCGGCAAGTCCGAGGAAATTGCGGATCTCCTTGACTGAAGTGGGTGCTACCCATTCGGTGACTGCTGCGACCTTGGCAGGGTCCAGTGCTATTCCTTCTCCTGAGATGACGTGTCTGAGAAATCCGACTTCCTTCAACCAAAACTCACATTTGCTGAACTTTGCATATAGCTTATGCTCTCGAAGCTTCTCCAGAACTAGACGCAGATGTTCCTTGTGTTCCTCTTCGTTCTTGGAGAATATCAGTATGTCATCGATGAACACCACGACAAACTTGTCCAAGTACTCCATAAATACCTTGTTCATCAGATTCATAAAATATGTCGGAGCATTAGTCAGTCCAAATGACATGACCGTGTACTCATACAAGTCGTACCGAGTGGTAAAGGCTATCTTGGGTATATCCTGTTCACGAATTTTCAACTGATGATACCCGGATCGAAGATCGATCTTTGAGAATATGCGAGCGCCAACTAACTGATCGAACAGATCGTTGATCATCGCAAGGGGTACTTGTTCTTGATAGTCACATCGTTCAGTGCACGATAATCGACAACCATTCTCAAGGACTTGTCCTTCTTTTCAACCAAGAGCACTGGGGCTCCCCAAGGTGAAGAACTTGGGCGAATATACCCTTTGTCCAATAACTCTTTAATTTGCTTCTTGATTTCTATCAGTTCATTTGCGGGCATCCGATAGGGTCTCTTGGATATCGGGGCTGTTCCGGGTAATAGCTCAATCAAGAACTCAATCTCTCTATCGGGTGGCATGCCCGGCAATTCTTCCGGAAATACATCTGGGTACTCCTGTACAATCGGTACTTCCTCCTGGACTACTCCCGTGAGAGAGTTTACTCGCTTACTCCGTGTCGGGCGCTGAGACACGTACTTAATCCGCTTCTGCTCGGGGGTGGTGAGAAAAATAGACTTAAGGGCACAATCGATATTCCCTTCATACTTGGCCAACCAATCCATGCCTAGAATTACATCCAATCCTAGGGACTCTAATACGATGAGGTCGGTGGGGAAATTATGGTTCCCGATGTTGAGACTCAAAGCATGGCATCCTATCCCGGCTGTCATCATGCCTCCTGGGGAACTGACCTTAATAGGTTGGCTGAGGGTTCTAGTTGGCAAACTATACTTTTCCACAACTACCCTTGATATGAATGAATGCGTTGCACCAGAATCAAAAAGTACCAATACTGGATGTGAATTTAACAAAAACTTACCAACCACAGTATCGGGGTGATCATAGACCTCTTCCACATCAATGTGGTTCACCTGAGCTCAAGGAAAAGGATTGGGCTTCTTTGTTGCAGAGTTGCCGTTGCCGTTGCCGTTTCCATTTCCCTCCTTGTTCTGGGGACAATCAGTGGCATAGTGTCCCTTCTTCTGACACTTGAAGCAAGTGATGTGAGTCAGATCCTTCTGAGCTGGAGCTGACTGCTGCTGAGTGCCAGTACCGCCATTCTTGAAGTTGCTGTTGTTGCGATGGTTCCCATTTCCTCCATGGTTGTGCACATGGTGGTTATGCTGAACATGTCCACCAAACTTACCGGATCCAGTCCCGGTATTCCCTGAATAGGGGGTGTAGCGAGGCTTCTGCTGAGTGCCGGAGTTGAACTTTCCAACCCCATACTTTCGCTTGCGGTTCTCCATCTGCTGATGTTTCCCCTCCAAGATGAGGGCCTTATCAACCAGCTCCTGGTAGTTGTTGAAAGTGGCTACCATCAAATGAATGCTCAGCTCATCATTCAGTCCTTCCAAGAACTTCTCCTGCTTGGCCGCATCATCGGCCACATCTCCGGGTGCATAACGGGCGAGCATGCTGAAATCATCAACGTACTGGGCCACAGTGCGACTCCCCTGGCGTAAGTTGCGAAACTCACGCTTCTTCAGACTCATTGCACCAGCTGAGACATGCGCGGTGCGGAAGGCTTGCTTGAATTGCTCCCAAGTGACTCCAGCAATGGGATAAGTGGTGGTGTAGTTCTCCCACCAAGCAGCTGCAGGGCCTTCAAGTTGATGCGCGGCAAAACGCACCTTCTCAGCTTCAGAACAACCAGCGGTGACGAGCTCACGCTCCATCTTGCGAAGCCAATCATCTGCCACAATGGGCTCAATGCTGCTGGAGAAAGTTGGAGGGTTCAACCTCAGAAAACGGGTAAGGTTGTCAGCCTGGGGTGGATGATGGTTGTTGTTGTTCTGGTTCTGGATGATCAGCTGCATCAGGGTGTTTTGTTGCTGGATCAACTGGGTGAGTTCCGGCGGAAAGTTGGAGGTAGGGGCGCGTCTTGGAGGCATCTGATGTTTGTAGAGGGGTGAGATTAGCATAGAACAATGGTCTAGAGGAATTACACTACCCATATGAATGCAACACACAAATATCACACCACACATTTTATTCAAACATCACAAAGGTTCACACGAGGATACAAAATCGATAATCCTAAACATCGGCCTAAAACGTAAAACGATAAAGTAAAAATTGGTGGTCTAGTCTAAGTGTCCTCCTCAAAATAGCATAGTGTCGGGTCCTTCGGTGGAGCTTTCTTCATAGTCCTCGTCGTTGCTGATCACGGGGGCTACGTCTCCTTCAGGATGAAGGTTCTCGCCCATGTCCAGTTCCTCCTCCAGGTATGCAACTCGAGTCTTCAGCTTCTCGATCCGCTCCAGAAAGTCCTTCACTTCCAGCTCATGCTCATAGTGGGCTTCCTGGGCTGCATCTTCAAGCTCAAGCTCGCGGAGTGACAGTTGCTTGATCTTCTTGGCGTCCTTGATCGCGTGATACTCTAGAGTTACGCTGTGCTTCTCCAAGGTCTGGGCATAAGATAAGAGAGCGTCGTTGGTCTTGCTTGAGATGATGTCTCCGTCTTCATTTCTCCAGGATACAACGAATAGGTCTGGAGAAATAGGGCAGCCTTTGTATTTATCCTTGATACGTCCGAGTGCACAATGGATCGCCATGTCCCTTCCGAGAATCCAGCTGGGTGCGATGAACTTGAAATCCATCGGCTCAGTGCGCGGCTCGAATGTCCTTCCGGGAATATGCACCTCGATCCTGTAGCATGAATCCTCCGGGTAAGATGAAGTTCGCTTCCCTGTGATAGTCGGCACAGCAATCCTCAAGTATTTGGTGATCTGCACCAGCTCTTTTCCGAACGGCATAGTGGTGTCGGGCTGGCAAAACTCCGTGAACATAACAGGGATGAAGGTGGCCATCTAAACATTGGAAAATCGGAGAGAAGTCAGAAATGATCAGAGAGGAAATAGAAGATTTTAGAGAAAATAGTTTTCTTCCTAAGGCTTTTCCATTCCTAGAGGTTACGTCCTAAGGTCAGCGTGTGCTCTGAATACCATTTCTGTAGCGACCCGACTCAACGAGTCAAGCCTCTGGTGTTTCTGTACCATCCCAAGATCATGCTGGTACACACACAGTACATAATGTATATATTCAAGAGTGCAATCACACAGCTTTATTAATCGAAATCTCATAAAGAGTACTTTATTACTACAAAGGAGTACAATAAAGTGGTTGAAGGCCAACTCATGAGATTATCTAATGAAGACTAAGCGGAAGCATCAGGTAGACGAGTCCATCCGACTCCAAGGGCATGTCGCTGAGCGTAGAACGGTAGCCTCACTCCTGGTCGGAAAAGTACTCTGCAACATGATACGTTGCAGCCGTGTAGGTCAGCATATTGCATATGCTGGCAAATCATCAAGAGAGGGAGTAAAATAATCACTATCTCTACATGCATATTTAGCCGGTGGAGCTAAGTTTTTTTGCATAAAGCTAGTTTTATCCTACAACAAAAGGGTTTGAAAGCAAAATATTACTACATAGTTTGTTGTTAGCGAGATGGTTCCGCCAACCAATTCTCGTACCCGAATAGTTGTTAACACCCACATCATTATTAAGTTGTGTCGAGAGTTCAGGGGAAATTCAATGCCTTCGGCTCAAGTTGTCCATGACCGTGGACACGGCTAATCGATTAGGTTGAGTACTCTGCAGAGTTTTGCACACGTTCCCCACAAGATTTGATCGCCTCCGGGTTTGTCCTCGCACTTCAGGGTGTTTGAAGACCGGATGATCAAAACATGGTCTTTCAACGGGTCCCTCTGAATCCCTGTCGGTGCCCATCCATTCCTACCGTTCGTCTACATCTGCTAGCACCGCCTGTCCAGAGTCGCCGCGTTGTCCAACCAAGCCAGAGCCCATAATGACTTGTGGCTGTGCAGGTAAGCCTTGAGTCTTGAAGTCTCCGTCCGTCCCTTTGAGCCTGGGTGAAGCTTTCCGCAGGATGACATGGCCTCTCCAGCATCCCGGGCATCCACTGGGTTTTCCAGGGAGCCGATCTACCGTCCTTCACCCAGTGTTGCATTGCGTCCGAGGTCTTGAAAATCTTGTCTTAGTCCGGTCTTGATTATTATATCAACCTCGCATCACTCGTGGAATACACTCAACCGATAACCCGTCTACTAGAGCATAGCATATATAACATTGTCGTCCCGGGGCCAAGTATCGGGGTGTTGGTGTTCCTACCACATGATACTACACCTATGACTAAAGTTTCCAAGTACCTAGGCAGCATGCAAAATAGGGCAAAGAAGGTGATCTACTATGCATTGAAAACATAGGTAAAATAACATGATCAAAGATGACTTGCCTTGATGATAGTTGTCCTGCTCGAGCGTCTCTAAGTAACACGCTTCGCACTCCGGATGATCTACCGATACAAACACAAAGCACACCATAAGCAATTCAATCATTCCACGAGAAAAAAAAAATAACATCACATGCAAAGATTGGCAAACGACTACGCAAAAGAATTTTATCGCACGTCGGTAGGACAGAAACTTGTTTCTGTTGAAAACACTAGTAAAAATACTTGGCAAATTCTGAAAATTCTACTACAGTAAGGTTTTATCACTAGAAAACTGCAGCAAAAAGAATCAACTCAATATCATTTTTCAAACTCCTGGAATAGGCAAAACAGTGTTTAAACTAAATCTGCTCTAACTTATATTTGAAAATTCCCAACACAGAACAATTATATATTTTTAAAAACTACAGGAAATTTGTGAGCTACTGGAAAAAGAATCAATGTCATTGGACGTAGGGATAAAAAGTTGTGATCAAAACAAGATTGAAAGTTTCTGTTTTCGAAATCTGGACAGAAATTACGAAACTGCTAGTGTTAATGAGAGGCACACGTGGCAAGCTTCTAATGGCTGAGATGGAGTGCATGAAATAGAGAGAGAGAGGTTGCTACCTGCTGCTGGAGGTGTTGCACTGGCAAGAAAGGAGATGGCCGGCGAGGAAGGAGGGAGTAGCTCCGGGCGGTGGGGCGTCGGGCGGCGGCGGTGAGGTTCCTCCTCCGCGGGGAAGAGGCGGCGGTGGAGAGAGAGTTCGGGGAGGGCTCCTCCTCCGCGACGAGGCCGAGGTGCAGCAGCTTTCGGGCGGCTGCCGCTGCTCGCGGCGGCGGCTAGGGCGGCGGTGGGGTGAGGCGCCGGCGGCGGCTTGTGGAGGCGGCGGTGGAGAGACGGCGGCTAGGGTTGGGGAGAGGTGGAGGTGGGGGGGGGTTATATAGGCTTAGGGGAGGAGAGTAGAAAGGAAGGAGAGGGAGAACTTTGGGAAGGAGATCATGGGAGAGAAAAATAGGAAAGAGAGGGAGGAGAAAGAAGGAAGAGAGAAATAAGGAAAAGGGAGAGAAAATAGGAAGGAGGAGACGTGGGGAGGGAGAGGGATTGGGGACGTGGGGGAGGCTGCATGCAAGGCATGCGTGCATGCATGGGGTGGCTGGGCTGTTTTTTTTTTTTTGTGAAAAAAAAAACAAACAAACAGCAGCAACAAAAAGAAAAAAAACAAAAAAGAACAGAAAAAATATATTTTCCTAGCTAACAAAATACTAGGAAAAAAAGTACTAATATACATATATGCGCTAGAATACTTAGGAAAACAAAATACATATACAACTAATACATATATAATATATATAGGAACCCTAGTTCCACCTAATGCAACTAAAAAAAAGTTTTATGCACTAGGATCACACAACGCGATCGAAAAAAAAAACTCGACTAAAATAATTCGGAGTTTGGAAAAATTTGCAAAAATCAAAAATGATGACTTTAACTCACAGGGGAGAAGTCATATTATCTCCGCTCCGATAAATTGCCTGCAGTCACATAACGATAAAATTTTTCAGAGGAACACAATGATGCATAAAATGTGGGATGCAAATGAATGATCTATTAACATCCGAATTTACGAAAATTGGGATGTTACAAACCTACCCACCTTAAGATGAATCTCGCCCTCGAGATTCGGGTTGACTAGAAAATAGGTGCGGCTGGTCTCGACGAAGATCCTCTTCTCGTTCCCAGGTGGCTTCTTCCTCGGTGTGGTGGCTCCACAACACCTTGCAGAACTTGATGATCTTGCTGCGGGTAACTCTGTTGGCGGTCTCGAGAATTCGGACGGGTTTCTCCTCATACGTCAGATCACTGTCAAGCTGTATGGCCTCTAGGGGCACTGTATCTCTCAACGGAACATCGGCCATCTCAGCGTGGCATTTCTTCAACTGGGAAACATGGAAGACATCATGAACTCCGGACAATCCTTCCGGCAGTTCCAGTTTGTATGCAACTTCGCCTCTACGTTCAAGAATTTTGTAGGGGCCAATGAAACGTGGTGCTAGTTTTCCTTTCACACCGAATCTCTTGATTCCTCGAAGTGGAGACACCCGAAGATATGCTCGATCTCCCACTTCGTATGTTACTTCCTTGCGTTTGCTGTCGGCATAACTCTTCTGCCTGGACTGAGCTATCTTGAGTCGGTCACGAATAAGCTTGACCTTCTCTTCAGAATCTCGGATGAGGTCGGGACCAAAAAGTTGTCGGTCGCCAACTCCATCCCACGTCAATGGTGTTCTGCACCTCCTTCCGTATAGAGCTTCGAAAGGGGCCATCTTCAGACTGGTCTGGTAGCTGTTGTTGTATGAGAACTCGGCATACGGTAAATTGTCATCCCAACTAGACCCATAGTCTAGTGCGCAAGCTCTCAACATGTCTTCCAGAATTTGATTAACTCTCTCGGTCTGTCCATCTGTCTGCGGGTGAAATGCTGTGCTGAACTCCAATCTTGTTCCCAAGGTTTCGTGCAGTTGGTGCCAAAATTTTGATGTGAACTGAGTCCCTCTATCAGACACAATGCTCTTTGGTACTCCGTGCAGACTTACGATCCTCGTCATATAAATCTTGGCCAGCTTGGCACTAGTGTAGGTAGTCTTCACCGGAATGAAGTGAGCTACCTTGGTCAACCGATCGACCACAACCCAAATAGAATCATAGCCAGAACGGGTCCGAGGTAATCCTGTGATGAAGTCCATACCAAGCTTTTCCCATTTCCATTCGGGTATCGGCAGAGGTTGGAGCAAACCTGCTGGCTTCTGATGCTCGGCTTTTACTCGCTGACAAACATCGCATATGGCTACGTACTCGGCAATGTCTTTCTTCAATCCTGTCCACCAGAAACTTTCTTTCAGATCCAGATACATCTTAGTGTTACCGGGGTGTATCGAGTACGGGGAATCATGAGCCTCCTGCAGTATCAACTTCCTGAGTTTGGGATCATTGGGCACATAGATGCGATCCTCAAACCATAAAGTTCCGTGTTCATCCTCACGAAAACCTTTAGCTTTCCCGTCTTCCATTTTCTGCTTAATCTCAGCTATCTCTTTGTCAGCTTTCTGTGCTTCACGGATCTTTTCCGTCAAGGTAGACTGAATTTCCAGTGTGGCAACAAATCCTCTTGGAACTATATAGGATGACCTCATTTTATTACCGGAAGGTTTTCGGAGTTACCGGGAATGACGAATGGGTTCCGGGAGTTCACCGGGGGGGCAACCCACCCCAGGGAAGCCCATAGGCCATAAGGGTGGCGCACCAGCCCTTAGTGGGCTGGTGGGACAGCCCAAAAGGGCCCTATGCGCCATACAAAGAAAAATCAAAGAGAAAGAAAAAAAGGGAGGTGGGAAGGAAGGGAAGGACTCCCATCCACCAAACCAAGTCCAACTCGGTTTGGGGGGGGGGGAGCCTTCCCCCCTTGGACTCGGCCGACCCCCTTGGGGCTCCTTGAGCCCCATGGCAAGGTCCCCTCCCTCCCACCTATATATACGGAGGTATTGGGGCTGATTTGAGACGACTTTTCCACGGCAGCCCGACCACATACCTCCACGGTTTTTCCTCTAGATCGCGTTTCTGCGGAGCTCGGGCGGAGCCCTGCTGAGACAAGGTCATCACCAACCTCCGGAGCGCCGTCATGCTGCCGGAGAACTCTTCTACCTCTCCGTCTCTCTTGCTGGATCAAGAAGGCCAAGATCATCGTCGAGCTGTACGTGTGCTGAACACGGAGGTGCCGTCCGTTCGGTACTAGATCGTGGGACTGATCGCGGGATTGTTCGCGGGGCGGATCGAGGGACGTGAGGACGTTCCACTACATCAACCGCGTTCACTAACGCTTCTGCTGTACGATCTACAAGGGTACGTAGATCACTCATCCCCTCTCGTAGATGGACATCACCATGATAGGTCTTCGTGCGCGTAGGAAAATTTTTGTTTCCCTTGCGACGTTACCCAACAGTGGTATCAGAGCTAGGTTCATGCGTAGATGTCTTCTCGAGTAGAACATAAAAGTTTTTGTGGGCGGTGATGTGCGTTTTGCTTCCCTCCTTAGTCTTTTCTTGATTCCGCGGTATTGTTGGATTGAAGCGGCTTGGACCGACATTACTCGTACGCTTACAAGAGACTGGTTTCATCGTTACGAGTAACTCCGTTGCTCAAAGATGACTGGCAAGTGTCGGTTTCTCCAACTTTAGTTGAATCGGATTTGACCGAGGAGGTCCTTGGATGAGGTTAAATAGCAACTCATATATCTCCGTTGTGGTGTTTGCGTAAGTAAGATGCGAGCCTACTAAATACCCTTGGTCACCACGTAAAACATGCAACAACAAAATTAGAGGACGTCTAACTTGTTTTTGCAGGGTATCCTTGTGATGTGATATGGCCAACGATGTGATGTGATATATTGGATGTATGAGATGATCATGTTGTAATAGAAATATCGACTTGCACGTCGATGGTACGGCAACTGGCAGGAGCCATAGGGTTGTCTTTATACTAACGTTTGTGCTTGCAGATGCGTTTACTATTTTGCTAGGATGTAGCTTTAGTAGTAATAGCATGAGTAGCACGACAACCCCGATGGCAACACGTTGATGGAGATCATGGCGTGGCGCCGGTGACAAGAAGATCGTGCTGGTGCTTTGGTGATGAAGATCAAGAAGCACGTGATGATGGCCATATCATGTCACTTATGAATTGCATGTGATGTTAATTCTTTTATGCACCTTTTTTTTGCTTAGAACGACGGTAGCATTATGAGGTGATCTCTCACTAAAATTTCAAGACGAAATTTTGTTATCCCCGACTGTGCACCGTTGCTACAGTTCGTCGTTTCGAGACACCACGTGATGATCGGGTGTGATAGACTCAACGTTCACATACAACGGGTGCAAAACAGTTGCGCACGCGGAACACTCGGGTTAAGCTTGACGAGCCTAGCATGTGCAGACATGGCCTCGGAACACATGAGACCGGAAGGTCGATAATGAATCATATAGATGATATGATTAGCATAGGGATGCTTACCACTAAAACTATACTCAACTCACGTGATGATCGGACTTGAGCTAGTGTAAGTGGATCATGAACCACTCAAATGACTAGAGAGATGTACTTTTTGAGTGGGAGTTTAGCGAATAATTTGATTAAGTTAAACTCTAATTATCTTGAACATAGTCTAAGTCCACTTTGAATATATTTGTGTTGTAGATCATGGCTCACGCGACAGTCATCCTGAATTTTAATACGTTCCTAGAGAAAGCTAAGTTGAAAGATGATGGAAGCAACTTTGTAGACTGGGCTCGTAATCTTAAGCTAATCTTACAAGCTGGGAAGAAGGATTATGTCCTTAATGCTGCGTTAGGAGATGAACCACCCTCTACGGCTGATCAGGATGTTAAGAACGCTTGGTTAGCACGTAAGGAGGACTACTCAATAGTTCAATGTGCAGTTTTGTATGGCTTAGAGCCGGGACTTCAACGTCGCTTTGAGCGTCATGGAGCATTTGAGATGTTCCAGGAGTTGAAGTTTATCTTTCAGAAGAACGCCCGGATCGAGAGGTATGAGACCTCCGATAAATTCTATGCTTGCAAGATGGAGGAAAACTCATCTGTCAGTGAACATGTGCTCAAAATGTCTGGGTACTCAAACCGTCTAGCTGAGCTAGGGATTGAACTCCCGCAAGAAGCTATCACTGACAGAATCCTCCAATCACTGCCGCCAAGCTATAAAGGCTTTGTGTTGAACTACAACATGCAAGGGATGAACAAGTCTCCCGGCGAGTTGTTTGCGATGCTGAAAGTCGCAGAGTCTGAACTCCGTAAAGAGCATCAAGTGTTGATGGTGAGCAAGACCACTAGTTTCAAGAGAAACGGCAAAGGCAAGAAGGGCAATTCGAAGAAGAGCGGCAAGCCTATTGCCAATCCGACGAAGAAACCCAAAGCTGGACCTAAGCCTGAAACGAAGTGTTACTATTGCAAGGGTATGGGTCACTGGAAGCGCAATTGCCCCAAGTATCTGGCAGATAAGAAGGCGGGCAAAGAAAAATCAGGTATATTTGATATACATGTTATTGATGTGTACTTAACCGGCTCTCGTAGTAGTGCCTGGGTATTCGATACCAGTTCTGTTGCTCACATTTGCAACTCGAAGCAGGAACTGCGGAATAGACGGAGGCTGGCGAAAGACGAAGTGACGATGCGCGTAGGAAACGGTTCCAAGGTTGATGCAATCGCCGTCGGCACCGTGTCACTTCAACTACCGTCGGGATTAGTGATGAACTTAAATCATTGTTATTTAGTGCCTGCGTTGAGCATGAACATTATATCAGGATCTTGTTTATTGCGAGACGGTTACTCTTTTAAGTCTGAGAATAATGGTTGTTCTATTTCTATGAGTAACATCTTTTATGGTCATGCACCGAATGTTAGAGGATTGTTCATATTGAATCTTGATAGCGATACGCATATACATAACATTGAGACCA
Source organism: Hordeum vulgare subsp. vulgare (assembly GCF_904849725.1). Classification (NCBI taxonomy): domain Eukaryota; kingdom Viridiplantae; phylum Streptophyta; class Magnoliopsida; order Poales; family Poaceae; genus Hordeum; species Hordeum vulgare. Next base: position 63,210,418 of record NC_058523.1, read on the forward strand.
AAAGAGTTAGAGTTAACAATGATAGCGCCATATTTTTGTGGCACTGCCGCTTGGGTCATATTGGTGTAAAACGCATGAAGAAACTCCATGCTGATGGACTTTTGGAGTCACTTGACTTTGATTCACTTGACACGTGCGAACCATGCCTCATGGGCAAGATGACTAAGACTCCGTTCTCCGGAACAATGGAGCGTGCAAGTGACTTGTTGGAAATCATACATACCGATGTGTGTGGTCCAATGAGCATGGAGGCACGCGGCGGATATCGTTATTTTCTCACCTTCACTGACGATTTAAGTAGATATGGTTATGTCTACTTGATGAAGCACAAGTCTGAAACATTTGAAAAGTTCAAGCAGTTTCAGAGTGAAGTGGAAAATCATCGTAACAAGAAGATCAAGTTCCTGCGGTCTGATCGTGGGGGTGAGTATCTGAGTTTCGAGTTTGGTACTCACTTAAGACAATGTGGAATTGTGTAGCAATTAACACCGCCTGGAACACCACAGCGTAATGGTGTGTCCGAACGTCGTAATCGTACTTTATTAGAAATGGTGCGATCTATGATGTCTCTTACTGATTTGCCGTTATCGTTTTGGGGTTATGCATTAGAAACAGCTGCATTCACTTTAAATAGGGCACCATCGAAATCCGTTGAGACGACACCATACGAACTGTGGTATGGCAAAAGGCCAAAGTTGTCGTTTCTTAAAGTTTGGGGATGCGATGCTTATGTCAAAAAGCTTCAGCCTGAAAAGCTGGAACCCAAAGCGGAAAAGTGCGTCTTCATAGGCTACCCAAAAGAGACAGTTGGGTACACCTTCTATCTCAAATCCGAGGGCAAAGTGTTTGTTGCTAAGAACGGAACTTTTCTCGAGAAGGAGTTTCTCTCGAGAGAATTGAGTGGGAGGAAGATAGAACTTGACGAGGTTGTCGAACCTCTCATCCCTCTGGATGGTGGCGCAGGGCAAGGGGAAACCCCTGTGATTGCGATGCCGGTTGAGGAGGAAGTTAATGATGATGATCATGAAACTCCAGTTCAAGTTTCTGTTGAACCACGCTGGTCGACGAGATCACGCGCTGCTCCAGAGTGGTGCGGTAATCCCGTCTTGACGATCATGTTGTTAGACAACAATGAACCTGCAAATTATGAAGAAGCAATGGTGGGCCCAGATTCCAACAAATGGCTAGAAGCCATGAAATCCGAGATAGGATCCATGTATGAGAACAAAGTATGGACTTTGGAGATACTACCTGAGGGCCGCAAGGCTATTCAGAACAAATGGATTTTTAAGAAGAAGACGGACGCTGACGGTAATGTGACCGTTTATAAAGCTCGACTTGTGGCAAAGGGTTTTTCACAAGTTCCAGGAATTGACTACGATGAGACTTTCTCTCCCGTAGCGATGCTTAAGTCCGTCAGAATCATGTTAGCAATAGCTGCATTTTTCGATTATGAAATTTGGCAGATGGATGTCAAAACGGCGTTCCTTAACGGTTTCCTTAAGGAAGAGTTGTATATGATGCAACCCGAAGGTTTTGTCGATCCTGAAAATGCTGACAAGGTGTGCAAGCTCCAGCGATCCATTTATGGACTGGTGCAAGCATCTCGGAGTTGGAACAAACGCTTTGATGAGGTGATCAAAGCATTTGGGTTTATACAAGTGGTTGGAGAATCTTGTATTTACAAGAAAGTGAGTGGGAGCTCTGTGGCGTTTCTAATATTATATGTGGATGACATATTACTGATTGGAAACAACGTAGAGCTTTTGGAGAGCATAAAAGGTTACTTGAATAAAAGTTTCTCTATGAAGGACCTAGGAGAAGCTGCTTGCATTCTAGGCATTAAGATCTATAGGGATAGATCAAAACGCCTGATAGGACTTTCACAAAGCACATACCTTGATAAAGTTTTGAAGAGGTTCAAAATGGAACAGTCCAAGAAAGGGTTCTTGCCAGTGTTACAAGGTACGAGATTGAGTAAGACTCAGTGCCCAGCAACTGATGAAGATAGAGAGCATATGCGCTCCGTCCCCTATGCTTCAGCCATAGGCTCTATCATGTATGCGATGCTGTGCACTAGACCGGATGTTAGTCTAGCCATAAGTATGGCAGGCAGGTTCCAGAGTAATCCAGGAGTGGATCACTGGACAGCGGTCAAGAATATCCTGAAGTACCTGAAAAGGACTAAGGAGATGTTTCTCGTGTATGGAGGTGACGAAGAGCTCGCCGTAAAAGGTTACGTCGACGCAAGCTTTGACACAGATCCGGACGACTCTAAGTCGCAAACCGGATACGTATTTATTCTTAATGGGGGTGCAGTAAGCTGGTACAGTTCCAAGCAAAGCGTCGTAGCAGATTCTACATGTGAAGCGGAGTACATGGCTGCCTCGGAGGCGGCTAAGGAGGGTGTCTGGATGAAGCAGTTGATGACGGATCTTGGAGTGGTGCCAAGTGCACTGGATCCAATAACCCTGTTCTGTGACAACACTCGTGCCATTGCCTTAGCAAAGGAACCAAGGTTTCACAAGAAGACCAGACACATCAAACGACGCTTCAACCTCATCCGCGACTACGTCGAGGAGGAGGACGTAAATATATGCAAAGTGCACACGGATCTGAATGTAGCAGACCCGCTGACTAAACCTCTTCCACGGCCAAAACATGATCGACACCAGAACTGTATGGGTGTTAGATTTATTACAATGTAATTCACATGGTGATGTGAGGGCTAGATTATTGACTCTAGTGCAAGTGGGAGACTGTTGGAATTATGCCCTAGAGGCAATAATAAATGTATAGTTATTATTATAATTCCTGTATCAAGATAATAGTTTATTATCCATGCTATAATTGTATTGAATGAAGACTCATTTACATGTGTGGATACATAGACAAAACACCGTCCCTAGCATGCCTCTAGTTGGCTAGCCAGTTGATCAATGATAGTCAGTGTCTTCTGATTATGAACAAGGTGTTGTTGCTTGATAACTGGATCACGTCATTGGGAGAATCACGTGATGGACTAGACCCAAACTAATAGACGTAGCATGTTGATCGTGTCATTTTGTTGCTACTGTTTTCTGCGTGTCAAGTATTTATTCCTATGACCATGAGATCATATAACTCACTGACACCGGAGGAATGCTTTGTGTGTATCAAACGTCGCAACGTAACTGGGTGACTATAAAGATGCTCTACAGGTATCTCCGAAGGTGTTAGTTGAGTTAGTATGGATCAAGACTGGGATTTGTCACTCCGTGTGACGGAGAGGTATCTCGGGGCCCACTCGGTAATACAACATCACACACAAGCCTTGCAAGCAATGTAACTTAGTGTAAGTTGCGGGATCTTGTATTACGGAACGAGTAAAGAGACTTGCCGGTAAACGAGATTGAAATAGGTATGCGGATACTGACGATCGAATCTCGGGCAAGTAACATACCGAAGGACAAAGGGAATGACATACGGGATTATATGAATCCTTGGCACTGAGGTTCAAACGATAAAAAATCTTCGTAGAATATGTAGGATCCAATATGGGCATCCAGGTCCCGCTGTTGGATATTCACCGAGGAGTCTTTCGGGTCATGTCTACATAGTTCTCGAACCCGCAGGGTCTGCACACTTAAGGTTCGACGTTGTTTTATGCGTATTTGAGTTATATGGTTGGTTACCGAATGTTGTTCGGAGTCCCGGATGAGATCACGGACGTCACGAGGGTTTCCGGAATGGTCCGGAAACGAAGATTGATATATAGGATGACCTCATTTGATTACCGGAAGGTTTTCGGAGTTACCGGGAATGTACCGGGAATGACGAATGGGTTCCGGGAGTTCACCGGAGGGGGGCAACCCACTCCGGGGAAGCCCATAGGTATTTGGGGGGGTCACACCAGCCCTTAGTGGGCTGGTGGGACAGCCCACCAATCCCCTATGCGCCAAGAAAGAAAATATCAAAGGAAAGAAAAAAAAGAGGGAAAGGTGGGAAGGGGGAAGGACTCCCTCCCACCAAACCAAGTAGGACTCGGTTTGGGGGGGGAGAGTCCTCCCCCCTGGCTCGGCCGACCCCTTGGGGTTCCCTTGGACCCCAAGGCAAGGTCCCCCTCCCTCCTCCTATATATATGGGGCTTTTAGGGCAGATTTGAGACGACTTTTCTCACGGCTGCCCGACCACATACCTCCATAGTTTTTCCTCTAGATCGTGTTTCTGCGGAGCTCGGGCGGAGCCCTGCTGAGACAAGATCATCACCAACCTCCGGAGCGCCGTCACGCTGCCGGAGAACTCTTCTACCTCTCCGTCTCTCTTGCTGGATCAAGAAGGCCGAGATCATCGTCGAGCTGTACGTGTGCTGAACGCGGAGGTGCCGTCCGTTCGGTACTAGATCGTGGGACTGATCGCGGGATTGTTCGCGGGGCGGATCGAGGGACGTGAGGACGTTCCACTACATCAACCGCGATCTCTAATCGCTTCTGCTGTACGATCTACAAGGGTACGTAGATCACTCATCCCCTCTCGTAGATGGACATCACCATGATAGGTCTTCGTGCGCGTAGGAAAATTTTTGTTTCCCATGCGACGTTCTCCAACAGTTAGTACCGCTTACCTAGCCTCAGCAACGGCACCGACAAAGTCTTGCAACAAGTAACAGCGGAGTAGCAAGGAACAGTAGTACCAGCAGCAGCAAAGTAACAAGTAACAACAGTAGCAGCAAAGTAACAGCAGTAGTGACAACAGCAAAGTGGCCCAATCCCTCTTGTAGCAAGGGACAAGCCTAGGCAAAATAACATAGCGAGGACCAGTAGTAAAAGACTCATAGGCAGTGGATCAGTGATGGATGAGTGTGACGGATGTGATTCATCGTGTAACAGCTATAACACGGAGAGATATGTGGCTAGCTCCCGTTCATCAATCTAATGTAGGCATGTATTCCGTATGTAGTCATACGTGCTTAGGGAAAAGAACTTGCATGACATCTATTGTCCATCCCTCCCGTGGCAGCGGGGTCCTAATGGAAACTACGGGATATTAAGGTTCTCCTTTTAATAAAGAACCGGACCAACGCATTAACACGCGGTGAATACATGAACTCCTCATACTATGGTCATCTCCGGTAGTGGTTCCGGCTATTATCACTCTGGGGTTGCCGGGTCATAACACACAGTAGGTGACTACAACTCGCAAGATAGGATCTAAAACACACATATATTGGCGACAACATAATAGGTTCTGATCTGAAATCATGGCACTCGGGCCCTAGTGACAAGCATTAAGCATAGCCAAGTAGTAGCAACATCAATCTAGAACATAGTGGGTACTAGGGATCAATCCCCGTCAAGAACTAACTCGATTACATGATAGATCTCATCCAACTCATCACCGTCCAGCAAGCCTACGATGAGATTACTCACGAACGATGAAGAGCATCATGGAATTGTCGATGGAGAAAGGTTGATGATGACGATGGCGACAATTTCCCCTCTCCGGAGCCCGAAACGGACTCCAAATCTGCCCTCCAGATGAAGAACAGGATGTGGCGGCGCCTCCGTATCGCAAAACGCGATGAAACCTTCTCTCTGATTTTTTTTCCAGGCGAAACGGAAGATATAGAGCTGAGATTGGGGGTGGTGGTGCCATGTGGGCCCCACAAGCCTGCACGGCGCGGCCATAGGGGGTGGTCGCGACCTGTGTGCTTGTGGCCCACTGGCATGCCCCCTCTGGTGGATCTTTGCGCAGGTATTTTTCTTTTATTCCAGAAAAAATCTCCGTAAATTTTCAGGACGTTCCGATAACTTTCATTTCTGCACAAAAATAACAACATGGCAATTCTGCAGAAAACATCGTCAGTCCGGGTTAGTTCCATTAAAATCATGCAAATTAGAGTCCAAAACAAGGGCAAAAGAGTTCGGAAAAGTAGATACGACGGAGACGTATCAGCGTGCATCTAGCTTTTTGATTGGCTTGGCTTCTATCCACTTGGTGAATTTGTCGACTGCAGCTAGTGAATCCTCCTTGCTCTGTATGGAAGGGTCCAACCATGTCCAAGCCCCACATGGCAAAAGGCCATATGAGGGGGATTGTCTTTAGAGAAGATGACGGCTTATGCGATTTGTTGGAGTAGAATTGACATCCTTCACAACGGTCTACAAGCTCTTTGGACATTTCACCTGCACGTGGCTAGAAGAATCCAGCTCGGATCTGCGAATGATCTGTCTAGCTTCGTCTTCATCTTCGGGTAGTTCTTGCCTCAGGATGTATGCAATATATGGCACTGTCCAATCGTGCGTGACCACTCGAATCTCCATGATTAGGTCGACAACTGTCGGGATTTCAACTTCTGTCGGATCAACTGCACTTGTAGGCTAAGGAGGTTCTTCAGTGAATGGATCTTCTTGTATTGAAGGTGTGTGTATGTGCTCCAAACAAACATCACTGGGCACAATTTTCTGAGTGGATCTGATTTTTGCTAATTCATCAGCAGCTTGATTCCTCAATCGACGAACGTGATGAAGTTCCAAACCTTCAAACCTTTTCTCAAGTTTTCTGACTGCATTGCAGTATCTAGTCATGGCAGGGTTTCTCACATCCCAGTCTTTCATTACTTGATTAACCACTAGATCCGAGTCACCGTATACCATCAAGCGACGGACGCCGAGTGAAATGGCCATACACAGCTCATAAAGGAGAGCTTCATACTCTGCTTCATTGTTAGAGGAATCAAAGTGAATCTGCAATACATGACTGAGCTTGTCACCCTTCGGGGATATAAGAACTATGCCTGCACCAGAACCACTCAGCATCTTCGAGCCATCAAAGAACATAGTCCAATGTGCCGAGTGAGTTGGCGTTGGTTGCTGTTGTTCCACCCATTCGGCCATGAAATCCGCTAGAACTTGAGATTTAATGGCTTTCTTGGCTTCGAACTTTATGTCACAATATAATAGCTCCATTGCACATTCCGCCACTCGGCCCGATGCATCCCGATTGTGAAGGATTTCTCACAATGGGGCATCACTGACCACAGACACCAAGTGATCTTGAAAATAATGAGCTACCTTCTTCGCAGTCATATAAATCTCATAAAGGAGCTTCTAATAGTGGAGATACCTCTGCTTGGAAGGAGTCAATACCTCAGAAACATAATATACTGGGCGTTGAATCTTGTAAGCCTTGCCTTCCTCCTCTCGCTCGACTATCAGGATTGTGCTGACAACTTGATTTGTGGCCGCTATGTACAAGAGGAGTGGCTCTTTGTTGTACAGAGTAGCAAGAACCGGCTGGGTGGATAGCAGAGTTTTTAACTCGACGAATGCAGCTTCTGCTTCGGGATTCCACTCGAATGTATCGGACTTCTTCATGAGTCGATACAGTGGTAAGGCTTTCTCTCCGAGTCGAGATATGAATCTGCTTAATGCTGCCAAACATCATGTAAGTTTCTGGACGTCGTGCACTCGCACGGGGCTTTTCATTCAGACGTTTGCCCCGATCTTTTCGGGGTTAACATCGATTCCTCGTTCGGAAACGAGAAAACCGAGTAACTTGCCGCTGGGTACTCCGAATGTGCACTTGGCTGGGTTGAGCTTGATGTCGTACCTTCGAAGGTTGGCAAACGTTTCAGCCAAGTCAGTCAGCAGGTCGGGACCTTTGCATGACTTGATTATGACATCCTCCATGTATGCCTCCACGTTCCGATTGATCTGGTCGAGGAGGCATTTCTGAATCATGCGCATAAAAGTGGCTCCTACATTTTTTAGACCGAATGGCATAGTGATGTAGCACAAGCACCCAAAAGGGGTGATGAAGGCTATTTTATTTCATCTGGGCCATACAGATGGATCTAGTGGTACCCAGAGTAAGCATCTAAAAAATACAATCGCTCACATCCCGCAGTCAAGTCGACGATCTGATCTATGCGGGGGAGTGGGAAGTGGTCTTTCGGGCAGACCCGATTGATATGCTTGAAGTCGGCGCACATTCAGAGTGACTTGTCCTTGTTAGGCACCATGAAAACATTCGCGAGCCACTCAGAGTAGGAAACCTTGGAAATGAACTTGGCCTCTAGGAGCTTAGCCACCTTCTCGCCGATTGCTTTCCTTTTCTGCGTGGAGGACCGACGCAGATGTTCCTTGATAGGTCGAGCATTGGGGTCGACCCTCGGTCGGTGCTCAGCCAGTTCCCTGGGTACATCACGCATGTCAGCGGGCTTCCATCCGAAGATGTCCCAGTTCTCACAGAGGAACTGGATGAGCTCGGCTTCCTATTTAGGGTCAAGGGTTGTTGAGATGTTGGTTGGGGCAGCCGTAGGATCCGTTGGGTGGATGTTGACCTTCTTGATTTCGCCTACCGACTGGAATGCAAACTCAAAAGTTGGCTTCTTCGCGCACATCAGTTTGGCGGGATCTGCTGTCTGCCGGTACTCATCGAGCTGTGCCATCGCCATCTGCTGGTCGGTGACCTTGGAGCCCTGCTGCAAACATTCTTCTGCTCTCTGCCGATCGCCAGTGATGGTGATGACTCCCTTCTGTCCTGGCATCTTCATCTTCAAATAAACGTAACATGGTCGGGCCATGAAACGTACATACGTTGGTCGACCAAGTATGGTGTGGTAGGCACTCTGGAAGTCCACCACCTCAAACATGAGTTTCTCCTTGCGGAAGTTTTTGTCAGAGCCGAAGACAACATATAACGCGATCTGCCCGAGTGACTTGGCCTTCTTCCCTGGGATCACTCCGTGAAACTGCATATTGTTGTTGCTGAGCTTGGACATCGGAATGCCCATCCCTTTGAGCGTGTCGGCATACATGATGTCCAAACCTCTCCCTCCATCCATCAACACCTTGTAGAGTCGAACTCCTTCTACCACCGGGTCGACAACAAGAGCCTGATGTCCCGGAGTGGGGACATGGGTCGGGTTATCTGACTGGTCGAAGGTGATGGCAATCTGCGACCACTTGAGATACTTCGGGGCGGAAGGAGCTTCCATGTTGACCTCTCGGTTGACCACTCTCAGTCGACTCTTGCTTTCGACATCAGGGAAGATCATCAGAGTGGCATGGACCTTTGGGAAGGGGTCTTCTTGTTCTTCGTCCTCTTTCTCTTGGTCTTTCTCACTCGACTGATCCTCTCTAAATCTCTGGATCAACAGTCTGCACTACCGAGTGGTATGTTTAGGCACGATGGTGTTTCCTTCTTCGTCTATCTTCGTGTGAATTGCACACGGCTGATCAAGGACATCTGGTCCCGACTATGTCTTGAATTTCTTTGGGGGGGGGATTGCCTCTTGCCCTTTCCCTTGAACTTTCCCGCTCCCAGAGCGATTGTATCTGCCGGCGGTGTGCGCTCCACCTTCTGCTTCTGCTTTCGGTTGGAATTGGCATCTCCGTCGACTGCTTTACCTTTGCAGCTGCGGAGGCGGTCTTCTTCTTCTCCATTGGCATAGCGGGTTGCTATCTCCATCATCTTTCTCATAGACATATCTCCTGTCCGACCGAACTTCAAGTACAACTCGCGGTACCTGACGCCTGCCTTGAAAGCACAGACTGCTTGATGCTCAGTGACATTCTCCATAGTGTGGTGAAGAGTGGTCCAACGCTGGATATAATCGTGCAAAGACTCACTCGGCTTCTGGATACAATGATGTAGCTCTGAGAGACCAGCAGGGCGCTTGCAGGTGCCCTCGAAGGTCTTGATGAACACTCGGGCCAAATCTGCCCAGCAGTATATGCTTGATGGAGCTAGTTTATTCAGCCACGCACGGGCCGAACCATCAAGCGTGAGGGGCAAGTGCTACATTGCGACGTTGTCATTGCCGCCGCTGATACGTCTCCAACGTGTCTATAATTTTTGATGGTTCCATGCTATTATCTTATCAAACTTTGGATGTTTTGTATGCCTTTTATATCTTTTTGGGACTAACTTATTAACTCGGTGCCAAGTGCGAATTCCTGTTTTTTATGTGTTTTTTACCCTTTTCAGAGGAGAATATTAAACGGAGTCCAAACGGAATAAAACCTCCGAAAATATTTTTTTCGGAACAGAAGATACACATGGAGCTTGAGAACCTAGGCAAAGGCCACGAGGGGAGGCCACAAGCCCCCTAGGCGTGGCCAGGGGGGCCCGCGCCTAGCAGGCTTGTGGGCCCCCTATGGCTCGTCTGCCCTACTTCTTCTGCCTATAAATCCCCAAAAATCCAAAACCACGGGAGAGATCCACAAAAATACTTTTCCGCCGCCGCAAACTTCTGTCTCCGCAAGATCCTATCTGGGCCACGTTCTGGTGCCCAGTCGGAGGGGGGATTCGGATACGGAGGGCTTCTTCATCAACGCCATTGCCTCTCCGATGATGCGTGAGTAGTTCACCATAGACCTTCGGGTCCATAGCTAGTAGCTAGATGGCTTCTTTTCTCTCTTGGATCTTCAATACAAAGTTCTCCATGATCTTCATAGAGATCTATCCAATGTAGTCTTCTTTTGCGGTGTGTTGTCGAGATCTGATGAATTGTGGATTTATGATCAGATTATCTATGAATCTTATTTGAGTTTCTTCAGATCTCTTATATGCATGATTTCATATCCTTGTAATTCTCTTCGAGTTGTGGGTTTTGTTTGGCCAACTTGATCTATGATTCTTGTAATGGGAGAAGTGCTTGGTTTTGGGTTCATACCGTGCGGTGACCTCACCCAGTGATAGAAGGGGTAGCGAGGCACGCATCGTGTTGTTGCCATCAAGGGTAAAAAAGATGGGGTTTATATCTATTGCATGAATTTATCCCTCTACATCATGTCCTCTTGCTTAAGGCGTTACTCTGTTTGTCATGAACTCAATACACTAGATGCATGCTGGATAGCGGTCGATGTGTGAAGTAATAGTAGTAGATCCAGAAAGTATCGGTCTACTTGTCTCGGACATGATGCCTATATGTATGATCATTGCCTTAGATATTGTCATGACTTTGCGCGGTTCTATCAATTGCTCGACAGTAATTCGTTCACTCACCGTAATATTTGCTATTTTGGGAGAAGCCTCTAGTGAACACTATGGCCCCCGGGTCTACTTCACATCATATTTTCAGCCCTACACTTTTTACTTTGTTGCACTTTCCGTCTTCAGATCTCACCTTGCAATCAATCGTGAAGGGATTGACAACCCCTTCGTAGCGTTGGGTGCAAGTTTGTTGTTTTTGCGCACGTATGATACGTCCACTTTGCATCATGTTTTCATGTTGATATTTATTGCTTATTGGGCTGTTATTTCACTTCACGGAACAATTCTTATGCCTTTTCTCTCTTATTTTGCAAGGTTTACATGAAGAGGGAGAATGCCGGCAGCTGGGATTCTGGCCTGAAAGTGGAGCAAGTTTGAGATACCTATTCTGCGCAACTCCAAACGCCGTAAAAATTAACGAGGATTTTTTTCCGGATTTATAAAAAAATACTGGGCCGAAGAAGCGCCAGAGGGGCGCCAGGGGTTGGCCACAAGCCTGCACGGCGCAGCCACCCCACCAGGCCGCGCCATGAGGGCTTGTGGGCAGCCTGCTGGCCCACTTGCCCCCTCTTCTGCTATATGAAGGGTTTCGTCTGGAAAAAAATCAAGGAGGAGCTTTTTCGTGGTTTTGCGACTGCCATGAGGTGGAACTTGAGCAGTACCAATCTAGAACTCCGGAAGGACGATCCTGTCGGGGAAACTTCCCTCCCGAAGGGGAAATCGTCGCCATCGTCATCACCAACACTCCTCTCATCGGAGGGGACTCATCACCATCAACATCTTCATCAGCACCATCTCATCTCCAAACCCTAGTTCATCACATGTAACCAATCTCCGTCTTGCGACTCCGATTGGTACTTGTAAGGTTGCTAGTAGTGTTGATTACTCTTTGTAGTTGATGCTAGTTGGATTACTTGGTGGAAGAGTTTATGTTCAGATCCTTGATGCTATTCATTACCTCTCTGGTCATGAATATGATTATGCTTTGTGAGTAGTTACTTTTGTTCCTGATGACATGGGATAAGTCATGCTAATAGTAGTCATGTGAATTTGGTATTCGTTCGGTAATTTCATATGTTGTATGTTGTTTTTACTCTAGTGGTGTTATGTGAACGTCGACTACATAACACTTCACCATTATTTGGGCCTAGAGGAAGGCATTGGGAAGTAGTAAGTAGATGATGGGTTGCTAGAGTGATAGAAGCTTAAACCCTAGTTTATGCGTTGCTTCGTAAGGGGCTGATTTGGATCCACTAGTTTAATGCTATGGTTAGACTTTGTCTTAATTCTTCTTACGTAGTTGCGAATGCTTGCGAGAGGGGTTAATCATAAGTGAATGCTTTCCCAAGTAAGGGCAGTACCCAAGTGCTGGTCCACTCACATATCAAACTATCAAAGTAACGAACGTGAATCATATGAACATGATGAAAACTAGCATGACAGAAATTCCCGTGTGTCCCCGGGAGCATTTTTCCTCCTATAAGACTTTGTCCAGGCTTGTCCCTTGCTACAAAAGGGATTGGGCCACATTGCTGCACCGTTCTACTTTTGTTACTTGTTGCTTGCTACGAATCATCTCACCACACAATCACTTGTTATCGACAATTTCAGTGCCTGCAGATTTTACCTTGCTCAAAACCACTCGTCAGATCCTTCTGCTCCTCGTTGGGTTCGACACTCTTACTTATCGAAAGGACTACGATTGATCCCCTATACTTGTGGGTCATCAAGACTCTTTTCTAGCGCCGTTGCCGGGGAGTGAAGCGCCTTTGGTAAGTGGAACTTGGTAAGGAAACGTTCATATAGTGTGCTGAAATTTATTGTCACTTGTCACTATGGATACTAATCCTTTGAGGGGCTTGTTTGGGGTATCTTCACCTCGAACGGAAGCACAAAGAGTTGCTCCTCAACCTGCTGCACCTACTGAAAATATTTTCTTTGAATTTTCTTCGGGTATGCTTGAGAAACTGCTGGCTAATCCTTTTACAGGAGATGGAACATCACATCCATACTTGCATCTAATCTATGTAGATGAAGTTTGTGGTTTATTTAAGCTTGCAGGTTTGCCCGAGGATGAGGTCAAGAAGAAGGTCTTTCCTTTATCTTTGAAGGATAAGGCGTTGACATGGTATAGGCTATGTGATGATATCGGATCATGGGACAACAATCGGTTGAAATTGCAATTTCATCAAAAGTTTTATCCTATGCATTTAGTTCATCGTGATCGGAATTATATTTATAATTTTTGGCCTCGTGACAGAGAAAGCATCGCTCAAGCTTGGGGGAGGCTTAAATCAATGCTATATTCATGCCCCAATCATGAGCTCTCGAGAGAAATTATCATTCAGAACTTCTATGCTCGGCTTTCCCATGATGGTCGCACCATGCTCGACACTTCTTGTACCGGTTCTTTTATGAAGAGAGATATTGACTTCAAATGGAATTTATTGGAGAGAATTAAACGCAACTCTAAAGATTGGGAGCATGAAGAAGGTAAGGAGTCAGGTATGAATTTCACGTTTGATTGCGTTAAATCCTTTGTTGAGACAAATACTTTATGTGACTTTAGCGCTAAGTATGGACTTGACTCTGAGATAGTAGCTTCATTGTGTGAATCATTTGCTGCTCATATTGATCTACCCAAAGAGAAGTGGTTCAAATATCATCCTACTTTAGAAGTCAATGTAGTTAAACCCAATCCAGTTGAAGAGAGAGTCATTGCCTATAATGATCCTGTGGTTCCCAGTGCTTACATTGAGAAACCACCTTTCCCTGTTAGGATAAAGGATCATTCTAAAGCTTCAACTGTGATACATAGAGGCTACATTAGAACATATACACCCCCTGAGCAAATTAGAGTTAAACCTAGCATTGCTATTATCAAAGATCTTCTGTCCGACGATGTTGAGGGACATAATATTCACTTCTGTGAAGATGCTACTAGAATTGCTAAACCTCACGTTAGAGACAAACATAGGCCTGTTGTTGGCATGCTTGTGGTTTCTGTTAAGATAGGAGATCATTGTTATCATGGTTTATGTGACGTGGGTGCTAGTGTTAGTGCAATACCTCAATCCTTATATGATGAAATTAAAGACGAGATTGCACTTGTTGAGATAGAGTCTATTGATGTCGCTATTCAGCTTGCCAATAGAGATACTATCTGCCCTGTGGGAATTGTTAGGGATGTTGAAGTCTTGTGTGGTAAAACGAAGTATCCTGCTGATTTCCTCATTCTTGCTACTCCACAAGATAGCTTTTGTCCCATCATATTTGGCAGACCCTTCCTCAATACCGTCAATGCTCATATTGACTGTGAGAAGCAAACTGTCACTGTTGGCTTTGAAGGTGTGTCACATGAGTTCAATTTCTCCAAGTTTGGTAGACAACCTCATGAAAAGGAGTTGCCTAGTAAGGATGAAACTATTGCCTTAGCTTATATTGTCGTGCCTCCTACTGATCCCTTAGAGCAATACTTGCTTGAGCATGAAAATGATATGCATATGGATGAAAGGGATGAGATAGATAGAGTTGTCCTAGAACAATATCCTATTCTTAAGAATAACTTGCCTGTTGAACTGCTTAGGGATCCACCCCGACCAAAGGGTGATCCTGTCACTCCCAAGATGCGACCCTATCCTCAATTTGGCACTACGGCCTTGTCAGGGATAGAAGCGCATCTCGTCGTGTCGCAAGAATGGAGATCGTTACAAGTACATGTACTGAAAAGAAGAGATATATAAAGAGTTGGCTTACACTCGCCACAAGCTACATCAGAGTCACATCAGTACATTACATAATCAACAAGAGTAAGAGCAGGGTCCGACTACGGACGAAAAAAAACGACAAAAGAAGAACGACGTCCATCCTTGCTATCCCAGGCTGCCGGCCTGGAACCCATCCTGGATCGATGAAGAAGAAGAAGAAGAAGAAGCAACTCCAAATGAACAATCAACGCGCTCGCGTCAAGTGACCTTTACCTGTACCTGCAACTGGTGTTGTAGTAATCTGTGAGCCACAGGGGACTCAGCAATCTCATTTCCAAAGGTATCAAGACTAGCAAAGCTTAATGGGTGAGGCATGGTTAAGTGGTGAGGTTGCAGCAGCGGCTAAGCATATATTTGGTGGCTAAACTTACGAGTACCAGAAATAAGAGGGGGAAGATCTACGCATAGCGGACGTGAACTATTGATGATCAAATGAATGATCCTGAACACCTACCTACGTCAGACATAACCCCACCGTGTCCTCGATCGGAGAAGGAACTCACGAAAGAGACAGTCACGGTTACGCACACGATAGGCATGTTTTGATTAATTAACTTCGAGTTATCTAGAACCAGTGTTAAACAAAGTTTCCACGTTGCCACATAACGTGGGCACGGCTTTCCGAAAGATTTAACCCTGCAGGGGTGCTCCAACTAGTCCATCACAAATTACCACAAGCCACATAGAAATCCTCGATCACGAAGCTTGCAATCTCGTCGAATTCCTTAGTGGAAAACCTCAACTCTGAGATTACCCAAAGCATCACCGGAATCCCGATGCACAAGATATCTCGTCAAAGGTAAAACTAATCCAGCAAGGCCGCCCGACGTGTCGACGTACCCGATAGGAGCCGCGTATCTCGTTCTCAGGACACGACGGATGGAACTAGCTACAGGTGCCAAACCTCGAGTTTCCTCGCGGTGGCCCCGCAGGCAGACCGTTTGGGACCAACACCATCAGCACTGGCCCCCCTGTTTATGTAAAATTACTCCTCGGGTAGCGCTAACTCCCTATGCATTTCAATTTATCAAAATTATTATGTTGGGCAAATGTAGAACCAAAGTTGGGCCTTGCCAGACCAGTTTTAATCTAAAACGAACTATCAAGGGGGTCCCCATAACAACCCCGATCGTGTTAGGAGCGCTCGTTTATGGAACATAACAACGGTAGCCGAAACTAAGGAGGCAAAGGTGGAACAAAACACCAGGCTAGAAAGGCCGAGCCTTCCACCTTTTACCAAGTATATAGGTGCATTAAATTAAATAGCATTTAATATGGTTTTATAACAAGGAACCCATGTTTGACATGGAAGCAACTGCACCTGCAACTAGCAACGCTATCAACAGGGTTAAGCAAGCAGTAACGTAGCCAATCAGTGGTTTGCTAGGTCGAACAGATCGAAGGTTATCATGGCATTGTTGAGAGGCTGGTATTTAACATGTGGTAGGCAACGAGACATAACGATAGAGACGGTAAAACTAGCATGGCAATGATAGTAATGGTATCTAGGGAAATGATCATCTTGCCTGAGATCCCGCTTGGAAGAAGAGTGACTCCGTGAAGCAGACGAACCGACGTAGTCGAACGGTCCTCACATCCGACACGCTTGCGGAACTCTACCGAGGCGGAGCAAACCAGAAACAAGCATCAACACACGATATTCACCACACGATGCACAACACATATGATGCATGAGCTACTGAATACATGCAAGTCACGGCATGACAAATCACACAATCACACCTACACATTAAGTGAAGTTCAATATGCACGAGTTGCATATTGACGAAACTCCACGTTAATTATTTAGTTCACTCCTGGTTATCTACACGGCAATATTAATGTTGTCAAACATGCAAGAGGTGAAGCGGAAATTAAACTACCTATCTAGACATTTTAAGTGAGGTCGGAAATGACATATAGCACCTCCGAAACGACCTCACATGTTAATTTACAATTCTGTCCAGCGCTGAATTGATACATTTAATTGGTTGTGAAACAGAAAAACAAATAGGTTCACGTGATTCTACGATTCAAGCCAAGCAAGCTAGACATAAAGACCATCTCCAACGGAGCTACGGATCAAAAGTTACGAGCACCGCAAGATATGATGACATGAATGCAATATGTGTGCAACGACGGCTACGAGCACTTCAAAACAAACAACCAGCAAGAGAAAAAGAAACTACACAAGATTCTAAGCAAGTTTCATGTAGGTCACGATCAAAACGGAGCTACGGTTCGAAAACTACTAGCAAAACAAGAAGACACTACAAACTGCCAAAATCAGCCACATAGCATATTCTACGCCCCACAACTACGGATACACAACTCCGATTAGCTCAAGCAAGGCATGGCACGGAAGAGGGCAAGAAGCACTACTACAATCAACTAACAACATCTAGCATGGCAGCACGGATCACTAGATAAAGAAGTCACAAAATGACATCACACACACTATCTCAGACTTAGTGAAAATAACACCTCATGAAAGTGCAGTTTTCAGCCTGAAGCAATATTGACAGCAGCAAAACCTATAGCTACAGGCTCCAAATGGCATGAAACTTAACAGCATGCTAGAGAAACACCAGGGGTACAACTAACTCCATTGGACCAACCTCAAAAGAGCTACAGATCACAAGATGCAAGCAAGACAAGACAGCAACAAAATAATAACAGATTCCAGACTTAGAAATATTTCAGCTCCTCTAAAACAGCACTATTCAGGCAACTTGAGGGCAGTCAAACAACACCTAAACATGCATTTCTATTGCAACCAAAAATACCAGGGGCTAAACAAAACATCCAAGATCAACTCCCTAGTTGACAACTAATTCAAACGAGGCACGGAATAAATCCTACGAATTAATCAAAAGGGCTTCACGGCAAAATATCTCGCAGACTAACTTACTCAAAAGCTAAAACTAAATGCACGGAAAAATCCATGGGATTTTTCTACCCCGGAAACATATATAATATGTGGGGTTTGCAACACAAAAAAAGCCACACATTAATGCGGGAAAAATAACCCTAGACACGAAAAATAATCTAACGGGCAATCCCTACACGCAAAAAATACACTTGACCGCTCTAAAATACATGGAAAATAGCTTCCTAGAGCACGGACATTTATTCTACGTCATACGAACAACCCGGACACGCGCGACAAATAACTACGGATCGGATCCTATTGTAACAGCATGCAAAACAAAGCATTAGGCACCCTAAACGGCGTTAAATAAATATGCAAGTTCTATAAACGGATTCTACGCGAAATTCTACACTAAAAGCATATAAAAATCTTCGCGATCCGACATACGGATTAAAAGATACAAGCATTTAACTATATGTCTAAATCCTGAAAAACTACATATTCTCAGGAGAATCCTAATAAGCAAACGGGCCGAATCTGGAGGCGCAATTTAACTAAACAGTGCATGGGCGAAGAATAGGCTTGCGGGGGGGTGCTCACCTTGGTGAGCTCGGCCTGGTCGGCGCTGGAGCTGGGCCAACTTGCTGCTGCTCTACTGGGCCGGAGAAAGGCGAGGACGCGGCCCAGCGCGAGGTGGCGGGAGAAGGCCGGCCTGGCGCTGCTCTACTGGGCCGAGGCGAGGCGGGGCCGAGCCGGCTGCTGGGCCCGGCTCAGGCGCTGGGGAGGCTGGGCCAGCGGGGCCCACGCGCGGGGTCAACGGCGCGGTTTCTGGGGCGAGCGGGTGTTGCGCCTCGTCGTGCTGCTCCCGACCGGGAGCTAACTGGCGGCGGCGGGAGGATGGTGCGGGCCGTAGGGGACCCGAGGGGCGGCGGGGCCGGCCGGATCCGGCTGCCGGCGAGGCCAGGCAGCAAGGGCGGCGGCGCTGGCGGGACAAGGCAGCAAGGTTCGGCCGGCAGGGAAGCTCGTGCGATGATGCGGCGCTCCGGCGGCTAGGAAGCTCCGGCGACGCGGCTGGCCGACGGGAGGGGGCCGGTACAGCGTGCTGGAACAAAGAGGAGGCGCCGGAGGCGTCCCGGGCACGCGGCGAAGGCGGCTGGCGGCGCTGACAGGGAGAGGAGCCGGCGGCGGCGGGCGATGGGCTCGGTCGGGCCCGAGATGGGCCTAGCGGGCCCACGGCGGCTGGGGGAGGAGAGAGGCTGTGGGGGCGGCTAGGGTTTGGTGCGGAAATCAAGGAGGGAATAGGGGGAGGCTGTCCCAAAATAGGCAGGGAGGGGTGCTTAAATAGGGAAAAGGGCTAGAGTGCAGGGTATCTAGGGGTTTTTCAACCCTCCAGTCGCGTTCGTGCGGTCCGATCGGAGAGGCTGGTTAGGGTTAGGTGTGTAGAGTGGCGTTGGCTAAGATGAGAGGGAAGTGGTGCGGCGCGGCATCGACTTTTAAAACACCGACAGACGTCCGACGAATAACCGAAGACGGTGCCGCTACGGTCGACCGTTCGGGTACCAGACGGTCTCCGATCGCGACGAAACTTGACAGGCGGCCTACATTTATTAAAATACGACCGCACGTCAAATCTCAACCCGATCAGAGAAATTTTTCAACGCACTTTTAAAACAGGGTTTCGACGGTGCCGCGGGCGCGTGCGAGTGCGGTCGGGCTCGGATCGGACAACGACGAGAACCGGCGACTACTAACGAATGCAAGTTTTGAAAACGGGCGGCAACGGGATGTCGATGCAATGCTGATGATGCACATGATGCGATGATGATGCAACAAATTAAAATAACCACACGACGAAAACAGAAAGAAAAGGGGAATCTTCTGGAACGTCGGCATCGGGCTGTCACAACTCTCCTACACTACAAGAGGATCTCGCCCCGAGATCCAAGAATGAAAGGGGGGAGAAGATGAGAAAGAACAAGAGGTAAAAATTTAGTCGCTTCTTTGACAAACGAGTGAAACCAACGATCCTTGAAGGTTGCAAAGAGATGAGGACTGACATGAGGAACAAGCAAGAATTCACGGAAAATTTCGGCAGCACTTCGGTAGGAAAATGGGACAAAAAATTCGGAAAGGTGGAAGAAATGGACAATAATCACAACAAACAAGGAAATAGAGCAAGGGAACACCATGATCTTGATAGAACAACAAGATTGACCCAAAAGAGCAACAACACCATGCCTCCGGAACAAGAGAATATGAACTAGCTCAAGCGGAAGAAGAGAATGAAGAAAAGAATGACAACTACCATCACATTAGAATAGAAGAGCCTCCGGTCATAGAATTGATGTAGTGGTTAGAAAACCAACAACGAAAAGAACAAGATAGTAGTGGGCATATGAAAATCATCTCAACAAATATGAGGTGACAAACAACCACTAAAAGAAACAAGGATAGATTGGGAGAAACACGATATGAACAATCTTACACCAAGAGGATACATTGAGAACTATGATTAAAGACAAGCACCATAATAGCAACAATCCATAGGAAGGCTTTAGGTGAAATCAAAACCAAGATAGCTCAATGAAGAAACCATGGGTTAAAAAATCTCACGATCATAGAATCGGTGGGTTTAATTATCTCATTCTTGAGAGGAAAACTCTTCGAGTCTCCTACACTAACAAGAAGGCTATAATACCACCTCAAAGGATAAAGGAAAAACAAATGCACTTGGGAATGCAAGAGAACGGATACTTGAGAAAATAATTGATATCATGATGAACCACCATGAAGGACCTCCGTATACGAATGAACGATGCGAAGATATGAAGGTAGAAAATAATATGATTATGACCTGCCAAGATTTAGATGAAGCAACACGAAGGGATACTTGAGAAAACTTGGAACTCCGGAAAAGAAATATAGGCACTTGAGAAAAGAATTGATACAATGAGCCACTCCGGATGAAGAATTCAGATTACTATGAACAAGAATAAGAATTATGTTATGTTTATCCTTCATCAAATTAAATTGATGACAAGCAACAGATCTAGCATACCACTTATTCTTCTTGAAATGATCTTGAAGAGACAGAGAGATAAGCACCACTTGATGCATAATTGAAGGAAGCACCGGTAAGAATTCAGAATTAAAAAGGGAACACCACGAATTAACGGAGAAACAAGAGAATCAAGGGATCATAAGCCACCTGAGAGAAAACTTTAACAAGGCACCGGATAATCGAGAGACGAACGAAGAGACAACAATGGAGAAGAATTGAGGATGAAAGCTGAAAGCTGAGAACGAAGAATCTTCTAAAATGATGGTCTTCGGAGGATCAAGAATGAAAACAACTCAGAAAAGCACCGGATAGCAAGAAAGGGATACTCATGATTGAAACAATTGAAGATGATAGCGCTAAGCTGAAATGATAATCCCCACAAGAATGAACCAAGATTTGAGAGAACACTCCTCCGAATTTACAAGCTAAGAATGACGACGAGGAACAACACCAAGAATAGCTGAGACCTCCGGAATAAGGAAAAATGCAAGATTGAGCCAAATATGAGAATTAACTCCAATCGATCTTGAAGAATGAATATGACTGATGAAAATCATACTTACGTCATAGTTGAAAAGAATTTAAAGATCTTCGGAGATGATTCAAAGAGCCAGGTAAGATCCTGGGAAAGAACCTGTGGGTTATGGGCCCACTCAAATAAACCACCGTTGAAAATATTGCTAGAAAGATTGATATAGCACCGATATGAAGAGAACTAGATGAGGTTGAGCGCCTCGAAATAAATGAAAGAATTGAAAACAAGAATTTCCGAGATAACTTCAACGCTCCGGATAGAATAGAGATAACTGAATAACAAGAAGACTGATAAGAATTTCCAACATGGGAAAAATTATAAGGATGAAAAAGGATATGATGAACACAGACGACTGAATTAAATTCGCCGGTAAGGATGACAAGAATGAACGAATATGACACGAAGCTCCTGAGAATCTTCACGATGAATCACCGGTTACGAAAGAAAGAAGAGATAGCGGAAGCATCACTGAAATGAAATGCAGTTGGATGAAATCCAATCACTGAAGAAAAGGGCGGGAGGGCGGGGAAAACAAAGACAACTTGGGACAGATGAGATGAACTCCGGAATAAAATGAGAGAATGATCTTGCAAAAGTGGAGAGGATAGGATTACTTGAAGAGAAACACACCGGTTGGAGAAGAATTAACATGACGACTCCGGTTGACAAGAATTGATAAGACAACTGATTGAGCAAAAGGATTAGCACTCTCATATGAATATGAGAACACTGCTTAGAAAAGATCTGAAGTCACCGCTTGACATCGAAGCAACTTGAATTACTATATTCAACAAAACAAAGGGTGTGGCTTGCAATTAGCCAGAACAAACTCATGAGAAAGATTTCGTCCGATATTTTCGTGGACAGGATCACACGGGCTCGATTTTACAGTAGTCATCAAGTGCAAGGCAGTGCACCCGACATACGAAGCGTCCCCGAGTCGTAGCAAGCTACAAGGACTCTTTAAGACACAACGTGTACCGCTGTAAGTCGACCGTGAACAAACGAATCCACTAGATGTCGAACCCCAACCTAACATCATGCATTTGTTGGAAGAATGTCCTATAAGTAACTATTTGAATTCCCACCTAAGAATTCCCGAAATTTCTGGTCATGCAATCTGGTACACGGATACAAGGAGTAATATCACACAACTCCTATACTAACCCGTCACATGTATCACATCCGTCAACACACAACCAGAATCTCGGACCTTCATCTACAACAGACCCTCGTGATCACAACGATACAAAGTATGGGAGTACTCCCGAACAATCTGCACCAGTACTGGGGACATCGGGGTTATCTCGCCACTACTAGTATTGAAGTAATTACGAACATCCTTCGTTCTGAGATACTAAGAAATCTAAATGATAACGATGTGCTCAAGAATCCCCTGGAGCTCAACTCCCCGGAAGAAGATCAAGTCAGACAGGAGGCACCAAGACAGAACTCTGTCACATCGGCATCATATAGATTCCAAGAATATCCGCGTGATCCTAAATTTTTTTTTTGAGTGGTAAGAGGAGTAGATTAAATTATTACGTCGAGATTCCTCACCAGAGCATAGAAGAGGAGAAAAAAGAATCCTACTCTCCGATATATAACTAGACTCAAATAGTTTTTCACTAGACTCGACTCGGCCAAGTTCGATCAATCAAGGGGGCTCCTAGGTCGGTCCTTGCTCTGATACCAACTTGTCACGCCCAAGATGCGACCCTATCCTCAATTTGGCACTACGGCCTTGTCAGGGATAGAAGCGCATCTCGTCGTGTCGCAAGAATGGAGATCGTTACAAGTACATGTACTGAAAAGAAGAGATATATAAAGAGTTGGCTTACACTCGCCACAAGCTACATCAGAGTCACATCAGTACATTACATAATCAACAAGAGTAAGAGCAGGGTCCGACTATGGACGAAAACAAACGACAAAAGAAGAACGACGTCCATCCTTGCTATCCCAGGCTGCCGGCCTGGAACCCATCCTGGATCGATGAAGAAGAAGAAGAAGAAGAAGCAACTCCAAATGAACAATCAACGCGCTCGCGTCAAGTGACCTTTACCTGTACCTGCAACTAGTGTTGTAGTAATCTGTGAGCCACAGGGGACTCAGCAATCTCATTTCCAAAGGTATCAAGACTAGCAAAGCTTAATGGGTGAGGCATGGTTAAGTGGTGAGGTTGCAGCAGCGGCTAAGCATATATTTGGTGGCTAAACTTACGAGTACCAGAAATAAGAGGGGGAAGATCTACGCATAGCGGACGTGAACTACTGATGATCAAATGAATGATCCTGAACACCTACCTACGTCAGACATAACCCCACCGTGTCCTCGATCGGAGAAGGAACTCACGAAAGAGACAGTCACGGTTACGCACACGATAGGCATGTTTTAATTAATTAACTTCGAGTTATCTAGAACCAGTGTTAAACAAAGTTTCCACGTTGCCACATAACCGCGGGCACGGCTTTCCGAAAGATTTAACCCTGCAGGGGTGCTCCAACTAGTCCATCACAAATTACCACAAGCCGCATAGAAATCCTCGATCACGAAGCTCGCAATCTCGTCGAATTCCTGTTGGAATTATGCCCTAGAGGCAATAATAAATATAGTTATTATTATAATTCTTGTATCAAGATAATTGTTTATTATCCATGCTATAATTGTATTGAATGAAGACTCATTTACATGTGTGGATACATAGACAAAACACCGTCCCTAGCAAGCCTCTAGTTGGCTAGCCAGTTGATCAAAGATAGTCGGTGTCTTCTGATTATGAACAAGGTGTTGTTGCTTGATAAGTGGATCACGTCATTAGGAGAATCACGTGATGGACTAGACCCAAACTAATAGACGTAGCATGTTGATCGTGTCATTTTGTTGCTACTGTTTTCTGCGTGTCAAGTATTTATTCCTATGACCATGAGATCATATAACTCACTGACACCGGAGGAATGCTTTGTGTGTATCAAATGTCGCAACGTAACTGGGTGACTATAAAGATGCTCTACAGGTATCTCTGAAGGTGTTAGTTGAGTTAGTATGGATCAAGACTGGGATTTGTCACTCCGTGTGACGAAGAGGTATCTCGGGGCCCACTCGGTAATACAACATCACACACAAGCCTTGCAAGCAATGTAACTTAGTTTAAGTTGCGGGATCTTGTATTACGGAACGAGTAAAGAGACTTGCCGGTAAACGAGATTGAAATAGGTATACGGATACTGACGATCGAATCTCGGGCAAGTAACATACCGAAGGACAAAGGGAATGACATACGGGATTATATGAATCCTTGGCACTGAGGTTCAAACGATAAGATCTTCGTAGAATATGTAGGATCCAATATGGGCATCCAGGTCCCGCTATTGGATATTGACCGAGGAGTCTCTCGGGTCATGTCTACATAGTTCTCCAACCCGCAGGGTCTGCACAGTTAAGGTTCGACGTTGTTTTATGCGTATTTGAGTTATATGGTTGGTTACCGAATGTTGTTCGGAGTCCCGGATGAGATCACGGACGTCTCGAGGGTTTCTGGAATAGTCCGGAAACGAAGATTGATATATAGGATGACCTCATTTTATTACCGGAAGGTTTTCGGTGTTACCGGGAATGACGAATGGGTTCCGGGAGTTCACCGGGGGGGGCAACCCACCCCGGGGAAGCCCATAGGCCATAAGGGTGGCGCACCAGCCCTTAGTGGGCTGGTGGGACAGCCCAAAAGGGCCCTATGCACCATACAAAGAAAAATCAAAGAGAAAGAAAAAAAAAAGGGAGGTGGGAAGGAAGGGAAGGACTCCCACCCACCAAACCAAGTCCAACTCGGTTTGGGGGGGGAGCCTTCCCCCCTTGGACTCGGCCGACCCCCTTGGGGCTCCTTGAGCCCCATGGCAAGGTCCCCTCCCTCCCACCTATATATACGGAGGTATTGGGGCTGATTTGAGACGACTTTTCCACGGCAGCCCGACCACATACCTCCACGGTTTTTCCTCTAGATCGCGTTTCTGCGGAGCTCGGGCGGAGCCCTGCTGAGACAAGGTCATCACCAACCTCCGGAGCGCCGTCACGCTGCCGGAGAACTCTTCTACCTCTCCGTCTCTCTTGCTGGATCAAGAAGGCCAAGATCATCGTCGAGCTGTACGTGTGCTGAACGCGGAGGTGCCGTCCGTTCGGTACTAGATCGTGGGACTGATCGCGGGATTGTTCGCGGGGCGGATCGAGGGACGTGAGGACGTTCCACTACATCAACCGCGATCTCTAATCGCTTCTGCTGCACGATCTACAAGGGTACGTAGATCACTCATCCCCTCTCGTAGATGGACATCACCATGATAGGTCTTCGTGCGCGTAGGAAAATTTTTGTTTCCCATGCGACGTTCTCCAACAGTGGCATCATGAGCTAGGTTCATGCGTAGATGTCTTCTCGAGTAGAACACAAAAGGTTTTGTGGGCGGTGATGTGCGTTTTGCTGCCCTCCTTAGTCTTTTCTTGATTCCGCGGTATTGTTGGATTGAAGCGGCTTGGACCGACATTACTCGTACGCTTACGAGAGACTGGTTTCATCGTTACGAGTAACCCCCTTTGCTCAAAGATGACTGGCAAGTGACAGTTTCTCCAACTTTAGTTGAATCGGATTTGACCGAGGAGGTCCTTGGATGAGGTTAAATAGCAACTCATATATCTCCGTTGTGGTGTTTGCGTAAGTAAGATGCGATCCTACTAAATACCCTTGGTCACCACGTAAAACATGCAACAACAAAATTAGAGGACGTCTAACTTGTTTTTGCAGGGTATGCTTGTGATGTGATATGGCCAACGATGTGATGTGATATATTGGATGTATGAGATGATCATGTTGTAATAGAAATATCGACTTGCACGTCGATGGTACGGCAACCGGCAGGAGCCATAGGGTTGTCTTTATACTAACGTTTGTGCTTGCAGATGCGTTTACTATTTTGCTAGGATGTAGCTTTAGTAGTAATAGCATGAGTAGCACGACAACCCCGATGGCAACACGTTGATGGAGATCATGGCGTGGCGCCGGTGACAAGAAGATCGTGCTGGTGCTTTGGTGATGAAGATCAAGAAGCACGTGATGATGGCCATATCATGTCACTTATGAATTGCATGTGATGTTAATTCTTTTATGCACCTTTTTTTTGCTTAGAACGACGGTAGCATTATGAGGTGATCTCTCACTAAAATTTCAAGATGAAATTGTGTTATCCCCGACTGTGCACCGTTGCTACAGTTCGTCGTTTCGAGACACCACGTGATGATCGGGTGTGATAGACTCAACGTTCACATACAACGGGTGCAAAACAGTTGCGCACGCGGAACACTCGGGTTAAGCTTGACGAGCCTAGCATGTGCAGACATGGCCTCGGAACACATGAGACCGGAAGGTCGATAATGAATCATATAGATGATATGATTAGCATAGGGATGCTTACCACTAAAACTATACTCAACTCACGTGATGATCGGACTTGAGCTAGTGTAAGTGGATCATGAACCACTCAAATGACTAGAGAGATGTACTTTTTGAGTGGGAGTTTAGCGAATAATTTGATTAAGTTAAACTCTAATTATCTTGAACATAGTCTAAGTCCACTTTGAATATATTTGTGTTGTAGATCATGGCTCACGCGACAGTCATCCTGAATTTTAATACGTTCCTAGAGAAAGCTAAGTTGAAAGATGATGGAAGCAACTTTGTAGACTGGGCTCGTAATCTTAAGCTAATCTTACAAGCTGGGAAGAAGGATTATGTCCTTAATGCTGCGTTAGGAGATGAACCACCCTCTACGGCTGATCAGGATGTTAAGAACGCTTGGTTAGCACGTAAGGAGGACTACTCAATAGTTCAATGTGCAGTTTTGTATGGCTTAGAGCCGGGACTTCAACGTCGCTTTGAGCGTCATGGAACATTTGAGATGTTCCAGGAGTTGAAGTTTATCTTTCAGAAGAACGCCCGGATCGAGAGGTATGAGACCTCCGATAAATTCTATGCTTGCAAGATGGAGGAAAACTCATCTGTCAGTGAACATGTGCTCAAAATGTCTGGGTACTCAAACTGTCTAGCTGAGCTAGGGATTGAACTCCCGCAAGAAGCTATCACTGACAGAATCCTTCAATCACTGCCGCCAAGCTATAAAGGCTTTGTGTTGAACTACAACATGCAAGGGATGAACAAGTCTCCCGGCGAGTTGTTTGCGATGCTGAAAGTCGCAGAGTCTGAACTCCGTAAAGAGCATCAAGTGTTGATGGTGAATAAGACCACTAGTTTCAAGAGAAACGGCAAAGGCAAGAAGGGCAATTCGAAGAAGAGCGGCAAGCCTTTTGCCAATCCGACGAAGAAACCCAAAGCTGGACCTAAGCCTGAAACGAAGTGTTACTATTGCAAGGGTATGGGTCACTGGAAGCGCAATTGCCCCAAGTATCTGGCAGATAAGAAGGCGGCCAAAGAAAATTCAGGTATATTTGATATACATGTTATTGATGTGTAATTAACCGGCTCTCGTAGTAGTGCCTGGGTATTCGATACCGGTTCTGTTGCTCATATTTGCAACTCGAAACAGGAACTGCGGAATAGACGAAGGCTGGCGAAAGATGAAGTGACGATGCACGTAGGAAATGGTTCCAAGGTTGATGCAATCGCCGTCGGCACAGTGTCACTTCAGTTACCGTCAGGATTAGTGATGAACTTAAATCATTGTTATTTAGTGCCTGCGTTGAGCATGAACATTATATCTGGATCTTGTTTATTGCGAGACGGTTACTCTTTTAAGTCAGAGAATAATGGTTGTTCTATTTCTATGAGTAACATCTTTTATGGTCATGCACCGAATGTGAGAGGATTGTTCATATTGAATCTTGATAGCGATACGCATATACATAACATTGAGACCAAAAGAGTTAGAGTTAACAATGATAGCGCCATATTTTTGTGGCACTGCCGCTTGGGTCATATTGGTGTAAAACGCATGAAGAAACTCCATGCTGATGGACTTTTGGAGTCACTTGACTTTGATTCACTTGACACGTGCGAACCATGCCTCATGGGCAAGATGACTAAGACTCCGTTCTCCGGAACAATGGAGCGTGCAAGTGACTTGTTGGAAATCATACATACCGATGTGTGTGGTCCAATGAGCATGGAGGCACGCGGCGGATATCGTTATTTTCTCACCTTCACTGACGATTTAAGTAGATATGGTTATGTCTACTTGATGAAGCACAAGTCTGAAACATTTGAAAAGTTCAAGCAGTTTCAGAGTGAAGTGGAAAATCATCGTAACAAGAAGATCAAGTTCCTGCGGTCTGATCGTGGGGGTGAATATCTGAGTTTCGAGTTTGGTACTCACTTAAGACAATGTGGAATTGTTTCACATTTAAGACCGCCTGGAACACCACAGCGTAATGCTGTGTCCGAACGTCGTAATCGTACTCTATTAGAGATGGTGCGATCTATGATGTGTCTTACTGATTTGCCGTTGTCGTTTTGGGGTTATGCATTAGAAACAGCTGCATTCACTTTAAATAGGGCACCATCAAAATCCATTGAGACGACACCATACGAACTGTGGTATGGCAAAAGGCCAAAGTTGTCGTTTCTTAAAGTTTGGGGATGTGATGCTTATGTCAAAAAGCTTCAGCCTGAAAAGCTGGAACCCAAAGCAGAAAAGTGCATCTTCATAGGTTACCCAAAAGAGACAGTTGGGTATACCTTCTATCTCAAATCCGAGGGCAAAGTGTTTGTTGCTAAAAACGGAGCTTTTCTCGAGAAGGAGTTTCCCTCGAGAGAATTGAGTGGGAGGAAGATAGAACTTGACGAGGTTGTCGAACCTCTCATCCCTCTGGATGGTGTCGCAGGGCAAGGGGAAACCTCTGTCATTGCGACGCCGGTTGAGGAGGGAGTTAATAATGATGATCATGAAACTCCAGTTCAAGTTTCTGTCGAACCACGCAGGTCGACGAGACCACGTGCTGCTCGAGAGTGGTACGGTAATCCCGTCTTATCAATCATGTTGTTAGACAACAATGAACCTGCAATGTGACCGTTTATAAAGCTCGACTTGTGGCAAAGGGTTTTTCACAAGTTCAAGGATTTGACTACGATGAGACATTCTCACCCGTAGCGATGCTTAAGTCCGTCAGAATCATGTTAGCAATAGCTGCATTTTTCGATTATGAAATCTGGCAGATGGATGTCAAAACGGCATTCCTTCATGGTTTCCTTAAGGAAGAGTTGTATATGATACAACCCGAAGGTTTTGTCGATCCTAAGAATGCTAACAAGGTGTGCAAGCTCCAACGATCCATTTATGGACTGGTGCAAGCATCTCGGAGTTGGAACAAACGTTTTGATGAGGTGATCAAAGCATTTGGGTTTATATAAGTGGTTGGAGAATCTTGTATTTACAAGAAAGTGAGTGGGAGCTCTGTGGCGTTTCTAATATTATATGTGGATGACATATTACTAATTGGAAACAACGTAGAGTTTTTGGAAAGCATAAAAGGTTACTTGAATAAAAGTTTCTCTATGAAGGACCTAGGAGAAGCTGCTTACATTCTAGGCATTAAGATCTATAGGGATAGATCAAAACGCGTGATAGGACTTTCACAAAGCACATACCTTGATAAAGTTTTGAAGAGGTTCAAAATGGAACAGTCCAAGAAAGGGTTCTTGCCAGTTTTACAAGGTACGAGATTGAGTAAGACTCAGTGCCCAGCAACTGATGAAGATAGAGAGCATATGCGCTTCGTCCCCTATGCTTCAGCCATAGGTTCTATCATGTATGCGATGCTGTGCACTAGACCGGATGTTAGCCTCGCCATAAGTATGGCAGGTAGGTTCCAGAGTAATCCAGGAGTGGATCACTGGACAGCGGTCAAGAATATCCTGAAGTACCTGAAAAGGACTAAGGAGATGTTTCTCGTGTATGGAGGTGTCGAAGAGCTCGTCGTAAAAGGTTACGTCGATGCAAGCTTTGACACAGATCCGGACGACTCTAAGTCGCAAACCGGATACCTATTTATTCTTAATGGGGGTGCGGTAAGCTGGTGCAGTTCCAAGCAAAGCGTCGTAGCAGATTCTACATGTGAAGCGGAGTACATGGCTGCCTCGGAGGCGGCTAAGGAGGGTGTCTGGATGAAGCAGTTCATGACGGATCTTGGAGTGGTGCCAAGCGCACTGAATCCAATAACCTTGTTCTGTGATAACACGGGTGCCATTGCCTTAGCAAAGGAACCACGGTTTCACAAGAAGACCAGACACATCAAACGACGCTTCATCCTCATCCGCGACTACGTCGAGGGAGAGGACATAAATATATGCAAAGTGCACACGGATCTGAATGTAGCAGACCCGCTGACTAAACCTCTTCCACGGCCAAAGCATGATCAACACCAGAACTGTATGTGTGTTAGATTTATTACAATGTAATTCACATGATGATGTGAGGGCTAGATTATTGACTCTAGTGCAAGTGGGAGACTGTTGGAATTATGCCCTAGAGGCAATAATAAATATAGTTATTATTATAATTCCTGTATCAAGATAATCATTTATTATCCATGCTATAATTGTATTGAATGAAGACTCATTTACATGTGTGGATACATAGACAAAACACCGTCCCTAGCAAGCCTCTAGTTGGCTAGCCAGTTGATCAAAGATAGTCGGTGTCTTCTGATTATGAACAAGGTGTTGTTGCTTGATAAGTGGATCACGTCATTAGGAGAATCACGTGATGGACTAGACCCAAACTAATAGACGTAGCATGTTGATCGTGTCATTTTGTTGCTACTGTTTTCTGCGTGTCAAGTATTTATTCCTATGACCATGAGATCATATAACTCACTGACACCGGAGGAATGCTTTGTGTGTATCAAACGTCGCAACGTAACTGGGTGACTATAAAGATGCTCTACAGGTATCTCTGAAGGTGTTAGTTGAGTTAGTATGGATCAAGACTGGGATTTGTCACTCCGTGTGACGAAGAGGTATCTCGGGGCCCACTCGGTAATACAACATCACACACAAGCCTTGCAAGCAATGTAACTTAGTTTAAGTTGCGGGATCTTGTATTACGGAACGAGTAAAGAGACTTGCCGGTAAACGAGATTGAAATAGGTATACGGATACTGACGATCGAATCTCGGGCAAGTAACATACCGAAGGACAAAGGGAATGACATACGGGATTATATGAATCCTTGGCACTGAGGTTCAAACGATAAGATCTTCGTAGAATATGTAGGATCCAATATGGGCATCCAGGTCCCGCTATTGGATATTGACCGAGGAGTCTCTCGGGTCATGTCTACATAGTTCTCCAACCCGCAGGGTCTGCACACTTAAGGTTCGACGTTGTTTTATGCGTATTTGAGTTATATGGTTGGTTACCAAATGTTGTTCGGAGTCCCGGATGAGATCACGGACGTCACGAGGGTTTCTGGAATAGTCCGGAAACGAAGATTGATATATAGGATGACCTCATTTTATTACCGGAAGGTTTTCGGAGTTACCGGGAATGACGAATGGGTTCCGGGAGTTCACCGGGGGGGCAACCCACCCCGGGGAAGCCCATAGGCCATAAGGGTGGCGCACCAGCCCTTAGTGGGCTGGTGGGACAGCCCAAAAGGGCCCTATGCGCCATACAAAGAAAAATCAAAGAGAAATAAAAAAAAAGGGAGGTGGGAAGGAAGGGAAGGACTCCCACCCACCAAACCAAGTCCAACTCGGTTTGGGGGGGGGAGCCTTCCCCCCTTGGACTCGGCCGACCCCCTTGGGGCTCCTTGAGCCCCATGGCAAGGTCCCCTCCCTCCCACCTATATATACGGAGGTATTGGGGCTGATTTGAGATGACTTTTCCACGGCAGCCCGACCACATACCTCCACGGTTTTTCCTCTAGATCGCGTTTCTGCGGAGCTCGGGCGGAGCCCTGCTGAGACAAGGTCATCACCAACCTCCGGAGCGCCGTCACGCTGCCGGAGAACTCTTCTACCTCTCCGTCTCTCTTGCTGGATCAAGAAGGCCAAGATCATCGTCGAGCTGTACGTGTGCTGAACGCGGAGGTGCCGTCCGTTCGGTACTAGATCGTGGGACTGATCGCGGGATTGTTCGCGGGGCGGATCGAGGGACGTGAGGACGTTCCACTACATCAACCGCGTTCACTAACGCTTCTGCTGTACGATCTACAAGGGTACGTAGATCACTCATCCTCTCTCGTAGATGGACATCACCATGATAGGTCTTCGTGCGCGTAGGAAAATTTTTGTTTCCCTTGCGACGTTACCCAACAGTGGTATCAGAGCTAGGTTCATGCGTAGATGTCTTCTCGAGTAGAACATAAAAGTTTTTGTGGGCGGTGATGTGCGTTTTGCTTCCCTCCTTAGTCTTTTCTTGATTCCGCGGTATTGTTGGATTGAAGCGGCTTGGACCGACATTACTCGTACGCTTACGAGAGACTGGTTTCATCGTTACGAGTAACTCCGTTGCTCAAAGATGACTGGCAAGTGTCGGTTTCTCCAACTTTAGTTGAATCGGATTTGACCGAGGAGGTCCTTGGATGAGGTTAAATAGCAACTCATATATCTCCGTTGTGGTGTTTGCGTAAGTAAGATGGGAGCCTACTAAATACCCTTGGTCACCACGTAAAACATGCAACAACAAAATTAGAGGACGTCTAACTTGTTTTTTCAGGGTATGCTTGTGATGTGATATGGCCAACGATGTGATGTGATATATTGGATGTATGAGATGATCATGTTGTAATAGAAATATCGACTTGCACGTCGATGGTACGGCAACCGGCAGGAGCCATAGGGTTGTCTTTATACTAACGTTTGTGCTTGCAGATGCGTTTACTATTTTGCTAGGATGTAGCTTTAGTAGTAATAGCATGAGTAGCACGACAACCCCGATGGCAACACGTTGATGGAGATCATGGCGTGGCGCCGGTGACAAGAAGATCGTGCTGGTGCTTTGGTGATGAAGATCAAGAAGCACGTGATGATGGCCATATCATGTCACTTATGAATTGCATGTGATGTTAATTCTTTTATGCACCTTTTTTTTGCTTAGAACGACGGTAGCATTATGAGGTGATCTCTCACTAAAATTTCAAGACGAAATTGTGTTATCCCCGACTGTGCACCGTTGCTACAGTTCGTCGTTTCGAGACACCACGTGATGATCGGGTGTGATAGACTCAACGTTCACATACAACGGGTGCAAAACAGTTGCGCACGCGGAACACTCGGGTTAAGCTTGACGAGCCTAGCATGTGCAGACATGGCCTCGGAACACATGAGACCGGAAGGTCGATAATGAATCATATAGATGATATGATTAGCATAGGGATGCTTACCACTAAAACTATACTCAACTCACGTGATGATCGGACTTGAGCTAGTGTAAGTGGATCATGAACCACTCAAATGACTAGAGAGATGTACTTTTTGAGTGGGAGTTTAGTGAATAATTTGATTAAGTTAAACTCTAATTATCTTGAACATAGTCTAAGTCCACTTTGAATATATTTGTGTTGTAGATCATGGCTCACGCGACAGTCATCCTGAATTTTAATACGTTCCTAGAGAAAGCTAAGTTGAAAGATGATGGAAGCAACTTTGTAGACTGGGCTCGTAATCTTAAGCTAATCTTACAAGCTGGGAAGAAGGATTATGTCCTTAATGCTGCGTTAGGAGATGAACCACCCTCTACGGCTGATCAGGATGTTAAGAACGCTTGGTTAGCACGTAAGGAGGACTACTCAATAGTTCAATGTGCAGTTTTGTATGGCTTAGAGCCGGGACTTCAACGTCGCTTTGAGCGTCATGGAGCATTTGAGATGTTCCAGGAGTTGAAGTTTATCTTTCAGAAGAACGCCCGGATCGAGAGGTATGAGACCTCCGATAAATTCTATGCTTGCAAGATGGAGGAAAACTCATCTGTCAGTGAACATGTGCTCAAAATGTCTGGGTACTCAAACCGTCTAGCTGAGCTAGGGATTGAACTCCCGCAAGAAGCTATCACTGACAGAATCCTTCAATCACTGCCGCCAAGCTATAAAGGCTTTGTGTTGAACTACAACATGCAAGGGATGAACAAGTCTCCCGGCGAGTTGTTTGCGATGCTGAAAGTCGCAGAGTCTGAACTCCGTAAAGAGCATCAAGTGTTGATGGTGAATAAGACCACTAGTTTCAAGAGAAACGGCAAAGGCAAGAAGGGCAATTCGAAGAAGATAGGCAAGCCTTTTGCCAATCCGACGAAGAAACCCAAAGCTGGACCTAAGCCTGAAACGAAGTGTTACTATTGCAAGGGTATGGGTCACTGGAAGCGCAATTGCCCCAAGTATCTGGCAGATAAGAAGGCGGCCAAAGAAAAATCAGGTATATTTGATATACATGTTATTGATGTGTACTTAACCGGCTCTCGTAGTAGTGCCTGGGTATTCGATACCGGTTCTGTTGCTCATATTTGCAACTCGAAACAGGAACTGCGGAATAGACGAAGGCTGGCGAAAGATGAAGTGACGATGCACGTAGGAAATGGTTCCAAGGTTGATGCAATCGCCGTCGGCACAGTGTCACTTCAGTTACCGTCAGGATTAGTGATGAACTTAAATCATTGTTATTTAGTGCCTGCGTTGAGCATGAACATTATATCTGGATCTTGTTTATTGCGAGACGGTTACTCTTTTAAGTCAGAGAATAATGGTTGTTCTATTTCTATGAGTAACATCTTTTATGGTCATGCACCGAATGTGAGAGGATTGTTCATATTGAATCTTGATAGCGATACGCATATACATAACATTGAGACCAAAAGAGTTAGAGTTAACAATGATAGCGCCATATTTTTGTGGCACTGCCGCTTGGGTCATATTGGTGTAAAACGCATGAAGAAACTCCATGCTGATGGACTTTTGGAGTCACTTGACTTTGATTCACTTGACACGTGCGAACCATGCCTCATGGGCAAGATGACTAAGACTCCGTTCTCCGGAACAATGGAGCGTGCAAGTGACTTGATGGAAATCATACATACCGATGTGTGTGGTCCAATGAGCATGGAGGCACGCGGCGGATATCGTTATTTTCTCACCTTCACTGACGATTTAAGTAGATATGGTTATGTCTACTTGATGAAGCACAAGTCTGAAACATTTGAAAAGTTCAAGCAGTTTCAGAGTGAAGTGGAAAATCATCGTAACAAGAAGATCAAGTTCCTGCGGTCTGATCGTGGGGGTGAATATCTGAGTTTCGAGTTTGGTACTCACTTAAGACAATGTGGAATTGTGTAGCGACCCGACTCAACGAGTCAAGCCTCTGGTGTTTCTGTACCATCCCAAGATCATGCTGGTACACACACAGTACATAATGTATATATTCAAGAGTGCAATCACACAGCTTTATTAATCGAAATCTCATAAAGAGTACTTTATTACAATAAAGGAGTACAATAAAGTGGCTGAAGGCCAACTCATGAGATTATCTAATGAAGACTAAGCGGAAGCATCAGGTAGACGAGTCCATCCGACTCCAAGGGCATGTCGCTGAGCGTAGAACGGTAGCCTCACTCCTGGTCGGAAAAGTACTCTGCAACATGATACGTTGCAGCCGTGTAGGTCAGCATATTGAATATGCTGGCAAATCATCAAGAGAGGGAGTAAAATAATCACTATCTCTACATGCATATTTAGCCGGTGGAGCTAAGTTTTTTTGCATAAAGCTAGTTTTATCCTACAACAAAAGGGTTTGAAAGCAAAATATTACTACATAGTTTGTTGTTAACGAGATGGTTCCGCCAACCAATTCTCGTACCCGAATAGTTGTTAACACCCACATCATTATTAAGTTGTGTCGAGAGTTCAGGGGAAATTCAATGCCTTCGGCTCAAGTTGTCCATGACCGTGGACACGGCTAATCGATTAGGTTGAGTACTCTGCAGAGTTTTGCACACGTTCCCCACAAGATTTGATCGCCTCCGGGTTTGTCCTCGCACTTCAGGGTGTTTGAAGACCGGATGATCAAAACATGGTCTTTCAACGGGTCCCTCTGAATCCCTGTCGGTGCCCATCCATTCCTACCGTTCGTCTACATCTGCTAGCACCGCCTGTCCAGAGTCGCCGCGTTGTCCAACCAAGCCAGAGCCCATAATGACTTGTGGCTGTGCAGGTAAGCCTTGAGTCTTGAAGTCTCCGTCCGTCCCTTTGAGCCTGGGTGAAGCTTTCCGCAGGATGACATGGCCTCTCCAGCATCCCGGGCATCCACTGGGTTTTCCAGGGAGCCGATCTACCGTCCTTCACCCAGTGTTGCATTGCGTCCGAGGTCTTGAAAATCTTGTCTTAGTCCGGTCTTGATTATTATATCAACCTCGCATCACTCGTGGAATACACTCAACCGATAACCCGTCTACTAGAGCATAGCATATATAACATTGTCGTCCCGGGGCCAAGTATCGGGGTGTTGGTGTTCCTACCACATGATACTACACCTATGACTAAAGTTTCCAAGTACCTAGGCAGCATGCAAAATAGGGCAAAGAAGGTGATCTACTATGCATTGAAAACATAGGTAAAATAACATGATCAAAGATGACTTGCCTTGATGATAGTTGTCCTGCTCGAGCGTCTCTAAGTAACACGCTTCGCACTCCGGATGATCTACCGATACAAACACAAAGCACACCATAAGCAATTCAATCATTCCACGAGAAAAAAAAAATAACATCACATGCAAAGATTGGCAAACGACTACGCAAAAGAATTTTATCGCACGTCGGTAGGACAGAAACTTGTTTCTGTTGAAAACACTAGTAAAAATACTTGGAAAATTCTGAAAATTCTACTACAGTAAGGTTTTATCACTAGAAAACTGCAGCAAAAAGAATCAACTCAATATCATTTTTCAAACTCCTGGAATAGGCAAAACAGTGTTTAAACTAAATCTGCTCTAACTTATATTTGAAAATTCCCAACACAGAACAATTATATATTTTTAAAAACTACAGGAAATTTGTGAGCTACTGGAAAAAGAATCAATGTCATTGGACGTAGGGATAAAAAGTTGTGATCAAAACAAGATTGAAAGTTTCTGTTTTCGAAATCTGGACAGAAATTACGAAACTGCTAGTGTTAATGAGAGGCACACGTGGCAAGCTTCTAATGGCTGAGATGGAGTGCATGAAATAGAGAGAGAGAGGTTGCTACCTGCTGCTGGAGGTGTTGCACTGGCAAGAAAGGAGATGGCCGGCGAGGAAGGAGGGAGTAGCTCCGGGCGGTGGGGCGTCGGGCGGCGGCGGTGAGGTTCCTCCTCCGCGGGGAAGAGGCGGCGGTGGAGAGAGAGTTCGGGGAGGGCTCCTCCTCCGCGACGAGGCCGAGGTGCAGCAGCTTTCGGGCGGCTGCCGCTGCTCGCGGCGGCGGCTAGGGCGGCGGTGGGGTGAGGCGCCGGCGGCGGCTTGTGGAGGCGGCGGTGGAGAGACGGCGGCTAGGGTTGGGGAGAGGTGGAGGTGGGGGGGGGGGTTATATAGGCTTAGGGGAGGAGAGTAGAAAGGAAGGAGAGGGAGAACTTTGGGAAGGAGATCATGGGAGAGAAAAATAGGAAAGAGAGGGAGGAGAAAGAAGGAAGAGAGAAATAAGGAAAAGGGAGAGAAAATAGGAAGGAGGAGACGTGGGGAGGGAGAGGGATTGGGGACGTGGGGGAGGCTGCATGCAAGGCATGCGTGCATGCATGGGGTGGCTGGGCTGTTTTTTTTTTTGTGAAAAAAAAAAACAAACAAACAGCAGCAACAAAAAGAAAAAAAACAAAAAAGAACAGAAAAAATATATTTTCCTAGCTAACAAAATACTAGGAAAAAAAGTACTAATATACATATATGCGCTAGAATACTTAGGAAAACAAAATACATATACAACTAATACATATATAATATATATAGGAACCCTAGTTCCACCTAATGCAACTAAAAAAAAGTTTTATGCACTAGGATCACACAACGCGATCGAAAAAAAAAACTCGACTAAAATAATTCGGAGTTTGGAAAAATTTGCAAAAATCAAAAATGATGACTTTAACTCACAGGGGAGAAGTCATATTATCTCCGCTCCGATAAATTGCCTGCAGTCACATAACGATAAAATTTTTCAGAGGAACACAATGATGCATAAAATGTGGGATGCAAATGAATGATCTATTAACATCCGAATTTACGAAAATTGGGATGTTACAAACCTACCCACCTTAAGATGAATCTCGCCCTCGAGATTCGGGTTGACTAGAAAATAGG
The DNA here is from genome assembly GCF_904849725.1 of Hordeum vulgare subsp. vulgare. Taxonomy (NCBI): domain Eukaryota; kingdom Viridiplantae; phylum Streptophyta; class Magnoliopsida; order Poales; family Poaceae; genus Hordeum; species Hordeum vulgare. The sequence goes on from NC_058523.1 coordinate 63,248,938, forward strand.
TGCGGCTGGTCTCGACGAAGATCCTCTTCTCGTTCCCAGGTGGCTTCTTCCTCGGTGTGGTGGCTCCACAACACCTTGCAGAACTTGATGATCTTGCTGCGGGTAACTCTGTTGGCGGTCTCGAGAATTCGGACGGGTTTCTCCTCATACGTCAGATCACTGTCAAGCTGTATGGCCTCTAGGGGCACTGTATCTCTCAACGGAACATCGGCCATCTCAGCGTGGCATTTCTTCAACTGGGAAACATGGAAGACATCATGAACTCCGGACAATCCTTCCGGCAGTTCCAGTTTGTATGCAACTTCGCCTCTACGTTCAAGAATTTTGTAGGGGCCAATGAAACGTGGTGCTAGTTTTCCTTTCACACCGAATCTCTTGATTCCTCGAAGTGGAGACACCCGAAGATATGCTCGATCTCCCACTTCGTATGTTACTTCCTTGCGTTTGCTGTCGGCATAACTCTTCTGCCTGGACTGAGCTATCTTGAGTCGGTCACGAATAAGCTTGACCTTCTCTTCAGAATCTCGGATGAGGTCGGGACCAAAAAGTTGTCGGTCGCCAACTCCATCCCACGTCAATGGTGTTCTGCACCTCCTTCCGTATAGAGCTTCGAAAGGGGCCATCTTCAGACTGGTCTGGTAGCTGTTGTTGTATGAGAACTCGGCATACGGTAAATTGTCATCCCAACTAGACCCATAGTCTAGTGCGCAAGCTCTCAACATGTCTTCCAGAATTTGATTAACTCTCTCGGTCTGTCCATCTGTCTGCGGGTGAAATGCTGTGCTGAACTCCAATCTTGTTCCCAAGGTTTCGTGCAGTTGGTGCCAAAATTTTGATGTGAACTGAGTCCCTCTATCAGACACAATGCTCTTTGGTACTCCGTGCAGACATACGATCCTCGTCATATAAATCTTGGCCAGCTTGGCACTAGTGTAGGTAGTCTTCACCGGAATGAAGTGAGCTACCTTGGTCAACCGATCGACCACAACCCAAATAGAATCATAGCCAGAACGGGTCCGAGGTAATCCTGTGATGAAGTCCATACCAAGCTTTTCCCATTTCCATTCGGGTATCGGCAGAGGTTGGAGCAAACCTGCTGGCTTCTGATGCTCGGCTTTTACTCGCTGACAAACATCGCATATGGCTACGTACTCGGCAATGTCTTTCTTCAATCCTGTCCACCAGAAACTTTCTTTCAGATCCAGATACATCTTAGTGTTACCGGGGTGTATCGAGTACGGGGAATCATGAGCCTCCTGCAGTATCAACTTCCTGAGTTTGGGATCATTGGGCACATAGATGCGATCCTCAAACCATAAAGTTCCGTGTTCATCCTCACGAAAACCTTTAGCTTTCCCGTCTTCCATTTTCTGCTTAATCTCAGCTATCTCTTTGTCAGCTTTCTGTGCTTCACGGATCTTTTCCGTCAAGGTAGACTGAATTTCCAGTGTGGCAACAAATCCTCTTGGAACTATATAGGATGACCTCATTTTATTACCGGAAGGTTTTCGGAGTTACCGGGAATGACGAATGGGTTCCGGGAGTTCACCGGGGGGGCAACCCACCCCAGGGAAGCCCATAGGCCATAAGGGTGGCGCACCAGCCCTTAGTGGGCTGGTGGGACAGCCCAAAAGGGCCCTATGCGCCATACAAAGAAAAATCAAAGAGAAAGAAAAAAAGGGAGGTGGGAAGGAAGGGAAGGACTCCCATCCACCAAACCAAGTCCAACTCGGTTTGGGGGGGGGAGCCTTCCCCCCTTGGACTCGGCCGACCCCCTTGGGGCTCCTTGAGCCCCATGGCAAGGTCCCCTCCCTCCCACCTATATATACGGAGGTATTGGGGCTGATTTGAGACGACTTTTCCACGGCAGCCCGACCACATACCTCCACGGTTTTTCCTCTAGATCGCGTTTCTGCGGAGCTCGGGCGGAGCCCTGCTGAGACAAGGTCATCACCAACCTCCGGAGCGCCGTCATGCTGCCGGAGAACTCTTCTACCTCTCCGTCTCTCTTGCTGGATCAAGAAGGCCAAGATCATCGTCGAGCTGTACGTGTGCTGAACGCGGAGGTGCCGTCCGTTCGGTACTAGATCGTGGGACTGATCGCGGGATTGTTCGCGGGGCGGATCGAGGGACGTGAGGACGTTCCACTACATCAACCGCGTTCACTAACGCTTCTGCTGTACGATCTACAAGGGTACGTAGATCACTCATCCCCTCTCGTAGATGGACATCACCATGATAGGTCTTCGTGCGCGTAGGAAAATTTTTGTTTCCCTTGCGACGTTACCCAACAGTGGTATCAGAGCTAGGTTCATGCGTAGATGTCTTCTCGAGTAGAACATAAAAGTTTTTGTGGGCGGTGATGTGCGTTTTGCTTCCCTCCTTAGTCTTTTCTTGATTCCGCGGTATTGTTGGATTGAAGCGGCTTGGACCGACATTACTCGTACGCTTACAAGAGACTGGTTTCATCGTTACGAGTAACTCCGTTGCTCAAAGATGACTGGCAAGTGTCGGTTTCTCCAACTTTAGTTGAATCGGATTTGACCGAGGAGGTCCTTGGATGAGGTTAAATAGCAACTCATATATCTCCGTTGTGGTGTTTGCGTAAGTAAGATGCGAGCCTACTAAATACCCTTGGTCACCACGTAAAACATGCAACAACAAAATTAGAGGACGTCTAACTTGTTTTTGCAGGGTATCCTTGTGATGTGATATGGCCAACGATGTGATGTGATATATTGGATGTATGAGATGATCATGTTGTAATAGAAATATCGACTTGCACGTCGATGGTACGGCAACTGGCAGGAGCCATAGGGTTGTCTTTATACTAACGTTTGTGCTTGCAGATGCGTTTACTATTTTGCTAGGATGTAGCTTTAGTAGTAATAGCATGAGTAGCACGACAACCCCGATGGCAACACGTTGATGGAGATCATGGCGTGGCGCCGGTGACAAGAAGATCGTGCTGGTGCTTTGGTGATGAAGATCAAGAAGCACGTGATGATGGCCATATCATGTCACTTATGAATTGCATGTGATGTTAATTCTTTTATGCACCTTTTTTTTGCTTAGAACGACGGTAGCATTATGAGGTGATCTCTCACTAAAATTTCAAGACGAAATTTTGTTATCCCCGACTGTGCACCGTTGCTACAGTTCGTCGTTTCGAGACACCACGTGATGATCGGGTGTGATAGACTCAACGTTCACATACAACGGGTGCAAAACAGTTGCGCACGCGGAACACTCGGGTTAAGCTTGACGAGCCTAGCATGTGCAGACATGGCCTCGGAACACATGAGACCGGAAGGTCGATAATGAATCATATAGATGATATGATTAGCATAGGGATGCTTACCACTAAAACTATACTCAACTCACGTGATGATCGGACTTGAGCTAGTGTAAGTGGATCATGAACCACTCAAATGACTAGAGAGATGTACTTTTTGAGTGGGAGTTTAGCGAATAATTTGATTAAGTTAAACTCTAATTATCTTGAACATAGTCTAAGTCCACTTTGAATATATTTGTGTTGTAGATCATGGCTCACGCGACAGTCATCCTGAATTTTAATACGTTCCTAGAGAAAGCTAAGTTGAAAGATGATGGAAGCAACTTTGTAGACTGGGCTCGTAATCTTAAGCTAATCTTACAAGCTGGGAAGAAGGATTATGTCCTTAATGCTGCGTTAGGAGATGAACCACCCTCTACGGCTGATCAGGATGTTAAGAACGCTTGGTTAGCACGTAAGGAGGACTACTCAATAGTTCAATGTGCAGTTTTGTATGGCTTAGAGCCGGGACTTCAACGTCGCTTTGAGCGTCATGGAGCATTTGAGATGTTCCAGGAGTTGAAGTTTATCTTTCAGAAGAACGCCCGGATCGAGAGGTATGAGACCTCCGATAAATTCTATGCTTGCAAGATGGAGGAAAACTCATCTGTCAGTGAACATGTGCTCAAAATGTCTGGGTACTCAAACCGTCTAGCTGAGCTAGGGATTGAACTCCCGCAAGAAGCTATCACTGACAGAATCCTCCAATCACTGCCGCCAAGCTATAAAGGCTTTGTGTTGAACTACAACATGCAAGGGATGAACAAGTCTCCCGGCGAGTTGTTTGCGATGCTGAAAGTCGCAGAGTCTGAACTCCGTAAAGAGCATCAAGTGTTGATGGTGAGCAAGACCACTAGTTTCAAGAGAAACGGCAAAGGCAAGAAGGGCAATTCGAAGAAGAGCGGCAAGCCTATTGCCAATCCGACGAAGAAACCCAAAGCTGGACCTAAGCCTGAAACGAAGTGTTACTATTGCAAGGGTATGGGTCACTGGAAGCGCAATTGCCCCAAGTATCTGGCAGATAAGAAGGCGGGCAAAGAAAAATCAGGTATATTTGATATACATGTTATTGATGTGTACTTAACCGGCTCTCGTAGTAGTGCCTGGGTATTCGATACCAGTTCTGTTGCTCACATTTGCAACTCGAAGCAGGAACTGCGGAATAGACGGAGGCTGGCGAAAGACGAAGTGACGATGCGCGTAGGAAACGGTTCCAAGGTTGATGCAATCGCCGTCGGCACCGTGTCACTTCAACTACCGTCGGGATTAGTGATGAACTTAAATCATTGTTATTTAGTGCCTGCGTTGAGCATGAACATTATATCAGGATCTTGTTTATTGCGAGACGGTTACTCTTTTAAGTCTGAGAATAATGGTTGTTCTATTTCTATGAGTAACATCTTTTATGGTCATGCACCGAATGTTAGAGGATTGTTCATATTGAATCTTGATAGCGATACGCATATACATAACATTGAGACCAAAAGAGTTAGAGTTAACAATGATAGCGCCATATTTTTGTGGCACTGCCGCTTGGGTCATATTGGTGTAAAACGCATGAAGAAACTCCATGCTGATGGACTTTTGGAGTCACTTGACTTTGATTCACTTGACACGTGCGAACCATGCCTCATGGGCAAGATGACTAAGACTCCGTTCTCCGGAACAATGGAGCGTGCAAGTGACTTGTTGGAAATCATACATACCGATGTGTGTGGTCCAATGAGCATGGAGGCACGCGGCGGATATCATTATTTTCTCACCTTCACTGACGATTTAAGTAGATATGGTTATGTCTACTTGATGAAGCACAAGTCTGAAACATTTGAAAAGTTCAAGCAGTTTCAGAGTGAAGTGGAAAATCATCGTAACAAGAAGATCAAGTTCCTGCGGTCTGATCGTGGGGGTGAGTATCTGAGTTTCGAGTTTGGTACTCACTTAAGACAATGTGGAATTGTGTAGCAATTAACACCGCCTGGAACACCACAGCGTAATGGTGTGTCCGAACGTCGTAATCGTACTTTATTAGAAATGGTGCGATCTATGATGTCTCTTACTGATTTGCCGTTATCGTTTTGGGGTTATGCATTAGAAACAGCTGCATTCACTTTAAATAGGGCACCATCGAAATCCGTTGAGACGACACCATACGAACTGTGGTATGGCAAAAGGCCAAAGTTGTCGTTTCTTAAAGTTTGGGGATGCGATGCTTATGTCAAAAAGCTTCAGCCTGAAAAGCTGGAACCCAAAGCGGAAAAGTGCGTCTTCATAGGCTACCCAAAAGAGACAGTTGGGTACACCTTCTATCTCAAATCCGAGGGCAAAGTGTTTGTTGCTAAGAACGGAACTTTTCTCGAGAAGGAGTTTCTCTCGAGAGAATTGAGTGGGAGGAAGATAGAACTTGACGAGGTTGTCGAACCTCTCATCCCTCTGGATGGTGGCGCAGGGCAAGGGGAAACCCCTGTGATTGCGATGCCGGTTGAGGAGGAAGTTAATGATGATGATCATGAAACTCCAGTTCAAGTTTCTGTTGAACCACGCTGGTCGACGAGATCACGCGCTGCTCCAGAGTGGTGCGGTAATCCCGTCTTGACGATCATGTTGTTAGACAACAATGAACCTGCAAATTATGAAGAAGCAATGGTGGGCCCAGATTCCAACAAATGGCTAGAAGCCATGAAATCCGAGATAGGATCCATGTATGAGAACAAAGTATGGACTTTGGAGATACTACCTGAGGGCCGCAAGGCTATTCAGAACAAATGGATTTTTAAGAAGAAGACGGACGCTGACGGTAATGTGACCGTTTATAAAGCTCGACTTGTGGCAAAGGGTTTTTCACAAGTTCCAGGAATTGACTACGATGAGACTTTCTCTCCCGTAGCGATGCTTAAGTCCGTCAGAATCATGTTAGCAATAGCTGCATTTTTCGATTATGAAATTTGGCAGATGGATGTCAAAACGGCGTTCCTTAACGGTTTCCTTAAGGAAGAGTTGTATATGATGCAACCCGAAGGTTTTGTCGATCCTGAAAATGCTGACAAGGTGTGCAAGCTCCAGCGATCCATTTATGGACTGGTGCAAGCATCTCGGAGTTGGAACAAACGCTTTGATGAGGTGATCAAAGCATTTGGGTTTATACAAGTGGTTGGAGAATCTTGTATTTACAAGAAAGTGAGTGGGAGCTCTGTGGCGTTTCTAATATTATATGTGGATGACATATTACTGATTGGAAACAACGTAGAGCTTTTGGAGAGCATAAAAGGTTACTTGAATAAAAGTTTCTCTATGAAGGACCTAGGAGAAGCTGCTTGCATTCTAGGCATTAAGATCTATAGGGATAGATCAAAACGCCTGATAGGACTTTCACAAAGCACATACCTTGATAAAGTTTTGAAGAGGTTCAAAATGGAACAGTCCAAGAAAGGGTTCTTGCCAGTGTTACAAGGTACGAGATTGAGTAAGACTCAGTGCCCAGCAACTGATGAAGATAGAGAGCATATGCGCTCCGTCCCCTATGCTTCAGCCATAGGCTCTATCATGTATGCGATGCTGTGCACTAGACCGGATGTTAGTCTAGCCATAAGTATGGCAGGCAGGTTCCAGAGTAATCCAGGAGTGGATCACTGGACAGCGGTCAAGAATATCCTGAAGTACCTGAAAAGGACTAAGGAGATGTTTCTCGTGTATGGAGGTGACGAAGAGCTCGCCGTAAAAGGTTACGTCGACGCAAGCTTTGACACAGATCCGGACGACTCTAAGTCGCAAACCGGATACGTATTTATTCTTAATGGGGGTGCAGTAAGCTGGTACAGTTCCAAGCAAAGCGTCGTAGCAGATTCTACATGTGAAGCGGAGTACATGGCTGCCTCGGAGGCGGCTAAGGAGGGTGTCTGGATGAAGCAGTTGATGACGGATCTTGGAGTGGTGCCAAGTGCACTGGATCCAATAACCCTGTTCTGTGACAACACTCGTGCCATTGCCTTAGCAAAGGAACCAAGGTTTCACAAGAAGACCAGACACATCAAACGACGCTTCAACCTCATCCGTGACTACGTCGAGGAGGAGGACGTAAATATATGCAAAGTGCACACGGATCTGAATGTAGCAGACCCGCTGACTAAACCTCTTCCACGGCCAAAACATGATCGACACCAGAACTGTATGGGTGTTAGATTTATTACAATGTAATTCACATGGTGATGTGAGGGCTAGATTATTGACTCTAGTGCAAGTGGGAGACTGTTGGAATTATGCCCTAGAGGCAATAATAAATGTATAGTTATTATTATAATTCCTGTATCAAGATAATAGTTTATTATCCATGCTATAATTGTATTGAATGAAGACTCATTTACATGTGTGGATACATAGACAAAACACCGTCCCTAGCATGCCTCTAGTTGGCTAGCCAGTTGATCAATGATAGTCAGTGTCTTCTGATTATGAACAAGGTGTTGTTGCTTGATAACTGGATCACGTCATTGGGAGAATCACGTGATGGACTAGACCCAAACTAATAGACGTAGCATGTTGATCGTGTCATTTTGTTGCTACTGTTTTCTGCGTGTCAAGTATTTATTCCTATGACCATGAGATCATATAACTCACTGACACCGGAGGAATGCTTTGTGTGTATCAAACGTCGCAACGTAACTGGGTGACTATAAAGATGCTCTACAGGTATCTCCGAAGGTGTTAGTTGAGTTAGTATGGATCAAGACTGGGATTTGTCACTCCGTGTGACGGAGAGGTATCTCGGGGCCCACTCGGTAATACAACATCACACACAAGCCTTGCAAGCAATGTAACTTAGTGTAAGTTGCGGGATCTTGTATTACGGAACGAGTAAAGAGACTTGCCGGTAAACGAGATTGAAATAGGTATGCGGATACTGACGATCGAATCTCGGGCAAGTAACATACCGAAGGACAAAGGGAATGACATACGGGATTATATGAATCCTTGGCACTGAGGTTCAAACGATAAAAAATCTTCGTAGAATATGTAGGATCCAATATGGGCATCCAGGTCCCGCTGTTGGATATTGACCGAGGAGTCTCTCGGGTCATGTCTACATAGTTCTCGAACCCGCAGGGTCTGCACACTTAAGGTTCGACATTGTTTTATGCGTATTTGAGTTATATGGTTGGTTACCGAATGTTGTTCGGAGTCCCGGATGAGATCACGGACGTCACGAGGGTTTCCGGAATGGTCCGGAAACGAAGATTGATATATAGGATGACCTCATTTGATTACCGGAAGGTTTTCGGAGTTACCGGGAATGTACCGGGAATGACGAATGGGTTCCGGGAGTTCACCGGAGGGGGGCAACCCACTCCGGGGAAGCCCATAGGTATTTGGGGGGGTCACACCAGCCCTTAGTGGGCTGGTGGGACAGCCCACCAATCCCCTATGCGCCAAGAAAGAAAATATCAAAGGAAAGAAAAAAAAGAGGGAAAGGTGGGAAGGGGGAAGGACTCCCTCCCACCAAACCAAGTAGGACTCGGTTTGGGGGGGGAGAGTCCTCCCCCCTGGCTCGGCCGACCCCTTGGGGTTCCCTTGGACCCCAAGGCAAGGTCCCCCTCCCTCCTCCTATATATATGGGGCTTTTAGGGCAGATTTGAGACGACTTTTCTCACGGCTGCCCGACCACATACCTCCATAGTTTTTCCTCTAGATCGTGTTTCTGCGGAGCTCGGGCGGAGCCCTGCTGAGACAAGATCATCACCAACCTCCGGAGCGCCGTCACGCTGCCGGAGAACTCTTCTACCTCTCCGTCTCTCTTGCTGGATCAAGAAGGCCGAGATCATCGTCGAGCTGTACGTGTGCTGAACGCGGAGGTGCCATCCGTTCGGTACTAGATCGTGGGACTGATCGCGGGATTGTTCGCGGGGCGGATCGAGGGACGTGAGGACGTTCCACTACATCAACCGCGATCTCTAATCGCTTCTGCTGTACGATCTACAAGGGTACGTAGATCACTCATCCCCTCTCGTAGATGGACATCACCATGATAGGTCTTCGTGCGCGTAGGAAAATTTTTGTTTCCCATGCGACGTTCTCCAACAGTTAGTACCGCTTACCTAGCCTCAGCAACGGCACCGACAAAGTCTTGCAACAAGTAACAGCGGAGTAGCAAGGAACAGTAGTACCAGCAGCAGCAAAGTAACAAGTAACAACAGTAGCAGCAAAGTAACAGCAGTAGTGACAACAGCAAAGTGGCCCAATCCCTCTTGTAGCAAGGGACAAGCCTAGGCAAAATAACATAGCGAGGACCAGTAGTAAAAGACTCATAGGCAGTGGATCAGTGATGGATGAGTGTGACGGATGTGATTCATCGTGTAACAGCTATAACACGGAGAGATATGTGGCTAGCTCCCGTTCATCAATCTAATGTAGGCATGTATTCCGTATGTAGTCATACGTGCTTAGGGAAAAGAACTTGCATGACATCTATTGTCCATCCCTCCCGTGGCAGCGGGGTCCTAATGGAAACTACGGGATATTAAGGTTCTCCTTTTAATAAAGAACCGGACCAACGCATTAACACGCGGTGAATACATGAACTCCTCATACTATGGTCATCTCCGGTAGTGGTTCCGGCTATTATCACTCTGGGGTTGCCGGGTCATAACACACAGTAGGTGACTACAACTCGCAAGATAGGATCTAAAACACACATATATTGGCGACAACATAATAGGTTCTGATCTGAAATCATGGCACTCGGGCCCTAGTGACAAGCATTAAGCATAGCCAAGTAGTAGCAACATCAATCTAGAACATAGTGGGTACTAGGGATCAATCCCCGTCAAGAACTAACTCGATTACATGATAGATCTCATCCAACTCATCACCGTCCAGCAAGCCTACGATGAGATTACTCACGAACGATGAAGAGCATCATGGAATTGTCGATGGAGAAAGGTTGATGATGACGATGGCGACAATTTCCCCTCTCCGGAGCCCGAAACGGACTCCAAATCTGCCCTCCAGATGAAGAACAGGATGTGGCGGCGCCTCCGTATCGCAAAACGCGATGAAACCTTCTCTCTGATTTTTTTTCCAGGCGAAACGGAAGATATAGAGCTGAGATTGGGGGTGGTGGTGCCATGTGGGCCCCACAAGCCTGCACGGCGCGGCCATAGGGGGTGGTCGCGACCTGTGTGCTTGTGGCCCACTGGCATGCCCCCTCTGGTGGATCTTTGCGCAGGTATTTTTCTTTTATTCCAGAAAAAATCTCCGTAAATTTTCAGGACGTTCCGATAACTTTCATTTCTGCACAAAAATAACAACATGGCAATTCTGCAGAAAACATCGTCAGTCCGGGTTAGTTCCATTAAAATCATGCAAATTAGAGTCCAAAACAAGGGCAAAAGAGTTCGGAAAAGTAGATACGACGGAGACGTATCAGCGTGCATCTAGCTTTTTGATTGGCTTGGCTTCTATCCACTTGGTGAATTTGTCGACTGCAGCTAGTGAATCCTCCTTGCTCTGTATGGAAGGGTCCAACCATGTCCAAGCCCCACATGGCAAAAGGCCATATGAGGGGGATTGTCTTTAGAGAAGATGACGGCTTATGCGATTTGTTGGAGTAGAATTGACATCCTTCACAACGGTCTACAAGCTCTTTGGACATTTCACCTGCACGTGGCTAGAAGAATCCAGCTCGGATCTGCGAATGATCTGTCTAGCTTCGTCTTCATCTTCGGGTAGTTCTTGCCTCAGGATGTATGCAATATATGGCACTGTCCAATCGTGCGTGACCACTCGAATCTCCATGATTAGGTCGACAACTGTCGGGATTTCAACTTCTGTCGGATCAACTGCACTTGTAGGCTAAGGAGGTTCTTCAGTGAATGGATCTTCTTGTATTGAAGGTGTGTGTATGTGCTCCAAACAAACATCACTGGGCACAATTTTCTGAGTGGATCTGATTTTTGCTAATTCATCAGCAGCTTGATTCCTCAATCGACGAACGTGATGAAGTTCCAAACCTTCAAACCTTTTCTCAAGTTTTCTGACTGCATTGCAGTATCTAGTCATGGCAGGGTTTCTCACATCCCAGTCTTTCATTACTTGATTAACCACTAGATCCGAGTCACCGTATACCATCAAGCGACGGACGCCGAGTGAAATGGCCATACACAGCTCATAAAGGAGAGCTTCATACTCTGCTTCATTGTTAGAGGAATCAAAGTGAATCTGCAATACATGACTGAGCTTGTCACCCTTCGGGGATATAAGAACTATGCCTGCACCAGAACCACTCAGCATCTTCGAGCCATCAAAGAACATAGTCCAATGTGCCGAGTGAGTTGGCGTTGGTTGCTGTTGTTCCACCCATTCGGCCATGAAATCCGCTAGAACTTGAGATTTAATGGCTTTCTTGGCTTCGAACTTTATGTCACAATATAATAGCTCCATTGCACATTCCGCCACTCGGCCCGATGCATCCCGATTGTGAAGGATTTCTCACAATGGGGCATCACTGACCACAGACACCAAGTGATCTTGAAAATAATGAGCTACCTTCTTCGCAGTCATATAAATCTCATAAAGGAGCTTCTAATAGTGGAGATACCTCTGCTTGGAAGGAGTCAATACCTCAGAAACATAATATACTGGGCGTTGAATCTTGTAAGCCTTGCCTTCCTCCTCTCGCTCGACTATCAGGATTGTGCTGACAACTTGATTTGTGGCCGCTATGTACAAGAGGAGTGGCTCTTTGTTGTACAGAGTAGCAAGAACCGGCTGGGTGGATAGCAGAGTTTTTAACTCGACGAATGCAGCTTCTGCTTCGGGATTCCACTCGAATGTATCGGACTTCTTCATGAGTCGATACAGTGGTAAGGCTTTCTCTCCGAGTCGAGATATGAATCTGCTTAATGCTGCCAAACATCATGTAAGTTTCTGGACGTCGTGCACTCGCACGGGGCTTTTCATTCAGACGTTTGCCCCGATCTTTTCGGGGTTAACATCGATTCCTCGTTCGGAAACGAGAAAACCGAGTAACTTGCCGCTGGGTACTCCGAATGTGCACTTGGCTGGGTTGAGCTTGATGTCGTACCTTCGAAGGTTGGCAAACGTTTCAGCCAAGTCAGTCAGCAGGTCGGGACCTTTGCATGACTTGATTATGACATCCTCCATGTATGCCTCCACGTTCCGATTGATCTGGTCGAGGAGGCATTTCTGAATCATGCGCATAAAAGTGGCTCCTACATTTTTTAGACCGAATGGCATAGTGATGTAGCACAAGCACCCAAAAGGGGTGATGAAGGCTATTTTATTTCATCTGGGCCATACAGATGGATCTAGTGGTACCCAGAGTAAGCATCTAAAAAATACAATCGCTCACATCCCGCAGTCAAGTCGACGATCTGATCTATGCGGGGGAGTGGGAAGTGGTCTTTCGGGCAGACCCGATTGATATGCTTGAAGTCGGCGCACATTCAGAGTGACTTGTCCTTGTTAGGCACCATGAAAACATTCGCGAGCCACTCAGAGTAGGAAACCTTGGAAATGAACTTGGCCTCTAGGAGCTTAGCCACCTTCTCGCCGATTGCTTTCCTTTTCTGCGTGGAGGACCGACGCAGATGTTCCTTGATAGGTCGAGCTTTGGGGTCGACCCTCGGTCGGTGCTCAGCCAGTTCCCTGGGTACACCACGCATGTCAGCGGGCTTCCATCCGAAGATGTCCCAGTTCTCACAGAGGAACTGGATGAGCTCGGCTTCCTATTTAGGGTCAAGGGTTGTTGAGATGTTGGTTGGGGCAGCCGTAGGATCCGTTGGGTGGATGTTGACCTTCTTGATTTCGCCTACCGACTGGAATGCAAACTCAAAAGTTGGCTTCTTCGCGCACATCAGTTTGGCGGGATCTGCTGTCTGCCGGTACTCATCGAGCTGTGCCATCGCCATCTGCTGGTCGGTGACCTTGGAGCCCTGCTGCAAACATTCTTCTGCTCTCTGCCGATCGCCAGTGATGGTGATGACTCCCTTCTGTCCTGGCATCTTCATCTTCAAATAAACGTAACATGGTCGGGCCATGAAACGTACATACGTTGGTCGACCAAGTATGGTGTGGTAGGCACTCTGGAAGTCCACCACCTCAAACATGAGTTTCTCCTTGCGGAAGTTTTTGTCAGAGCCGAAGACAACATATAACGCGATCTGCCCGAGTGACTTGGCCTTCTTCCCTGGGATCACTCCGTGAAACTGCATATTGTTGTTGCTGAGCTTGGACATCGGAATGCCCATCCCTTTGAGCGTGTCGGCATACATGATGTCCAAACCTCTCCCTCCATCCATCAACACCTTGTAGAGTCGAACTCCTTCTACCACCGGGTCGACAACAAGAGCCTGATGTCCCGGAGTGGGGACATGGGTCGGGTTATCTGACTGGTCGAAGGTGATGGCAATCTGCGACCACTTGAGATACTTCGGGGCGGAAGGAGCTTCCATGTTGACCTCTCGGTTGACCACTCTCAGTCGACTCTTGCTTTCGACATCAGGGAAGATCATCAGAGTGGCATGGACCTTTGGGAAGGGGTCTTCTTGTTCTTCGTCCTCTTTCTCTTGGTCTTTCTCACTCGACTGATCCTCTCTAAATCTCTGGATCAACAGTCTGCACTACCGAGTGGTATGTTTAGGCACGATGGTGTTTCCTTCTTCGTCTATCTTCGTGTGAATTGCACACGGCTGATCAAGGACATCTGGTCCCGACTATGTCTTGAATTTCTTTGGGGGGGGGATTGCCTCTTGCCCTTTCCCTTGAACTTTCCCGCTCCCAGAGCGATTGTATCTGCCGGCGGTGTGCGCTCCACCTTCTGCTTCTGCTTTCGGTTGGAATTGGCATCTCCGTCGACTGCTTTACCTTTGCAGCTGCGGAGGCGGTCTTCTTCTTCTCCATTGGCATAGCGGGTTGCTATCTCCATCATCTTTCTCATAGACATATCTCCTGTCCGACCGAACTTCAAGTACAACTCGCGGTACCTGACGCCTGCCTTGAAAGCACAGACTGCTTGATGCTCAGTGACATTCTCCATAGTGTGGTGAAGAGTGGTCCAACGCTGGATATAATCGTGCAAAGACTCACTCGGCTTCTGGATACAATGATGTAGCTCTGAGAGACCAGCAGGGCGCTTGCAGGTGCCCTCGAAGGTCTTGATGAACACTCGGGCCAAATCTGCCCAGCAGTATATGCTTGATGGAGCTAGTTTATTCAGCCACGCACGGGCCGAACCATCAAGCGTGAGGGGCAAGTGCTACATTGCGACGTTGTCATTGCCGCCGCTGATACGTCTCCAACGTGTCTATAATTTTTGATGGTTCCATGCTATTATCTTATCAAACTTTGGATGTTTTGTATGCCTTTTATATCTTTTTGGGACTAACTTATTAACTCGGTGCCAAGTGCGAATTCCTGTTTTTTATGTGTTTTTTACCCTTTTCAGAGGAGAATATTAAACGGAGTCCAAACGGAATAAAACCTCCGAAAATATTTTTTTCGGAACAGAAGATACACATGGAGCTTGAGAACCTAGGCAAAGGCCACGAGGGGAGGCCACAAGCCCCCTAGGCGTGGCCAGGGGGGCCCGCGCCTAGCAGGCTTGTGGGCCCCCTATGGCTCGTCTGCCCTACTTCTTCTGCCTATAAATCCCCAAAAATCCAAAACCACGGGAGAGATCCACAAAAATACTTTTCCGCCGCCGCAAACTTCTGTCTCCGCAAGATCCTATCTGGGCCACGTTCTGGTGCCCTGTCGGAGGGGGGATTCGGATACGGAGGGCTTCTTCATCAACGCCATTGCCTCTCCGATGATGCGTGAGTAGTTCACCATAGACCTTCGGGTCCATAGCTAGTAGCTAGATGGCTTCTTTTCTCTCTTGGATCTTCAATACAAAGTTCTCCATGATCTTCATAGAGATCTATCCAATGTAGTCTTCTTTTGCGGTGTGTTGTCGAGATCTGATGAATTGTGGATTTATGATCAGATTATCTATGAATCTTATTTGAGTTTCTTCAGATCTCTTATATGCATGATTTCATATCCTTGTAATTCTCTTCGAGTTGTGGGTTTTGTTTGGCCAACTTGATCTATGATTCTTGTAATGGGAGAAGTGCTTGGTTTTGGGTTCATACCGTGCGGTGACCTCACCCAGTGATAGAAGGGGTAGCGAGGCACGCATCGTGTTGTTGCCATCAAGGGTAAAAAAGATGGGGTTTATATCTATTGCATGAATTTATCCCTCTACATCATGTCCTCTTGCTTAAGGCGTTACTCTGTTTGTCATGAACTCAATACACTAGATGCATGCTGGATAGCGGTCGATGTGTGAAGTAATAGTAGTAGATCCAGAAAGTATCGGTCTACTTGTCTCGGACATGATGCCTATATGTATGATCATTGCCTTAGATATTGTCATGACTTTGCGCGGTTCTATCAATTGCTCGACAGTAATTCGTTCACTCACCGTAATATTTGCTATTTTGGGAGAAGCCTCTAGTGAACACTATGGCCCCCGGGTCTACTTCACATCATATTTTCAGCCCTACACTTTTTACTTTGTTGCACTTTCCGTCTTCAGATCTCACCTTGCAATCAATCGTGAAGGGATTGACAACCCCTTCGTAGCGTTGGGTGCAAGTTTGTTGTTTTTGCGCACGTATGATACGTCCACTTTGCATCATGTTTTCATGTTGATATTTATTGCTTATTGGGCTGTTATTTCACTTCACGGAACAATTCTTATGCCTTTTCTCTCTTATTTTGCAAGGTTTACATGAAGAGGGAGAATGCCGGCAGCTGGGATTCTGGCCTGAAAGTGGAGCAAGTTTGAGATACCTATTCTGCGCAACTCCAAACGCCGTAAAAATTAACGAGGATTTTTTTCCGGATTTATAAAAAAATACTGGGCCGAAGAAGCGCCAGAGGGGCGCCAGGGGTTGGCCACAAGCCTGCACGGCGCAGCCACCCCACCAGGCCGCGCCATGAGGGCTTGTGGGCAGCCTGCTGGCCCACTTGCCCCCTCTTCTGCTATATGAAGGGTTTCGTCTGGAAAAAAATCAAGGAGGAGCTTTTTCGTGGTTTTGCGACTGCCATGAGGTGGAACTTGAGCAGTACCAATCTAGAACTCCGGAAGGACGATCCTGTCGGGGAAACTTCCCTCCCGAAGGGGAAATCGTCGCCATCGTCATCACCAACACTCCTCTCATCGGAGGGGACTCATCACCATCAACATCTTCATCAGCACCATCTCATCTCCAAACCCTAGTTCATCACATGTAACCAATCTCCGTCTTGCGACTCCGATTGGTACTTGTAAGGTTGCTAGTAGTGTTGATTACTCTTTGTAGTTGATGCTAGTTGGATTACTTGGTGGAAGAGTTTATGTTCAGATCCTTGATGCTATTCATTACCTCTCTGGTCATGAATATGATTATGCTTTGTGAGTAGTTACTTTTGTTCCTGATGACATGGGATAAGTCATGCTAATAGTAGTCATGTGAATTTGGTATTCGTTCGGTAATTTCATATGTTGTATGTTGTTTTTACTCTAGTGGTGTTATGTGAACGTCGACTACATAACACTTCACCATTATTTGGGCCTAGAGGAAGGCATTGGGAAGTAGTAAGTAGATGATGGGTTGCTAGAGTGATAGAAGCTTAAACCCTAGTTTATGCGTTGCTTCGTAAGGGGCTGATTTGGATCCACTAGTTTAATGCTATGGTTAGACTTTGTCTTAATTCTTCTTACGTAGTTGCGAATGCTTGCGAGAGGGGTTAATCATAAGTGAATGCTTTCCCAAGTAAGGGCAGTACCCAAGTGCTGGTCCACTCACATATCAAACTATCAAAGTAACGAACGTGAATCATATGAACATGATGAAAACTAGCATGACAGAAATTCCCGTGTGTCCCCGGGAGCATTTTTCCTCCTATAAGACTTTGTCCAGGCTTGTCCCTTGCTACAAAAGGGATTGGGCCACATTGCTGCACCGTTCTACTTTTGTTACTTGTTGCTTGCTACGAATCATCTCACCACACAATCACTTGTTATCGACAATTTCAGTGCCTGCAGATTTTACCTTGCTCAAAACCACTCGTCAGATCCTTCTGCTCCTCGTTGGGTTCGACACTCTTACTTATCGAAAGGACTACGATTGATCCCCTATACTTGTGGGTCATCAAGACTCTTTTCTAGCGCCGTTGCCGGGGAGTGAAGCGCCTTTGGTAAGTGGAACTTGGTAAGGAAACGTTCATATAGTGTGCTGAAATTTATTGTCACTTGTCACTATGGATACTAATCCTTTGAGGGGCTTGTTTGGGGTATCTTCACCTCGAACGGAAGCACAAAGAGTTGCTCCTCAACCTGCTGCACCTACTGAAAATATTTTCTTTGAATTTTCTTCGGGTATGCTTGAGAAACTGCTGGCTAATCCTTTTACAGGAGATGGAACATCACATCCATACTTGCATCTAATCTATGTAGATGAAGTTTGTGGTTTATTTAAGCTTGCAGGTTTGCCCGAGGATGAGGTCAAGAAGAAGGTCTTTCCTTTATCTTTGAAGGATAAGGCGTTGACATGGTATAGGCTATGTGATGATATCGGATCATGGGACAACAATCGGTTGAAATTGCAATTTCATCAAAAGTTTTATCCTATGCATTTAGTTCATCGTGATCGGAATTATATTTATAATTTTTGGCCTCGTGACAGAGAAAGCATCGCTCAAGCTTGGGGGAGGCTTAAATCAATGCTATATTCATGCCCCAATCATGAGCTCTCGAGAGAAATTATCATTCAGAACTTCTATGCTCGGCTTTCCCATGATGGTCGCACCATGCTCGACACTTCTTGTACCGGTTCTTTTATGAAGAGAGATATTGACTTCAAATGGAATTTATTGGAGAGAATTAAACGCAACTCTAAAGATTGGGAGCATGAAGAAGGTAAGGAGTCAGGTATGAATTTCACGTTTGATTGCGTTAAATCCTTTGTTGAGACAAATACTTTATGTGACTTTAGCGCTAAGTATGGACTTGACTCTGAGATAGTAGCTTCATTGTGTGAATCATTTGCTGCTCATATTGATCTACCCAAAGAGAAGTGGTTCAAATATCATCCTACTTTAGAAGTCAATGTAGTTAAACCCAATCCAGTTGAAGAGAGAGTCATTGCCTATAATGATCCTGTGGTTCCCAGTGCTTACATTGAGAAACCACCTTTCCCTGTTAGGATAAAGGATCATTCTAAAGCTTCAACTGTGATACATAGAGGCTACATTAGAACATATACACCCCCTGAGCAAATTAGAGTTAAACCTAGCATTGCTATTATCAAAGATCTTCTGTCCGACGATGTTGAGGGACATAATATTCACTTCTGTGAAGATGCTACTAGAATTGCTAAACCTCACGTTAGAGACAAACATAGGCCTGTTGTTGGCATGCTTGTGGTTTCTGTTAAGATAGGAGATCATTGTTATCATGGTTTATGTGACGTGGGTGCTAGTGTTAGTGCAATACCTCAATCCTTATATGATGAAATTAAAGACGAGATTGCACTTGTTGAGATAGAGTCTATTGATGTCGCTATTCAGCTTGCCAATAGAGATACTATCTGCCCTGTGGGAATTGTTAGGGATGTTGAAGTCTTGTGTGGTAAAACGAAGTATCCTGCTGATTTCCTCATTCTTGCTACTGCACAAGATAGCTTTTGTCCCATCATATTTGGCAGACCCTTCCTCAATACCGTCAATGCTCATATTGACTGTGAGAAGCAAACTGTCACTGTTGGCTTTGAAGGTGTGTCACATGAGTTCAATTTCTCCAAGTTTGGTAGACAACCTCATGAAAAGGAGTTGCCTAGTAAGGATGAAACTATTGCCTTAGCTTATATTGTCGTGCCTCCTACTGATCCCTTAGAGCAATACTTGCTTGAGCATGAAAATGATATGCATATGGATGAAAGGGATGAGATAGATAGAGTTGTCCTAGAACAATATCCTATTCTTAAGAATAACTTGCCTGTTGAACTGCTTAGGGATCCACCCCGACCAAAGGGTGATCCTGTCACTCCCAAGATGCGACCCTATCCTCAATTTGGCACTACGGCCTTGTCAGGGATAGAAGCGCATCTCGTCGTGTCGCAAGAATGGAGATCGTTACAAGTACATGTACTGAAAAGAAGAGATATATAAAGAGTTGGCTTACACTCGCCACAAGCTACATCAGAGTCACATCAGTACATTACATAATCAACAAGAGTAAGAGCAGGGTCCGACTACGGACGAAAACAAACGACAAAAGAAGAACGACGTCCATCCTTGCTATCCCAGGCTGCCGGCCTGGAACCCATCCTGGATCGATGAAGAAGAAGAAGAAGAAGAAGCAACTCCAAATGAACAATCAACGCGCTCGCGTCAAGTGACCTTTACCTGTACCTGCAACTGGTGTTGTAGTAATCTGTGAGCCACAGGGGACTCAGCAATCTCATTTCCAAAGGTATCAAGACTAGCAAAGCTTAATGGGTGAGGCATGGTTAAGTGGTGAGGTTGCAGCAGCGGCTAAGCATATATTTGGTGGCTAAACTTACGAGTACCAGAAATAAGAGGGGGAAGATCTACGCATAGCGGACGTGAACTATTGATGATCAAATGAATGATCCTGAACACCTACCTACGTCAGACATAACCCCACCGTGTCCTCGATCGGAGAAGGAACTCACGAAAGAGACAGTCACGGTTACGCACACGATAGGCATGTTTTGATTAATTAACTTCGAGTTATCTAGAACCAGTGTTAAACAAAGTTTCCACGTTGCCACATAACGTGGGCACGGCTTTCCGAAAGATTTAACCCTGCAGGGGTGCTCCAACTAGTCCATCACAAATTACCACAAGCCACATAGAAATCCTCGATCACGAAACTCGCAATCTCGTCGAATTCCTTAGTGGAAAACCTCAACTCTGAGATTACCCAAAGCATCACCGGAATCCCGATGCACAAGATATCTCGTCAAAGGTAAAACTAATCCAGCAAGGCCGCCCGACGTGTCGACGTACCCGATAGGAGCCGCGTATCTCGTTCTCAGGACACGACGGATGGAACTAGCTACAGGTGCCAAACCTCGAGTTTCCTCGCGGTGGCCCCGCAGGCAGACCGTTTGGGACCAACACCATCAGCACTGGCCCCCCTGTTTATGTAAAATTACTCCTCGGGTAGCGCTAACTCCCTATGCATTTCAATTTATCAAAATTATTATGTTGGGCAAATGTAGAACCAAAGTTGGGCCTTGCTAGACCAGTTTTAATCTAAAACGAACTATCAAGGGGGTCCCCATAACAACCCCGATCGTGTTAGGAGCACTCGTTTATGGAACATAACAACGGTAGCCGAAACTAAGGAGGCAAAGGTGGAACAAAACACCAGGCTAGAAAGGCCGAGCCTTCCACCTTTTACCAAGTATATAGGTGCATTAAATTAAATAGCATTTAATATGGTTTTATAACAAGGAACCCATGTTTGACATGGAAGCAACTGCACCTGCAACTAGCAACGCTATCAACAGGGTTAAGCAAGCAGTAACGTAGCCAATCAGTGGTTTGCTAGGTCGAACAGATCGAAGGTTATCATGGCATTGTTGAGAGGCTGGTATTTAACATGTGGTAGGCAACGAGACATAACGATAGAGACGGTAAAACTAGCATGGCAATGATAGTAATGGTATCTAGGGAAATGATCATCTTGCCTGAGATCCCGCTTGGAAGAAGAGTGACTCCGTGAAGCAGACGAACCGACGTAGTCGAACGGTCCTCACATCCGACACGCTTGCGGAACTCTACCGAGGCGGAGCAAACCAGAAACAAGCATCAACACACGATATTCACCACACGATGCACAACACATATGATGCATGAGCTACTGAATACATGCAAGTCACGGCATGACAAATCACACAATCACACCTACACATTAAGTGAAGTTCAATATGCACGAGTTGCATATTGACGAAACTCCACGTTAATTATTTAGTTCACTCCTGGTTATCTACACGGCAATATTAATGTTGTCAAACATGCAAGAGGTGAAGCGGAAATTAAACTACCTATCTAGACATTTTAAGTGAGGTCGGAAATGACATATAGCACCTCCGAAACGACCTCACATGTTAATTTACAATTCTGTCCAGCGCTGAATTGATACATTTAATTGGTTGTGAAACAGAAAAACAAATAGGTTCACGTGATTCTACGATTCAAGCCAAGCAAGCTAGACATAAAGACCATCTCCAACGGAGCTACGGATCAAAAGTTACGAGCACCGCAAGATATGATGACATGAATGCAATATGTGTGCAACGACGGCTACGAGCACTTCAAAACAAACAACCAGCAAGAGAAAAAGAAACTACACAAGATTCTAAGCAAGTTTCATGTAGGTCACGATCAAAACGGAGCTACGGTTCGAAAACTACTAGCAAAACAAGAAGACACTACAAACTGCCAAAATCAGCCACATAGCATATTCTACGCCCCACAACTACGGATACACAACTCCGATTAGCTCAAGCAAGGCATGGCACGGAAGAGGGCAAGAAGCACTACTACAATCAACTAACAACATCTAGCATGGCAGCACGGATCACTAGATAAAGAAGTCACAAAATGACATCACACACACTATCTCAGACTTAGTGAAAATAACACCTCATGAAAGTGCAGTTTTCAGCCTGAAGCAATATTGACAGCAGCAAAACCTATAGCTACAGGCTCCAAATGGCATGAAACTTAACAGCATGCTAGAGAAACACCAGGGGTACAACTAACTCCATTGGACCAACCTCAAAAGAGCTACAGATCACAAGATGCAAGCAAGACAAGACAGCAACAAAATAATAACAGATTCCAGACTTAGAAATATTTCAGCTCCTCTAAAACAGCACTATTCAGGCAACTTGAGGGCAGTCAAACAACACCTAAACATGCATTTCTATTGCAACCAAAAATACCAGGGGCTAAACAAAACATCCAAGATCAACTCCCTAGTTGACAACTAATTCAAACGAGGCACGGAATAAATCCTACGAATTAATCAAAAGGGCTTCACGGCAAAATATCTCGCAGACTAACTTACTCAAAAGCTAAAACTAAATGCACGGAAAAATCCATGGGATTTTTCTACCCCGGAAACATATATAATATGTGGGGTTTGCAACACAAAAAAAGCCACACATTAATGCGGGAAAAATAACCCTAGACACGAAAAATAATCTAACGGGCAATCCCTACACGCAAAAAATACACTTGACCGCTCTAAAATACATGGAAAATAGCTTCCTAGAGCACGGACATTTATTCTACGTCATACGAACAACCCGGACACGCGCGACAAATAACTACGGATCGGATCCTATTGTAACAGCATGCAAAACAAAGCATTAGGCACCCTAAACGGCGTTAAATAAATATGCAAGTTCTATAAACGGATTCTACGCGAAATTCTACACTAAAAGCATATAAAAATCTTCGCGATCCGACATACGGATTAAAAGATACAAGCATTTAACTATATGTCTAAATCCTGAAAAACTACATATTCTCAGGAGAATCCTAATAAGCAAACGGGCCGAATCTGGAGGCGCAATTTAACTAAACAGTGCATGGGCGAAGAATAGGCTTGCGGGGGGGGTGCTCACCTTGGTGAGCTCGGCCTGGTCGGCGCTGGAGCTGGGCCAACTTGCTGCTGCTCTACTGGGCCGGAGAAAGGCGAGGACGCGGCCCAGCGCGAGGTGGCGGGAGAAGGCCGGCCTGGCGCTGCTCTACTGGGCCGAGGCGAGGCGGGGCCGAGCCGGCTGCTGGGCCCGGCTCAGGCGCTGGGGAGGCTGGGCCAGCGGGGCCCACGCGCGGGGTCAACGGCGCGGTTTCTGGGGCGAGCGGGTGTTGCGCCTCGTCGTGCTGCTCCCGACCGGGAGCTAACTGGCGGCGGCGGGAGGATGGTGCGGGCCGTAGGGGACCCGAGGGGCGGCGGGGCCGGCCGGATCCGGCTGCCGGCGAGGCCAGGCAGCAAGGGCGGCGGCGCTGGCGGGACAAGGCAGCAAGGTTCGGCCGGCAGGGAAGCTCGTGCGATGATGCGGCGCTCCGGCGGCTAGGAAGCTCCGGCGACGCGGCTGGCCGACGGGAGGGGGCCGGTACAGCGTGCTGGAACAAAGAGGAGGCGCCGGAGGCGTCCCGGGCATGCGGCGAAGGCGGCTGGCGGCGCTGACAGGGAGAGGAGCCGGCGGCGGCGGGCGATGGGCTCGGTCGGGCCCGAGATGGGCCTAGCGGGCCCACGGCGGCTGGGGGAGGAGAGAGGCTGTGGGGGCGGCTAGGGTTTGGTGCGGAAATCAAGGAGGGAATAGGGGGAGGCTGTCCCAAAATAGGCAGGGAGGGGTGCTTAAATAGGGAAAAGGGCTAGAGTGCAGGGTATCTAGGGGTTTTTCAACCCTCCAGTCGCGTTCGTGCGGTCCGATCGGAGAGGCGGGTTAGGGTTAGGTGTGTAGAGTGGCGTTGGCTAAGATGAGAGGGAAGTGGTGCGGCGCGGCATCGACTTTTAAAACACCGACAGACGTCCGACGAATAACCGAAGACGGTGCCGCTACGGTCGACCGTTCGGGTACCAGACGGTCTCCGATCGCGACGAAACTTGACAGGCGGCCTACATTTATTAAAATACGACCGCACGTCAAATCTCAACCCGATCAGAGAAAGTTTTCAACGCACTTTTAAAACAGGGTTTCGACGGTGCCGCGGGCGCGTGCGAGTGCGGTCGGGCTCGGATCGGACAACGACGAGAACCGGCGACTACTAACGAATGCAAGTTTTGAAAACGGGCGGCAACGGGATGTCGATGCAATGCTGATGATGCACATGATGCGATGATGATGCAACAAATTAAAATAACCACACGACGAAAACAGAAAGAAAAGGGGAATCTTCTGGAACGTCGGCATCGGGCTGTCACAACTCTCCTACACTACAAGAGGATCTCGCCCCGAGATCCAAGAATGAAAGGGGGGAGAAGATGAGAAAGAACAAGAGGTAAAAATTTAGTCGCTTCTTTGACAAACGAGTGAAACCAACGATCCTTGAAGGTTGCAAAGAGATGAGGACTGACATGAGGAACAAGCAAGAATTCACGGAAAATTTCGGCAGCACTTCGGTAGGAAAATGGGACAAAAAATTCGGAAAGGTGGAAGAAATGGACAATAATCACAACAAACAAGGAAATAGAGCAAGGGAACACCATGATCTTGATAGAACAACAAGATTGACCCAAAAGAGCAACAACACCATGCCTCCGGAACAAGAGAATATGAACTAGCTCAAGCGGAAGAAGAGAATGAAGAAAAGAATGACAACTACCATCACATTAGAATAGAAGAGCCTCCGGTCATAGAATTGATGTAGTGGTTAGAAAACCAACAACGAAAAGAACAAGATAGTAGTGGGCATATGAAAATCATCTCAACAAATATGAGGTGACAAACAACCACTAAAAGAAACAAGGATAGATTGGGAGAAACACGATATGAACAATCTTACACCAAGAGGATACATTGAGAACTATGATTAAAGACAAGCACCATAATAGCAACAATCCATAGGAAGGCTTTAGGTGAAATCAAAACCAAGATAGCTCAATGAAGAAACCATGGGTTAAAAAATCTCACGATCATAGAATCGGTGGGTTTAATTATCTCATTCTTGAGAGGAAAACTCTTCGAGTCTCCTACACTAACAAGAAGGCTATAATACCACCTCAAAGGATAAAGGAAAAACAAATGCACTTGGGAATGCAAGAGAACGGATACTTGAGAAAATAATTGATATCATGATGAACCACCATGAAGGACCTCCGTATACGAATGAACGATGCGAAGATATGAAGGTAGAAAATAATATGATTATGACCTGCCAAGATTTAGATGAAGCAACACGAAGGGATACTTGAGAAAACTTGGAACTCCGGAAAAGAAATATAGGCACTTGAGAAAAGAATTGATACAATGAGCCACTCCGGATGAAGAATTCAGATTACTATGAACAAGAATAAGAATTATGTTATGTTTATCCTTCATCAAATTAAATTGATGACAAGCAACAGATCTAGCATACCACTTATTCTTCTTGAAATGATCTTGAAGAGACAGAGAGATAAGCACCACTTGATGCATAATTGAAGGAAGCACCGGTAAGAATTCAGAATTAAAAAGGGAACACCACGAATTAACGGAGAAACAAGAGAA
Source organism: Hordeum vulgare subsp. vulgare (assembly GCF_904849725.1). NCBI lineage: Eukaryota > Viridiplantae > Streptophyta > Magnoliopsida > Poales > Poaceae > Hordeum > Hordeum vulgare. The sequence continues at coordinate 63,274,567 of NC_058523.1, forward strand.
TCAAGGGATCATAAGCCACCTGAGAGAAAACTTTAACAAGGCACCGGATAATCGAGAGACGAACGAAGAGACAACAATGGAGAAGAATTGAGGATGAAAGCTGAAAGCTGAGAACGAAGAATCTTCTAAAATGATGGTCTTCGGAGGATCAAGAATGAAAACAACTCAGAAAAGCACCGGATAGCAAGAAAGGGATACTCATGATTGAAACAATTGAAGATGATAGCGCTAAGCTGAAATGATAATCCCCACAAGAATGAACCAAGATTTGAGAGAACACTCCTCCGAATTTACAAGCTAAGAATGACGACGAGGAACAACACCAAGAATAGCTGAGACCTCCGGAATAAGGAAAAATGCAAGATTGAGCCAAATATGAGAATTAACTCCAATCGATCTTGAAGAATGAATATGACTGATGAAAATCATACTTACGTCATAGTTGAAAAGAATTTAAAGATCTTCGAAGATGATTCAAAGAGCCAGGTAAGATCCTGGGAAAGAACCTGTGGGTTATGGGCCCACTCAAAGAAACCACCGTTGAAAATATTGCTAGAAAGATTGATATAGCACCGATATGAAGAGAACTAGATGAGGTTGAGCACCTCGAAATAAATGAAAGAATTGAAAACAAGAATTTCCGAGATAACTTCAACGCTCCGGATAGAATAGAGATAACTGAATAACAAGAAGACTGATAAGAATTTCCAACATGGGAAAAATTATAAGGATGAAAAAGGATATGATGAACACAGACGACTGAATTAAATTCGCCGGTAAGGATGACAAGAATGAACGAATATGACACGAAGCTCCTGAGAATCTTCACGATGAATCACCGGTTACGAAAGAAAGAAGAGATAGCGGAAGCATCACTGAAATGAAATGCAGTTGGATGAAATCCAATCACTGAAGAAAAGGGCGGGAGGGCGGGGAAAACAAAGACAACTTGGGACAGATGAGATGAACTCCGGAATAAAATGAGAGAATGATCTTGCAAAAGTGGAGAGGATAGGATTACTTGAAGAGAAACACACCGGTTGGAGAAGAATTAACATGACGACTCCGGTTGACAAGAATTGATAAGACAACTGATTGAGCAAAAGGATTAGCACTCTCATATGAATATGAGAACACTGCTTAGAAAAGATCTGAAGTCACCGCTTGACATCGAAGCAACTTGAATTACTATATTCAACAAAACAAAGGGTGTGGCTTGCAATTAGCCAGAACAAACTCATGAGAAAGATTTCGTCCGATATTTTCGTGGACAGGATCGCACGGGCTCGATTTTACAGTAGTCATCAAGTGCAAGGCAGTGCACCCGACATACGAAGCGTCCCCGAGTCGTAGCAAGCTACAAGGACTCTTTAAGACACAACGTGTACCGCTGTAAGTCGACCGTGAACAAACGAATCCACTAGATGTCGAACCCCAACCTAACATCATGCATTTGTTGGAAGAATGTCCTATAAGTAACTATTTGAATTCCCACCTAAGAATTCCCGAAATTTCTGGTCATGCAATCTGGTACACGGATACAAGGAGTAATATCACACAACTCCTATACTAACCCGTCACATGTATCACATCCGTCAACACACAACCAGAATCTCGGACCTTCATCTACAACAGACCCTCGTGATCACAACGATACAAAGTATGGGAGTACTCCCGAACAATCTGCACCAGTACTGGGGACATCGGGGTTATCTCGCCACTACTAGTATTGAAGTAATTACGAACATCCTTCGTTCTGAGATACTAAGAAATCTAAATGATAACGATGTGCTCAAGAATCCCCTGGAGCTCAACTCCCCGGAAGAAGATCAAGTCAGACAGGAGGCACCAAGACAGAACTCTGTCACATCGGCATCATATAGATTCCAAGAATATCCGCGTGATCCTAAATTTTTTTTTGAGTGGTAAGAGGAGTAGATTAAATTATTACGTCGAGATTCCTCACCAGAGCATAGAAGAGGAGAAAAAAGAATCCTACTCTCCGATATATAACTAGACTCAAATAGTTTTTCACTAGACTCGACTCGGCCAAGTTCGATCAATCAAGGGGGCTCCTAGGTCGGTCCTTGCTCTGATACCAACTTGTCACGCCCAAGATGCGACCCTATCCTCAATTTGGCACTACGGCCTTGTCAGGGATAGAAGCGCATCTCGTCGTGTCGCAAGAATGGAGATCGTTACAAGTACATGTACTGAAAAGAAGAGATATATAAAGAGTTGGCTTACACTCGCCACAAGCTACATCAGAGTCACATCAGTACATTACATAATCAACAAGAGTAAGAGCAGGGTCCGACTATGGACGAAAACAAACGACAAAAGAAGAACGACGTCCATCCTTGCTATCCCAGGCTGCCGGCCTGGAACCCATCCTGGATCGATGAAGAAGAAGAAGAAGAAGAAGCAACTCCAAATGAACAATCAACGCGCTCGCGTCAAGTGACCTTTACCTGTACCTGCAACTAGTGTTGTAGTAATCTGTGAGCCACAGGGGACTCAGCAATCTCATTTCCAAAGGTATCAAGACTAGCAAAGCTTAATGGGTGAGGCATGGTTAAGTGGTGAGGTTGCAGCAGCGGCTAAGCATATATTTGGTGGCTAAACTTACGAGTACCAGAAATAAGAGGGGGAAGATCTACGCATAGCGGACGTGAACTACTGATGATCAAATGAATGATCCTGAACACCTACCTACGTCAGACATAACCCCACCGTGTCCTCGATCGGAGAAGGAACTCACGAAAGAGACAGTCACGGTTACGCACACGATAGGCATGTTTTAATTAATTAACTTCGAGTTATCTAGAACCAGTGTTAAACAAAGTTTCCACGTTGCCACATAACCGCGGGCACGGCTTTCCGAAAGATTTAACCCTGCAGGGGTGCTCCAACTAGTCCATCACAAATTACCACAAGCCGCATAGAAATCCTCGATCACGAAGCTCGCAATCTCGTCGAATTCCTGTTGGAATTATGCCCTAGAGGCAATAATAAATATAGTTATTATTATAATTCTTGTATCAAGATAATCGTTTATTATCCATGCTATAATTGTATTGAATGAAGACTCATTTACATGTGTGGATACATAGACAAAACACCGTCCCTAGCAAGCCTCTAGTTGGCTAGCCAGTTGATCAAAGATAGTCGGTGTCTTCTGATTATGAACAAGGTGTTGTTGCTTGATAAGTGGATCACGTCATTAGGAGAATCACGTGATGGACTAGACCCAAACTAATAGACGTAGCATGTTGATCGTGTCATTTTGTTGCTACTGTTTTCTGCGTGTCAAGTATTTATTCCTATGACCATGAGATCATATAACTCACTGACACCGGAGGAATGCTTTGTGTGTATCAAATGTCGCAACGTAACTGGGTGACTATAAAGATGCTCTACAGGTATCTCTGAAGGTGTTAGTTGAGTTAGTATGGATCAAGACTGGGATTTGTCACTCCGTGTGACGAAGAGGTATCTCGGGGCCCACTCGGTAATACAACATCACACACAAGCCTTGCAAGCAATGTAACTTAGTTTAAGTTGCGGGATCTTGTATTACGGAACGAGTAAAGAGACTTGCCGGTAAACGAGATTGAAATAGGTATACGGATACTGACGATCGAATCTCGGGCAAGTAACATACCGAAGGACAAAGGGAATGACATACGGGATTATATGAATCCTTGGCACTGAGGTTCAAACGATAAGATCTTCGTAGAATATGTAGGATCCAATATGGGCATCCAGGTCCCGCTATTGGATATTGACCGAGGAGTCTCTCGGGTCATGTCTACATAGTTCTCCAACCCGCAGGGTCTGCACAGTTAAGGTTCGACGTTGTTTTATGCGTATTTGAGTTATATGGTTGGTTACCGAATGTTGTTCGGAGTCCCGGATGAGATCACGGACGTCTCGAGGGTTTCTGGAATAGTCCGGAAACGAAGATTGATATATAGGATGACCTCATTTTATTACCGGAAGGTTTTCGGTGTTACCGGGAATGACGAATGGGTTCCGGGAGTTCACCGGGGGGGGCAACCCACCCCGGGGAAGCCCATAGGCCATAAGGGTGGCGCACCAGCCCTTAGTGGGCTGGTGGGACAGCCCAAAAGGGCCCTATGCACCATACAAAGAAAAATCAAAGAGAAAGAAAAAAAAAGGGAGGTGGGAAGGAAGGGAAGGACTCCCACCCACCAAACCAAGTCCAACTCGGTTTGGGGGGGGAGCCTTCCCCCCTTGGACTCGGCCGACCCCCTTGGGGCTCCTTGAGCCCCATGGCAAGGTCCCCTCCCTCCCACCTATATATACGGAGGTATTGGGGCTGATTTGAGACGACTTTTCCACGGCAGCCCGACCACATACCTCCACGGTTTTTCCTCTAGATCGCGTTTCTGCGGAGCTCGGGCGGAGCCCTGCTGAGACAAGGTCATCACCAACCTCCGGAGCGCCGTCACGCTGCCGGAGAACTCTTCTACCTCTCCGTCTCTCTTGCTGGATCAAGAAGGCCAAGATCATCGTCGAGCTGTACGTGTGCTGAACGCGGAGGTGCCGTCCGTTCGGTACTAGATCGTGGGACTGATCGCGGGATTGTTCGCGGGGCGGATCGAGGGACGTGAGGACGTTCCACTACATCAACCGCGATCTCTAATCGCTTCTGCTGCACGATCTACAAGGGTACATAGATCACTCATCCCCTCTCGTAGATGGACATCACCATGATAGGTCTTCGTGCGCGTAGGAAAATTTTTGTTTCCCATGCGACGTTCTCCAACAGTGGCATCATGAGCTAGGTTCATGCGTAGATGTCTTCTCGAGTAGAACACAAAAGGTTTTGTGGGCGGTGATGTGCGTTTTGCTGCCCTCCTTAGTCTTTTCTTGATTCCGCGGTATTGTTGGATTGAAGCGGCTTGGACCGACATTACTCGTACGCTTACGAGAGACTGGTTTCATCGTTACGAGTAACCCCCTTTGCTCAAAGATGACTGGCAAGTGACAGTTTCTCCAACTTTAGTTGAATCGGATTTGACCGAGGAGGTCCTTGGATGAGGTTAAATAGCAACTCATATATCTCCGTTGTGGTGTTTGCGTAAGTAAGATGCGATCCTACTAAATACCCTTGGTCACCACGTAAAACATGCAACAACAAAATTAGAGGACGTCTAACTTGTTTTTGCAGGGTATGCTTGTGATGTGATATGGCCAACGATGTGATGTGATATATTGGATGTATGAGATGATCATGTTGTAATAGAAATATCGACTTGCACGTCGATGGTACGGCAACCGGCAGGAGCCATAGGGTTGTCTTTATACTAACGTTTGTGCTTGCAGATGCGTTTACTATTTTGCTAGGATGTAGCTTTAGTAGTAATAGCATGAGTAGCACGACAACCCCGATGGCAACACGTTGATGGAGATCATGGCGTGGCGCCGGTGACAAGAAGATCGTGCTGGTGCTTTGGTGATGAAGATCAAGAAGCACGTGATGATGGCCATATCATGTCACTTATGAATTGCATGTGATGTTAATTCTTTTATGCACCTTTTTTTTGCTTAGAACGACGGTAGCATTATGAGGTGATCTCTCACTAAAATTTCAAGATGAAATTGTGTTATCCCCGACTGTGCACCGTTGCTACAGTTCGTCGTTTCGAGACACCACGTGATGATCGGGTGTGATAGACTCAACGTTCACATACAACGGGTGCAAAACAGTTGCGCACGCGGAACACTCGGGTTAAGCTTGACGAGCCTAGCATGTGCAGACATGGCCTCGGAACACATGAGACCGGAAGGTCGATAATGAATCATATAGATGATATGATTAGCATAGGGATGCTTACCACTAAAACTATACTCAACTCACGTGATGATCGGACTTGAGCTAGTGTAAGTGGATCATGAACCACTCAAATGACTAGAGAGATGTACTTTTTGAGTGGGAGTTTAGCGAATAATTTGATTAAGTTAAACTCTAATTATCTTGAACATAGTCTAAGTCCACTTTGAATATATTTGTGTTGTAGATCATGGCTCACGCGACAGTCATCCTGAATTTTAATACGTTCCTAGAGAAAGCTAAGTTGAAAGATGATGGAAGCAACTTTGTAGACTGGGCTCGTAATCTTAAGCTAATCTTACAAGCTGGGAAGAAGGATTATGTCCTTAATGCTGCGTTAGGAGATGAACCACCCTCTACGGCTGATCAGGATGTTAAGAACGCTTGGTTAGCACGTAAGGAGGACTACTCAATAGTTCAATGTGCAGTTTTGTATGGCTTAGAGCCGGGACTTCAACGTCGCTTTGAGCGTCATGGAACATTTGAGATGTTCCAGGAGTTGAAGTTTATCTTTCAGAAGAACGCCCGGATCGAGAGGTATGAGACCTCCGATAAATTCTATGCTTGCAAGATGGAGGAAAACTCATCTGTCAGTGAACATGTGCTCAAAATGTCTGGGTACTCAAACCGTCTAGCTGAGCTAGGGATTGAACTCCCGCAAGAAGCTATCACTGACAGAATCCTTCAATCACTGCCGCCAAGCTATAAAGGCTTTGTGTTGAACTACAACATGCAAGGGATGAACAAGTCTCCCGGCGAGTTGTTTGCGATGCTGAAAGTCGCAGAGTCTGAACTCCGTAAAGAGCATCAAGTGTTGATGGTGAATAAGACCACTAGTTTCAAGAGAAACGGCAAAGGCAAGAAGGGCAATTCGAAGAAGAGCGGCAAGCCTTTTGCCAATCCGACGAAGAAACCCAAAGCTGGACCTAAGCCTGAAACGAAGTGTTACTATTGCAAGGGTATGGGTCACTGGAAGCGCAATTGCCCCAAGTATCTGGCAGATAAGAAGGCGGCCAAAGAAAATTCAGGTATATTTGATATACATGTTATTGATGTGTAATTAACCGGCTCTCGTAGTAGTGCCTGGGTATTCGATACCGGTTCTGTTGCTCATATTTGCAACTCGAAACAGGAACTGCGGAATAGACGAAGGCTGGCGAAAGATGAAGTGACGATGCACGTAGGAAATGGTTCCAAGGTTGATGCAATCGCCGTCGGCACAGTGTCACTTCAGTTACCGTCAGGATTAGTGATGAACTTAAATCATTGTTATTTAGTGCCTGCGTTGAGCATGAACATTATATCTGGATCTTGTTTATTGCGAGACGGTTACTCTTTTAAGTCAGAGAATAATGGTTGTTCTATTTCTATGAGTAACATCTTTTATGGTCATGCACCGAATGTGAGAGGATTGTTCATATTGAATCTTGATAGCGATACGCATATACATAACATTGAGACCAAAAGAGTTAGAGTTAACAATGATAGCGCCATATTTTTGTGGCACTGCCGCTTGGGTCATATTGGTGTAAAACGCATGAAGAAACTCCATGCTGATGGACTTTTGGAGTCACTTGACTTTGATTCACTTGACACGTGCGAACCATGCCTCATGGGCAAGATGACTAAGACTCCGTTCTCCGGAACAATGGAGCGTGCAAGTGACTTGTTGGAAATCATACATACCGATGTGTGTGGTCCAATGAGCATGGAGGCACGCGGCGGATATCGTTATTTTCTCACCTTCACTGACGATTTAAGTAGATATGGTTATGTCTACTTGATGAAGCACAAGTCTGAAACATTTGAAAAGTTCAAGCAGTTTCAGAGTGAAGTGGAAAATCATCGTAACAAGAAGATCAAGTTCCTGCGGTCTGATCGTGGGGGTGAATATCTGAGTTTCGAGTTTGGTACTCACTTAAGACAATGTGGAATTGTTTCACATTTAAGACCGCCTGGAACACCACAGCGTAATGCTGTGTCCGAACGTCGTAATCGTACTCTATTAGAGATGGTGCGATCTATGATGTGTCTTACTGATTTGCCGTTGTCGTTTTGGGGTTATGCATTAGAAACAGCTGCATTCACTTTAAATAGGGCACCATCAAAATCCATTGAGACGACACCATACGAACTGTGGTATGGCAAAAGGCCAAAGTTGTCGTTTCTTAAAGTTTGGGGATGTGATGCTTATGTCAAAAAGCTTCAGCCTGAAAAGCTGGAACCCAAAGCAGAAAAGTGCATCTTCATAGGTTACCCAAAAGAGACAGTTGGGTATACCTTCTATCTCAAATCCGAGGGCAAAGTGTTTGTTGCTAAAAACGGAGCTTTTCTCGAGAAGGAGTTTCCCTCGAGAGAATTGAGTGGGAGGAAGATAGAACTTGACGAGGTTGTCGAACCTCTCATCCCTCTGGATGGTGTCGCAGGGCAAGGGGAAACCTCTGTCATTGCGACGCCGGTTGAGGAGGGAGTTAATAATGATGATCATGAAACTCCAGTTCAAGTTTCTGTCGAACCACGCAGGTCGACGAGACCACGTGCTGCTCGAGAGTGGTACGGTAATCCCGTCTTATCAATCATGTTGTTAGACAACAATGAACCTGCAATGTGACCGTTTATAAAGCTCGACTTGTGGCAAAGGGTTTTTCACAAGTTCAAGGATTTGACTACGATGAGACATTCTCACCCGTAGCGATGCTTAAGTCCGTCAGAATCATGTTAGCAATAGCTGCATTTTTCGATTATGAAATCTGGCAGATGGATGTCAAAACGGCATTCCTTCATGGTTTCCTTAAGGAAGAGTTGTATATGATACAACCCGAAGGTTTTGTCGATCCTAAGAATGCTAACAAGGTGTGCAAGCTCCAACGATCCATTTATGGACTGGTGCAAGCATCTCGGAGTTGGAACAAACGTTTTGATGAGGTGATCAAAGCATTTGGGTTTATACAAGTGGTTGGAGAATCTTGTATTTACAAGAAAGTGAGTGGGAGCTCTGTGGCGTTTCTAATATTATATGTGGATGACATATTACTAATTGGAAACAACGTAGAGTTTTTGGAAAGCATAAAAGGTTACTTGAATAAAAGTTTCTCTATGAAGGACCTAGGAGAAGCTGCTTACATTCTAGGCATTAAGATCTATAGGGATAGATCAAAACGCGTGATAGGACTTTCACAAAGCACATACCTTGATAAAGTTTTGAAGAGGTTCAAAATGGAACAGTCCAAGAAAGGGTTCTTGCCAGTTTTACAAGGTACGAGATTGAGTAAGACTCAGTGCCCAGCAACTGATGAAGATAGAGAGCATATGCGCTTCGTCCCCTATGCTTCAGCCATAGGTTCTATCATGTATGCGATGCTGTGCACTAGACCGGATGTTAGCCTCGCCATAAGTATGGCAGGTAGGTTCCAGAGTAATCCAGGAGTGGATCACTGGACAGCGGTCAAGAATATCCTGAAGTACCTGAAAAGGACTAAGGAGATGTTTCTCGTGTATGGAGGTGTCGAAGAGCTCGTCGTAAAAGGTTACGTCGATGCAAGCTTTGACACAGATCCGGACGACTCTAAGTCGCAAACCGGATACCTATTTATTCTTAATGGGGGTGCGGTAAGCTGGTGCAGTTCCAAGCAAAGCGTCGTAGCAGATTCTACATGTGAAGCGGAGTACATGGCTGCCTCGGAGGCGGCTAAGGAGGGTGTCTGGATGAAGCAGTTCATGACGGATCTTGGAGTGGTGCCAAGCGCACTGAATCCAATAACCTTGTTCTGTGATAACACGGGTGCCATTGCCTTAGCAAAGGAACCACGGTTTCACAAGAAGACCAGACACATCAAACGACGCTTCATCCTCATCCGCGACTACGTCGAGGGAGAGGACATAAATATATGCAAAGTGCACACGGATCTGAATGTAGCAGACCCGCTGACTAAACCTCTTCCACGGCCAAAGCATGATCAACACCAGAACTGTATGTGTGTTAGATTTATTACAATGTAATTCACATGATGATGTGAGGGCTAGATTATTGACTCTAGTGCAAGTGGGAGACTGTTGGAATTATGCCCTAGAGGCAATAATAAATATAGTTATTATTATAATTCCTGTATCAAGATAATCATTTATTATCCATGCTATAATTGTATTGAATGAAGACTCATTTACATGTGTGGATACATAGACAAAACACCGTCCCTAGCAAGCCTCTAGTTGGCTAGCCAGTTGATCAAAGATAGTCGGTGTCTTCTGATTATGAACAAGGTGTTGTTGCTTGATAAGTGGATCACGTCATTAGGAGAATCACGTGATGGACTAGACCCAAACTAATAGACGTAGCATGTTGATCGTGTCATTTTGTTGCTACTGTTTTCTGCGTGTCAAGTATTTATTCCTATGACCATGAGATCATATAACTCACTGACACCGGAGGAATGCTTTGTGTGTATCAAACGTCGCAACGTAACTGGGTGACTATAAAGATGCTCTACAGGTATCTCTGAAGGTGTTAGTTGAGTTAGTATGGATCAAGACTGGGATTTGTCACTCCGTGTGACGAAGAGGTATCTCGGGGCCCACTCGGTAATACAACATCACACACAAGCCTTGCAAGCAATGTAACTTAGTTTAAGTTGCGGGATCTTGTATTACGGAACGAGTAAAGAGACTTGCCGGTAAACGAGATTGAAATAGGTATACGGATACTGACGATCGAATCTCGGGCAAGTAACATACCGAAGGACAAAGGGAATGACATACGGGATTATATGAATCCTTGGCACTGAGGTTCAAACGATAAGATCTTCGTAGAATATGTAGGATCCAATATGGGCATCCAGGTCCCGCTATTGGATATTGACCGAGGAGTCTCTCGGGTCATGTCTACATAGTTCTCCAACCCGCAGGGTCTGCACACTTAAGGTTCGGCGTTGTTTTATGCGTATTTGAGTTATATGGTTGGTTACCAAATGTTGTTCGGAGTCCCGGATGAGATCACGGACGTCACGAGGGTTTCTGGAATAGTCCGGAAACGAAGATTGATATATAGGATGACCTCATTTTATTACCGGAAGGTTTTCGGAGTTACCGGGAATGACGAATGGGTTCCGGGAGTTCACCGGGGGGGCAACCCACCCCGGGGAAGCCCATAGGCCATAAGGGTGGCGCACCAGCCCTTAGTGGGCTGGTGGGACAGCCCAAAAGGGCCCTATGCGCCATACAAAGAAAAATCAAAGAGAAAGAAAAAAAAAGGGAGGTGGGAAGGAAGGGAAGGACTCCCACCCACCAAACCAAGTCCAACTCGGTTTGGGGGGGGGAGCCTTCCCCCCTTGGACTCGGCCGACCCCCTTGGGGCTCCTTGAGCCCCATGGCAAGGTCCCCTCCCTCCCACCTATATATACGGAGGTATTGGGGCTGATTTGAGATGACTTTTCCACGGCAGCCCGACCACATACCTCCACGGTTTTTCCTCTAGATCGCGTTTCTGCGGAGCTCGGGCGGAGCCCTGCTGAGACAAGGTCATCACCAACCTCCGGAGCGCCGTCACGCTGCCGGAGAACTCTTCTACCTCTCCGTCTCTCTTGCTGGATCAAGAAGGCCAAGATCATCGTCGAGCTGTACGTGTGCTGAACGCGGAGGTGCCGTCCGTTCGGTACTAGATCGTGGGACTGATCGCGGGATTGTTCGCGGGGCGGATCGAGGGACGTGAGGACGTTCCACTACATCAACCGCGTTCACTAACGCTTCTGCTGTACGATCTACAAGGGTACGTAGATCACTCATCCTCTCTCGTAGATGGACATCACCATGATAGGTCTTCGTGCGCGTAGGAAAAATTTTGTTTCCCTTGCGACGTTACCCAACAGTGGTATCAGAGCTAGGTTCATGCGTAGATGTCTTCTCGAGTAGAACATAAAAGTTTTTGTGGGCGGTGATGTGCGTTTTGCTTCCCTCCTTAGTCTTTTCTTGATTCCGCGGTATTGTTGGATTGAAGCGGCTTGGACCGACATTACTCGTACGCTTACGAGAGACTGGTTTCATCGTTACGAGTAACTCCGTTGCTCAAAGATGACTGGCAAGTGTCGGTTTCTCCAACTTTAGTTGAATCGGATTTGACCGAGGAGGTCCTTGGATGAGGTTAAATAGCAACTCATATATCTCCGTTGTGGTGTTTGCGTAAGTAAGATGCGAGCCTACTAAATACCCTTGGTCACCACGTAAAACATGCAACAACAAAATTAGAGGACGTCTAACTTGTTTTTTCAGGGTATGCTTGTGATGTGATATGGCCAACGATGTGATGTGATATATTGGATGTATGAGATGATCATGTTGTAATAGAAATATCGACTTGCACGTCGATGGTACGGCAACCGGCAGGAGCCATAGGGTTGTCTTTATACTAACGTTTGTGCTTGCAGATGCGTTTACTATTTTGCTAGGATGTAGCTTTAGTAGTAATAGCATGAGTAGCACGACAACCCCGATGGCAACACGTTGATGGAGATCATGGCGTGGCGCCGGTGACAAGAAGATCGTGCTGGTGCTTTGGTGATGAAGATCAAGAAGCACGTGATGATGGCCATATCATGTCACTTATGAATTGCATGTGATGTTAATTCTTTTATGCACCTTTTTTTTGCTTAGAACGACGGTAGCATTATGAGGTGATCTCTCACTAAAATTTCAAGACGAAATTGTGTTATCCCCGACTGTGCACCGTTGCTACAGTTCGTCGTTTCGAGACACCACGTGATGATCGGGTGTGATAGACTCAACGTTCACATACAACGGGTGCAAAACAGTTGCGCACGCGGAACACTCGGGTTAAGCTTGACGAGCCTAGCATGTGCAGACATGGCCTCGGAACACATGAGACCGGAAGGTCGATAATGAATCATATAGATGATATGATTAGCATAGGGATGCTTACCACTAAAACTATACTCAACTCACGTGATGATCGGACTTGAGCTAGTGTAAGTGGATCATGAACCACTCAAATGACTAGAGAGATGTACTTTTTGAGTGGGAGTTTAGTGAATAATTTGATTAAGTTAAACTCTAATTATCTTGAACATAGTCTAAGTCCACTTTGAATATATTTGTGTTGTAGATCATGGCTCACGCGACAGTCATCCTGAATTTTAATACGTTCCTAGAGAAAGCTAAGTTGAAAGATGATGGAAGCAACTTTGTAGACTGGGCTCGTAATCTTAAGCTAATCTTACAAGCTGGGAAGAAGGATTATGTCCTTAATGCTGCGTTAGGAGATGAACCACCCTCTACGGCTGATCAGGATGTTAAGAACGCTTGGTTAGCACGTAAGGAGGACTACTCAATAGTTCAATGTGCAGTTTTGTATGGCTTAGAGCCGGGACTTCAACGTCGCTTTGAGCGTCATGGAGCATTTGAGATGTTCCAGGAGTTGAAGTTTATCTTTCAGAAGAACGCCCGGATCGAGAGGTATGAGACCTCCGATAAATTCTATGCTTGCAAGATGGAGGAAAACTCATCTGTCAGTGAACATGTGCTCAAAATGTCTGGGTACTCAAACCGTCTAGCTGAGCTAGGGATTGAACTCCCGCAAGAAGCTATCACTGACAGAATCCTTCAATCACTGCCGCCAAGCTATAAAGGCTTTGTGTTGAACTACAACATGCAAGGGATGAACAAGTCTCCCGGCGAGTTGTTTGCGATGCTGAAAGTCGCAGAGTCTGAACTCCGTAAAGAGCATCAAGTGTTGATGGTGAATAAGACCACTAGTTTCAAGAGAAACGGCAAAGGCAAGAAGGGCAATTCGAAGAAGAGAGGCAAGCCTTTTGCCAATCCGACGAAGAAACCCAAAGCTGGACCTAAGCCTGAAACGAAGTGTTACTATTGCAAGGGTATGGGTCACTGGAAGCGCAATTGCCCCAAGTATCTGGCAGATAAGAAGGCGGCCAAAGAAAAATCAGGTATATTTGATATACATGTTATTGATGTGTACTTAACCGGCTCTCGTAGTAGTGCCTGGGTATTCGATACCGGTTCTGTTGCTCATATTTGCAACTCGAAACAGGAACTGCGGAATAGACGAAGGCTGGCGAAAGATGAAGTGACGATGCACGTAGGAAATGGTTCCAAGGTTGATGCAATCGCCGTCGGCACAGTGTCACTTCAGTTACCGTCAGGATTAGTGATGAACTTAAATCATTGTTATTTAGTGCCTGCGTTGAGCATGAACATTATATCTGGATCTTGTTTATTGCGAGACGGTTACTCTTTTAAGTCAGAGAATAATGGTTGTTCTATTTCTATGAGTAACATCTTTTATGGTCATGCACCGAATGTGAGAGGATTGTTCATATTGAATCTTGATAGCGATACGCATATACATAACATTGAGACCAAAAGAGTTAGAGTTAACAATGATAGCGCCATATTTTTGTGGCACTGCCGCTTGGGTCATATTGGTGTAAAACGCATGAAGAAACTCCATGCTGATGGACTTTTGGAGTCACTTGACTTTGATTCACTTGACACGTGCGAACCATGCCTCATGGGCAAGATGACTAAGACTCCGTTCTCCGGAACAATGGAGCGTGCAAGTGACTTGTTGGAAATCATACATACCGATGTGTGTGGTCCAATGAGCATGGAGGCACGCGGCGGATATCGTTATTTTCTCACCTTCACTGACGATTTAAGTAGATATGGTTATGTCTACTTGATGAAGCACAAGTCTGAAACATTTGAAAAGTTCAAGCAGTTTCAGAGTGAAGTGGAAAATCATCGTAACAAGAAGATCAAGTTCCTGCGGTCTGATCGTGGGGGTGAATATCTGAGTTTCGAGTTTGGTACTCACTTAAGACAATGTGGAATTGTGTAGCGACCCGACTCAACGAGTCAAGCCTCTGGTGTTTCTGTACCATCCCAAGATCATGCTGGTACACACACAGTACATAATGTATATATTCAAGAGTGCAATCACACAGCTTTATTAATCGAAATCTCATAAAGAGTACTTTATTACAATAAAGGAGTACAATAAAGTGGCTGAAGGCCAACTCATGAGATTATCTAATGAAGACTAAGCGGAAGCATCAGGTAGACGAGTCCATCCGACTCCAAGGGCATGTCGCTGAGCGTAGAACGGTAGCCTCACTCCTGGTCGGAAAAGTACTCTGCAACATGATACGTTGCAGCCGTGTAGGTCAGCATATTGAATATGCTGGCAAATCATCAAGAGAGGGAGTAAAATAATCACTATCTCTACATGCATATTTAGCCGGTGGAGCTAAGTTTTTTTGCATAAAGCTAGTTTTATCCTACAACAAAAGGGTTTGAAAGCAAAATATTACTACATAGTTTGTTGTTAACGAGATGGTTCCGCCAACCAATTCTCGTACCCGAATAGTTGTTAACACCCACATCATTATTAAGTTGTGTCGAGAGTTCAGGGGAAATTCAATGCCTTCGGCTCAAGTTGTCCATGACCGTGGACACGGCTAATCGATTAGGTTGAGTACTCTGTAGAGTTTTGCACACGTTCCCCACAAGATTTGATCGCCTCCGGGTTTGTCCTCGCACTTCAGGGTGTTTGAAGACCGGATGATCAAAACATGGTCTTTCAACGGGTCCCTCTGAATCCCTGTCGGTGCCCATCCATTCCTACCGTTCGTCTACATCTGCTAGCACCGCCTGTCCAGAGTCGCCGCGTTGTCCAACCAAGCCAGAGCCCATAATGACTTGTGGCTGTGCAGGTAAGCCTTGAGTCTTGAAGTCTCCGTCCGTCCCTTTGAGCCTGGGTGAAGCTTTCCGCAGGATGACATGGCCTCTCCAGCATCCCGGGCATCCACTGGGTTTTCCAGGGAGCCGATCTACCGTCCTTCACCCAGTGTTGCATTGCGTCCGAGGTCTTGAAAATCTTGTCTTAGTCCGGTCTTGATTATTATATCAACCTCGCATCACTCGTGGAATACACTCAACCGATAACCCGTCTACTAGAGCATAGCATATATAACATTGTCGTCCCGGGGCCAAGTATCGGGGTGTTGGTGTTCCTACCACATGATACTACACCTATGACTAAAGTTTCCAAGTACCTAGGCAGCATGCAAAATAGGGCAAAGAAGGTGATCTACTATGCATTGAAAACATAGGTAAAATAACATGATCAAAGATGACTTGCCTTGATGATAGTTGTCCTGCTCGAGCGTCTCTAAGTAACACGCTTCGCACTCCGGATGATCTACCGATACAAACACAAAGCACACCATAAGCAATTCAATCATTCCACGAGAAAAAAAAAATAACATCACATGCAAAGATTGGCAAACGACTACGCAAAAGAATTTTATCGCACGTCGGTAGGACAGAAACTTGTTTCTGTTGAAAACACTAGTAAAAATACTTGGAAAATTCTGAAAATTCTACTACAGTAAGGTTTTATCACTAGAAAACTGCAGCAAAAAGAATCAACTCAATATCATTTTTCAAACTCCTGGAATAGGCAAAACAGTGTTTAAACTAAATCTGCTCTAACTTATATTTGAAAATTCCCAACACAGAACAATTATATATTTTTAAAAACTACAGGAAATTTGTGAGCTACTGGAAAAAGAATCAATGTCATTGGACGTAGGGATAAAAAGTTGTGATCAAAACAAGATTGAAAGTTTCTGTTTTCGAAATCTGGACAGAAATTACGAAACTGCTAGTGTTAATGAGAGGCACACGTGGCAAGCTTCTAATGGCTGAGATGGAGTGCATGAAATAGAGAGAGAGAGGTTGCTACCTGCTGCTGGAGGTGTTGCACTGGCAAGAAAGGAGATGGCCGGCGAGGAAGGAGGGAGTAGCTCCGGGCGGTGGGGCGTCGGGCGGCGGCGGTGAGGTTCCTCCTCCGCGGGGAAGAGGCGGCGGTGGAGAGAGAGTTCGGGGAGGGCTCCTCCTCCGCGACGAGGCCGAGGTGCAGCAGCTTTCGGGCGGCTGCCGCTGCTCGCGGCGGCGGCTAGGGCGGCGGTGGGGTGAGGCGCCGGCGGCGGCTTGTGGAGGCGGCGGTGGAGAGACGGCGGCTAGGGTTGGGGAGAGGTGGAGGTGGGGGGGTTTATATAGGCTTAGGGGAGGAGAGTAGAAAGGAAGGAGAGGGAGAACTTTGGGAAGGAGATCATGGGAGAGAAAAATAGGAAAGAGAGGGAGGAGAAAGAAGGAAGAGAGAAATAAGGAAAAGGGAGAGAAAATAGGAAGGAGGAGACGTGGGGAGGGAGAGGGATTGGGGACGTGGGGGAGGCTGCATGCAAGGCATGCGTGCATGCATGGGGTGGCTGGGCTGTTTTTTTTTTTTTTGTGAAAAAAAAAAACAAACAAACAGCAGCAACAAAAAGAAAAAAAACAAAAAAGAACAGAAAAAATATATTTTCCTAGCTAACAAAATACTAGGAAAAAAAGTACTAATATACATATATGCGCTAGAATACTTAGGAAAACAAAATACATATACAACTAATACATATATAATATATATAGGAACCCTAGTTCCACCTAATGCAACTAAAAAAAAGTTTTATGCACTAGGATCACACAACGCGATCGAAAAAAAAAACTCGACTAAAATAATTCGGAGTTTGGAAAAATTTGCAAAAATCAAAAATGATGACTTTAACTCACACGGGAGAAGTCATATTATCTCCGCTCCGATAAATTGCCTGCAGTCACATAACGATAAAATTTTTCAGAGGAACACAATGATGCATAAAATGTGGGATGCAAATGAATGATCTATTAACATCCGAATTTACGAAAATTGGGATGTTACAAACCTACCCACCTTAAGATGAATCTCGCCCTCGAGATTCGGGTTGACTAGAAAATAGGTGCGGCTGGTCTCGACGAAGATCCTCTTCTCGTTCCCAGGTGGCTTCTTCCTCGGTGTGGTGGCTCCACAACACCTTGCAGAACTTGATGATCTTGCTGCGGGTAACTCTGTTGGCGGTCTCGAGAATTCGGACGGGTTTCTCCTCATACGTCAGATCACTGTCAAGCTGTATGGCCTCTAGGGGCACTGTATCTCTCAACGGAACATCGGCCATCTCAGCGTGGCATTTCTTCAACTGGGAAACATGGAAGACATCATGAACTCCGGACAATCCTTCCGGCAGTTCCAGTTTGTATGCAACTTCGCCTCTACGTTCAAGAATTTTGTAGGGGCCAATGAAACGTGGTGCTAGTTTTCCTTTCACACCGAATCTCTTGATTCCTCGAAGTGGAGACACCCGAAGATATGCTCGATCTCCCACTTCGTATGTTACTTCCTTGCGTTTGCTGTCGGCATAACTCTTCTGCCTGGACTGAGCTATCTTGAGTCGGTCACGAATAAGCTTGACCTTCTCTTCAGAATCTCGGATGAGGTCGGGACCAAAAAGTTGTCGGTCGCCAACTCCATCCCACGTCAATGGTGTTCTGCACCTCCTTCCGTATAGAGCTTCGAAAGGGGCCATCTTCAGACTGGTCTGGTAGCTGTTGTTGTATGAGAACTCGGCATACGGTAAATTGTCATCCCAACTAGACCCATAGTCTAGTGCGCAAGCTCTCAACATGTCTTCCAGAATTTGATTAACTCTCTCGGTCTGTCCATCTGTCTGCGGGTGAAATGCTGTGCTGAACTCCAATCTTGTTCCCAAGGTTTCATGCAGTTGGTGCCAAAATTTTGATGTGAACTGAGTCCCTCTATCAGACACAATGCTCTTTGGTACTCCGTGCAGACATACGATCCTCGTCATATAAATCTTGGCCAGCTTGGCACTAGTGTAGGTAGTCTTCACCGGAATGAAGTGAGCTACCTTGGTCAACCGATCGACCACAACCCAAATAGAATCATAGCCAGAACGGGTCCGAGGTAATCCTGTGATGAAGTCCATACCAAGCTTTTCCCATTTCCATTCGGGTATCGGCAGAGGTTGGAGCAAACCTGCTGGCTTCTGATGCTCGGCTTTTACTCGCTGACAAACATCGCATATGGCTACGTACTCGGCAATGTCTTTCTTCAATCCTGTCCACCAGAAACTTTCTTTCAGATCCAGATACATCTTAGTGTTACCGGGGTGTATCGAGTACGGGGAATCATGAGCCTCCTGCAGTATCAACTTCCTGAGTTTGGGATCATTGGGCACATAGATGCGATCCTCAAACCATAAAGTTCCGTGTTCATCCTCACGAAAACCTTTAGCTTTCCCGTCTTCCATTTTCTGCTTAATCTCAGCTATCTCTTTGTCAGCTTTCTGTGCTTCACGGATCTTTTCCGTCAAGGTAGACTGAATTTCCAGTGTGGCAACAAATCCTCTTGGAACTATCTCCAATTTGAGATCTCGGAGATCATCGACTAACTCCTGGGGTAATCCTCCCGCTGTGAGCGTGTTCACATAACTCTTGCGGCTCAACGCATCGGCTACAACATTTGCCTTGCCTGGGTGATAATGCAATCTCATGTCGTAGTCCTTGATCAACTCTAGCCATCGCCTCTGTCTGAGGTTCAACTCCTTCTGCGTGAAGATATATTTCAGGCTCTTGTGATCAGTGTAAACATCACAACTATTTCCGATCAGGAAATGTCTCCAGGTCTTGAGAGCGTGCACTACGGCAGCTAGTTCCAAGTCATGTGTGGCATAATTCAACTCATGAGGTCTGAGCTGTCTGGATGCATAGGCTACAACTTTGCCTTCTTGCATGAGCACTCCTCCAAGTCCTTGACGAGAAGCATCACAGTAAACCTGGAAATCCTTCTGAATGTTCGGCAATATCAGCACTGGGGCTGTCACAAGACGTTTCTTCAGCTCTTGAAAACTGGTTTCACAATCCTCAGTCCAAACATACTTGGATTCCTTCTTCAATAACTCTGTCATGGGCTTGGCAATCTTTGAGAAATTCTCAATGAACCTCCGGTAATATCCGGCAAGTCCGAGGAAACTGCGGATCTCCTTGACTGAAGTGGGTGCTACCCATTCGGTGACTGCTGCGACCTTGGCAGGGTCCACTGCTATTCCTTCTCCTGAGATGACGTGTCTGAGAAATCCGACTTCCTTCAACCAAAACTCACATTTGCTGAACTTTGCATATAGCTTATGCTCTCGAAGCTTCTCCAGAACTAGACGCAGATGTTCCTTGTGTTCCTCTTCGTTCTTGGAGAATATCAGTATGTCATCGATGAACACCACGACAAACTTGTCCAAGTACTCCATAAATACCTTGTTCATCAGATTCATAAAATATGTCGGAGCATTAGTCAGTCCAAATGACATGACCGTGTACTCATACAAGTCGTACCGAGTGGTAAAGGCTATCTTGGGTATATCCTGTTCACGAATTTTCAACTGATGATACCCGGATCGAAGATCGATCTTTGAGAATATGCGAGCGCCAACTAACTGATCGAACAGATCGTTGATCATCGCAAGGGGTACTTGTTCTTGATAGTCACATCGTTCAGTGCACGATAATCGACAACCATTCTCAAGGACTTGTCCTTCTTTTCAACCAAGAGCACTGGGGCTCCCCAAGGTGAAGAACTTGGGCGAATATACCCTTTGTCCAATAACTCTTTAATTTGCTTCTTGATTTCTATCAAGTCATTTGCGGGCATCCGATAGGGTCTCTTGGATATCGGGGCTGTTCCGGGTAATAGCTCAATCAAGAACTCAATCTCTCTATCGGGTGGCATGCCCGGCAATTCTTCCGGAAATACATCTGGGTACTCCTGTACAATCGGTACTTCCTCCTGGACTACTCCCGTGAGAGAGTTTACTCGCTTACTCCGTGTCGGGCGCTGAGACACGTACTTAATCCGCTTCTGCTCGGGGGTGGTGAGCAAAATAGACTTAAGGGCACAATCGATATTCCCTTCATACTTGGCCAACCAATCCATGCCTAGAATTACATCCAATCCTAGGGACTCTAATACGATGAGGTCGGTGGGGAAATTATGGTTCCCGATGTTGAGACTCAAAGCATGGCATCCTATCCCGGCTGTCATCATGCCTCCTGGGGAACTGACCTTAATAGGTTGGCTGAGGGTTCTAGTTGGCAAACTATACTTTTCCACAACTACCCTTGATATGAATGAATGCGTTGCACCAGAATCAAAAAGTACCAATACTGGATGTGAATTTAACAAAAACTTACCAACCACAGTATCGGGGTGATCATAGACCTCTTCCACATCAATGTGGTTCACCTGAGCTCAAGGAAAAGGATTGGGCTTCTTTGTTGCAGAGTTGCCGTTGCCGTTGCCGTTTCCATTTCCCTCCTTGTTCTGGGGACAATCAGTGGCATAGTGTCCCTTCTTCTGACACTTGAAGCAAGTGATGTGAGTCAGATCCTTCTGAGCTGGAGCTGACTGCTGCTGAGTGCCAGTACCGCCATTCTTGAAGTTGCTGTTGTTGCGATGGTTCCCATTTCCTCCATGGTTGTGCACATGGTGGTTATGCTGAACATGTCCACCAAACTTACCGGATCCAGTCCCGGTATTCCTAGAATAGGGGGTGTAGCGAGGCTTCTGCTGAGTGCCGGAGTTGAACTTTCCAACCCCATACTTTCGCTTGCGGTTCTCCATCTGCTGATGTTTCCCCTCCAAGATGAGGGCCTTATCAACCAGCTCCTGGTAGTTGTTGAAAGTGGCTACCATCAAATGAATGCTCAGCTCATCATTCAGTCCTTCCAAGAACTTCTCGTGCTTGGCCGCATCATCGGCCACATCTCCGGGTGCATAACGGGCGAGCATGCTGAAATCATCAACGTACTGGGCCACAGTGCGACTCCCCTGGCGTAAGTTGCGAAACTCACGCTTCTTTAGACTCATTGCACCAGCTGAGACATGCGCGGTGCGGAAGGCTTGCTTGAATTGCTCCCAAGTGACTCCAGCAATGGGATAAGTGGTGGTGTAGTTCTCCCACCAAGCAGCTGCAGGGCCTTCAAGTTGATGCGCGGCAAAACGCACCTTCTCAGCTTCAGAACAACCAGCGGTGACGAGCTCACGCTCCATCTTGCGAAGCCAATCATCTGCCACAATGGGCTCAATGCTGCTGGAGAAAGTTGGAGGGTTCAACCTCAGAAAACGGGTAAGGTTGTCAGCCTGGGGTGGATGATGGTTGTTGTTGTTCTGGTTCTGGATGATCAGCTGCATCAGGGTGTTTTGTTGCTGGATCAACTGGGTGAGTTCCGGCGGAAAGTTGGAGGTAGGGGCGCGTCTTGGAGGCATCTGATGTTTGTAGAGGGGTGAGATTAGCATAGAACAATGGTCTAGAGGAATTACACTACCCATATGAATGCAACACACAAATATCACACCACACATTTTATTCAAACATCACAAAGGTTCACACGAGGATACAAAATCGATAATCCTAAACATCGGCCTAAAACGTAAAACGATAAAGTAAAAATTGGTGGTCTAGTCTAAGTGTCCTCCTCAAAATAGCATAGTGTCGGGTCCTTCGGTGGAGCTTTCTTCATAGTCCTCGTCGTTGCTGATCACGGGGGCTACGTCGCCTTCAGGATGAAGGTTCTCGCCCATGTCCAGTTCCTCCTCCAGGTATGCAACTCGAGTCTTCAGCTTCTCGATCCGCTCCAGAAAGTCCTTCACTTCCAGCTCATGCTCATAGTGGGCTTCCTGGGCTGCATCTTCAAGCTCAAGCTCGCGGAGTGACAGTTGCTTGATCTTCTTGGCGTCCTTGATCGCGTGATACTCTAGAGTTACGCTGTGCTTCTCCAAGGTCTGGGCATAAGATAAGAGAGCGTCGTTGGTCTTGCTTGAGATGATGTCTCCGTCTTCATTTCTCCAGGATACAACGAATAGGTCTGGAGAAATAGGGCAGCCTTTGTATTTATCCTTGATACGTCCGAGTGCACAATGGATCGCCATGTCCCTTCCGAGAATCCAGCTGGGTGCGATGAACTTGAAATCCATCGGCTCAGTGCGCGGCTCGAATGTCCTTCCGGGAATATGCACCTCGATCCTGTAGCATGAATCCTCCGGGTAAGATGAAGTTGGCTTCCCTGTGATAGTCGGCACAGCAATCCTCAAGTCTTTGGTGATCTGCACCAGCTCTTTTCCGAACGGCATAGTGGTGTCGGGCTGGCAAAACTCCGTGAACATAACAGGGATGAAGGTGGCCATCTAAACATTGGAAAATCGGAGAGAAGTCAGAAATGATCAGAGAGGAAATAGAAGATTTTAGAGAAAATAGTTTTCTTCCTAAGGCTTTTCCATTCCTAGAGGTTACGTCCTAAGGTCAGCGTGTGCTCTGAATACCATTTCTGTAGCGACCCGACTCAACGAGTCAAGCCTCTGGTGTTTCTGTACCATCCCAAGATCATGCTGGTACACACACAGTACATAATGTATATATTCAAGAGTGCAATCACACAGCTTTATTAATCGAAATCTCATAAAGAGTACTTTATTACTACAAAGGAGTACAATAAAGTGGTTGAAGGCCAACTCATGAGATTATCTAATGAAGACTAAGCGGAAGCATCAGGTAGACGAGTCCATCCGACTCCAAGGGCATGTCGCTGAGCGTAGAACGGTAGCCTCACTCCTGGTCGGAAAAGTACTCTGCAACATGATACGTTGCAGCCGTGTAGGTCAGCATATTGCATATGCTGGCAAATCATCAAGAGAGGGAGTAAAATAATCACTATCTCTACATGCATATTTAGCCGGTGGAGCTAAGTTTTTTTGCATAAAGCTAGTTTTATCCTACAACAAAAGGGTTTGAAAGCAAAATATTACTACATAGTTTGTTGTTAGCGAGATGGTTCCGCCAACCAATTCTCGTACCCGAATAGTTGTTAACACCCACATCATTATTAAGTTGTGTCGAGAGTTCAGGGGAAATTCAATGCCTTCGGCTCAAGTTGTCCATGACCGTGGACACGGCTAATCGATTAGGTTGAGTACTCTGTAGAGTTTTGCACACGTTCCCCACAAGATTTGATCGCCTCCGGGTTTGTCCTCGCACTTCAGGGTGTTTGAAGACCGGATGATCAAAACATGGTCTTTCAACGGGTCCCTCTGAATCCCTGTCGGTGCCCATCCATTCCTACCGTTCGTCTACATCTGCTAGCACCGCCTGTCCAGAGTCGCCGCGTTGTCCAACCAAGCCAGAGCCCATAATGACTTGTGGCTGTGCAGGTAAGCCTTGAGTCTTGAAGTCTCCGTCCGTCCCTTTGAGCCTGGGTGAAGCTTTCCGCAGGATGACATGGCCTCTCCAGCATCCCGGGCATCCACTGGGTTTTCCAGGGAGCCGATCTACCGTCCTTCACCCAGTGTTGCATTGCGTCCGAGGTCTTGAAAATCTTGTCTTAGTCCGGTCTTGATTATTATATCAACCTCGCATCACTCGTGGAATACACTCAACCGATAACCCGTCTACTAGAGCATAGCATATATAACATTGTCGTCCCGGGGCCAAGTATCGGGGTGTTGGTGTTCCTACCACATGATACTACACCTATGACTAAAGTTTCCAAGTACCTAGGCAGCATGCAAAATAGGGCAAAGAAGGTGATCTACTATGCATTGAAAACATAGGTAAAATAACATGATCAAAGATGACTTGCCTTGATGATAGTTGTCCTGCTCGAGCGTCTCTAAGTAACACGCTTCGCACTCCGGATGATCTACCGATACAAACACAAAGCACACCATAAGCAATTCAATCATTCCACGAGAAAAAAAAAATAACATCACATGCAAAGATTGGCAAACGACTACGCAAAAGAATTTTATCGCACGTCGGTAGGACAGAAACTTGTTTCTGTTGAAAACACTAGTAAAAATACTTGGAAAATTCTGAAAATTCTACTACAGTAAGGTTTTATCACTAGAAAACTGCAGCAAAAAGAATCAACTCAATATCATTTTTCAAACTCCTGGAATAGGCAAAACAGTGTTTAAACTAAATCTGCTCTAACTTATATTTGAAAATTCCCAACACAGAACAATTATATATTTTTAAAAACTACAGGAAATTTGTGAGCTACTGGAAAAAGAATCAATGTCATTGGACGTAGGGATAAAAAGTTGTGATCAAAACAAGATTGAAAGTTTCTGTTTTCGAAATCTGGACAGAAATTACGAAACTGCTAGTGTTAATGAGAGGCACACGTGGCAAGCTTCTAATGGCTGAGATGGAGTGCATGAAATAGAGAGAGAGAGGTTGCTACCTGCTGCTGGAGGTGTTGCACTGGCAAGAAAGGAGATGGCCGGCGAGGAAGGAGGGAGTAGCTCCGGGCGGTGGGGCGTCGGGCGGCGGCGGTGAGGTTCCTCCTCCGCGGGGAAGAGGCGGCGGTGGAGAGAGAGTTCGGGGAGGGCTCCTCCTCCGCGACGAGGCCGAGGTGCAGCAGCTTTCGGGCGGCTGCCGCTGCTCGCGGCGGCGGCTAGGGCGGCGGTGGGGTGAGGCGCCGGCGGCGGCTTGTGGAGGCGGCGGTGGAGAGACGGCGGCTAGGGTTGGGGAGAGGTGGAGGTGGGGGGTTTATATAGGCTTAGGGGAGGAGAGTAGAAAGGAAGGAGAGGGAGAACTTTGGGAAAGAGATCATGGGAGAGAAAAATAGGAAAGAGAGGGAGGAGAAAGAAGGAAGAGAGAAATAAGGAAAAGGGAGAGAAAATAGGAAGGAGGAGACGTGGGGAGGGAGAGGGATTGGGGACGTGGGGGAGGCTGCATGCAAGGCATGCGTGCATGCATGGGGTGGCTGGGCTGTTTTGTTTTTTTTTTTTTTGAAAAAAAAAACAAACAAACAGCAGCAACAAAAAGAAAAAAAAACAAAACAAAACAGAAAAAATATATTTTCCTAGCTAACAAAATACTAGGAAAAAAAGTACTAATATACATATATGCGCTAGAATACTTAGGAAAACAAAATACATATACAACTAATACATATATAATATATATAGGAACCCTAGTTCCACCTAATGCAACTAAAAAAAAGTTTTATGCACTAGGATCACACAACGCGATCGAAAAAAAAACTCGACTAAAATAATTCGGAGTTTGGAAAAATTTGCAAAAATCAAAAATGATGACTTTAACTCACAGGGGAGAAGTCATATTATCTCCGCTCCGATAAATTGCCTGCAGTCACATAACGATAAAAATTTTCAGAGGAACACAATGATGCATAAAATGTGGGATGCAAATGAATGATCTATTAACATCCGAATTTACGAAAATTGGGATGTTACAAACCTACCCACCTTAAGATGAATCTCGCCCTCGAGATTCGGGTTGACTAGAAAATAGGTGCGGCTGGTCTCGACGAAGATCCTCTTCTCGTTCCCAGGTGGCTTCTTCCTCGGTGTGGTGGCTCCACAACACCTTGCAGAACTTGATGATCTTGCTGCGGGTAACTCTGTTGGCGGTCTCGAGAATTCGGACGGGTTTCTCCTCATACGTCAGATCACTGTCAAGCTGTATGGCCTCTAGGGGCACTGTATCTCTCAACGGAACATCGGCCATCTCAGCGTGGCATTTCTTCAACTGGGAAACATGGAAGACATCATGAACTCCGGACAATCCTTCCGGCAGTTCCAGTTTGTATGCAACTTCGCCTCTACGTTCAAGAATTTTGTAGGGGCCAATGAAACGTGGTGCTAGTTTTCCTTTCACACCGAATCTCTTGATTCCTCGAAGTGGAGACACCCGAAGATATGCTCGATCTCCCACTTCGTATGTTACTTCCTTGCGTTTGCTGTCGGCATAACTCTTCTGCCTGGACTGAGCTATCTTGAGTCGGTCACGAATAAGCTTGACCTTCTCTTCAGAATCTCGGATGAGGTCGGGACCAAAAAGTTGTCGGTCGCCAACTCCATCCCACGTCAATGGTGTTCTGCACCTCCTTCCGTATAGAGCTTCGAAAGGGGCCATCTTCAGACTGGTCTGGTAGCTGTTGTTGTATGAGAACTCGGCATACGGTAAATTGTCATCCCAACTAGACCCATAGTCTAGTGCGCAAGCTCTCAACATGTCTTCCAGAATTTGATTAACTCTCTCGGTCTGTCCATCTGTCTGCGGGTGAAATGTTGTGCTGAACTCCAATCTTGTTCCCAAGGTTTCGTGCAGTTGGTGCCAAAATTTTGATGTGAACTGAGTCCCTCTATCAGACACAATGCTCTTTGGTACTCCGTGCAGACATACGATCCTCGTCATATAAATCTTGGCCAGCTTGGCACTAGTGTAGGTAGTCTTCACCGGAATGAAGTGAGCTACCTTGGTCAACCGATCGACCACAACCCAAATAGAATCATAGCCAGAACGGGTCCGAGGTAATCCTGTGATGAAGTCCATACCAAGCTTTTCCCATTTCCATTCGGGTATCGGCAGAGGTTGGAGCAAACCTGCTGGCTTCTGATGCTCGGCTTTTACTCGCTGACAAACATCGCATATGGCTACGTACTCGGCAATGTCTTTCTTCAATCCTGTCCACCAGAAACTTTCTTTCAGATCCAGATACATCTTAGTGTTACCGGGGTGTATCGAGTACGGGGAATCATGAGCCTCCTGCAGTATCAACTTCCTGAGTTTGGGATCATTGGGCACATAGATGCGATCCTCAAACCATAAAGTTCCGTGTTCATCCTCACGAAAACCTTTAGCTTTCCCGTCTTCCATTTTCTGCTTAATCTCAGCTATCTCTTTGTCAGCTTTCTGTGCTTCACGGATCTTTTCCGTCAAGGTAGACTGAATTTCCAGTGTGGCAACAAATCCTCTTGGAACTATATAGGATGACCTCATTTTATTACCGGAAGGTTTTCGGAGTTACCGGGAATGACGAATGGGTTCCGGGAGTTCACCGGGGGGGCAACCCACCCCAGGGAAGCCCATAGGCCATAAGGGTGGCGCACCAGCCCTTAGTGGGCTGGTGGGACAGCCCAAAAGGGCCCTATGCGCCATACAAAGAAAAATCAAAGAGAAAGAAAAAAAGGGAGGTGGGAAGGAAGGGAAGGACTCCCATCCACCAAACCAAGTCCAACTCGGTTTGGGGGGGGGAGCCTTCCCCCCTTGGACTCGGCCGACCCCCTTGGGGCTCCTTGAGCCCCATGGCAAGGTCCCCTCCCTCCCACCTATATATACGGAGGTATTGGGGCTGATTTGAGACGACTTTTCCACGGCAGCCCGACCACATACCTCCACGGTTTTTCCTCTAGATCGCGTTTCTGCGGAGCTCGGGCGGAGCCCTGCTGAGACAAGGTCATCACCAACCTCCGGAGCGCCGTCATGCTGCCGGAGAACTCTTCTACCTCTCCGTCTCTCTTGCTGGATCAAGAAGGCCAAGATCATCGTCGAGCTGTACGTGTGCTGAACGCGGAGGTGCCGTCCGTTCGGTACTAGATCGTGGGACTGATCGCGGGATTGTTCGCGGGGCGGATCGAGGGACGTGAGGACGTTCCACTACATCAACCGCGTTCACTAACGCTTCTGCTGTACGATCTACAAGGGTACGTAGATCACTCATCCCCTCTCGTAGATGGACATCACCATGATAGGTCTTCGTGCGCGTAGGAAAATTTTTGTTTCCCTTGCGACGTTACCCAACAGTGGTATCAGAGCTAGGTTCATGCGTAGATGTCTTCTCGAGTAGAACATAAAAGTTTTTGTGGGCGGTGATGTGCGTTTTGCTTCCCTCCTTAGTCTTTTCTTGATTCCGCGGTATTGTTGGATTGAAGCGGCTTGGACCGACATTACTCGTACGCTTACGAGAGACTGGTTTCATCGTTACGAGTAACTCCGTTGCTCAAAGATGACTGGCAAGTGTCGGTTTCTCCAACTTTAGTTGAATCGGATTTGACCGAGGAGGTCCTTGGATGAGGTTAAATAGCAACTCATATATCTCCGTTGTGGTGTTTGCGTAAGTAAGATGCGAGCCTACTAAATACCCTTGGTCACCACGTAAAACATGCAACAACAAAATTAGAGGACGTCTAACTTGTTTTTGCAGGGTATCCTTGTGATGTGATATGGCCAACGATGTGATGTGATATATTGGATGTATGAGATGATCATGTTGTAATAGAAATATCGACTTGCACGTCGATGGTACGGCAACTGGCAGGAGCCATAGGGTTGTCTTTATACTAACGTTTGTGCTTGCAGATGCGTTTACTATTTTGCTAGGATGTAGCTTTAGTAGTAATAGCATGAGTAGCACGACAACCCCGATGGCAACACGTTGATGGAGATCATGGCGTGGCGCCGGTGACAAGAAGATCGTGCTGGTGCTTTGGTGATGAAGATCAAGAAGCACGTGATGATGGCCATATCATGTCACTTATGAATTGCATGTGATGTTAATTCTTTTATGCACCTTTTTTTTGCTTAGAACGACGGTAGCATTATGAGGTGATCTCTCACTAAAATTTCAAGACGAAATTGTGTTATCCCCGACTGTGCACCGTTGCTACAGTTCGTCGTTTCGAGACACCACGTGATGATCGGGTGTGATAGACTCAACGTTCACATACAACGGGTGCAAAACAGTTGCGCACGCGGAACACTCGGGTTAAGCTTGACGAGCCTAGCATGTGCAGACATGGCCTCGGAACACATGAGACCGGAAGGTCGATAATGAATCATATAGATGATATGATTAGCATAGGGATGCTTACCACTAAAACTATACTCAACTCACGTGATGATCGGACTTGAGCTAGTGTAAGTGGATCATGAACCACTCAAATGACTAGAGAGATGTACTTTTTGAGTGGGAGTTTAGCGAATAATTTGATTAAGTTAAACTCTAATTATCTTGAACATAGTCTAAGTCCACTTTGAATATATTTGTGTTGTAGATCATGGCTCACGCGACAGTCATCCTGAATTTTAATACGTTCCTAGAGAAAGCTAAGTTGAAAGATGATGGAAGCAACTTTGTAGACTGGGCTCGTAATCTTAAGCTAATCTTACAAGCTGGGAAGAAGGATTATGTCCTTAATGCTGCGTTAGGAGATGAACCACCCTCTACGGCTGATCAGGATGTTAAGAACGCTTGGTTAGCACGTAAGGAGGACTACTCAATAGTTCAATGTGCAGTTTTGTATGGCTTAGAGCCGGGACTTCAACGTCGCTTTGAGCGTCATGGAGCATTTGAGATGTTCCAGGAGTTGAAGTTTATCTTTCAGAAGAACGCCCGGATCGAGAGGTATGAGACCTCCGATAAATTCTATGCTTGCAAGATGGAGGAAAACTCATCTGTCAGTGAACATGTGCTCAAAATGTCTGGGTAGTCAAACCGTCTAGCTGAGCTAGGGATTGAACTCCCGCAAGAAGCTATCACTGACAGAATCCTTCAATCACTGCCGCCAAGCTATAAAGGCTTTGTGTTGAACTACAACATGCAAGGGATGAACAAGTCTCCCGGCGAGTTGTTTGCGATGCTGAAAGTCGCAGAGTCTGAACTCCGTAAAGAGCATCAAGTGTTGATGGTGAATAAGACCACTAGTTTCAAGAGAAACGGCAAAGGCAAGAAGGGCAATTCGAAGAAGAGCGGCAAGCCTTTTGCCAATCCGACGAAGAAACCCAAAGCTGGACCTAAGCCTGAAACGAAGTGTTACTATTGCAAGGGTATGGGTCACTGGAAGCGCAATTGCCCCAAGTATCTGGCAGATAAGAAGGCGGCCAAAGAAAAATCAGGTATATTTGATATACATGTTATTGATGTGTACTTAACCGGCTCTCGTAGTAGTGCCTGGGTATTCGATACCGGTTCTGTTGCTCATATTTGCAACTCGAAACAGGAACTGCGGAATAGACGAAGGCTGGCGAAAGATGAAGTGACGATGCGCGTAGGAAATGGTTCAAAGGTTGATGCAATCGCCGTCGGCACAGTGTCACTTCAGTTACCGTCAGGATTAGTGATGAACTTAAATCATTGTTATTTAGTGCCTGCGTTGAGCATGAACATTATATCTGGATCTTGTTTATTGCGAGACGGTTACTCTTTTAAGTCAGAGAATAATGGTTGTTCTATTTCTATGAGTAACATCTTTTATGGTCATGCACCGAATGTGAGAGGATTGTTCATATTGAATCTTGATAGCGATACGCATATACATAACATTGAGACCAAAAGAGTTAGAGTTAACAATGATAGCGCCATATTTTTGTGGCACTGCCGCTTGGGTCATATTGGTGTAAAACGCATGAAGAAACTCCATGCTGATGGACTTTTGGAGTCACTTGACTTTGATTCACTTGACACGTGCGAACCATGCCTCATGGGCAAGATGACTAAGACTCCGTTCTCCGGAACAATGGAGCGTGCAAGTGACTTGTTGGAAATCATACATACCGATGTGTGTGGTCCAATGAGCATGGAGGCACGCGGCGGATATCGTTATTTTCTCACCTTCACTGACGATTTAAGTAGATATGGTTATGTCTACTTGATGAAGCACAAGTCTGAAACATTTGAAAAGTTCAAGCAGTTTCAGAGTGAAGTGGAAAATCATCGTAACAAGAAGATCAAGTTCCTGCGGTCTGATCGTGGGGGTGAATATCTGAGTTTCGAGTTTGGTACTCACTTAAGACAATGTGGAATTGTTTCACAGTTAAGACCGCCTGGAACACCACAGCGTAATGGTGTGTCCGAACGTCGTAATCGTACTCTATTAGAGATGGTGCGATCTATGATGTGTCTTACTGATTTGCCGTTGTCGTTTTGGGGTTATGCATTAGAAACAGCTGCATTCACTTTAAATAGGGCACCATCAAAATCCATTGAGACGACACCATACGAACTGTGGTATGGCAAAAGGCCAAAGTTGTCGTTTCTTAAAGTTTGGGGATGTGATGCTTATGTCAAAAAGCTTCAGCCTGAAAAGCTGGAACCCAAAGCAGAAAAGTGCATCTTCATAGGTTACCCAAAAGAGACAGTTGGGTATAACTTCTATCTCAAATCCGAGGGCAAAGTGTTTGTTGCTAAAAATGGAGCTTTTCTCGAGAAGGAGTTTCTCTCGAGAGAATTGAGTGGGAGGAAGATAGACCTTGACGAGGTTGTCGAACCTCTCATCCCTCTGGATGGTGTCGCAGGGCAAGGGGAAACCTCTGTCATTGCGACGCCGGTTGAGGAGGGAGTTAATAATGATGATCATGAAACTCCAGTTCAAGTTTCTGTCGAACCACGCAGGTCGACGAGACCACGTGCTGCTCGAGAGTGGTACGGTAATCCCGTCTTATCAATCATGTTGTTAGACAACAATGAACCTGCAAATTATGAAGAAGCAATGGTGGGCCCAGATTCCAACAAATGGCTAGAAGCCATGAAGTCCGAGATAGGATCCATGTATGAGAACAAAGTATGGACTTTGGAGGTACTACCTGAGGGCCGCAAGGCTATTCAGAACAAATGGATCTTTAAGAGGAAGACGGACGCTGACGGCAATGTGACCGTTTATAAAGCTCGACTTGTGGCAAAGGGTTTTTCACAAGTTCAAGGATTTGACTACGATGAGACATTCTCACCCGTAGCGATGCTTAAGTCCGTCAGAATCATGTTAGCAATAGCTGCATTTTTCGATTATGAAATCTGGTAGATGGATGTCAAAACGGCATTCCTTCATGGTTTCCTTAAGGAAGAGTTGTATATGATACAACCCGAAGGTTTTGTCGATCCTAAGAATGCTAACAAGGTGTGCAAGCTCCAACGATCCATTTATGGACTGGTGCAAGCATCTCGGAGTTGGAACAAACGTTTTGATGAGGTGATCAAAGCATTTGGGTTTATACAAGTGGTTGGAGAATCTTGTATTTACAAGAAAGTGAGTGGGAGCTCTGTGGCGTTTCTAATATTATATGTGGATGACATATTACTAATTGGAAACAACGTAGAGTTTTTGGAAAGCATAAAAGGTTACTTGAATAAAAGTTTCTCTATGAAGGACCTAGGAGAAGCTGCTTACATTCTAGGCATTAAGATCTATAGGGATAGATCAAAACGCGTGATAGGACTTTCACAAAGCACATACCTTGATAAAGTTTTGAAGAGGTTCAAAATGGAACAGTCCAAGAAAGGGTTCTTGCCAGTTTTACAAGGTACGAGATTGAGTAAGACTCAGTGCCCAGCAACTGATGAAGATAGAGAGCATATGCGCTTCGTCCCCTATGCTTCAGCCATAGGTTCTATCATGTATGCGATGCTGTGCACTAGACCGGATGTTAGCCTCGCCATAAGTATGGCAGGTAGGTTCCAGAGTAATCCAGGAGTGGATCACTGGACAGCGGTCAAGAATATCCTGAAGTACCTGAAAAGGACTAAGGAGATGTTTCTCGTGTATGGAAGTGACGAAGAGCTCGTCGTAAAAGGTTACGTCGATGCAAGCTTTGACACAGATCCGGACGACTCTAAGTCGCAAACCGGATACCTATTTATTCTTAATGGGGGTGCGGTAAGCTGGTGCAGTTCCAAGCAAAGCGTCGTAGCAGATTCTACATGTGAAGCGGAGTACATGGCTGCCTCGGAGGCGGCTAAGGAGGGTGTCTGGATGAAGTAGTTCATGACGGATCTTGGAGTGGTGCCAAGCGCACTGAATCCAATAACCTTGTTCTGTGATAACACGGGTGCCATTGCCTTAGCAAAGGAACCACGGTTTCACAAGAAGACCAGACACATCAAACGACGCTTCATCCTCATCCGCGACTACGTCGAGGGAGAGGACATAAATACATGCAAAGTGCACACGGATCTGAATGTAGCAGACCCGCTGACTAAACCTCTTCCACGGCCAAAGCATGATCAACACCAGAACTGTATGTGTGTTAGATTTATTACAATGTAATTCACATGATGATGTGAGGGCTAGATTATTGAGTCTAGTGCAAGTGGGAGACTGTTGGAATTATGCCCTAGAGGCAATAATAAATATAGTTATTATTATAATTCCTGTATCAAGATAATCGTTTATTATCCATGCTATAATTGTATTGAATGAAGACTCATTTACATGTGTGGATACATAGACAAAACACCGTCCCTAGCAAGCCTCTAGTTGGCTAGCCAGTTGATCAAAGATAGTCGGTGTCTTCTGATTATGAACAAGGTGTTGTTGCTTGATAAGTGGATCACGTCATTAGGAGAATCACGTGATGGACTAGACCCAAACTAATAGACGTAGCATGTTGATCGTGTCATTTTGTTGCTACTGTTTTCTGCGTGTCAAGTATTTATTCCTATGACCATGAGATCATATAACTCACTGACACCGGAGGAATGCTTTGTGTGTATCAAACGTCGCAACGTAACTGGGTGACTATAAAGATGCTCTACAGGTATCTCTGAAGGTGTTAGTTGAGTTAGTATGGATCAAGACTGGGATTTGTCACTCCGTGTGACGAAGAGGTATCTCGGGGCCCACTCGGTAATACAACATCACACACAAGCCTTGCAAGCAATGTAACTTAGTTTAAGTTGCGGGATCTTGTATTACGGAACGAGTAAAGAGACTTTCCGGTAAACGAGATTGAAATAGGTATACGGATACTGACGATCGAATCTCGGGCAAGTAACATACCGAAGGACAAAGGGAATGACATACGGGATTATATGAATCCTTGGCACTGAGGTTCAAACGATAAGATCTTCGTAGAATATGTAGGATCCAATATGGGCATCCAGGTCCCGCTATTGGATATTGACCGAGGAGTCTCTCGGGTCATGTCTACATAGTTCTCCAACCCGCAGGGTCTGCACACTTAAGGTTCGACGTTGTTTTATGCGTATTTGAGTTATATGGTTGGTTACCGAATGTTGTTCGGAGTCCCGGATGAGATCACGGACGTCACGAGGGTTTCTGGAATAGTCCGGAAACGAAGATTGATATATAGGATGACCTCATTTTATTACCGGAAGGTTTTCGGAGTTACCGGGAATGACGAATGGGTTCCGGGAGTTCACCGGGGGGGCAACCCACCCCGGGGAAGCCCATAGGCCATAAGGGTGGCGCACCAGCCCTTAGTGGGCTGGTGGGACAGCCCAAAAGGGCCCTATGCGCCATACAAAGAAAAATCAAAGAGAAAGAAAAAAAAAGGGAGGTGGGAAGGAAGGGAAGGACTCCCACCCACCAAACCAAGTCCAACTCGGTTTGGGGGGGGGAGCCTTCCCCCCTTGGACTCGGCCGACCCCCTTGGGGCTCCTTGAGCCCCATGGAAAGGTCCCCTCCCTCCCACCTATATATACGGAGGTATTGGGGCTGATTTGAGACGACTTTTCCACGGCAGCCCGACCACATACCTCCACGGTTTTTCCTCTAGATCGCGTTTCTGCGGAGCTCGGGCGGAGCCCTGCTGAGACAAGGTCATCACCAACCTCCGGAGCGCCGTCACGCTGCCGGAGAACTCTTCTACCTCTCCGTCTCTCTTGCTGGATCAAGAAGGCCAAGATCATCGTCGAGCTGTACGTGTGCTGAACGCGGAGGTGCCGTCCGTTCGGTACTAGATCGTGGGACTGATCGCGGGATTGTTCGCGGGGCGGATCGAGGGACGTGAGGACGTTCCACTACATCAACCGCGTTCACTAACGCTTCTGCTGTACGATCTACAAGGGTACGTAGATCACTCATCCCCTCTCGTAGATGGACATCACCATGATAGGTCTTCGTGCGCGTAGGAAAAATTTTGTTTCCCTTGCGACGTTACCCAACAGTGGTATCAGAGCTAGGTTCATGCGTAGATGTCTTCTCGAGTAGAACATAAAAGTTTTTGTGGGCGGTGATGTGCGTTTTGCTTCCCTCCTTAGTCTTTTCTTGATTCCGCGGTATTGTTGGATTGAAGCGGCTTGGACCGACATTACTCGTACGCTTACGAGAGACTGGTTTCATCGTTACGAGTAACTCCGTTGCTCAAAGATGACTGGCAAGTGTCGGTTTCTCCAACTTTAGTTGAATCGGATTTGACCGAGGAGGTCCTTGGATGAGGTTAAATAGCAACTCATATATCTCCGTTGTGGTGTTTGCGTAAGTAAGATGCGAGCCTACTAAATACCCTTGGTCACCACGTAAAACATGCAACAACAAAATTAGAGGACGTCTAACTTGTTTTTTCAGGGTATGCTTGTGATGTGATATGGCCAACGATGTGATGTGATATATTGGATGTATGAGATGATCATGTTGTAATAGAAATATCGACTTGCACGTCGATGGTACGGCAACCGGCAGGAGCCATAGGGTTGTCTTTATACTAACGTTTGTGCTTGCAGATGCGTTTACTATTTTGCTAGGATGTAGCTTTAGTAGTAATAGCATGAGTAGCACGACAACCCCGATGGCAACACGTTGATGGAGATCATGGCGTGGCGCCGGTGACAAGAAGATCGTGCTGGTGCTTTGGTGATGAAGATCAAGAAGCACGTGATGATGGCCATATCATGTCACTTATGAATTGCATGTGATGTTAATTCTTTTATGCACCTTTTTTTTGCTTAGAACGACGGTAGCATTATGAGGTGATCTCTCACTAAAATTTCAAGACGAAATTGTGTTATCCCCGACTGTGCACCGTTGCTACAGTTCGTCGTTTCGAGACACCACGTGATGATCGGGTGTGATAGACTCAACGTTCACATACAACGGGTGCAAAACAGTTGCGCACGCGGAACACTCGGGTTAAGCTTGACGAGCCTAGCATGTGCAGACATGGCCTCGGAACACATGAGACCGGAAGGTCGATAATGAATCATATAGATGATATGATTAGCATAGGGATGCTTACCACTAAAACTATACTCAACTCACGTGATGATCGGACTTGAGCTAGTGTAAGTGGATCATGAACCACTCAAATGACTAGAGAGATGTACTTTTTGAGTGGGAGTTTAGTGAATAATTTGATTAAGTTAAACTCTAATTATCTTGAACATAGTCTAAGTCCACTTTGAATATATTTGTGTTGTAGATCATGGCTCACGCGACAGTCATCCTGAATTTTAATACGTTCCTAGAGAAAGCTAAGTTGAAAGATGATGGAAGCAACTTTGTAGACTGGGCTCGTAATCTTAAGCTAATCTTACAAGCTGGGAAGAAGGATTATGTCCTTAATGCTGCGTTAGGAGATGAACCACCCTCTACGGCTGATCAGGATGTTAAGAACGCTTGGTTAGCACGTAAGGAGGACTACTCAATAGTTCAATGTGCAGTTTTGTATGGCTTAGAGCCGGGACTTCAACGTCGCTTTGAGCGTCATGGAGCATTTGAGATGTTCCAGGAGTTGAAGTTTATCTTTCAGAAGAACGCCCGGATCGAGAGGTATGAGACCTCCGATAAATTCTATGCTTGCAAGATGGAGGAAAACTCATCTGTCAGTGAACATGTGCTCAAAATGTCTGGGTACTCAAACCGTCTAGCTGAGCTAGGGATTGAACTCCCGCAAGAAGCTATCACTGACAGAATCCTTCAATCACTGCCGCCAAGCTATAAAGGCTTTGTGTTGAACTACAACATGCAAGGGATGAACAAGTCTCCCGGCGAGTTGTTTGCGATGCTGAAAGTCGCAGAGTCTGAACTCCGTAAAGAGCATCAAGTGTTGATGGTGAATAAGACCACTAGTTTCAAGAGAAACGGCAAAGGCAAGAAGGGCAATTCGAAGAAGAGAGGCAAGCCTTTTGCCAATCCGACGAAGAAACCCAAAGCTGGACCTAAGCCTGAAACGAAGTGTTACTATTGCAAGGGTATGGGTCACTGGAAGCGCAATTGCCCCAAGTATCTGGCAGATAAGAAGGCGGCCAAAGAAAAATCAGGTATATTTGATATACATGTTATTGATGTGTACTTAACCGGCTCTCGTAGTAGTGCCTG
Source organism: Hordeum vulgare subsp. vulgare (assembly GCF_904849725.1). NCBI lineage: Eukaryota > Viridiplantae > Streptophyta > Magnoliopsida > Poales > Poaceae > Hordeum > Hordeum vulgare. Next base: position 63,312,240 of record NC_058523.1, read on the forward strand.
GGTATTCGATACCGGTTCTGTTGCTCATATTTGCAACTCGAAACAGGAACTGCGGAGTAGACGAAGGCTAGCGAAAGATGAAGTGACGATGCGCGTAGGAAATGGTTCCAAGGTTGATGCAATCGCCGTCGGCACAGTGTCACTTCAGTTACCGTCAGGATTAGTGATGAACTTAAATCATTGTTATTTAGTGCCTGCGTTGAGCATGAACATTATATCTGGATCTTGTTTATTGCGAGACGGTTACTCTTTTAAGTCAGAGAATAATGGTTGTTCTATTTCTATGAGTAACATCTTTTATGGTCATGCACCGAATGTGAGAGGATTGTTCATATTGAATCTTGATAGCGATACGCATATACATAACATTGAGACCAAAAGAGTTAGAGTTAACAATGATAGCGCCATATTTTTGTGGCACTGCCGCTTGGGTCATATTGGTGTAAAACGCATGAAGAAACTCCATGCTGATGGACTTTTGGAGTCACTTGACTTTGATTCACTTGACACGTGCGAACCATGCCTCATGGGCAAGATGACTAAGACTCCGTTCTCCGGAACAATGGAGCGTGCAAGTGACTTGTTGGAAATCATACATACCGATGTGTGTGGTCCAATGAGCATGGAGGCACGCGGCGGATATCGTTATTTTCTCACCTTCACTGACGATTTAAGTAGATATGGTTATGTCTACTTGATGAAGCACAAGTCTGAAACATTTGAAAAGTTCAAGCAGTTTCAGAGTGAAGTGGAAAATCATCGTAACAAGAAGATCAAGTTCCTGCGGTCTGATCGTGAGGGTGAATATCTGAGTTTCGAGTTTGGTACTCACTTAAGACAATGTGGAATTGTTTCACAGTTAAGACCGCCTGGAACACCACAGCGTAATGGTGTGTCCGAACGTCGTAATCGTACTCTATTAGAGATGGTGCGATCTATGATGTGTCTTACTGATTTGCCGTTGTCGTTTTGGGGTTATGCATTAGAAACAGCTGCATTCACTTTAAATAGGGCACCATCAAAATCCATTGAGACGACACCATACGAACTGTGGTATGGCAAAAGGCCAAAGTTGTCGTTTCTTAAAGTTTGGGGATGTGATGCTTATGTCAAAAAGCTTCAGCCTGAAAAGCTGGAACCCAAAGCAGAAAAATAAACTACACAAGATTCTAAGCAAGTTTCATGTAGGTCACGATCAAAACGTAGCTACGGTTCGAAAACTACGAGCAAAACAAGAAGACACTACAAACTGTCAAAATCAGCCACATAGCATATTCTACGCCCCACAACTACGGATACACAACTCCGATTAGCTCAAGCAAGGCATGGCACGGAAGAGGGCAAGAAGCACTACTACAATCAACTAACAACATCTAGCATGGCAGCACGGATCACTAGATAAAGAAATCACAAAATGACATCACACACACTATCTCAGACTTAGTGAAAATAACACCTCATGAAAGTGCAGTTTTCAGCCTGAAGCAATATTGACAGCAGCAAAACCTATAGCTACAGGCTCCAAATGGCATGAAACTTAACAGCATGCTAGAGAAACACCAGGGGTACAACTAACTCCATTGGACCAACCTCAAAAGAGCTACAGATCACAGGATGCAAGCAAGACAAGACAGCAACAAAATAATAACAGATTCCAGACTTAGAAATATTTCAGCTCCTCTAAAACAGCACTATTCAGGCAACTTGAGGGCAGTCAAACAACACCTAAACATGCATTTCTATTGCAACCAAAAATACCAGGGGCTAAACAAAACATCCAAGATCAACTCCCTAGTTGACAACTAATTCAAACGAGGCACGGAATAAATTCTACGAATTAATCAAAAGGGCTTCACGGCAAAATATCTCGCGGACTAACTTACCCCGGAAACATATATAATATGTGGGGTTTGCAACACAAAACAAAGCCACACATTAATGCGGGAAAAATAACCCTAGACACGAAAAATAATCTAACGGGCAATCCCTACACGCAAAAAATATACTTGACCGCTCTAAAATACATGGAAAATAGCTCCCTAGAGCATGGACATTTATTCTACGTCATACGAACAACCCAGACACGCGCGAAAAATAACTACGGATCGGATCCTATTGTAACAGCATGCAAAACAAAGCATTAGGCACCCTAAACGGCGTTAAATAAATAAGCAAGTTCTATAAACGGATTCTACGCGAAATTCTACACGAAAAGCATATAAAAATCTTCGCGATCCGACATACGGATTAAAAGATACAAGCGTTTAACTATATGTCTAAATCCTTAAAAACTACATATTCTCAGGAGAATCCTAATAAGCAAACGGGCCGAATCTGGAGGCGCAATTTAACTAAACAGTGCATGGGCGAAGAATAGGCTTGCGGGGGGTTGCTCACCTTGGTGGGCTCGGCCTGGTCGGCACTGGAGCTGGGCCAACTTGCTGCTGCTCTACTGGGCCGGAGCGAGGCGACGACGCGGCCCAGCGCGAGGTGCCGGAGAAGGCCGGCCTGGCGCTGCTCTACTGGGCCGAGGCGAGGCGGGGCCGAGCCGGCTGCTGGGCCCGGCTCAGGCGCTGGGGAGGCTGGGCCAGCGGGGCCCATGCGCGGGGTCAACGGCGCGGTTTCTGGGACAAGCGGGTGCTGCGCCTCGTCGTGCTGCTCCCGACCGGGAGCTAACTGGCGGCGGCGGGAGGATGGTGCGGGCCGCAGGGGACCCGAGGGGCGGCGGGGCCGGCCGGATCTGGCTGGACCTCGCCGGATCCGGCTGCCGACGGGGCGAGGCAACAAGGGCGGCGGCGCTGGCGGGACAAGGCAGCAAGGTTCGGCCGGCAGGGAAGCTCCTGCGATGATGCGGCGCTCCGGCGGCTAGGGAGCTCCGGCGACGCGGCTGGCCGACAGGAGGGGGGCGGTACGGCGCGCTGGAACCAAGAGGAGGCGCCGCAGGCGTCCCGGGCAGGCGGCGAAGGCGGCTGGAGGCGCTGGCAGGGACAGGAGCCGGCGGCGGCGGGCGATGGGCTCGGCCGGGCCCGAGATGGGCCTAGCGGGCCCACAGCGGCTGGGGAAGGAGAGAGGCTGTGGGGGCGGCTAGGGTTTGGTGCGGAAATCGAGGAGGGAATAGGGGGAGGCTGTCCCAAAATAGGCAGGGAGGGGTGCTTAAATAGGGAAAAGGGCTAGAGTGCAGGGTATCTGGGGGTTTTTCGACCCTCCGGTCGCGTTTGTGCGGTCCGATCGGAGAGGCGGGTTAGGGTTAGGTGTGTAGAGTGGCGTTGGCTAAGATGAAAGGGAAGTGGTGCGGCGCGGCATCGACTTTTAAAACACCGACAGACGTCCGACGAATAACCGAAGACGGTGCCGCTACGGTCGACCGTTCGGGTACCAGACGGTCTCCAATCGCGACGAAACTTGAAAGGCGGCCTACATTTATTAAAATACGACCGCACGTCAAATCTCAACCCGATCAGAGAAAGTTTTCAACGCACTTTTAAAACAGGGTTTCGACGGTGCCGTGGGCGCGTGCGAGTGCGGTCGGGCTCGGATCGGACAACGACGAGAACCGGCGACTACTAACGAATGCTAGTTTTGAAAACGGGCGTCAACGGGATGCCGATGCAATGCTGATGATGCGCATGATGCGATGATGATGCAAAAAATTAAAATAACCACACGACGAAAATAGAAAGAAAAGGGGAATCTTCTGGAACGTCGGCATCAGGCTGTCACAGATCCTGTGTTCGAGCTTAAACACCTGCCTGCTACTCTTAAGTATGCATATCTTGATGAAAAAGAGATATATCCTGTCATTATTAGTGCTAGCCTCTCGGAGCATGAAGAATAGAAGTTACGAAAAACTCTGAGGAAGCACCGTGCTGCTATTGGATATACTCTTGATGATCTTAAGGGCATTATCCCACTCTATGCGAGCACAAGATTAAAACTGATCCGGACTTCAAACCAGTTGCTGATCATCAAAGGAGATTAAATCCTAAGATGAAAGAAGTAGTAAGAAAAGAAATACTAAAGCTCCTGGAAGCGGGCATTATCTATCCTGTTGCTCATAGCGATTGGGTGAGTCCAGTGCACTGCGTCCCTAAGAAGGGAGGCATTACCGTTGTCCCTAATGATAAGGATGAATTGATCCCACATAGGATTATTACTAGCTATAGGATGGTGATTGATTTTAGGAAACTGAATAAAGCCACTAGGAAAGATCATTACCCTCTGTCTTTTATCGACCAAATGCTAGAAAGGTTGTCTAAACACACACACATCTGCTTTCTAGACGGTTATTCTGGTTTCTCCCAAATACCAGTTGCACAACCGGATCATGAGAAAACCACTTTCACCTGCCCTTTCGGTACCTTTGCTTATAGACGTATCCTTTTGGCTTATGTAATGCACCTGCCACCTTTCAAAGATGTATGATGCTATATTCTCTGACTTTTGTGAAAAGATTGTTGTGGTTTTCATGGATGACTTTTCCGTTTACGGGTCTTCCTTTGACGGTTGCCTCAGCAACCTTGATCGAGTCTTACAGAGATGTAAAGACACCAATCTTGTCTTGAATTGGGAGAAGTGCCACTTTATGGTTAATGAAGGCATCGTCTTAGGACATAAAATTTCTGAAAGAGGTATTGAAGTCGATAAGGCTAAGGTTGATGCAATCGAGAAAATACCATACCCCACATATATCAAAGGTATAAGAAGTTTCCCTGGTCATGTTGGTTTCTATAGAAGGTTCATTAAAGACTTCTCTAAGATTTCTAGGCCTCTTACCAATCTCTTACAAAAGGATATTCCTTTTGTCTTTGACTATGATTGTGAGGACGCCTTCGAAATACTTAAGAGGGCTTTGATAACTGCACCTATTGTTCAACCACCTGATTGGAACTTACCTTTTGAAATCATGTGTGATGCTAGTGATTATGCTGTTGGTGCTGTTCTAGGGAAAAGAGTCGATAAGAAGTTGAATGTTATTCACTACGCTAGTAAAACTCTAGACAGTGCCCACAGAAACTATGCTACTACGGAGAAGGAATTTTTAGCAGTCGTGTTTGCATGTGAAAAGTTCAGATCTTACATAGTTGATTCCAAAGTCACTATTCACACTGATCATGCTGCTATTAAGTACCTCATGGAGAAGAAGGACGCTAAACCTAGACTTGTTAGATGGGTTCTCTTGCTACAAGAATTTGATTTGCACGTTGTCGACAGAAAGGGTGCTGACAACCCAGTAGCAGATAACTTGTCTAGGTTGGAGAACGTTCTTGATGACCCACAACCTATTGATGATAGCTTTCCCGATGAGCAACTGAATGTCATCAATGCTTCACGTAGTGCACCCTGGTATGCTGATTATGCAAACTATATTGTTGCCAAATACATACCACCTAGTTTCACATACCAGCAAAAGAAGAAATTCTTCTTTGACTTGAGACATTACTTCTGGGATGATCCTCAACTTTATAAGGAAGGAGTAGATGGTGTTATTAGACGTTGTATACCTGAACATGAACAGGGACAAATCCTACAGAAGTGTCACTCCGAGGCCTACGGAGGACACCATCCGGGAGATAGAACTGCACACAAGGTATTGCAATCAGGTTTCTATTGGCCCACTCTCTTCAAGGATGCCCGTAAGTTTGTCTTGTCTTGCGACGAATGTCAAAGCATAGGTAATATTAGCAAACGTCGGGAAATGCCTATGAACTATTCACTTGTCATTGAACCATTTGATGTCTGGGGCTTTGATTATATGGGACCTTTTCCCAAATCCAATGGGTATACTCATATCCTAGTTGTTGTTGATTACATCACTAAGTGGGTAGAAGCTATCCCCACTAGTAGTGCTGATCACAACACCTCTATCAGGATGCTGAAAGAAGTTATCTTCCCTAGATTTGGAGTCCCTAGATATCTAATGACCGACGGTGGTTCACACTTCATTCATGAAACTTTCCGTAAAATGCTTGCTAAGTACGATGTCAACCATAGAATTGCGTCTCCCTACCATCCTCAGTCCAGTGGTCAAGTAGAGCTAAGCAACAGAAAGATTAAACTAATTCTGCAAAAGACTGTAAACAGGTCTAGAAAGAATTGGTCTAAAAAGCTCGATGATGTAGTGTGGGCTTATAGAACTGCCTATAAGAATCCCATGGGCATGTCTCCCTACAAAATGGTGTACGGTAAAGCATGTCATTTACCTCTTGAGCTAGAGCATAAATCTTATTGGGCAATCAAAGAGCTCAACTTTGATTTCAAACTTGCCGGTGAGAAGAGGTTATTTGATATTAGCTTGCTTGATGAATGGAGAACTCTGGCATATGAGAATGCCAAGTTGTTCAAAGAGAAGGTTAAGAGGTGGCATGATAAGAGGATACAAAAGCGTGAGTTCAATGTAGGTGATTATGTCTTGCTATATAACTCTCGTTTAAGATTCTTTGCAGGCAAGCTTCTCTCTAAATGGGAAGGTCCCTATGTTGTTGAGGAAGTATATCGTCCCGGTGCTATCAAGATCAACAACACGGAAGGTAATTGTCCGAGAGTGGTAAATGGGAAGAGAATCAAGCATTATATCTTAGGTACTCCCATAAATGTTGAAAGCAATATCATCAATACCATAACTCCGGAAGAATACCTAAGGGACATTTATCACCCTATTTCAGACTCCGAAAACGAAGAGGTATGTGATTCGGTAAGAAAACAGAGTCCAAAACTTCTCCAGTAGGAAATTTTCTCCATTTTGGAATATTTGAAAAAATACAAAAATGGAAGTAGTCCGGAAAGTGCGCGAGGAGGCGACAAGCCTGCACGGCGCGGGCCCACCCCCTGGTCGCGTCGTGAGAGCTTGTGGCCACCTCGTGCACTTCCCGGACTCCGTTTTTGTGCGGGGTACTCCTTCTGGTCTGAAAAAAATCATTTTATATACTCCCGTTTGGTCTGACCCCTACATCACGCAGATTTCATCTGTTTTTTGTTTTGAGCCTGTTTCTGTTGCAGATCTAGATCGCTATGACTTCCCCAAAAGCTCCGAAGGACAAGATCTTCGAGAAGGTCATCAATCCCTACCTCATGGGAGTGCTGCAACACCCTCAATCTATCGAGATGCGTGAGGGGATGTTGCACATCCGTGATGTTGAGGGGCCCAAGAAAACCGGAAGCGTGGAGACGAGGCTCGAAGCAATGGAGAAACAAGTCTTCAAGTGCCAAGGGATGGTGGAGCATGGACTCAACGCCAACCACATGATGATCACGGAGTTCACCAACAAGCACATGATTAATGTCAATGACATTGGGAAGCACCTCTCCAGGCTCTATGACAGGATTGATCAACTCCAGGCCCAGATCTATGACCTGTAGAACCAAAACTGTGAGTATGAGTATAGATTTAAGTCAATACGGTTGGCTGCAGATTTGAGGATTCCGGAGACTCGTTCATCTTTCCATGATGGAGCACCTATGCCTTGGAAGACGGAGGATCAAACTCATGTTGCAACAACTCCTCCACCACCACCAAAGGAAGACAACTGAGCATTGGTATGGGCAATCCCCTTGGCTTGTGCCAAGCTTGGGGGAGTTGCCCCGGTATCGTATCACCATCACATCTTTTGCCTTTACCTTTGTTTTAGTTTTCCCTTTCAGTTTTCTGTTTCTCTAGTAGATTAAAGGTCTTAGTGTTTTAGTCTTGAGTTTTGCTTTATGTCACCCCCGATGTATTCGAGCTCATGAGCCATATAATAAAGAGTGTCTTAGTTGAAGGGCTTTGCCTCTTGCCATGATCAAAAGAGTGAGAATAGAACAAAAGCATGAAAGATCATGTAATGATCTTATGGGAAGTGATGGCTTCACATATAAAAAGAATGAGGATTGAAACTTGTTGAGGGTAGGCAAACGTAGACCTTGGTCATCATTGCAATTAATAGGAAGTGATAAAGAAGGATAGGTTCACATATAAATATATCATCTCTGACACCATCTATGATTGTGAACACTCACTAAACTATTGCATGCCTAGAAGTAGATGTTGGACAAGGAAGACAACATAATGAATTGTGTTTTCTTGGCTCCGAACAATGTTATATGATTAGAGATCCCTTAGCATGTGACGATTGCTTCCACCTCACATTAGCCAAACCTCCCGCACTAAGTAGAGATACTACTTGTGCATCCATAAACCTTCAACCCAGTTTTGTTATGTGAGTCCACCATACCTACCTATGGATTGAATAAGATCCCTCAAGTAAGTTGTCATCGGTGCAAGCAATAAAAATTTCTCTCTAATATGTATGATCTATTAGTGTGTGGAAAATAAGCTTTGTACGAACGTGTGATGAGAAAGACATAAAAGTGACAGACTGCATAATAAAGTTCTTTATCACAGGAGGCAATATAAAGTGGCGTTCCTCCGCACTAAGAGGACACGCATCCAAACCTTAAAAGTGCATGACAACCTCTCCTTCCCTCTGCGAAGGGCCTATCTTGTACCTTTACTTTTTTCCCTTGAAAGAGTCATGGTGATCTTCACCAATTCCTTATGTCGCCTTTATCTTGGCTGACGTCATATGCTTGGGAAAGATCTATATTCATATGTCAACTTGGAGATAAGTATTCATGAATAATTATTGTTGACATTACCCTTGAGGTAAGCAGTTGGGAGGCAAAACTATAAGCCCCTATCTTTCTCTGTGTCCAGCTGAAACTTTGATCTCATGAGTACCACGTGAGTTGTAGCAATTGTAGAGAACGAAAGAATGATTGAGTATGTGGATTTGCTTTACAAGCTCTTATTTGACTCTTTATGATGTTGTGATAAATTGCAATTGCTTCAATGACTAAAGGCTATCGGTTGTTACTTCTCAATAAGGTTCTTGATCCATGCTTTACTTTGTGAAGGAATTATCATTTTAGCATGAGGGATTATATATTGGTATTGTTGTTCTGAACATGATCATGATGCATGCATGTTCGTATCTTGTTTTGTCGACACCTCTCTCCTTAAACATGTGGACATATTTATTGAGCTAGGCTTTCGCTTGAGGACAAGCAAGGTCTAAGCTTGGGGGAGTTGATACGTCCATTTTGCATCATGTTTTCATGTTGATATTTATCGCTTCTTGGGCTGTTATTTCACTTCACGGTACAATTCTTATGCCTTTTCTCTCTTATTTTGCAAGGTTTACATGAAGAGGGAGAATGCCGGCAGCTGGAATTCTGGCCTGAAAGTGGAGCAAGTTTGAAATACCTATTCTGTGCAACTCCAAACACCGTAAAAATCAACGAGGATTTTTTTCCGGATTTATAAAAAATTACTGGGCCGAAGAAGCGCTAGAGGGGCGCCAGGGGTTGGCCACAAGCCTGCACGACGCAGCCACCCCCAGGCCACGCCATGAGGGGCTTGTGGGCAGCCTGCTAGCCCACTTGCCCCCCTCTTCTTCTATATGAAGGGTTTCTTCTGGAAAAAATCAAGGAGGAGCTTTTTCATGGTTTCGCCGCCGCCACGAGACGGAACTTGAGCAGAACCAATCTAGAGCTCCGGCAGGACAATCCTGTCAGGGAAACTTCCCTCCCGGAGGGGGAAATCGTTGACATCGTCATCACCGACACTCCTCTCATCGGAGGGGACTCGTCACCATCAACATCTTCATCAGCACCATCTCATCTCCAAATCCTAGTTCATCACTTGTAACCAATCTCCGTCTCGCGACTCCGATTGGTACTTGCAAGGTTGCTAGTAGTGTTGATTACTCTTTGTAGTTGATGCTAGTTGTATTACTTGGTGGAAGAGTTTATGTTCAGATCCTTGATGCTATTCATTACCTCTCTGGTCATGAATATGATTGTGCTTTGTGAGTAGTTACTTTTGTTCGTGAGGACATGGGATAAGTCATGTTAATAGTAGTCATGTCAATTTGGTATTCGTTCGGTAATTTGATATGTTGTATGTTGTTTTTCCTCTAGTGGTGTTATGTGAACGTCGACTACATAACACTTCACCATTATTTGGGCCTAGGGGAAGTCATTGGAAAGTAGTAAGTAGATGATGGGTTGCTAGAGTGACAGAAGCTTAAACCCTAGTTTATGCGTTGCTTCGTAAGGGGCTGATTTGGATCCACTAGTTTAATGCTATGGTTAGACTTTGTCTTAATACTTCTTTCATAGTTGTGGATGCTTGCGAGAGGGGTTAATCATAAGTAAGATGCTTTTCCAAGTAAGGGCAGTACCCAAGCGCCGGTCCACCCACATATCAAACTATCAAAGTAAGGAACGTGAATCATATGAACATGATGAAAACTAGCATGACACAAATTCCCGTGTGTCCTCGGGAGCGTTTTTCCTCCTATAAGACTTTGTCCAGGCTTGTCCCTTAATACAAAAGGGCAGTACCCAAGCGCCGGTCCACCCACATATCAAACTATCAAAGTAAGGAACGTGAATCATATGAACATGATGAAAACTAGCATGACACAAATTCCCGTGTGTCCTCGGGAGCGTTTTTCCTCCTATAAGACTTTGTCCAGGCTTGTCCCTTAATACAAAAGGGATTGGGCCACTTTGCTGCATCGTTGCTACTTTTGTTACTTCTTTCTTGCTACAAATCATCTCACCACACAATCACTTGTTACCGACAATTTCAGTGCCTGCAGATTTTACCTTGCTGAAAACCACTTGTCAGATCCTTCTCCTCCTCGTTGGGTTCGACACTCTTACTTATTGAAAGGACTACGATTGATCCCCTATACTTGTGGGTCATCAAGGTACATCGGTGCTTCATCTTGATACTCCGACTGGATTGATACCTTAGTTCTCAAACTGAGGGAAAATACTTACTGCTACTGTGCTGCATCACCCTGTCCTCTTCAAGGAAAAAAACCAACGCAACCTCAAGAGGTAGCAAGAAGAATTTCTGGCGCCGTTGTCGTGGAGCATCAAGTGAAGCTTATCCAAGTAAGTGTCGCAAACTCATCTCTTGCATTTACCTTTTTTTGCCTCTCATTTTCCTCTCCCCCACTTCTGAAAAACAAAAATTTACAAAAATATTTGCCTTTTTCGTTCGCCCTTTTCCTTCGCTTGCTTTCTGCCTGCTTGAGTGGGATAGTCTACCTGTCCTCATGGCTAGACCTACCACTTCGAACGATACTCCCGAGAGCGAAGTTTTCAATTTTAAACAAAATGAGGAAGAAAACTTAAAGGACGCTTGGTATAGGATTTGCAATGCTCAGAGTAGATCTACTCGTAAGCAATCTACTACCGTCCTACTTCGCAGCTTTTATGTGGGTATTTCCCCTTGGAATAGGTATGTTCTTGACACCATCGTAGGTGAAAATTTATTGGGTAGCCATACCGTTGATTCTTACGGTGCTTTAATAAATTTGGTAGGCTCACCCCCACTCATGGTTAATGGAACTACCTTAACTCTGGAACATGTGATGCGTAGGCTGGATATCACTAAAAATAAAGTTGCTACGATCAAACTCATTGAGAATTTGGATAAAAAAATCCACAATCAAATCACTTGGTACGGATACAAGGTGGGAATGACTTTGAAAAATTTAAAGGAGAGGGAACCCACAGTTAACGAAAAATTAGGTCATGATTCCGCTAGGATTGGCAAACTAGAGGATGTTATAACCAACTTGGGTTCCGCTTTTGCCGCTGTGCAGAACACTCCAAATTTTGCCCACAATAAGGCCACCAAGGCTGTTTTTATTCCTAAAAATAGCGGTGAACCATCTAGTAAGAGATATGAAGACCCTAAGATGATGAGTGTTCACCCTACTAATGGTTTGAGTACCAAAGACGATGATACGTGATTCTATCGCCTTATGCCTAGCTAAGGGCGTTAAACAATAGCGCTTGTTGCGAGGCAACCCAATGAATTTATCTTTGCTTTTTTCTTTCTGTTTTGTTGCGTCCACACAATCATAATTCTGTTATGATTGTGTCTTTTGTGTTTCTTTTTGTGTTTGAGCCAAGTAAAACCTTTATGACTAGTTTGGTGATGGTTGTTTGATCCTGCTGGAAAAAGACAGAAACTTTTCGCTCACGAAATTATTTTTCATTTTTATCCAGAAAGATATTTTGAGTTGATTCTTTTTGCTGATGGTTGATATGTCAATTTCCCAAACTTTCGTAATTTTTCATAATTTTTGATATACCAGAAGTATACGAAGTATACACATTGCTACAGACTTGTCTGTTTTTGACAGATTCTGTTTTTGCTGTGTTGATTGCTTATTTTGATGAAACTATGGATAGTATCGGGGGGTATTAGTCATGGAAAAGTGAGAATACAATAATCTAACACCAATATAAATAGAAATCAATTTTTCTACAGTACCTAAAGAGGTGGTAGTTTGTTTTCTTGTGCTAATGATATCACGAGTTTCCATTTAAGTTTTATGTTGTGAAGTTTTCAAGTTTTGGGTGATGTTCTCATGGACAAAGGGATAAATAGTGTAAATAGCTCAAGCTTGGGGATGCCCAAGGCATCCCAATCCAAATTCAAGGACACCAAAAAGCCTAAGCTTGGGGATGCCCCGGGAAGGCATCCCCTCTTCCGTCTTCAATATCGGTAACATTACTTGGAGCTATATTTTTATTCATCACATGATATGTGTTTTGCTTGCAGCGTCGTGTATTATAGTAGTCTTTTCTTTTTGTTGTGTCACAATCATCCTTGCTGCAGACCTTTTTAGAGAGAAATGCACTCATCGTGAATTTGCTAGAATACTCATTGAGCTTCGCTTATATCTTTTGAGTTAGGCAATTTAGCTCACATGTGCTTCACTTATATCTTTTTGAGCTAGATAACTTTGCTCTAAGTGCTTCACTTAGATCTTTTAGAGCATGGTGGTGTCATATTTTGGAGAAATAAGAACTCTCGATCTTCACTTATATCTTTTTGAGAGTGCTCTCTCTGAGTAACTTGGTAGTTTGCTTGTGCTATGAAAGTAGTCCCAAAGGTGATAGGCACCCAAAGAGGATACAATAAAAGCTTCCATATTCATGTGCATTGATTAGAAAGAGAAGTTTGATTCCTCTCAAATAGTTTTGATACATGGATTTGGTAATATTAAGAGTTATGTTAGTAGGGTGTTGTGAATCTAGAAATACTTGTGTTGAAGTTAGTGATTCCCGTAACATGCACGTATGGTGAACCGTTATGTTAGGAAGTCGGAGCATAATTGATCTATTGATTGTCATCCTTTGGGTTGCGGTCGGGATCGCGCGATGGTTAATACCTACCAACCCTTCCCCTAGGAGTATGCGTTTAGCACTTTGTTTCGATTACTAATAAAAACTTTCGCAATAAGTATGTGAGTTCTTCATGACTAATGTGAGTCCATGGTATAGATGCACTTTCACCTTCCACCATTGCTAGCCTCTTTAGTGCCGCACGACTTTCACCGGTGCACAAATCCACCATATACCTTCCTCTAAACATCCACCATACCTACCTATTATGGCCTTTTCATAGCCATTCCGAGATATATTGCCATGCAATTCCCACCATTCCGTCTCATGACATGTGTCGTCACCTTCATATTGCCATTGCATGATTGTAAGATAGCTAGCGAGATGTTTCAACGTCATACGCCAAGCTAGATCGTTGCGCATCCCGGTACACTGCCGGAGGCATTTCCTATAGAGTCCTCATCGTTCTAAGCATTGAGATGTGAGTAAATTAAAGTGTGATGATCATCATTATTAGAGCATTGTCCCATGTGAGGAAATGAAAAAAGAGGCCAAAGTTGCCAACAAAAAAAGACATATGGAAAGAGGCCAAAGAGCCCAAACAAAAAAATAAAAAAGGAGAGAAAAAGAGAGAAGGGACAATGCTACTATCTTTTCCACACTTGTGCTTCATAATAGCACCATGTTCTTCATGATTGAGAGTCTCTTGTTTTGTCACCACCATATGCTAGTAGGAATCTTCATTATATAACTTGGCTTGTATATTCCAATGATGGGCTTCCTCAAAATTGCCCTAGGTCTTCGTGAGCAAGCAAGTTGGATGCAGACCCACTAGTTCTACTTTTGAGCTTTCACATACTTATAGCTCTAAGTGCATCCATTGCATGGTAATCCCTACTCTTTCACATTGATATCTATTGATGGGCATCTCCATAGCCCTTTGATACGCCGAGTCGATGTGACCATCTCCTCCTTTTTGTCTCACAACCTCCACCACACTCTATTCCACCTATAGTGCTATATCCATGGCTCACGCTCATGTATTGCGTGAGAGTTGAAAAAGGTTTGAGAAAGTAAGAGTGCGAAAACAATTACTTGGCCAATACCGGGGTTGTGCATGATTTAAATTAGTTGTGTAGGGATGATGGAGCATAGCCACACTATATGATTTTGTATGGATAATTTTCTTTGGCCTTGTTATTTCGAAAGTTCATGATTACCATGCTAGTTTGCTTGAAGTATTATTGTTTTCATGTCAATAGCAAACTATTGTTTTGAATCTTACGTATCTGAACATTCATGTCACATGAAAGAAGTTACAAAGGGAAAATTTGCTAGGTAGCATTCCACATAAAAAATTCAGTCTTTATCATTTCCCTACTCGAGGACGAGCAGGAGTTAAGCTTGGAGATGCTTGATACGTCTCCAACGTATCTATAATTTTTGATGGTTCCATGCTATTATCTTGTCAAACTTTGGATGTTTTGTATGCCTTTTATATCTTTTTTGGGACTAACTTATTAACTCAGTGCCAAGTGTCAGTTCATGTTTTTCCGTGTTTTTGACCCTTTTCAGAGGAGAATATTAAACGGAGTCCAAATGGAATAAAACCTCCGAAAAGATTTTCTCCGGAACAGAAGATACGCAGGAAGCTTGAGAACCAAGGGAGATACGCCTTAAGGCAATGATCATACATATAGGCATCACGTCCGAGACAAGTAGACCGATACTTTCTGCATCTACTACTATTAATTCATCTAGTGTATTGAGTTCATGACAAACAGAGTAACGCCTTAAGCAAGATGACATGATGTAGAGGGAGAAATTCATGCAATAGATATAAACCCCATCTTTTTACCCTTGATGGCAACAACACGATGCGTGCCTCGCTACCCCTTCTGTCACTGGGTGAGGTCACCGCACGGTATGAACAAACCAAGCACTTATCCCATTGCAAGAATCATAGATCAAGTTGGCCAAACAAAACCCACAACTCGAAGAGAATTAAAAGGTTATGAAATCATGCATATAAGAGATCAAAAGAAACTCAAATAAGATTCATAGATAATCTGATCATAAATCCACAATTCATCGGATCTCGGTAAACACGCCGCAAAAGAAGATTACATCGGATAGATCTCTATGAAGATCATGGAGAACTTTGTATTGAAGATCCAAGAGAGAGAAGAAGCCATCTAGCTACTAGCTATGGACCCGAAGGTCTATGGTGAACTACTCACGCATCATCAGAGAGGCAATGGCGTAGATGAAGAAGCCCTCTGTATCCGAATCCCCCCTCCGGCAGGGCACCAGAACGTGCCCCAGATGGGATCTTGCGGAGACACAAGCTTGCGACGGTGGAAAAGTATTTTCGTGGATCTCTCCCGTGGTTTTGGATTTTTTGGGGATTTATAGGCGGAAGAAGTAGGGCAGACGAGCCACAGGGGGCCCACAAGCCTGCAAGGCGCCCCCCTCGGCCGCGCCTAGGGGGCTTGTGGCCTCCCTATCTTCTCAAGCTTCCTGCGTATCTTCTGTTCCGGAAAAAATCTTTTCGGAGGTTTTATTCCATTTGGACTCCGTTTAATATTCTCCTCTGAAAAGGGTCAAAAACACGGAAAAACATGAACTGACACTTGGCACTGAGTTAATAAGTTAGTCCCAAAAAAGATATAAAAGGCATGCAAAACATCCAAAGTTTTGACAAGATAATAGCATGAAACCATCAAAAATTATAGATATGTTGGAGACGTATCACGACGCTCGAGAGAACCTGGGCTATAAACCGACTGAACTGTGTTTGCTCAGACGGAATTGTTGTGCAGTCTATTGTGAGACTGAGATACAGCGGAATTCTGCTGCTGTGCCGCGTGCAACAGGGCACGGATCTGCTGCACTCCTCTGCCCGCTGATGAATTTGACGGCTGGATGGAGTATGCAATCCTTGCGGCCGCATGCAAGTTGAGGATAGGCATGCGGAATACCTCGATGTTGTTGTGATGCGAACGCCGACCGGATGCTGGAGGGCGTGGATGATGACGCGCATCCGAAGTCTCTCTGGTTTCCCGCTTGTCCCGATTGGTCCTTGGCGGGCTCTCGTGTGAGTCGGACATGAAAACCTCCGCCGCAGGGCTGCGGTTCTCACACTCGGAAGGAGAGCTAGACGGATCTAACACTGAATGAGATGCAACACACGGAGGTGCAGCACGTTCAATGGCTGCCACTTGCGGCGAAGATGCTTGACGCGTGAGAGCATGACACACCCAGCGCTGGAGCCGTGAGCGACCGAGCCACTTGTTGCGACGTGCGATGGGGAGCACAGTCGACGACGGAGTCGACGGTTGGTGAAGAAGAACTTCGCAGGCACTAGCGCGGAAGAACGTCGCCCCGCGAACTCGAAGCGCCTCGACATCGAGAGACGCCTCCCGAATCCATGCCGAATCGTCTGCGATGAAGACGAGTGTGCAAAGCACGATCTCGTGGCCCAGGCACAAATCACCGCCGAAAGATATGGTGAAGAGGAAAAAACGCAAACTTGCCGGAAGTTGCCTAGACGCCTGCCCCATGGTGGGCGCCAATTGTCGTGGATATAAGCCTGACAGTAGATGTGTAGGATACAAAAGTAGAGGGCAGAGTCCTAGCTACGACAAGGTTGTATGAGTCCAGGCCCCTCTGCGGTGGAGGTAACAACCCTACGTATCAGTGCTCTTGGAGCTTTAGTGTCGAGTGGAATATGAATGTTACAGAATGCGAACCCTTGTGCCAGAGGGGAGGGGTCGCTTATATAGAGTGTGCTGCCCCTCATAAGTGTCCAGCCTTCAAGGGTGCAATAAGTGAGATTGAATGCATACGTTACAGGTAACGTATGCCATAAATGACATTAACTATTGTAGTCTAACATCTCACTGTTAGCCTCGCTGGAGTAGCTTCTGGACTTCTATGTCAACTCGCTTCTGGTCTTTACCGACTGGAATCCAGTCGTCGAGTATTAAGTAATCTTCCGAGTGGTTCTTTACCGAGTGGATCAGAGGTTGTCTTAATCCAGTCGGTAAGTATCTTGTGATCCTTAAGCTAATAATGAGGTGCCCTTGGGTAGGACTTATAGGTCAGGCCTATGACCCTACCCTGGGGCTATAACCCCATCAACGATAGATTATGCTATTTTGGACATAATCCTTGTTCTATTCTAACTTTTTTAGTTATAGGTCAATAGTGATTACATTCTTCCGAACACAATGGTTGATCTTATGAACCGTTAACCCGATTAGCAATCTATTTTCATCGATGAACTTGTCTCAATGAGGGCTTGTGTAGGATCGATAAGTATGTCCGGAAGGAGGGTAAATATACTACTAAGCCAAGTCGTTACTTCTGGCGGGATCTAGACTGGCCCCACATATCAATGCTAGTCTTTTTCTGCACTTTGTCCTCACTCATGCGCACCCGGGATCAACTTCCCGGTCGGTCACCCATTCTAGAACTACTCCAAGCCGAGCATGCTTAACCTGGAAGTTCAGTTCGAATGGGCTCCCAAAAAAGAAGGAATTCCTTATTGATATGAGTAGTCTATCATTCCTAATAAGCCAAGCTATCACACTGTTCCTCTTCACGAAAAACCCAATGCAGACTACAAGTATCTGAGACGTCATTGAGTCGCACGTGTATTGAATGAGGATGTGTCATTCGTTCGTCGCTAGATTAGATTAGACCGCGATTGGATCATGGCGAGTATGTCTACATGAAACTGCGTTATATATGCTTCCGCTTAACGGTCTACAAGGATACGTAGACACACTCTTCCTCTTGTTGATATGCACCTTCATAGATAGATCTTGGGTGTTCGTACGAAAAAATATTTTTCATGCTACGTTTCCAATAACATTCACCCATAAAGGAGCAAGGGGTTGAATAGACTACCAAGCCAAATTATTGACTATTTTCTCAAATTTTAATTTCTTTAGCATTTTTAGGTGTTTCTAACAATCTATCAATAACCCTACACATGCAAGTCTATAAGGGTATAGCAAACGAAAAGTAAAGATGCAAGCGAAAGTAAATAACTAGAGTTAAGGGTAAGAAAACATGGGTTGGCTTAATAAAAAATTGTAGGGCATGCAACTGCGCACCCATCTGCAACCGATTATTTGCGTTATGATCCAAAATTTCCTTTTGGATAAATTGTATGTAAAAGAGATGTAAACTAGGAATACTACGAATGCGATACAATATACTTGAACTAATACTTCATCCAAACTCTTCTTTTGTGTCCATTTTATGTACGTTTTGCTTGTCTTCCCCTCCTGTCCTTAGTTGGTGCTTCTTTTCAATCAGGTTTCCATCATTTGTTTATGTTCACCTTCTTACTGCTTGGTTGATCTGTTGCACATTATCTGATGGGATCGTGGAAGAACGGAGGCTTGCGGCGGTGGTAAAAGTCTCACTTTGGGATTTCCAGACATTAGAGAATTTATAGTGCTATAATTAGGTAAGTTAGAGCCTCAGGGGTCCCACAAGCACATGGTGCGCCCTACCACTCGAGGCGCGCCACCTTAGTTTGTGGGGCCCCTCGGGCATCGTCTGGTGCTCCCTCGAAGCTTCTAGGATCTTTTATGGTCCAAAAAAATCATCGTAAAACTTAATCACGTTTGGACTTCGTTTGGTATGGTTTTCTGTGAAACAAAAAATAGGCAAAAAACACAAACTCACACTAGGCACTAAGTTAATTGGTTAGTACAAAAATGATATAAAATAACATATAAAGCATACAATATTGATGATATAACAACATAAATAATAAAAATTATATACGTTAGAGACGTATCAGGAACCTGCTCAAAGGAAGGGTAGGACAAAAGATGTTGTACAAATTTTTACCACCAAACATGTATAACTACATACATATGGTTCATGAATTGGAGTTAGCTTGTCGTCGCTCTATGTTATGACAATTGCATAAATGTTCTCATCCACGCAACACTCATTATCTACTTCCATGCCTACATTCTTCATTATCATTGCTCTCTTTATAATTACTACATCTGCAATTTTTTATTTTACTGCAATATTATTACCGTTACTATTTTGACTAATAATGTTATCATATCACTTTATTACTAATATTTTTTGTGAAACAAGTTATTTATCTAGGTGTTATTGAATTGACAACTCAATTGCTAAGGTTTATTATAAATATTCTTTCGCTTTTCTGGCGCCGAATCAATAAATTTGGTTTGAAATACTTCCTTCATAGACTGTTGCAGTACCCTACACTTTGGGTCATCAACTGCTTATGAGTTTCCTCTACCGATGCAGTTTCGGTCCGATAATATGGTAGTTGCATCCATTCCATCTTTCTCGGCTCGCACGTGTCCTAACGGCTATGACCCCGACATCTCAGATTTACATACCCTCCATTTCCTAGCTCGTTAAATTCGTCGACGATGTCTCTTCCCTTGCATCGGCTCTCTCCGCCTCATCGTCTTTCAAACGGTGTCTACCTCCATGCCTCGCCCTTGTGCCTAATCCTAAGCTCCACCGGCGGAGCTATGTTGAGGCCACGGGGTCGCTGCCCCCCCCCCCAGCCTTGGAAAAAAGTTTGAAGATTTTTTTTTGAGGACCTAGATGAGGGGGAAATTAGCTTTTGGCCTCCCAGATTTGCATCGTTTACGCTTGGCCTCCCAGTAGTTTGTGTCTACCTCCGCCACTTCTAAGCTTGTTTGTCCAGCAGTGTCGGGTGCCACTCTCCGACGGCAAGTGCAACCCCACCTCCCTTACTAAGGAGGCGGTGTCGACCAACGGCCTAACTACCTCATCTCCGGACCCTGATCCGGCGGCTATAAGTTTGCTCAGACTCAAGCCAAGACAACACCTTTGCTCGGGTTGCCAATGTCGACACTCGCGGATGATGGCTTACCTCAAGGCGCTCCCATGGCCTTTTTCTGTCCCTCTTCGAACTGAGGGAAAACTTTGGTTCCTTGGACAGGATGGCGACGGCGCCACAACATCGTTCTTCTTCATGAACGTATCATCTTACTCGCACGCGGCCTCCCCGATGTTGGCTTTTGGCGATGTTGGATGTTGTGTTGGTTCGACTTACCTCTCTAGCTCCGAGCTTGGTGGATTGTTGCATTGTATCCTTTGTCCAGGTCCATCATTTCTTGTCTCTTTGCTCCATGCATTTCTTGCGTTTGTGTCATCTGTTGTATTTCTATTGGGAAACGTTTATACACGGCGCGCCGGTCGAACCGTTTCGGCCAGACGCACCGTGTTCGTCCGATCTGGGCGGATCGCGCGTCCCCTCTGCGCAGGCCGCCGTCGCCCCCTCCCCCCCCCCCCGCTGGCGCCTCCGTCGCGTGCGTCCCCTCTGCCCAGGCCGTCGTCGCCCCCTCCCCCCGCACAGGCGCCGCCATCGCGTGCGTCCCCTCTGCGCATGCCGCCGTCGCCCCCTCCCCCCGCGCAGGCGCCGCCATCGCGTGCGTCCCCTCTGCGCATGCCGCCGTCGCCCCCTCCCCCCGCGCAGGCGCCGCCGCACGCCCTCGTACCTTCGCTGGCGTCCCCTTTGCGCAGGCCGCCGTCGCCCCCCCCACTCGCATGCGCCGCCGCACGCCCTCGTACCCTTTGCTGGCACTGCTGCAAAACCACCATCGCCGGTGCTCGGGCCGAGCCACGGGAGATGCCATGGCTGCCTCCTGCCATGGACGGATCTGTGTGTATGCATCTATTAAAAAAAGCTATAAGCGGTGTGCAAAAAGCTTCAAACGGCATTGAAAAAGCTTCAACCGGCATGAAGAAAAGCTTCAAGCGTTGACGAAAATTTTGTTACAAGCGTTGGCATGGCGAGATGCAACCATGATGAAAAAAATGGTACAACCATTATACAAATTTGCTACATCCGTAATTCTATTTTGTTGCAAAACCGTTATGCTCTTTGCTACAAGCGTCGGCATGGCGAGCTGCAACCATGATGGAAAAATGCTACAACCATTATACAAATTTGCTACGTTCTTCATTTGATTTGTTGCAACCGACGATATAAAAAGCTTCAACCAGCAAAACACAAAAAGCTGCAATCCTTGACTCAAAAGTTTCAACCATATGTTTGAAAAGCTTCAACCACAGACCAACGAGGAAAGCCTGTCATTTTTGCTACAACTAGCAAAAAGCTTCAAACGACATGGAAAAAGCTTCAACCGTTGTGGAAAAAGCTTCAAGTGACGCGGATTTTTTTCAAGGAAAGTGAAAAAAGCTTCAAACCGGCGACGTCGACGACGACGAGCGGCGAGCGACGAAGGGAGGGATGAGGGTGCTGTGACGAGAGGCGACGAGCGCGCCGATGAGCAGCTCTGACGAGTGGCTTCGACGAGCGTGCTGGCGAGCGCGCCGATGAGCGGCTCCGGCGAGCACGGGGTGTGTTGTGCTGCTTCGAGCTCAGTCGCCTCACGGGAAATTACTGCCGGGGTCAATAGCGCTCGTGACGCTGCAATTTTACACAGGAAGACGATGCAAGAGATTGGCGAAGAGACAAACAGATCTGATGGCTAGCAGCTGTTGCATCGTAGGGTCACTCGTTGACCGGCGGAGGCGCTCGCGCGGGTGCGCCGGCACAGAAGGGTGCCTATTTTTATCTGTATCCGTTATAATTCCTTGCATTAATGAAATGATAAAGGAAAAAAAACTGCGGAGACAACGGAGTAAATTTCCTACTGTATGTGACACGGATTGCATCATGTGGAGTGATTGGCGTGAGGGAGCGAAAAAATAAAATAGCCACACGTCCCCTGCTGCGGTGATTTCCCCTCTTTGACTTGTAGTTGCAGGTTGCCTTCCAAGACCCAAAGAAAGGTAGCTGCCTCTGGTTTCGCCGCTTCGCTAGTGTTCGTGTGTGCCCGAGAGTGACCGAGTGGACGGACGCTACCTACTCGTCGTCTCCGATGCCTCTCCTCCCGCTTCAAGGTAACATGTCCTCCACTATCAGTATCAGCATCCCCCCTTTCCTTCTTGCTGGTCTCGGATGTGCTCCAAGCTCCGCAAGTCCAGCAAGAGAAGTTTAGTTCGGTAATTTCAGTATCTATTTACAGTCGCGGCCGCAACAGGGGATGGAATAGAATGCTGCAATTTGATGGATAGAGGTCCCCTTTGGCAATTAGTTGTCTCGGCTGAGCAAATCCCTAGCTTAATCGATGAATCTCACGGCTGGAATTCGATATCCCCTCAGGATTTCCTGCGATTTTCCCATCACACACACATAGGATTCACAATCCCCGTCTGTTTGCATTCGAAATCCATCCTCAGTTTACCGTTTCCCCAGTAACTTCATTGCCCCAGTAGCGAGCATATCCTTTCTGAATGTTTCTCTGGATAACCCAACAATATGGTATATTTTTCTTTCTTTTGCAGCCCTTCCATCTGTCGGCGTCGTCAGACCACTGAACAGTGAACTCCCACCGACGTGGATGTGACGACGATGTCCATCGCGTGCTGCCTGCCGGTGGTGGAGTGCGTGTACTGCCTGGCATGCACGCGGTGGGTGTGGCAGCGCTGCCTCCACACCACCGGCTACGACAGCGAGACCTGGGGCCTGGCCTCGTCCGGGGAGTTCGAGCCGGTGCCGCGGCTATGCCGGTTCATCCTCGCCGTCTACGAGGACGACCTCGAGACCCCGCAGTGGGCGCCGCCGGGGGGCTACGGCATCGATCCCCGGTGGGTGCTGCGCCGGCGGACGCCCGAGCACACGCAGGGGCGCGCCCCGACGTACCTGCTGTACCTCGACCACCGGCACGCGGACGTGGTGCTCGCCGTGCGCGGCATGGACATGGCCAAGGAGAGCGACTACGCCGTGCTGCTGGACAACAGGATCGGGCAGGCGGGCTTCGACGGCGGCTACGTGCACAACGGCCTGCTCAAGGCCGCCGAGTGGGTGTTCGACGCCGAGTGCGACGTGCTCAGGGACCTCCTGGCCAGGAACCCCGGCTACACGCTCACGTTCGCCGGGCATTCCCTCGGCTCCGGCGTCGCGGCCATGCTGGCTCTGCTGGCGGTGCGCGACAGGGAGCGGCTGGGTGGCGTGGAGAGGAGGAGGATACGGTGCTTCGCCATGGCGCCCCCCAGGTGCACGTCGCTCAATCTGGCAGTCCGTTATGCCGACGTCATTAACGCGGTCATTCTTCAGGTGCTAAGCTTTGTCCATAATGTACACCCCCATCATCAGCAGCATTTTTCTTTTATCATTTGTCAAGATAAACAGCCCAACTGAATTCTGCTTATATTGTCTGATTCTTGTTTTGGTAAATCACAGGATGATTTTCTTCCTCGCACCGACATTCCGTTGGAAGACATTATCAAGTCACTTTTCTGGTAAAGAAACCATGATCAACGGGGTAACTCATACTTGCAGGGGGATCCTGTTACTCTGTCTCTAGTCTGTATCTTTTCAGGGTGCCTGATGCAGTCCCCTTAATTTGTACAGCTTGCCATGCCTTCTGTGCGGGAATTGCCTCATAGCTACATGTATACCTGAAAGTGTCATGTTGAGGGATCCAAGGCGTCTGTACGCACCAGGCCGGCTTTACCACATCGTTGAAAGGAAACCTTTCAGGTATGCATGTTTTTACCTGAAATGTTTTTAGTGAAGTTTTCTACAAATAGAAGGTACTGTTCAGTTCATTAGCTGGTACAACTAACAAGTACTCCCTCTGTCCCAATAATGTAAGACGTTTTTTTACACTACTGTAGAGTCAAAAAAACATCTTACATTACGGGACGGACGGAGTATGTGAAACAGAGAAATGCTATAGAGGTCCCGGGTGATTTTAGTTTTTGTTTTTCTTGCTTGGATTTATAACATTGGTTGAGACTTATAGTTTGTTGAAATAACTGCTGCAGATGTGGAAGATATCCCCCTGCCGTTAGAACAGCAGTTCCAGTGGATGGCAGATTCGAGCACATTGTTCTTTCTTGCAACGCAATTTCTGACCATGCCATTATCTGGATAGAGAGGGAAGCCCAAAGAGCAGTGGATGTAAGCCTACGCCTGTCCTCCTCTCATTGAGTTACTGCCCATAAAAGTATCAATTCAGATAGTGTACTTCCCAGAAAATAGTACTACCTTCGTCACGGTTTAGAAAGCATAGTTAAACTTGCGTGCATTTCCATAATAGACAAGGTTTAAGGCGCATTGCATTCACTCCTTGCAGCTAATTAGTACTCTATCCGTCCCAAAATAATTGTCTTAAGCTTAGTACAAATTTGTACTAGAGCTAGTATAAAGTTGAGACAGTTATTTTGGGACGGATGGAGTACTTCATTGTATCACTTCTATATGCATGGGTAGTGTGAATATTATTTTTTATCCCATCTCACAGCCAATCAATAACCATCTAGGTTTCAGAAAATTTATAAACACGCATTCTAAACCGTGACGGAGGGAGTACTTCATCAATAACCAATCATCAAGGCTCAAGGTTCAAAACATAATTTTGCATTAGTTTTCCGTGACACCTTCTTTCAGCATCAGCCCTTCTCCATCACTTGCCAGATATTTTTCTTCAGGTCTTTATCTGTAGATTTACTATGATGCCCAATTGTATCCCACAAAATAGCTTCCTCGCATTATTTCAGTTGATGCTGGAGCATGAGAGGACCATGAAAGCTCCTGAAAATCAAAGGATGGATGGTGAAACCACGGCGACAAGGGATCACAATGAGGAGCAGCAGGCGGCCCTGAGGCGTGCTATTGCGCTAGGAATCTCAGATGTTAACCTGCCGTCAACATACGGAACATTCGATGAAAATACAACTCATGAGGTGAGCGAGGCTTCGCCAGTGGTCTGGAGTGAGTGGATCGCGAGGATATTTGAGAAGGATGAGTCTGGGCAAATGGTTCCACGGAGATGATGGTGCATTTCAGTAGATGGAATTATGCGTCAAAGGTAGTGGAAAGTTAAGTTTCAGACATACGATTCTTGGTGCGCAGTCCATGCTGTCACGTGTTCGAGCATGTTTTGGAAACCTTGAAATGGTGTTGGAAGAAATAGGAATCGTTGATGTAGGCCAAAGCATACATAGGTGAGATGTACTGATGAGTAACTCCAGACTCTACTGTACATTGGATGTAAAGAAAGCAGGATTTGTTTAGGAGAAGATAGCCGGGATCCTCTCCAGGTTTACGCGTGGCTGGCTAGAACGCCGCCGAGGACATTTGCTGGGCAGAATATCATAAGGAATTAAAGGAAACCAACATTCGGTGAAAATTGATGAAAACCACGGAATATTAAGAGGGTGATGTCTATTGCCATGTAAAATTCTAAGTTGAGATGTTGGTTATGAATATAACAAAATCAACATTGAATAGTGTTGAACAGTAACATCACTATTTGATGCTGTTTTTTTTATAGATCACACCTTGTAGCGTGTTTCAATTTAAAATTTTATGTGGCAATAACACATCATCTTTTTAACGTCTCATGTTTTTTAGTTTTTTTGGAACTTCTAAAAATATGTTTTTCCGTGAAGTTTTTTTCTAAATGTTGGTTTTTGGATGATATTCTCCCTGCTTGCTACTCCTATGCCTCTCCCATGTGGGCCTGTCCGTGGTGTTAATTTCCTTCACTTCAACTATCACTGCAAAGTACTACCATCCTGAACCATCGAGCAAGGAGTCCAAACTTCTGGTACTGTTGTCGCTAATAGTAATCTGTGGTAAGAATGACATGCAGCCAACAAACATGACTTTGAGGTAGTTTTTGTTATAGTAAAATAAGATTGAAGGTGAATAGACGACCAATCTTAATTTCTATTTCTATTGGTCCTCAAGTATACTATATCTGAAAGAGATGAGAGAAAGAGGTGTATGTTTCAAGGCTGGTTGGTAATACAGAAAGGACATGACTGCTTTAGGTTGGACATACCCATTTGCCAATGATGGATCATTAATTATTTGTGCTAATAAAAATATATGTGTGCTAATTAACTAATTAATTACTAATATTTTTCTTTGTATGATACCGCTTCTTGAATGATTCATCATTGAATGCTTCTTGAATATTCGTCTTCCATCTTCAGAAATCTTTGTATAGTCCTGAGAGTCTCCTCAAAAATCTTGTAAAAAATTGAAAAGAATAATGCAGATATGTTTCAAAAAATCTTTTAAACCAAATGAAAAAAATAAAAAGAAAAGATGTATAACATATAATAATTATTGTCTCCTTGATAACTCATACTCATTGATGAGTTTGAAGAACAATAAATAAAAAGGTAAAAAGCTTCTTCCTATACGTAAAAACACAGTTTTCACGTCTGCTTTTATGATGCGCTGTATTGAGAGAAAGCAGTTGGCGGGTCTGCCGTGGGCCGCCCCGCACGTCGCCCGTCCCCAGACGCCACTGCTACGGTGACGACACCTACTCGGCCACACCCTCCCGATCGGCGCAGCGGCGGCAGCAGCACGGGCTCGACCCGGCCGTCCTCGACACCTTCCCGACCATGGCGTCTGCATCGACGAGTTCGACGACGACGAGACGCTTCGCCTCCTGCCCAAGTGCTCCCACGTCTTTCACCCGGACTGCATGGACACCTGCTCGCCTCCAACGTCACCTGCCCGGTCTGCCGCGCGAACCTCATCCCCGGCGACGACACCGACGTTGCCGCCGCTGGTGATGCGCCTGCTGAGCTGTTGAGCGTCCACCTCGCCCTGCAGCCGCAGGAACCAGCATCTGAAACGAAGGCAGCGCACGCCGTCATCATCGACGTGGAGGAGAGCGAGGACTAGAGGATCATACGGGAGGAGACCGATGAGCTGACGCGTATCGGCAGCCTGAAACGCGCGCTGCGGTCGAAGTCCAACCGCGGGCCCGCGCGCTTCCCTCGCTCGCACTCGACAGGTCACTCGCTCGCCGCACAAGCCGGCGCTGGCACCGGCTCCGGCGCCGAGAGGTTCACGTTGCGGCTGCCCGAGAGCGTGCTCTGGGAGGTCATCGCGGCCGGCAAGCTCCGACGGACGCAGAGCTCGCGACGAAGGAGGATCTTTGATGGTTTCGTAAAAAAAGCATATTATGTGAATATTCCTTTGAAAAACATTTTGGATCAACCGACTGATTTTACTCAAAAATCAGCCGGGTCGCTAGCTCCTCACGTGTCCCCCTAGTTACATCTTTTTCTTCCCACCTTATCCCTACGGGTGCTTTCTCCTCCACTCATTCTTCTCCTCATCTTCTTCCTTTTTTCCTTCCATAGCAACCATGCTGGGATGGAGCACGATGAGGGACAGCCGGTGCTGAGATGGAGAAGCACCAATGCACGGGGGGTGGCGTTGAGTGAAGCTCCGCCGACGACGCCAGCGAGATGTTGGGATGGAGCCTGCGGCGCCGGTGTCACGCTCTAATGAAGCATTGCCGGTGCTGCGTTGGAGCACCCCCGCGCCAGTGCGGCTCTCCAATGAAGCTTCACTGTCGGCTGCAATGGAGCTTCACCGGCGGCTACAATGGAGCTTCACTGACGGCGCCAAGAGCTGCGATGCAGCGCCAAGAGCTGCAACGGAGCTTCACCGATGGCGACGAGAGCTACGATGCAGCGCCCAAAGCTGCAATGAAGCTTCACCGACGACGTCAAGAGCTGCAATGCAGCGCCAAGAGCTGCAACGGAGCTTCACCGACGGCGACGAGAGCTACCATGCAGCGCCCAAAGCTGCAATGAAGCTTCACCGACGGCTGCAATGGAGATTCACCGGCGGCGCTGCGATGCAGCGCCCGCGCTGCAATGAAGCTCCACTCGCGCTGCAATGAAGCTTCATCACGACGAGCGGTTGCTCCTCGCGTTGACCAGATCTAACGTCTCTGTAAAACGCATCTAATGGATGGGGACCCGACTGATTTCCTGAAAAATCAGTCGGTTGATCCGTAGCAGCCGACTATTCCTTTTTATGAATTCATTTATAAATTCTTAGGGTGTGTTTGGTTTCAGGATGAGGTGGAATCGGACGGGTTGGTTCCATCCTTAGAAGCCGTTCTCGTGTTTAGTTGGGTTAGGAATCGGAATTGGGTCATCCGCATGCAGGGAATATTCCCTTCAGATGCTTCACCAAGTGATTCCATCGATTTGGAGGAATCGACTCGTTATTCGTCTGAGAAAGCAAAGAAAAAAAGAAATAACCAAGCAATTCTCACCGCGTTCACCCTCGCACCCGAACAAAAGTTTTCGTGGTTATTTTTTTGTGGTTATTTTTTCTCGTTTTCGTGATTAATTTTTTTCGTGGTTATTTTTTCATGTTCGTGATTCTTTTTCGTAAATATTTGATATGTACTCAGAATCATATATTTTTATTTGCATGTGTTGAAAATAGAAAGAAAATGTTGCTGAAAATTTAAATTATAGGCTTGTTAAATGCAAATAACTCTATTTGTTCAGATATGTAATCTCATCATTTATATCGAAGAGATGAGTGGTATCAGATTCTTCTCATTTCATCTCTTCAACTAAACACCGGGACAGAACCAACCCATGACTTTTTTTATCATCAACTGAACACAAGGATGGAACCAACCCATGACTTCAGGACGGAACCATGACATTTCATGAATTTCGATCCTCAAACCAAACACACCCTTACTCTATCCTTGTCCTTGCCGATTCGTAAAGCCGTTTTTTTTAAACTGTAAATGCATTTTGCAGATCCAGGGTTCTGCCACAAATGCTCTTACGACCGAGAAGAAATCAATGGACGATTCCTCCCTACGCGAAAACAGCCGATGCGATGGGTGGGTAGCCATGTCGACCCAACCCCCACCATTACCATGGGGAGAGCCGGCAGCCACCAGCACGCGCCCGCACTCCCCTGCCTTGCCTTCCCGGTATGCCCTGCCCCAAATGGCTCACCACCACAAAAAACCATACGAACCGTTGGGTGGGTCACAAACTCACAATCCATCCATGGTCGGTGCGGTGCGGTGCGGTGCCACTCCCCTTCGTCCATCCTCGGTACACGCGGCGGGCCACACATCTTCCCCGGCCCTTCATTTTTCCAAGGAAACATTTGATCTGGACCTCGACCGTCCCGTCCGTCCGATCCTCTGATTTGGTGCCCTGCGGAACGAGTCGGACTGCGCAATCTCGTGGGGCTGTGGACGGGAGAACATGGGATCGTGCAATCCGCTGCGTGCGTGCGTTTGCTTGCAGCAACGTCCAGCCTAGCCACATGTAGGCGGTCGCTGACCCTGGACCGGACCCAACCCTCCAGCCACAGACCAGACTCCGCCCCTGGCTGGACCCAACCCGCCGCCGCACCGAGCCACAATAATTGGTTGCGGCCAAGCAAGTGCCGCTAGCTACGGCAGCTTCTGTCGCCGCTTCCGAGTGTGTGCGGTCGGTGAGGTCTACCTTCCTCCGATCGGGTGGGTGTCCGTGGACTGTGGTCGCCAAGCCAGAGCAGCCATGGCCGTCTCCTCCTCCGCGCCGAGGGCGACGCCGAGACCCTTCCTCCTCCCCCTCCTCCTGGCGGCGTCGGCGGTGCTCGCGCGCGGCGCCCACGCGCAGCTCTCCGCGGGGTTCTACTCGGCGAGCTGCCCCACCGTGCACGGCGCCGTGCGTCAGGTCATGTCACAGGCCGTCATGAACGACACCCGCACCGGCGCCGCCATCCTCCGCCTCTTCTTCCACGACTGCTTCGTCAACGTACGCCGCTCAACCATCCACCCGGTTCAGCTTCCGCATCGCCCTCTTTGATTGAACTGAACTTGGAACTGAATATGGTGGCTCCAGGGCTGCGACGCCTCGCTGCTGCTGGACGACACGGCCACGACGCCCGGCGAGAAGAGCTCCGGCCCCAACGCCGGCGGCTCGACCTTCGGCTTCGACGTCATCGACAACATCAAGACGCAGGTCGAGGCCGCCTGCCCCGGCACCGTCTCCTGCGCCGACATCCTCGCCCTCGCCGCGCGCGACAGCGTCAACCTGGTCAGCCCCTCTCTCCCCTCCACACTCCCTACCAATTCTTTCTTCCCCGGCGTATGTGCCGGTACGGCGGCGTGAATGATGAGGCGTGCATTCAGCTGGGCGGGCCGAGCTGGGCGGTGCCACTGGGGCGGCGCGACGCGACGGCCCCGGACCCGGACGGGGCGAGGACGCTGCCGGGCCCAGACCTGGACCTCGCCGCTCTGGTCTCCGCCTTCGCCGCCAAGGGGCTCACGCCGCGCGACCTCGCCGCGCTCTCTGGCGCGCACACGGTCGGCATGGCGCGCTGCGTCCAGTTCCGCACGCACGTCTACTGCGACGCCAACGTGAGCCCGGCGTTCGCGTCGCAGCAGCGGCAGCTCTGCCCGGCCTCCGGCGGCGACGCCAGCCTCGCGCCGCTCGACCCGCTCACCCCCAACGAGTTCGACAACGGCTACTACCGCAACCTCATGACCGGCGCCGGGCTGCTGCGCTCCGACCAGGAACTCTTCAACAACGGGCAGGTGGACTCCCTGGTGCGCCTCTACAGCGCCAACCCCGCCGCCTTCTCGGCCGACTTCGCCGCCTCCATGATCAACCTCGGCAACGTCAGCCCGCTCACTTCCTCCAGCGGCGAGATCAGGCTGGATTGCAGGAAAGTCAATTCTTGATTTGATTGATTTACATACATACAGATACACTAGTAAGCATATATGGAAGTAACAGTTTACTAATTCGTTGGTGAAATCGACGAAGCGTGCCACTGCAATGCCATAGAAATGTGCCGAGCAATTAGCGAACTGATTGATTGATTGGTTTTCTTTCTTGCATCAAATTGTAGAGCTTCACTTGCTATTTTAGGAAGACATCCCATCGGACGTAACCATTATCCATGATATGAATGATACGAGTATGAAATGATTTGGCACTACTGTAGCAGCGATCAGGGGCGTGGAAAAATTCGGAGCTCACACCAAAATCCATGGCTAGTCCAATGAGTGCGACACTATTTACTCGCACGGTGGTTATGGCCGGGGTGCTGAACGGATCATGGAATAATTGTCCGCTCATAGTACTCGACAAAAGCGTCGTTACATATAAATAGCTGGAAAATCGCTGGGCTCTCTGATCAGTTGGTGGCGATCCCTCCCGTGAGGGAATATTGGCATCTTTGCGTTGGTTCATGGTCGTAAATAATGCTTGATCGGCGGATAGATCAGCAGCAGCAGCGAAAAGGTCTGGCGGACCGCGTACGTCATGACCCTCATCGATCATGATGCGGTTCATGGAATGGCCCGGAACCGTCTGGAAAGGGACTTTTCAACGAACAAATGCGGCCCGATTGTCTCTAGTTCTAGCCGTGCATAGGACTAGGAGTCACCAACGCTAATCCATGGATCCAAAAATATCTCCCCGAAAGAGGGGGGAAAGAAAGGCCTGTGTGAAGGCTTGGTGCTGATCACGCGCATAACGGTGAAGATAAGGTGTTGTAGCGCATTTTTTTGCGTGCTTGTGGACACCATTTTGCAGATAAGTTGGTCCAGTTTGCCACTTGTTTTTTTTTTTAGGGTCAGTTTGCCACTTGTTAGTTGTTAAAGTTTGGAAGGTCACTCAAGATTCAGGATATTTTTTCTCTCTCTCAAAAAAAAAAAGATTCTGGATATTTTCCTTACTACGGTCATAGGGGGAGTCTCCACCGTTTCTTTTCTTTTTGAGCCTTGAGGGTCTCCACCTGAATGCATTCCTGAAAGGTGACAAAGCCCAAGTCTCTACTATTACAGGAGAGTTGTTATCCCTGAAAAAAAGTGGTAGGTTCGCCTCACCTCCTCCTCCGGTTTTTCCTTCCCACATCCACATCCTCTTTTGATTTTCTCTAGATATTTTAGATATTTTTTTAGTAATCTTGATCGATGTTGCACCAAAAAAACTAAAGTATATGGGCAATGTTATGCGTCGGCCGACGGATCTTTGGGGGTTATTTGGTGGCCTGTGTCTTTTCCTCACTAATGCAACAAAGATAGTGTTGTCGAACCTTTTAAAACATAACTTTTGTTGCTGAAACATATGTAACCGAGATTCTATCGCGAATATTTTTTCCTGCCTTCATTTTTGTGAAACATGAGTGTTCTTGTCGAAGAATTTCTGCAACACAAATGATGTTGCAGAATTATTTGCATCTTAATTTTTTTGTAACTTGGCTATTGTTGCGGAAAGACTTCTACAACACGAATGATGTTGCAAAAATTGTCAAAGTGTCAGAGGCACGCATCAACGGATGAACATCTTGGTCGGCTGATTAGAGGTTCTGCGTTGTTCGATCAAACTATATCTAATGGCTACGCGTGCGTGCGGGGAAACTCAACATGTGATCTACCGGCAGATTACAATTATTTCCCAAAATATATAGAATAAGTTGAAATAGTCTATGAACCAAATTGGTACTTTTATTTCCTTCTCCTATCATTCCCATAAAACAAAATTAACATTCATTAATTTCTGGAAAGTATAATGTAACGATGGACAGAATGCTCACATTAAGTGTGAAGAGTATCAATTTTTCCTTGGTTTTGACTATAGCATGTGAGAGAATCGCCTGAATTCATGAAAAATATCATTAATGTGGGCTCCTCCTAAATTCTCTTGTTTCCTTTTCACCATCTTTACGTTTTGCCACACAATCCTACCCGGCCATGTTAATGTGGAACGTGCCATAGGAAACAAAACTCTATAGCGTCTTTAGTGAGGAACTCATACTTGATATTAAATTGCTAAAATATATTTAGCCCGTTGCAATACACGAACAATTAGTAAGTTTACGAGCCAGCATTTGAGCATGGAGGGCCGAGCCTAATTGATAATATCCCCCCCCCCCCCCCCCCCAACACAAGCTATCATAATATTATAACAATGTGCTGCTTTATATAAAAAACATACTTGTTGGGTTAGTTTAAATTGCATCTATGGAAAATAAATATGTCAATAATCTTGTGAGAAGAAAACCTACATGTTAAATAATAAATTATCATGCAGTGTCCAAGCAAATTGCCTTTCATTTTACATTGAATTAATCTCGATGGTGTATGCTGGCACTTTTCTCTACTAAATGCAAGATTTTCATTTATAGATTTGCTAATTTTTGTAAAGATGAGAATTAGCTATGTCACATCAAAGTTCCTCACCATATGATCTATTTTGGTGTAAGATTCTTGTTGGACCAAGGTAGGGGCCAGTATGCAAGATAAGTACGGTGTGGCTATGTCCCACCTACTCCAAGGGAGTAGCTTTTTTTTAGGGGTGAAAACTGCTTTATTGATCACTATTACGAATTACAGGAATAATAGTAGTATCAAAGGGTTCGAGTAGCCACACATGGCGTCCCTCCCCTAAATGTAAAGCATATCTAGCTAAGTGGTGAGCTTCCATGTTGGATAATCTTCCTTCATGGGTAAACAAAATATGTTGAAAGTCACTATTGCCATCAGATATTTCTTTGATAATAGGGCCGGTTATTCCTTCAGATCCCGAGTTGATATCTTGGATAGCATTCAGACAATCAGAAGCCACTGCAACCTTATGCAATAATAAGTCTCGTCCCAAAGCTTGAGCTTCGCGGCATGCAAGGGTTTCCAGAATTGGAGGATCAGTTAAACCATGGAAGACAACGGCTGATGAGCCCAGATAAGCTCCCTGCTCGTCCATGCATACTACACTAATCGCTCCTATTGGAGGAGCTTTGCAAACTGCACCGTCGACATTGATCTTTGTCCAACCCGTAGGGGGCTTGATCCATCGCCGAGTATTGGAGTGAACTGGTGTAGGGGTTGATCTTGATGCTGGCTTGTTCAGTTCCAACTCTGTTATATAGCGGTTGACGAAGGCTAGTGTAGCTCCTGGGCTTTGATGCTCTCCTTCATGAATTAGCTTGCATCGGGCGAACCAGATCGCCTAGAGTGTGACCGTGATCTTGGTCATCTCGGTCTCACACACTGATGAACGCATGGAGAATAGCCAAGACTTTGCGTCTGGTTCCGCAGTCGCCAACATGTGCTCCACTAGCTCTGGATTATGTAGTACCCAGACACAACGAGCCATGGTGCATGTAAGCAGGGAGTGGATCCAAGAATCCTCTGCCCCGCATACCGCGCATGCCCGGGTAGGTGCCATATTGCGGTGGTGTCGAACATCTGCTGTCGGTAGAGAAGTCTGGGCCAGTCTCCATAAGAAGATCTTGATTTTGGAAGGGACCTGGATCCGCCACAACTCATACCAGCATTTCCTCTCTCTGGTGACATCCGCCGGGCCGCCATTGCCTTCGAGCCAGGCTTCCCTTCGGAGCTTAGTAGTAATGAGCATGCGATAACAAGACTTGACAGAAAACAATCCTTTCTTCTCTTGTGACCATGACCAGTAATCTTCATAGTGTCGAGTGCTTAGAGGGATGTTGAGAATCACGTCCGCATCAATCGGTAGAAAAGTTGAGGTGATCAACTCCCGGTTCCACCTGGCTGATGTGTGATCAATGAGCTCGGCAACCATGGTGGGACGTTGGGCCGTGAGACATGCAATAGGTCGCATGGAAGCAACTTTAGGGAGCCAGTTGTGGTTCCATATCTCTGTGGTTGATCCGTCTCCGATCCGTTTGATCAGTCCTAATCTGAGAATCTCCTTCCCCTCGATGATAGCTCGCCATATCTGTGATGGGTTATTTCCAAGCTGAGAATCGAGGAAGCAAGTAGAGGGGTAGTATCGTGCCTTTAGGATCCTGCCACTTAAGGATTCCGGAGCCTTGAGCAGGCGCCAAGCTTGTCGAGCAAGTAAGGCGAGGTTAAATAGTTCAATGTCTTTGAAACCCAATCCACCTTCATACTTAGGCCGTGTCATCACCTCCCACGATACCCAGCTGGTCTTCCTTTCACCGTTCTTACTACCCCACCAGAACTTCCTTATGAGGGAGTTGATGTGGAGGCACAAACCGCGGGGCAGTTTAAAGCACGCCATAGAGAAGACCGGGACTGCTTGCGCAATGGACTTTATAAGAACTTCCTTCCCTCCTGAGGATAATATCTTTTCCATCCATCCTTTCACTTTATCCCAAACCCTATCTTTCAAATATTTAAACGCCCCATTTTTGCTGCTACCAACATTTGTGGGCATGCCCAAATATTTGTCATTCACTCTCATTGTGCACATTGAGAATGTTCTTGATACTCTCCTTCTCTAGGTCTGAACACCCTTTACTGAAGAAAATGGAGGACTTAGATTGGTTAATTCTCTGTCCCGAAGCGTTGCAATATGTTTCCAACAAAGAAGATACCATAGTAGCTCCGTGACAACTCGACTTGAAAAACAGCAGGCTATCATCAGCAAACAGTAAGTGACTTACCGGCGGAGCCGTTGGTGCCACTTTAATTCCGTGAATAGGTGATGACTCATTATGGTTTTTGAGGAGGCACGAAAGGCCCTCTTCTGCCAACAAAAAGAGATAGGGGTGATAGTGGATCTCCCTGTTGAATCCCTCTCGTAGGAGTGAATTGTTCCAGTTTCTTTCCGTTAAATAAGACCGAGAACGTAACTGAGCTAACCATCCGCATGATAAGATCAACCCAGGCTGGTGCAAAACCTAGTTTGGTCATCATAGCGCTCAGATATGTCCATTCCAACCGGTCATATGCTTTCATCATGTCTAGTTTCAAGGCACATAATCCATTCCTCTTTGATTTGCTTCGTTTCATAAAGTGCACACATTCATAAGCAGATATTATGTTGTCTGTAATAATTCTTCCTCCAACAAAAGCTGATTGTTCTTCGGATATGATCTCAGGGAGGATGGATTTCAATCTATTTGCTATGACCTTGGATGCTATTTTATAAAGAACATTACAAAGACTGATAGGACGAAATTGTGTGAGGAGTGTGGGGCTTGTTACCTTTGGAATCAACACCAGAATAGTATCGTTCAAGATGGCCACATCATCTTCTCCCTTCAGAATTTTTAAGGTGACTGCAGTGATTTCTGTGCCACATACATCCCAGTGGCGTTGGAAAAAATGGGCTGGAAATCCATCAGACCCTGTCGCTTTGGTGGGTGCCATTTGAAATAAAGCTTCCTTCACCTCTTCTTGAGTAAACTCCGATGTAAGATGATTATTCATCTCAGTGGTAACTTTACGTGGAACCCTGTTAAGTACTTCCTCCATATTGGATGTACCTTCGGATGTGTAGAGGTGTTTGTAGAAATCGGTGACCATATGCTCTAGCTCAACAACATTATCCACTTTAGTACCATCCTCACATACCAGAGACTGGATTCTGTTTTTGCGTCGACGCTTGCATGCCCGTAGATGAAAGAACTTCGTATTTCTGTCACCCTCTTTGAGCCATGTTACCTGGGACCTTTGACGCCACATCACCTCCTCTCTGAAATAGAGCTCGGACAGTCTATCCCTGATTTTTATTTCAACCCTAGAAGGTTGGGTACGTGTTTGATCTGCCCGTAGGTTTGCTAGATCTCCGTTCAGCCGTTTGATCTCCTTCCGCACGTTACCGAAGGTATTTCGATCCCAGCGCCCGAGCCCTTTTGCCAAAGCATCTATCTTCCCTTTCAAATCTGCTACTGAATCCACTCCAGGGCCCTGCCAATGTTGTTGCACCTCCTCTTGGAAACCATCATGCGATTCCCACATCATCTCATACTTAAAAGTTTGTTTCACGAGGCTGCCCAGTTGGCCTTCAGTTTCAAGCAAGATGGGGCTATGGTCAGATGTGGCAGCCACTTTGTGCACTAATCTTGCATTTGGGAATATAGACAGCCACTCCGTAGTAGCTAATGCTCTGTCTAATCGGACGCGGGTATAGGTTCCTCCTGCGACCCTTCTTTCGAAGGTCCATCTCGGTCCAGTGAATCCTAGATCAGAGAAGCCGCACACATCAACGGCATCACGAAAACCATTGACCTGTGTCAAGCTGCGGTGGCTTGATCCCTCGTACTTGTCCAAACGCAAGACCTCGTTGAAGTCCCCCCAACACAACCAAGGACGATCCGTTGCCGAAGCTAATGATCGAAGTAGATCCCAGGTTATACCTCTTTCCTCCACCCTTGCTTCCCCATAAACCACCGTCATTCTCCATTGTTCCATCCCCGGCATGGTGATGAGTGCATCAATGTGATATTCCGAGTAACCAAAAATATCAAGCTTTATTGAATCATTCCAAAAGATCCCTCAACCTCCACTCCTACCAGAGCTACTAAGAGCAAATGAAAGATCGAACCCTAATGAACTTGCTAAGCTTTCTACTCTTCCTCCAGGGAGTTGAGTTTCCACAATGCATGCCACCATTGGAGTATATTGCCTCACAAGATTGCGAAGCTCACGAACTGTCTCGGGCCTACCAGCCCCTCGACAGTTCCAGCAAAGAAGACTCATTGAGCCCGGCGGCGCTCCTCGCAGGAGCCCGCCAAATCGCTCATCGTATTTGTTATTGTATGTGGTGGAGAACCTGCCTTGTACTTCTTTCGATCCCTTGGTGCAACATACGCCTGCGGAGGTGGTGGAGTATTCTCCGGGAGTTCAGGTGCCTCCCTCATACTGGTCATGGACTGGTGATCACCCTTTTGATCCTTCGGCCCGGCTGTAGTAGCATTAGACATGTCCAACCTCTTTTTTGCAGAAGATTCTGTCTGGGGTGGTTCCCTCTCATCCTGCTCCATCTGCATTGGTTTCATTGGGCTCTCAGTCGTGTCCTCAACGTTCTCGTCCTCGCTCATCCCTGCCTCCTACGAAGAGCGTTTCTTTGCTGCATTCTCTGTTCGACTGTTGGAAGTAGCCTGCCCCTGCGGTCCTCCACCCCTACCGCGGCGGCCCCGGGTACGTGGGGGGTTTGAGCTACGCTGGGGGTATTGATAGTATGCACTTTTGCCACAGCGAGCCATCGTGTTTCCTCCGAGAACCTCGAGATTTCTTCTTCATCCACCATCACCGCATCTAGCTCCGCCTCTTTAAGCTTCATGTTCCTCATGGCTGCCTCCAGATCAGCCGGCGCTTTCCCCGTGCCACCACCCTGACGAGGGGCACCAGACGAGGATGCCATTGCAAGGGAGGGAGTCTTGCGGGGATGATCCATTGCGAGGCAAGTATCCAAACCTCAACGGCGGTGGTGATCCGCCGGAGTAGGAAAACCTAAACCCTAGTCGCCTCTAGGGTTAGTCTTTTGAATGAATCTGTAGCTAACGTATGATTTTTCGAGGGGACGATAGTTTCCAAGGGAGTAGCTTGCCTCGGCTAAAGGCAACCGCTTCATGGGCCAGTCCAGTAGCATTTTGTCAGGCTTGCTTTTTTTCTTTTCATTTGTTTACCTTCTCTGTTTTTAATTATTGTTTCTATATTTTGTTCCTCTTTCTTTTTTTTTTCCTTTTCAGTTTGTTAAAGTGTTCATCGCACATTTTAAACATGTTAACTATCTATTTGACAAAAAAATAAACGTGTATAAAAATTGTTCCTGCGGTACATGAAAAATGAAAAACAAATGTTCATAAAAGAGGTCATCAAGACATGTATTAAAAATCTTAAAGTAGTAAAAAAATGGTAAGTGCAGTTTTAATAATATGCTGCTAAGTTTTAAAAAGTGTTTCCATGTTACCAAAAATGCATGCGAACTTTAAAAAAATGTGTATACACTGTAACGGAAAATGTTTGCACAATTTCGAAAAAAAAATATTCCATTAAATAAAATGTAGGTGACATTTTCGGGCAATAATCTCACATTTCCAAAAAAAAACTCGTGAAATTTTTGAAAATGTTTATACAATGCCAAAAAAAAATCATGTAGTTAAAATTTATTTTATTACCATTAAGAAAATATAAAACATGAATATGGAAAATATATCACCATTAATTCAAAAAAGTGTTCAAAACATGTATTTAAAAAAATGTACATCATATACTTGAGAAATGTCCAACATGTATCATAAAGATGTTTGACGTGTGCCCTAGAAATGTACATTTTGTACGAGGAAAAAGTAGAGATTTCTTGAAAATATATAATCGGTAAAAGCTTACAAATAAATAAAAATATACTCCCTCCGGTCGTGGATACAATAAGGTGTATAATTTTTTGAGAAAAAAAATCTGAAATATAAGGTGTATTGCATTGCACCACTCGTTTGGATATTTATTTTAGGGATTTGATTACATGCCCTTATATAGGCAAACTCCTCTATTTTCTGATGTCAATTAGTTAGGTTTAATGTCATCCAAAACTTGTAAAATTTTCCCGCCACGAGCATTCTTTAATTTCCGTGCCAAAAACTATACACACTATATTTAAGAACGGGGAGTAGCAAACAAATAAAATAAATAAAACCAAGAAGAAGAAAAAGAAAACTGTTGTATAAAAAACAATGAGAAAATAAAGAAACCCAAATAATAAAAAGAAACTGTTGAAAAGAAAAACCATAGAAAACATGATCTCAACGGACCTGTAGCTCGTAGCGAACAAATCCGCAATACTGGGTCATCCATTTAGATGTTGTCCCTAGGCGATTCCGAGGGGGTACCCTATGTCTCGCTGTCGGGACCTCCAATGCGCCGCTCGTTGCGGCAACTGCCGAGCGGACGCAAGGGGGGTCGCCCCGACTAGGTCAGTCCAAGTTAGCCACCAGTAGCGAAGGTGGAGATCACAAAAAAAAGTTAGCGACCAGCAGTTCAAAAATCTGAAACATTTCGGTAAAGATATCAGAATACTTTTTTTAAATTCCGTAGCATTCTTTGAAAATTTGGAATATTTTTTTTAAGTTCTAGAACATTTTTATAAATTCTTGAACATTTTTTAAATTCTAGAACATTTTTTCAAATTCTGGAACATTTTTCAAATTCTGAAACATTTTTTCAATCCGGAACATTTTTCAAATTTTCGAACCTTTTTTTCAAATTTCGGAACATTTCTTTTGAAAAATTCGAAAGGTTTAACAAAAATATCAGAACATTTTTTTAAATTCCGGAACATTTTTTCAAAATTCAATACATTTTTTATAATTCTAGAACATTTTTTCATATCCAAAACATTTTCTCGAATTCTGAAATATTTTTTGAAATACCTGGACATTTTTAAAATTCTCAAACATTTTTCAAATTCTGAAACATTTTTGCAAATTTTGAAACATTTTTTCGAATTTCGGAACATTTTTTAAAAATCCAAAACATTTTTAAAACAGAAAAAAAATAAACAAAAGAAATAGAAAAAGGAAATAACAATAAAGAAAAATCGGTTCAAAATTTTCTAGAAAGTTTCCAAAAGAAGAAAAAATCGACTGAAAATCTCTAGAAGGTTTCCAAAACCGATGTTGTTGGCACGTAAATGGGCCCCATTACCAAAGGCAGCGAAGGCCCTGTGCGAAACCTGGACATTTGAACCACTTGTTGAAGTGGGGACATAGATGGGCTATCCCACCAACACCGCAGGCCACAATTTGTTTTTCCTTTTTTATGTTTTCTGCCTTTTTGTGTTTTTTTTTGCTTTTATACTTTAAATATTATAAATGTGTATATTATAAAAAACGCTCTATTTAAAGAATCTGAAAATTGTTGAATAGGTATTTAAGAACTATTAAATAGATATTTGAAAAATGTTGAGGAAGTATTTTAAAAAATGTTAATCATGTATATAAAAATTGTTAATCAAGCATTTGAAAAAAAATGTTAAACGAGTATTTAAAAAATGGTGAACAACTATTTAAAAATGTTGAATAATTAATGAAAATTTTGAACAAGTATTTGAAAGACGATGAATAAATATTAAAAATCCTGAACACGTATTAAAACATGTTGAACGAGTATTTGAAAAATGTTGAACAACTATTTGAAACACATCTCATATAACACTTGGTTTGTTGATTCAGACGCTCATACCGTTAGTTTGGGGTGTCTTGCAAAACTCATTCGTAGTTGAGTGTTTTTCCCGTGGTGGAGCAATTCCTTCCAATAGAGACTTGTGAAAATTCTATCATGCATGACATCCACCTTATAGATTGTATTGACCGAAAACTTAAATCCATATACGGATATGTAAACAACACAATGTCCCTAATGGGACTCTACTATACTAGCTCATTGATCAAAGATGGTTAAGGTTTCCTAACCATAGACATGAGTTGTCATTTGATAACGGAATAACATTATTAGGAGAATGATGTGACGGGCAAGACCCAATCGTAAGCATAACATTTGATCGTATCACTTAATTTGTTGGTACTGCTTTCTTCATGTCAAGTATTTGTTCCTAAAACCATGAGATCATGCAACTC
The DNA here is from genome assembly GCF_904849725.1 of Hordeum vulgare subsp. vulgare. Classification (NCBI taxonomy): domain Eukaryota; kingdom Viridiplantae; phylum Streptophyta; class Magnoliopsida; order Poales; family Poaceae; genus Hordeum; species Hordeum vulgare. Next base: position 63,353,647 of record NC_058523.1, read on the forward strand.
CCTCATATCGAAGGAATACCTTGTATGTATCAAATGACACTTCATAACTGGACGATAATAAAGGTGCTCTACATGTATCTCTGAGGGTGTGTGTTGGGTTGACATCGATCGTGACTAGAATTTGCCACTTTATATGACGGAGAGGTATCTTTGGACCTCTCGATAATACAACATGACAAGAAGCTTGTAAGCAATGTGATTAAGGAGTTAGTCACGAGATCTTGTATTATGGAACGAGTAAAGAGACATGCCGGTAACGAGATTGGACTAGGTATGGAGGTACCGACGATTGAATCTCGAGCAAGTAACATACTAATAGACAAAGGGAACTGCATACATGATTGACTGAATGCTTGACATCGTGGTTCAACCCATAATGATCTTTGTGGAATATGTAGGAACCAATATGGGCATCGAGGTCCCACTATTGATTATTGACCGGAAAGGTGTCTCAGTCATGTCTACATGATTCTCGGACCCGTAGGGTCCGCATGCTTAACGTTCGGTGATGATAGAGTAGTATAGGGATATGTATGTTGGTGACCGAAAGTTGTTCGGAGTCTCGGATGATATCTCAAATGTGACAAGGAGCTTCATAATGGTTCAGCGGTAAAGAATAATGCTCAAATGTCCCAATCATGAGCTCTCCAAAGAAATTATTCTTACAAATTTTTATGCAAGGCTTTCTCGTCAAGATAAAGAGATGCTTGATGATTCCTCTAGTGGGGCGTTCTCCAACAAAAGCACTGAAGCTAAGTGGGATCTTATTGAAAGGATCCAGAAGAACACTGAAGACTGGGAGATTGATAAAGGTATTGAACCCGTTATAAATTATGAGCGTGATTACATTGAGAGCTACGTGAAAACTGATTACTTCAATACCTTTTGTGCTAAGATTGGTCTTGATTCCCAACTTCTAATTGATTTTTGCAAAGTCTTTGCCTCTCATCTTGACTCTTCTGAGAAGGAGGAGGATCAACACCATAAACCTTTTAAGGAATTACCTGTTGATATTAATGTTGTTGACCCTATCTTGCCTGCAGTTGAATATGAAAAGCCCCCTTTTCCCGCAAGGATGAGGGAGCATTCTTTTGTCACAGGCATCATGAATAAAAGTGAAAGACCGACTCATGAGCATGATGACCTCATTAAAGTCGATCCTCAAGTTGCATTAGTCAAGGATCTTGTTCCTAGTAATATTGAGGATTCTGATATAAATTTTTGTGCTCTTTCAACTAACCTTGTTACAGCCAAGAATAAAGGCCCAATTTCAGGTACTCAAGTTGTATCTGTTAAAATAGGAGATCATAATTATTATGGGCTATGTGATTTGGGATCCAGTGCTAGTGCTATTCCTTTTTCACTTTATCAAGAGATCATGAATGAGATTCTACCATGTGAAATTGAAGAAGTCGATGTTACTATTCATCTTGCAAACAAAGAAACTATCTCTCCTATTGGAATTGTGCGAGATGTTGAAGTTCTATGTGGAAAGGTAAAATATCCTACCAACTTTCTAGTACTTGGTTCAGTACAAGATAGTTTTTGCCCTATTATCTTTGGTAGGCCTTTTCTCAATACTTGTGGAGCTATTATAGATTGCAGGAAAGGAAAAGTATCTGTTGAATTTAATGGTGAGCCATATGAATTTAACTTTTATAAATTCTCGAAGCAAACTCGTGGTACTGATCTACCTAGTAATGATAAAATTATTGAAGAGATTGCTTCTATTGCTATTCCTCCTAACGATCCTCTGCAGCAATTTATGGAGGACCACGAGCATGATATGCATATGTAGGAAATGAATGAGCTAGATGACATATTCTTGAGACAACCTGCTACCCTGAAGCACAACCTTCCGATTGAACCTTTGGTAATTTTATCAAAACCAAAAGAAGACCCGGTGTTTGATCTAAAACCTCTTCCCAGTACGCTCAAGTATGCTTATTTAGATGAAAAGAAAGTATATCATGTTATTATCAATTCTAACCTTTCATGATATGAAGAAGAGCGATTATTGGAAGTCCTTCGTAAACACCGAGGCGCTATTGGTTATACCCTTGATGATCTTAAGGGGATTAGTCCATCTATTTGTCAGCATGCTATCAATCTTGAGCCTGATGCTAAACCGGTTGTTGATCATCAATGATGGTTGAACCCGAAGATGAAGGATGTTGTGAGGACCGAAATCCTCAAGCTTCTAGCCGTAGGTATTAACTACCCTATAACTGATAGTAAGTGGGTAAGTCCAGTACATTGTGTTCCCAAGAAGGGAGGTACGACTGTGGTTCCTAATTATAAGAATGAACTAATACCTCAAAGAATTATTATTGGATATATAATGTGTATTGATTACAGGAACCTGAACAAGGCAACCAGGAAGGAGCACTACCCGCTGCCATTCATCGACCAAATGCTTGAAAGGTTATCCAAAAACACTCACTTTTGCTATCTTGATGGGTACGCTGGCTTCTCTCAAATTCATGCTAACACTGCCGATCAAGAGAAGACCACTTTTACTTGTCCCTTTGGTACTTATGCTTATAGATGTATGCCTTTTGGTTTATGCAATGCTCCTGCTACTTTTCGAAGGTGTATGTACGCTATCTTTCATGGTTTTTGTGAGGAAATTGTGGAGGTCGTCATGGACGATTTCTCCGTCTATCAAACCTCTTTTGACCATTGTCTTCACAACCTTAATAAAGTTTTGCAGAGATGTGAGGAGACGAACTTGGTACTCAACTGGGAGAAGTGCCACTTCATGGTCAATGAGGGAATTGCTCTTGGCCACAAGATTTCTGAAAAAGGAATCGAGGTTGACAGGGCAAAGGTTGAAGCGATTGAGAGAATGCCTTATCCAAAAGACATCAGAGGTATTCGTAGTTTCCTCGGCCATGCTGGTTTCTATAGAATATTTATTAAAGACTTTTCTAAAACTTCGAAACCCCTCACTATTCTTCATCAGAAGGATATTCCTTTTGTGTTTGATGAAGATTGTAAGGAAGCCTTCGAAGTCCTTAAGAAAGCCTTGATAACTACCCCTATAGTCCAACCACCTGATTGGAATTTGCCTTTTGAAATCATGTGTGATGCTAGTGATTTTGTTGTTGGAGCTGTGTTAGGACAAAGGGTTGATAAGAAATTAAATGTTATCCATTATGCTAGCAAAACCCTTGATACTGCTCAAAAGAATTACGCTACTACTGAGAAAGAATTATTAGCGGTAGTGTTTGCTTGTGATAAGTTTAGGCCTTACATTGTTGATTCTAAAGTCATCATTCATACTGATCATGCTGCTATTAAGTATCTTATGAAAAAGAAGGATGCCACCAAGGCTTATCAGATGGATCCTTCTTCTTCAAGAATTTCATTTGCAGATTGTTGATAGGAAAGGAGCAGACAACCCTGTAGCAGACAACCTTTCCAGGATGGAGGACATACCACATGATCCTATTCCTGTTAACGATAGTTTTCCTAATGATTAGTTAGCTGTTTTGCAGGTGAAATCTAATTCAGATCCATGGTATGCAGATTATGCTAACTTTATTGTTGCAAAGTTTTTTCCTCCAGGTTTAACATTCCAGCAGCGGAAGAAGTTCTTCCACGACTCGAGGTATTACTTTTGGGATGACCCACATCTTTTTAGAGAAGGTGCGGATGGAATTGTGAGGAAATGCATATCGGAGCATGAGCAGAAGGATATCTTGAGACAATGCCATAACAGTCCTTATGGAGGACATCATGCTGGTGAGAGGACCGCACACAAGGTTCTCCAGTCAGATTTTTATTGGCCTACTCTTTTTAAAGATGCTAGAAATTATGTTTTGACTTGTGATAAGTGCCAGAGAGTTGGTAATATTAGTAGGAGGAATGAGATGCCTATGAATTATTCTCTAGTGATTGTGCCTTTTGATTGCTGGGGTTTTGATTTTATGGGTCCTTTCCCTCCTTCACACAAGTACACTCACATCTTAGTAGCTGTTGATTATGTGACCAAGTGGGTTGAAGCAATCCCCACTGAAAGTGCTGATCACAAGACATCTTTGAAAATGCTCAAGGACGTAATCTTCCCTAGGTTTGGTGTACCTAGGTACCTCATGACCGATGGAGGGTCACATTTTACACACTGTGCTTTTAGAAAAGCTCTAGCCAAATATGATGTTAATCATAGAACTGCTTCACCTTACCACCCTCAAACAAGTGGGCAAGTCGAGCTCACAAATAGAGAGATCAAGTTGATCTTGCAAAAGACACTGAACAGTTCTAGAAAGGACTGGTCCAATAAGCTAGGAGATGCCTTGTGGGCGTATAGAACTGCTTAGAAAAATTCCATGGGGATGTCTCCGTGTAAGATGGTTTATGGCAAGGCATGCCATCTACCTCTAGAGTTAGAGCACAAAGCTTTCTGGACTGTTAGAGAGCTTAATGTTGATCCAAAGCTTGCTGGTGAAAAGCGTCTCATGAACTTGACTTCTCTAGATGAGTGGAGAAGTGAAGCTTACGAGAGCGCAAAAATGTTCAAAGAAAAGGTAAAGAAGATGCATGACAAGAGAATTTTGAAACGTGAATTTAATGTTGGTGACAAAGTTTTGTTATATAGATCTCGTTTTAGGTTTTCTCCAGCTAAATTACTTTCCAAGTGGGAAGGACCATATACCATATTGAAGAAGTCTACCGCTCCGGTGCAATCAAGATTAATATTTTTGAAGGCACAAAACCACATGTTGTGAATGGGGAGAGACTCAAGCATTACATGGCTGGAGACCCCATCAATGTAGAGGTGGATGTGATACAGGTAGCCACTCACGAAGAAATGTTGCAACACTGTATCAGACACCGGCATAAGCAGGATAAGAATAGTTATGAAATACGGTAAGGAAACTTCGCGAACATCAATAAAAGTTCCGTATTATGTGTTTTTGCGAAATTAAGAAAATTCCGAGCTGAAGCGGAGCCGGAGAGGAGCTCCAGGTCACCCAGGCGACCTGCTGATGTCTACGCACGCTTCTATTCTTGTAGACATGTTGGGCCTCCAAGCGCAGAGGTTTGTAGGACAGCAACAATTTCTCTGAAGTGGATGACCTAAGGTTTATCGAACTCAGGGAAGTAGAGGTTGAATATGGTCTCTCTCAAACAACCCTGCAATTAAGATACAAGAAGTCTCTTGTATCCCCAACACACCTAATACAATTGTTAGATGTATAGGTGCATCGGTTCGGCGAAGAGATGTTAAAAGGTAAGTGATATGGATGGTAAAACAAGGTAATATAAATCTGAAATAAAAATGGCATCAAGGTAGCAAGTGACAAAAGTGAGCATAAACGGTGTAACAATGGTGAGAAATAGGGCATAGGCTTCATACTTTCACCAGTGGCAACTCCCAACAATGTTAACATAATCTAATCACATGATATTTTCACCAAAACATGCAATGGAGACATACTTGGAGGTCATTCCTTTGTGATCAAGAGAGGACGAGAATTATGTAGGGCTACAAAAGCACACCTCAGAGTTCGTAGTTCTCATCTATGGATTTCCCAATCTCATCTATGGATTTCCCAGTGTCACCGCGGCCATCCAAAGAGAGTACCACAATAACCACAACATATCTCAAGGATAGTCAAAGACAAGCACCAAGGGACTCTCAATCTTCAATGAATTCACAAAAGAGGAAATCACTCATGAATATTATTCTTCTAATCCATGTCCAAAGACCGCTGTCACCATGGTCTCGGGGATTATACTAGATAAGATCAAGTAAGTACATAAATCCAATACATAGAATAAGGGGAAACATCATGGGATCATCCTAGATTAACATAGCCCATGATCACAATCAAGATCACATCATGAGAGAGAGAATTAACCACATAGATATTGTAGAAGACCTCAACCCAAAGGATAAACTACTCCCCCTTCATAGAGGGAGGAAGCAACGTCGATGGATATGAATCCGAGGGCACTTCCCCGTCCCGGCAGAGTGCCGGAACAGGAATTCTGGTCCCCTGAAACTTGTTGGCGATGGCGGCGGAGATCGGAATTGCTTCTGGAGAAAAGGGTTCCGGAATCAGCGTTTCCTCCACGGGGGTAAAAATAGGAGCCAAAGTAGGGCACCAGAGGAGGTGGGGCCCACCCAGGCGGCCTCCTCGCGCGGCCAGGGGGTAGGCCGTGCCAGCAGGTCGCCTGGACGGCCCCTGGCCCCCTCTAGCCCATCTTTGGTGATCTGGAAGCTTTTGTTGCGCTGATTTTTTATATTTTTTTCCTGGAATTTTTCGGGCTTCAGAAAATTAGGTAAAAGCCCGTGCAAAATAGACATCACAGACAGAAACTGGCACTGGATGCATTGAGTTAGTAGGTTAGTCCAAATATGTGTAAAATGATATAAAAGTGTAGCAAAACATATAACATTGTCACCCAAAAGATCATGGAAGAAGCAGAAATTATAGATACGTTTGGGACGTATCAACATCCCCAAGCTTAATTTCTGCTCGTCCTCGAGTAGATAAATGATAACACAATAATTTCTGTGGTGACATGTGCTACGGCAACAAAAGACCTTCCAACGGCGCCAGAAACAAGCTTGCTGACGAGAGACTATTCTTGTCTTGATACTCCTCAGCAACGGCACCAGGAATCCTTCTGCTATGGCTACGCCTTTAGGGACTTCCTTGGCAAACATGCAAAGGATTCCCCCGTGGCCTTGGAGCCTTGCGTTGGTGTTCCCTCGAAGCGGAAGGGTGATGTAGCACAGTGGCGGTAAGTATTTCCCTCAGTTTTGAGAACCAAGGTATCGATCCAGTGAAGGATTATCACAAGTACCTGCACAAACACAAAGAGCTTGCACCCAATGCTATGAAGGGGTTGTCAATCCCTTATAGATTGTTTGCCAAGTGAGAACTGAAAGCAAAAAGAAACAAATCAAAGTAAAGCGAAAGTGGAAACGATAGGTGTGAATAGACCCGGGGGCCGTAGTGTTCACTAGTGGCTTCTCTCATGAAAGCAAGTAGACGGTGGGTGAACGAATTACTGTCGAGCAATTGATAGAACCGCGCAAAGTCGTGACGTTATCTATGGCAATGATTATATCTATAGGCATCACGTCCAAAACAAGTAGACCGATACTTTTTGCATCTACTACTATTACTCCACACGTCGACCATGAAGTTTGATAGTAGGTTCCCACTCATCATGAAGTTTTCTAGGTATAGAGACTTCTAATTCGAGCTTCTCTTCAAGAGATTTCATCATAGCATCTACGATATGCGCGGTAAAGGCTTTGCTTTGGCTATAAGCATGTGGAGAGTTTGCAATGGATTGCATCAAAGAAATGCATTCAAACAAGGAGCAACTATCATAATTTAATTCCTTGAAATCCAAAGTGGGAGTTTCATTACTACCCAAAATTTTGATTTCTTCTACTCCACTCTCCACACCTTTATCATCAAGATAGGCGGACTCCGAATCATTGGGGCATTTTTCAACCAAAGTGGATTCACATCCAGCCCCTTCATCAATAGGTTTGACACGCAAAAACAAAGATTCAAGAGGAGTCACACCAAGCACTTTAAGATCTTCGTGGTTTGCGTCAAAAATTTCAGGTTTAGCCGCCATCTTATTGACTAAGGTAGCCTGCTTGTCAGAAATTTGGCCCACCAATTTTTCAAGGTGAGCGAGCTGAGAATTTAGTGCAAGGAATTCTTTTGCCATATCATCAACTTCCTTATCCAAGCAGGCCATAAAAGAATTTTGATCCTTTAATTCCCTACGGAAGTAACTATTTTGGTCAAACTGAGAGGACATGAAACCTTTGACACTAGTTTCAATGTCTTCCAACATTCTGAAATAGTTTGGTTTGGCGATGAGGAAAGATCTCTCACGAACAAGCCTAAGAGCAAGTGAGGAAAACGGGCAAAGGGGAAAGGCAAATAAAAACGGCAAAGGAGGAAGGCAAATGAAAACGGCAAATGTGAAGTGGGGGAGAGGAAAACGAGAGGCAACTTGCAAAAAAGGTAAATGCAAGAGATGAGTTTGTGAGACCTACTTGGATAGATCTCTCCTTCCCCGGCAACGGCGCCAGAAATACTTCTGCTACTGCAACAAAAGACCTTCCAACGACGCCAGAAACAAGCATGCTGACGGGTGACTATTCTTGTCTTGATACTCCTCAGCAACGGCACCAGGAATCCTTCGGCTACGGCTACGCCTTTAGGGACTTCCTTGGAAAACATGCAAAGGATTCCCCCGTGGCCTTGGAGCCTTCTGTTGGTATTCCCTCGAAGCGGAAAGGGTGATGTAGCACAACGGCGGTAAGTATTTCCCTCAGTTTTGAGAACCAAGGTATCGATCCAGTGAAGGATTATCACAAGTACCTGCACAAACACAAAGAGCTTGCACCCAACGCTATGAAGGGGTTGTCAATCCCTTATAGATTGTTTGCCAAGTGAGAACTGGAAGCAAAAAGAAACAAAGCAAAGTAAAGCGAAAGTGGAAACGATAGGTGTGAATAGACCCGGGGGCCGTAGTGTTCACTAGTGGCTTCTCTCATGAAAGCAAGTAGACGGTGGGTGAACGAATTACTGTCGAGCAATTGATAGAACCGCGCAAAGTCGTGACGTTATCTATGGAAATGATTATATCTATAGGCATCACGTCCAAAACAAGTAGACCGATACTTTCTCCATCTACTACTATTACTCCACACGTCGACCGCTATCCAGCATGCATCTAGTGTATTAAGTTCATGAGAACAGAGTAACGCCTTAAGCAAGATGACATGATGTAGATGGACAATCTCATATCTACGATAAAAGCCCATCTTGTTACCCTTGATGGCAACAACATGTTGCGTGCCTTGCTGCCCCTTCTGTCACTGGGAAAGGTGACCACACGGTATGAACCCAAAACCAAGCACTTCTCCCACTGCAAGAATCATAGATCTAGTTGGCCAAACAAAACCCTAGACTCGAAGAGACTTACAAGGATATCAAATCATGCGTATAAGAAATCAGCAAAGACTCAAATATATATCATAGATAATCTGATCACAAATCCACAATTCATCGGATCTCGACAAACACACCGCCAAAGAGGATTACATCGGATAGATCTCCATGAACATCATGGAGAACTTTGTATTGAAGATCCAAGAGAGAGAAGAAGCCATCTAGCTACTAACTACGGACCCGTAGGTCTGAAGTGAACTACTCACGAGTCATTGGAGGGGCGATGATGTTGATGAAGAAGCCCTCCAACTCCAAAGTCCCCTCCGGCAGGGCACCGGGAAGGGTCTCCAGATGAGATCTCACGGAAACGGAAGCTTGCGGCGGCGGAAAAGTGTTTTCGGGGATTCCCTGATTTAATCTATATTTTAGGGAATATATAGGCGAAGGAGCTAGGTCAGGGGGGCGCCAGGGAGGCCACAAGCCTGGTAGCCGCCGCCCCTGGTGGCGGCTACAGGGCTTGTGGGCCCCGTGTGGCTCTCCTGCCTTGGCCCTCAAGGCCCCTGATCTTCTTCCGTTCTGGAAAAATTCATTTCGGGGATTTTATTCCGTTTGGACTCCATTCCAAAATCAGATCTGAAAAGAGTCAAAAACACAGAAAAAACAGGAACTGGCACTTGGCACTGAATTAATAAGTGAGTCCCAAAAAAGATATAAAAGGTACATAAAACATCCATAGTTGAGAAGATAACAACATGAAACCATAAAAATTATAGATACGTTTGAGACGTATCAACATGCTAACACACATATAAGAACTTCAAAGTAAAGCAAGTAAGATATGCAATTCAAGTCAAGACAATAACAAGCAAGAGTTTATGTCTAGTATTGAGATTAGCAAAGTAAGAACATAAAGGTGCAAGAGCTCTCGCTGTCCGTGACTCGAATGTCTCCAAATGGTGTTTGCGTGCAAGAAGTGGTAGATGGGTTTAAAGCATAAAATATATATTTTTTAATTGACAACTCAATCTACTAAAATTTCACACTTGGTCTCCTTCGAAATCTTATTTTGACTCATCCCGAGACCACTAGTCAGGCACAAGTCAAAATGATCCTCTCCCTTTTGACTTTGAGCACTCATGCAATGGATGAGCGTAATTAAGATATGTTGGCACTTAGGATGGCAAAGAGAATAATGATGGGGAAGTAAGACAAAAAGGGTGTGAAAGGCTCACATCAATGAGGACAACCATAGGCAAGAGAAAGCCACATGATAGATATGATGTGAGGAGTAGGGATTGCCATGTAACGGATGCCCATATGAGCTAAGGTAAGCTCTCAAATGGAACTAGTGGAGGTGCATCCAACTTGTTTGCTCATGAAGACCTAGAGCTCATTTAAGGAGGCTCATCATTGGAATATGCAAACCAAGTTCTATAGTGTAAGGGTCCGCACATAGTTATGCATGAATAATAATCTCTATGTAGTACAAATATAGCAATGGAGTACGAGTGTAGATCTTTCAAAAGGAATAGTAGTGTTGCTCCCTTCTCTCTTTTTATTTCTTTTTTTCTTTTTTTGTGTGGCCTCTTTAGCTCTTTCTTTTATCTCTCATTTGTCCTCTTTGGGATCTTTTAATTTGTCCTCTTTGGGATCTTTTCCTCTCTTAAGGGCAACACTCTATGTTTTAAGAATAAAAATAAAAATCATCACACTTTATAAGAAGTGCTCAACATAAAGACAAGTGAAAACTATCATGATCTATGCAAATGTATGCCTCTGCGAGTGTAGCAGGATATGCAATGATACCAGCGCGTCATGTAGCAGTAATGAGGGCAAGGCCGAACTAGCTTGCGGCTCCTCGATCAAGCAAAATCATGTATGACATGAAGATCAGGTCATGAGATGGTGGATGTTGCATGGCAATGTATCTCGGAAAGGCTATGGAAATGTCTTAATAGGTAGGTATGGTGGCTATTTTGAGGAAAGATATAATGAGGCTTATGTATGACAGAGCGTATCATGTCATGGGTTTGGATGCACCGGCGGAGTTTGCACCAACTCTCAATATGAGAAAGGGCAATGCACGGTAACGAAGAGGCTAGCAAAATAAGGATGGTGGAAGTGCCAACAATCGAATACTCACATTAGTCCTAAGAACTCATACACTTATTATCGGTAACTCTCTATCTAGTTAGGAAATTCACAAAGAGACAAGTACCCCAAGGAGGAGTGTTTGGGGGCTTGGTTATCCTTGCGCATCCTCGACTCATGGTAACGTGAGGGTACTCTATATATTCCAACCCCTCCAGAGGTTAGCGATCAATTTAGTAGCTAGAGTTCTCAACTAATTTTTAGTTTTGAAAAAACACACGGATTTCCCAAAATACGACACCTATCACTAATAGGCTCAAGATCTTGGCAGCAATAGTCCAAACATTACTCAAATCAATACCTCAAAACTATTGCAAGTTACTACTATACTTAAATAGCAACCTCAATTACCTACTCATGCAAGACACACAACTCAGTGCAACGAGCCAACTCTCTAAACAAGATAAGCATGATAACTCAAGAGAGTTCCAAAAGAAACCTAAATAAAAGCTCTTAAAAAGATAAGCATGAAAACCTATGTTGTGTTCTAGAGTGGAATGGAGCGTGTTTCTCTACCAAACAAGGTAGGCTAGGTTCTGACTTGTTATGAACAACAATCAAAACTAAAACAAACTAAAAAGTAAAGAGTGGGACGCTCCAAGCATAACACATAACATGTGAAGTGATAAAAATATAACATGGAGATGGACGAACTGATGATTGTTGATAGAGAAGGGGATATGTCATGGTTTTGTCACAGCAGATGTCCTCGTGAAAGGACTTAAATATGAAGCCATCGCACCTTGGTGGCGACTCGAAGGGGGTGAGGGAAAGCAAGACTCAAATTTACCCAGGTTCGACCCCTCGTGAGGAGGTAAAAGCCTACGTCCTGCTTTGTGTGGATTAATGGTGGTTTCGATTACAAGGAGGGCGCAACTCGCCTGACCTAGCTCTCGATTCTCTCTAACCCGCCTAACCTTACCCCGGGACTCGCCTTTATATACAGGTCGAGGCCCTAGGGTTTACAAAGTCCTTCCATGCTACTCCTCGTGGCTTTCCTTATCTGTAAGTTGCCGTGCTCTCCACGATTGGGAACTCCCTTGGTAATTTGTCACCCGCACGACCTCTTGAACCGCCATCCAGCTTCTGGGCCATGAGACACGTGTTGAATGGTAAGCCGCCTCTTCGATGACCCGGACCACTGAGGGCTGGTTATCCGCAGGTAATATCCCCAACATTAGGCCCCAGATTGTCTTGAATTCATTCATGTCAATAAACCTTCACCAATTTGGGGCGACTCTTACCATTTCTATCTTTCGACGATCGATAAGTCGCCACTTGTTGTAATCTTCTCTGACCCGCCGTGTAATCTCTGATGATATCACCTCATCCCTTTAACTCCGGGGTTGTTAACACCGCAACCATCAACGGATCTTTTGCTCCATAATCACTTATCCCGAAAATCTAGGCGCCATCATCGCAGTCTCTGACTTGTCGCCTCGATCTCCGCCTTGACAGCCTCTATTCCCGTTCCTGCCCTTTATATAACCACATGAGAAATTGGGGGGGGGGGAAATCCGTCACCTACCTCCATCTCTTCCTCATCTTCCTCGCGCTCTTACTCTTCGAGCACCAGCACCCCGGCGTTGTCGCTGGCTCCTGGAGCTCTGCTACTGCAACAAAAGACCTTCCAACGGCGCCAGAAATAGGTGTGTTGACGGCACCAGGAATCCTTCCGCTACGGCTACGCCTTAAGGGACTTCCTAGGCAAGTATGCAAAGGATTTCCCCCGTGGACTTGGAGCCTTCCGTTGGTGTTCCCTCGAAGCGGAAAGGGTGATGTAGCGTAGCTGTGGTAAGTATATCCCTCAGTTTGAGAACCAAGGTATCGATCCAGTGGAGGAGTATCACAAGAGCCTGCACAAACACAAAAAGCTTGCTCCCAACGCTATGAAGGGGTTGTCAATCCCTTATAGATTGTTTGCCAAGTGAGAACTGAAAGCAACAAAGTAACAAAGCAAAGTAAAAGTGGAGGTATAAACGACGGATGTGAATAGACCCGGGGGCCGTAGTGTTTACTAGTGGCTTCTCTCATGAAAGCAAGTAGACGGTGGGTGAACAAATTACTGTCGAGCAATTGATAGAACCGTGCAAAGCCGTGACGATATCTATGAAATGATTATATCTATAGGCATCACGTCCAAAACAAGTAGACCGATACTTTTTGCATCTACTACTATTACTCCACACGTCGACCGCTATCCAGCATGCATCTAGTGTATTAAGTCCATAAGAACAGAGTAACGCCTTAAGCAAGATGACGTGATGTAGAGGGATAATCTCAAACCAATAATAAAAACCCCATCTTTTTACCCTTGATGGCAACTACTTGATGTGTGCCTTGCTGCCCCTACTGTCACTGGGAAAGGTCACCACATGGTAGAACCCAAAACCAAGCACTTCTCCCATTGAAAGAATCATAGATCTAGTTGGCCAAACAAAACCCAAGACTCGGAGAGACTTACAAGGATATCAAATCATGCATATAAGAAATGAGCAAAGACTCAAATATATATCATAGATAATCTGATCACAAATCCACAATTCACCGATCTCGGCAAACACAGCGCCAAAGAAGATTACATCGGATATATATCCATGAAGATCATGGAGAACTTTGTATTGAAGATCCAAGAGAGAGAAGAAGACATCTAGCTACTAACTACGGACTCGTAGGTCTGAAGTGAACTACTCACGAGTCATTGGAGGGGCGATGATGATGATGAAGAAGCCCTCCAACTCCAAAGTCCCCTCCGGCAGGGCGCCGAGAAGGGTCTCCAGATGAGATCTCGCGGAAACGGAAGCTTGCGGCGGCGGACAAGTATTTTCGAGGCTCTCCTGATTTTTTGCTGAATTCTTGGGAATATATAGGCCAAGGATCTAGGTTAGGGGGCGGCCAGGGAGGCCACAAGCCCTGACCCCGCCGCCTCCCCTGGTGGCGGAGTGGGAGCTTGTGGGCTTCTTGGAGCCCACCTGGCTTGGCCCACAGGCCCCCTGATCATCTTCCGTTCAGGAAAGAATCATTTCGTGGTTTTTATTCCGTTTGGACTCCGTTCCAAAATCAGATACGAAAAGAGTCAAAAACACAGAAAAACAGGAACTCGCACTTGGCACTGAATTAATAAGTTAGTCCCAAAAAAGATATAAAAGGTACATAAAACATCCAAAGATGACAAGATAACAGCGTGAAACCATCAAAAATTATAGATATGTTTGAGACGTATCAAGCATCCCCAAGCTTAACTCCTGCTCGTCCTCGAGTAGGGATGTGATAAAGAATGAATTTTTGATGCTTTCATGCTACCTAGCATATGTGTCCTTTGTAATTCCTCTTATGTGACATGAATGTTCAGATCCATTAGATTCAAAACAATAGTTTGCTATTGACGTGGAAACAATAATTCAAGCAAACTAGCAAGGTAATCATGAACTTTCAAAATAACAAGGCCAAAAGAAAGTTATCCCTACAAAAGCATATAGTCTGGCTATGCTCTATCATCATTGCACAACGAATTTAAATCATGCACAACCCCGGTATTGGCCAAGTAATTGTTTCACACCTTTACTTTCTCAAACCTTTTCAACTCTCACGCAATACATGAGCGTGAGCCATGGTTATAGCACTATAGATGGTGTGGAGTGTGGTGGAGGTTGCAAGACAAAAAGGAGAAGATAGTCACATTAACTAGGCATATCAATGAGCTGTGGAGATGCTCATCAATAGATATCAATGTGAATGAGTAGGGATTGCCATACAAATGATGCGCTAGAGCTACGAGTATGTGAAAGCTCTTAAAGAAAACTAGTGGGTTTGCATCCAACTTGCTTGCTCACGAAGACCTAAGGAAATTTTGAGGAAGCCTATCATTGGAATATACAAGCCAAGTTATATAATGAAAATTTCCCACTAGCTATATGGTGGTGACAAAACGAGAGACTCTTAATCATGAAGATCATGGTGCTTAATATGCACAAGTGTGGAAAAAGTGGTAGCATTGTCCCTTCTCTCTTTTTCTCTCATTTTTTTAATTTTTGGTGGGATCTTTGGCCTCTTTTTTTTGGTGGGCTTCTTTGGCCTCTTTTATGTCCTCACATGGGACAATGCTCCATTAATCATGATCATCACACTTTCAACTCAAAACTTAGAGCAACTATGACTCTATATGGAATGCCTTCGGTAGTGTACCGTGGCAATGATCTAGCATGGCATAGACATCAATGGAAACATCATGCTAGCTATCTTACGATCATGCAATGGCAATGTAGACCTGGTGGAACATGTCATGGTGGTAGTAGCATGGCAATATATCTCGGAATGACTTTGAAAAAGCCATAGTAGGTAGGTATGGTGGCTGTTTTGAGGGAGGCTAATGGTGGGTTTTGTGCACCCGCGAAAGTTGCACGGCACTAAGAAGATAGTGATGGTGGAAGGTGAAAGTGCATCTAAACCATGGACTCAACATTAGTCATGAAGAACTCAAATACTTGTTGCAAAAGTTTTATTAGTAATCGAAACAAAGCATTCAACGCATACTCCTAGGGGAAGGGTTGGTAGGTATAAACCATCGCGCGATCCCGACCGCCACACAAAGGATGACAATCAATATACTAATCATGCTCAAATTTCATCACATAGCGGTTCACCATACGTGCATGCTACGGGAATCACTAACTTCAACACAATTATTTCTAGATCCACAACACCTTACTAGCATGACTCCGAAATTCTCATAACCACAACTCAAAACTAATTGAGATGAATCAAACTTCTCTAACTATTCAATGCACATGAAGGTGGAAATTTTCGTATTCTTTGGATAACTACCCCTTTTGAGACTAATTTCAAAGCATAGATAAACAACCAAGCCACACACCGCTGTGCTCTAAAATATATAAGTGAAGCACATAGAGCAAAAGCATCTAGCTCAAAAGATATAAGTGAAGCACATGTGAGCTGAATTGTCTACCAAAAGATATAAGTGAAGCTCGACCAAATCACGGTGTGTGCATGTCTCTCTCTCTAGGTGTGCAGCAAGGATGATTGTGACACAAAAAAAATAAAAGACTCCTACGATACAAGACGCTCCAAGCAAAAACACATAACATGTGGTGAATAAAAATATAGCCCCAAGTAACGTTACTGATGGATTGAAGACGAGAGAGGGGATGCCTTCCCGGGGCATCCCCAAGCTTAGGCTTTTACGCATCCTTGAATCTCTTGGGGTGCCTTGGGCATCCCCAAGCTTGAGCTCTTGCCACTCTTTATCTCTTTGTCCATAAGAACTTCACCCAAAACTTGAAAACTTCACAACACGAAACTTAAACAGAAACTCGTGATAACATTAGTATGAGAAAAAAAACCACCACTTCCTTAGGTGCTGTAGCAAACTTAAATTCTACTTGTGATGATGTTGGGTTACTGTACTTTCATTCTTCCATGGCTAATACCCCCCGATACTATCCATAGTTTCATCAAAATAAGCAACCAACACAACAAAAACAGAATCTGTTAATAGCAGACGAGTCTGTAGCAATCTGTATATTTCGTATACCTCTGCTACTTCAAAAATTCTTAAAAATTCCGACAGTCTGAAGGATTTGCGTAGAAATCAGCAGCAAAAAGAATCAACTCAAAACCTCGCACAGAAAAAAATGAAAATTCTTTTCGTGAGCCGAAAGTTTCTGTCTTTTCCAGCATGACCAAACGATCATCCCCAAGACTAATCATAACGATTCTGCTTCACACAAACGCAAAAAGAAACACAAAAAAACACAATCATAACAGAATTATGGAAGTGTGGAAAACACAATACAGAAAGAAAAATGATAGATTCGTTGGGTTGCCTCCCAACAAGCGCTTTTGTTTAACGCCCTTAGCTAGACATTGAATGATGCTCTCACAAAAGACAAGAATTGAAGCACAACAAGAGCATCATAAAGCATGTGAAAATCACATCTAAGTCTAATATACTTCCTATGCATAGGCATTTTATAGCAGAACAAATTGGCAAGACAACCAATAGTTTCCATATGCAAGGAAGAAGAAAGAGAAAATAGCAATCTCCACATAACGAGAGGTAATTTGGTAACATGAAAGTTTCTACCAAAATATTTTCCTCTCTCATAGCAATTACATGTGGGATCATATTCGAATTCAACAGTGTAACTATCACATAGGATATTCTTTTCATGATCCACATGGATGCAAAGTTGACGCTCTTCAAAAATAGTGGGATTATCATCTAAAGTCATGACTTCTCCAAACCCACTTTCAATATCATTGCAAATATCATATTCATCATGAGGTTTAAACAAATTTTCAAGATCATAAGAGAGATCATCATCCCAATCATGATTATTGCAACAAGTAGGGGGCGTAGCAAAACTAGCATCCCCAAGCTTAGGGTTTTGCATACTTTTAGCATGATTGTCTCTAATAGGCTTTATAGTGAAACCATTGCAATCATGCTTTTCATCCAAGGAACCCTCGTGAATCACTTCATAACTTTCTTCCACACAATTTTCAGAGTCACGCCTCTCAAGCAAAACTCCATAAAGATAGTCAAGTGTCCATAACTCACTAGCAATTCGGTCAACAATAGTGGGTCTCTTAAAGAGACTAGCTAGTGGATGAGGATCCATATCAATAGCGTTTCAGCAAGTGAAGATGCAAGCATAAAAGAAGGCACATGGTAACACAAGCAAACAGAAAGCGAGTGGAAGAAGGGCGAACGGAAAAATGCAAACGAAAAAGGCAAAGGAGAAAGGCAAATGAAAACGGCAAATGTGAAGTGGGGGAGAGGAAAACGAGAGGCAACTGGCAACAAAAGTAAATGCAAGAGAAGAGTTTGTGAGACCTAATTGGATAGATCTTGATTTGTCCTCCCCAGCAACGGCGCCAGAAATACTTCTGCTACTGCAACAAAAGAACTTCCAACGACGCCAGAAATAGGTGTGCTTACGACACCAGGAATCCTTCTGCTACAGCTACGCCTTAAGGGACTTCATAGGCAAGTATGCAAAGGATTTCCCCCGTGGCCTTGGAGCCTTGCGTTGGTGTTCCCTCGAAGCGGAAAGGGTGATGTAGCGTAGCGGTGGTAAGTATATCCCTCAGTTTGAGAACCAAGGTATCGATCCAGTGGAGGAGTATCACAAGAGCCTGCACAAACACAAAAAGCTTGCTCCCAACGCTATGAAGGGGTTGTCAATCCCTTATAGATTGTTTGCCAAGTGAGAACTGAAAGCAACAAAGTAACAAAGCAAAGTAAAAGCGGAGGTGTAAACGATGGATGTGAATAGACCCGGGGGCCGTAGTGTTTACTAGTGGCTTCTCTCATGAAAGCAAGTAGACGGTGGGTGAACAAATTACTGTCGAGCAATTGATAGAACCGCGCAAAGTCGTGACGATATCTATGCAATGATTATATCTATAGGCATCACGTCCAAAACAAATAGAGGGATACTTTCTGCATCTACTACTATTACTCCACACGTCGACCGCTATCCAGCATGCATCTAGTGTATTAAGTCCATAAGAACAGAGTAACGCCTTAAGCAAGATGACATGATGTAGAGGGATAATCTCAAACCAATGATAAAAACCCCATCTTTTTACCCTTGATGGCAACTACTTGATGTGTGCCTTGCTGCCCCTACTGTCACTGGGAAAGGTCACCACATGGTAGAACCCAAAACCAAGCACTTCTCCCAGTGCAAGAATCATAGATCTAGTTGGCCAAACAAAACCCAAGACTCGGAGAGACTTACAAGGATATCAAATCATGCATATAAGAAATCAGCAAAGGCTCAAATATATATCATAGATAATCTGATCACAAATCCACAATTCATCGAATCTCGACAAACACACCGCCAAAGAAGATTACATCAGATAGATCTCCATGAACATCATGGAGAACTTTGTATTGAAGATCCAAGAAAGAGAAGAAGACATCTAGCTACTAACTACGGACCCGTAGGTCTGAAGTGAACTACTCACGAGTCATTGGAGGGGTGATGATGATGATGATGATGAAGCCCTCCAACTCCAAAGTCCCCTCCTGTAGGGCGCCGGGAAGGGTCTCCATATGAGATCTCACCGAAACGGAAGCTTGCGGTGGTGGAAAAGTATTTTCGAGGCTTCCCTGATTTTTTGCTGAATTTTTGGGAATATATAGGCCAAGGATCTAGGTCAGGGGCGGCCAGGGAGGCCACAAGCCCTGACTCCGCCGCCTCCCCTGGTGGCGGAGTGGGAGCTTGTGGGCTCCCTGGAGCCCACCTGGCTTGGCCCAGAGGCCCCCTGATCTTCTTCCGTTCGGGAAAAAAATCATTTCGGGGTTTTTATTCCGTTTGGACTCCGTTCCAAAATCAGATCTGAAAAGAGTCAAAAACACAGAAAAACAAGAAGTGGCACTTGGCACTGAATTAATAAGTTAGTCCCAAAAAAGATATAAAAGGTACATAAAACATCCAAAGATGACAAGATAATAGCGTGAAACCATAAAAAATTATAGATACGTTTGAGACGTATCAGGCTCCTCCATCGACCGTGGTCTTCCAGGCACCAAGGAGCACGAAGTTCCGCGCCTTCGTATCCGGCATCGATCTCCTTTGTCCAGGTACACACATTCCCTTATTAGGGTTAAGCCGAGGACACCATGACCATTGTTCTTGCAAGCTATCTCCGCGATGCGATGAATGTTCTTTACCTGCCTTAGATCCACTTTATATCTTTGCAATAGGCTTTAGGCAGTAGCAAACTATGGCCACGTTATCGCGTCTTTTTGTTATCTTAAGCCTTCATACAGTAGATCCAATGCTATCACTGCCTTATGCTCATAGCTTTCCACCATTATTTCGAGCAATATCCCTTTTTTTGATCCACTCGTAGATCCATAGTTTACTGCCTGTTTTTAGAAAGATGTTTGTTCGCCTCCCGAGAATATTCCTAAGGAAAAAAAGACCTTTCAGAGTCGCCGTTTAGCTCCAGCTTCCATAGCGACTTAAATTTATTACCATAGCTATGCCCCCTTTCTTTCCAATTTGAGGGGCGAGTTACAATACTTCAAAGATACTTCCATGAATCGTGTGAATAGCGGGTTATGACGTATGTCACTCATTTGGCGAGTCACCAAATCCTTATTGAACATACTGTAGACCCATACCGGGGAGTTAGAATACTTCATAATTGTCACTAAACCGCCTCGTTCGCCTCTCTTTTGTAGTCATGGCTATTTCAAAGTGCAATTGGTTACCCATGAAAATCGATGACGCTGCTCTCGAGAAGTTTGTCAAAGCGGGTCTCCTTGACAGCAAGGAAACCATCGGTTGGAAAACCGCCCCGGGCGAGTTGACTCCCAATCCCGCTGCAGGAGAAGTAGTCATCTTTACCGATTACCTTGAACGAGGCTTTAAACCGCCCGAGTCGAAGTTTTTCCGAGATGTCCTGCACTTCCTTAACGTTCATCCTCAAGACCTGGGACCCAACTCCATCATCAACCTTTGCCAGTTCTAGGTCTTTTGTGAGGTATATTTGCAGAGAGAACCCATAGTTCCTTTATTTTGGAACTTCTTACATTTGAATCGCCAGACCGAGTTTCCCAACGGCCCCAACCATGAACTTGGAGGAGTCAACATTCAAAGAAGCCGCGAGCGTGGATTTCCATCAGTCCTTCTGCCCAGCCATCCCAAGGGCTGGGCCGAGTCATGGTTTTATTACCGGGATACCTCTCCACTTGGCAAAAACCCTCTTCCGGGCTTCAGAGTAGATCGCCTGCCAATGGACTTCAAACCGCCGGAGAAACTCACAGAAGAAGAAGAGTCGGAATTTATCCCCATTTTCTCCGAGTTAAAGTCTTTGACCAACAACGGACTCATCAGGATTGATCTATTCCGCTGCTGGGTGGAGTGGAATATTCTTCCCTTGAGTTGCCGAGATGGGCTGATGTATGAATATGATGGTACGGTTGACCATCCGCAGTGCTTCAATTGCAAAAGACTCTCAGAGAGTGAAATTGTCGGAATCATCAAGAAGCTAACCGGCGCGCCTTTGGAAGAATGCGCCAAGATTGGGCTCAAGGCCTTCTGCCGCTCTAACCCGGTGCCGCCAGTAAGAATCCAACCCGCCTTTCGTCTTTTTATGCTTACCAATGCTCTTGGTTTGAAATTCGCTTCTATTCATCTGAAAACCGATCCATTTTGGCGAAGGGACCCCAAAGTGACCGCCCAAAAGACCACCAAGCCGCCTCCAAATAAGAAGAAGAAAACAAGCAAAAGTAAAGACGCCACCAAAGATTCACCTTTTGTTGGCGAGTCACGAGCTGACGAAGCGCATTCAGAGGTAAGGCTTCCCCCTCACTCATTATCTGTGTATTCCGACTTGTGCTTATACCATGCATCTTTATGTGTAGGGTGAGGACAATAAGAGCCAAGATGATGCGGTCGAGCTAATTTCCATTTCTTCCGACTCACCTTCTCCTTCTCCTAGACCAGCCAGACGGATATGTGGGAAAGTGCCTATGTCTCACCCATATGCTTATATGGACCCTGATTTCCTTTTGAAGAAAGCAAGATATACACCCAAGCACAAGACCCGTAGTCACTCTGGCGACTTAATCTCCGGACTGCCTGAGAAGGTGCAACGGAAACAGACAACAGCGCCAGAAATTGACACGTTGACGGAGACTGGGCTTGCGTTGGTTTTTCCCTTGAAGAGGAAAGGGTGATGCAGCACAAGAGCAGTAAGTATTTCCCTCAGTTTGAGAACCAAGGTATCGATCCAGAAGGAGGGTCTCGTAAAGTCGAGAGTACTTGCACAAACACAAACAAGCTTGCACCCAATGCTTCAAAGGGGTTGTCAATCCCTTCAAGATTGTTTGCAAAAGTGAGATCTAAAGGCGGAAAGTGCAAGGAAGTAAAAAGTGTAAGGCTGAAAATATGGTGTGGAGTAGACCCGGGGGCCATAGTGTTTACTAGAGGCTTCTCTCAAAATAGCAAATATCACCCTGGGTGAACAAATTACTGTCGAGTAATTGATAGAACCGCACAAAGTCATGACGATTTCTAAGGCAATGATCATACATATAGGCATCACGTCCGAGACAAGTAGACCGATACTTTCTGCATCTACTACTATTACTCCACACATCGACCGCTATCCATCATGCATCTAGTGTATTGAGTTCATGACGAACATAGTAACGCCTTAAGCAAGATGACGAGATGTAGAGGGATATTCTCAAACCAATGATGAAAAGCCCATCTTTTTACCCTTGATGGCAACAACACGATGAGTGCCTCGCTACCCCTTCTGTCACTGGGTGAGGTCACCGCACGGTATGAATCCAAAACCAAGCACTTCTCCCATTGCAACAATCCTAGATCTAGTTGGCCAGACAAAACCCACAACTCGAAGAGAATTACAAGGATATGAAATCATGCATAAGAGAGATCAGAAGAAACTCAAATAAGATTCATAGATAATCTGATCATAAATCCACAATTCATCAGATCTCGACAAACACACCGGAAAAGAAGATTACATCGGATAGATCTCCATGAAGAGCATGGAGAACTTTGTATTGAAGATCCAAGAGAGAGAAGAAGCCATCTAGCTACTAGCTATGGACCCGTAGGTCTATGGTGAACTACTCACGCATCATCGGAGAGGTCATGGTGTTGATGAATAAGCCCTCCGTGTTCGAATCCCCCTTCCGGCAGGGCACCAGAACATGCCCGAGATGGGATCTTGCGGAGACAGAAGCTTGCGGCGATGGAAAAGTACTTTTGATGATCTCCTGATTTTTTGGGATTTTTAGAGAATATATAGGCGCAACCCCTAGGGCAAAGGGCGTCCACGGGGCCCACAAGCCCGTGGGCCGCGGGGTGAGGGCTTGTGGGGCCCCTAGGGCCCCCAGCCTTGGCTCTCAAGTCTCCTGATCTTCTTCCGTTACAAAAAAAATTCTTTTCGGGGATTTTATTCCGTTTGGACTCCGTTTCAAAATCTCCTCTGAAAGGGGTCAAAAACATGAAAAAAACAGGAACTGGCACTTGGCACTGAGTTAATAAGTTAGTCCCAAAAAATATATAAAAGTCATGCAAAACATCCAAAGTCTGACAAGATAATAGCATTAAACCATCAAAAATTACAGATACGTTGGAGACGTATCAAGCATCCCCAAGCTTAACTCCTGCTCGTCCTCGAGTAGGGAAGTGATAAAGAATGAATTTTTGATGTGGAATGCTACCTAGCATAGTTGTCCTTTGCAACTTCTTTCACATGACATGAATGTTCAGATTCGTAAGATTCAAAACAATAGTTTGCTATTGACATGAAAACAATAATACTTCAAGCAAACTAGCAAGGTAATCATGAACTTTCAAAATAACAAGGCCAATGAAAGTTATCCCTACAAAATCATATAGTCTGGCTATGCTCCATCATCCTCACACAACTAATGTAAATCATGCACAACCCCGGTATTGGCCAAGTAATTGTTTCCGCACTCTTACTTTCTCAAACTTTTTATAACTATGACGCAATACATGACCGTGAGCCATGGATATAACACTATAGGTGGAATAGAGTGTGGTGGTGGTTGTGAGACAAAAAGGAGGAGATGCTCACATTGACTCAGGATATCAAAAGGCTATGGAGATGCCCATTAATAGATATCAATGTGAATGAGTAGGGATTGCCATACAAGGGATGCACTAGAGCTATAAGTATGTGAAAGCTCAAAAGTAGAACTAGTGGGTGTGCATCCAACTTGCTTGCCCAGGAAGACCTAGGGCAATTTTGAGGAAGCCCATCATTGGAAAATACAAGCCAAGTTATATAATGAAGATTCCCACTAGCATATGGTAGTGACAAAGCAAGAAGCTCTCAATCATGAAGAACATGGTGCTATTATGGAGCACAAGTCTGGAAAAAGTTAGTAGCATTGTCCCTTCTTTTTTTTCATTTGGGCTCTTAGGCCTCTTTTTTTCTTTTTCTTTTTGGGATCTTTGGCCTTTTTTTTATTTCCTCACATGGGACAATGCTCTAATAATGATGATCATCACACTTTTATTTACTCACAGCTCAAAATGATGATGACTCTATTGGAAGTGCCTCCGGCAGTGTACCGGGATGTGCAACGATCTAGCATGGCGTATGACGTCGAAACATCTAGCTACCTATCTTACGATCATGCAATGGAAATATGAGAGTGACGGCACAAGTCATGAGACGGAACGGTGGGAGTTGCATGGCAATATATCTCAGAATGGCTATGAAAATGCCATAGTAGGTAGGTATGGTGGCTGTTTTGAGGAAGGCATATGGTGGGTTTGTGCACCGGCGAGAATTGCGCGGCACTAGAGAGGCTAGCAATGGTGGAAGGTGAAAGTGCATCTATACCATGGACTCACATAAGTTATGAAGAACTCACATACTTGTTGCGAAAGTTCTTATTAGTAATCGAAACAAAGTGCTAAACACATACTTCTAGGGGAAGGGTTGGTAGGTGTTAACCATCGCGCGATCCCGACCTCAACACAAAGGATGTCAATCAATAGATCAATTATGCTCCGACTTCCTAACATAGCGGTTCACCATACGTGCATGCTACGGGAATCACTAACTTCAACACAAGTATTTCTAGATTCACAACACCCTACTAACATAGCTCTTAATATTACCAAATCCATGTCTCAAAACTAATTGAGAGGAATCAAAACTTCTGTTTCTACTCAATGCGTAGGAAGATGGAGGTTTTTGCATCCTATTTGGGTACCTATCACATTTGGGACTACTTTCATAGCATAAGCCAACTACCAAATCACGCACCGCCGTGCTCTAAAAGATATAAGTGAAGCACAAAGAGCAAAAGTATCTAACTCAAAAGATATAAGTGAAGCACTATGAGCATTCTAGCAAAATCATGATGAGTGCATGTCTCTCGCTCTCAAAAAGGTGTGCAACAAGGATGATTGTGACACAACAAAAAGAAAAGACTCCTAAGATACAAGACGCTCCAAGCAAAACACATATCATGTGGTGAATAAAAATATAGCTCCAAGTAATGTTACCGATGGATTGAAGACGAACGAGGGGATGCCTTACTGGGGCATCCCCAAGCTTAGGCTTTTTGGTGTCCTTGAATTTTGCTTGGGATGCCTTGGGAATCCCCAAGCTTGAGCTCTTTCCACTCCTTATCTCTTTGTCCATGAGAACATCACCCAAAACTTGAAAACTTCACAACACAAAACTTAAACAGAAACTCGTGATAACATTAGCACAAGAAAACAAACTACCACTTCTTTTGGTACTATAGAAAACTTGAATTATATCTATATTGGTGTTGGGCTACTGTATTCTCACTTTTCCATGGCTAGTACCCCCCGATACTAACCATAGTTTCATCAAAACAAGCAACCAACTCAACAAAAAACAGAATCTGTCAAAAACAGACCATTCTGTAGCAATCTGTATACTTCGCATACTTCTGATACCTCACAAAATCTGAAAAATTACGATGGCCTGGGCAAAAGGCATATCAACCAGCAGAAAAAATAATCAACTCAAAATCTCTTTCTGGATAAAAATGAAAAATCATCGCGTGAGCGAACATTTTCTGTTTTTTTCCAGCAGGATCAAACAACTATTACCAAGACTAGTCATAAAGGTTTTGCTTGGCTCACACACAAAAAAAACACAAAAAACACAATCACAACAGAATTGTGATGGTGTGGACGCAACAAAACAGAAAGAGAAAGATAAATTCATTGGGTTGCCTCCCTAGCTAGACATAAAAGCGATAGAATCACGTATCGTCGTCTTTGGTGCTGAAACCATAAGTGGCCCTCAGCAGGGATTCATATGGCAATATTATTTTCTTTCTAGGAAAGTGTTCATGCCCTTCCTTAAAGGAAATTGAAATCTAATATTCCCTTCCTTCATATCGATGATAGCACCGATAGTCCTTAGGAAAGGTCTACCAAGAATAATAGGGCATGTAGGGTTGCAATCAATGTCAAGCACAATGAAATCCATGGGTACATAGTTCCTATTTGCAATAATAAGAACATCACTGATCCTTCCCATGGGTTTCTTGACAGTAGAATCAGCAAGATGCAAATTAAGAGAACACTCTTCAATCTCATTAAAACCGAGAATATCACATAAAGACTTTGGAATCGCAGAAACACTAGCACCGAAATCACACAAAGCATTGCACTCATAGTTTTTGATTTTGATTTTGATGGTAGGTTCCGACTCATCATGAAGCTTTCTAGGGATAGAGAATTCCAATTCAAGTTTCCCTTCAAGAGATTTTATCATAGCTTCGACGATATGATCGGTAAAGGCCTTGTTTTGGCTATAAGCGTGTGGAGAGTTTAACATGGATTGCATCAAAGAAATGCATTCAATCAAGGAGCAACTATCATAATTGAATTCCTTGAAATCCGCGGTAGTAATTTCATTACTACTCAAAGTTTTAACATCTTCTACTCCACTTTCAATGCTTTTAGCATCAAGATAGATGGACTCCGAATCATTGGGGCACTTTTCAACCAAAGTGGATTCATATCCAGCCCCATAATCATTAGTATTGACACAAGAAAACAAAGATTCAATGGAAGTCACACTAAGCACTTTAAGATCTTCGTGATTCTCATCACGAGAACACGCCTTTTTAAGCCATTCATGTCTAGCAAGATTTTGAGCGGTTCTTTCTTGGCTCTCAATCATGGAAACACGCATAGCTTTAAAAGTTTCATCCTTGTTGATTTTGGGAGGAGCACATCTAACTTTCAAAGCATCAACATCACTAGACATTCTATCAACGCTCTTAGCCAAATCATCAATTTTGAGTAGCTTTTCCTCTATGGACGCATTGAAAATCTTTTGAGAGTTCATGAACTCTTTGATATTACTCTCTAGATCCGAGGGTAATCTATTATAATTTTCATGAGTATTGTTGTAAGAGTTGCCAAAATTATTAGAGGAGTCACTAGGAAAAGGCCTAGGAACATAGTTTCCTCTAAAAGCATTGTTGTTGCCAAAGTTATTCCTACCAACAAAATTAACGTCCAAGCTAGCGTTGCTACTCTCAATCAAAGAAGACAAGGGCATATCAATAGGATCTAAAGGAGCACTTCTACTAGCAACCAAATTCATTAACTCATCCATCTTAGCACTCAACGAGTTAATTTCTTCTATAGCATGTACCTTCTTACTAGTAGGTGACCTTTCAGTGTGCCACTTAGAGTAGTTTGTCATAATGTTGTCTAGGAGTACAAGATATTTCTAGAAGCGAAATTCAAGCTAGCGTAAAAGATTTGAATAATCATCCAAAGACTCAAGCCATGAGCGTGACAATTTCTAATCATTAATTTCATTCTCTCCCAAGATTGTGCAACATGTTCCTGATCAAGTTGCTTGAAATTCATGATATCATTACGGAGAGAGATAATCTTAGCCGGCGGAAAATACTTGGATATATAAGCAACTTTGCACTTATTCCAAGAATCGATACTATTTTTGGGCAAAGAAGAAAACCAAGTTTTTGCGCGATCTCGCAACGAGAAAGGAAAACGCTTCAATTTAATCACGTCATTATCCACATCTTTCTTCTTTTGCATATCACAAAGCTCAATGAAGGAATTGAGATGGGATGCGACATCTTCACTAGGAAGGCCGGAGAATTGCTCTTTCATAACAAGATTCAGCAAAGCGGCATTGATTTCGTATGACTCCGCACTAGGGGTGGGAGCAATCGGAGTACTAATAAAATCATTATTATTAGGATTCGAGAAGTCACGAAGTTTGGTGTTTTCATTCATGGTGACTTCGGCAAGCAAGCAAGCACACAAGAAAACAAAGAGCAAGCGAGAAAAAAGGGCGAACAAAAAGGCGAATTAATAGGCAAACGAAAAAAGGCAAATTGGTGAAGTGGGGGAGAGGAAAACGAGAGGCAACTGGCAAACAAAGTAAATGCAAGAGATGAGTTTGCGACACTTACTTGGATGAGTTCTTGACTTCATCTTCCTCCCCAGCAACGGTGCTAGAAATTCTTCTGCTACGGTAAGAGACAACAACGCCAGAAATTGACACGTTGACGGAGACTGGGCTTGCGTTGTTTTTTTCCCTTGAAGAGGAAAGGGTGATGCAGCAAATGAGCTGTAAGTATTTCCCTCAGTTTCAGAACCAAGGTATCGATATAGAAGGAGGGTCTCGTCAAGTCCAGAGTACCTGCGCAAACACAAACAAGCTTGCACCCAACGCTTCAAAGGGGTTGTCAATCCCTTCAAGATTGTTTGCAAAAGTGAGATCTGAAGGCGAAAGTGCAACGAAGTAAAAAGTGTAAGGCTAAAAATATGGTGTGGAGTTGACCCCGGGGCCATAGTGTTTACTAGAGGCTTCTCTCAAAATAGCAAATATCACGGTGGGTGAAAAAATTACTGTCGAGCAATTGATAGAACCACGCAAAGTCATGACGATATCTAAGGCAATGATCATACATATAGGAATCACGTCCGAGACAAGTAGACCGATACTTTCTGCATCTACTACTATTACTCCACACATCGATCGCTATCCAGCATGCATCTAGTGTATTGAGTTCATGACGAACAGAGTAACGCCTTAAGAAAGATGACATGATGTAGAGGGATAATCTCAAACCAATGATGAAAACCCCATCTTTTTACCCTTGATGGCTGCAACACGATGCGTGCCTCGCTACCCCTTCTGTCATTGGGTGAGGTCACCGCACGGTATGAACCCAAAACCAAGCACTTCTCCCATTGGAAGAATCATAGATCTAGTTGGCCAGACAAAACCCAAACTCTAAGAGAATTACAAGGATATGAAATCATGCATAAGAGAGATCAGAAGAAACTCAAATAAAATTCATAGATAATCTGATCATAAATCCACAATTCATCGGATCTCGACAAACACACCACAAAAGAAGATTACATCGGATAGATCTCCATGAAGATCATGGAGAAATTTGTATTGAAGATCCAAGAGAGAGAAGAAGCCATCTAGCTACTAGCTATGGACTCGTAGGTCTATGGTGAACTACTCACGCATCATCGAAGAGGTCATGGTGTTGATGAAGAAGTCCTCCGTGTCCGAATCCCCCCTCCGGTAGGGCACTAGAACGTGCCCCAGATGGGATCTTGCGGCGGCGGAAAAGTACTTTCGATGATCTCTTGATTTTTTTGGGATTTTTAGGGAATATATAGGCGCAACCCCTAGGGCAAAGGCCGTCCAGTGGGCCCACAAGCCTATGGGCCGCACCTCCCCCTGGCCACGGGGTGAGGGCTTGTGGGGCCCCTGGGCCCCCCTGCCTTGGCTCTCAAGTCTCCTGATCTTCTTCCGTTACGGAAAAATTCTTTTCAGGGATTTTATTCCATTTGGACTCTGTTTCAAAATCTCCTCTGAAAGGGGTCAAAAACATGAAAAAAACAGGAACTGGCACTTGGCACTGAGTTAAGAAGTTAGTCCCAAAAAATATATAAAAGGCATGCAAAACATCGAAAGTCTAACAAGATAATAGCATGAAACCATCAAAAATTATAGATATGTTGGAGACGTATCAGAAGGCAACCGGTCGGAAGCGCACCAGCGAGGTACACTTTTGTTTTATCATACCCTTCCTTGTGTAAAATATGACTCGCCACTTATTTATTTTTAAGCCTTTATTCTACCAGACTTCTCCCCTACATCTGGCGACTCAGCAATATCAGCTCTCCTGCTGATGGTTCGTGTGCAAGGGTGAGTCCCCTTGTCAATCCCAATTTCTTCTAAATAATGATATGTGCTTTTAATCTTGGTGCCTTTGTCTCAGAGCTCAAGCGAAGAGAAGGAAAACTGGCGACTCATCTTCTGCTCTTAAAACAACTGAAGCCTTAGGCACGAGCGCCTCTGTCCCAAAAATTGATGAGGAGCAAGCGGTGGCTCATGATATTCCTGTGGACGACATCCCCGACGTCCGGGATGACTCGCTCGTAATCTTGAAGGAAACGGTAGATAAGGTTAACCCGCCAAGCCCTCTCAAGGCGATTGAAGATCCAGATGATGTCATAGTCACTGGTACTGGCTATTCCACTCCTCCAGTTGCAGTATTGTCCAAGCATACCTCCAAGGAATCTCGTCCTTCCCCTGACCATGACACCGGTAAATTCAAGCTCTCCCAGTATGAGAAGCTGGAATTTGAACAACTTTGTTCCGGCTTCGCAAGTCCTCTGGAGAGGGATTATGAGATGAAGAAGAGCTTGATTCATCTTATGGGGGTTAGGCATGAGGTACGCCTACTTATGTATTCTCCCCCACCCATTAGCCTTCCAGGGGCCAGCTCATCTTTTGAAAGATGAGCCGGGTCTTTGAGTATAGTTAAAATCTTCAACCTGTAGCCCCCAAGGGCCGGGTCATATTTTGAAAGATGAGCCGGGTCTTGAATATAGTTAAAATCTCCAACCTGTAGCCCCCAAGGGCTGGGTCATCTTTTGAAAGATGAGCCGAGTATTGAATATAGTTAAAATCTCCAACCTGTAGCCCCCAAGGGCCGGGCCATCTTTTAAAAAATGAGCCAAGTCTTGAATATAGTTAAATTCTCTAACCTGTAGCCCCCAAGGGCCGGGTCATCTTTTGAAAGATGAGCCGGGTCTTGAATATAGTTAAAATCTCCAACCTGTAGCCCCCAAGGGCCGGGTCATCTTTTGAAAGATGAGTCGGGTCTTGAATATGGTATGACTTTGGAATAAAATCATACATTAGCCCCCAAGTACCAGGAGTATTGCTTGCAATAATGTTGATAAGTCGCCCCCACACTCTTGAGCCCAAATGGCATAGACACATAACAGAAGGCCCCGAATGGGGTTATGAAGGATGTCTTCTCCTCATCCGCCACCGCCATCTTGATCTGATGGTATCCCGAATAAGCGTTGATAACCCACAAGTGTAGGGGATCGCAACAGTTTTCGAGGGTAGAGTATTCAACCCAAGTTTATTGATTCGACTCAAGGGGAAGCGAAACAATATTCCCAAGTATTACCAGTTGAGTTGTCAATTCAACCACACCTGAGAGATTTAGTGTCTGCAGCAAAGTATCAGTAGCAAGGTAGTATGATAGCAGCAGTAGCAACATTAACCAGTAACAACAAAGTAACAACAGCAGTAGTGTCAGCAATAGCGGCAAAGTAACATAGCAAAGACCAGTAGGAAAAACTCGTAGGCATTGGATCGGTGATGGATGATTATGCCGGATGTGATTCATCATGTAACAACTATAACACGGAGAGATAAGTAACTAGCTCCCGTTCGTCAATCTAATGTAGGCATGTATTCCGTATGTAGTCATATGTGCTTAGGGAAAAGAACTTGCAAGACTGATACGTCCATTTTGCATCATGCTTTCATGTTGATATTTATCGCTTTATGGGTTGTTATATTACCTTGTGGCAACATACTTATGCCTTTTCTCTCTTATTTTGCAAGGTTTATTTGAAGAGGGAGAATACCGGCAGCTGGAATTCTGGACCAGAAAAGGAGCAAGTCTAAGTCCTCTATTCTGCACAACTCCAAATGCCCTGAAAATAAACATGGAATTTTTTGGGAATATATAAAAAATACTAGGTGAAAGAAGTACCAGAGGGGAGCTACCAGGGCCCCACAAGCCTGGTAGCCGCCACCCCCTGGTGGCGGCTACAGGGCTTGTGGGCTCCCTGACGCCCCACTGCCCCCCTCTTTTGCTATATGAAGGGTTTCGTTCCAGAAAAAATCAAGAGGGAGCTTTTTCGTGGTTTCGCCGCCGCCACGAGGCGGAACTTGAGCAGATCCAATCTAGAGCTCCGGCAGGACGATCTTGCCGGGGAAACTTCCTCCCGGAGGGGGAAATCGTCGCCATCGTCATCACCAACACTCCTCTCGTCAGAGGGGAGTCATCCCCATCAACATCTTCATCAGCACCATCTCCTCTCCAATCCCTAGTTCATCTCTTGTAACCAATCTCCGTCTCGCGACTCCGATTGGTACTTGTAAGGTTGCTAGTAGTGTTGATTATTCTTTGTAGTTGATGCTATTTGGATTACTTGGTGGAAGAGTTTATGTTCAGATCCTTGATGCTATTCATTACATCTCTGATCATGATTATGATTATGCTTTGTGAGTAGTTACTTTTGTTCCTGAGGACATGGGATAAGTCATGCTAATAATAGTCATGGAATTTGGTATTCGTTTGGTATTTTGATATGCTGTATGTTGTTTTTCCTCTAGTGGTGTTATGTGAACGTCGACTACATAAACTTCACCATATTTGGGCCTAGAGGAAGGCATTGGGTAGTAGTAAGTAGATGATGGGTTGCTAGGGTGACAGAATCTTAAACCCCAGTCTATGCGTTGCTTCGTAAGGGGCTGATTTGGATCCACTAGTTTAATGCTATGGTTAGACGTTGTCTTAATTCTTCATTCGTAGTTGTGGATGCTTGCGAGAGGGGTTAATCATAAGTGGGGTGCTTGTCCAAGTAAGGGCAGTACCCAAGCGCCGGTCCACCCACATACGAAACTATCAAAGTAACGAACGCGAATCACATGAACATGATGAAACTAGCATGACAGAAATTCCCGTGTGTCCTCGGGAGCGTTTTTCCTCCTATAAGACTTTGTTCAGGCTTGTCCCTTGCTACAAAAGGGATTGGGCCACTTGCTGCACCGTTGCTACTACTTGTTACTTGTTACTTTTCGCTTGCTACGTTTCACCTCGCTACACCATCACTTGTTACCGCTACTTTCAGTGCTTGCAGTTATTACCTTGCTGAAAACTGTTTACCAGAGCCTTCTGCTCCTCGTTGGGTTCGACACTCTTACTTATCGAAAGGACTATGATTGATCCCCTATACTTGTGGGTCATCAAGACTCTTTTCTGGCGCCGTTGCCGGGGAGGGAAGCGCCTTTGGTAAGTGGATTTTGGTAAGGAAACATTTATATACTGTGCTGAAATTTTTTGTCACTTGTCACTATGGAAACTGTTCCTTTGAGGAGTTTGTTCGGGGTATCTTCACCACGAACGGAAGCACGAGGAGTTGTTCCTCAACCTGAGGTACCTATTGAAAATATCTTTTATGAAATTCCTTCGGGTATGCTTGAGAAACTACCGGCTAATCCTTTTACAGGAGATGGATCTTCACATCTAGACTTGCATCTGAACTATGCAGATGAAGTTTGTGGTTTATTTAAGCTTGAAGGTTTGCCCGAGGATGAGGTGAAGAAGAAAGTCTTTCCTTTATATTTGAAGGATAAGGCGTTGACATGGTATAGGCTATGTGATGATACTGGATCATGGGACTACAATCGGTTGAAATTGGAATTTCATCAAAAGTTCTATCCTATGCATTTAGTACATCGTGATCAGAATTATATTTATAACTTTTGGCCTCGTGACAGGGAAAGCATAGCTCAAGCTCGTGGAGGCTTAAATCAATGTTATATTCATGCCCCAATCATGAGCTCTCGAGAGAAATTATCACTCAAAACTTTTATGCTCGACTTTCTCATGAAGATCGTATCATGCTTGACACTTCTTGTACCGGTTCTTTTATGAAGAAGGATATTGACCACAAGTGGAATTTATTGGAAAGAATCAAACGTAACTCTGAAGATTGGGAGCTAGAAGAAGGTAAGGAGTCAGGTATGAATTTCCAGTTTGATTGCGTTAAGTCTTTTGTTGAAACAAACACTTCTAGAGATTTTAGCGCTAAGTATGGACTTGACTCTGAGATAGTAGCTTCTCTATGTGAATCTTTTGCTACTCATGTTGATCTTCCCAAAGAGAAGTGGTTTAAATATCACCCCCCTGTAGAAGTCAACATAGCCAAAACCAATCTAGTTGAGGAGAAAGTCATTGCTTTTAGTGATCCTGTTATTCCTTGTGCCTACGCTGAGAAACCACCTTACCCTGCTAGGAAAAAGGATTATTCTAAAGCTCCAACTATGATACGTAGGGGTTACATTAGACCACTTGCACCCCCTGAGGAAATTAGAGTTGAACCTAGTGTTGCTATTATTAAAGATCTCTTAGCCGAAGACATAGACGGGCATGTTATGAAATTCTGTGAGGACTCTGCTAGAATTGCTAAACCTCACGCAAAAGACAAATACGGACCTGTAGTTGGCCTGACCATTGTTTCTATCAAGATAGGAGATCACTGTTACCATGGTTTATGTGATATGGGTGCTAGTGTTAGTGCAATACCCCGTTCCTTATATGATGAAATCAAAGATGAGATTGCACCTGCTGAGTTAGAACCCATTGATGTCACTATTACGCTAGCTAATAGAGACACTATCTGCCCTCTGGGAATTGTGAGAGACGTAGAAGTCCTGTGTGGTAAGACGAAGTATCCTACTGATTTCCTCGTTCTTGCTACTGCACAAGATAGCTTTTGTCCCATCATATTTGGTAGACCCTTTCTCAACACTGTCAATTCTCACATTGATTGCATTAAGCAGAATGTCACTGTTAGTTTCAAGGGTGTGTCTCATGAATTTAACTTCTCCAAGTTTGGAAGACAACCCCATGAAAAAGTGTCGTCTGGTAGGGATGAAATCATTGCTCTTGCCTCTATTTCCGTACCTCCTACGGATCCTTTAGAGCAATATCTGCTAGAGCATGAAAATGATATGCATATGGATGAAAGAGATGAGATAAATAAAATTGTTTTAGAACAATATCCTATTCTCAAGAATAATTTGCCTATTGAACTGCTTGGGGATCCTCCCCCACCGAAGGGTGATCCTGTGTTCAAGCGTAAACAGTTGCCTGATACTCTTAAATATGCCTATCTTAATGAGAAGGAGATATATCCTGTTATTATTAGTGCTAGCCTCTCAGAGCATGAAGAAAAGAAGTTACTAAAAACTCTGAGGAAGCACCGTGCTGCTATTGGATATACTCTCGATGATCTTAAGGGCATTAGTCCCACTCTATGCCAGCACAAGATTAAAACTGATCTCGATTTCAAACCAGTTGCTGATCATCAAAGGAGATTGAATCCTAAGATGAAAGAAGTAGTGAGAAAAGAAATACTAAAGCTCCCGGAAGCAGGTATCATTTATCCTGTTGCTCATAGCGATTGGGTGAGTCCGGTGCATTGCGTACCTAAGAAGGGAGGTATTACCGTCGTTCCTAATGATAAGAATGAATTAATCCCACAAAGGATTATTACTGGCTATAGGATGGTGATAGACTTCCGGAAACTGAACAAGGCAACCAGGAAAGACCATTAGCCTTTGCCGTTTATCGACCAAATGCTAGAAAGGCTATCCAAACACACACACTTCTGCTTTCTAGACGGTTATTCAGGTTTCTCGCAAATACCTGTCGCACCATCTGATTAGGAGAAAACCACCTTCACCTGCCCCTTCGGTACCTTTGCTTATAGACGTATGCCTTTTGGCTTATGCAATGCACCTGCCACCTTTCAAAGATGTATGATGGCTATATTCTCTGACTTTTGTGAAAAGATTGTCGAGGTTTTCATGGATGACTTCTCCATTTATGGGTCTTCCTTTGATGATTGCCTCAGCAACCTTGATCGAGTCTTACAGAGATGCAAAGATACCAACCTCGTCTTGAATTGGGAGAAGTGCCACTTTATGGTTAATGAAGGCATCATCTTAGGACACAAAATTTCCGAAAGAGGCATTGAAGTTGATAAGGCTAAGGTTGATGCAATTGAGAAAATGCCTTGCCCCACAGATATCAGAGGTATATGAAGTTTCCTAGGTCATGCTGGTTTCTATAGAAGGTTCATTAAAGACTTCTCTAAGATTTCTAGGCCTCTTACCAACCTCTTGCAGAAGGATGTTCCTTTTGTTTTTCATGAGGATTGTGAGGAAGCTTTCGAAATACTTAAGAAGGCTTTGATAACCGCACCTATTGTTCAACCACCTGACTGGAACTTGCCCTTTGAAATCATGTGCGACGCTAGTGATTATGTTGTTGGTGCTGTTCTAGGACAAAGAGTTGACAAGAAGTTGAATGTTATTCACTACGCTAGTAAAACTCTAGACATTGCCCAAAGAAACCATGCCACTACGGAAAAGGAGTTTTTAGCAGTCGTGTTTGCATGTGAAAAGTTCAGATCTTATATAGTTGACTCCAAAGTCACTATTTACTCTGATCATGCTGCTATTAAGTACCTTATGGAGAAGAAGGACGCTAAGCCTAGGCTAATTAGATGGGTTCTCCTGCTACAGGAATTTGATTTGCACGTTGTTGACCGAAAGGGTGCTGATAACCCTGTAGCAGATAACTTGTCCACGCTAGAGAATGTCCTTGATGACCCACGACCTATCGATGACAACTTTCCTGATGAGCAATTAAATGTCATCCGCACTTCACATAGTGCACCGTGGTATGCCGATTACGCAAACTATATCGTAGTCAAATACATACCACCTAGTTTCACCTACCAGCAAAAGAAGAAATTCTTCTTTGATTTGAGACACTACTTTTGGGATGATCCTCACCTTTATAAGGAAGGAGTAGATGGTGTTATTAGACGTTGTGTGCCTGAACATGAACAGGGACAGATCCTGCAGAAGTGTCATTCCGAAGCCTACGAAGGACACCATGCTGGAGATAGAACTGCTCATAAGGTATTGCAATCAGGTTTCTATTGGCCCACTCTCTTCAAGGATGCCTGTAAGTTTGTCTTGTCTTGTGACGAATGCCAAAGAATAGGGAACATCAGTAAACGTCAGGAAATGCCTATGAACTATTCACTTGTCATTGAACCGTTCGATGTCTGGGGATTTGATTATATGGGACCCTTCTCGAGTTCCAATGGGTACACTCACATCTTAGTTGCTGTGGATTACGTCACTAAGTGGGTAGAAGCTATCCCCACTAGAAATGCTGATCACCACACCTCTATCAAGATGCTTAAAGAAGTCATTTTCCCAAGATTTGGAGTCCCTAGATATCTGATGACTCATGGCGGTTCACACTTCATTCATGGTGTTTTCCGCAAGATGCTTGCTAAGTATGATGTCAACCATAGAGTTGCATCTCCTTATCATCCTCAGTCTAGTGGTCAAGTGGGGTTGAGTAATAGGGAGATCAAATTGATCTTACAAAAGACTATCAATAGATCTCGGAAGAATTGGTCTAGTAAACTTGACGATGCACTACGGGCTTATAGGACTGCTTATAAGAATCCCATGGGCATGTCGCCGTATAAAATGGTTTACGTAAGGCCTGTCATTTACCTCTTGAGCTGGAACACAAAGCTTATTGGGCAATCAAAGAGCTCAACTTCGATTTCAAACTTGCCAGCGAGAAGCGGTTGTTTGATATAAGCTCATTAGATGAATGGAGGGCCCAGGCATATGAGAATGCCAAGCTGTTCAAGGAAAAGGTTAAGAGATGGCACGATAGAAGAA
This sequence comes from Hordeum vulgare subsp. vulgare, assembly GCF_904849725.1. NCBI lineage: Eukaryota > Viridiplantae > Streptophyta > Magnoliopsida > Poales > Poaceae > Hordeum > Hordeum vulgare. The sequence goes on from NC_058523.1 coordinate 63,391,176, forward strand.
TACAGAAACGAGAGTTCAATGTAGGTGATTATGTCCTGCTATACAAATCTCGCTTAATATTCTTCGCAGGCAAGCTTCTCTCTAAATGGGAAGGTCCTTACGTTATCGAGGAAGTATATCGTTCCGGTGCCATCAAAATCAATAACACGGAAGGAAATTTTCCTAGAGTGGTAAATGGGCAAAGAATCAAGCATTATATCTCCGATACTCCCATAAATGTTGAGTCCAATATCATCAATATCATAACTCCAGAGGAGTACATAAGGGATGTTTATCAGCCTGTTTCAGACCCTGAAAACGAAGAGGTATCTGTTTCCGTAAGTAATTGGACTCCGAAGCTTTTCCAATAGGAAATTTCCTCCGTTTTGGAATTTTTGGAAAATTAGAAAAATAAAAAGCAGTCCGGAGAGCGCATAAGGCGGCCACAAGCTTTGTAGCCGCCACCTACCCCCCTGGCGGCGGCTACAGGGCTTGTGGGCACCTCGTGTGCCTCCCGGACTCCGTTTTCTTGCGGAGCACTCCTTCTGGTCCAGAAAAAATCATTATATATACGCCCGAGGGTTTTGATCTCCGTATCGCGCAGTTTTCCTCTGTTTCCATTTCGAGCCTGTTTCTGTGGCAGATCTAGATCATCATGACTTCCCCAAACGCTCCTAAGGACAAGATCTTCGAGAAGGTCATCAATCCCTATCCGACGGAAGTGCTGAAACACACTCAATCTATCAAGATGAGCGAGGGGATGTTGCACATCCATGATGTTGAGGGGCCTAAGAAGACCGGAAGCATGGAGATGAGGCTCAAAGCAATGGAGCAACAAGTCTTCAAGTGCCAAGGGATGGTTGAGCATGGACTCAATGCCAACCACATGATGATCACGGAGTTCACCAGCAATCACAAGATGATGCCATTGACATTGGGAAGCACTTCTCTAGGCTCTATGACAGGGTTGATCAACTTCAGGGCTAGATCTATGACTTGTAGAACCAAAACCGTGAGTATGAGTATAGATTTAAATCAATAAGGTTGGCTGCAGATTTGAGGATTCCGGCGACTAGTTCATCCTGCCATGATGGCGCACCTATGCCTTGGAAGACGGAGGATCAGACTACTCCAACAACTCCACCACCTTCACCACCAAAGGAAGACAACTAAGCATTGGTATGGGAAATCCCCTTGGCTTTTGCCAAGCTTGGGGGAGTTGCCCTGGTATCGTATCACCTTTATATCTTTTGCTTTCACCTTTGTTTTAGTTCTTTCCTTTTCAGTTTTTATTTCTTCTCTTAGTGGAATAAGTCTTTAGTGTTTAGTTTGAGTCTTTTTGCTTTGTGTCTCCCCCGTTGTATTCGAGCTTGCGAGCTATATAATAAAGAGTATCTTATTCAAGGGCTTTGTTTTGTGCCGTGATCAAAAGTATGAAAAGAAAGATAGCATGAAAGATCATGAGATCATCTTATGGAAAGTGATAGCTTCACATATAACAAGTATGATGATTGAAACTTGTTGAGAATAAATCAACATACACCCCAGTCATTGTTGCAATTAATAAGAAGTAATAAGGAAAGAGAGGTTCACATATAAATATATCATCTTAGACACCTTCTATAATTGTGAGCACTCACCAAACTGTTACATGCTTAGAAGTAGATGTTGGACAAGGAAGACAACATAATGAATTGTGTTTGCTTGGTTCCAAACAATGTTATATGATTAGAGATCCCTTAGCATGTGACGATTGCTTCCACCTCATATTAGCCAAAACTCCCGCACCAAGTAGAGATACTACTTGTGCATCCATAAACCTCCAACCTAGTTTTGCCATGAGAGTCCACCATACCTACCTATGGATTGAACAAGATCCCTCAAGTAAGTTGTCATCGGTGCAAGCAATAAAAATTGCTCTCTAATATGTATGATCTATTAGTGTGTGGAAAATAAGCTTTGTACGAACCTGTGATGAGGAAGACATAAAAGCGATAGACTGCATAATAAAGTTCTTTATCACAGGAGGCAATATAAAGTGACATTCCTCCGCACTAAGAGGACACACATCCAAACCTCAAAAGCGCATGACAACCTCTGCTTCCCTCTGTGAAGGGCCTATCTTGTACCTTTACTTTTTGCCCTTGTAAGAGTCATGGTGATCTTCACCAATTCCCTATTTTGCCTTTGTCTTGGCTACCATCACATGCTTGGGAAAGATCTATATTCATATATCAACTTGGAGATGAGTACTTAAGCTTTATTATTGTTGACTTTAACCTTGAGGTAAATGGTTGGGTGGCAAAACTATAAGCCCCTATCTTCCTCTGTGTCCAGCTGAAACTTTCATACCATGAGTACCACGTGAGTTGTAACAATTGTGGAAAAGAAAAGAGATGATTGAGTATGTGGGTTTGCTTTACAACCTCTTATTTGACTCTGTCTGATGTTATGATAAATTGCAATTGCTTCAATGACTATGGACTGTTGTTGGCTACTTCTTAGTTAGGTTTTTGTTTCATACTTTGCCTTGTGAAGGAATTGTTACTTTCCCATAAGAATCTTTATGATGTATTTCTGTTCTATGTGTGATCATGATGCCCTCATGTCCGTATTATGTTTTATCGACACCTTCATCCCTAAACATGTGGACATGTTTATGGAACTTGGTTTTCGCTTGAGGACAAGCGAGGTCTAAGCTTGGGGGAGTTGATACGTCCATTTTGCATCATGCTTTCATGTTGATATTTATCGCTTTATGGGATGTTATATTACCTTGTGGCACCATACTTATGCCTTTTCTCTCTTATTTTGCAAGGTTTATTTGAAGAGGGAGAATACCGGCAGCTGGAATTCTGGACTGGAAAAGGAGCAAGTCTGAGTCCTCTATTCTGCACAACTCCAAATGCCCTGAAAAACAACGTGGATTTTTTTGGAATAAATAAAAAATACTGGGCGAAAGAAGTGTCAGAGGGGAGCTACCAGGGCCCCACAAGCCTGGTAGCCGCCACCCCCTGGTGGTGGCTACAGGGCTTGTGGGCTCCCTGACGGCCCACTGGCCCCCCCTCTTTTGCTATATGAAGGGTTTCGTTCCAGAAAAAAAAATCAAGAGGGAGCTTTTTTGTGGTTTCGCCGCCGCCACGAGGCGGAACTTGAGCAGATCCAATCTAGAGCTCCGGCAGGACGATCCCGCCGGGGAAACTTCCCTCCCGGAGGGGAAATCGGCGCCATCGTAATCACCAACAGTCCTCTCGTCGGAGGGGAGTCATCCCCATCAATATCTTCATCAGCACCATCTCCTCTCCAATCCCTAGTTCATCTCTTGTAACCAATATCCGTCTCGCGACTCCGATTGGTACTTGTAAGGTTGCTAGTAGTGTTGATTACTCTTTGTAGTTGATGCTATTTGGATTATTTGGTGGAAGAGTTTATGTTCAGATCCTTGATGCTATTAATTACACCTCTGATCATGATTATGATTATGCTTTGTGAGTAGTTACTTTTGTTCCTGAGGACATGGGATAAGTCATGCTAATAATAGTCATGTGAATTTGGTATTCGTTTGGTATTTTGATATGATGTATGTTGTTTTTCCTCTAGTGGTGTTATGTGAACGTCGACTACAAAACACGTCACCATATTTGGGCCTAGAGGAAGGCATTGGGGAGTAGTAAGTAGATGATGGGTTTCTAGAGTGACAGAAGCTTAAACCCCAGTCTATGCGTTGCTTCGTAAGGGGCTGATTTGGATCCACTAGTTTAATGCTATGGTTAGACATTGTCTTAATTCTTCTTTCGTAGTTGCGGATGCTTGTGAGAGGGGTTAATCATAAGTGGGATGCTTGTCGAAGTAAGGGCAGTACCCAAGCGTCAGTCCACCCACATACCAAACTATCAAAGTAACGAACGCGAATTACATGAACATGATGAAACTAGCATGACAGAAATTCCCGTGTGTCCTCGGGAGCGTTTTTCCTGCTATAAGACTTTGTTCAGGCTTGTCCCTTGCTACAAAAGGGATTGGGACACTTGCTGCACCGTTGCTACTACTTGTTACTTGTTATTTTTCGCTTGCTATGTTTCACCTCGCTACACCATCACTTGTTACCGCTACTTTCAGTGCTTGCAGTTATTACCTTGGTGAAAACTGTTTACCAGAGCCTTCTGCTCCTCGTTGGGTTCGACACTCTTACTTATCGAAAGGACTACGATTGATCCCCGATACTTGTGGGTCATCAATGACATCTATTGTCCATCCCTCCTGTGGCAGCGGGGTCCTAATGGAAACTACGGGATATTAAGGTTCTCCTTTTAATAAAGAACCGGACCAACGCATTGACACTTGGTGAATACATGAACTCCTCATACTATGGTCATCTCCGGGAGTGGTTTCGGCTATTGTCACTCCGGGGTTGCCGAGTCATAACACATAGTAGGTGACTACAACTTGCAAGATAGGATCTAAAACATACATATATTGGCGACGACATAATAGGTTTAGATCTGAAATCATGGCACTCGGGCCCTAGTGACAAGCATTAAGCATGCCAAAGTAGTAGCAAGATCAATCTCAGAACATAGTGGATATAAGGGATCAATCCCCGTAAAAACTAACTCGATTACATGATAGATCTCATCGAACCCATCGCCGTCCAGCAAGCCTACGATGGGATTACTCACGAACGGTGAAGAGCATCATGGAATTGGCGATGAAGGAAGGTTGATGATGACGATGGCGACGATCTCCCCTCTCCGGAGCCCAGAACGGACTCCAGATCTGCCCTCCAGAGGAAGAACAGGAGGTGGCAGCGCCTCCGTATCGTAAAACGCGATGAACTCTTCTCCTCGTTTTTTTCCGGATGAAAGAGGTTATATAGAGCTGGAATTGGGGGCGGCGGAGCTCTGAGGAGCTCACAAGCCTGCCAACCCCGGCCAGGGGGGGCCTGGTGGGCTTGTAGGCTCCTTGCAAAAACAACACCATGGCAAATTTCGAGAACTTTTTTATATATTCCAGAAAAATTCCTCGTAGATTTCCAGGTCATTCCGAGAACTTTTATTTCTGCGCAAAAACAACACCATGGCAATTCTGCTGAAAACAACGTCAGTCCGCGTTAGTTCCATTCAAATCATGCAAATTGGAGTCCAAAACAAGGGCAAAAGAGTTCAAAAAAGTAGATACGACGGAGACGTATCAACTCCCCCAAGCTTAAAGCCTTGCTTGTCCTCAAGCAATTCAGTTGACAAACTGAAAGAGACAAAAGAAAAACTTTGAAGAACTCTGTTTGATCTTGTTGTTGCAACTATGTCTAACTCATATCCAGAATTTCAGCAAGATCACAAGTAAACCACATAAGCAAATGACATCTAGGTCTCACGGTAAACTCATATCAATGGCATAATCAACTAGCGAGCAAATAATAATAAGTCTCAAACGTCAACACTTCAATCAGAACAATCATGAAGCAGTACGAACCGATGGTATCTCGCTAGCTCTTTCTGAGACCGCAAAACATAAATGCAGAGCACCTTCAAAGACCTAGGGCTGACTAAACATTGTAATTCATGACAAAGAAGATCCAGTCACAGTCATACTCAACACAGTTAAAAGCAAAGCATAAAAACGACAGAGGTGCTCTCTAATTGATGCTTTTATAAGAGGAGGACAAATCAGCAGGAAAATAAATCGACATGCCCTTCGCAGAGGGAAGCATTGATTTGCAGAGGTGCCAGAGCTCAAGCTTTGAAAACAGAGATAATAATTTTGGGTGGCATGCTTTCATTGTCAACGCAATGACTAAGAGTTCTCACCATTTTATGCGCTACACATGCTATAGGCGGTTCCCAAACAGAAAAGTAAAGTTTTGACTCCCCCACCACCAATCAATCACAGTCCACGACTAGCCGAATACTCGGGTGCCGTCTATACCAACATCAATCCAGGGGGAGTTTTGTTTGCAATTATCTTTTCGATTTGAGCATGGAACTGGGAATTCCAATTACCGACCCTTTCTCGTGAATGATAGTGAATAAACACATATCAAGGATAACATGCCTAGCATGGAAGATATTGATAGCCCCTTTTCACCACATGAGCGGTTCGGGCATGCAAAACAGATTATTTCTTGAAGGTTTAGAGAGTGGCACATGCAAATTTACTTGGAACGGTAGGTAGATACCGCATATAGGTAGGTATGGTGGACTCATATGGAGCAACTTTGGGTTTATAGGAGTGGATGCACAAGCAATATTCCCGCTTAGTACAAGTGAAGGCTAGCAAAAGACTGGGAAGCAACCACCTAGAGAGCGACAACAATCATCAAAATGCATTGAGATTAACTAACATTGAGTGCAAGCATGAGTAGGACATAAATCACCATGAACATGAATATCATAGAGGCTATGTTGATTATGTTTCAACTACATGCGTGAACATGCGCCAAGTCAAGCTACTTGAATCATTCAAAGGAGGATACCATCCTATCATACTACATCACAGTCATCTCAACATTCATGTGGGCATCCAAGACAAACCATTATAAGCTCCCAGCTAAGTAAGCATGGCGTAAGCAACTATGATCTCTATGTTGTCATTGCAAACATGTTTCTCTCACAACAAAGCTGAATCAGGAACGATGAGCTAGTCATATTTACAAAAAAAATAGATCGAGTTCATACCAGATTTTCCAGGCTCAGTCACTTCATCATATATCGTCATTATTGCCTTTCACTTGCACGACCGAATGATTTGAACAATAACAAGCGTTCTCGTGCATTGGACTAAAGCTGGAATCTGCAGGCAAACTCAAAGGAGAAGACAAAGTAATAGGGCTCTTTAACAGGTAAGCAAATATGCATGCGAGAGCCACTAAACATTGTAACCATGGTCTTCTACCTTGATCCAAAAAAAGAAAACTATTTACACGGGAAGGCTCCCAACAAGCAAAAGAAGAACAAGAAAATCTTTTTGGTTTTTCTCAAACTAGACAGACACACAAAAAGAAAACGAGAAAAAGAAATAAACTAGCATGGATGATACAGTGGCAAAGTGTGAACACCGATGAACAATGTGAAAGCATAAGCAAGAATGTAAAGTCGGTGAGAAACACGTACTCCCCCAAGCTTAGGCTTTTGGCCTAAGTTGGTCTACTGCCATGGATGGTCCGGGCGATATCCAAAATCATAATGGGGGTTGTACGGGAGCGCTGCAGCCACTGCCTGATTAGCCGCCTCTCGGTGACGAGCAGCCTTTGTCTCCCTCTCATACTCCTTTGCCTCTCCTCTGGTTATGTAATATCTCCGTTTTACCTGAAAGTCAAAGAAGGCAGGAGCAGGAAGGGTAATATGGAAAACACGCTGTCGGTTAAATATTAAACGGTATAGTAGGGATTCATCATCCCTCTCAAGGAACTGGTAGCGTGTCAAAGCGACGCGGTCCAGGAAAGCTGTATGCAGCGGGGGATCTCCTTCGCGGATGGGTACTCCAAGGAAATTCGCTATGCGAGTGGCATAGATCCCACCAAAGAAATCCCCTTCATTAGCATTATTATTCAGCCTCCTTGCTATTATAGCTTCCATGTTGAAACTTTTATCACCCGTTACTGCGCTCTTAAGAATACTAAGGTCTGATGTGCAGAGATGACAATGATCAATCTTGCCATTAATGCATCTGCCTATGAAAAGGGCAAAGTAATGCAAGGCAGGAAAATGAATGCTCCCCATGGTAGCCTGCGAAATATCTCTAGTTTCTGCCACAGTTATACTAGAGAAAAAAATCTCTAACCGAAGATTTAGGAGGATCATTGAGACTACCCCAAATAGGTATCTTGCAAATTCTATTGAAATCCTCTAAATCCATGGTATATGATTTTTCATAGAGATCAAATAGTACAGATGTATTACAACCAACTAAAAATTTGAATCTACGAACAAAAGAGGCAACGAGCGTAACATACTGTTCACATTTATCGGAGGTGAGTTCTTCTAGTCCGACGTTGTGAACAAGTGTATCAAACTCGTCTTTGAAACCTTCCTCAATCATAAATTCATCAGAAGGCCATTCACATGGTTGTACTGGTGCGTTCCTCGGTTGGTAAGGATCGGGCTCCCGAATTGCAAGATGGGGACCTCTCTTGCTTGGTGAACCACCGTGATAGTTTCTCCTAAACATCTTCCTTTTCTGAAATTTTTAGTGACCTAAAGGAAAAGTGAACAAGGCTCAACTAAACTCGTAGCAACTACTCCCACAAGTGCCTAGAGGCCATATTACGCATCAAAACTACTTGGGACCAGCTAAAATTAGCATGCAAAGCTCAAGAACATGGTCACCAATGCAGCAAAAATACGCGGAGTATAAGGCACTAGAGCAAAAACTAATTGGACCAATGGAGGAGTCACTTACCAAGGAGTAATTTCACCAAAACAGTTCGGAGAATGGTGCTTTCAGCAAGGAGATCGAAAATCCCAGCAAGAGGAGAAACAACACGGGTTTGAGCTGCGAAATTAATTTTTTTGGAGGTAGGAGAAGTGGATGAGAGCTAGAATGAGTGGAGGGGGTGCCCGTGGGACCCACAAGCCTGCCAGCCCCGGCCAGGGGGGTGGCCGGGCCTGGTGGGCTTGTGACCCACTGGCGCATCTCCCAGACTAGCTATTCGTCTCAGTATTTTACAAAAATTCCAGAAAAAATCATACTTGATTTTCAGGACGTTCGGAGAACTTTTATTTTCGGGGTACTTTTCTACGGGACGCTAAAGCAAAAATCAGGGAAACCTAAACTAAACCTATCATTTTTCTTCTAAGCAACCAAAGGTGAAAGCTCGGAACAGAGGTTTGTGACTCCTCGATTCATCCATCTCATGGTCATCAAAAGAAATCCGTGAGTGAGGTTGATCAAGTCTCCCTGACAATCTTTTTCGAATCGCAAAAGAGAACGGAGAATTTTCGAATAGTCACTAGGTTACCTCAATGGGGATGTGTATCTCCCCAACAAGCAAATCATACTTCATCTTAACAGGAGCTGATCATGTAGTCTGGCTATGCTCCATCATCCTCACACAACTAATTTAAATCATGCACAACCCCGGTATTGGCCAAGTAATTGTTTTCACACTCTTACTTCCTCAAACTTTTTATAACTATCACGCAATACATGAGCATGAGCCATGGATATAGCACTATAGGTGGAATAGAGTGTGGTGGTGGTTGTGAGACAAAAAGGAGGAGATGGTTACATTGACTCGGCGTATCAAAGGGTTATGGAGATGCCCATTAATAGATATCAATGTGAATGAGTAGGGATTGCCACACAAAGGATGCACTAGACTTATAAGTATGTGAAAGATCAAAAGGAGAACTAGTGGGTGTGCATCCAACTTGCTTGCTCACGAAGACCTAGGGCAATTTGAGGAAGCCCATCATTGGAATATACAAGCCAAGTTATATTATAAAGATTCCCACTAGCATATGGTGTTGAAGAAACGTGAGGCTCTCAATCATGAAGAACATGGTGCTATTATGAAGCACAAGTGTGGAAAAACATAGTAGCATTGTCCCTTCTCTCTTTGTCTCTCTCTTTTTTTATTTGGGCTCTTGGGCCTCTTCTTTTTCTTTTTTTATTTGGGTTCTTTGGGATCTTTTTTTATTTCCTCACATGGGACAATGCTCTAATAATGATGATCATCACACTTTTATTTACTCAAAGCTCAAAGTTGAGAACGATGATGACTCTATAGGAAATGCCTCCGGTAGTGTACCGGGATGTGCAACGATCTAGCTTGGCGTATGACGTTGAAACATATCGCTAGCTATCTTACGATCATGCAATGGAAATATGAGAGTGACAACACAAGTAATGAGACGGAACGGTGGGAGTTGCATGGTAATATATATCGGAGTGGCTATGAAAATGCCATAGTAGGTAGGTATGGTGGCTGTTTTGAGGAAGGCATATGGTGGGTTTGTGTACCGGCGAAAGTTGCGTGGTACTCAAGAGGCTAGCAATGGTGGAAGGTGAAAGTGCATCTATACCATGGACTCACATTAGTCATGAAGAACTCACATACTTGTTGCAAAAGTTTTTCTTAGTAATCGAAACAAAGTGCTAAATGCATACTCCTAGGGGAAGGGTTGGTAGGTGTTAACCATCGCGCGATCCCGACCTCAACACAAAGGATGACAATCAATAGATCAATCATGCTCCGACTTACTAACATAGCGGTTCACCATACGTGAATGCTACGGGAATAACTAACTTCAACACAAGTATTTCTAGGTTCACAACACCCTACTAACATAACTCTTAATATTACCAAATCCACGTCTCAAAACTAATTGAGAGGAATCAAAACTTCTCTTTCTACTCAATGCACATGAAGATGGAGGTTTTTGTATCCTCTTTGGGTACCTATCACCTTTGGGACTACTTTCATATCACAAGCCAATTACCAAGTCACGCACCGCCGTGCTCTAAAAGATCTAAGTGAAGCACATAGAGCAAAATTATCTAGCTCAAAAGATATAAGTGAAGCACGATGAGCATTCTAGCAAAATCACGATGAGTGCATGTATCTCTGAAAAGGTGTGCATCAAGGATGATTGTGACACACAAAAAGAAAAGACTCCTACGATACAATACGCTCCAACCAAAGCACATATCATGTGGTGAATAAAAATATAGCTCCAAGTAATGTTACCGATGGATTGAAGACGAAAGAGGGGATGCCTTCCCAGGGCATCCCCAAGCTTAGGCTTTTTGGTGTCCTTGAATTTGGCTTGGGATGCCTTTGGAATCCCCAAGCTTGAGCTCTTTCCACTCCTTATATCTTTGTCCATGAGAACATCACCCAAAACTTGAAAACTTCACAACACAAAACTTAAACAGAAACTCGTGATAACATTAGCACAAGAAAACAAACTACCACCTCTTTAGGTACTGTAGAAATCTTGATTTCTATTTATATTGGTGTTAGATTACTGTATTCTCATTTTTCCATGGCTAGTACCCCCTGATACTATCCATAGTTTCATCAAAACAAGCACCCAACTCAACAAAAACAGAATCTGTCAAAAACAGACAAGTGTGTAGCAATCTGTATACTTCGTATACTTCTCGTACCTCAAAAATTCTGAAACATTACGACTGCCTGGGAAAAACTCATATAAAAAGATATAAAAAGATAAATTCATTGGGTTGCCTCCCAACAAGCGCTATTGTTTAACGCCCTTAGCTAGGCATAAAGCGATAGAATCACGTATCGTCGTCTTTGGTGCTCAAACCATAAGTAGCCCTCATCATGGATTCATAAGGAAATCTTATTTTCTTTCTAGGAAAATGTTCCATGCCCTTCTTTAAAGGAAATTGAAATCTAATATCCCCTTCCTTCATATCGATGATATCACCGATAGTCCTTAGGAAAGGTTTACCAAGAATAATAGGACATGTAGGATTGGAATCAATGTCAAGCACAATGAAATCCACGGGTGCATAGTTCCTATTTGCAATAATAAGAACATCATTGATCCTTCCCATGGGTTTCTTGACAGTAGAATCCACAAGATGCAAATTAAGAGAACATTCCTCAATCTCATTAAAACCCAGAACATCACATAAAGACTTTGGAATCGTGGAAAAACTAGCACCCAAATCAATCGAAGCATTGCATTCATAGTTTTTGATTTTGATTTTGATAGTAGGTTCCCACTCATCATGAAGCTTTCTAGGGATAGAGACTTCCAATTCAAGTTTCTCTTCAAGAGATTTTATCATAGCTTCGACGATATGATCGGTAAAGGCCTTGTTTTGGATATAAACATGTGGAGAGTTTAGCATGGATTGCATCAAGGAAATGCATTCAATCAAGGAGCAACTATCATAATTGAATTCCTTGAAATCCAAAGTAGTAATTTCATTACTACTCAAAGTTTTAATATCTTCTACTCCACTTTCAATGCTTTTACGTCAAGATAGATGGACTCCGAATCATTGGGGCGTTTTTCAACCAAAGTGGATTCATATCCAGACCCATCATCATTAGGTTTGATACAAGAAAACAAATATTCAATGGGAGTCACACCAAGCACTTTAAGATCTTCATGATTCTTATCACGAGAACACGCCTTTTTAAGCCATTCATGAAAAGCATGAATTTGGGCGGTTCTTTGTTTGCTCTCACTCATGGAAACACGCATAGCTTTCAAAGTTTCATCCATATTGATCTTGGGAGGAGCACATCTAACTTTCAAAGCATCAATATCACTAGACATTCTATGAACGCTCCTACCCAAATCGTCAATTTTGAGTAGTTTTTCCTCTATGGACGCATTGAAAATCTTTTATGAGTTGATAAACTCTTTGATATTACTCTCTAGATCAGAGGGTAATCTATTGTAATTTCCATGAGTATTGTTGTAGGAGTTGCCAAAGTTATTAGAGGAGTTACTAGGAAAAGGCCTAGGAACATAGTTTCGTCTAAAAGCATTGTTGTTGCCAAAATTATTCCTACCAACAAAATTAACGTCCAGGCTAGCGTTGCTACTCTCAATCAAGGAAGACAAGGGCATATCATTAGGATCTAAATGAGCACTTCTACTAGTAACCAAATTCATTAACTCATCCATCTTAGCACTTAACGAGTTAATTTCTTCTATAGCGTGTACCTTCTTACTAGTAGGTGACCTTTCAGTGTGCCACTGAGAGTAGTTCGTCATGATATTGTCTAGGAGTATTGTGGCTTCTCCTATCGTGATTTCCATGAACGTTCCACCTGAGGCGGAGTCCAAGATATTTCTAGAAGCCAAATTCAAGCTAGCGTAGAAGATTTGTATAATCATCCAAAGACTCAAGCCATGAGCGGGACAATTTCTAATCATCAATTTCATTCTCTCTGAAGATTGTGCAACGTGTTCATGATCAAGTTGCTTAAAATTCGGGATATCATTACGGAGAGAGATAATCTTAGCCGGCGGAAAATACTTGGATATGTAAGCATCTTTGCACTTATTCCAAGAATCAATACTATTTTTGGGCATAGACGAAAACCAAGTTTTTGCTCGATCTCGCAACGAGAAAGGAAAAAGCTTCAATTTAATCACATCATTATCCACATATTTCTTCTTTTGCATATCTCAAAGCTCAATGAAGGTATTAAGATGGGATGCAGCATCTTCACTAGGAATGCCGGAGAATTGCTCTTTCATAACAAGATTCAGCAAAGCGGCATTCATTTCGTATGACTCCGCACTAGTGGCGGGAGCAATCGGAGTAATAATAAAATCATTATTATTAGTATTCGAGAATTCACAAAGTTTGGTGTTTTCAGACATGGTGACTTCAGCAAGCAAGCAAGCACACAAGCGAACAGAAAGCAAGCGAGATAAAAGGGCGAACAAAAAAGACAAATATTTTTGTTTTTCAGAAGTGGGGGAGAGGAAAACGAGAGGCAAAAAAGTAAATGCAAGAGATGAGTTTGCGACACTTACTTGGATGAGTTCTTGACTTCATCCTCCCCGGCAACGGCGCCAGAAATCCTTCTGCTACTTCTCAAATAAGAGCGCGAGAAATTGACACGTTGACAGAGACTTGCTTGCATTGGTTTTTCCCTTGAAGAGCAAAGGGTGATGCAGCACAGGAGCAGTAAGTATTTCCCTCAGTTTGAGAACGAAGGTATCAATCTAGTAGGAGAATCTCGTCAAGTCCAGAGTACCTGCGCAAACACAAAAGAGCTTGCACCAACAATATAAAGGGGTTGTCAATCCCTTCAAGATTGATTGCAAAGTAAGATATGAAGGCGGAAAGTGCAACGAAGTAAAATAGTCAGGCTGAAAATATGGTGTGAAGTAGACCCGGGGGCCATAGTGTTCACTAGAGGATTCTCTCAAAATAGAAAATATTACGGTGGGTGAACAAATTACTGTCGAGCAATTGATAGAACCGCGCAAAGTCATGACGATATCTAAGGCAATGATCATACATATAGGCATCACGTACGAGACAAGTAGACCGATAATTTTTGCATCTACTACTATTACTCCACACATCGACCGCTATCCCGCATGCATCTAGTGTATTGAGTTCATGACGAACAGAGTAACACCTTAAGCAAGATGACATGATGTAGAGGGATAAACTCAAACCAATGATGAAAACCCCATCTTTTTACCCTTGATGGCAACAACATGATGTGTGCCTTGCTACCCCTTCTATCACTGGGTGAGGTCACTGCACGGTACGAACCCAAAACCAAGCACTTCTCCCATTGCAAGAATCATAGATCAAGTTGGCCAAACAAAACCCACAACTCAAAAAGAATTACAAGGATATGAAATCATGCATATAAGAGATCAGAAGAAACCCAAATAAGATTCATAGATAATCTGATCATAAATCCATAATTCATCGGATCTCGACAAACACACCGCAAAAGAAGATTACATCGGATAGATATCCATGAATATTATGGAGAACTTTGTATTGAAGATCCAAGAGAGAGAAGAAGCCATCTAGCTACTAGCTATGGACCCGTAGGTCTATGGTGAACTATTCACGCATCATCGGAGAGGTCATGATATTGATGAAGAAGCCCTCCGTATCTGAATCCCCCCTCCGGCAGGGCACCAGAACGTGCCCCAGATGGGATCTTGCGGAGACAGAAGCTTGCGGCGGCGGAAAAGTACTTTCGATGATCTCGTGATTTTTTCTGAAATTTTTGGGAATATATAGGTGAAAGACCTAGGGCAGAGGAGGCCCAGGGAGCCCACAAGCCTGGGAGGCGCGCCCCGTGGCCGCGGCTAGGGGGCTTGTGGGGTCCTTGGTGGCCCCCTGCATTGGTTCTCAAGTTCCCCGATCGTCTTGTGTTTCGAAAAAAATCTTTTTGGAAGTTTCGTTTCGTTTGGACTCCGTTTAAAATCCTCCTCTGAAAAGGGTCAAAAACATGAAAAAAAAACAGGAACTGACACTTGGCACTGAGTTAATAAGTTAGTCCCAAAAAATATATAGAGGTCATACAAAACATCCAAAGTTTGACAAGATAATAGCATGAAACCATAAAAAAATATAGATACATTGGAGACGTATCACTCATCAATCTCATTGAAGCCTAGAACATCACATAAAGACTTTGTAATAGCGGAAACACTAGCACCCGAATCACACAAAGCATTGCATTCACAGTTTTTAATCTTGATTTTGATAGTAGGTTCCCGCTCATCATGAAGTTTTCTAGGAATAGATATCTCCAACTCAAGTTTCTCTTCAAGAGATTTCATCATAGCATCAACGATATGATCGATAAAGGTCTTATTTTGGCTATAAGCATGTGGAGAGTTTAGCATGGATTGCATCAAGAAATACATTCAATCAAAGAGCAACTATCATAATTGAATTCCTTGAAATCCAAAGTAGTAATTTCATCATTACACAAAGTTTTGATATCCTCTACTCCACTTTCAGTGCTTTTAGCATCAAGATAAATAGACTCCGAATTGTTGGGGCTTCTCTCAACCAAAGTGGATTCATATCCAGCCCCATCATCATTAGGATTGACATTAGAAAACAAGGATTCAATAGGAGTCACACCAAGCACTTTAAGATCTTCGTGATTCTCAACACAAATTTCAGGTTTAGCAACCATTTTATTGACTAAGGTAGCTTGTTTATCAGAAATCTGCCCTACCAATTTTTCAATACGAGCAAATTAAGAATTTAACGCAAGGGATTCTTTGGCCATATCATCAACCTCTTTATTCATATTAGCCATAAAAGAATTTTGCTCCCTTAGTTCTCTATGAAAGTACCTATTATGATCAAACTGTGTAGACATGAAGCTTTTAACACTAGTTTCAATCTCTTGCAACCTTTTATAGTGAGCATCATAATCATTTGGTTGGGCCATACAGGTCTTAGCAAGCAGACAAGCACACAAGCGAACAGAAAGCAAGCAAAAGAAAGGGCGAACAAAAAAGGAAAATATTTTTGTAAATTTCGTTTTTTTTCAGAAGTGGGGGAGAGTAAAACGAGAGGCAAAAGGCAAATAATGTAAATGCAAGAGCTGAGTTTGTGATAGTTACTTGGATAAGCTTCACTTTGAATATTCCCCGGCAACGGTGCCAGAAATCCTTCTTGCTACCTGCTATCCCACAGACAACAGCGCCAAAAATTGACACGTTGATAGAGGTTGGGCTTGCGTTGGTTTTTCCCTTGAAGAGGAAAGGGTGATGCAGCACAGGAGCAGTAAGTATTTCCCTCAGTTTGAGAACCAAGGTATCAATCTAGAAGGAGGGTCTCATCAAGTCCAGAGTACCTGTGCAAACACAAACAAGCATGCACCCAACGGTTCAAAGGGGTTGTCAATCCCTTCAAGATTGTTTGCAAAGTGAGATCTAAAGGCGGAAAGTGCAACGAAGTAAAAAGTGTAAGGCTGAAAATATGGTGTGGAGTAGACCCTGGGGGCCATAGTGTTCACTGGAGGCTTCTCCCAAAATAGCAAGTATTACGGTGGGTGAACAAATTACTGTCGAGCAATTGATAGAACCGCACAAAGTCATGACGATATCTAAGGCAATGATCATACATATAGGCATCACGTCCGAGACAAGTACACCGATACTTTCTGCATCTACTACTATTACTCCACACATCGACCGCTATCCAGCATGCATCTAGTGTATTGAGTTCATGACGAACAGAGTAACGAATTAAGCAAGATGACATGATGTAGAGGGATAATCTCAAACCAATGATGAAACCCCCATCTTTTTACCCTTGATGGCAACAACACGATGCGTACCTCGCTACCCCTTCTGTCACTGGGTGAGGTCACCGCACGGTATGAACCCAAAACCAAGCACTTCTCCCATTGCAAGAATCATAGATCTAGTTGGCCATACGAAACCCACAACTCGAAGAGAATTAAAAGGATATGAAATAATGCATAAGAGAGATCCGAAAAAACTCAAATAAGATTCATAGATAATCTGATCATAAATCCACAATTCATCGGATCTCGACAAACACACCGCAAAAGAAGATTACATCGGATAGATCTCCATGAAGATCATGGAGAACTTTGTATTGAAGATCCAAGAGAGAGAAGAAGCCATCTAGTTACTAGCCATGGACCCGTAGGTCTATGGTGAACTAGTCAGGCATCATCGGAGAAGTCATGGTGTTGATGGAGAAGCCCTCCGTGTCCGAATCCCCCCTCCGACAGGGCACCAGAACGTGCCCCAGATGGGATCTTGCGGAGACAGAAGCTTGCGGCGGTGGAAAACTACTTTCGATGACCTCCTGATTTTTTTGGGATTTTTAGGGAATATATAGGCGCAACATCTAGGTCAAGGGACGCTCAGGGGGCCCACAAGCCTGGATGGCGCGGCCTCCCCCCTGGCCGCGGGGTGGGGGCTTGTGGGGCCCCTTGGGCTCCCCTGCCTTGGCTCCCAAGCTCCCCGATCTTCTTCCGTTCCAGAATAAATATTTTCGGGGATTTTCTTCCGTTTGCACTCCGTTTCAAAATCTCCTCTGAAAATGGTCAAAACATGGAAAAAACAGGAACTGGCACTTGGCACTGAGTTAATAAGTTAGTCCCAAATAATAAATAACGGCATGCAAAACATCCAAAGTTTGACAAGATAATAGCATGAAACCATCAAAAATTATAGATACGTTGGAGATGTATCAAGCATCCCCAAACTTAACTCCTGCTCGTCCTCGACTAGGGAAGTGATAAAGAATGAATTTTTTATGTGGAATGCTACCTAGCATAGTTGTCCTTTGCAACTTCTTTCACGTGACATGAATGTTCAGCTCCGCAAGATTCAAAGCAATAGCTTGCTATTGACATGAAAACAGTAATACTTCAAGCAAACTAGCAAAGTAATCATGAACTTTCAAAATAACAAGACCAAAGAAAGTTATCCCTACAAAATCATATAGTCTGGCTATGCTCCATCATCCTCACCCAACTAATGTAAATCATGCACAACCCCGGAATTGGCCAAGTAATTGTTTTCGCACTCTTACTTTCTTGAACTTTTTATAACTATCACGCAATACATGACCACGAGCCATGGATATAGCACTATAGGTGGAATAGAGTGTGGTGTTGGTTGTGAGAAAAAAAAGGAGGAGATGATCACACTAACTCGGTGTATCAATAGGCTATGGAGATTCCCGTTAATAGATATCAATGTGAATGAGTAGGGATTGCCATACAAGAGATGCACTAGAGCTATAAGTATGTGAAAGCTCAAAAGGAAAACTAGTGGGTGTGCATCCAACTTGCTTGCACACGAAGACCTAGGGAAATTTTGAGGAAGCCCATCATTGGAATATACAAGCCAAGTTATATAATGAAGATTCCCACTAGCATATGATAGTGACAAAGCAAGAAGCTCTCAATCATGAAGAACATGGTGCTAACATGGAGGACAAGTGTGGAAAAAGATAGTAGCATTGTCCCTTCTCTCTTTTTCTCTCTTTTTTTCATTTGGGCTCTTAGGCCTCTTTTATTTTCTTTTATTTTCTCTTTTTTTTGTTTTTGGGCTCTTTGGCCTCTCTTTTTTATTTCCTCACATGTGACAATGCTCTAATAATGATGATCATCACACTTTTATTTACTCAAAGCTCAAAGATCACAATGATGATGACTCCATAGGAAATGCCTCCGGCAGTGTACCGGGATGTGCAACGATCTAGCATGGCGTATGACGTTGAAACATCTCGCTAGCTATCTTACGATCATGCACTGGCAACATGAAAGTGACGGCACAAGTCATGAGACGGAACGGTGGGAGTTGCATGGCCATATATCTCGGAATGGCTATGAAAATGCCATAGTAGGTAGATATGGTGGCCGTTTTGCGGAAGGAATTTGGTGGGTTTGTGCACCGGCGAGAATTGAGCGGCACTAGAGAGGCTAGCAATGGTGGAAGGTGAAAGTGCATCTATACCATGGGCTCACATTAGTCATGAAGAACTCACATACTTGTTGCGGAATTTTTTATTAGTAATCGAAACAAAGTGCTAAACGCATACTCCGAAGGGAAGGGTTGGTAGGTGTAAACCATCGCGCGATCCCGACCTCAACACAAAGGATGACAATCAATAGATCAATTATGCTCCGACTTCCTAACATAGCGGTTCACCATACGTGTATGCTACGGGAATCACTAACTCCAACACAAGTATCTCTAGATTCACAACAACCTACTAACATAACTCTCAATATTACCGAATCCACGTCTTAAAACTAATTGAGAGGAATCAAAACTTCTCTTTCTACTCAATACACATGAAGATGGAGGTTTTTGCATCCTCTTTGGGTACCTAACACATTTGGGACTACTTCCATAGCATAAGCCAACTACCAAATCACGCACCGCCGTGCTCTAAAGATATAAGTGAAGCACAAGAGCAAAAGTGTCTAGCTCAAAAGATATAAGTGAAGCACTATGAGCATTCAAGAAAAATCACGATGAGTGCATGTATCTCTCTCTCAAAAAGGTGTGCAACAAGGATGATTGTGACACAAAAAAAAGAAAAGAATCCTAAGATACAAGACGCTCCAAGCAAAACACATATCATGTGGTGAATAAAAATATAGCTCCAAGTAATGTTACCGATGGATTGAAGACGAAAGAGGGGATGCCTTCCCAGGGCATCCCCAAGCTTACGATTTTTGGTGTCCTTGAATTAGGCTTGGGATGCCTTGGGAATCCCCAAGCTTGAGCTCTTTCTAATCCTTATATCTTTGTCCATGAGAACATCACCCAAAACTTGAAAATTTCACAACACAAAACTTAAACAGAAACTTGTGATAACATTAGTACAAGAAAACAAACTACCACTTCTTGTGGTACTGTAGCAAACTTTAATTCCATCTATATTAATGATGGGCTACTGTATTTTCACTTTTCCATGGCTAGTACCCCCCGATACTAACCATAGTTTCATCAAAACAAGCAACCAACTCAACAAAAACAGAATCTGTCAAAAACAGACCAGTCTATAGTAATCTGTATACTTCGTATACTTCGGGTACCTTAAAAAATCTGAAAAATTACGACGGCCTGGGAAAAAAGCATATCAATCATCAGAAAAAAGAATCAACCCAAAATCTCTTTCTGATTGAAAAAGAAAAATCATCTCGTGAGCGAAAAGTTTCTGTCCTTTTCCAGCAGGATCAAACAACCAATACCAAGACTAGTCATAAAGGCTTTGCTTGGCTCAAACACAAAAAGAAACACAAAAAACACAATCAAAACAGAATTATGAAAGTGTGGACGCAACAGAACAGAAATAAAAAAAAATAAATTCATTGGGTTGCCTCCCAACAAGCGCTATTGTTTAACGCCCTTAGCTAGGCATAGAAGCGATAGAATCACGTATCGTCGTCTTTGGTACTCAACCCATAAGCGGCCCTCATCATGGATTCACAAGGCAATCTTATTTTCTTTCTAGGAAAGTGTTCCATGCCCTTCCTTAAAGTAAATCGAAATCTAATATTCCCTTCCTTCATATCGATGATAGCACCGATAGTCCTTAGGAAAGGTCTACCAAGAATAATGGGGCATGTAGGATTACAATCAATGTCAAGCACAATGAAATCCACGGGTACATAGTTCCTATTTGCAATAATAAGAACATCATTGATCCCTACCATGGGTTTCTTGACAGTAGAATCAACAAGATGCAAATTAAGAGAACATTTTTCAATCTCATTAAAACCTAGAACATCACATAAAGACTTTGGAATCGCAGAAACACTAGCACCCAAATCACACCAAGCATTGCACTCATAGTTTTTGATTTTCATTTTGATGGTAGGTTCCCACTCATCATGAAGCTTTCTAGGGATAGAGACTTCCAATTCAAGTTTCTCTTTGAGAGATTTTATCATAGCTTCGACGATATGATCGGTAAAGGCTTTGTTTTGGCTATAAGCGTGTGGAGAGTTTAACATGGATTGCATCAAAAAAATGCATTCAGTCAAGGAGAAACTATCATAATTGAATTCCTTGAAATCCACGATAGTTATTTCATTACTACTCATAGTTTTAACATCTTCTACTCCACTTTTAATGCTTTTAGCATCAAGATAGATGGACTCTGAACCATTGGGGCACTTTTCAACCAAAGTGCATTCATATCCAGCCCCATAATCATTAGGTTTGACACAAGAAAACAAAGATTCAATGGGAGTCACACCAAGCACTTTAAGATCTTCGTGATTCTCATCACGAGAACACGCCTTTTAAGCCATTCTTGTCTAGCATGAACTTGGGCGGTTCTTTCTTGGCTCTCAATCATGGAAACACGCATAGCTTTCAAAGTTTCATCCAAGTTGATTTTGGGAGGAGCACATCTAACTTTCAAAGCATCAACATCACAAGAAATTCTATCCATGCTCTTATCCAAATCGCCAATTTTGAGCAGTTTTTCCTCTATGGACGCATTGAAAATCTTTTGAGAGTTGATGAACTCTTTGATATTACTCTCTAGATCAGAGGGTAATCTGTTGTAATTTCCATGAGTATTGTTGTAGGAGTTGCCAAATTTATTAGAGGAGTTACTAGGAAAAGGCCTAGGAACATAGTTCCTCTAACGGCATTGTTGTTGCCAAAGTTATTCCTACCAACAAAATTAACGTCCAAGCTAGCGTTGCTACTCTCAATCAAAGAAGACAAAGGCGTATCATTAGGATCCAAAGGAGCACTTATACTAGCAATCAAATTCATTAA
The DNA here is from genome assembly GCF_904849725.1 of Hordeum vulgare subsp. vulgare. Classification (NCBI taxonomy): domain Eukaryota; kingdom Viridiplantae; phylum Streptophyta; class Magnoliopsida; order Poales; family Poaceae; genus Hordeum; species Hordeum vulgare. The sequence continues at coordinate 63,412,883 of NC_058523.1, forward strand.
CTCATCCATCTTAGCACTCAACGAGTTAATTTCTTCTATAGCGTGTACCTTCTTACTAGTAGATGACCTTTCAGTGTGCCATTGAGAGTAGTTTGTCATGATGTTGTCTAAGAGCTTTGTGGCTTCCCCTAACGTGATTTCCATGAACGTTCCACCTGAGGCAGAGTCCAAGATATTTCTAGAAGCGAAATTCAAGCCAGCATAAAAGATTTGAATAATCATCCAAAGGCTCAAGCCATGAGCGGTACAATATCTAATCATTAATTTCATTCTCTCCCAAGCTTGTGCAACATGTTCATGATCAAGTTGCTTGAAATTCATGATATCATTATGGAGAGAGATGATCTTAGCCGGCGGAAAATACTTGGATATATAAGCATCTTTGCACTTATCCCAAGAATCGATACTATTTTTGGGCAAAGAAGAAAACCAAGTTTTTGCGCGATCTCGCAACGAGAAAGGAAAAAGCTTCAATTTAATCACGTCATTATCCACATCTTTTTTCTTTTGCATATCGCAAAGCTCAATGAAGGTATTCAGATGGGATGCGGCATCTTCACTAGGAAGGCCAGATAATTTCTCTTTTATAACAAGATTCAGCAAAGCGGTATTGATTTCGTATGACTCCGCACTAGTGGCGGGAGCAATCGGAGTACTAATAAAATCATTATTATTAGTATTCGAGAAGTCACAAAGTTTGGTGTTTTCGTTCAAGGTGAATTCAGCAAGCAAGCAAGCACACAAGAAAACAAAGAGCAGGCAAGAAAAAAGGCGAACGAAAAGGCGAACGAAAAAGCCAAATTGGTGAAGTGGGGGAGAGGAAAACCAGAGGCAACTGGCAAACAAAGTAAATGCAAGAGATGAGTTTGCGACACCTACTTGGATGAGCTTGACTTGATCTTCCTCCCCGGCAACGTCGCCAGAAATTCTTCTGCTATCCCAGAGACAACAGCGCCATAAATTGACACGTTGATAAAGGGTGGGCTTGCGTTGGTTTTTCCCTTGAAGAGGAAAGGGTGATCCAGCACATGAGCAGTAAGTATTTCCCTCAGTTTGAGAACGAGAGTATCGATACAGAAGGAGGGTCTCGTCAAGTCCAGAGTACGTGCGCAAACACAAACAAGCTTGCACCCAACGCTTCAAAGGGGTTGTCAATCCCTTCAAGATTGTTTGCAAAGTGAGATCTGAAGGCGGAAAGTGCAATGAAGTAAAAATTGTAAGGCTGAAAATATGGTGTGGAGTAGACCCTGGGGGCCATAGTGTTCACTAAAGGCTTCTCTCAAAATAGAAGTATTACGGTGGGTGAACAAATTACTGTCGAGCAATTAATAGAACGGCGCAAAGTCATGACGATATCTAAGGCAATGATCATACATATAGGCATCACGTCTGAGACAAGTAGACCGATACTTTCCGCATCTACTACTATTACTCCACACATCGACCTCTATCCAGCATGCATCTAGTGTATTGAGTTCATGACGAATAGAGTAACACTTTAAGCAAGATGACATGATGTAGAGGGATAATCTCAAACCAATGATGAAAACCCCATCTTTTTACCCTTGATGGCAACAACATGATGCGTGCCTCTCTACCCCTTCTGTCACTGGGTGAGGTCACCGCACGGTATGAACCCAAAACCAATCACTTCCCTCATTGCAAGAATCATAAATCTAGTTGGCCAGACAAAACCCACAACTCAAAGAGAATTACAAGGATATGAAATCATGCATAAGAGAGATCAGAAGAAACTCAAATAAGATTCATCAATAATCTGATCATAAATGCACAATTCATCAGATCTCCACAAACACACCGCAAAATAAGATTACATCGGATAGATCTCCATGAAGATCATGGAGAACTTTGTATTGAAGATCCAAGAGAGAGAAGAAGCCATCTAGTTACTAGCTATGGACCCGAAGGTCTATGGTGAACTACTCACGCATCATCGGAGTGGTCATGGTGTTGATGAAGAAGCCCTCCGTATCCGAATCCCCCCTCCGACAGGGCACCAGAACGTGCCCCAGATGGGATCTTGCAGAGATAGAAGCTTGCGGCGGCGGAAAAGTATTTTCGTGGATCTCTCTCGCAGTTTTGGAATTTTTAGGAATTTATAGGCGGAAGAGGTAGGGCAGACGAGCCACAGGGGGCCCACAAGCCTGCTAGGCGCGGCCCCCCTGGCCGCGCCTAGGGGGCTTGTGGGGTCCCCTGGTGGCCCCTACCTTCGTTCTCAAGTCTCGTGCATATCTTCTGTTCTGGAAAAAATCTTTTCGGAAGTTTTATTCCGTTTGGACACCGTTTAAAATCCTCCTCTGAAAAGGGTCAAAAACATGGAAAAAACAGGAACTGGCACTTGACACTGAGTTAATAAGTTAGTCCCAAAAAATATATAAAAGGCATACAAAATATCCAAAGTTTGACAAGATAATAGCATGGAACTATCGAAAATTATAGATACGTTGGAGACGTATCAAGCATCCCCAAGCTTAACTCCTGCTCGTCCTTGAGTAGGGAAGTGACAAAGACTGAATTTTTGATGTGGAATGCTACCTAGCATAGTTGTCCTTTGTAACTTCTTTCATGTGACATGAATGTTGAGATCCGTAAGGTTCAAAGCAATAGTTTTCTATTGACATGAAAACAATAATACTTCAAGCAAACTAGCAAGGTAATCATGAACTTTCGAAATAACAAGGCCAAAGAAAGTTATCCCTACAAAATCATATAGTGTGGCTATGCTCCATCATCCCCACACAACTAATTTAGATCATGCACAACCCCGGTATTTGCCAAGTAATTGTTTTTGCACTCTTACTTTCTCAAACTTTTTTCTACTCTGACGCAATACATGAGCGTGAGCCATGGGTATAGCACTATGGTGGAATAGAGTGTGGTGGTGGTTGTGAGACAAAAAGGAGGAGATGGTCACATTGACTCGGCGTATAAAAGGGCTATGGAGATGCCCATTAATAGATATCAATGTGAATGAGTAGGGATTGCCATACAAAGGATGCACTAGAGCTACAAGTATGTGAAAGCTCAAAAGGATAACTAGTGGGTGTGCATCCAACTTGCTTCCTCACGAAGACCTAGAGCAATTTTGAGAAAGCCCATCATTGGAATATACTAGCCAAGTTATATCATAAAGATTCCCACTAGTATATGGTGGTGAAAAAACAAGAGGCTCTTAATCATGAAGAACATGGTGCTATATTGAAGCACAAGTGTGGAAAGAGATAGTAGCATTGTCCCTTCTCTCTTTTTCTCTCTTTTTTTGTTTGGGCTCTTGGGCCTCTTTTTCTCTTTTTTGTGGGAAACTTTGGCCTCTTTTTTTTTATTTACTCACATGGGACAATGCTCTAATAATGATGATCATCACACTTTTATTTACTCACAACTCAAAGCTCAGAACGATGATGACTCTATAGGAAATGCCTCCGGCAGTGTACCGGGATGTTCAACGATCTAGCTTGGCGTATGACATTGAAACATCTCGCTAGCTATCTTACGATCATGCAATGGTAATATGAGAGTGATGACACAAGTCGTGAGTTGGAACGGTGGGAGTTGCATTGCAATATATCTCGGAATGGCTATGAAAATGCCATAGTAGGTATGTATGGTGGCAGTTTTGAGGAAGGCATATGGTGGGTTTGTGCTCCGGCGAAAATTGCGCGGTACTAGAGAGGCTAGCAATGGTGGAAGGTGAAAGTGCATCTATACCATGGACTCACATTAGTCATGAAGAACTCACATACTTATTGCGAAAGTTTTTATTAGTAATCAAAACAAAGTGCTAAACGCATACTCCTAGGGGAAGGTTTGGTAGGTGTTAACCATCGCGCGATCCCGACCGCAACACGAAGGATGATAATCAATAGATCAATTATGCTCCGACTTCCTAACATAGCGGTTCAACATACGTGCATGTTACGGGAATCACTAACTTCAACACAAGTATTTCTACATTCATAACACCCTATTAACATAACTCTTAATATTACCAAATCCACGTCTCAAAACTAATTGAGGGGAATCAAACTTCTCTTTCTAATCAAAGCACATGAAGATGGAAGTTTTATTGTATGCTCTTTGGGTACCTATCACCTTTGGGACTACTTTCATAGCGCAAGCCAACTACCAAGTTACACACCGCCGTGCTCTAAAAGATCTAAGTGAAGCACATAGATCAAAATGGTCTAGCTCAAAAGATATAAGTGAAGCACAATGAGCGTTCTAGCAAATTCACGATGAGTGCATGTCTCTCTCAAAGGTGTGCAGCAAGGATGATTGTGACACAACAAAAGAAAATACTCCTACGATACAAGACACTCCAAGAAAAACACGTATCATGTGGTGAATAAAAATATAGCTCCAAGTAATGTTACCGATGGATTGAAGACGAAAGAGGGGATGCCTTTCTGGGGCATCCCCAATCTTAGGCTTTTTGGTGTCCTTGAATTTGACTTGGGATGCCTTCGACATCCCCAATCTTGATCTATTTCCACTCTTTATTCCTTTGTCCATGAGAACATCACCCAAAACTTGAAAACTTCACAACACAAAACTTAAACAGAAACTCGTGATATCATTAGCACAAGAAAACAAACTACCACCTCTTTAGGTACTGTAGCAATCTTGATTTCTATTTATATTGGTGTTAGATTACTGTATTCTCACTTTTCCATGGCTAGTACCCCCCGATACTATCTATAGTTTCATCAAAACAAGCAACCAACTCAACAAAAACAGAATCTGTCGAAAACAGACCAGTCTGTAGCAATCTGTATACTTCGTATACTTATGGTACCTCAACAATTCTGAAAAATTACGGCTGCCTGGGAAAAATGCAAAGAAACCAGAAGCAAAAGGAATCAACTCAAAAGCTCTTTCGGAATAAAAATTAAAAATAAGTTCTTGAGCATAAAGTTTCTGTCTTTTTCCAGCAGGATCAAACAACCAACACCAAACTAGTCATAAAGGTTTTGCTTGGGTCAAACACAAAAAGAAACACAAAAAAGACAATCATAACAGAATTATGATGGTGTGGACGCAACAAAATAGAAAGCAAAAAAGCAAAGATAAATTCATTGGGTTGCCTCCCAACAAGCGCTATTGTTTAACGCCCTTATCTAGGCATTGATAATTCAATGATGCTCACATAAAAGATAGCAATCGAACACGAAGAGAGCATCATGAAACATGTGACAAACATATCTAAGTCTAACATACTTCCTATGCATAGGCATTTTGTAGGAAAACAAATTGGCAAGACAACCAATAGATACCAAATGCAAGGAAGAAGAAAGAGACAATAACAATCTCAACATAACGAGAGGTAATTTGGTAACATGAAAGTTTCTACCACAATATTTTCCTATCTCATAGCAATTACATGTGGGATCAAAATCAAAATCAACAATATAGCTATCACATAGGATATTCTTTTCATGATCCACATGCATGCAAAGTTGACGCTCTTCAAAAATAGTGGGATTATCATCAACTAAAGTCATGACTTCTCCAAACCCACTTTCAATATTATTGCAAACATCATAATCATCATGAGGGTTAAACAAATTTTCAAGATCATAAGAAAAATTATCACCCCAATCACGATCATTGCAACAAGTAGTGGACATAGCAAAACTAGCATCCCCAAGCTTAGGGTTTTGCATATTTTTAGCATGATTGTCACTAATAGGATTTATAGTGAAACCATTGCAATCATGCTTTTTATTCAAGGAGCCCTCGTGAATCACTTCATAAATTTCTTCATCACAATCTTCATATTCACGCATTTCAAGAAAAACTCCATAGAGAAAGTCAAGTGCACTCAACTCACTAGCAATTGGATCAACATAATTGGATCTCTTAGATAGATTAGCAAGTGGATGAGGATCCATATGAATAGCTTTTCAACAATCGAAGATGCAAGCATATTGAAGGCACAAAGCACACAAGCAAGAGAAATCAAGCGAAAGAAAAGGGCGAACGAAAAAGGCAAATATTTTTGTAAATTTTTGTTTTTCAGAAGTGGGGGAGAGGAAAACGAGAGGCAAAAAAAAGTAAATGCAAGAGATGAGTTTGTGACACTTACTTGGATGAGTTCTTGACTTGATCCTCCCCGGCAACGGCGCCAGAAATCCTTCTGCTACGGCGACAGAAATGCCCGGCAACGGCGCCATAAATCCTTCTGTTGCCTCTTGAGCTTGCGTTGGTTTTTTTCCTTTAAGACGAAAGGGTGATGCAGCACAGGAGCAGTAAGTATTTCCCTCAGTTTGAGAACCAAGGTATCAATCCAGTAGGAGAATCGTGCCAAGTCCAGAGTACCTGCGCAAACACAAAAGAGCTTGCACCCAACGCTATAAAGGGGTTGTCAATCCCTTCAAGATTGATTGCAAAGTGAGATCTGAAGGCGGAAAGTCCAACGAAGTAAAAGTGTAAGGCTGAAAATATGATGTGAAGTAGACCCGGGGGCCATATTGTTCACTAGAGGCTTCTCTCAAAATAGAAAATAATACGGTGGGTGAACAAATTACTGTCGAGCAACTGATAGACCCGCACAAAGTCTTGACGATATCTAAGGCAATGATCATACATATAGGCATCACGTCCGAGACAAGTAGACCGATACTTTCTGCATCTACTACTATTACTCCACACATCGACTGCTATCCAGCATGCATCTAGTGTATTGAGTTCATGACGAACAGAGTAACGCCTTAAGCAAGATGACATGATGTAGAGGGATAAACTCAAACCAATGATGAAAACCCCATCTTTTTACCCTTGATGGAAACAACACGATGCGTGCCTCGCTGCCCCTTCTGTCACTGGGAGAGGTCACCGCATGGTATGAACCCAAAACCAAGCACTTCTCCCATTGCAAGAATCATAGATCAAGTTGGCCAAACAAAACCCACAACTCGAAGAGAATTACAAGGATATGAAATCATGCATATAAGAGATGAGAAGAAACTGAAATAAGATTCACAGATAATCTGATCATAAATCCACAATTCATCAGATCTCGACAAACACACCACAAAAGAAGATTACATCGGATAGATCTCCTTGAAGATCATGGAGAACTTTGTATTGAAGATCCAAGAGAGAGAAGAAGCCATGTAGCTACTAGCTATGGACCCAAAGGTCTATGGTGAACTACTCACGCATCATCGGAAGGTCATGGTGTTGATGAAGAAGCCTTCCTTATCCGAATCCCGCCTCCAGCAGGGCACCAGAACGTGTCCCAGATGGGATCTTGCGGAGACAGAAGATTACGGCGGCGGAAAAGTATTTTCGTGGATCTCTCTCGCAGTTTTGGAATTTTTAGGAATTTGTAGGCGGAAGAGGTAGGGCAGACAAGCCGCAGGGGGGCCCACAAGCCATCTAGGCGCACCCCCTGGCCGCGCCTAGGGGGCTTGTGGGGTCCCCTGGTGGCCCCTGCCTTGGTTCTCAAGTCTCGTGCGTATCTTCTGTTCCGGAAAAAAATCTTTTCGGAAGTTTTATTCCGTTTGGACACCGTTTAAAATCCTCCGCTGAAAAAGCTCAAAAACATGGAAAAAACAGGAACTGACACTTGGCAGTGAGTTAATAAGTTAGTCCCAAAAAAGATATAAAAGGCATACAAAACATCCAAAGTTTGATAAGATAATAGCATGGAACCATCAAAAATTATAGATACGTTGGAGACGTATCAACTACCCAAGTATAATAGGTACTTAAGGCACAAAATGATTTTCTCAATGAGATGATTAGTAAAAGCAATGATCATGTTGTTAGAGTTGTGACTAGAGGTGGTAGAATGACTCAGGAACCTTTGTATCCTGAGGGCCATCCTAAGAGAATTGAGCAAGAATCTCAGAGATATAATATTAATGTACGTGGTCCTTATAATAAAAAGAAAAATAATGATGATAGGACTTTGCATGATGCTAGTGAACCTGTTATAGAGTTACATGAAAACCCAAATGATATCTCTATTTCTGATGCTGAGACACAATCTGGTAATGAACATGAGCCTAGCGATAATATTAATGATGATGTTCATCTTGATGCTCAACCTAGTAATGACAATGATGTGGAGACTGAACCTGCAGTTGATCTTGACGACCCAACACCTAAGAATAAGAGATATGATAAGAGAGATTTTGTTGCTAGGAAGCATGTTACAGAAAGAGAACCATGGGTTCAGAAACCCATGCCCTTTCCTCATAAACCATCCAAAAAGATGGATGATGAGGATTTTGAGCGCTTTGCTAAAATGTTGAGATATGTTTTCTTACGTATGCGCTTAACTGATATTCTGAAAATGTCTCCCTATGCTAAGTACATGAAAGATATTGTTAGTAATAAAAGAAAGATACCAGAAGCTGAGATCTCCACCATGCTTGCTAAATACACTTTTAAGGGTGGAATACCAAAGAAATTAGGAGATCCCGGAGTACCTACGATACCATGCTCCATTAAAGGAAATTATGTTAAAACTCCTTTATGTGACCTTGGAGCTGGTGTTAGTGTTATGTCGTTCTCTTTATATCGTAGACTTGACTTGAATCAATTGACACCTACTGAAATCTATCTTCAAATTGGTGATAAATCAACTGCTTTACCTACCGGTATTTGTGAGGATGTTCCTGTTGTGGTTGCAAACGTTACTATCTTAACGGACTTTGTTATTCTTGATATTCCCGAGGACGACAGCTTGTCGATCATCCTTGGTAGACCCTTTCTAAATATTGCAGGGGCTGTTATTGACTGCAACAAAGGCAATGTCACTTTTCATGTCAATGGTAATGAGCATATGGTACACTTTCCAAAGAAGCAATCTCAACTTCATAGCATCAAATCCATTAAAAAAATTCCAACATTCATTATTGGAGACTTTGAATTCCCTCTTCCTACTGCCAAGAAGAAATATGATATACTTATTGTTGGGAACATGCATGCCCCCATTGAGGTAACCTAGTGTTATTCAAAAGTTTTCCGGTTCCATGTCATTCGAAAAAAGTTTGTGAATAAGACTTGATCAACCTTATTGATGTATTTTTTTGACGGACACGAGATGGATGAAATTAGAAAGCACAACTTTCTGTACTTAACTTTTATTTTCCGTTCCTTAGTTTTATTTTAGTAAAAAAGTTATTATTTCCATGTTTTCCGTTTTACCCATGCAGTAGAAAAATATCCTAAAAATAAAAGTTCTCAGAACTCCTTGAAAATTACTATGATTTTTTCTAGGATATTTAAGAATTTCTAGTACTAAGAACACATCAGGGGGCTACACCAGTGGGCCACAAGCCTGTAGGGCACGACCACCCCCCTGAGCGCTCCCCTGGCTTGTGGGTCCCACATGGGCCCCCTTCACTTATTCCAGTACCCATCCGCTCCTTCTTCCTCCAGAAAAAATCCCACCATTGATCAAACCCGTGTTTTAGCTCATCTTGTTGCCATTTTTGATCTCCTTGCTCAAAGCTTCATTTGCAAAACTATTTTAGGGGATTGTTCATCGGTATGTGACTCCTCCAATGGTCCAATTAGTTTTTGTTCTAGTTCTTTATATATTGCAAAATCTTGTTGCTGTGGTGACCTTGTTCTTGAGCTTGCATGTCAAATTTGCAGGGTCCCAAGTAGTATTGATGCATGATATGGCTTCTAGGCACTTGTGGGAGTAGTTGCTATAAGTTTTGATTGAGTTTGTTCATTTCTATTTGGAGTCACTAAAAATTTCAGATTTATTTTTTAGAAAAAGTAAAATGTTTAGGAAAATATACCAAGGTGGTTCCTTGAGCAAGAAGACCCCGAGACTCGCGATACACGAGCCCAACCTTGAACACCCAAGGGAAGCTCAAGTGTGGCCTTGCGAATGGCCATCGGAATCATTCATGGTCCATGCTGGATTCAAGGAAGAATTTTGCGCGTATACACGAAATGATGGCCTTGAAGATTGCGTTTCACGCCAATGCAAGCAATATATATGAACTCACTAATTCCTTCATGCGGAGGTTTGAATTTTTGTCCAGGCGTAACACACATTCCGTTCAATTTAAACTTTATGATGAATCTTATACTATGGACCTAGAAGATTTTAACCATGCATGCAAAATTCCACAATGGGGTAGCTTTAATGATCCTCACAAAGCTGAATATAATTATTTTATTGCTAGGGGATAAACTGGAAATATTACACAGGCTAGCGTGGGGAGCATTCATTTTCCTGCCATACATTATCTTGCTCTCTTCATAGGTAGATGTATTAACGGTAAACATGAGCATTGCCACCTTTGTGTACCTGACCTTAGCATTCTTAAGAGTGCGGTCATGGGTGATAGACGCTATAACTTAGGAGCTATTATTGCTAGGAGGCTACACAAAAATATTAAGGACAAATATTTCTTTGGTGGAATTTATGCCACCCGTGTAGCCAATTATCTTAGGATACCTATAAAGGAGAATGATATTGAGCTACCACCTGCTTTTCTTGATTTTCAGGCTATGGTGCACTACCAGTTCCTCAAGAGAAATGAACAACATCTCCTATATCGACTAATTTTTTATAGACAACATTTTGTCCATATTACCCTTCCTGCTCCTGCCTTCTTTAACTTTCAGGAAAAGCAAAGGTACTTCATAACCAGAGAGGAGGCACACGAGTACGAGAGAGAGGCAAAGGCAGCTCGCCTCCATGCTGAAGCTGTTCAGGCGGCAGCTGCCGCAGCCCTGTACAACCCCAACTATGACTTTGGATATTATTCGGGCCAGCCATGGCCTTAGACCAACTTAGGCCAAAAGCCTAAGCTTGGGGGAGTACGTATTTACCTTCTAGTTTGTTTCATACTTTTTCATTGTACTTTTTCATACTTTTTCATTGTACCATCCATGATAGTTTATTTCTTCCTTTTGATTTCTTATTGTGTGTTTCATTAACCTTGAGAAAATCCAAAAAAAGTTCTAGCTTTACCTTCTAGTTTGTTTAGTTGTAGTGTTAAAAGAAAACCCAAAAATATTTTTCGTTCTTCTTTTGCTTGTTGGGGGCTTCCCCGTGTAAATAGTTTTCCTTTCTTCTTTGGGTCAAAAGGAGAAGACCACGATCACACGCTGAGTGGATCTCATATTTGTTATCATTTATCTATCAGAGAGTCCATACTACTTTGTCTTCTCCTTTGAGTTATTGCTTGCATATTCCAGCTTAGTCCAATGCACGAACACTCTTATTATTATTTTTCACACCATTCGGTCGTGCAAGTGAAAGGAAATAATGACGATACATGATGAAGTGACGGAGATGGAGAAAAGTAGGTATGAGCTCGACCTATTTTGTTTTTGTAAATATGATTAGCTCATCGTTCTGGATTCCGCTCATATGAATTGAACATGTTTGCAAGGACAATTAGAGATTACAGTTACTTATGCCATGCTTAATTTGCTAGGAGTGAATAATGGTTTGTCTTGAGTGCCAACATACATATTAAAATGGTTGTGATGTAGTATGATAGAATGGTATCCTCCTCCGAATGATTCGAGTAGCTTAACTTGGCACATGTTCACGCATGTAGTTGAAACAAAATCAACATAGCCTATACGATGTTTATGTTCATAGTGATTTATATCCTACTCATGCTTACATTCAATGTTGGTTAATCTCAAAGCATGTTTATGACTGTTGTCGCTCTCTAGTTGGTTGCTTCCCAGTCTCTTGCTAGCCTTCACTTGTACTAAGCGGGAATACTGATTGTGCATCCATTTCCACAAACCCAAAGTTGTTCCATATGAGTCCGCCATACCTACCTATATGCGGTATTTACCTGTCGTCCCAAGTAAATTTGCATGTGCCATTCTCTATGCCTTCAAATAAGTATTCTGTTTTGTATGCCCGAATCGCTCATGTAGTGACTAGAGGCTATCAGTATCTCCCATGCTTGGTGGGTTATTATCAAGATATGTCTTGATTCACTATCATTCACGAGAAAGTGGCTGGTAATCGGGATGCGCAGTTCCATGCTCAAAAGTTAAATCAAACTTAATGAAACAAAGCTCCCCCAGGATTGTTGTTTGTATGGACAGTACCCGTGGATGTGGCCCGCCGAGGAATGTGATTGATTAGTGGAGGGGGAGTAAAAACCTTACTATTCTGTTTGGGAACCGCCTATAATGTATTTAGCATGGAAGATATTGAGAACTTTTAGTTGTTATGTTGACAATGAAAGCATACGACCCAAAATTTTGATTCATCCTTGTTTTAAAAGCTCGAGCTGTGGCACCTCCGCAAATCAATGCTTCCCTCTGCGAAGGGCCTATCTGTTTTACTTTATTGTTGATTCATCCTCTTCTTATAAAAAGGCACCAGTTAGAGAGAACCCCCATCATCTGTATGCTTTGCTATTAATTGATATTGAGTATGAGTATCACTAGATCTCTTTTACCATGAATTACAATGTCTAGTCAGTCCTTGTTCTTTGGAGGTGCTCCGCATTTATGTTTTGCGGTCTCAGAAAGGGCTAGCGAGATACCAGTTTATCATATTGTATTATGATTGTTTTGATTAAAATGTTGTCATCCGAGACTTATTATTATTGCTCGCTAGTTGATTATGCCATTGATATAAGTAAACATGAGACCTAAATATTATTGTGAATGTGGTTAGTCTATAATATGAGCTGAAAATCTAAACATAAGTTAGACATATTTACAACAACAAGATCAAACAAAGTTTGTAAAAGTTTTCTTTATCACTTTTCAGTTTATCAACTGAAAGTGCTTGAGGACAAGCAAAGGTTTAAGCTTGGGGGAGTTGATACGTCTCCAACGTATCTACTTTTCCAAACTCTTTTGCCCTTGTTTTGGACTCTAATTTGCATGATTTGAATGGAACTAACCCGGACTGACGTTGTTTTTAGTAGAATTGCCTTGGTGTTATTTTTGTGCAGTAATAAAATTTCTCGGATCGACCTGAAAATTTACAAGGAATATTTTTGGATTTAATAAAAAATACCGGCGAAAGAATCTACCCGAGAGGGGCCACCCCCAGGCCACAAGCCTGCAGGGAACGCGCCCCCTAGGCCGCGCCCCCTAGGCTTGTGGGGACCCTGAAGCTCGATCAACCTCGTTTCCACTCCTATATATTCCCATTTGTGGAGAAAAAAAATCAGAGAGAAGAGTTCACCGCGTTTACAATACGGAGCCGCCGCTGATACGCCTCCGTATTATCTACTTTTCCGAACTCTTTTGCCCTTGTTTTGGACTCTAATTTGCATGATTTGAATGGAACTAACCCGGACTAACGATGTTTTCAGCAGAATTGCCATGGTGTTGTTTTTGTGCAGAAATAAAAGTTCTTGGAATGACCTGAAAATTTACAAAGAATTTTTCTGGAATTAATGAAAAATACCTGCTCAAAGATCCACCGGAGGAGGTGAGCCAGTGGGCCACAAGCCTAGGAGGCGCGGCCACCCCCCTAGCCGCGCCTGGCAGGCTTGTGGGGCCCACAGAGCTCCACCGCCTCCAATCACAGCTCTATATATTCTGTTTCGCCCGGTAAAAAATCAAGGAGAAGGATTCATCGCGTTTTACGATACGGAGGCGACGCCACCTCCTGTTCTTCATCTCGAGGGCAGATTTGGAGTCCGTTCTGGGCTCCGAAGAGGGGAAATTGTCGCCATCGTCATCATCAACCTTCCTTCATCGCCAATTCCATGATGCTCTTCACCGTTCGTGAGTAATCTCATCGTAGGCTTGCTGGACGGTGATGAGTTGGATGAGATCTATCATGTAATCGAGTTAGTTTTGACGGGGATTGATCCCTAGTATCCACTATGTTCTGAGATTGATGTTGCTACTACTTTGCCATATTTAATGCTTGTCACTAGGGCCCGAGTGCCATGATTTCAGATCTGAACCTATTCTGTTGTCGGCAATATATGTGTGATTTAGAACCTATCTTTCAAGTTGTAGTCACCTACTATGTGTTATGACCCGGCAACCCCAGAGTGACAATAGCCGGAACCACTCCCGGAGATGACCATAGTATGAGGAGTTCATGTATTCACCAAGTGTTAATGCGTTGGTCCAGTTCTTTATTAAAAGGAGAACCTTAATATCCTATAGTTTCCATTAGGATCCCGCTGCCATGGGAGGGATGGACAATAGATGTCATGCAAGTTCTTTTCCCTAAGCACGTATGACTACATACGGAATACATGCCTACATTAGATTGACGAACGGGAGCTAGTTACTTATCTCTGTGTGTTATAGCTGTTACATGATGAATCACATCCGGCATAAGCATCCATCACTGATCCAATGCCTACGAGTCTTTTACTACTGGTCCTTGCTACGTTACTTTGTCGCTACTACTGTTGTTGCTGTTGTTACTTTGTCGCTACTGCTGTTACTCTGCTGCTACTCGTTACAGTTGCTACTGCTGCTATCATACTACCTTGCTACCGATACTTTGCTGCAGACACTAAATCTTTCAGGTGTGGTTGAATTGACAATCAGCTGCTAATACTTGAGAATATTCTTTAGCTTCCCCTTGAGTCGAATCAATAAATTTGGGTTGAATACTCTACCCTCGAAAACTATTGTGATCCCCTATACTTGTGGGTTATCAAGACTATTTTCTGGCGCCGTTGCCGGGGAAGCACAACTATATTCTCTAAGTCACTTGGGATTTACGTCTGCTGGTAACTATGAGGAATCTGATAGATCCAAGAACTGAAATCTTGCCTTCCACTACGAGGACAGGTAAGGAACTGCCATCTAGCTCGGCACTTGATACACCTTCAGTTATGAGTAAGTTTGCGACATCACCTCCTTCTAGAAATCTTGATATGTCGCCTGTGCTTGATGATGCTACTTCTGCTGCCCATGATGCTTATGATGATGCTATGCTTGATACCATGCCTGATGATGCTATGCTTGATACTATGCCTGATGGTACTATGCTTGATACTATGCCTGATGATGTTATGCTTGATACTGCTTTGCCACTAGGTGCATTCCTTGATGCACAAATTGCTAGAATTGCTGCTAGATGTGATGATACTTCTGAAACTGCTGATACTATTGAAGTATAACCTGCTTTTTTGCCTGCTAGAACTAGCTCTCCTATGCCCGAATTGCGTGTTATGCCTGAGCGCTATGTTATGGAGGGATAGATAGCTGAGGACTTTCTTGCTTGTAAGGATAGCTATGATGTTGAGAAATTACTGCGCAAGTGGAAAGAAAAATCTCTAAATGCTAGGATGAAATACGACCCGAAGTTTGCTACTTCGCCTATCTTTGTGACCAATGACGATTATGAATTCTCTGTCGACCCTGAGTTAATCACTGTAGTCGAATCTGATCCTTTTCACGATTATGAGTCTGAAACGGTTGTAGCCCATCTTACCAAACTGCACGATATAGCCACCCTATTCACTAGTGAGGAAAAGATCCGCCACTACTATATCCTCAAGCTGTTTCCTTTCTCGCTAAAGGATGATGCTAAGACCTTGTTCACTTCTCTTGCTCCTGGTTGTGTGCGTAGCCCCCAAGATATGGTCTACTACTTCTCTGAAAAATATTTCCCTGCCCATAAGAAGCAAGCTGCCTTGCAGGAAATATACAACTTTGCTCAAGCTGAAGAAGAGAGTCTCCAACTACTGAATGCTTTGCCTGATCACCCTCTTGAGAAGAATTGAAATACTTGATATCTTCTAGAATGGACTTACCGATGCTTCCAAAGACCACCTAGATAGCTGTGCGGGTTGTGTTTTTAGGCAACGAACCGTAGAACAAGCTAAGATTCTGTTGAATAACATCTTGTGCAATGAGAATGCTTGGACTATTCTCGAACCACCTCCTAAGACAACTATGAAGAAAGGAGGTATTCTATTCCTCAGCCCTGAAGATATGCAAGAAGCCAAGAAATCTATGCGAGAGAAAGGCATTAAGTCTGAAGATGTCAAAAATCTACCACCTATCGAAGAGATCCATGGTCTTGATAACCTGATACACGTAGTAGTTGTAAATTCTCTCCGTAGGTTTGATGAGAGTGATATTCCTTTTGATAAACCTGCTAGCTTATGCCTGGATGAATTTGATAACTTTGTTGCCAAACAACAGAGTTTCAATGATTATGTCAGCAGACAATTGGAACAGAATGCTCGTATAATTAGTCATTTAAGTGCTTGTGTGGACAGAAACGTCAACGATCTTAAGCTTCTGAGTAAACATGCCTCTATGGTTACTACTCAGGTAGAACAAGTACTTAAAGCTCAAAATGACTTGCTCAATGAGTTGAATGCCAATTCTGTCAGAGTCGTCACTAGAGGCGGTAGAATGACCCAGGAACCTTTGTATCCTGAGGGTCATCCAAAGAGAATTGAACAAGATTCTCAAGGAGTTAGCACTGATGCACCTAGTCATCCTAGAAAGAAGAAGAAAGATGATAGGAACCTGCATGCTAACAACCCTGTTGCTGCTACACCTGAGAGTCCAAATGATGTCTCTGTCTCCGATGCTGAAACATAATCTGGTGTTGATCATGAGCCTAATGATAATATCAATAGTAATGTTCATGTTGATGCTGAACCTAGCAATGATAAGGATGTGGAGATTGAACCTGTTGATCTTGATAACCCACAGCCTAAGACTAAGAGATACGATAAGAATGACTTCGCTGCTAGGAAGCATGGTAAAGAAAGGGAACCATGGGTTCAGAAACCTATGCCATTTCCTCCCAAACCATCCAAGAAAAAGGATGATGAGGATTTTGAGCGCTTCGTTGAAATGATTACACCTGTCTTTCTGCAAATGCGTTTGACAGATATGATCAAAATGTCTCCGTATGCTAAGTATATGAAAGATATTGTGACTAATAAGAGGAGGATACCTGAGGTTGAGATTTCCACCATGCTCGCTAATTATACCTTGAAGTGTGGAACTCCCAAGAAACTAGGTGATCTCGGTGTGCTCACTATACCTTGCTCCATTAAAGGCAACTATGTTAGAACTACATTATGCGATCTTGGAGCCGGTGTTAGTGTTATGCCTCTCTCTCTTTATCGTAGGCTTGAACTGGATAAGTTGACACCCATTGAAATCTCTCTGCAAATGGCCGACAAATCAACTGCTTTCCCTATCGGCATTTGCGGGGATGTGCTTGTTGTGGTTGCTAACGTCACTATCTTAACATACTTTGTTATTTTTGATATTCCCGAGGACGATGCCATGGCTGTCATCCTCGGAAGACCCTTTTTAAACACTGCAAGGGCTGTTATAGATTGCAACAAAGGCAATGTCACTTTCCATGTCAATGGTAATGAGCATACGGTGCAATTTCCGAAGAAACAATATCGAGTACATTGCATCAATGCTATCGAAAAGACTTCATCGATTCTTATTGGGAGCTTTGAATACCCTATTCCTCGTGTTAAGATGAAGTATGATTTGCTTGTTGGGGAAATACACATCCCCATTGAGGTGACCTAGTGACTATTCGTAAATTCTCCGTCTTCTTTTGCAATTCGAGAAGTTCTATCGAGGGGATTTGATCAACCCCATTGACGGATTTCTTTTGATGACCATGAGATGGATGAATCAAGGAGTCACAAACCTCTGTTTTAAGCTTTCACCTTCGGTTGCTTAGAATAAAAATGATAGATTTAGTTTAGTTTTCCCTGTTTTCTGATTTAGCGTCCGGTAGAAAAGTACCCCGAAAATAAAAGTTCTCCGAACGTCCTGAAAATCAACTATGATTTTTTCTGGAATTTTTGAAAAATAATGAGGCGAAGAGCTTGTCTGGGGGCTGCACGAGTGGGCCACAAGCCCTGGAGGCGCGGGCACCCCCTGGCCGCGCCACCGAGGCTTGTGGGGCCCACATGCACCCCTCCACTCATTCTTGCTCTAATCTGGTTCTCCTACCTCCAGAAAAAATCGTTTCGTAGCTCAAACCCGTGTTCTTGCTCCTCTTGCTGGGATTTTCGATCTCTTTGCTCAAAGCACCATTCTCCGAACTGTTTTGGGGAAAGTACTCCTTGGTAAGTGACTCCTCCATTGGTCCAATTAGTTTTTTCTCTAGTGCCTTATACTTCGCGTATTTTTGCCGCCTTGGTGACCATGTTCTTGAGCTTTGCATGCTAATTTTAGCTGGTCCCAAGTATTTTTGATGCGTAATATGGCCTCTAGGTACTTGTGGGAGTAGTTGCTACAAGTTTTGTTGAGCTTTATTCACTTTTCCTTAGAATCACTAAAAATTTCAGAAATTTTCAAAGATAGAAAAGGGAAAAGATGAGGAGGTTCTTAAGAGGCTCGTCAAGCCATGACCCCAAGGATGATGGGAGTGAGAAGAAGCCCAAGTATATGGTCCCTCGAGTCGCAGAAGTTCGAGCGTGCGAGTGGCCAAGTGACGTGTTCTTACACGCCGCTGGAATTTATGAGGACTTTTATCACTTGGTGGAGAACGCATGCCTTACTGCCTTCGTTGAAGATAAGTGTTTGCAATACCTCCTCCTCACTAATATCTTCGTACAAAGCTTTAACTTCTATCCGAGGAAGGATCCTCCTATGGTTGAGTTCAAACTTTATGATATCCCCCAGCGCATGTCACTCCAGGATTTTTGCAATGTTTGCAAATTACCTTACGTTGGGGATATTCATTAAACCTCGTCCACGGGACTTGGAAGCTTTCATCGATACAATTGCTGTAGGAGAGGAGAGAGGAGTGTCTTGCGCTAGAGTTGCTAGCATACATTTTCCCGTGCTTCCGTACTTCTCATATTCGTGGGAAAATGTTTGATTGGCCGTGGGAAAGCTGGGTCACTTAGTTCCCCAGATCTTGCGGTCTTGCGTGAAGCACTTTATAATGATAAAACTTATAGCTTGGGCGCTATAGTAGCTCAACGGTTGAACACGAACCGTTCTATGGGCATTGTCTATGGAGGTATCTATGCTACTCGTCTTGCTAGACACTTTGAGATACCTATTAGACTAGACGAGGAAGAAGAGATTCTTCTTCCCGAGAGATATCTAGATTACGATAGCATGGTTTGCCATGATTTTCTTGATAGAGATATAAATAGAAGGATGATTTATAACCTCGTATTTAGTCAGGGTACTCGTGAGACTATTACTTTGCCTGCTCCTACTTTGTTCAATCTTCATGCAGGCAGGTACATTATTATGCCCTCGGACATCTACACATATTGGGGCCAGGCCCAACCACAGGTGCCCGTGCCCGAGCCACCAGTCGAGTACCAGACACCAGTTTATCAGTGGGAGCCAGAGGAGCTCACACAGCAGTGGCATCCTCAGTCCACTCAGGAGTACCCCCAGAGCTGGTTATTTCCCTCCTTGGGAGTAGACCGACTTAGGCCAAAAGCCTAAGCTTGGGGGAGTACGTGTTCCCACCAAATTTACATTCTTGCTTATGCTTTCACTTTGTTCGTCGGTGTTCACACTTTGCTACTGTATCATCCATGCTAGTTTACTTTTTCTTTTTCTCGTTTTCTTTTCGTGTGTTTGTCTAGTTTGAGAAAACCCAAAAAGATTTTATTTTTCTTATTTTTCTTGTTGGGAGCTTTCCCGTGTAAATAGTTTTCTTTTTTCTTTGGGTCAAGGTAGAAGACCATGTTTACAATGTTTAGTGGCTCTCGCATGCATACCTGTTTAGCTGTCATAGAGCGGGCACTCTTATATTGTTCACATCGTTCGGTCGTGCAAGTGAAAGGCAATAATGACGATATATGATGAAGTGACTGAGCCTGGAAAAGCTGGTATGAACTCGATCTATTTTGTTTTGTAAATATGACTAGCTCATCATGTCTGATTCAGCTTTGTTGTGAGAGAAACATGTTTGCAATGACAACTTAGAGATCATAGTTGCTTATGCCATGCTTACTTAGCTAGGAGCTTATAATGGTTTGTCTTGGTTGACCACATTAATTTTGAGATGACTATGATGTAGTATGATAGGATGGTATCCTCCTTTGAATGTTACAAGTGGCTTGACTTGGCGCATGTTCACGCATGTAGTTGAAACAAAATCAACATAGCCTCTATGATATTCATGTTCATGGTGATTTATGTCCTACTCATGCTTGCACTCAATGTTAGTTAATCTCAATGCATTTTGATGACCGTTGTCGCTCTCTAGTTGGTCGCTTCCCAGTCTTTTGCTAGCCTTCACTTGTACTAAGCGGGAATACTGCTTGTGCATCCACCTCCATAAACCCAAAGTTGTTCCATATGAGTCCACCATACCTACCTATGTGCGGTATCTACCTGCTGTTCCAAGTAAATTTGCATGTGCCACTCTCTAAATCTTCAAGAAATAATTTAATTTGCATGCCCGAACCGCTCATGTGGTGACAGGGGGCTATCAGTATCTTCCATGCTAGGCGTGTTATCCTCAATATGTGTTTATTCACTATCATTCACGAGAAAGGGGCCGGTAATTGGAGTTCCCAGTTCCATGCTCAAATCGAAAAGATAATTGCGAACAAAACTCCCCCTGGATTGATGTTGGTATGGACGGCACCCGAGGATTCGGCTAGTCTTGGAGTGTGATTGATTGGTGGTGGGGGAGTCAAAACTTTACTTTTCTGTTTGGGAACCGCCTATAGCATGTGTAGCGTGGAAGATGATGAGAACTCTTAGTCATTGCATTGCTAATGAAAGCATGCCACCCAAAATTATTATCTTTGTTTTCAAAGCTTGAGCTCTGGCACCTCTGCAAATCAATGCTTCCCTCTGCGACGGGCCTGTCTATTTATGTTCCTGCTGAGTCATCCTCCTCTTATAAAAGCACCAATTAGAGAGCACCTCTGTCGTTTTTATGCTTTGCTTTTAACTGTGTTGAGTATAACTGTGACTGGATCTTCATTGCCATGAATTACAATGTTTAGTCAGCCCTTGGTCTTTGAAGGTGCTCTGCATTTATGTTTTGGGGTCTCAGAAAGAGCTAGGGAGATACCATCTATTCGTACTGCTTCATGATTGTTTTGATTGAAGTGTTGACGCTCGAGACTTCTTATTATTTTCTCGCTAGTTGATTATGCCATTGATATGAATTTACCATGAGACCTAGATGTCATTTGCTTTTGTGGTTTGCTTGTGATCTTGCTGAAACTCTGGATATGAGTTAGATATAGTTGCAACAACAAGATCAAACAGAGTTCGTCAAAGTTTTTCTTTTGTCTCTTACAGTTTGTCAAATGAATTGCTTGAGGACAAGCCAGGCTTTAAGCTTGGGGCAGTTGATACGTCTCCGTCGTATCTACTTTTCCGAACTCTTTCGCCCTTGTTTTGGACTCTAATTTGCATGATTTGAATGGAACTAACCCGGACTAACGCTGTTTTCAGGAGAATTGCCATGGTGTTGTTTTTGTGCAGAAATAAAAGTTCTCGGAATGACCTGAAAATTTACGGAGAATTTTTCTAGAATTAATGAAAAATACGTGCACAAAGATCCACCAGAGGAGGTGAGCCAGTGGGCCACAAGCCCAAGAGGCGCGGCCACTCCCCCTGGCCGCGCCTGGCAGGCTTGTGGGGCCCACAGAGCTCCACCACCTCCAATCTCAGCTCCATATATTCTGTTTCGCCCAAAAAAATCAAGGAGAAGGATTCATCGCGTTTTACGATACGGAGGCGCCACCACCTCCTGTTCTTCATCTAGATGGCAGATCTGGAGTCCGTTCTGGGCTCCGGAGAGGGGAAATCGACGCCATCGTCATCATCAACCTTCCTTTATCGCCAATTCTATGATGCTCTTCACCGTTCGTGAGTAATATCATCGTAGCCTTGCTGGACGGTGATGAGTTGGATGAGATTTATCATGTAATCGAGTTAGTTTTGACGGGGATTGATCCCTAGTATCCACTGTGTTCTAAGATTGATGTTGCTACTACTTTGCCATGCTTAATGCTTGTCACTAGGGCCCGAGTGCCATGATTTCAAATCTGAACCTATTATGTTGTCGCCAATATATGTGTGTTTTAGATCCTATCTTGCAAGTTGTAGTCACCTACTATGTGTTAAACCTGGCAACCCCGGAGTGAGAATAGTCGGAACCACTCCTGGAGATGACCATAGTATGAGGAGTTCATGTATTCACCAAGTGTTAATGCGTTGGTCCGGTTCTTTATTAAAAGGAGAACCTTAATATCCTATAGTTTCCATTAGGACCCCACTGCCACGGGAGGGATGGACAATAGATGTCATGCAAGTTCTTTTCGCTAAGCACGTATGACTACATACGGAATACATGCCTACATTAGATTGACGAACGGGAGCTAGTTACTTATCTCTCTGTGTTATAGGTGTTACACGATAAATCACATCCGGCATAATCATCCATCACCGATCCAATGCCTACGAGTCTTTTACTACTCGTCCTTGCTACGTTACTTTGTCACTACTACTGTTTGTACTGGTGTTACTTTGTCGCTACTGCTGTTACTCTGCTGCTACTCGTTACAGTTGCTACTGCTGCTATCATACTACCTTGCTACCGATACTTTGCTGCAGACACTAAATCTTTCAGGTGTGGTTGAATTGACAACTCAGCTGCTAATACTTGAGAATACTCTTTCGCTTCCCCTTGAGTCGAATCAATAAATTTGGGTTGAATACTCTACCCTCGAAAAATGTTGCGATCCCCTATACTTGTGGGTTATCAGCCGCCACCTCCTGTTCTTCCTTGGGAGGGGCAGATCTGGAGTCTGATTTGGGCTCCGGAGAGGGGAAATCGACTCCGTCGTCATCACCAACCATCCTTCATCACCAATTTCACGATGATCTCCATTTTTCATGAGTAATGCCACCGTAGACTTGCTAGACGGTGATGGGTTGGATGAGATCTATCATGTAATCGAGTTAGTTTCGTTAGGGTTTGATCCCTAGTATCAATTATGTTCTTAGATTGATGTTGCTATGACTTTGCTATGCTTAATGTTTGTCACTAGGGCCTGAGTGCCATGATTTCAGATCTGAACCTATTATGTTTTCATGAATATATATGTGTTCTTGATCCTATCTTGCAAGTTATAGACACCTATTACGAGTTACGATCTTCATCCCCCAGGGTGATAATAACTGGGATTCTTTCTGGTGATTACCGTAGTTTGAGAAATTCATGTATTCACTAAGTGCTAATGCTTTGGTCCGGTTCTCTATTAAAAGGAGGCCTTAATATCCCTTAGTTTCCATTAGGACCCCGCTGCCGCGGGAGGGTCGGACAAAAGATGTCATGCAAGATCTTTTCCATAAGCACGTATGACTATATATGGAATACATGCCTACATTACATTGATGAATTGGAGCTACTTCTGTATCACCCTATGTTATCACTGTTGCATGATGAATGCCATCCGACATATTTATCTATCACTGATCCATAGCCTACGAGCTTTCCACATATTGGTCTTTGCTAAGTTAGTTTTCCGTTGCTACTGTTACGATCATTACAAAAGTGCTATTGTCACATTTGTCACCGTTATCGTTACTTCCATACTACTTTGCTACTAGATACCTTGCTGCAGATATTAAGTATTTGAGGTGTGTTTGAATTTACAACTAAGATGCTAATACTCGAGAATATTCTTTGTCTCCCCTTGTGTCGAATCAATAAATTTGGGTTGAATACACTACCCTTGAAAATTGTTGCGACCCCCTATACTTGTGGGTTATCAGCGAGCCATCGATCTTGTCCGCGATCCAACATAGGAACTCTCAATGAAAGCACCAATGTAGGTGTCAAAACGAGAAGATCTCGGGTAGGGGGTCCCAAACAGTGGACCTTGGATCGATGGGTTGTAGGAAGAAGGGGGAGACAACATTTTACCCAGGTTTGGGCTCTCCTAAGGAGTTAATACCCGACGTCCTGCTTGATTGTTTTGATGAAGATGATTACAGAGTAGATCTACCTCGAGATCGTATATGCTAAACCCTAGATGATTCAGCTTGCCCTACACAGATAGGGACCTCTAGTTTATATAGACACCAGGGGCCCTAGGGTTTAGAAGTTACCACCCATAACCGGGGGTGAATGAGTCGACGTAGTCTTTCTAAGCTTGGAATCCATGCCAGTCTTTGGAGCCTTCCTTCCCGTGTACGAAGTTGTCAACTATCCAGACTTTGATGATGTGATCCATGGGTCGGCTGTTGGAATTATGCCCTAGAGGCAATAATAAATATAGTTATTATTATAATTCCTATATCAAGATAATCGTTTATTATCCATGCTATAATTGTATTGAATGAAGACTCATTTACATGTGTGGATACATAGACAAAACACCGTCCCTAGCAAGCCTCTAGTTGGCTAGCCAGTTGATCAAAGATAGTCAGTGTCTTCTGATTATGAACAAAGTGTTGTTGCTTGATAACTGGATCACGTCATTAGGAGAATCACGTGATGGACTAGACCCAAACTAATAGACGTAGCATGTTGATCGTGTCATTTTGTTGCTACTGTTTTCTGCGTGTCAAGTATTTATTCCTATGACCATGAGATCATATAACTCACTGACACCGGAGGAATGCTTTGTGTGTATCAAACGTCGCAACGTAACTGGGTGACTATAAAGATGCTCTACAGGTATCTCCGAAGGTGTTAGTTGAGTTAGTATGGATCAAGACTGGGATTTGTCACTCCGTGTGACGGAGAGGTGTCTCGGGGCCCACTCGGTAATACAACATCACACACAAGCCTTGCAAGCAATGTGACTTAGTGTAAGTTGCGGGATCTTGTATTACGGAACGAGTAAAGAGACTTGCCGGTAAACGAGATTGAAATAGGTATGCGGATACTGACGATCGAATCTCGGGCAAGTAACATACCGAAGGACAAAGGGAATGACATACGGGATTATATGAACCCTTGGCACTGAGGTTCAAACGATAAGATCTTCATAGAATATGTAGGATCCAATATGGGCATCCAGGTCCCGCTATTGGATATTGACCGAGGAGTCTCTCGGGTCATGTCTACATAGTTCTCGAACCCGCAGGGTCTGCACACTTAAGGTTCGACGTTGTTTTATGCGTATTTGAGTTATATGGTTGGTTACCGAATGTTGTTCGGAGTCCTGGATGAGATCACGGACGTCACGAGGGTTTCCGGAATGGTCCGGAAACGAAGGTTGATATATAGGATGACCTCATTTGATTACCGGAAGGTTTTCGGAGTTACCGGGAATGTACCGGGAATGACGAATGGGTTCCGGGAGTTCACCGGGGGGGGGGGGCAACCCACCCCGGGGAAGCCCATAGGCCTTGAGGGTGGCACACCAGCCCTTAGTGGGCTGGTGGGACAGCCCAAAAGGGCCCTATGCGCCTAGGAAAGAAAATCAAAGAGAAAAGAAAAAAAAATAGGACGTGGGAAGGGAAGGAAGGACTCCCACCCACCAAACCAATTCCAACTCGGTTTGGGGGGGGAGCCTTCCCCCTTGGACTCGGCCGACCCCCTTGGGGCTCCTTGAGCCCCAAGGCAAGGTCCCCTCCCTCCCACCTATATATACGGAGGTTTTAGGGCTGATTTGAGACGACTTTTCCACGGCAGCCCGACCACATACCTCCACGGTTTTTCCTCTAGATCGCGTTTCTGCGGAGCTCGGACGGAGCCCTGCTGAGACAAGGTCATCACCAACCTCCGGAGCGCCGTCACGCTGCCGGAGAACTCTTCTACCTCTCCGTCTCTCTTGCTGGATCAAGAAGGCCGAGATCATCGTCGAGCTGTACGTGTGCTGAACGCGGAGGTGCTGTCCGTTCGGTACTAGATCGTGGGACTGATCGCGGGATTGTTCGCGGGGCGGATCGAGGGACGTGAGGACGTTCCACTACATCAACCGCGTTTACTAACGCTTCTGCTGTACGGTCTACAAGGGTACGTAGATCACTCATCCCCTCTCGTAGATGGACATCACCATGATAGGTCTTCGTGTGCGTAGGAAATTTTTTGTTTCCCATGCGACGTTCTCCAACAGTGGCATCATGAGCTAGGTTCATGCGTAGATGTCTTCTCGAGTAGAACACAAAAGTATTTGTGGTCGGTGATGTGCGTTTTGCTGCCCTCCTTAGTATTTTCTTGATTCCGCGGTATTGTTGGATTGAAGCGGCTTGGACCGACATTACTCCTACTAGATACCCATGGTCACCACGTAAAACATGCAACAACAAAATTAGAGGACGTCTAACTTGTTTTTGCAGGGTATGCTTGTGATGTGATATGGCCAACGATGTGATGTGATATATTGGATGTATGAGATGATCATGTTGTAATAGAAAATATTGACTTGCACGTCCATGGTACGGCAACCGGCAGGAGCCATAGGGTTGTCTTTATACTAACGTTTGTGCTTGCAGATGCGTTTACTATTTTGCTAGGATGTAGCTTTAGTAGTAATAGCATGAGTAGCACGGCAACCCCGATGGCAACACGTTGATGGAGATCATGGTGTGGCGCCGGTGACAAGAAGATCGTGCCGGTGCTTTGGTGATGGAGATCAAGAAGCACGTGATGATGGCCATATCATGTCACTTCATGTGATGTTAATCCTTTTATGCACCTTATTTTTGCTTAGAACGACGGTAGCATTATGAGGTGATCTCTCACTAAAATTTCAAGACGAAATTGTGTTCTCCCCGATTGTGCACCGTTGCTACAGTTCGTCGTTTTGAGACACCACGTGATGATCGGGTGTGATAGACTCAACGTTCACATACAACGGGTGCAAAACAGTTGGGCACGCGGAACACTCGGGTTAAGCTTGACGAGCCTAGCATGTGCAGACATGGCCTCGGAACACATGAGACCGAAAGGTCGATCATGAATCATATAGATGATATGATTAGCATAGGGATGCTTACCACTGAAACTATACTCAACTCACGTGATGATCGGACTTGAGCTAGTGTAAGTGGATCATGAACCACTCAAATGACTAGAGAGATGTTCTTTTTGAGTGGGAGTTTAGAAAAAAATTTGATTAAGTTAAACTCTAATTATCTTGAACATAGTCTAAGTTCACTTTGAATATATTTGTGTTGTAGATCATGGCTCACGCGACAGTCACCCTGAATTTTAATACGTTCCTAGAGAAAGCTAAGTTGAAAGATGATGGAAGCAACTTTGTAGACTGGGCTCGTAATCTTAAGCTAATCTTACAAGCTGGGAAGAAGGATTATGTCCTTAATGCTGCGCTAGGAGATGAACCACCCGCTACGGCTGATCAGGATGTTAAGAACACTTGGTTAGCACGTAAGGAGGACTACTCAATAGTTCAATGTGCAGTCTTGTATGGCTTAGAACCGGGACTTCAACGTCGCTTTGAGCGTCATGGAGCATTTGAGATGTTCCAAGAGTTGAAGTTTATCTTTCAGAAGAACGCCCGGATCGAGAGGTATGAGACCTCCGATAAATTCTATGCTTGCAAGATGGAGGAAAACTCGTCTGTCAGTGAACATGTGCTCAAAATGTCTGGGTACTCAAACCGTCTAGCTGAGCTGGGGATTGAACTCCCGCAAGAGGCTATCACTGACAGAATCCTTCAATCACTGCCGCCAAGCTATAAAGGCTTTGTGTTGAACTACAACATGCAAGGGATGAACAAGTCTCCCGGCGAGTTGTTTGCGATGCTGAAAGTCGCAGAGTCTGAACTCCGTAAAGAGCATCAAGTGTTGATGGTGAATAAGACCAGTAGTTTCAAGAGAAACGGCAAAGGCAAGAAGGGTAATTCGAAGAAGAGCGGCAAGCCTGTTGCCAATCCGACGGAGAATCCCAAAGCTGGACCTAAGCCTGAAACAGAGTGTTACTATTGCAAGGGTATGGGTCACTGGAAGTGCAATTGCCCCAAGTATCTGACAGATAAAAAGGCGGCCAAAGAAAAATCAGGTATATTTGATATACATGTTATTGATGTGTACTTAACCGGCTCTCGTAGTAGTGCCTGGGTATTCGATACCGGTTCTGTTGCTCATATTTGTAACTCAAAACAGGAACTCCGGAATAGACGAAGGCTGGCAAAAGATGAAGTGACGATGCGCGTAGGAAATGGTTCCAAGGTTGATGCAATCACCGTCGGCACAGTTTCACTTCAGTTACCATCAGGATTAGTGATGAACTTAAATCATTGTTATTTAGTGCCTGCGTTGAGCATGAACATTATATCTGGATCTTGTTTATTGCGAGACGGTTACTGTTTTAAGTCAGAGAATAATGGTTGTTCTATTTCTATGAGTAACATCTTTTATGGTCATGCACCTAATGTGAGAGGATTGTTCATATTGAATCTTGATAGCGATACGCATATACATAACATTGAGACCAAAAGAGTTAAAGTTAACAATGATAGCGCCATATTTTTGTGGCACTGCCGCTTAGGTCATATTGGTGTAAAACGCATGAAGAAACTCCATGCTGATGGACTTTTGGAGTCACTTGACTTTGATTCACTTGACACATGCGAACCATGCCTCATGGGCAAGATGACTAAGACTCCATTCTCCGGAACTATGGAGCGTGCAAGTGACTTGTTGGAAATCATACATACCGATGTGTGTGGTTCGATGAGCGTAGAGGCGCGCGGCGGATATCGTTATTTTCTCACCTTCACTGACGATTTGAGTAGATATGGTTATGTCTACTTGATGAAGCACAAGTCTGAAACATTTGAAAAGTTCAAGCAATTTCAGAGTGAAGTGGAAAATCATCGTAACAAGAAGATCAAGTTCCTACGGTCTGATCGTGGGGGTGAATATCTGAGTTTCGAGTTTGGTGCTCACTTAAGACAATGTGGAATTGTTTCACAGGTGACACCGCCTGGAACACCACAGCGTAATGGTGTGTCCGAACGTCGTAATCGTACTTTATTAGAGATGGTGCGATCTATGATGTCTCTTACCGATTTGTCGTTATCATTTTGGGGTTATGAATTAGAAACAACTGCATTCACTTTAAATAGGGCACCATCAAAATCCGTTGAGACGACACCATACGAACTGTGGTATGTCAAAAGGCCAATGTTGTCGTTTCTTAAAGTTTGGGGATGTGATGCTTATGTCAAAAAGCTTCAGCCTGAAAAGCTGGAACCCAAAGCGGAAAAGTACGTCTTCATAGGTTACCCAAAAGAGACAGTTGGGTACACCTTCTATCTCAAATCCGAGGGCAAAGTCTTTGTTGCTAAAAACGGAGCTTTTCTCGAGAAGGAGTTTCTCTCGAGAGAATTGAGTGGGAGGAAGATAGAACTTGACGAGGTTGTCGAACCTCTCATCCCTCTGGATGGTGGCGCAGGGCAAGGGGAAACCTCTGTCATTGCGACGCCGGTTGAGGAGGAAGTTAATGATGATGATCATGAAACTCCGGTTCAAGTTTCTGTCGAACCACGCAGGTCGACGAGACCACGTGCTGCTCCAGAGTGGTACGGTAATCCCGTCTTATCAATCATGTTGTTAGACAACAATGAACCTGCAAATTATGAAGAAGCAATGGTGGGCCCAGATTCCAACAAATGGCTGGAAGCCATGAAGTCCGAGATAGGATCCATGTATGAGAACAAAGTGTGGACTTTGGAGGTACTACTTGAGGGCCGCAAGGCTATTCAGAACAAATGGATCTTTAAGAGGAAGACGGACGCTGACGGCAATGTGACCGTTTATAAAGCTCGACTTGTGGCAAAGGGTTTTTCACAAGTTCAAGGAGTTGACTACGATGAGACTTTCTCACCCGTAGCGATGCTTAAGTCCGTCAGAATCATGTTAGCAATAGGTGCATTTTTCGATTATGAAATCTGGCAGATGGATGTCAAAACGGCGTTCCTTAACGGTTTCCTTAAGGAAGAGTTGTATATGATACAACCCGAAGGTTTTGTCGATCCTAAGAATGCTAACAAGGTGTGCAAGCTCCAGCGATCAATTTATGGACTGGTGCAAGCATCTCGGAGTTGGAACAAACGCTTTGATGAGGTGATCAAAGCATTTGGGTTTATACAAGTGGTTGGAGAATCTTGTATTTACAAGAAAGTGAGTGGGAGCTCTGTGGTGTTTCTAATATTATATGTGGATGACATATTGCTGATTGGAAACAACGTGGAGTTTTTAGAGAGCATAAAGGATTACTTGAATAAGAGTTTCTCTATGAAGGACCTATGAGAAGCTTCTTACATTCTAGGCATTAAGATCTATAGGGATAGATCAAAACGCCTGATAGGACTTTCACAAAGCACATACCTTGATAAAGTTTTGAAAAGGTTCAAAATGGAACAGTCCAAGAAAGGGTTCTTGCCAGTTTTACAAGGTACGAGATTGAGTAAGACTCAGTGCCCAGCAACTGATGAAGATAGAGAGCATATGCGCTCCGTCCCCTATGCTTCAGCCATAGGTTTTATCATGTATGCAATGCTGTGCACTAGACCAGATGTTAGCCTGGCCATAAGTATGGCAGGTAGGTTCCAGAGTAATCCAGGAGTGGATCACTGGACAACGGTCAAGAATATACTAAAGTACCTGAAAAGGACTAAGGAGATGTTTCTCGTGTATGGAGGTGACGAACAGCTCGCTGTAAAAGGTTACGTCAATGCAAGCTTTGACACAGATCCGGACGAATCTAAGTCGCAAACCGGATACGTATTTATTCTTAATGGGGGTGCGGTAAGCTGGTGCAGTTCCAAGCAAAGCGTCGTAGCAGATTCTACATGTGAAGCGGAGTACATGGCTGCCTCGGAGGCGGCTAAGGAGGGTGTCTGGATGAAGCAGTTCATGACGGATCTTGGAGTGGTGCCAAGCGCACTGAATCCAATAACCTTGTTTTGTGACAACACGGGTGCCATTGCCTTAGCAAAGGAACCACGGTTTCACAAGAAGACCAGACACATCAAACGACGCTTCAACCTCATCCGCGACTACGTCAAGGGAGAGGACGTAAATATATGCAAAGTGCACACGGATCTGAATGTAGCAGACCCGCTGACTAAACCTCTTCCACGGCCAAAGCATGATCAACACCAGAACTGTATGGGTGTTAGATTTATTACAATGTAATTCACATGATGATGTGAGGGCTAGATTATTGACTCTAGTGCAAGTGGGAGACTGTTGGAATTATGCCCTAGAGGCAATAATAAATATAGTTATTATTATAATTCCTGTATCAAGATAATCGTTTATTATCCATGCTATAATTGTATTGAATGAAGACTCATTTGCATGTGTGGATACATAGACAAAACACCGTCCCTAGCAAGCCTCTAGTTGGCTAGCCAGTTGATCAAAGATAGTCAATGTCTTCTGATTATGAACAAAGTGTTGTTGCTTGATAACTGGATCACGTCATTAGGAGAATCACGTGATGGACTAGACCCAAACTAATAGACGTAGCATGTTGATCGTGTCATTTTGTTGCTACTGTTTTCTGCGTGTCAAGTATTTATTCCTATGACCATGAGATCATATAACTCACTAACACCGGAGGAATGCTTTGTGTGTATCAAACGTCGCAACGTAACTGGGTGACTATAAAGATGCTCTACAGGTATCTCCGAAGGTGTTAGTTGAGTTAGTATGGATCAAGACTGGGATTTGTCACTCCGTGTGACGGAGAGGTGTCTCGGGGCCCACTCGGTAATACAACATCACACACAAGCCTTGCAAGCAATGTGACTTAGTGTAAGTTGCGGGATCTTGTATTACGGAACGAGTAAAGAGACTTGCCGGTAAACGAGATTGAAATAGGTATGCGGATACCGACGATCGAATCTCGGGCAAGTAACATACCGAAGGACAAAGGGGATGACATACGGGATTATATGAATCCTTGGCACTGAGGTTCAAATGATAAGATCTTCGTAGAATATGTAGGATCCAATATGGGCATCCAGGTCCCGCTATTGGATATTGACCGAGGAGTCTCTTGGGTCATGTCTACATAGTTCTCGAACCCGCAAGGTCTGCACACTTAAGGTTTGACGTTGTTTTATGCGTATTTGAGTTATATGGTTGGTTACCGAATGTTGTTCGGAGTCCCGGATGAGATCACGGACGTCACGAGGGTTTCCGGAATGGTCCGGAAATGAAGATTGATATATAGGATGACCTCATTTGATTACCGGAAGTTTTTCGGAGTTACCGGGAATGTACCTGTTGGAATTATGCCCTAGAGGCAATAATAAATATGGTTATTATTATAATTCCTGTATCAAGATAATAGTTTATTATCCATGCTATAATTGTATTGAATGAAGACTCATTTACATGTGTGGATACATAGACAAAACACAGTCCCTAGCATGCCTCTAGTTGGCTAGCCAGTTGATCGATGATAGTCAGTGTCTTCTGATTATGAACAAGGTGTTGTTGCTTGATAACTGGATCACGTCATTAGGAGAATCACGTGATGGACTAGACCCAAACTAATAGACGTAGCATGTTGATCGTGTCATTTTGTTGCTACTGTTTTCTGCGTGTCAAGTATTTATTCCTATGACCATGAGATCATATAACTCACTGACACCGGCGGAATGCTTTGTGTGTATCAAACGTCGCAACGTAACTGGGTGACTATAAAGATGCTCTACAGGTATCTCCGAAGGTGTTAGTTGAGTTAGTATGGATCAAGACTGGGATTTGTCACTCCGTGTGACGGAGAGGTATCTCGGGGCCCACTCGGTAATACAACATCACACACAAGCCTTGCAAGCAATGTAACTTAGTGTAAGTTGCGGGATCTTATATTACGGAACGAGTAAAGAGACTTGCCGGTAACGAGATTGAAATAGGTATGCGGATACTAGCGATCGAATCTCGGGCAAGTAACATACCGAAGGACAAAGGGAATGACATACGGGATTATACGAATCCTTGGCACTGAGGTTCAAACGATAAGATCTTCGTAGAATATGTAGGATCCAATATGGGCATCCAGGTCCCGCTATTGGATATTGACCGAGGAGTCTCTCGGGTCATGTCTACATAGTTCTCGAACCCGCAGGGTCTGCACACTTAAGGTTCGACGTTGTTTTATGCGTATTTGAGTTATATGGTTGGTTACCGAATGTTGTTCGGAGTCCCGGATGAGATCACAGACGTCACGAGGGTTTCCGGAATGGTCCGGAAACGAAGATTGATATATAGGATGACCTCATTTGATTACCGGAAGGTTTTCGGAGTTACCGAGAATGTACCGGGAATGACGAATGGGTTCCGGGAGTTCACCGGGGGGGGGGGGGGGGGCAACCCACCCCGGGGAAGTCCATAGGCCTTGGGGGAGACACACCAGCCCTTAGTGGGCTGGTGGGACAGCCCACAAGTGGTCTATGCGCCAAGAGAAGAAAAATCAAGAGGAAAGGAAAAAAAGGGAGGAGGTGGGAAGGGAGGAGGACTCCCTCCCACCAAACCTAGTCCAACTTGGTTTGGGGGGGGGGGAGAGTCCTCCCCCTTGGCTCGGCCGACCCCCTTGAGGGTCCTTGGACCCCAAGGCAAGGCCCCCTCCCTCCCACCTATATATACGGAGGTTTTAGGGCTGATTTGAGACGACTTTTGCACGACAGCCCGACCACATACCTCCACGGTTTTTCCTTTAGATCGCGTTTCTGCGGAGCTCGGGCGGAGCCCTGCTGAGACAAGGTCATCACCAACCTCCGGAGCGCCGTCACGCTGCCGGAGAACTCTTCTACCTCTCCGTCTCTCTTGCTGGATCAAGAAGGCCGAGATCATCGTCGAGCTGTACGTGTGCTGAACGCGGAGGTGCCGTCCGTTCGGTACTAGATCGTGGGACTGATCGCGGGATTGTTCGCGGGGCGGATCAAGGGACGTGAGGACGTTCCACTACATCAACCGCGTTCTCTAACGCTTCTGCTGTACGGTCTAGAAGGGTACGTAGATCACTCATCCCCTCTCGTAGATGGACATCACCATGATAGGTCTTCGTGCTCGTAGGAGAATTTTTGTTTCCCATGCGACGTTCCCCAACAGTGGCATCATGAGCTAGGTTCATGCGTAGATGTCTTCTCGAGTAGAACACAAAAGTTTTTGTGGGCGGTGGTGTGCGGTTTGCTGCCCTCCTTAGTCTTTTCTTGATTCCACGGTATTGTTGGATTGAAGCGGCTTGGACCGACATTACTCGTACGCTTACGAGAGACTGGTTTCATCGTTACGAGTAACCCCCTTTGCTCAAACATGACTGGCAAGTGACGGTTTCTCCAACTTTAGTTGAATCGGATTTGACCGAGGAGGTCCTTGGATGAGGTTAAATAGCAACTCATATATCTCCGTTGTGGTGTTTGCGTAAGTAAGATGCGATCCTACTAGATACCCTTGGTCACCACGTAAAACATGCAACAACAAAATTAGAGGACGTCTAACTTGTTTTTGCAGGGTATGATTGTGATGTGATATGGCCAACGATGTGATGTGATATATTGGATGTATGAGATGATCATGTTGTAATAGGAATATCGACTTGCACGTCGATGGTACGGCAACCGGCAGGAGCCATAGGGTTGTCTTTATACTAACGTTTGTGCTTGCAGATGCGTTTACTATTTTGCTAGGATGTAGCTTTAGTAGTAATAGCATAAGTAGCACGACAACCCCGATGGCAACACGTTGATGGATGATCATGGTGTGGCGCCGGTGACAAGAAGATCGTGCCGGTGCTTTGGTGATGGAGATCAAGAAGCACGTGATGATGGCCATATCATGTCACTTATGAATTGCATGTGATGTTAATCCTTTTATGCACCTTATTTTGCTTAGAACGACGGTAGAATTATGAGGTGATCTCTCACTAAAATTTCAAGACGAAATTGTGTTCTCCCCGACTGTGCACCGTTGCTACAGTTCATCGTTTCGAGACACCACGTGATGATCGGGTGTGATAGACTCAACGTTCACATACAACGGGTGCAAAACAGTTGCGCACGCGGAACACTCGGGTTAAGCTTGACGATCCTAGCATGTGCAGACATGGCCTCGGAACACATGAGACCGAAAGGTCGATCATGAATCATATAGTTGATATGATTAGCATAGGGATGCTTACCACTGAAACTATACTCAACTCACGTGATGATCGGACTTGGGATAATGTAAGTGGATCATGAACCACTCAAATGACTAGAGAGATGTACTTTTTGAGTGGGAGTTTAGCATATAATTTGATTAAGTTGAACTCTAATTATCTTGAACATAGTCTAAGTCCACTTTGAATATATTTGTGTTGTAGATCATGGCTCATGCGACAGTCATCCTGAATTTTAATACGTTGCTAGAGAAAGCTAAGTTGAAAGATGATGGAAGCAACTTTGTAGACTGGGCTCGTAATCTTAAGCTGATCTTACAAGCTGGGAAGAAGGATTATGTCCTTAATGCTGCGCTAGGAGATGAACCACCCGCTACGGCTGATCAGGATGTTAAGAACGCTTGGTTAGCACGTAAGGAGGACTACTCAATAGTTCAATGTGCAGTCTTGTATGGCTTAGAACCGGGACTTCAACGTCGCTTTGAGCGTCATGGAGCATTTGAGATGTTCCAGGAGTTGGAGTTTATCTTTCAGAAGAACGCCCGGATCGAGAGGTATGAGACCTCCGATAAATTCTATGCTTGCAAGATGGAGGAAAACTCGTCTGTCAGTGAACATGTGCTCAAAATGTCTGGGTACTCAAACCGTCTAGCTGAGCTGGGGATTGAACTCCCGCAAGAAGCTATCACTGACATAATCCTTCAATCACTGCCGCCAAGCTATAAAGGCTTTGTGTTGAACTACAACATGCAAGGGATGAACAAGTCTCCCGGCGAGTTGTTTGCGATGCTGAAAGTCGCAGAGTCTGAACTCCGTAAAGAGCATCAAGTGTTGATGGTGAGCAAGACCACTAGTTTCAAGAGAAACGGCAAAGGCAAGAAGGGCAATTCGAAGAAGAGCGGCAAGCCTGTTGCCAATCCGCCGAAGAAACCCAAGGCTGGACCTAAGCCTGAAACAGAGTGCTTCTATTGCAAGGGTATGGGTCACTGGAAGCGCAATTGCCCCAAGTATCTGGCAGATAAGAAGGCGGGCAAAGAAAAATCAGGTATATTTGATATACATGTTATTGATGTGTACTTAACCAGCTCTCGTAGTAGTGCGTGGGTATTCGATACCGGTTCAGTTGCTCACATTTGCAACTCGAAACAGGAACTGCGGAATAGACGAAGGCTCGCGAAAGACGAAGTGACGATGCGCGTAGGAAATGGTTCCAAGGTTGATGCAATCGCCGTCGGCACAGTGTCATTTCAGCTACCATCGGGATTAGTGATGAACTTAAATCATTGTTATTTAGTGCCTGCGTTGAGCATGAACATTATATCTGGATCTTGTTTATTGCGAGACGGTTACTGTTTTAAGTCAGAGAATAATGGTTGTTCTATTTCTATGAGTAACATCTTTTATGGTCATGCACCGAATGTGAGAGGATTGTTCATATTGAATCTTGATAGCGATACGCATATACATAACATTGAGACCAAAAGAGTTAGAGTAAACAATGATAGCGCCATATTTTTGTGGCACTGCCGTTTAGGTCATATTGGTGTAAAGCGCATGAAGAAACTCCATGCTGATGGACTTTTGGAGTCACTTGACTTTGATTCACTTGACACGTGCGAACCATGCCTCATGGGCAAGATGACTAAGACTCCGTTCTCCGGAACAATGGAGCGTGCAAGTGACTTGTTGGAAATCATACATACCGATGTGTGTGGTCCAATGAGCGTAGAGGCACTCGGCGGATATCGTTATTTTCTCACCTTCACTGACGATTTAAGTAGATATGGTTATGTCTACTTGATGAAGCACAAGTCTGAAACATTTGAAAAGTTCAAGCAATTTCAGAGTGAAGTGGAAAATCATCGTAACAAGAAGATCAAGTTCCTACGGTCTGATCGTGGGGGTGAATATCTGAGTTTCGAGTTTGGTGCTGACTTTAGACAATGTGGAATTGTCGCAGTTAACACCGCCTGGAACACCACAGCGTAATGGTGTGTCCGAACGTCGTAATCGTACTTTGTTAGAGATGGTACGATCTATGATGTCTCTTACTGATTTACCGTTATCATTTTGGGGTTATGCATTAGAAACAGCTGCATTCACTTTAAGTAGGGCACCATCAAAATCCGTTGAGACGACACCATACGAACTGTGGTATGGCAAAAGGCCAAAGTTGTCGTTTCTTAAAGTTTGGGTATGTGATGCTTATGTCAAAAAGCTTCAGCCTGAAAAGCTGGAACCCAAAGCGGAAAAGTGCGTCTTCATAGGTTACCCAAAAGAGACAGTTGGGTACACCTTCTATATCAAATCCGAGGGCAAAGTGTTTGTTGCTAAAAACGGAGCTTTTCTCGAGAAGGAGTTTCTCTCGAGAGAATTGAGTGGGAGGAAGATAGAACTTGACGAGGTTGTCGAACCTCTCATCCCTCTGGATGGTGGCGCAGGGCAAGGGGAAACCTCTGTCGTTGTGACGCCGGTTGAGGATGAAGTTAATGATGATGATCATGAAACTCCAGTTCAAGTTTCTGTTGAACCACGCAGGTCGACGAGATCACGCGCTGCTCCAGGGTGGTACGGTAATCCCGTCTTATCAACCATGTTGTTAGACAACAATGAACCTGCAAATTATGAAGAAGCAATGGTGGGCCCACATTCCAACAAATGGCTAGAAGCCATGAAATCCGAGATAGGATCCATGTATGAGAACAAAGTGTGGACTTTGGAGATACTACCTGAGGGCCGCAAGGCTATTCAGAACAAATGGATCTTTAAGAAGAAGACGGACGCTGACGGTAATGTGACCGTTTATAAAGCTCGACTTGTGGCAAAGGGTTTTTCACAAGTTCCAGGAGTTGACTATGATGAGACTTTCTCACCCGTAGCGATGCTTAAGTCCGTCAGAATCATGTTAGCAATAGCTGCATTTTTCGATTATGAAATCTGGCAGATGGATGTCAAAACGGCGTTCCTTAACGGTTTCCTTAAGGAAGAGTTGTATATGATGCAACCCGAAGGTTTTGTCGATCCTAAAAATGCTGACAAGGTGTGCAAGCTCCAGCGATCCATTTATGGACTGGTGCAAGCATCTCGGAGTTGGAACAAACGCTTTGATGAGGTGAACAAAGCATTTGGGTTTATACAAGTGGTTGGAGAATCTTGTATTTACAAGAAAGTGAGTGGGAGCTCTGTGGCGTTTCTAATATTATATGTGGATGACATATTACTGATTGGAAACAACGTAGAGCTTTTGGAGAGCATAAAAGGTTACTTGAATAAAAGTTTCTCTATGAAGGACCTAGGAGAAGCTGCTTACATTCTAGGCATTAAGATCTATAGGGATAGATCAAAACGCCTGATAGGACTTTCACAAAGCACATACCTTGATAAAGTTTTGAAGAGGTTCAAAATGGAACAGTCCAAGAAAGGGTTCTTGCCAGTTTTACAAGGTACGAGATTGAGTAAGACTCAGTGCCCAGCAACTGATGAAGATAGAGAGCATATGCGCTCCGTCCCCTATGCTTCAGGCATAGGTTCTATCATGTATGCGATGCTATGCACTAGACCGGATGTTAGCCTGGCCATAAGTATGGCAGGTAGGTTCTAGAGTAATCCAGGAGTGGATCACTGGACAGCAGTCAAGAATATCCTGAAGTACCTGAAAAGGACTAAGGAGATGTTTCTCGTGTATGGAGGTGACGAAGACCTCGCCGTAAAAGGTTACGTCGATGCAAGCTTTGACACAGATCCGGACGACTCTAAGTCGCAAACCGGATACGTATTTATTCTTAATGGGGGTGCGGTAAGCTGGTGCAGTTCCAAGCAAAGCGTCGTAGCAGATTCTACATGTGAAGCGGAGTACATGGCTGCCTCGGAGGCGGCTAAGGAGGGTGTGTGGATGAAGCAGTTCATGACGGATCTTGGAGTGGTGCCAAGTGCACTGGATCCAATAACCTTGTTCTGTGACAACACGGGTGCCATTGCCTTTGCAAAGGAACCACTGTTTCACAAGAAGACCAGACACATCAAACGACGCTTCAACCTCATCCGCGACTATGTCGAGGAAGAGGACGTAAATATATGCAAAGTGCGCACGGATCTGAATGTAGCAGACCCGCTGACTAAACCTCTTCCACGGCCAAAACATGATCGACACCAGAACTGTATGGGTGTTAGATTTATTATAATGTAATTCACATGGTGATGTGAGGGCTGGATTATTGACTCTAGTGCAAGTGGGAGACTATTGGAATTATGCCCTAGAGGCAATAATAAATATGGTTATTATTATAATTCCTGTATCAAGATAATAGTTTATTATCCATGCTATAATTGTATTGAATGAAGACTCATTTACATGTGTGGATACATAGACAAAACACAGTCCCTAGCATGCCTCTAGTTGGCTAGCCAGTTGATCGATGATAGTCAGTGTCTTCTGATTATGAACAAGGTGTTGTTGCTTGATAACTGGATCACGTCATTAGGAGAATCACGTGATGGACTAGACCCAAACTAATAGACGTAGCATGTTGATCGTGTCATTTTGTTGCTACTGTTTTCTGCGTGTCAAGTATTTATTCCTATGACCATGAGATCATATAACTCACTGACACCGGAGGAATGCTTTGTGTGTATCAAACGTCGCAACGTAACTGGGTGACTATAAAGATGCTCTACAGGTATCTCCGAAGGTGTTAGTTGAGTTAGTATGGATCAAGACTGGGATTTGTCACTCCGTTTGACGGAGAGGTATCTCGGGGCCCACTCGGTAATACAACATCACACACAAGCCTTGCAAGCAATGTAACTTAGTGTAAGTTGCGGGATCTTGTATTACGGAACGAGTAAAGAGACTTGCCGGTAAACGAGATTGAAATAGGTATGCGGATATTGGCGATCGAATCTCGGGCAAGTAACATACCGAAGGACAAAGGGAATGACATACGGGATTATACGAATCCTTGGCACTGAGGTTCAAACGATAAGATCTTCGTAGAATATGTAGGATCCAATATGGGCATCCAGGTCCCGCTATTGGATATTGACCGAGGAGTCTCTCGGGTCATGTCTACATAGTTCTCGAACCCGCAGGGTCTGCACACTTAAGGTTCGACGTTGTTTTATGCGTATTTGAGTTATATGGTTGATTAACGAATGTTGTTCGGAGTCCCGGATGAGATCACGGACGTCACGAGGGTTTCCGGAATGGTCCGGAAATGAAGATTGATATATAGGATGACCTCATTTGATTACCGAAAGGTTTTCGGAGTTACCGGGAATGTACCGGGAATGACGAATGGGTTCCGGGAGTTCACCGGGGGGGGGGGGGGGGGCAACCCACCCCGGGGAAGTCCATAGGCCTTGGGGGAGACACACCAGCCCTTAGTGGGCTGGTGGGACAGCCCACAAGTGGTCTATGCGCCAAGAGAAGAAAAATCAAGAGGAAAGGAAAAAAGAAGGGAGGAGGTGGGAAGGGAGGAGGACTCCCTCCCACCAATCCTAGTCCAACTCGGTTTGGGCGGGGAGAGTCCTCCCCCTTGGCTCGGCCGACCCCCTTGAGGGTCCTTGGACCCCAAGGCAAGGCCCCCTCCCTCCCACCTATATATACGGAGGTTTTAGGGCTGATTTGAGACGACTTTTCCACGGCAGCCCGACCACATACCTCCACGGTTTTTCCTCTAGATCGCGTTTCTGCGGAGCTCGGGCGGAGCCCTGCTGAGACAAGGTCATGAACAACCTCCGGAGCGCCGTCACGCTGCCAGAGAACTCTTCTACCTCTCCGTCCCTCTTGCTGGATCAAGAAGGCCGAGATCATCGTCGAGTTGTACGTGTGCTGAACGCGGAGGTGCCGTCCGTTCGGTACTAGATCGTGGGACTGATCGTGGGATTGTTCGCGGGGCGGATCGAGGGACGTGAGGACGTTCGACTACATCAACCGCGTTCTGTAACGCTTCTGCTGCGCGGTCTACAAGGGTACGTAGATCACTCATCCCCTCTCGTAGATGGACATCACCATGATAGGTCTTCGTGCGCGTAGGAAAATTTTTGTTTCCCATGCGACGTTCCCCGACAGTACCGGGAATGACGAATGGGTTCCGGGAGTTCACCGGGGGGGGGGGGGGGGGCAACCCACCCCGGGGAAGCCCATAGGCCTTGAGGGTGGCACACCAGCCCTTAGTGGGCTGGTGGGACAGCCCAAAAGGGCCCTATGCGCCTAGGAAAGAAAATCAAAGAGAAAAAAAAGAGGAGGTGGGAAGGGAAGGAAGGACTCCCACCCACCAAACCAAGTCCAACTCGGTTGTCCCCTCCCTCCCACCTATATATACAGAGGTTTTAGGCACTGATTTGAGACGACTTTTCCACGGCAGCCCGACCACATACCTCCATGGTTTTTCCTCTAGATCGCGTTTCTGCGGAGCTCGGGCGGAGCCCTGCTGAGACAAGGTCATCACCAACCTCCGGAGCGCCGTCACGCTGCCAGAGAACTCTTCTACCTCTCTGTCTCTCTTGCTGGATCAAGAAGGCCGAGATCATCGTCGAGCTGTACGTGTGCTGAACGCGGAGGTGCCGTCCGTTCGGTACTAGATCGTGGGACTAATCGCGGGATTGTTCCCGGGGCGGATCGAGGGACGTGAAGACGTTCCACTACATCAACCGCGTTTACTAACGCTTCTGCTGTATGGTCTACAAGGGTACGTAGATCACTCATCCCCTCTCGTAGATGGACATCACCATGATAGGTCTTCGTGCGCGTAGGAAAATTTTTGTTTCCCATGCGACATTCTCCAACATCGGCGCCCCGAGGACCCCTTAATCTAGGACTCCCTCACTTGGCCCATGTGCAAACATGTAGTTGATTCAAAACCAATGTAGCCTTCATGATATTTAAATTCAGAGTGTTTATATCATACTCATACTTTGTCAAAAGTTGATTATTTCAATGCATGTTCATGACCGTTGTTGCTCTCTAGTTGGTCGCTTCACAACCTTTTGCTAGCCTTCACCTCTACCAACTGGGAATGCTGCTTGTGCATCCAATATCCTTAAAACCAAGTTATTCCACATGAGTCCACCATACCTACCTATATGCGGTATTACCTCATACTTGTGATCTGCGTTGTGTTTTCCATGAAGAGGAACCGGTTATCGCATCACAATGTGGGTAAGTATTTCCCTCAGTCATGAAACCAAGGTTTATTGAACCAATAGGAATATCAACCACAACTGTCTTAAACGGGTGCACACAAAAGAACAAACAACTTGCACCCAACGTGGGCAAGAGAGTTGTCAACCCTCTTGTCTTGTTATTTTCAAGCAAATGAGGTGTGCAGATAATTGTAGATAGCAAGATAAAAAAATGGCAACAAGGAAATGAAGGTTTTATAAATATGTTGTGAATAGACCCGGGGGTCATAGATTTCCCTAATGGCATCTATCATGAAAAATAGCATAGGGTGGGTAAACAAATTATTGTTGGGTAATTGAGAGAAAAGCGGATAGTTATGCGTTATTCACAGCAATGATGTAGCGACCCGACTCAACGAGTCAAGCCTCTGGTGTTTCCGTACCATCCCAAGATCATGCTGGTACACACACAGTACATAATGTATATATTCAAGAGTGCAATCACACAGCTTTATTAATCGAAATCTCATAAAGAGTACTTTATTACAATAAAGGAGTACAATAAAGTGGCTGAAGACCAACTCATGAGATTTTCTAATGAAGACTAAGCGGAAGCATCAGGTAGACGAGTCCATCCGACTCCAAGGGCATGTCGCTGAGCGTAGATCGTAGCCTCACTCCTGGTCGGAAAAGTACTCTGCAACATGATACGTTGCAGCCGTGTAGGTCAGCATATTGAATATGCTGGCAAATCATCTAGAGAGGGAGTAAAATAATAATCATCTATCTCTACATGAATATTTGGCTGGTGGAGCTAAGTTTTGCATAAAGCCAGTTTTATCCTACAACAAAAGGGGTCGAAAGCAAAATATTACTACATAGTTTGTTGTTAACGAGATGGTTCCGCCAACCAGTTCTCGTACCCGAATGGTTGTTAACATCCACATCATTATTAAGTTGTGTCGAGAGTTCAGGGGAAATTCAATGCCTTCGGCTCAAGTTGTCCATGACCGTGGACACGGCTAATCGATTAGGTTGGGCACTCTGCAGAGTTTTGCACACGTTCCCCACAAGATTTGATCGCCTCCGGGTTTGTCCTCGCACTTCAGGGTGTTTGAAGACCGGATGATCAAAACATGGTCTTTCAACGGGTCCCTCTGAATCCCTGTCGGTGCCCATCCATTCCTACCGTTCGTCTACATCTGCTAGCACCGGCTGTCCAGAGTCGCCGCGTTGTCCAACCAAGCCAGAGCCCATAATGACTTGTGGCTGTGCAGGTAAGCCTTGAGTCTTGAAGTCTCCATCCGTCTCTTTGATCCTGGGTGAAGCTTTCCGCAGGATGACATGGCCTCTCCAGCATCCCGGGCATCCACTGGGTTTTCCAGGGAGCCGGTCAACCATCCTTCACCCAGTGTTGCATTGCGTCCGAGGTCTTGAAAATCTTGTCTTAGTCCGGTCTTGATTAATATCAACCTCGCATCACTCGTGGAATACACTCAACCAATAACCCGTCTACTCAAGCATAGCGAATATAACATTGTCGTCCCGGGGCCAAGTGTCGGGGTTGTTGTGTTCCTACCACATGATACTACATCTTATGCTAAAGTTTCCAAGTACCTAGGCAGCATGCAAATTGGGCAAAGAAGGTGATCTACTATGCATTGAAAACATAGGTAAAATAACATGATCAAAGATGACTTGCCTTGATGATAGTTGTCCTGCTCGAGCGTCTCTAAGTAACACGCTTCGCACTCCGGATGATCTACCGATACAAACACAAAGCACACCATAAGCAATTCAATCATGCCACGAGTAAAAATAACATCACATGCAATGATTTGCAAAAGACTACGCAAAAGAATTTATCGCGCGCCAGTAGGGCAGAAACTTGTTTATGTTGAAAACCCCAGTAAAAATACTTTAAAAATTCTGAAACTTCTACCACAGTAATATTTTATCACTATAAAACAGTAGCAAAAAGAATCAACTCATATCATTTTTCAAACTCCTGGAATAGGCAAAACAGTGTTTAAACTAAATCTGCTCTAACTTATATTTAAAACTTTCAAACACAGACAAATTATATATTTTTAAAAACTACAGGAAATTTGTGAGCTACTGGAAAGAGAATCAATGTTATTGGACGTAGGGATAAAAAGTTGTGGCCAAAACAAAATTGAAAGTTTCTGTTTTTGAAATCTGGACAGGAAGTTACAAAACTGCTAGTGCTAAAGAGAGGCAC
Organism: Hordeum vulgare subsp. vulgare; assembly: GCF_904849725.1. Lineage (NCBI taxonomy): Eukaryota > Viridiplantae > Streptophyta > Magnoliopsida > Poales > Poaceae > Hordeum > Hordeum vulgare. The sequence goes on from NC_058523.1 coordinate 63,457,249, forward strand.
ACGTGGCAAGTTTCTACTGGCTGTAGTGGCTGTTTGTTTCGTGACTTCGGGCAAACGGCCTGAGGCTAGCAAAGTCGCCGGTTAATTCATAAGTGACTAGAAAAACCTACTGGTTTTCTGAGAATAACCGAAGGGTTACTAGTGTTCTAATCCTAGCCATTGCATGGAGATCTAAAGGCTGGAATCAATTGCATGCAAATAGAGAGAGAGAAGGGAGGCTAGCTACCTGCTGCAGAAGCTTGCACCGGCGAGGAACGTCGCTGCCGGTGAGGGAGGAGCTCCGGGGCGGGGTTGGAGGCTTCGGGGAGAGGCGGCGGAGGTGCTCCTCCTCGGGGGAGGCACTCGGGGGGGGGGGGGAGAAGGGGGCGACAGGGCTGCTCCCAGGGGCGAGGCGAAGTGCAGCAGCTTCGGGCTGCTGCTGCTGCTGCCCGTGGCGGCGGCGGCGGCTCGGGCGGCGGCGGGGTGAAGTGGCGGCGGTGGCTAGGGTTGGGGAGGGGTGGCGGTGGGAAGGGAGGGTTTATATAGGCCTAGGAGGGAGACTAGAAAGGAAGGAGAGGGAGCTTCGGGGGAAGGAGATCACGTGAGAGAGGAGAGCTCGGTCTAGGGTGAGAGAAAAGGAAAGGGAGGGAGGAGAAGTCGGTCTCGGCCTGGGCAGAGAGAAGGAAAGTGACGGCGGCTCGGGTGAGAGAGGAGGGAGGCGGTGGAGAGAGATGAACAAGGAAGGACAGGGAGCACTGGAGGAAGGAGAGGGAGGAGCGGCTCGGTTCCTGGTGAAAGAAAAGGAAAAAGAGGAAGGAAGGAGAAGAAGGAAAGAGAGAGGAGATTACGTGGGGAGAGAGAGGAGAGAATAAGGGAGGAGAGAGAGGAGAGAAAAACGTGGGGAGAGAGAGGAGATTGGGACGGCGGCTGCTGCATGCATGGCTGTTGCATGCCTTGGTGCATGCATGCCTCGGGTGGCGGCTGGGCTGGAGCCACTTTGGCTCGGCCTGGCAGGTTTTCCTTTTTTTTTTGAAAAACAAACTAACAACAGCAAAAAGAAAAAAAACAAAACAGTAAAATATATTTTCCTAGCTAACAAAAATACTAGAAAAAAAAGTAGGTACTAATATACATATATGCACTAGAATACTTAGGAAAAAAAACAAAATAACATATACAACTAATATATATATAAAATACATATATATATACCAATACATATAATATTTCTATGGAAACCCTAGTTCCACCTAATGCAACTTTTAAAAATAGTTTTATGCAATAGGTCACACAACGCGATTGAAAAACTCAACTAAAATAATTCGGAGTTTAGAAAATTTGCAAAAAACCAAAATGGTGACTTTAACTCACAGGGGAGAAGTCATATTATCTCCACTCCGATAAATTGCCCGCAGTCACATAACGAATAGAATTTTCAGGAGAACACAAATATGCATAAAATATGAGATGCATATGAATGATCTATTAACATCCGAATTTAAGAAAATTGGGATGTTACAAATGATCATCTATATATAGGTATAACATCCATAGGCAAATAGGCCGACTCCTGCGTGCACCTATTACTGTTACTCCACTCAACGACCGCTCATCCAGCATGCATCTAGAGTATTAAGTAAAACAGAGTAATGCATGAACAAGAATGACATGATGTAGACAAAGTAAACTCAAGCAATATGAATAAACCCCATCATTTTATCCTTACTAGCAGCAACACAAAGACGCACCTTGTCCCCTTTTGTCACTGGGATATAGAAATTCGCCAGGTTGAACCTACTACAACGCACCTCTCTCACCGAAGAAATATAGCTCTAGTTGGCCGAATTATTTCAATAGATCAAAGAGAATTATGAAGCTATCATAATCATGCACATAAGAATCATATAAGTATTCAGAGGAGACTCAAATATTTATCATTAATAATCTAAACATAAGCCCACAATTCATCGGATCCCAATAAACGCACGGCACAAAAGGAATTGCATCATGTCGATCAAAGTGAAGATGCGATGATCATTGTATTGAAGATAAAAGAGAGAATGTCATCTAGGTACCGGCCATGGACCAGTAGGTCCGTGGTGAGCTACTCACACATCATCATGAGGGCAGCAAGGTTGATAAAGACGCCCTGCATGATCGACCCCCCTACGGCAGGGTGCCAGAATGGAGCTCGAGATGACCTCCCGTCGGAATAGAGACTTGCGGCAGCGTAATAAGTATATGAGATTTTATAAGCCAGAGAACGGAGTCGGGAGGGCCATGAGGGAGGGACAAGCCATCAGGGCGCCCCTAGGTCGCGCCTTGTTGGCTTGTGGGACCCTCGTGCGGCCTCCATCCTACTTCCGATACTCCTCGGTCTTCTTTTGGCCCCGAAAAAATCACCAAAAATTTTCAGGTCAATTGGGCTTCGTTTGGTATGGAAAACCTGAAATGTGAAAAACAAGCAGAGAACAACAACTAGCACTAGACACTCGGTCAATAGGTTAGTGCTTAAAAATAATATAAATTGGTAAATAAATACCCTAAAAGTATTCTAGAATGATAATATATCAGCATGGAACAATGCAAAATTATAGATACGTTGGAGACCTGTCATCCATCTATAAGTATTGGCGTGAGTTCTCCACAACAAAATAACTAACTATTCCTTCTTGTAAACTGACAACAACCTGTTTTCTAGGTCCGAGGGCCTTGCTCACATGTACAATGTGGCCCTTCTTACATTAGTACTGCTCCCACGCCAACTGTGGCAATAACAAAAACTTTGTGAAAATCGGTAAAGCTAAAACAAGTGTTGTCATCAAGGCCTTTTTGAGCGCGAGAAATGCTTGATGTTGAGTGTTTGTACAATGGAAAACCACCCCTATCTTAAGCAGTGTAGTGAGTGATCGACAAAGAATACCATAATTTTGAATAAACTTTCCATAGTTTCCAGTCAAGCCGAGGAATCCACACATGTTTGATATTTTGCAGGTGTAGGCCATGTTTCAATGGCTGGAATCTTACTATGATCAGTGGCAACTCATACACCACTGATGACATGGACATGATAATGTAGCGACCCGACTCAAGACGAGTCAAGCCTCTGTGTATCTGTGCCATCCCTGGATCAGTATGCTGGCACACACAGTACATCAATGTATATATCAAAGTGCAATCACATGGAAATAGCGTAAAAACTGATATATACCTTAAATATCTCAGCGGAAGCAGTGAAGGGAGTGGAGTCCCAATAAACACCAACGGCAAGTTGAGTGTAGACCGTAACCCTGAATCGTACTCTTACTCGTCGAAGAAAAATATCTGCAACATAAGACGTTGCAGCCGTGTAGGTCAGCATATTGAATATGCCGGCAAGTCAGATAAGAGAGGGGTGAAAAGTAATCATCTATACTATATGCATATATGGCAGGTGGGGCTATAAGTTTTTAGCGAAAAGCAAGTTTTCTCCTACATCAAGAGAGGGCTAAAAGCAAAATGTTACTACATTTTTGGTTGTTAACGAGATGGTTCCACCAACCAATTCTCGTACCCATGTTGTCAATAATACCCACATCAATATTATTATTTGTGTTGAGAATTTCAGATAACCTCAGTTCCTTTGGCTCAAGTTGTCCATGACTGTGGACATGGCTAATCGATTAGGTTTGAGTACTCTGCAGAGTTTTGCACACGTTCCCCACAAGATTTGATCGCCTCCGTGTATGTCCTCGCACTTCAGGGTGTTTGAAGACCGGATGATCAAAACATGGTCTTTCAACGGGTCCCTCCGAATCCCTGTCGGTGCCCATCCAATCCTACCGTTCTTCTACATCTGCTAGCACCGCCTGTCCAGAGTCGCCGTGTTGTCCAACCAAGATAGAGCCCATAATGACTTGTGGCTGTGCAGGTAAGCCTTGGGTCTTGAAAATATCCGTCTGTCTCTTTGAGCCTGGGTGAAGCTTTCCGCAAGATGTAATGGCCGTCTTTAGCATCCTGGGTCATCCACTGGTTTCTCCAGGGAGCCGATCAACCATCCTTCAGCCAGAGTTGTATTGCATCACGAGGTCTTGAAAAGTCTTGACTTAACCGGTCTTGGTTATTAAATTATTCTCGCATCACTCATGATAAACTCTCAACCAGAATCCCTTCTACTCAAGCATAGCAATATGAAATTTGTCGTCCCAGGCCAAGAAACGGGGTTGTTGGGTGCCTACCACATGATACTACAATATGTAACCATAATTTCCAAGTACCTACTCAGCATGCAATTGGGCATAGGATGGTAGAACTACGATGCATAAAACATAGGTGATACATGATCAAATGACTTGCCTGGTGAGGTTGATGAAGAAGAATTTCTCAAGAAATAACTTGATAGACTACTCGTCACTCTCCGATGAAATCTATATAACAAACATATCATTCACATAAGCACTCATACTAGCAATCATTCTAGCAATCAAAACAAAAGAATGAGTAAATAAGAATCCGAAGGAAACTTCAAATAAGACTAGGGAGTCTTCTACTACATCAAACACTAAATAGTTTTTCTCCAACAGAAAATAATAGCAGGGAACTAAGATATAAATTTAACTAAGATAAAATAAAGTATTTTTTCACAAAACTATTTGAAAGTATTTCCAAACGGGATTTGAAACAGTGGAGAAACCAATTGCAAGTTATTAGAGAACTAGAATTGATTTCATGATAACATATAAAAATAAAAATCAAAACTTGTTGCAAACCTACTGTTAACTAACAGAAACAACACATAATCTTTCTGAAATATAAAAGAAAATAATTTAAAAACAATTATAGAAAAGGAAATAGCCATAATCCTAAAAGAGGTGAAATAGAAATTGTTTCACAAGCAACAATGAGCTAAGATACTCAAATAATTCTGAAATTTCTACCACTGATAACTAAGATCACTAATGATCAGTAGCAAAAAGAATCAAATTAAAAGCTATTTTTAAACTCCTGGAATAAGCAAAACAAGGTTTAAACTAAATCTGATATAATTCACATTTGAAAATTTCAAACATAGACAAATATATGTTTTTAAAAACTACAGAGAAATTGTGATCTACTGGAAGAAGAATCAACCTCATTGGATCTATAGATCAAAAGTTATGATCAAAACAAGATTGGAACTTTCTCTCTTTTGGAATTAAAACAAAAAAATAGAACTAATTCTAACGGACTGGGGTACACGTGGCAGCTTCTGGTTGGCCTAGGTGGTGTGTGCTGCGGGGCTTTCTAGCAAACGGCCGCTATGTAAGTAAAACCTCTCGGCTAAAAATTACTAATAGAAAACCGAACGGCTTTCCTAACAAAACCGAAGGGGTATCGTCTTGTCTAATCTCGGGCGTTGACTTAGATCGAACGGCTACAGGAAGTCGGGGGGGGGGGGGGAACTCACCGTGAGTTGTTTCTTCTCCGGCGAGACACGAAGGTGGAGGTGGTCATGGTTGGTACTCCGGTGATCCTCCGGCGACGGCGAGAGCACCAGGGGGATGTGGCGAAGCTCCTCCGTCCGTTTGCTGTGTCGGGGAGTCGAGGGAGCATCGGGGGCGAGCAGCACGAGCTCCTCAAGCTTCTGCGGCAGCCGAACTCCGGCGAGGGGAGGTGCAGCGGCGTGGGGCGGCGAAGGGGCGGTATAGGGGGGAAATGGAGTGTGGTGGAGGCGAGGGTGCTTGTGGCGGCGTCAGTTGGGGCGGGGAGGCGAGGGGTGGCGCGGGGCAGCGAGGCGATATTTCTACTGGAGGCTCCAGCGAGGTATGTGGGGGCGAGGGGTGTGGCGTGGGGAGGAGGGGGCCGAGGGGGCTCGGGGGAGGCGGTTTATATAGGGGCAGGGGGTGGCCGAGGGAAGGAAGGGGAGGCCGAATCGGGGAGGATCCTGGCGATCCACGGGGTGCCGCCATGGAAAGGGCCCTGCGCTGGGGAAGGAAACAGTCACGGGAGAAATAAAGGAAAGAGGAAGAAGAAGGAAGGAAAGAAAAAAAGGAAAAAAAATAAAAGGAAGAAAGGGGGTGGCGTGCGTGGGGTGGATCGGCCAGGGATCTGGCCCAGAGAAAAAAAACCGCCCTAGGGCGGTTTCCTATTAAAAGATTTTTTTAAAACAGCAAGAGAAGGAAATAAAAGGAAACAAAATAATTTATATGGGGTATTATATACAAAATCGATCAGAAAAATATTTTCTAATTGATTATCATTTTTCCAAAACCAAAATAAAAACTTTTTTTTAGAAAAATTGTTTTTTTTCAGAAAAAACCCCTAAGGCTTTACTTTCTTTTTGAAATTATTTTCTCCACAAGGTTTGTGTTTTCCTTGGCTCGAAATATATCAAAAGTGCCCCTCGTCATTTTGGAGGGTCATATTCCTCCTCTCTTTCTTGCTTGCAAGAAATTATTTCCCGGCACTTCTTGCTCGAAGAAAACAAATTAGAAATGCAAAAGAAAAATTTGAAAGAATTCAAATGCAAACTCCATTCAAATTCTTTATAGTTGAAGAAGTCATCTCATCTTCTCGCATTGCTTTTAACTCGCTGAATTTGAATTTACCGGAGAAGGGGAAAGTCATTCTATCCCCTCTCATTCAAAAGTTTTTGAAAAGTTTCAAATTTCACTCAAGTTTCAATCACTCAAGCAAACAAACAAACAATATAGTAATTATATTAACATTCCAAATTTGGGATGTTACAAACCTACCACACTTAAAATGAATCTCGTCCTCGAGATTCGAAGAGGCTAGAAAGAAAGGTTAGGGTTTGGGGGTCTTCTAACAAATCCAACTTCCGGCAAAGTGGGATGCTACCACACTTAAAATGAAGATTACTGGTCCCTCAAAATGTTTTAACGATCCTCTGGGGTTTTGGCAACTGACTTCGCACAGTCTTCATACTAAATCCTTTGGTGATGCTCTCTCGTTATATTCATAACGTTTTCATCAAAATCGAGGGTTCCTCTGTGGATATAAGCTTCTTCCGTTACTGGGTCTTCTTTAACTCACAGTCTCGTGGCCAATTCTAAATAACATATCGATGGTTCTCATGGTGGTCTACCATTTGTGGTTATCCTGCAGAGAGAGGGGTCTTGTCTTCATCCTCACTGTAAAATTTCCTACGCGTGACAACAAATGCCATGTACATGGGGCTTTCATCATACCATTCTAAGGCTTAAACAAAAGCTTCAAAGAACGTTGTCTCTCACTATGGGTAAGTCTCTCAGATTTACCATTCCAAATAGCAAGAGAATGATAATAGTAAGTCGTCATGGTGGCCAAGCCATGTCGCACTGAAATCATTACCTTGTATAAGGTTTAGTGAATCTCGTATTCTAACACTTGGGCATCCTCACAAGCGTTGCAGAGTTCTCTTGTCCAGCAACGAAGTTCGGATAAATCGAATGATTCTGCAAGCTGAACAAACGTCTATCGTTTCTTCACAACTCTCAGGTTTTCGTATGCTCCTAAGAAAACGTTTGCTGAAACAAGTTTCCTTCTCCAAAAAGATAGTACTTGATCCTTATTAGTCCCGGGGTCTGTGGGTTTTCAGGCATACTTGGAATTACTCCGCCTTTAAATTCCATAGTGTTTCAATCCATCATATTCTTGGGGTAACCATCATATAATAATAATCCTCAGACTTATTTTTGGTACACACTCCACTCTGTGGGATGCTTTCCGCTGGTGTGTTTACCATGAAAATGTATTGGTTCATCCATAAATCATACTCATTTCATAATCAATCCTTTATTACATCCTTAATTTCTTCTCAAAAACTTCAATTCAAAAGTACTCTATTACAATGCTGCCATCCACATTGTTCGGTATGGTCAAGTATTTCTGCCAACTTTATTCATCTGTCTCTCTTGGAGGTACTTTAGTTCCACTCGAACTTTCCGAGGTGCTCCTTGAAATCATCCATCTTTCGCTTCATCATGGTGGCCATTAGCTTCATCTCCATCATCTCCGCATGCACTTCACTCAGGTATTCCTGGGTATGACGGAGTCTTGCTTCAAGTATTTTCCAATCTGACGTATGGCTTCCATGGCAGCTTCACGAACAGAATCAAAGAAAGTTGCTCGTGGTACACGTGAAATGAAAAAGTATTGCCCCATAGTCTTTGGACAAACTCCTTTCACATGGTGGAGGTGTACTTCCACGTACCAAAGTTCTACTCCACTTTCCATGAATGGGTAGCCTTTGTAGACTGCATCTCCTTCAAGACGAATGTGCTTCATCATGTCCTTCAGGATTTTCGGGTAATCATGCTCACTGGTCAGGGTCATGGTCATTTCTGGGCCCTTGAGGAATGACTCGTAGAGAGTTGTCATCTGCAGGTGCCAGTAAATAGGTACTCAGAGGAGTGTATGTGTCTCCTTGGTAATGCATGGTACATTCGTACTCATTGGATCCTGTGGGTTCACTGATTACTACCACACTTAAAATGAGACATACTCATGCCTGCATAGACCATATTTTCTCGTATCCTCATAATGTTCAGAGATCTTTGTTCGATGAGAAACAATGCATACAGTTTCAACATAGGCAAGCATGAGACAATAAATTCCATTTATTCACGATGTTATTACAATCTCAGGACTTCTGTTACAAAAAATTTCACTCCATGATCTCATGAAAAACAAGAGTTCTTCATATTACACTAATTGCAGCGATCAAAACTTAACTACTCCTTTTTAGCTTTCTTCCTTTGTGGACAATCACTAGCATAATGTCCTGCTTCCTTGCAACGAAAGCAAATGAGTTCTGACAAGTCTCGAGGCTTCTTAGGGTTTGCTTTTGCTCCTTGGGTTTCCGGCTTCCTTCCTGAGCACATGTATTTGTGGTGGCCAAATTCCATACACTTGTAACATCTGACATGACTCCGGTCTTTTTCTGCAGAGATTTGGCTCTTCCGAGGGTACTTTTTCTTCTTTCGAGACTCCTTCATTTTGGCCAGTTCTTCTATTTCAAGTGGATCAAACTCCAGTTTTTATGTCAGGAAGTTTCCCAGATACTCTTGGCTTCCCTTCATGCAATCCTGTGAATAATTTCCTTCTTCTCCACATGAGTAGCATGCATTGGAGAAAAATCTGGTCAGACCTTGTCCATCAGGGTCTTCAATATTTTCGTTCATCACCGGCTCTTCTAGAATCTTCTTCTTGAGTGTTTCCTTCATTGCTTCTTTCTGCTGCTGGACAACTTGTTGTACCTTGGGGTAAATGTGACATTGAGCTGGGTAGTGGGTGGTTCCTTCAAAAAGGAAACAAGTCACCTGACTACTTGGGCACTCCTCATCTTGGCGATTTTCTTCACAATGAGTGCATCCATCCTTGTGTTCTTCCTGGGTGTGACCTATTTCTCCACAGATCTTGCATGCACAAGTCTTCTCCTTCGGATTATCATAGCACTTCTGAATAAGACGGGATCTTAACAAAGTCTTCTTGAGTTCGTCCCATGTTTTTGCTCCACTAAATCCTTGTATGGCATGATGCATTTTCCACCAGATTGCAACACTTTGTGTAAAGTACTGAAGAGCGTGTTCCACTTTATACTTCCTTGAGATCAAGTTGCTCCCGAAGTGGTTCTCCATGTTTTGAGTCCATATATCAGCCTCCAGCTGGGTCATTGGTCTAGAGACTACAAGTCCAGCTTCATACTCCATCTGGTAGGGTTGAGGTTTTGGGGATGAGACGGGTAAGAGAGGGAGGGAGATACACACAATACAAACAATATTGTTGAGAATAGGTTTTATTTGTGGCCGTCGGAAAACACACAGCAATGACGGCTCACAAATCATCGTAACTAACGTGGGTATATAACAGGGGTTTGGACTTCTAATGGTCATATAAATATTTGAACGTTTCGGGGTCTTCGAGTTCTTCGGGTCTTGAGAGTCTTAAATTGGTGTAGCTTCAATTGCATGATGACATCCTCTTTACTTTCAAGTAGAACTCCGTTGATTCTTCATGAGGTCAAAGGGGTAAGGGGATTGTATAACTATTTGAGGTGAGAGAGAACATTTGATGAAATCAGAAGCGATGAGAAGTGAAAGGTGTTCTCGAAAATAAGATTTTTTGAGAGATCCTATCCTAAGAAATTTCCAGTTTCTAGGGTCACGTCCTACAGTCAACATGTGCTCCGTTACCATTTCTGTAGCGACCTGACTCAAGACGAGTCAAGCCTCTGTGTATCTGTGCCATCCCTGGATCAGTATGCTGGCACACATAGTACATCAATGTATATATCAAAGTGCAATCACATGGAAATAGCGTAAAACTGATATATACCTTAAATATCTCAGCGGAAGCAGTCAAGGGAGTGGAGTCCCAATAAACACCAACGGCAAGTTGAGTGTAGACCGTAACCCTGAATCGTACTCTTACTTGTCGAAGAAAAATATCTGCAACATAAGACGTTCCAGCCGTGTAGGTCAGCATATTGAATATGCCGGCAAGTCACATTAGAGAGGGGTGAAAAGTAATCATCTATACTATATGCATATATGGCAGGTGGGGCTATAAGTTTTTAGCGAAAAGCAAGTTTTCTCCTACATCAAGATAGGGCTAAAAGCAAAATGTTACTACATTTTTGGTTGTTAACGAGATGGTTCCACCAACCAATTCTCGTACCCATGTTGTCAATAATACCCACATCAATATTATTATTTGTGTTGAGAATTTCAGATAACCGCAGTTCCTTTGGCTCAAGTTGTCCATGAACGTGGACACAGCTAATCGATTAGGTTTGAGTACTCTGCAGAGTTTTGCACACGTTCCCACAAGATTTGATCGCCTCCGTGTATGTCCTCGCACTTCAGGGTGTTTGAAGACCGGATGATCAAAACATGGTCTTTCAACGGGTCCCTCCGAATCCCTGTCGGTGCCCATCCAATCCTACCGTTCTTCTACATCTGCTAGCACCGCGTGTCCAGAGTCGCCGCATTGTCCAACCAAGCCAGAGCCCGTAATGACTTGTGGCTGTGCAGGTAAGCCTTGGGTCTTGAAAATATCCGTCGGTCTCTTTGAGCCTGGGTGAAGCTTTCCGCAAGATGTCATGGCCGTCTCCAGCATCTCGGGTCATCCACTGGTTTCTCCACAGAGCCGATCAGCCGTCCTTCACCCAAAGTTGCATTGCATCACGAGGTCTTGAAAAGTCTTGACTTAACCAGTCTTGGTTATTAAATTATTCTCGCATCATTCGTGATAAACTCTCAACCAGAATCCCGTCTACTCAAGCATAGCAATATGAAATTTGTCGTCCCGGGCCAAGTAACGGGGTTGTTGGGTGCCTACCACATGATACTACAATATGTAACCATAATTTCCAAGTACCTACTCAGCATGCAATTGGGCATAGGATGGTAGAACTACAATGCATAAAACATAGGTGATACATGATCAAATGACTTGCCTGGTGAGGTTGATGAAGAAGAATTTCTCGAGAAATAACTTGATAGACTACTCGTCACTCTCCGATGAAATCTATATAACAAACATATCATTCACATAAGCACTCATACTAGCAATCATTCTAGCAATCAAAACAAAAGAGAGAGTCAATAAGAATCCGAAGGAAACTTCAAATAAGACTAGGGAGTCTTTTACTACATCAAACACTAAATAGTTTTTGTCCAACATAAAATAATAACAGGGAACTAAGATATAAATTTAACTAAGATAAAATAAAGTATTTTTTCACAAAACTATTTGAAAGTATTTCCAAACGGGATTTGAAACAGTGGAGAAACCAATTGCAAGTTAGTAGAGAACTAGAATTGATTTCATGATAACATATAAAAATAAAAATCAAAACTTGTTGCAAACCTACTGTTAACTAACAGAAACAAAACATAATATTTCTGAAATATAAAAGAAAATAATTTAAAAACAATTATAGAAAAGGAAATAGCCATAATCCTAAAAGAGGTGAGACAGAAATTGTTTCACAAGAAACAATGAGCTAAAATATTCAAATAATTCTCAAATGTTTACCACCGATACCTAAGATCACTAGTGATTAGTAGCAAAAAGAATCAAATTAAAATCTATTTTTAAACTCCTGGAATAAGCAAAACACGGTTTAAACTAAATCTGATCTAATTCAAATTTGAAACTTTCAAACATAGACAAATTACATGTTTTTAAAAACTAGAGAGAAATTGTGATCTACTGGAAGAAGAATCAACCTCATTGGATGTCTAGATCAAATGTTATGATCAAAACAAGATTGGAACTTTCTCTGTTTTGGAATTAAAAAAAATAGAACTGATTCTATAGGACAGGGGTACACGTGGCAGCTTCTGGTTGGCCTAGGTGGTGTGTGCTGCGGGGCTTTCTAGCAAACGGCCGCTATGTAAGTAAAACCTCTCGGCTAAAATTACTAATGGAAAACCGAATGGCTTTCCTAACAAAACCGAAGGGGTATCGTCTTGTCTAATCTCGGGCTTTGACTTAGATCGAACGGCTACAAGAAGTTGGGGGGGGGGGGGAGGGGGCTCACCGTGAGTTGTTTCTTCTCCGACGAGACACGAAGGTGGAGGTGGTCGTGGATGGTGCTCCGGTGATCCTCCGGCGACGGCGAGAGCACCAGGGGGATGCGGCAAAGCTCCTCCGTCCGTTTGCTGTGTCGGGTAGTCGAGGGAGCGTCAGGGGCGAGCAACACGAGCTCTTCAAGCTTCTGCGGCGGCCGAACTCCGGCGAGGGGAGGTGCCGTGGCGTGGGGCGGCGAAGGGGCGATCTAGGGGGAAAATGGAGTGCGGTGGAGGCGAGGGTGCTTGTGGCGGCGTCGGTTGGGGCGGGGAGGCGAGGGGTGGCGCGGGGTGGCGAGGCGATATTTCTACTGGAGGCTCCAGCAAGGTACGTGGGGGCGAGGGGTGTGGCGTGGGGAGGACGGGGCCGAGGGGGGCTCGGGGGAGGCGGCTTATATAGGGGCAGGGGGTGGCCGAGGGAAGGAAGGGGAGGCCTAATCGGGGAGGATCCCGGCGATCCAGGGGGTGGCGCCATGGAAAGGGCCGTGCGCTGGGGAAGGAAAGAGTCACGGGAGAAAGAAAGGAAAGAGGAAGAAGCAGGAAGGAAAGAAAAAAGGACAAAAAGAAAAAGAAGAAAGGGGGTGGCGTGCGTGGGGTTGGATCGGCCACGGGATCTGGCCCAGAGAAAAAAAACGCCCTAGGGCGGTTTCCTATTAAAAGATTTTTTTTTAAAACAGCAAGAGAAGGAAATAAAAGGAAACAAAATAATTTATATGGGGTATTATATACCAAATCGATCAGAAAAATATTTCCTAATTGATTATCATTTTTCCAAAACCAATTTTTTTTAAATTGTTTTTTTTCGGAAAAAACCCCTAAGGCTTTACTTTCTTTTTGAAATTATTTTCTCCACAAGGTTTGTGTTTTCCTTGGCTCAAAATATATCAAAAGTGCCCCTGGTCATTTTGGAGGGTCATATTCCTCCTCTCTTTCTTGCTTGCAAGAAATTATTTCCCGGCACTTCTTGCACGAACAAAACAAATTAGAAATGCAAAAGAAAAATTTGAAAGAATTCAAATGCAAACTCCATTCAAATTCTTTATAGTTGAAGAAGTCATGTCATCTTCTCTCATTGCTTTTAACTCGCTGAATTTGAATTTACCGGAGAAGGGGAAAGTCATTTTATTCCCTCTCATTCAAAAGTTTTTGAAAAGTTTCAAATTTCACTCAAGTTTCAATCACTCAAGCAAACAAACGAACAATATAATAATTATATTAACATTCCAAAATTTGGGATGTTACAGATAATCAATATGTCATAGAGCAAATGCACACTTAGAAAATTTCACTTTCCGCTGATGTTCATATAAAAACCTTGAGAACGGATTCGACGTGCTCGAGGTGTTGCTCAAAAGTTGCACTAAAAACAAGGATGTCATTGGAAAAGACCACCAAATATTGATGCAATCCAGGTGACAAGGTGAAATTCATAACAAGTTGAATAGTCGACGGACCACTAGTCAAACCAAGGGACGTAACTGTAAACTCATAATGTCCCGAATGAGTTTGGAAGGCCGCTTTGTACTCTTCACACAGGGCTAGCCTTATCTGATGGTACCCTACTCGTAAATCTAACTTGGGAAACCAACTTGCTCGAGATAATTCTTCGAGCAACTCATTGATAATAGGTAATAGTAATTTCCCATTTATGTGCCATGGTATTCAGGTGGCGATAATCAATGATAGGGAATCATCTTTCTTCTTGACCATCAAGAAGGAGAAGATAAAGGGCTATTGCTCAAATGGATCACACCATTATCAAGCAGCTCCTAGATATGTTTTTCCAACTCTGTCTTTAGCACTAGGGCAATTATGTAGGGCCTCGTTGACACCTGAACAGCTCCACTGAGAAGAGGAATAGTGTGATCATAAGGATGAGGAGGAGGTAAACCAGTTGGTGGCTCAACGACATGCTTGAATTGATCCAAAATGTTATGGATGACATGCTTAGCAAGGAGAGTTCCATTCTGTAATAGTGTACAAATCTTTACGGTAGTGATTTTAAGTAATTCAGCTACAGGACCCAGGAGAGTAATGTATGTGCCCTTGTGGGAAAAAGAAATCCAATGGAAATCCCAATCAATTTTCATGGGGTGGTGAGCTACCAACCAATCAAGGCCAAGTATACCATCATAACTGCCCAATAATTTTTTTAAATCGCTGGTGGACTTGTGACAAGAACAAGTCCAACTACAGTTAACCAACTTAGTGTTACATGCAACGGTAGCACCATTGGCTATCGTAACCAAGCCCCGGGGCAATGAGATAATTCTGTGTAACTGAGATGACACAACTGAGTATAAGAAGGAGTGGGCACTAGGGGAGTTGATTAGGAATGTCAAATTATGCCCTTGTAACTGAACTCTCAATTGCATCGTTTGAACCGACACTTTTATTTTGTCGCCCAAGGCAACATCAAAGATGGAGATCATATGAGTGTCGTGATGTGAAACAGTACTATCGCCGTCAGATTTCTCATACCTTGGAGAAATTCTACCATTTCATGCACGACATGCAATTGAACCTCGTGCTTACACCTTGTGATAAGCATGTAGAGTGTCGTGGTTTTGTCACGACAGATGTCCTCGTGAATGGACTTAGTGGTGAGTCCATCATCGCGATGTGGCGACTCGAAGGGGTTGATTGGGAATTCGAGGCGGATTTACCTAGGTTCGGCCCCCCTAATGGAGGTAAAAATATACGTCCTGCTTTTGTGTCTATATTGATGGGAATCTCGATTACAAGGATGCGGAATCGCTAACCTAGATCTCGAGAGTTTCTTACCTAATATTTCTGGCAAGAGGGCTCTCGTTTATATATAGGTAGAGGCCCCAAGTTTACAATAGAGTCCGTATCGAACAAACACTCGTGACCTAAAATCTACCATATCTTTCTTACCAAGTTAGGAAGGCTTCCGGCTCTTTGCCTTGTATGTCATAAGTTGTCGTCTTCTGGTGTTGGGCCGTATGGCGGCTTGAGGCAGCCCCCTGGCGGCCCACCTTCTTGTTGCTCCTTTGTATCTTGACCTGGCCCAATAGGGCGGGTTATATCCTGGGATTTAATGCCGACATTAGGCCCAAGGTTAACTCGAACTTGTTCACGTCAAGCTATCTTGATTAAGCAATGAACCGACAATACTACCATCTCTTGTCCATGAAAACTTAGATTTGGGTTGAAGAACATGCCGGGTTATTCCCCCCTCTCCGAGAATTAACATCCTTTCGGTCCTCATTGACATGATGTCACCAAACTGACTACTGTTGTCCCAGGTCATCATGGCGAATATTTTTTAAAACGTCACTGAATCCGGTCAAGCACGAAAATCTAGGCGCAAACCCAACCACTCATTTCCTGCGACCGTTCCGTTTCAGTCCCACCTTTCCTTATAAATAGGCGGGCAACCGCCCATGATATCGTTTCCACCTTCTTCTTCTTTACATCCACCTCCATTGCTATGTGTGTTAGATCTTTGAGAACGTCGACCGGACCTTTTCGAGCATGCCACCTACGTATTGGCTATTCTTCAACTTTGTCGGGCTGTACACAATCGCCATCTTCCCCCTTCAAGAAGAAACAGGTGCACATTTTTCCTTTCCAAGGATCCGTAGATTTATCAGTTCGTTCTATCGATGTTCATATTGCGTTCCTTAAATATTCTATGGAATACGCCATAGATCCATGAATCTCTCTTCGCTGATGTCTCCACTGGTCCTCCTTGGTCTTATCATTCATCTCCTTATTGAACATATCCATAAGGAAACACTTTTTGGGAGACCCTTATATGAACACCATGAGTTTCGGTTACTCCGCTATTCTAGAACACATATTTCCTTATTTTCTTCTTATACTTAGATCCATCATGAGAGAAGCCACTTATCATAACTTGTTTGCGAGGAATTTTTCCTGCTAAGTCCCTCATGAAAATTCCCCGCTTGTTTTTGTCGGCTTACACACTCAGTCTTAACTTCGACCGGCTTGAGACGCTGCTTGGTAATACTTTTTGGCAACTCTAATGTTACTTTAGCAACTAAAATTAGTAGACCGCTCATGTCCTTTACTTTAACTTATTCTTGCTTACTTTCATTGGTAGTTGCCTCAAATCACAAATGGCCCCCAAGAACTCCAAGGCATGCTGCTGGGCTAGGTCTCAAGAGTCCAAACTTACTTTAGGAAACCTCGTGAGTCAAGGATTTTTGTCATCTAGAAAAGATATAAGTTGGCGAGCTCCTATAGAAGAAACTTATCTGCAACCTCGGCAAGATGAAGTCATTGATGGAAATATACCCTAGAGGCAATAATAAAGTTGTTATTATTATATTTCCAGTTCATGATAATTGTCTATTATTCATGCTACAATTGTATTAACCGGAAACCGTAATACATGTGTGGATATATATAGATCACAATGTGTCCCTAGTGAGCCTCTAGTTGGCTAGCTCGTTGATCATGGTTTCTTGATCATGGACATTGGATGTCATTGATAACGGGATCACATCATTGGGGAATGATGTGATGGACAAGACCCAATCCTAAGCATATCACTAGATCGTGTTGTTCGTCCGCTAAAGCTTTTTGCAATGTCAAGTATAATTTCCTTAGACCGTGAGATTGTGCAACTCCCGGATACGGTAGGGGTGCTTTGGGTGTACCAAATGTCACAACGTAACTGGGTGATTATAAAGGTGCACTACGAGTATCTCCGAAAGTGTTTGTTGGGTTGTACGAATCAAGACCGGGATTTGTCACTCCGTGTGACGGAGAGGCATCTCTAGGCCCACTCGGTAATCCATCATCATACTGAGCTCAGTGTGACTAAGGAGTTAGTCACAGGATGATGTGTTACAGAATGAGTAAAGAGACTTGCCGGTAACGAGATTGAATAAGGTATATGAATACCGATGATCAAATCTCGGGCAAGTATGATACCGGTAGACAAAGGGAATTGCATACGGGATTGATTGAATCCTTGACATCGTGGTTCATCCGATTAGATCATCGTGGAACATGTGGGAACAAACATGGATATCCAGACCCCGCTGTTGGTTATTGGCTGGAGAGATGTCTCGGTCATGTCTGCATGTCTCCCAAACCCGTAGGGTCTACACACTTAAGGTTCGGTGACGGTAGGGTTATAGGAAAACAATGTACGTGGTTACCGAAGGTTGTCCGGAGTCCCGGATCAGATCCCGGACGTCACGAGGAGATCCAGAATGGTCCGAGGTAAAGATTGATATATAGGATGCGAGGTTTCGGACACCGGAAGTGTTTCGGGCGTCACCGGTAACGTACTGGGACCACCGGAATGGTTCTGGGGGTCCACCGGGAGGGGCCACCAGCCCAAAGAGGCTTCATGGGCCAAAAGGTGGAAGGGGACCAGCCCATAGTGGGCTGGTGCGCCCTTTCCTCTCAGCCCAAGGCGCAACGAGAGGTGGAGGGGGGAAACCCTAGGCGCAGAGGGGCCCAAGGCCCACCTAGGGCACCGCCCTCCTCTCCACCTTGGCCGTCGGCCGTCCCTCGCCATCTAGGGCTACCACCACCCCTAGGGAGGGAACCCTAGGGGTGCACACCCTCTCTCCCTCCCTCTTATAAATACCCAAGGTTTGGGGCTGATTTGAGACACGAAAACTCTCTCTCTCGGCGCAGCCTTCCTCTCTCTATCCTCGTCCTCCGCATAGCTTAGCGAAGCTCTGCCGAAGAAACACGTAGCTCCACCGCCACCATGTCGTCGTGCTGCCGGAGCTCTCTCCCTCAACCTCTCCTTCATCCTTGCTGGCTCAAAGTGTTTGCGACGTCACCGGGATGCACGTGTGTAGAACGCGGAGGTGCCGTAGTTCGGCACATAGATCGAAATCCACCGCAAACTGAATCGCTGTGAGTACGACTCCATGAACCGCGTTCATAGTAACGCTTCCGCTTAGCGATCTTAAAATGTATGAAGATGCTCTACAACCTCTCTCGTTGTTGGTTTCTCCATAAACAGATCCTTGTATGACGTAGGAAAAAATTTAAATTACTACGATCCCCAATAGTGGTATCAGAGCCAAGGTTCTATGTGTAGATTCTATGCACGAGTAGAACACAAAAGTTGTGGACGCTGATTTGTCAACTTGCTTGTCATTACTAGTCTTATCTTTTTTTGGCGGTATTGTGGGATGAAGCGGCCCAGACCGACCTTACACGTACGCTTACGTGAGACTGGTTCCACCGACACAGATGCACTTGGTGCATAAGGTGGCTAGAGGGTGTCTGTCTCTCCCACTTTAGTCGAATTGGATTCAATGAAAAGGGTCCTTACGGAGGTTAATTAGCATTGGCATATCAACATTGTGGCTGTCACGTAGGTAAGAAGCGTTCTTGCTAAAAACCCAAACCGGCCTTGTAAAACTTGCAACAACAATTAGGGGAAGTGTAACTTGTTTTTGCAGGGTATGCTATGTGATGTGATATGCCAAAAAGGATGTGATGTTACATATGTGATGTATGAGATTGATCATGTTCTTGTAATAGGATTCACGACTTGCATGTCGATGAGTATGACAACCGGCAAGAGCCATAGGAGTTGTCTTAATTTATTGTATGAGATGCAACGCCTTGTTGATTACTTTACTTTATCGCTAACGGTTAGCTATAGTAGTAGAAGTAATAGTTGGCGTGATGACTTTATGGAGACACAATGATGGAGATCATGGTCTCAGGTCGGTGACAATGATGATCATGGTGCCCCGAAGATGGTGATCAAAGGAGTAAGATGATATTGGCCATATCATGTCACAATATGATTGCATGTGATGTTTATCATGTTTTTCATCTTATTGCTTAGAACGACGGTAGAAAAGATAAGATGACCCCTCATTAAAATTTCGAGATAAGTATTCCCCTAAGTGTGCACCGTTGTGAAGGTTCATTGTCTCGAAGCACCACGTGATGATCGGGTGTGATAGATTCTAACGTTCGCATACAACGGGTGTAAGCCAGTTTACACATGCAAAACACTTAGGTTGACTCGACGAGCCTAGCATGTACGGACATGGCCTCGAATACGAGAGACCAAAAGCTCGAACATGAGTCGTATGGTTGATACGATCAGCATGGAGATGCTCACCGTTGATGACTAGTCCGACTCACGTGATGATCGGACACAGGCTAGTCGACGTGGATCATGTAACACTTGTATGACTAGAGGGATGTCGATCTAAGTGGGAGTTGATTAGTAATTTGATTAGATGAACTTAATTATGATGAACTTAGTCTAAAATTGTCTTTACAAATATTGTAGATCCAATGGCCAACGCAAATGTCTCGTTCAACTTCAACGTGTTCCTAGAGAAAACCAAGCTGAAAGATGATGGTAGCAATTATGCGGATTGGGCTCGTAACTTGAAGCTCATCCTCATGGCCTCCAAGAAGGCATATGTCCTTGATGCACCGCTAGGTGATCCTCCCGTTCCCGAGGCAGACCGGGACGCTAGAAACGTCCAGCAGTCGCTGAGTGATGACTACTCTCTCGTTCAGTGCGGCCATGCTTTACAGTTTAGAACCGGGGCTCCAAAGGCGTTTTGAGAAACACAGAGCATATGAGATGTTTGAGGAGCTGAAACTTGTTTTTCAAGGTCATGCTCGGGTCGAGAGATATGAAGTCTCCGACAAGTTCTTTAGTTGTAAGATGGAGGAGAATAGTTCTGTCAGTGAGCACATACTCAGAATGTCTAGGTTGCACAACCGCTTGACTCAACTAGGAGTTGAATTTCGGATGATGCGGTCATTGACAGAATCCTCCAGTCGCTTCCACCTAACTATAAAGGCTCTGTGATGAATTACAACATGCAAGGGATGGAAAAGACTATTCCCGAGTTGTATTCAATGCTGAAATCTGCAGAGGTAGAAATCAAGAAAGAGCATCAATTGTTGATGGTTAATAAGACCACTAGTTTCAAGAAGGGTAAGGGCAAGAAAAACTTCAAGAAAGACAGCAAAGCAGTTGCCGCGCCCGGTAAGTGATACGTCTCCAACATATCTATAATTTTTGATGGTTCCATGCTATTATCTTGTCAAACTTTGGATGTTTTGTATGCCTTTTATATCTTTTTTTGGACTAACTTATTTACTCAGTGCCAAGTGCCAGTTCCTATTTTTTCTGTGTTTTTGACCCTTATCAGAGGAGGATTTTAAACGGTGTCCAAACGGAATAAAACTTCCGAAAAGATTTTTTCCGGAACAGAAGATACGCACGGGACGTGAGAACCAAGGCAGGGGCCACCAGGGGACCCCACAAGCGCCCTAGGCACGGCCAGGGGGCCCGCGCCTAGCAGGCTTGTGGGCCCCCTATGGCTCGTCTGCACTATCTCTTCTGCCTATAAATTAATAAAAATTCCAAAACTGCGAGAGAGATCCACGAAAATACTTTTCCGCCGCCGCAAGCTTCTATCTCCACAAGATCCAATCTGGGGCACGTTCTGGTGCCCTGCCGGAGGGGGATTCGGATACGGAGGGCTTTTTATCAACACCATGACCTCTCCGATGATGCGTGAGTAGTTCACCATAGACCTTCGGGTCCATAGCTAGTAGTTAGATGGCTTCTTCTCTTTCTTGGATCTTCAATACAAAGTTCTCCATGATCTTCATGGAGATCTATCCGATGTAATCTTCTTTTGCGGTGTGTTTGTCGAGATCCGATGAATTATCGATTTATGATCAGATTATCTATGAATCTTATTTGAGTTTCTTCTGATCTCTTATATGCATGATTTCATATCCTGGTAATTCTCTTCGAGTTGAGGGTTTTGTTTGGCCAACTTGATCTATGATTCTTGCAATGGGAGAAGTGCTTGGTTTTGGGTTCATACCGTGTGGTGACCTCACCCAGTGACAGAAGGGGTAGCGAGGCACGCATCTTGTTGTTGCCATCAAGGGTAAAAAAGATGGGGTTTACATCATTGGTTTGAGTTTATCCCTCTACATCATGTCTTCTTGCTTAAGGCGTTACTCTGTTTGTCATGAAATAAATACACTAGATGCATGTTGGATAGCGGTCGATGTGTGGATTAATAGTAGTAGATGCAGAATGTATCGGTCTACTTGTCTGGGACGTGATGCCTATATGTATGATCATTGCCTTAGATATCGTCATGACTTTGCGCGGTTCTATCAATTGCTCGACAGTAATTTGTTCACCCACCGTATTATTTGCTATTTTGTGAGAAGCCTTTAGTGAACACTATGGCCCTGGGGTCTACTTCACACCATATTTTCAGCCTTACACTTTTACTTCGTTGCACTTTCCGCCTTCAGATCTCACTTTGCAATTAATGTTGAAGGGATTGACAAGCCCTTTATAGCGTTGGGTGCAAGCTCTTTTGTGTTTCCGTAGGTACTTTGGACTTGACCTCGATTCTCCTACTGGATTGATACCTTGGTTCTCAAACTGAGGGAAATACTTACTGCTCGTGTGCTGCATCACCCTTTCCTCTTCAAGGGAAAACCACTGCAAGCTCAAGAGGCAGCAGTAAGCCAGTTGCCGGGAAGAAGTCAAAGAAAGGACTCAAGCCTGAGACTAAGTGCTATTACTGCAAGGGACCCGGTCTCTGGAAGCGGAATTGCCCCAAGTACTTAGCGGACAAGAAGGCCGGCAACATCAAAGGTATATGTGATATACTTGTTATTGATGTGTACCTTACCAGCGCTCGTAGTAGCTCCTGGGTATTTGATACCGGTGTTGTTGCTCACATTTGCAACTCTAAGCAGGAACTACGGAACAAGCGTAGGCTGGCTAAGGATGAGGCGATGATGCGCGTCGGGAATGGTTCCAAGGTCGATGTGATCGCCATCGGCACGCTACCTCTACATCCACCTTCAGGATTAGTTGTAAACCTTAATAATTGTTATTTAGTACCAGCTTTAAGCATGAACATTGTATCAGGATCTCGCTTGATGCAAGATGGCTACTCATTTAAATCTGAGAATAGTGGTTGTTCTATTTATATGAGTGGTATGTTTTATGGTCATCCCCGCTGGTTAATGGTTTATTCCTAATGAATCTCGATCGTAATGATACACATATTCATAGTGTAAGTGCTAAAAGATGCAAGGTTGATAATGATAGTCCCACATACTTGTGGCACTGCCGCCTTGGTCATATCGGCATAAAGCGCATGAAGAAACTCCATATTGATGGACTTTTGGAGTATCTTGATTTTGAATCATTTGACACGTGCGAACCGTGACTCATGGGCAAGATGACCAAGAATACATTCTCCGGAACAATGGAGCGAGCAACTAACTTGTTGGAAATAATACATACCGATGTATGCGGTCCAATGAGCATTGAAGTTCACGCTGGCTATCTTTATGTTCTAACCCTCACAGATGATTTCAGTAGATATGGGTATGTCGACTTAATGAAGCACAAGTCTGAAACCTTTGAAAAGTTCAAGGAATTTCAGCGTGAGGTGGACAATCAACACGACAAGAAAATAAAGTTTGTACAATCTGATCCTGGAGGAGAATATTTGAGTCATGAGTTTGGCACACACCTAAGGAAATGTGGAATTGTTTCACAACTCACGCCGCCTGGCACACCGCAACACAACGGTGTGTCCGATAATCATAATCAAACTTTACTGTATATGGTGTGATCTATGATGTCTCTTACCGATTTACCGCTATCATTTTGGGGATATGCATTGGAAACTGCCGCATTCACTTTAAATAGGGCATCGCATGAATCCGTTGAGAGGACACCGTATAAATTATGGTTTGGCAAGAAACCTAAGCTGACGTTTCTTAAAGTTTGGGGCTGCAATGCTTATGTGAAGAAACTTCAACTAGAGAAGCTCGAACCCAAAGCGGAAAAATGTGTCTTCATAGGATACCCTAAGAAAACTATTGGGTACACCTTCTATCTTAGATCCGAAGGCACGATCTTTGTTGCTAAGAACGGATCCTTTCTAGAGAAAGAGTTTCTCTCGAAAGAAGTAAGTGGGAGGAAAATATAACTTGATGAGGTAATTGTACCTCCTCTCGAACCTGAGAGTAGCACAACGCTAGAAAATGTTTCTGAGGCGCCTCAGCTGGCTAGAGAAGAAGTTAATGATGATGACCATGACACTTTGGATCAAGTTGCTATCGAACCTCGAAGGTCGACAAGGGTATGTTCCGCACCAGAATGGTACGGCAACCCTGTCATGGAAATCATGTTGTTAGAAAACAGTGAACCTTCGAACTATGAAGAAGCGATGGCGGGCCCGGATTCCAACAAATGGCTTGAAGCCATGAAATCCAAGATAGGGTTCGAACTATGAAGAAGTATGGACTTTGGTGGACTTGCCCGATGATCGGCGAGCCATAGAAAATAAATGGATCTTAAAGAAGAAGACTGAAGCAGATGGTAATGTGACCATCTATAAGGCTCGACTTGTCGCTGAGGGTTATCGACAAGTTCAAGGTATTGACTAGATGAAACCTTCTCACCCATAGTGATGCTGAAGTCGTTCCGAATCTTGTTAGCAATTGCTGCATTTTATGATTATGAAATCTGGCAAATGGACGTCAAAATAACATTCCTGAGCGGCTTTCTTAAAGAAGAATTGTATATGATACAGCCAGAAGGTTTTGTCGATCCTAGCAATGCTAACAAGGTATGCAAGCTCCAGCGCTCCATCTATGGGCTGGTGCAAGCATCTCGGAGTTGGAACATTCGCTTTGATGAGGTGATCAAAGCGTTTGGGTTTATACAGACTTATGGAGAAGCATGTATTTACAAGAAAGTGTGTGGAAGCTCTGTACCATTTCTCATATTATATGTGGATGACATATTGTTGATGGGAAATGATATAGAACTATCGAAAAGCATCATGGCCTATTTGAATAAGAGTTTTTCAATGAAGGACCTTGGAGAAGCTACTTACATATTAGGCATTAAGATCCATAGAGATAGATCAAGACGCCTCATAGGTCTTTCACAAAGCACATACCTTGAGAAGATATTGAAGAAGTTCAATATGGAAAAGGCTAAGAAAGGGTTCTTGCCTGTATTACAAGGTGTGAGGTTGAGTGCGACTCAACGACCGACCACGGCGGAAGATAGAGAAAAGATGAGTACCGTCCCCTATGCTTCAGCCATAGGCTCTATCATGTATGCCATGCTGTGTACCAGACCTGATGTGAACCTTGCAATAAGTTTGGTAGGGAGGTACCAGAGTGATCCAGGAGTGGATCACTGGACAGCGGTCAAGAATATCCTAAAGTACCTCAAAAGGACTAAAGATATGTTTCTCGTCTGCCGAAGAGCTCGTCATAAAGGGTTACGTTGATGCTAGCTTCAACACAGATCCGGATGACTCCAAGTCACAAACCGGATACGTGTACATTTTGAACAATGGGGCAGTTAGCTGGTGCAGTTGCAAGCAAAGCATCGTGGTGAGATCTACATGTGAAGCGGAGTACATAGTTGCTTTGGAAGCAGCATAGGAAGGAGTCTGGATGAAGGAGTTCATCACCGACCTAGGAGTGATTCCAAGTGCATCGGGCCTGATGACTCTGTTCTCTGACAACACTGGAGCTATTGCTATTGCAAAAGAGCCCGGTTTTCACAAGAAGATCAAGCACATCAAGCGCCGCTTCAACTCCATTCATGGATACATCCAGGATGGAGATATAGATATTTTTAAAGTACATACGGATCTGAACGTTGCAGACCCGTTGACTAAACCTCTTCCACGGGCAAAGCATGATAAGCACTAGAACTCTATGGGTGTTTGATACGTCTCAAACGTATCTATAATTTTTGATGGTTTCATGCTGTTATCTTGTCATCTTTGGATGTTTTATGTACCTTTTATATCTTTTTGGGACGAACTTATTAATTCAGTGCCAAGTGCCAGTTCCTGTTTTTTCTATGTTTTTGACTCTTTTCAGATCTGATTTTGGAACGGATTCCAAACGGAATAAAATCCCCGAAATGATTTTTTCCCGATCGGAAGAAGATCAGAGGGCTTGAGGGCCAAGCCAGGAGGGCTACAGGGGCCCCACAAGCCCCCTATCCGCCACCAGGGGGCGACGGCAGCAGGCTTGTGGCCTCCCTGGCGCTCCGGCATCACGACGGCGTGGTGGCGGTGGAGCTACAAGGTCTCCCGATAGGGCTTCGCCAAGCACTAATAACCCACAAGTATAGGGGATTGCAATAGTTTTCGAGAGTAGAGTATTCAACCCAAATTTATTGATTCGACACAAGGGGAGCCAAAGAATACTCTCAAGTATTAGCAGTTGAGTTGTCAATTCAACCACACCTGAAAGACATAGTATCTGCAACAAAGTTTTAGTAGCAAAGTAGTATGATAGTAACGGTAGCGGCGGTAAAAGTAGCATTGGTAATTTGTATAGCAAGTGTGACAGCAGTAGCAGTAAAGTAACTTAGCAAGGACCAGTATAGGAAAAGCTCGTAGGCATTGGATCGGTGATGGATAATTATGTCGGATGGCATTCATCATGTAACAGTTCTAACATAGGGTGATATGTAACTAGCTCCAGTTCGTCAATGTAATGTAGGTATGTATTCCGTATTTGGTCATACGTGCTTATGGAAAAGAACTTGCATGACATCTTGTGTCCTACCATCCCGTGGCAGCGGGGTCCTAATGGAAACTAAGGGATTTTAAGGTGTCCTTTTAATAGATAACCGAAACAAAGCATTAGCACATGGTGAATACATGGGATCCTCATACTATGGTCATCTCCGGGAGTGGTTCCGGCTATTGTCACTCCGGGTTTGCCGGGTCATAACACATAGTAGGTGGCTACAACTTGCAATATGGTATCAAGAACACACATATATTGATGAAAACATAATAGGTTCAGATCTGAAATCATGGCACTCGGGCCCTAGTGACAAGTATTAAGCATAGCAATAAAGTAGTAGCAACATCAATCTTAGAAGATAGTGGATACTAGGGATCAAACCCCATCAAAACTAACTCGATTACATGATAGATCTCATCCAACCCATCACCGTCCAACAAGCCTACGATAAGATTACTCACGAACGGTGGAGAGCATCATGGAATTGGCGATGGAGGATGGTTGATGCTGACGACGGCGTCGATTTCCCCTCTCCGGAGCCCAGAACGGATTCCAGATCTGCCCTCCCGAGGAAGAACAGGCGGTGGCAGCGGCTCTGTATTGTGAAACGCGATGAACTCTCTCTCTGATTTTTTTTCAGGGCGAGAGAGGTTATATAGAGTTGGAGATGAAGTCAAAGGAGCCACGTGGGCCCCACGAGCCTGCTAGGCGCGCCCTAGGGGGGCGCGCCTGCAGGGCTCGTGGCCCACTGGCAGCGTATCTTCAGTTGATTCTTTCTCTGATATTTTTTATATATTCCATAAAAAATCCTCGTAAGTTTGTAGGTCATTCCGAGAAATTTCATTTCTGCACAAAAACAACACCATGGCAGTTCTGCTGAAAACAACGTCAGTCCGGGTTAGTTTCATTCAAATTATGCAAATTAGAGTCCAAAACAAGGGCAAATGAGTTTGGAAAAGTAGATACGTTGGAGACGTATCAACTCCCCCAAGCTTAAAGCCTTGCTTGTACTCAAGAAATTCGGTTGATAAACTGAAAGAGACAAAAGTAAAAAAATTACGAACTCTGTTTGATGTTGTTGTTGCAACTATGTCTAACTCATAACCAGAATTTCAGCAAGATCATAAGCTAACCACATAAGAAAATGAGATCTAGGTCTCACGGTAAACTCATATCAATGGCATAATCAACTAGCGAGCAAATAATAATAAGTCTCAAACGTCAACACTTCAATCAAAATAATCATGATACAATATGAAGAAACGGTATCTCGCTAGCCCTTTCTGAGACCGCAAAACAGAAATGCAGAGCACCTTCAAAGACCAAAGGCCGCCTGGAAATTGTAATTCATGGCAAAGAAGATACAGTCATAGTCATACTCAATATCAATTAATAGCAAATCATATAAATGACGGAGGTGCTCTCTAAATGGTGCTTTGTAATAAGAAGAGGATGACTCAAGAGAAACGTAAATAGATAGGCCCTTCGCAGAGGGAAGCATTGATTTGCAGATGTGCCAGAGCTCAAGCTTTTTAAAACAGAGATAAATAATTTTGGGTGGCATGCTTTCATTGTGAACGCGATGACCAAGAGTTTTCACCTTCTTCCATGCTACACATATTATAGGCGGTTCCCGAACGGAATAATAAGTTTTGACTCCCCCACCACCGATCAATCACAGTCCACGACTAGCCGAATCCTTGGGTGCCGTCCATACCAACAACAATCCAGGGGGAGTTTTGTTTGCAATTATATTGTTGATTTGATTTGAGCACGGAACTGGGCATTCCGATTACCGGCCCCTTTCTCGTGAGTGATAGTGAATAAACACGTATCGAGGATAACACGCCTAGCATGGAAGATAA
Source organism: Hordeum vulgare subsp. vulgare (assembly GCF_904849725.1). Taxonomy (NCBI): domain Eukaryota; kingdom Viridiplantae; phylum Streptophyta; class Magnoliopsida; order Poales; family Poaceae; genus Hordeum; species Hordeum vulgare. Next base: position 63,485,201 of record NC_058523.1, read on the forward strand.
TGATAGCCCCTTGTCACCACATGAGCATTCGGGCATACAAAACAGATTATTATTTGAAGATTTAGAGAGTGGCACATGAAAATTTACTTGGAACGGCAGGTAGATACCGCATATAGATAGGTATGGTGGACTCATATGGAACAACTTTGGGTTTATGGAAGTGGATGCACAACTAGTATTCCCTCTTAGTACAAGTGAAGGCTAGCAAAAGACTTGGAAGCGACCAACTAGAGAGCGACAACAGTCATCAATATGCATTGAGATTAACCAACATTGAGTGAAAGCATGACTAGGACATAAATCACCATGAACATGAATATCATAGTGGCTATGTTGATTTTGTTTCAACTACATGCGTGAACATGCGCCAAGTCAAGCCACTTGAAACATTCAAAGGAGGATACCATCCTATCATACTACATCATAGTCATCTCAAAATTCATGTTGGCATCCAAGACAAACCATTATAAGCTCCTAGATAATTAAGCATGGCATCAGAAACTATGATCTCTAAGTTGTCATTGCAAACATGTTTCTCTCACAACAAAGCTGAATCAGGAACGATGAGCTAGACATATTTACAAAAACAAAATAGATCGAGTTCATACCAGCTTTTCCAGGCTCAGTCACTTCATCATATATCGCCATTATTGCCTTTCACTTGCACGACCGAACGATGTGAACAATAATAAGAGTGCTCGTGCATTGGACTAAGATGGAATCTGCAAGGAAACACAAAGGAGAAGACAAAGTAATATGGCTCTTTAACAGATAAACATATATGCATGCGAGAGCCACTAAACATTGTAACCATGGTCTTCTACCTTGACCCAAAGAAAAAGAAAACTATTTACACGGGAAAGCTCCCAACAAGCAAACGAAGAAAAGGAAAATCTTTTTTGGGTTTTCTCAAACTAGACAAACACATGAAAAGAAAAACGAGAAAAAGAAATAAACTATCATGGATGATACAGTGGCAAAGTGTGAACACCGACAAGAAAAGTGAAAGCATAAGCAAGAATGTAAATTCGGTGAGAAACACGTACTCCCCCAAGCTTAGGCTTTTGGCCAAAGTTGGTCTACACCCAAGGATGGCCCGGGTGATACCCAAAATCGTAATGTGGGTTATACGGGAGCGTTGCAGCCACTGCCTGAATAGTTGCCTCACGGAGACGAGCAGCCTTTGCCTCCCTCTCGTACTCTTCTGCCTCTCCTCTGGTAATGTAATATCTCCGTCTTACCTGAAAGTCAAAGAAGGCAGGAGCAGGAAGGGTAATATGGAAAACACGCTGCCGGTTAAATATTAAACGGTATAGGAGGGATTCATCATCCCTCTCAAGGAACTGGTAGCGTGTCAAAGCGACGCAGTCAAGGACAACTGTATGGAGCGGGGGATCTCCTTCGCGGATGGGTACTCCAAGAAAATTTGCTATGCGAGTGGCATAGATCCCACCAAAGAAATCCCCTTCATTAGCATTATTATTTAGCCTCCTTGCTATTATAGCTCCCATGTTGAAACTTCTATCACCCGTTACTGCGCTCTTAAGAATATTAAGGTCGGGTGCGCAAAGGTGACAGTGCTCAATCTTTCCATTAATGCATCTACCTATGAACAGGGCAAAGTAATGCAAGGCAGGAAAATGAATGCTCCCCATGGTAGCCTGCATAATATCTCTAGTTTCTCCAACAGTTATACCAGAGAAAAAATCTCTAACTGAAGATTTAGGAGGGTCATTGAGACTACCCCAAATAGGTATCTTGCAAATTCTATTGAAATCCTCTAAATCCATGGTATACGATTTATCATAGAGGTCAAACAGTACAGATGTATCACGACAACTGAAAATTTGAATCTACAAACAAAAGAGGCAGTGAGAGTAACGTACTATTCACATTTATCAGAGATGAATTCTTCGAGTCCGACCGTGTGAACAAGTGTATCAAACTCGTCTTTGAAACCTGCCTCAATCATGAATTCATCAGAAGTCCATTCACATGGTTGTACTTGTGCGTTCCTTGGTTGATAAGGATCGGGCTCCCGAATCGCGAGACGGAGACCTCTTTTGCTTGAGGAACCACCATGATAGTTCCTCCTGAATATCTTCCTTTTCTGAAATTTTCAGTGACTCTAAGGAAAAGTGAACAAGGTCCAGCGAAACTCGTAGCAACTACTCCCACAAGTTCCTAGAGGCCATATTATGCATCAAAAATACTTGTGACCAGCTAAAATTAGCATGCAAAGCTCAAAAACATGGTCACCAAGGGAACAAAAATACGCGATGTATAAGGCACTAGAGCAAAAACTAATTGGACCAATGGAGGAGTCACTTACCAAGGAGCAATTTCCCCAAAACAGTTTGGTGAATGGTGCTTTGCACAAGGAGATCGAAAATCCCAGCAAGAAGAGCAAGAACACGGGTTTGAGCTACGAAACGATTTTTTCTGGAGGTAGGAGAAGCAGATGGGAGCTAGAATGAGTGGAGGGGGTGCACGTGGGCCCCACAAGCCTGGGTGGCGCGGCCAGGGGGTGCCCGCACCTCTAGGGCTTGTGGCTCACTGGTGCAGCCCCCAGACTAGCTCTTCGTCTCAGTATTTTTCAAAATTCCAGAAAAAATCATACTTCATTTTCACGGCATTCGGAGAATTTTTATTTTCGGGGTACTTTTTCATGTGACGCTAAAACAGAAAACAGGGAAAACTAAACTAAATCTATCATTTTTCTTCTAAGCAACTGAAGGTGAAAGCTTGGAACAAAGGTTTTTGACTCCTTGATTCATCCATCTCATGGTCATCGAAAGAAATCCGTCAATGAGGTTGATCAAGTCTCCTTGACAAACTTTTTCGAATCGCAAAAGAGAATGGAGAATTTTCGAATAGTCACTTGGTCACCTCAATGGGGATGCGCATATCCCCGACAATCAAATCATACTTCATCTTAACAGGAGGTATAGGGCTTTCAATGCTCCCAATAAGAATCGATGAAGTTTTTTCGATAACATTGATGTAATGTACTCAATATTGTTTCTTCGGAAAGTGCACCGTATGCTCATTACCATTGACAAGGAAAGTGACCTTGCCTTTGTTGCAATCTATAATAGCCCCTGCAGTGTTTAAAAAGGGTCTTCCAAGGATGACCGCCATGGCATCATCCTCGGGGATATCCAGAATAACAAAGTCTGTTAAGATAGTGACATTTGCAACCACAACTGGCACATCCTCGCAAATGTCGATAGGGAAAGCAGTTGATTTGTCGGCCATTTGCACAGAGATTTCAGTGGGTGTAAACTTATCCAGTTCAAGCCTACGATAAAGAGAGAGAGGCATAACACTAACACCGGCTCCAAGATCGCATAAAGCAGTTCTAACGTAGTTGTCTTTAATGGAGCAATGTATAGTGGGCACTCCGGGATTACCTAGTTTCTTAGGAGTTCCACCCTTGAAGGTATAATTAGCGAGCATGGTGGAAATCTCAACCTCAGGTATCCTCCTTTTATTAGTCACAATATCCTTCATGTACTTAGCATACGGAGACATTTTGAGTATATCTGTCAAACGCATTTGCAAGAATACAGGTCTAATCATTTCAACAAATCGCTCAAAATCCTCATCATCCTTTTTCTTGGATGGTTTGGGAGGAAAGGGCATGGGTTTCTGAACCCATGGTTCCCATTCTTTACCATGCTTCCTAGCAGCAAAGTCATTCTTATCGTATCTTCTATTCTTTGGTTGTGGGTTATCAAGATCAACAGGTTCAATCTCCACATCCTTATCATTGCTAGGTTGATCATCATCATGAAAATCACTATCGATATTATCATTAGGCTCATGTTCATCACCAGATTGTGTTTCAGCTTCAGAGACAGAGACATCGTTTGGACTCTCAGGTGTAGCAGCAACAGGGTTGCTAGCGTGCAAATCCCTATCATATTTCTTCTTCTTCCTAGGATGACTAGGTGCATCAGTGCTAACTCCTTGAGAATATTTTTCAATTCTCTTAGGATGACCCTCAGTACACAAAGGATCCTGAGTCATTCTACCGCCTCTAGTGACGACTCTAACAGAATTGTCATTCAACTCATTGAGCAAGTCATTTTGAGCCTTAAGTACTTGTTCTACCTGAGTAGTAACCATAGAGGCATGTGTACTCAAAAGCTTAAGATCATTGACGTTTCTGTCCACACAAGCACTTAAATGAAAAAGCATACGAGCATTTTGTTCCAATTGTCTGCTGACATAATCATTGAAACTCTGTTGTTTGGCAACAAAGTTATCAAATTCATCCAGGCATATGCTAGCAGGTTTATCAAAAGCAATATCACTCTCATCGAACTATGCAGAGAATTTACTTCTACTACCTGTATCAGGTTATCAAGACCATGTATCTCTTCGATAGGTGGTAGATTTTTGACATCTTCAGATTTAATGCCTTTCTCTTTCATAGATTTCTTAGCTTCTTGCATATCTTCAAGACCGAGGAATAGAATACCTCTTTTCTTCGGAGTTGGCTTCGGAGGGGGAATAGTCCAAGCATTCTCATTGCACAAGATATTATTCAATAGGATCTCAGCTTGTTCTACAGTTCGTTCCCTAAAAACACAACCAGCACAACTATCTAGGTGGTCTCTAGAAGCATCAGTAAGTCCATTATAGAAGATATCAAGTATTTCATTCTTCTCAAGAGGGTGATCAGGCAAAGCATTAAACAGCTGGACGAGCCTCCCCCAAGCTTGTGGGAGACTCTCTTCTTCAACTTGCACAAAGTTATATATTTCCTGCAAGGTAGCTTGCTTCTTATGGGCAGGGAAATATTTTTCAGAGAAGTAGTAGACCATATGCTGGGGGCTACGTACACAACCAGGAGCAAGAGAAGTGAACCCGGTCTTAGCATCATCCTTTAGCGAGAAAGGAAACAGCTTGAGGATATAGTAGTGGCGGATCTTTTCCTCACTCGTGAATAGGGTGGCTATATCGTGCAGTTTGGTAAGATGGGCTACAACCGTTTCAGACTCATAACCGTGAAAAGGATCAGATTCGACCAGAGTGATTAACTCAGGGTCGACAGAGAATTCACCATCCTTATCGGTCACAAAGATAGGCGAAGTAGCAAACTTTGGGTCGTATTTCATCCTAGCGTTCAGAGATTTTTCTTTCCGCTTGAGCAGTAATTTCTCAACATCTTAGCTATCCTTACAAGCTAGAAAGTCCTCAGCTATCTCTCCGTCCATAACATAACACTCAGGCATATCAGGCAATTCATATCTAGGAGAGCTAGTTCTAGCAGGCAAAATAGCAGGCTCTACTTCAATAGTATCATCAGTTTCAGAAGTATCATCACATCTAGCAGCAACTCTAGCAATTTGTGCATCAAGGAATGCACCTAGTGGCAAAGTAGTATCAAGCATATCATCATCATAAGCATCATGGGCAGCAGAAGTAGCATCATCAAGCACAGGCGAAATATCAAGATTTCTAGCACGAGGTGGTGTCGCAAACTTACTCATAACTGAAGGTGAATCAAGTGCAGAGCTAGATGGTAGTTCCTTACCTGTCCTCGTAGTTGAGGGCAAGACTTTAGTGTGACTCAGAGAATATAACTGTGCTTCCCCGACAATGGCGCCATAAAATAGTCTTGATAACCCACAAGTATAGGGGATCGCAACAGTTTTCGAGGGTAGAGTATTCAACCCAAATTTATTGATTCGGCTCAAGGGTAAGCCAAAGAATATTCTCAAGTATTAGCAGTTGAGTTGTCAATTCAACCACACCTGAAAGATTTAGTATTTGCAGCAAAGTATCAGTAGCAAGGTAGTATGATAGCAGCAGTAGCAACAGTAACCAGTAGCAGCAAAGTGACAGCAGTAGCTGCAAAGTAATAGCAGTAGCAACAGAGTAACAGTAGCAGCAGTGACAGCAGTAGCGGCAAAGTAACGTAGAAAGGACCTGTAGGAAAAGACTCGTAGGCATTGGATCGGTGATGGATGATTATACCGGATGCTATTCATCGTGCAACAGTTATAACACGAAGAGATAAGTAACTAGCTCCAGTTCGTCAATGTAGTGTAGGCATGTATTCCGTACGTAGTCATACGTGCTTAGGGAAAAGAACTTGCATGACATCTATTGTCCATCCCTCCCGTGGCAGCGGGGTCCTAATGGAAACTATGGGATATTAAGGTTCTCCTTTTGATAAAGAACCGGACCAACGCATTAACACTTGGTGAATACATGAACTCCTCATACTATGGTCATCTCCGGGAGTGGTTCCGGCTATTGTCACTCCGGGGTTGCCGGGTCATAACACATAGTAGGTGACTACAACTTGCAAGATAGGATCAAGAACACACATATATTGGCGACAACATAATAGGTTCAGATATGAAATCATGGCACTCGGGCCCTAGTGACAAGCATTAAGCATGACAAAGTAGTAGCAACATCAATCTTAGAACATAGTGGATACTAGGGATCAATCCCCGTCAAAACTAACTCGATTACATGATAGATCTGATCCAACCCATCACCGTCCAGCAAGCCTACTATGAGATTACTCACGAACGGTGAAGAGCATCATGGAATTGGCGATGAAGGATGGTTGGTGATGACGATGGCGACGATCTCCCCTCTCCGGAGCCCAGATTGGACTCCAGATCTGCCCTCTAGAGGAAGTCGGTGCCTCCATATCGTAAAACGCGATGAACTCTTCTCCTTGATTTTTTTCCGGGTGAAACAGACTAAATAGAGCTGGATTTGGAGGCGGTGGAGTTTTGTGGGCCCCACAAGCCTACCGGGCGCGTCCAGGGGGCGCGCCTGGTGGGCTTGTGGGATCCACGCTTCACTTCGTCCGCTGATTCTTGCGCCAGTATTTTTTATATATTCCACAAAAATTCTCCGGAAATTTTCAGGTCATTCCGAGAACTTTTATTTCTGTGCAAAAACAACACAATGGCAATTCTGCTGAAAACAACGTTAGTCCGGGTTAGTTCCATTCAAATCATGCAAATTAGAGTCCAAAACAAGGGCAAAAGAGTTTGGAAATGTAGATACGATGGAGACGTTTCATTCACCATAGACCTACGGGTCCATAGCTAGTAGCTAGATGGCTTCTTCTCGCTCTGGGATCTTCAATACAAAGTTCTCCATGATCTTCATGGAGACCTATCCGATGTAATCTTCTTTTGCAGTGTGTTTGCCCAGATTCGATGAATTGTGGATTTATGATCAGATTATCTATGAATCTTATTTGAGTTTCTTCTGATCTCTCGTATGCATGATTCCATATCCTTGTAATTCTCTTCGAGTTGTGGGTTTTGTTTGGCGAACTTGATCTATGATTCTTGCAATGGGAGAAGTGCTTGGTTTTGGGTTCATACCGTGCGGTGACCTCACCCAGTGACAGAAGGGGTAGCGAGTCACGCATCGTGTTGTTGCTATCAAGGGTAAAAAGATGGGGTTTTCCTCATTGGTTTGAGTTTACACCTCTACATCATGTCATCTTGCTTAAAGCGTTACTCTATTTGTCATGAACTCAATACACTAGATGCATGCTGGATAGCGGTCGATGTGTGGAGTAATAGTAGTAGATGCAGAAAGTATCGGTCTACTTGTCTCGGACGTGATGCATATATGTATGATCATTGCCTTAGATATCGTCGGGACTTTGCGCGGTTCTATCAATTGCTCGACAGTAATTTGTTCACCCACCGTAATATTTGCTATTTTGAGAGAAGCCTCTAGTGAACACTATGGCCCCCGGGTCTACTTAACACCATATTTTCAGCCTTACTCTTTTACTTCATTGCACTTTCCGCCTTTAGATCTCACTTTGCAATCAATCTTGAAGGGATTGACAACCCCTTTATAGCATTGGGTGCAAGCTCTTTTGTGTTTGCGGAGGTACTCTGGACTTGACGAGATTCTCCTACTCGATTGATACCTTGGTTCTCAAACTGAGGGAAATACTTACTCCTCCTTTGATGCATCACCCTTTCCTTTTCAAGGGAAAAACCAACGCAAGCCAAGTCTCCATCAACGTGCCAATTTCTGGCGCTGTTGTTTGAGAAGTAGCAGCGAGCAGCCTTCACCACCCTCTCATACTCCTCTGCCTCTCCTCTGGTTATGTAATATCTTTGTTTTCCCTGAAAGAGAAAGAAGGCAGGAGCAGGAAGGCTAATATGGAAAACACGCTGTCGGTTAAATATTAACCAGTATGGGAGGGATTCATTATCCCTCTCAAGGAACAGATAATGTATCATAGCGGCGTGATCAAGGATAGCTATGTGGAGCGGGGGATCTCATGTGCGGATGCGTATTCCAAGAGAATTTGCTATGCAAGTGGCATAGATCCCACCGAAGTAATCCCCTTCATTAGCATTATTATTTAGCCTCCTAGCAATTGTAGCTCCGATGTTGAAACTTCTATCACCCGTTACTGCGCTCTTAAGAATACTAAGGTCAGGTGCGCAGAGGTGACTATGGTCATGCTTGCCATTAATGCATCTACCAATGAAGAGGGCAAAATAATGTAAGGCAGGAAAATGAATGCTCCGCATGGTAGCCTGCGTAATATCTCTAGTTTCTCCAAGAGTTATACTAGAAATAAAATCTCCAACCGAAGACTTAGGAGGGTCATTGGGACTACCCCAATTAGCTATCTTGCATATTTTATTAAAATCCTCTAAATACATAGTATACGATTTGTCATAAAGATCAAACAGTATGGATGTGTCACGGCCAACTGAAAATTTGAATCTACGAACAAAAGAGGCAGTGAGTGTAGTATACTGTTCACATTTATTGGAGATGAATCCTTCGAGCCCGGCGTTGCGAACAAATGTATCAAACTCGTCCTTGAAACCTGCATCAATCATGAATTCATCGGAAGCCATTCACATGGTTGCACCGGTGCGTTCCTCGGCTGATAAGGATCGGGCTCCCGAATCGCGAGACGGGGACCCCTTTTGCTTGAGGAACCACCATGATAGTTCTTCCTGGACATCTTCCTTTTTCTGATATAATTCTGAAATTTTTAGTGACTCAAAATAAAAGTGAACAAAGTTTAACAAAACTCATAGCAACTACTCCTACAAGTGCCTAGAGGCCATATCATGCATCAAAACTACTTGGGACCAACTAAAATTAACAAGCAAAGCTCAAGAACAGGGTCACCAAGGCAGAAATAATATGCAATGAATAAAGCACTAGAATAAAAACTAATTGGACCAATCGAGGGGTCACATACCAAGGAACAATTCCCCAAAATAATTTGGTGATTGGGGCTTTGCACAAGGAGATCGAAAAATGCAGCAAAATGAGCAAGAACACGGGTTTGAGCTGTGGAATGATTTTTTTGGAGGTAGACGAAGAAGATGGGTGCTGGAATAAGTGGAGGGGGGGCACGTGGGACCCACGAGTCTGCCAGGCGTGCCCAGGGGGGTGGGCACGCCTCCTGGGCTGGTTGCCCACTGGTGCATCCCCTGACTAGTTATCTATCTCAGAAATTCTTAAGTATTCCAGAAAAAATCATACTTGAACTTGAGGGCATTTAGAGAACTTTTATTTTCAAGTCATTTTTATTGAACGGATAATGTAGAAAACAGGAAAATAATGTTATATTTATTATTTTTCAATTAAATAACAGAAAGTAAAAGTTGGGAACAGAAGGTTGTGACTTCTAGATTCATCCATCTCATGGTCATCAAAAGAAATCCGTCAATGAGGTTGATCAAGTGTCCTTCACAAACCTTTTTTCCGAATCACATAAAACCAGAGAATTTTCGAATAATCACTAAGTTGCCTCAACGGGGGTGTGCATATCCCCAATAACAAGTATATCATATTTCATCTTGACAGTAGGTATAGGGAACTTAAAGCTTCCAATAATAATTGATGAAGATTTTTCAATAGCATTAATGCAATGAACTCGATATTGTTTCTTCGGAAAGTGCACCGTGTGCTCATTACCATTAACATGGAAAGTGACATTGCCTTTGTTGCAATCTATAACAGCCCCTGCAGTGTTTAAAAAGGGTCTTCCAAGGATGACCGCCATGACATCATCCTTGGGAATATCAAGAATAACAAAGTACGTTAAGATAGTAACGTTCGCAACCACAACAGGCAGATCCTCGCAAATGCCGATAGGTAAAGTAGTTGATTTGTCGGCCATTTGCAAAGAAATTTTAGTAGGTGTCAACTTATCCAATTCAAGTCTACGATATAAAGAGAGAGGCATAACACTAACACCGGCTCCAAGATCACATAAAGCAATTCTAACATAATTTCCTTTAATGGAGCAAGGTATTGTGGGCACTCGGGGATCACCTAGTTTCTTAGGAGTCCCATCCTTAAAAGTGTAATTAGCCAGCATGGTGGAAATCTCAACATCAGGCATCTTTCTTTTATTAGTCACAATATCTTTCATGTACTTAGCATAAGGAGACATTTTAAGCATATTAGTAAAACGCATTTGCAAAAAGATAGGTCTAATCATTTCAACAAAGCGCTGAAAATCCTCATCATCCTTTTTCTTGGATGGTTTCGGAGGAAAGGGCATGGGTTTCTGAACCCATGGTTCTCTTTCTTTACCATGCTTTCTGGCAATAAAATCATTCTTATCATATCTCTTGTTCTTAGGTTGTGGGTTATCAAGATCAACAACAGGTTCAATCTCCACATCATTATCATTACTAGGTTGAGCATCAACATGAACACCATTATCAATATTATCACTAGGCTCATGTTCATCACCAGATTGTGTTTCAGCATCAGAAATAGAAACATCATTTGGATTCTCAGGTGTAACAGCAACAGGTTTACTAGCATGCAAGTTCCTATCATCTTTCTTTTTCTTCCTATTACTAGGATGACTAGGTGCATCAGTATTAACTCCTTGAGAATCTTGTTCAATTCTCTTAGGATGGCCCTCAGGATACAAAGGTTCCTGAATCGTTCTACCACCTCTAGTAACAACTCTAACAGAATTATCATTCAATTTATTAAGCAAGTCATATTGAGCCTTAAGTACTTGTTCTACTTGAGTAGTGACCATAGAAGTATGTTTACCAATAAGCTTAAGATCATTAACATTTCTATCCAAACAAGCACTTATATGATTAATCATACGAGTGTTTTGTTTCAGTTGTATGCTAACATAATCATTAAAACTTTGTTGTTTGGCAACAAAGTTATCAAATTCATCTAAGCATAAGCTAGCAGGTTTATCATAAGGAATATCACTCTCATTGAATCTACGAAGAGAATTTACCTCTACTACCTGTGTCGGGTTATCAAGACCATGTATTTCTTCAATAGGTGGTACATTCTTAACATCTTCAGATTTAATACCTTCCTCTTGCATAGATTTCTTGGCTTCTTGCATATCTTCAGGACTGAGGAATAGAATACCTCTTTTCTTTGGAGTTAGTTTCGGAGGTGGTTCGGGAATAGTCCAAGAATTATCATTGCTCAAGATATTATCCAATAGAATTTCAGCTTGTTCCACAGTTCGTTCCCTGAAAACACAACCAGCACAACTATCTAGGTGGTCCCTAGAAGCATCGGTTAGTCCATTATAAAAGATATCAAGTATTTCATTTTTCTTAAGAGGGTGATGAGGCAAAGCATTAAGTAACTGGACAAGCCTCCCCCAAGCTTGTGGGAGACTCTCTTCTTCAATTTGCACAAAGTTATATATATCTTGCAAGGCAGCTTGTTTCTTATGGGCGGGAAAATATTTCTCAGCGAAGTAGTATATCATATCCTAGGGACTACGCACACAACCAGGAGCAAGAGAAGTAAACCAAGTTTTAGCATCACCCTTTAGTGAGAAAGGAAACAACTTAAGGATATAGTAATATGTGCTACAATAGTTTACTAAGATGTGCTACAACAGTTTCAGATTCATAACCATGAAAAGGATCAGATTGAACCAAAGTGATTAACTCAGGATCGACAGAGAATTCATTATCCTTATGAGTAACAAAGATGGGTGAAGTAGCAAACTTTGGATCATATTTCATTCTAGGATTCAGAGATTTTTCTTTCCACTTGCGTAATAAATTCTCAAGATCATAGCTATCCTTACAAGCAAGAAAGTCTTCAGCTACCTCTCCCTCCATAACATAACCCTTAGGTATATTAGGCAATTCATATCTAGGAGAGCTAGGTCTAACAGGTGTCACAGCAGGTTCAACTTCAATAATTTCATCAGTTTCAGAAGTATCATGAGATTCAGCAGTAACTCTAGCAATTTGTGCATCAAGAAATTCACCCAGTGGCATATCATTATCAAGCAAAGCATCATCATAAGCATCATGGATAGCAGAAGTAGCATCATCAAGCACAGACGACATATCAGAATTACTAGTAGGTGGTGGTGTCACAAATTTACTCATAACAGAAGGTGAATGAAGTGCAGAGCTAGATTGGAGTTCCTTACTTGTCCTCGTAGTTGACGGCAAGACTTCAGTTTTTTGATCTCTCGGATTCCTCATAGTGATCAACATATATAAATCCCAACTGACTCAGAGAATAGAGCTATACTCCCCGGCAACGGCGCCAGAAAAAGGTCTTGATAACGCACAAGTATAGGGGATCGCAAAAGTTTTCGAGGGTAGAGTATTCAACCCAATTTTTTTGATTTGACACAAGGGGAGCCAAAGAATACTCTCGAGTATTAGTAGTTGAGTTGTCAATTCAACCACACCTGAAAGACTTAGTACCTAAGCAAAGTTTTCGTAGCAAAGTAGTATGATAGTAACGGTAGCGGCGGTAACAGTAGCAGTAGTAGTTAGTATAGCAAGTGTGTCAGGAGTAGCGGTAAAGTAACTTAGCAAGGACCAGTATAGGAAAAGCTCGTAGGCATTTGATCGATGATGGATAATTATGTCGGATGGCATTCATCATGTAACAGTTATATGATAGGGTGATATGTAACTAGCTCCAGTTCGTCAATGTAATGTAGGCATGTATTCCGTATTTAGTCAGACGTGCTTATGGAAAAGAACTTGCATGACGTCTTTTGTCCTACCGTCCCGTGGCAGCGGGGTCCTAATGGAAACTAAGCGATATTAAGGTCTCCTTTTAATAGAGAACCGGAACAAAGCATTAGCACATGGTGAATACATGGGATCCTCATACTATGGTCATCTCGGGAGTGGTTCCGGCTATTATCACTCCGGGGTTGCCGGGTCATAACACATAGTAGGTGACTACAACTTGCAAGATAGGATCAAGAACACACATATATTGATGAAACCATAATAGGTTTAGATCTGAAATCATGGCACTCGGGCCCTAGTGACAAGCATTAAGCATAGCAAAGTAGTAGCAACATCAATCTTAGAACATAGTGGATACTAGGGATCAAACCCCATCAAAACTAACTCGGTTACATGATAGATCTCATCCCACCCATCACTGTCCAGCAAGCTTACGATAAGATTACTCACGAACGATGGAGAGCATCATGGAATTGGCGATGGAGGATGGTTGATGATGACGACGACGTCGATCTCCCCTCTCAGGAGCCCAAAACGGACTCCAGATCTGCCCTCCCAAGAAAGAACAGGTTGTGGCGGCGGCTCCGTATCATGAAACGCGATGAACTTTCTCTCTCTCTGATTTTTTTTCTGGGCGAGAGAGGTTATATAGAGTTGGAGATGAAGTCGGAGGAGCCACGTGGGCCCCACGAGCCTGCTAGGCCCGCCCTAGGGGGGCGCGCCTGCAGGGCTCGTTGCCCACTGGCAGCGTATCTTCAGTTGATTCTTTCTCTGATATTTTTATATATTCCGTAAAAATCCTCGTAAGTTTCCAGGTCATTCCGAGAACTTTTATTTCTACACAAAAATAACACCATGGCATTTCTGCTGAAAACAGCGTCAGTCCGGGTTAGTTTCATTCAAATCATGCAAATTAGAGTCCAAAACTAGGGCAAAAGAGTTTGGAAAAGTAGATACGTTGGATACGTATCAAGCACCGTGGGAGAGGAGAAAGAGGAGAAGTAGGGCTGCGCCGGGAGAGAGATTTTGTGTGTCTCAAATCAGCCATAACCTCCACTATATATAGGAGGAGAGGGAGGGGGCGCCCCCTTTAGGTTTCCCACCCCCAAAGGGTGCGGCAGCCCCATCTAGGGCTGGTGGTGGCGGCCGGGGCAAGAGAGAAGGGGGTGGCGCACCCCAGATGGACCTTAGGCCCATCTGCACTAGGGTTTCCCCCCTTCCCTCTCTTGTGGTCCCTTGGGCCTAGGTGGGAGGCGCACCAGCCCACTCTGGGCTGGTTCCCTTCCACCTTTTGGCCCATGCTAGCCTTTGGGGCTGGTGGCCCCTCCCGGTGGACCCCCAAAACTCTTTCGGTGGTCCCGGTACATTACCGGTGTCGCCCGAAACAATTCCGGCGACCAAATCCTCACTTCCTATATATAATTCTTAACCTACGCACTATTTCGGAGCTCCTCGTGACGTCCGAGATCTCATCCAGGACTATGAACAACCTTCGGTATCCTTGTATAATGATTCCCTATAACCCTAGCGTCATCGAACCTTAAGTGTGTAGACCCTATGGGTTCGGGAGGCATGCAGACATGACCGAGACACCTCTCCGGCCAATAACCATCAGCGGGGTCTGGATACCCATGGTGGCTCCCGCATGTTCCACGATGATCTCATCGGATGAACCATGAGCCCGAGATTCGATTGTCGGTATCCCCATACCTTGTTCAATCTTGTTGCCGGCAAGTCTCTTTACTCATTCTGTAGCACATCATCCCGTGACTAACTCCTTAGTCACATTGAGCTCATTATGATGATGTTCTACCGAGTGGGCCCAGAGATACCTCTCCGTCACACGGAGCGACAAATCCTGATCTCGATTCGTACCAACCCAATAGATACTTTCGGAGATACCCGTAGTGCACCTTTATAGTCACCCATTTACGTTGTGATGTTTGATACGCCCAAAGCACTCCTACGATATCCGGGAGTTGCACAATCTCACGGTCTAAGGAAAAGATACTTGACATTAGAAAAGCTTTAGCATACGAACAACACGATCTAGTGCTATGCTTATGATTGGGTCTTGTCCATCACATCATTCTCCTAATGATGTGATAACATTATCAATGATATCCAATGTCCATGATCAGGAAACCATGATCATCTATTGATCAACGAGATAGCCAACTAGAGGCTTGCTAGGGACACATTGTGATCTATTTATCCACACATGTATTACTGTTTCCTGTTAATACAATTATAGCATGAACAATAGATGATTATCATTAACAAGGAAATATGATAATAACCATTTTACTATTGCCTCCAGGGCATATTTCCAACAGTCTCCCTCTTGCACTAGGGTCAATAATCTAGTTGACATCACTATGTGATTGCAATGAATTCAACACCCATACAGTTCTGGGGTTCGATCATGTCTTGCTTGTGAGAGAGGTTTATAGTCAACGGGTCTGAACCTTTCAGATCCGTGTACTTTACAAATCTCTACGTCATCCTATAGATGCTACTACGCCCCATCTAGAACCATTCCAAATGATTGCTCCACTATACGAATCTGGTTTACTACTCATAGTCCTCCGGATTAGTGACAAAGCTTGCATCAACGCAACTCCTTTACGACGAACTCTTTAATCACCTCCATAATTGAGAAAAATTCTTTAGTCCATTAGTTACTAAGGATAACTTCGACCGATGTTCAGTTATCCATTCCTGGATCACACTTGTACCCCACGACTGACTCATGGCAAGGCACACTTTAGGTGCGGTACACAGCATAGAATACTTGTAGAGCCTACGACTGATGCATAGGGGACAACATTCGTCCTTTCTCTTTCTTTTGTCGTGGTCGGGCTTTGAGTCCTACTCAAATTTACACCTTGCAACATAGCCAAGAACTGCTTCTTTGTTGATCTATTTCGAACTCCTTCAAAAACATGTCAAGGCATGCATTTCGTTGAAAGTTCCATTAAGCACTTTGATCTATCTTTATAGATCTTGATGGTCAACTCTCAAGTAGCTACATCCAGGTTTTCCTTTGAAAAAACTCCTTTCAAACAACCCTTTATGCTTTGTAGAAATTCTACATTATTTCCGATCAACAGTATGTCAACCACATATATTCATCAGAAACTCTATAGTGCTCCCACTCACCTTTTGGAAATACAAGTTTCTTACAAACTTTGTATTGAACCAAAAACTTTGATCATCTCATCAAAGTGTATATTCTAACTCCGAGATGCTTGCTCCAGTCCATTGAAGGATCGCTGGCGCTTTGCATACTTGTTAGCACCTTTCAGGATCGACAAAATCTTCTGGTTGTATCACATACAACCTTTCCCCAAGGAAACTGTCGAGGAAACAATATTTTGACAGCCTATCTGCAATATTTCATAAATGATGCAGCAACTGCTAACATAATTTCAACAGACTTTCAACATCGCTACGAGTGAGAAAGTCTCATCGTAGTCAACTCTTTGAACTTTGTCGAAAACACCTTTGCGACAAGTCGAGCTTTCTTAATATTGACTTTTCACCATCATCGTCTGTCTTCCTTTTAAAGATCCATTCACAGTTAATAGTCTTATGACCATCAAGTGGTTCCTCCAGCCATTTGTTGGAATCCTGGCCCACCATCGCTTCTCCATATCTCGTAGGTTCATTGTTGTTCAACAACATGACCTCTAAGACAGGTTTACCATACCACTCTGTAGTAGTACGCATCCTTATCCGCCTACGAGGGTTTTGGCAGTGACTTGATCCGAAACTTCATGATCACCATCATAAGCTTCCACTTCCATTGGTATAGGCGCCACAGGAACAACTTCTTGCACCCTGCCACACACTGGTTGAAGTGATGGTTCAGTAACCTCATCAAGTATCCACCATACTCCCACTCACTCTTTCGAGAGAAACCTTTCCTCGAGAAAGGACCCGTTTCTAGAAGCAAACACTTTTGCTTCCGGATCTGAGATAGGAGGTATACCCAACTGTTTTGGCTGTCCTATGAATATGCATTTCTCCTCTTTTGGGTTCGAGCTTATCCGGCTGAAACTCTTTCACATAAGCATCGCAGCCCCAAACTCTTAAGAAATGATAGCTAAGGTTTCTCTAAACCATAGTTCATACGGTGTCATCTCAACAGAATTGAGTGGTGCCCTATTGAAAGTGAATGCGGTTGTCTCTAATGCCTAACCCATAAACGATAGTGGTAATTTGATAAGAAATATCATAGTATGCACTATATCTAATAGTGCACGATTATGACATACGGACACACCATCAGACTATGGTGTTCCAGGTGGCATGAGTTGTGAAACATTTTTCACGTGAAACAATTTTCACCTTGTCTTAACGTTTACCGAACTCGTGACTCGGATATATATGATTGCCTCCACGATCACATCGTAGACGTATTATCCTCTTGTCACGATGATCTTCAACTTCACTCTGAAATTACTTGAACCTTCTTCAATAATCCAGACCTGTGTTTCATCAAGTAAATACACTAGTATCTACTCAAATCATTTGTGAAGTATGAATATAATGATATCCACTGCGTGCCTGAGTACTCATCGGACTTGGACACATCAAAATGTATTACTTCCAACAAGTTACATTCTTGTTCCATCTCACTAGAAAAAGAGGTCTTCAGTCATCTTGCCCGTGTGGTATGATTTGCATGTCTCAAGTGATTCAAAAATCAAGTGAGTCAAACGATCCATGCGCATGGAGTATCTTCATGCGTTTATACCAACAGGCATGGTTTGCATGTCTCAAACGTTTCAAAAATGAGTGAGTACAAAAATCCATCAGCATGGAGCTTCTTCATGCATTTTATACCAATATGACTCAAGCAGTAGTGCCACAAGTAAGTGGTACTATATTTGTATATTTTGGCAACAATATTACGAACATGTGTATCATTACGATCAAGATTCAATAAACCATTCATTCTAGGTGCAAGACTATTTAAGGTATCATTCAAGTAAACAGAATAACCATTATTCTCTTTAGATGAATAATCATTTTTGCCATTAACATAATCCAATCATGTCTATGCTCAACGCAAACACCAAATAACAATTATTTAGGTTTAACACTAATCTCGATGGTAGAGAGAGCGTGCGATGTGTGATCATATCAATCTAGGAAACACTTTCAACACACATCGTCACCTCGCCTTTGGCTAGACTCTGTTTATTCCGTAGCTCTTATTTCGAGTTACTAACACTTAGCAACCGAACCGGTATCTAATACCCTGGTGCTACTAGGAGTACTAGTAAAGTACACATCAATATCATGTATATCCAATATACTTTTGACGACTTTGCCAGCCTTCTCATCTACCAAGTGTCTAGGGTAGTTCCTCTTCAGTGACCGTTCCCCTCATTACAGAAGCACTTAGTCTCGGGTTTGGGTTCAACCTTGGGTGTCTTTACTAGAGCAGCAACTGGTTTGCGTTTAATGAAGTATCCCTTCATGCCTTTTCCCTTCTCGAAACTAGCGGTTTCACAAACCATCAACAATTGATGCTCCTTTTCGATTTCTACTTCCGCGGTGTCAAACATCGCGAATAGCTCAAGGATCATCATATCCATCCTTGATATGTTATAGTTCATCAGGAAGCTCTAGTAGCTTGGTGTCAATGACTTTGGAGAACTATCACTGTCTCATTTGGAAGATTAACTCCCACTCGATTCAAGCGATTGTAGTACTCAGACAAACTGAGCACATGCTCAATATTGAGCTCTTCTCCTTTACTTTTGCAGACAAAGAATCTTGTCGGAGGTCTCATACCTCTCAACAAGGGCACGAGCATGAAATCCCAATTTCATCTCTTGGATCATCACGTATGTCCTGCGATGTCCGAAACGTCTTTAATGCTTTAATTCTAAGTCGTTCAAGCAATACGCACTGAACTATCATGTAGTTATCAAAAACGTGTATGTCGGATGTTCGCAACATCCATAGATCATGCTTGGGGTTCAGCACACCGAGCGGTGCGTTAAGGACATAAGCCTTTTGTTTAGCAATGAGGACAATCCTCAGTTAATGAACCAAGTCCGCATAATTGCTACTTCTATCTTTCAACCATATTTTCTCTAGGAACGTATCAAATACCGTAGAGCTATAGCGTAAATTACAACATAATTTGCAAAGACCTATGTGACTATGTTCATGATAATTAAGTTCATCTGATGAACTCCCACTTAGATCGACATCCCTCTAGTCATCCAAGTGTTACACGATCCACATCGACTAGCCCATGTCCGATCATCACGTGAGAGAGACTAGTCATCAATGGTGAGCATCTCCATGTTGATCGTATCAACCATACGACTCATGGTCGACCTTTCGATCTCCTGTATTCAAGGCTATGTCTGTACATGCTAGGCTCGTTGAATCAACCTAAGTGTTCTGCGTGTGTAAACTGGCTTACACCCGTTGTATGCGAACGTTAGAATCTATCACACCCGATCATCACGTGGTGCTTCGAGACAACGATTCTTTGCAACGGTGCACACTCAGGGGAATACTTTCTCGAAATTTTCATGAGGGATCATCTTATCTTTGCTACCGTCGTTCTAAGCAATAATATGTAAAAAAACATGATAAACATCACATGCAATCATATAGTGACATGATATGGCCATTATCATCTTGCTCCTTTGATCACCATCTTCGAGGCACCATGATCATCATCGTCACCGGCATGACACCATGATCTCCATCATTGTGTCTCCGTGAAGTCATCGCGCCAATCTATTACTTCTACTACTATAGCTAATGTTTAACAATAAAGTAAAGTAACCAACATGGCGTTGCATCTCATACAATAAATTAAGACAATTCCTATCGCTCCTACCGGTTGTCATACTCATCGACATGCTAGTCGTGAATCCTATTACAAGAACATGATCAATCTCATACATCACATATGCAACATCACATTCTTTTGGCCATATCACATCACATAGCATAACCTGTAAAAACAAGTTAGACGTTCTCTAATTGTTGATGCAAGTTTTACGTGGTTGATTTGGGTTTCTAGCAAGAATGTTTCTTACCTACGTGACAGCCACAACGTTGATATGCCAATGCTATTTACCCTTCATAAGGACCCTCTTCATCGAATCCGATCCGACTAAAGTGGGAGAGAAAGACACCCGCTAGCCACCTTATGCAACTGGTGCATGTCTATCGGTGGAACCATTCTCAGGTAAGAGTATGTGGAAATTCGGTCCGGGCCGCTTAATCACACGATGCCGCCAAATCAAGATAATACTAGTAATGGCAAGCAATTGAAAAAATCAGAACCCACAACTTTTGTGTTCTACTCGTGCATAGAATCTACGCATAGAACCTTGGCTCGGATGCCACTGTTGGGTAACGTAGTAAATTCAAAATTTTCCTACGCCATACAAGGATCTATGTATGGAGAGACCAGCAATGAGAGAGGTTGTAGAGCATCTTCATACCTTTGAAGATCGCTAAGCGGAAGCGTTACTATGAACGCGGTCGATGGAGTCGTACTCGCAGCGATTTAGATCACGGTCGGTTCCGATCTATGTGCCGAATCATGGCACCTCCGCGTTCAACACATGTACAGCTCGGTGACGTCTCACATGCCTTGATCTAGCAAGGAGGATGGAGGGATTGAGGGAGAGCTCCGGCATCACGACGGCGTGGTGGCGGTGGAGCTACGAGGTCTCCCGGCAGGGCTTCGCCAAGCACCGTGGAAGAGGAGAAAGAGGAGAAGCAGGGATGCGCCGAGAGAGAGATTTCGTGTGTCTCAAATGAGCCAAAACCTCCACTATATATAGGGGAGAGGGAAGGGGCGCCCCATTTAGGGTTCCCACCCCCAAAGGATGCGGCAGCCCCATCTAGGGCTGGTGGTTGCGGCCAGGGCAAGAGAGAGGGGGTGGCGCTGCACTAGGGTTCCCCCCTCCTTCCCTATCTTGTGGCGCCTTGGGCCTAGGTGGGAGGCGCACCAGCCCACTCTGGGCTGGTTCCCTTCCACCTTTTGGCCCATGCTACCCTTTGGGGCTGGTGGCCCCTCCCGGTGGACCCTCGAAACCCTTTTGGTGGTCCCGGTACATTACCAGTGTCACCCGAAACAATTCCGGCAACCGAATCCTCACTTCCTATATATAATTCTTTACCTCCGGACTATTCCGGAGCTCTTCGTGACGTCAGGGATCTCATCCGGGACTCCGAACAACCTTTGGTAACCTCGTATAATAATTATCTATAACCCTAGCGTCATCGAACATTAAGTGTGTAGACCCTACGGGTTCGGGAGGCATGCAGACATGACCGAGACACCACTCCGACCAATAACCTTCAGAGGGGTCTGGATCCATGGTAGCTCCCACATGTTCCACGATGATCTCATCGGATGAACCACGATGTCTAGAATTCAATCAATCTCGTATACAATTCCCTTTTGTCTGCCGGTATAGAACTTGCCCGAGATTCGATCGTCGTTATCAACATACCTTGTTCAATATCGTTGCCGGCAAGTCCCTTTACTCGTTCCGTAGCACATCATCCCGTGACTAACTCCTTAGTGACATTGAGCTCATTATGATGATGTTCTACCGAGTGGGCCCAGAGATACTTCTCCGTCACACGGAGCGACAAATCCTAATCTCAATTCGTACCAACCCAACAGATACTTTCGGAGATACCCGTAGTGCACCTTTAACGTCACCCAGTTACGTTGTGACGTTTGATACACCCAAAGCACTCCTACGGTATCCGGGAGTTGCACAATCTCATGGTCGAAGAAAAACATACTTGACATTAGAAAAGCTTTAGCATACGAACAACACGAGCTAGTGCTATGCTTAGGATTGGGTCTTGTCCATCACATCATTCTCCTAATGATGTGATACTGTTATCAATGACATCCAATGTCCATGATCAGGAAACCATGATCATCTATTGATCAACGAGCAAGCCAACTAGAGGCTTGCTAGGGACACATTGTGATCTATTTATCCACACATGTATTTGTTGGAAATATGCCCTAGAGGCAATAATAAATTAGTTATTATTATATTTCCTTGTTCAAAATAATCGTTTATTATCCATGCTAGAATTGTATTGATTGGAAACTCAAATACATGTGTGGATACATAGGCAACACACTGTCCCTAGTGAGCCTCTAGTTGACTAGTTCACTGATCAAAGATGGTCAAGGTTTCCTGGCCATAGGCAAGTGTTATTACTTGATAACGGGATCACATCATTAGGAGAATCATGTGATGGACAAGACCCAAACTATGAATGTAGCATATTGATCGTGTCATTTTATTGCTATTGTTTTCTGCGTGTCAAGTATTTGTTCCTATGACCATGAGATCATATAACTCACTGGCACCAGAGGAATACCTTGTGAGCATCAAACGTTGCAACGTAACTCAGTGACTATAAAGGTGCCCTACAGGTATCTCCGAAGGTGTCTATCGTGGTTTTGTCACGGCAAATGTCCTCGTGAAAGGACTTAAAGATGGATCCATTGCACCTTGGTGGAGACTCAAAGGGGGTGAGCGAAAGTGAGACTCAGATTTACCCAGGTTCGGCCCCTCGTGTGGAGGTAAAATCCTATGTCCTGCTTTGTGTAGATTGATGATGGTTTCGATTGCAAGGGGGGCGTAACTCGCCTGACCTGGCTCTCGATGATTTCTAACTTGCCCTATCTTTCCTAGGGACTCGCCTTTATATAAAAGTCGAGGCCCTAGGGTTTACAAGAGTCCTGGCTATGCTACAGATTGTAGCTTTCCCTATCTCTAAGTCGCCGTGTTTGCCAAGACTGGAAACCTCCATGACGGTTTATCCTCTGCATAGCTTCTGAACCGCCATCCAGCTCCTGGCCCAAGGCCTGTATCACCAATGAATGAGTCGCCCCCTTAGTGACCCGGCCCAGCTAGGGCGGGTTACACCGCAGGCAATATCACCAACATTAGGCCCCAGATTGTCTTGAATTTATTCACGCCAATAAACCTTCACTCATTTTGGGGCGACTTGTATCACTCCTATCTTTTGACAGATGATAAGCCGCCATCCATCATGAACTGTGTGAGCTGCCATGCAATTTTTGACGACATCACCTTATCCCTTCAATTTCGGGATTTTAATGCCGTAACCGCCCAACGGATCTTTTGCACCGCCATTTACTTATCCCAAAAATCTAGGCGCCATCATTGCAAATTTTTAGTTTTGACGCCTCTATTCCCGTGCATGTCGCCTCGATTCCAGCTCCATCCGCCTCGATTCCAGTGCCTGTTCGTTTAAATAGCCACAGGGGGAGTGGAGGCACCGTCACCTACCCCCACTTTGGCTTCCTCGTGACCTCCGTATTCCGCACGCCCTCCGTCTTCCTCGTGTTAGCGCCTCGGCCTCCTCATCGGCCCCCGAAGCTCCGTCGCCAGTCGCTGCATCTTGGGCATCTTCGGGCAAATGAAAGGCGCGAAGCTCTTCGCGTCCATTTCCGGCGCCGTCCTCTTCTCTCAGGTAAATGTCTTTCTCCATTAGGGTTAGACCGAGTTCTCCATTGTTCTCGCAAGCTAGCTCCGGAACACGACGAACCTCTTTCTTACTCTAGATCCATTTAATATCCTTGCGGTAAATCCCCGGTAATAACAAACTGCAGTAGTCTTATCGCATCTCTCAACCATTAGAGGCTTTGCTGTGTAGATCCAGATGATAGTACTGCCGCATTATCGCATTCATAGCTTTTGCAATTTTTGCCAAGTATTATCCTTTTAATTCGATCCACCCGTAGATCCGTAATTTACCACTCGCTTTGATAAACATGTTTGTCCCTCTCTCGGGAATATCCCTAAGGAGAAATCCTTTGAGAGTCGCCGCTCACATTTCTTCACCACGGTGAGTTAGATTATCACCATAGCTACGCCTTTTGTCGGTCGAGGGGTGAGTCATAACACCCTCGTATTACCATAAATTGCTCATCTGGCGAGTTAGAATGGCTTCATATGCATACCTTTAGTTACCTAAGGGCGAGCCATAAGGTCTTGACAGATACATCGTAGATCTCCAACTGGCGAGTCACCATATTTCATGGTTTTCACTGAGCCGCCTTGTTTCCTCCTTTTGTAGTCATGGTTGGCATCTCAAAATGCGATTGGTTACCCACCAAGATTGATGACGCCATTAAGGAAAAGTTTGTCAAGTCGGGTCACATCGACAATAAGGAAGTCATCGGTTGGCGAACTGCCCCAGGCGAGGTAATCCCCAACCCTGCCGAAGGGGAAATAGTCGTCTTTACTGACCACCTCGAATGAGGCTTCAAACCGCCTGGGTCAAAGTTCTTTAGAGACACTCTACATTTCCTCAATGTTCATCCTCAAGACCTGGGACCCAACTGCATCAGTAACCTCTGCCAGTTTCAAGTATTCTGCGAGCTATACCTGCAAAGAGAGGCCACTGTTCCATTATTTTCGAACTTCTTTCATCTGAATCGCCAAACCGAATTTTCCAACGGGCCCAATCATGAACTCGGAGGAGTCAACATCCAGAGGCGCCGCGAACGTGGATTTCCAACGTACCTTTTGCCCAGCCATCCCAAAGGCTGTGCCGAGTCTTGGTTTTATTGTCGGGACACTTCTCCTCCCAGCGAGAACCCACTTCCGGGTTATAGAGAAGATCGCCTGCCCATGGACTTCAAGCTGCCCGAGAAGCTTACAGAAGAAGAAGAATCAGAGTTCATCCCAGTCTTCTCCGAGTTGCGATCACTCACCAATAACGGGCTTACCGGGGTTGATCTATTCCATTGCTAGGTGGAATGGAACATTCCTCCTCTGAGTCACCGGGACAGCTTGATGTGTGAATATGATGGTAGCATGAACCATCCACAATGCTTCCATCATAAGAAACTCACAGAGAGAGACATTGTTGGGATAATTAAGAAGTTAACCGACGAGTCTTTGGAAGACTATGCCAAGATCGGGCTCAAGCCCTTCTGTCTCGCCAACCCGGCTCCACCGGTAACTATCCAAGCTGCATTCTTTTACTTTTTAAGTATACGTGTCAATGATCCGAGTTTGACATTTTATTCTATCCACCAGAAAAGTGATCCCTTTTGGCGAAGGGGACCTAAGGTGACCGCCCAGAAAACAACCAAGCCGCCACCGAAGAAGAAGAAGAAAACAAGCAAAGGCAAAGCCACCGCCAAGGATTCATCCGTCGTTGGCGAGTCACAAGCTATCGAAGAACAATCGAAAGTAAAAACTTCTCCTTTACTTATCACCCTTATGTTCCGACTCATGCTTATACCCTGTGCCTTTATACGTAGGGTGATGACTACGAAAGACAAGATGACGTGGTTGAGGTAATTTCTATTTCTTCCGACTCACCTTCCTCTTCACCTAGGCCAGCCCGGCGGATTTGTGGGAAAGTTCCCATGTCTCACCCTAACGCTTATATGGATCTTGATTTCCTTTTGAAGAAGGCAAAATATACTCCCAAGCGTAAAACCCGGAGCCGCTCTGGCGACTTAATTTCCGGGTTGCCTGAAAAGACAACCGGTGGGAAGCGCACAAGCGAGGTATACTCTTGTTTAAACACACTCTTCCTTGTGGATGATGCGATTCACAACTCCCTCAGTCTTCAAACTTTTATTCTTTCAGACTTCTCCTCCTTCATCTGGTGACTCAGTGATGTCAGCTCTTTCGCCAATGATTCTTGTACAAGGGTGAGTTCTTTTATTAACTCTTTCTCTTCCCAATAATGATATTTGCCCTAATTTTGGCGGCTTCATCTCAGAGCACAAGCAAAGAAGAGAAAGACTGGCGACTCGTCTTCCGCTCCTAAGACGACTGAGGTCTTAGGCACGAGCGCCTCTATCCCAGAGCTTGATGAGGACCAAGTGGCGGCTCATGATGTTCCTGTGGATGACACCCCCGACGTCTGGGATGACTCGCCATTCATCTTGAAGGAAACTGCTGACAATGTTAACCCGCCGAGCCCTCCCAAGGCGACTGAGGATCCAGATGCCCTCATAATCACTGGTACTGGCTACTCCAAACTAGTGGCGGCGGTGTTATCTAAGAAAACCTCAAAGGAATCCCATCCTTCCACCGAACAAGATGTCAGTAAGTTGAAACTTCCCAGTATGAGAAGCTGGAATTTGATCAACTCAGCTCCGGCTTCGCGAGTCACCTGGAGACGAGTTATGAAATGAACAAAATCTTGATCCACCTGATGAAAGTTAAACATGAGGTACGTCTATTATGTATTCTCTTCCACCCATTAGCCTTCCAATAGACTAGTCTTTGCTTGATGAAATAATTTTTGTTGCAATGTATATTAGACCCGTATCTGTCCATAGCCCCCAAGGGTCGGGTTATCTTTGGAAAGATAAGTCGGGTCTTGTATATATTGAAATCTTGAACCTGTAGCCTCCGAGGGTCGGGTCATCTTTTGAAAGATGAGTCGGGTCTTTGTAGTTAAAGAAAAACTTCAGTCTGTAGTCCTCAATGGCCGGGTCATCGTCTGAAAGACGAGTCGGGTCTTGTATTTTGTATGTCTTTGAATAAAATCATACATTAGCCCCCAAGTGTCAGGAATATTGCTTGCAATAGTTTTGAGACTTGTCTCCCCAAATCTTGCTTTGGAGGAATATGTGACCCAGGTCAAGTCATCCCTGTCCAACTTAAGGAAAAATTTAGCCGAACAGCAGAATGCTCGGTCTGAGTCGGAGAGGAAGTATCATGTGGTGCTGGCTGAAATGGAGAGAATGAAGGCTGATCACCAGAAGCTCGAAAAGAAAGCCAAAGCTGACCAAGCCGCCCTCCTGAAGCGGGCCGAGCAAGCCGGGGAGAAACTGGAAGCTGCCCAGCAAGAGCTCTCCGGCTTGAAAAAACACATCTCCAACATGACTTAAGCCATGTTTGGTAAGGATCAATTTTCCTTCATCGAAAAAGAATCAGTCCATTTTGTCAATACTAACAAACAAGGATTTATCCCTGGTAGCTCTATGAGCCGCCAATCTCCAAGATGACTGCATGCTGAAACTAAAGGCGATGTATACCTTCACCGAACAGTTGTATACAAGAGGCGTGCTGACAATAAAAGCAGTCATGGGCAACAAAGAGCCAGTTAAGTCCATCAAGAGCATGCTTGGCTTCGTGTCTACATTGCCTCCTCAAGTGGAGGAGCTGAAGAGGTCAGCCGCCCGGAAGGGGGTCTTGAATACCCTAAGTCGGTGCCTGGCCTATGCTCCCGAATTGAAACCATAGGAGGTAACTACACGCTATCCTGAACTGATAGACGACGGATCGGAGTTCACCGAAGATGACTATCATCGAGTAATCAAGGAGTCCTGCTTTGCGGCAACTCAACTAGCAGCCAGCTTGGATTTGAAGAAATACCAAGCTGCTTATGATGATAATAACAAGAAGGTGACTCCTCCATCGTATGAAACTACCAGTTTGACTCCTCGTCAGTCCAAAAATACCTTTGACTTCGAAGCAGATCTGTCTTCCTTCCTTGATGATGAAGATGAGTTCGTCGCCTTAGCCAAGTGTAACTGGAAACTGGGCGACTTACAGATCGAAGGTGGAGAGAGCTCGAGGCAAGGCGACCCAGAAGCAGCTTGAATCTTCTTGGGATGTAACCATTGCTTTAAAAACAATCTGATCTCTTTTGTTTGGGAGATGACGCCCGACTTGGCCATGTGAGCCATGTAATAGGTTGCTGGATTGTAGGAAAATAGTCTTCCGCCCATGCCTTTTGCTTGACATTGCTGGATAGTTTATTCTTTCTGCGAATCATGAATCGGCTTTTACAATCCTTCTGCTTAATAATCTAGGAAGTGCCATAGTTCGATAAAAAATCTTCAACCTGTGTGTCAGGGAAAAAACATCATGAGCCGACTCAGTGAGTTA
The DNA here is from genome assembly GCF_904849725.1 of Hordeum vulgare subsp. vulgare. NCBI lineage: Eukaryota > Viridiplantae > Streptophyta > Magnoliopsida > Poales > Poaceae > Hordeum > Hordeum vulgare. The sequence continues at coordinate 63,513,123 of NC_058523.1, forward strand.
TGGCCGAAAATAAGTCAGCCCCCCTGGGCTATGGCAAATAATAGTTCAAAAACGGCCCAATGAGTTACGACGAGTTATGAACAAAAGCCGACTCAATGAGTCGTGGCGAGTTATAGAAGGGTTTTATGAAACCTTGTGGCCGTGCCACCAAGATAGAAAATTCATCGGCTCAATGAGGTGTGACGGGATAAGACGAGTTTGCAAAACTCTAGTGTTACCCCAAGAAGGCTTTTGCAACAGCCCATATTGTTTAGACCGGCTGATCAGGCACGAGTCAAGCTTCAGTGAAGCAGGTTCACTGAACCAATGGTTTCTCTATTTTCCATGTGTGGCTCCGGACGGTACCTTTTATGTTTGAACCAAGGCGAGTTCAGGGTCCAAATAACGGATTGACTCGCCCAGAGTACATAGGTCCATGTGGCGACATGTCCAACACATAGTCCAGTATAACCATTTGTAATGTGGTAATTTTTCGCTAGCCAAGAGCGCATTTAGGCTGAACTCAGTGAGTGGAAGCCCCCAAGTGACCTATGATTTAGGAAAAGTTGGACATAGGATTGCAAAAGCGTGTACGCTCTTACTGCAAAACGACTTGGGAACTTGTAGCCCCCAAGTAAGTCGGCTTAATTCTCAAAATCATATAAGGCGCCCATGTTTGAACCATGCAACGTGGCGACTGGTCCTCGTTGGCTTACCAGGGCCCAGTTTTGAAATAAGTGCAGCATGGCGACTTATGCTCTTTGGCCATGATAGCGTCCATGTTTGGACGACTCATAGAATAATAAAGACTCATGCTTTCCAGAAGCTGAAACGGCAAAAGACCCCGAAGTTCATGGGTGCCGGCTTTATTGCTTTATAAATAAAGGATTACAATTTCCGAAATTTGGAAAAAAGAAAGGAGCCCATGGCTCTAGGTGTAGTAAGGCCGCAGGTGGGCTATATTCCAGGGGCGAGTTGTCTCAACCTCTGTAGTTGGCCGATCTGGGCGAAGATCCACCAAGTAGTATGAGACGTTTCGAAGATTCTTGCTGATGACAAACGGTCCTTCCAATGGAGGTGATAGCTTATGCATACCAGTGTGATCTTGAATCAACCGGAGCACTAAGTCGCCCTCTTGAAAAGTCCGGCTCTTGACACGGCAGTTTTGGTAGCATCGTAAGTCTTGTTGGTAGATCACCGACCGTGACACGGCCAAGTCACGCTCTTCCTCCAAAGCATCCATGAGTCTTGTCGTGCCAACTCGTTGTCCTGTTCCACATAGGCGGTGACTCACGGTGAATCGTGTCTGATGTCGCTTGACAACACTGCCTCTTCCCCATAGACTAGAAAGAAAGGAGTAAAACCCGTGGAGCGATTTGGAGTGGTCTTGATGCTCCATAATACTAAGGGCAATTCTTCCACCCAACATCTTGGAGTACGTTCCAAAGGTACCATGAGCCAGGGCTTGATTCCCCGCAATATCTCCTGATTCACCCTTTCTGCCTGCCCATTAGACTGGGATGTGCGACTGCAGAAATGTCAAGCCGGATATGTTCTCCACAGCAGAACTCTTGCATTGCGCCCTTCGATAGATTAGTAGCATTGTCAGTAATGATACTATGAGGGTATCCAAACCAGAAAATCAATTTTTTCAAGAATTTGACAGTCGTATCTGCATAACAGCTACTAACGCGCTCTGCCTCGACCCACTTAGTAAACTTGTCAACCACGACCAATAGGCGAGTCTTTTTATTGGACGACATCTTGAAAGGGCCAACCATGTCTAGCCCCCAGACTGCAAAAGGCCAAGTGATTGGTATCATCCGCAACTCCTGAGCCGACACGTGCATCTGACGTCCAAATTTCTAGCAACCATCACATCGGCGAACTATCTCTTATGCGTCTGCATGAGCCGTCAGCCAATAGAACCCATGTATAAAGGCCTAAGAAACCAAAGATCATGACCCGACATGATGACCAAAGTCGCCTGCATGAATCTCATTAAGGATCATACATCCTTCCTCAGAAGAGACACACCTTTGAAATACCCCTGAGGTGCTTCGCTTGTGCAACTCGCCGTTGTGTATGACCATGGATTTGCACCGACGAACGATTTGGCGAGCCAATAAATCATCTGCGAGTAACTCGCCTAGGGTGAGATACGCCATATAGGGAGTCGCCCAATCCGGAGTGGAACGAACACCCACCACGAGTTGAGATTCGGGGTCCGGCACCGCGAAGTCTTCCTGTGAAGGCAGTCTCACCGAAGGGTTATGTAATACATCCAAAAAGACATTGGGAGGAACCGGCTTACGCTGTGAGCCAAGACGGGAAAGAGAATCCGCTGCTTCATTAAGTCGGCGGTCTTTGTCATTGATACTTCTCCAACGTATCTATAATTTTTTATGGTTCCATGCTATTATCTTGTCAAACTTTGGATGTTTTGTATGCCTTTTATATATTTTTTGAGACTAACTTATTAACTCAGTGCCAAGTGCCAGTTCCTGTTTTTTCCATGTTTTTGACCCCTTTCAGAGGAGGATTTTGAACGGAGTCCAAACGGAATGAAACTGCCAAAAAGATTTTTTTCCAAAACAGAAAAAGATCGGGAAGCCCGGGAATCAGGGCAGCGGGCCTGCAGGGACCCCACAAGACCTCATGACGCGGCCAGGGGGGCCCGCGGAACCCGGGCTTGTGGGCTCCCTGGGCCACCTCTGCCCTAGGTTTTGCGCCTATATATTCCCTAATATCCTAGAAAAAATCAGGAGATCATTGAAAGTACTTTTCCGCCGCCGCAAGCTTTTGTCTTCGCAAGATCCCATCTGGGGCACGTTCTGCCGGAGGGGGATTCGGACACGGAGGGCTTCTTCATCAACACCATGACCTCTCCGATGATGCGTGAGTAGTTCACTATAGACCTACGGGTCCATAGCTAGTAGCTAGATGGCTTCTTCTCTCTCTTGGATCTTCAATACGAAGTTCTCCATGATCTTCATGGAGATCTATCCGATGTAAGCTTCTTTTGTGGTGCGTTCTTTGAGATCCGATGAATTGTGGATTTATGATCAGGTTATCTATGAATCTTATTTGAGTTTCTTCTGATCTCTCTTATGCATGATTTCATATCCTTGTAATTCTCTTCGAGTTGTGGGTTTTGTCTGGGAACTAGATCTATGATTCTTGCAATGGGAGAAGTGCTTGGTTTTGGTTTCATACCGTGCAGTGACCTCACCCAGTGACAGAAGGGGTAGCGACGCACGTATCGTGTTGTTGCCATGAAGGGTAAAAACATGGGGTTTTCATCATTGGTTTGAGATTATCCCTCTACATCATGTCATCTTGCTTAAGGCGTTACTCTGTTCGTCATGAACTCAATACACTAGATGCATGCTGGATAGCGGTCGATGTGTGGAGTAATAGTAGTAGATGCAGAAAGTATCGGTCTACTTACCTCGGACGTGATGCCTATATGTATGATCATTTCCTTAGATATCGTCATGACTTTGCGCGGTTCTATCAATTGCTCGACGGTAATTTGTTCACCCACCGTAATATTTGCTATTTTGAGAGAAGCCTCTAGTGAACACTATGGCCCCCGGGTCTACTCCACACCATATTTTCAGCCTGACAATTTTCCTTCGTTGCACTTTCCGCCTTCAGATCTCACTTTGCAATCAAGCTTGAAGGGATTGACAACCCCTTTAAAGCATTGGGTGCAAGCTCTTTTCTGTTTGTGCGGGTACTCTAGACTTGACGAGATTCTCCTACTGGATTGATACCTTGGTTCTCAAACATTGGGAAATACTTACTGCTCCTGTGCTGCATCACCCTTTCCTCTTCAAGGGAAAACCAACGCAAGCCCAGTCTCCATCAACGTGTCAATTTCTGGCGTTGTTGTCTGTTTCCGTAGCAGAAGAATTTTTGGCGCCGTTGCCGGGGAGGATCAAGTCAAGAACTCATCCAAGTAAGTGTCGCAAACTCATCTCTTGCATTTACTTTGTTTGCCAGTTGCCTCTCGTTTTCCTCTCCCCCACTTCACCAATTTGCCTTTTTCGTTTGCCTTTTTCATTCGCCTTTTCGTTCGCCCTTTTTCCTCGCTTGCTCTTTGGTCGCTTGTGTGCTTGCTTGCTTGTTGAAGTCACCATGAATGAAAATACCAAACTTTGTGACTTCTCGAATACTAATAATAATGATTTTATTAGTACTCGGATTGCTCCTGCCACTAGTGCGTAGTCTTAGGAACTCAATGCCGCTTTGCTGAATCTTGTTATGAAAGAGCAATTCTCTGGCCTTCCTAGTGAAGATGCCGCATCCCATCTCAATACCTTCATTTAGCTTTGCGATATGCAAAAGAAGAAAGATGTGGATAATGATGTGATTAAATTGAAGCTCTTTCCTTTCTCGTTGCGAGATCGTGCAAAAACTTGGTTTTCGTCTTTGCCCAAAAATAGTATTGATTCTTGGAATAAGTGCAAATATGCTTGTATTTCCAAGTATGTTCTGTCGGCTAAGATCATCTCTCTCCGTAACGATATCATGAATTTCAAGCAACTTGGTCATGAACATGTTGCACAATCTTGGGAGAGAATGAAATTGATGATTAGAAATTGTCCCGCTCATGGCTTGAGTCTTTGGATGATTATCGAAATCTTTTACGTTGGCTTGAATTTCGCTTCTAGAAATATCTTGGACTCCACCTTAGGTGGAACGTTCATGGAAATCACGTTAGGGGAGTCCACAAAGCTCCTAGACAATATCATGACGAACTACTCTCAGTGGCACAATGAAAGGTCACCTACTAGTAAGAAGGTACACACTATAGAGGAAATTAACTCGTTGAGTGCTAAGATGGATGAGTTAATGAATTTGGTTGCTAGTAGAAGTGCTCCTTTATATCCTAATGATATGACCTTGTCTTCTTTGATTGCGAGTAGCAACGCTAGCTTGGACGTTAATTTTGTTGGTAGGAATAATTTTGGCAACAACAATGCTTTTAGAGGAAACTATGTTCCTAGGCCTTTTCCTGGTAACTCCTCTAATAACTTTGGCAACTCCTACAACAAAACTCATGGAAATTACAATAAATTACCCTCTTATCTAGAGAGTAATATCAAAGAGTTTATCAACTCACAAAAGATTTTCAATGCGTCCATAGAGGAAAAACTACTCAAAATTGACGATTTGGCTAAGAGCGTTGATAGAATGTCTAGTGATTTTGATGCTTTGAAAGTTAGATGTGCTCCTCCCAAGATCAATATGGATGAAATTTTGAAAGCTATGCGTGTTTCCCTGATTGAGAGCAAAGAAAGAACCGCCCAAATTCGTGCTAGACATGAATGGCTTAAAAAGGCGTGTTATCGTGATAAGAATCACGAAGATCTTAAAGTGCTTGGTGTGACTCCCATTGAATCTTTGTTTTCTTGTGTCAAACCTAATGATTATGGGGCTGGATATGAATCCACATTGGTTGAAAAGAGCCCCAATGATTCGGAGTCCATCTATCTTGATGCTAAAAGCATTGAAAGTGGAGTAGAAGATATTAAAACTTTAAGTAGTAATGAAATTACTATCTTGGATTTCAAGGAATTCAATTACGACAGTTGCTCCTTGATTGAATGCATCTCCTGGATGCAATCCATGCTAAACTCTGCACACGCTTATAGCCAAAACAAGGCCTTTACCGATCATATTGTCGAAGCTATGATAAAATCTCTTGAAGAGAAACTTGAATTGGAAGTCTCTATCCCTAGAAAGCTTCATGGTGAGTGGGAACCTACTATCAAAATCAAAATCAAAAACTATGAATGCAATGCTTTGTGTGATTTGGGTGCTAGTGTTTCTGTGATTCCAAAGTCTTTATGTGATGTTCTGGGTTCTAATGAGATTGAAGAGTGTTCTCTTAATTTGCATCTTGCGGATTCTACTGTCAAGAAACCCATGGGAAGGATCAATGATGTTCTTATTATTGCAAATAGGAACTGTGTACCCATGGATTTCATTGTGGTTGACATTGATTGCAATCCTACATGCCCTATTATTCTTGGTAGACCTTTCCTAAGGACAATCGGTGCTATCCTCGATATGAAGGAAGGGTATATTAGATTTCAATTTCTTTAAAGAAGGGATGGAGCACTTTCCTAAAAAGTAAATAAGAATGCCTTATGAGTCCATGATGAGGGCCACTTATGGTTTGAGCACCAAAGACGACGATACGTGATTCTATCGCTTTTATGCCTAGCTAAGGGCGTTAAACAATAGCGCTTGTTGGGAGGCAACCCAATGAATTTATCTTTTTTCCTTCTGTTTTGTTGCGTCCACACCATCATAATTCTGTTTAGATTGTGTTTTTTGTGTTTCTTTTTGTGTTTGAGCCAAGCAAAACCTTTATGACTAGTCTTGGTGATGGTTGTTTGATCCTGCTGGAAAAAGACAGAAACTTTTCGCTCACGAGATGATTTTTCACTTTTATTAAGAAAGAGCTTTTGAGTTTATTCTTTTTTCTGCTGGTTTATATGCCTTTTTCCCAGGCATTCGTAATTTTTCAGAATTTCTTAGGTACCAGAAGTATACGAAGTATACAGATTGCTACAAACTGGTCTGTTTTTGATAGATTTTGTTTTTGTTGCGTTGGTTGCTTGTTTTGATGAAACTATGGTTAGTATCGGGGGGTACTAGCCATGGGAAAGTGAGAATACAGTAGCCCAACACCAATATAGATAGAATTCAAGTTTGCTACAGTACCAAAAGAGGTGGTAGTTTGTTTTCTTGTGCTAGTGTTATCACGAGTTTCTGTTTAAGTTTTGTGTTGTGAAGTTTTCAAGTTTTGGGTGATCTTCTCATGGACAAAGAGATAAGGAGTGGAAAGAGCTCAAGCTTGGGGATTCCCAAGGCATCCCAAGCCAAATTCAAGGACACCAAAAAGCCTAAGCTTGGGGATGCCCCGGGAAGGCAATCCCTATTTCGTCTTCAATCCATCGGTAACATTACTTGGAGCTATATTTTTATTCACCACATGATATGTGTTTTTCTTGGAGCGTCTTGTATCGTAGGAGTCTTTTCTTTTTGTTGTGTCACAATCATCCTTGCTGCACACCCTTTTGAGAGAGAGAGACATGCACTCATCGTTATTTTGCTAGAATGCTCATAGTGCTTCACTTATAACTTTTCAGCTAGATAATTTTTCTCTACGTGCTTCACTTATATCTTTTGGAGCATGGTGATGCGTGACTTGGTAGTTGGCTTATGCTATGAAAGTAGTCCCAAAGGTGATAGGTACCCAAATAGGATACAAAACCCTCCATCTTCTTGTGCATTGAGTTGAAAGAGAAGTCTTGATTCCTCTCAATTAGTTTTGAGACGTGGATTCGGTAATATCAAGAGTTATGTTAGTAGGGTGTTGTGAATCTAGAAATACTTGTGTTGATGTTAGTGATTCCCGTAGCATGCACGTATGGTGAACCGCTATGTTAGGAAGTCGGAGCATATTGATCTATTGATTGTCATCCTTTGTGTTGAGGTCGGGATCGCGCGATGGTTAACACCTACCAACCCTTCCCCTAGGAGTATGCGTTTAGCACTTTGTTTCGATTACTAATAAAAACTTTCGCAACAAGTATTTTAGTTCTTCATGACTAATGTGAGTCCATGGTATAGATGCACTTTCACCTTCCACCATTTCTAGCCTCTCTAGTGTCGTGCAACTTTCGCCGGTACACAGACCCACCATATGCCTTCCTCAAAACAGCCACCATACCTACCTACTATGGCATTTTCATAGCCATTCTGAGATATATTGCCATGCAACTCCCACCGTTCCGTCTAATGACTTGTGCCGTCACTCTCATATTGCCATTGCATGATCGTAAGATAGCTAGCGAGATGTTTCAACATCATACGCCAAGCTAGATCGTTGCACATCCCGGTACACTGCCGGAGGCATTTCCTATAGAGTCATTTCTAAGCTTTGAGCTGTGAGTAAATAAAAATGTGATGATCATCATTATTAGAGCATAGTCCCATGTGAGGAATAAAAAAAGGCCAAAGTGCCCAATAAAAAAAGGAGGAGAAAAGAGAAAAAAGAGGCCCAAGAGCCCAAATAAAAAAAAGAGAAAAAGAGAGAAGAGACAATGCTACTATCTTTTTCCACACTTGTGCTTCGTAATAGCACCATGTTCTTCATGATTGAGAGCCTCTCGTTTTTTCACCACCATATGCTAGTGGGAATCTTCATTATATAACTTGGCTTGTATATTCCAATGATGGGCTTCCTCAAAATTGCCCTAGGTCTTCGTGAGCAAGCAAGTTCGATGCACACTCACTAGTTCTACTTTTGAGCTTTCACAAACTTATAGCTCTAGTGCATCCTTTGTATGGCAATCCCTACTCATTCACATTGATATCTATTAATGGGCATCTCCATAGCCCTTTGATACGCCAAGTCAATGTGACCATCTCTTCCTTTTTGTCTCACAACCACCACCACACTCTATTCCACTTTTAGTGCTATATCCATGGCTCACGCTCATGTATTGCGTGATAGTTATAAATTTTTTGAGAAAGTAAGAGTGCGAAAACAATTACTTGGCCAATACCGGGGTTGTGCATTATTTACATTCATTGTGTGAGGATAACGGAGCATAGCCAGACTATATGATTTTGTAGGGATAACTTTCATTGGCCTTGTTATTTTGAAAGTTCATGATTACCTTGCAAGTTTGCTTGAAGTATTATTGTTTTCATGTCAATAGCAAACTATTGTTTTGAATCTTACTGATTGAACATTGATGTCAAATGAAAGAAGTTGCGAAGGACAACTATGCTAGGTAGCATTCCACATCAAAAATTCATTCTTTATCACTTCCCTACTCGAGGACGAGCAGGAGTTAAGCTTGGGGATGCTTGATACGTCTCCAACGTATCTATAATTTTTGACGGTTCCATGCTATTATCTTGTCAAACTTTGCATGTTTTGTATGCCTTTTATATATTTTTTGGGACTAACTTATTAACTCAGTGCCAAGTGTCAGTTCCTGTTTTTTTCCATGTTTTGACCCCTTTTAGAGGAGGATTTTGAACGGAGTCCAAACAGAATGAAACTGCCAAAAAGATTTTTTTCCGAAACAGAAAAAGATCGGGAAGCCGGAGAATCAGGGCAGGGGGCCTGCAGGGACCCCACAAGCCCTCATGGCGCGGCCAGGGCGCCCGCGCCACCCTGGCTTGTGGGCTCCCTGTGCCACCTCTGCCCTAGGTTTTGCGCCTATATATTCCCTCAAATCCCAGAAAAAATCAGGAGATCATCGAAAGTACTTTTCCACCGCCACAAGCTTCTGTCTCCGCAAGATCCCATTTGTGCACGTTCTGGTGCCCTGCCGGAGGGGGGCTTCGGACACGGAGGGCTTCTTCATCAACACCATGACCTCTCCGATGATATGTGAGTAGTTCACCATAGACCTACGGGTCCATAGCTAGTAGCTAGATGGCTTCTTCTCTCTCTTGGATCTTCAATACAAAGTTCTCCATGATCTTCATGGAGATCTATCTGATGTAATCTTCTTTTGTGGTGTGTTTGTCGAGATCTGATGAATTCTGGATTTATGATCAGATTATCTATGAATCTTATTTGAGTTTCTTCTGATCTCTCTTATGCATGATTTCATATCCTTGTAATTCTCTTCGAGTTGCGGGTTTTGTCTGGCCAACTAGATCTATGATTCTTGCAATGAGAGAAGTTCTTGGTTTTGGGTTCATACCATGCGGTGACCTCACCAAGTGACAGAAGGGATAGCGAGGCACGTATCATGTTGTTGCCATCAAGGGTAAAAAGATGGGGTTTTCATCATTGGTTTGAGATTATCCCTCTACATCATGTCATCTTGCTTAAGGCGTTACTCTGTTCGTCATGAACTCAATACACTAGATGCATGCTGGATAGCGGTCGATGTGTGGAGTAATAGTAGTAGATGCAGAAAGTATCGGTCTACTTGTCTCGGACGTGATGCCTATATGTATGATCATTGCCTTAGATATTGTCATGACTTTGCGCGGTTCTATCAATTGCTCGACAGTACATGATACGTCTCCAACGTATCTATAATTTTTTATGGTTTCATGCTATTATCTTGTCAACTTTGGATGTTTTGTATGCATTTTATATATTTTTTGGGACTAACCTATTAACTCAGTGCCAAGTGCCAGTTCCTGTTTTTTCCATGTTTTTGACCCTTTTCATAGAAGAATATTAAACGGAGTCATAACGGAATAAAAAATCTTCGGAATGACTTTTTCCGTAACAGAAGATACGCGGGGATCTTGAGAACCAAGGCAAAGGACTCCGAGGGAGGCCACAAGCCCCCTAGGCGCGGCCTGGGGGGCGCGCCTAGCAGGCTTGTGGGCCCCTCGAGGCTCATTTGCCCTATTTCTTCTGCCTATAAATTCCCTAAAAATTTGAAACCACGGGAGAGAGTCACAAAAATATTTTTCCGTCTCTGCAACATCCCATCTGGGGACCGTTCTGGTGCCCTGCTGGAGGGGGGATTCGTACACGGAGGGCTTCTTCATCAACACCATTGCCTCTCCGATGATGCATGAGTAGTTCACCACAGACCTTCGGGTCCATAGCTAGTAGCTAGATGGCTTCTTCTCTCTCTTGGATCTTCATTACAAAGTTATCCATGATTTTCATGAAGATCTATCCGATGTAATCTTCTTTTACGGTGTGTTTGTGGAGATCCAATGAATTGATGATTTATGATCAGATTATCTATGAATGGTATTTGAGTTTCCTCTGATCTCTTATATGCATGATTTCGTATCCTTGTAATTCTCTTCGAGTTGTGGGTTTCGTTTGGCCAACTTGATCTCTAATTCTTGCAATGGGAGAAGTGCTTGGTTTTGGGTTCATACCGTGCGGTGTCCTCACCCAGTGACAGAAGGGGTAGCGAGGCCCGCATCGTGCTGTTGCCATCAAGGGTAAAAAGATGGGGTTTATATCTATTGCATGAGTTTATCCCTCTACATCATGGCATCTTGCTTAAGGCGTTACTCTGTTTGTTATGAACTCAATACACTAGATGCATGCTGGATAGTGCTCGATGTGTAGAATAATAGTAGTAGATGCAGAGAGTATCGGTCTACTTGTCCCGTACGTGATGCCTATATGTATGATCATTGCCTTAGATATCATCATGACTTTGTGCGGTTCTATCAATTGCTCGACAGTAATTCGTTCACCCACCATAATATTTGCTATCATGAGAGAAGCCTCTAGTGAACACTATGGTCCCTGGGTCTACTTAACTTCATATTTTCAGCTCTACACTTTCACTTTGTTGCACTTTCCGCCTTCGGATCTCACCTTGCAATCAATCGTGAAGGGATTGACAAACTCTTCATAGCGTTGGGTGCAAGTTTGTTTGTTTTTGCACAGGTACTTTGGAGACTTGCCTTGATACTCCTACTGGATTGATACCTTGGTTCTCAAACTGAGGGAAATACTTACTGCTACTATGCTGCATCACCCTTTCCTCTTCAAGGGAAAAACCAACGCAATCTCAAGAGGTAGCAGTACACATGGCATGTCAGAAGGTTTCCACGTGAAGATGTCCCGATTCTCACGGATGAATTCGATGAGCGCGCTTTCCTATTTGGGATCCAGACCCGTCACAATAGTGAACTGCTTGGTGGAGTCGCCAGGCGTGAAGTCTATGACCTTGGTATCGTCCGTTGGTTTAAACTTGAGGGGCGGCTCAGAGTCGATTGTTGGCCTCTTGAGCGGTGTCATGTCTGCCGGATCAACATTGGCTTGGTGAAACTTGAGCTCTTCGGCCGCGCAAGCCGACTTGGCATAAGCTCTGTCTCCCTCTTCGCATTCTTGGGCTATCTTCCTGTCTCTGCTGATTGTAATAGGTCCCTTAGGACCAGGCATCTTGAGCTTGAGATAAACATAACATGGGTGAGCCATGAATCGGCGTAAGCCGGCCTCCCAAACAACGCGTGGTAGGGGCTCTTGATCTTGACCACCTCAAACATGAGAGACTCACTCCTGTAATTGGACTCTGTGCCAAAAGCCACGTTAAGTTTAATCCGCCCAATTGGATACGCCGACTTACTGGGGACGATGCCATGGAAGACCGTGGACGATGGCATCAAGTCTTTATCCAAGAGATTCATCCTCGAAAGGTATCGAAGTATAGGATCTTAATGTTGCTGCCTCCATCCATGAGGACTTTGGAAAGGGTGTATCCTCCGACTTGGGGAGCCACGACCAAAGCCAAGTCACCAGGGTTATCCACTCGGGGCGGGTGATCCTCCGTGCTCTAGTTATGGGATGTTCAGATCAGTGAAGGTACCTGGGGAGCGCCAGCTCAACCACGCTGAAGGTTCTATGCTTCACCTTCTGATCCCGTTTGCAGGTGCTCGTGGTGAACACATGATACTGCCCGTTGTTCAGTTGCTTAGGGTTATTCTGGAAACCGCCACGACCATCTTGTCGTTGGAGATCCCCTTGCGGGGGTGGTTGCTGAAACACTCCTGGTGGGTTGTACTATTGTTGGTTGTGAACTTGGTACTGTCCACTGTTGGGTTGCGGCCTGCCCTATGGACCCGGGTTAGGAAAGCCGCTGAACGGGCTCTGGCATGACCCGGGCGCGCTGAACCGCTCCTGTCGCTGGCCCTGATCACCACCCTGACCTTTTTTGAGCGCCTCGGCTCGGAACTCCTGCATCACGTAGCAATCCTCCCAAGAGTGAGTTGTCGACGCCTCAGCCGTAGCATGCTGTGGTCAAGGGCCTTTGAGCATCTCATGATAATTGCGCGTCTTCTTCCCACTGAAACACTGCTTCTTCTGGCGCTGGTTTCCGTTGCCGGTATTGGTATTAGCAACAAAATCTATGGGACCTTCCTGTTGTCTCTTTTTGCCTTGCCCACCATGATGGTGGTTGCCCCGGCCCTGAAACTGAGGATGACCCTTCAACGACTCGCCCCTCCTGGCGGTGCTAGCCTTGTCGACGTCCTCTCCAGGATCCTTGGTGTCATCTGACTCGGCATATCTGGTGAGGGTATCCATCAACTCGCCCATGTCCTGTACTTTACGCTTAAGTCGCCCCAGCTTCAGCACCAGAGGCTCGTAATGGCATTTTTTCTCCAGGATCAACACTGCCTCAGCCGTCGAGATGCCATCTGATGAATGAATAACTTCTGCGACTCGCCGAGTCCAATGATGGGCCGACTCATCCGCCACTAGACGCAGTGTTGTAGGTCGACAATGGTCATCGGGCATTTGCAAGTCCCTCTGAAATTCTTGATGAAGCGCTCTTTTAACTCTGCCCAAGTGTTGATGGAGTTAGGTGATGTTTGCTGTGTATCCCTGACAACAGCGCCAGAAATACTTCTGCTACTGCACCAAAGACCTTCCAACGGCGCCAGAGATAGGCACGTCGACGGGAGAATACTTGGCTTGATCTTTCTGCATTGGTGTTCCTTCGAAGCGGAAAGGGTGATGTAGCACAGCGACGGTAAGTATTTCCCTCAGTTTGAGAACCAAGGTATCAATCCGGCGGAAGAGTATCTCAAGATCCTGCACAAACACAAAATCTTGCACCCAACGCTATGAAGGGGTTGTCAATCCCTTATAGATTGTTTGCCAAGTGAGAACTGAAAGCAACAAAGTAACAAAGCAAAGTAAAATCAGAGATGTAAACGATAGATGTGAAGAGACCCGGGGGCCGTAGTGTTTACTAGTGGCTTCTCTCATGAAAGCAAGTAGACGGTGGGTGAACAAATTACTGCCGAGCAATTGATAGAACTGTGCAGAGTCGTGACGATATCTATGCAATGATTATTTCTATAGGCATCACGTCCGAAACAAGTAGACCGATACTTTCTGCATCTACTACTATTACTCCACACGTCGACCGCTATCCAGCATGCATCTAGTGTATTAAGTCCATAAGAATAGAGTAACGCCTTAAGCAAGATGACATGATGTAGAGGGATAATCTCAAACCAATGATAAAAACCCCATCTTTTTACCCTTGATGGCGACTGCTTGATGTGTGCCTTGCTTCCCCTACTGTCACTGGGAAAGGTCACCACATGGCAGAACCCAAAACCAAGCACGTCTCCCATTGCAAGAATCATAGATCTAGTTGGCCAAACAAAACCCAAGACTCGGAGAGACTTGCAAGGATATCAAATCATGCATATAAGAAATCAGCAAAGACTCAAATATATATCATAGATAATCTTATCACTAGTCCACAATTCATCGGATCTCGACAAACACACCGCCAAAGAAGATTACATCGGATAGATCTCCATGAAGATCATGGAGAACTTTGTATTGAATATCCAAGAGAGAGAAGAAGCCATCTAGCTACTAACTACGGACCCGTAGGTCTGAAGTTAACTACTCACGAGTCATTGGAGGGGTGATGATGATGCTGAAGAAGCCCTCCAACTCCAAAGTCCCCTCCGGCAGGGCGCCGAGAAGGGCCTCCAGATGAGATCTCGCGGAAACGGAAGCTTGCGGCGGCCGAAAAGTATTTTCTAGGCTCCCCTGATTTTTTGCGGAATATTTCGGAATATATAGGCGCAAGACCTAGGTCAGGAGGCGGCCAGGGAAGCCACAAGCTTGCCCACCGCCGCCTCCCCCTGGTGACGTGGTGCAAGATTGTGGGCTCCCTGGGGCCCACCTGGCTTGGCCCAAAGGCTCCCTGGTCTTCTTTCGTTCGGGAAAAAATCATTTCGGGGATTTTCTTCCGTTTGTACTCCGTTCCAAAATCAGATCTGAAAAGTGTCAAAAACACGGAAAAACAGGAACTGGCACTTGGCACTAAATCAATAAGTTAGTCCCCAAAAAATATATAAAAATATACATAAAACATACAAAGAAGACAAGATAACAGCGTGAAACCATCAAAAATTATAGATACATTTGAGACGTATCAAGCATCCCCAAGCTTAACTCATGCTCGTCCTCGAGTAGGGAAGTGATAAGAATGAATTTTTGATGCTTTCATGCTACCTAGCATAGGTGTCCTTTGTAATTCCTCTTATGTGACGTGAATGTTCAGATCCATTAGATTGAAAACAATAGTTTTCTATTGATGTGGAAACAATAATAATTCAAGCAAACTAGGAAAGTAATCATGAACTTTCAAAATAACAAGGCCAAAAGAAAGCTATCCCTACAAAAGCATATAGTCTGGCTATGATCTATCATCATTGCACAACGAATTTAAATCATGCACAACCACGGTATTGGCCAAGTAATTGTTTCACACCTTTACTTTCTCAAACATTTTCAACTCTCACGCAATACATGAGTGTGAGCCATGGTTATAGCACTATAGATGGTGTGGAATGTGGTGGAGTTTGCAAGACAAAAAGGAGAAGATAGTCACATTAACTAGGCATATCAATAAGCTGTAGAGATGCTCATCAATAGATATCAATGTGAATGAGTAGGGATTGCCATACAAATTATGCACTAGAGCTACAAGTATGTGAAAGCTCTTAAAGAAAACTAGTGGGTGTGCATCCAACTTGCTTGCTCACGAAGACCTAAGGCAATTTTGAGGAAGCCTATCATTGGAATATACAAGCCAAGTTATATAAGGAGAATTTACCACTAGCTATATGGTGGTGACAAAACGAGAGACTCTTAATCATGAAGATCATGGTGCTCAATATGCACAAGTGTGGAAAAAGTGGTAACATTGTCCCTTCTCTCTTTTTTCTCTTTTTTTGGTGGGCTGTTTGGCCTCTTTTTTTTATGGGCTTCTTTGGCCTCTTTTATTTCCTCACATGGGACAATGCTCCAATAATGATGATCATCACACTTTCAACTCAAAACTTAGAGCAACTATGACTCTATATGGAATGCCTTCGGTAGTGTACCGTGGCAATGATCTAGCATGGCATAGACATCAATGGAAACATCATGCTAGCTATCTTACGATCATGCAATGGCAATGTAGACGTGGTGGCACATGTCATGGTGGTAGTTGCATGGCAATATATCTCGGAATGACTTTGAAAAAGCCATAATAGGTAGGTATGGTGGCTGTTTTGAGGGAGGCTAATGGTGGGTTTTGTGCACCGACGAAAGTTGCACGACACTAAGAAGATAGTGATGGTGGAAGGTGAAAGTGCATCTAAACCATGGACTCAACATTAGTCATGAAGAACTCATATACTTGTTGCAAAAGTTTTATTAGTAATCGAAACAAAGCATTCAACGCATACTCCTAGGGGAAGGGTTGGTAGGTATAAACCATCGCGCGATCCCGACCGCCACGCAAAGGTTGACAATCAATACACTAATCATGCTCAGATTTCATCACAAAGCGGTTCACCATACGTGCATGCTACGGGAATCACTAACTTAAACACAAGTATTTCTAGATCCACAACTCCTTACTAGCATGACTTCAATATTACCATAACCACAACTCAAAACTAATTGAGATGAATCAAACTTCTCTAACTATTCAATGCACATGAAGGTGGAAGTTTTCGTATCCCTTTGGATAACTACCCCTTTTGAGACTACTTTCAAAGCATAGATCAACTACCAAGCCACGCACAGCTGTTCTCTAAAAGATATAAGTGAAACACATAGAGCAAAAGTATCTAGCTCAAAAGATATAAGTGAAGCACATGTGAGCTGAATTGTCTACCAAAAGATATAAGTGAAGCTCGACAAAATCATGGTGTGTGCATGTCTCTCTATCTAGGTGTGCAGAAAGGATGATTGTGACACAAAAAAAATAAAAGACTCCTACGATACAAGACGCTCCAAGAAAAAACACATAACATGTGGTGAATAAAAATATAGCCCCAAGTAACATTACCGATGGATTAAAGACGAGAGAGGGGATGCCTTCCCGGGGCATCCCCAAGCATAGGCTTTTACGGCATCCTTGAATCTCTTGGGGCGCCTTGGGCATCCCCAAGCTTGAGCTCTTGTCACTCTTTATCTTTTTGTCCATAAGAACTTCACCCAAAACTTGAAAACTTCACAACACGAAACTTAAACAGAAACTCGTGATAACATTAGTACAAGAAAGCAAACCACCACTTCCTTAGGTACTATAGCAAACTCAAATTATACTTGTGCTGATGTTGGGTTACTGTACGTTCAATCTTCCATGGATAATACCCCCCGATACTATCCATAGTTTCATCAAAATAAGCAACCAACACAACAAAAACAGAATCTGCTAACAGCAGACCAGTCTGTAGCCATCTGTATGTTTCATATACCTCTGTTACTTCAAAAATTCTGAAAGATTACGACAGTCTGACGAATTTGCATAGCAATCAACAGCAAAAAGAATCAACTCAAAATCTCTTACAGAAACAAAATGAAAATTCTTTTTGTGAGCAGAAAGTTTCTGTCTTTCCTAGGATGACCAAACGATCATCCTCAAGACTAATCATAACGGTTTTGCATGGCACAAACGCAAAAAGAAACACAAAAAAAACACAATCATAACAGAATTATGAAAGTGTGGAAAACACAAAACAGAAAGAAAAAGGATAGATTCGTTGGGTTGCCTCCCAACAAGCGCTTTTGTTTAACGCCCTTAGCTAGGCGAAAGTGATGGAATCACGTATAATCATCTTTGGTGCTCAAACCATAGATAGCCCTCATCATAGATTCATAAGGCAATCTTACTTTCTTTCTAGGAAAGTGCTCCATGCCCTTCTTTAAGGGAAATTGAAATCTAATATTCCCTTCCTTCATATCGATGATAGCACCAATAGTCCTTAGGAAAGGTCTACCAAGAATAATGGGACATTAAGGATTGCAATCTATGTCAAGTACGATGAAATCCACGGGTACATAGTTCTTATTTGCAACAATAAGAACATCATCGATCCTCCCCATGGGCTTCTTGACGGTAGAATCTGCAAGATGCAAATTAAGAGGACACTCTTCAATCTCTTGAAAACCAAGAATATCACATAAAGACTTTGGAATCGCGGAAACACTAGCACCCAAATCACACAAAGCATTGCACTCATAGTTTTTGATCTTGATTTTGATAGTAGGTTCCCACTCATGATGAAGTTCTCTAGGTATCGAGACTTCTAGTTCGAGCTTCTCTTCAAGAGATTTCATCATAGCATCTACGATATGCGCGGTAAAGGCTTTGCTTTGGCTATAAGCATGTGGAGAGTTTGCAATGGATTGCATCAAAGAAATGCATTCAAACAAGGAGCAATTATCATAATTGAATTCCTTGAAATCCAAAGTGGGAGTTTCATTACTACCCAAAATTTTGACTTCTTCTACTCCACTCTCCACACCTTTATCATCAAGATAGGTGGACTCCGAATCATCGGGCGTTTTTCAACAAAAGTGGATTCATATCCAGCCCCTCCATAAGTAGGTTTGACACGCGAAAACAAAGATTCAGGACGAGACACACCAAGCACTTTAAGATCTTCGTGATTTGCATCACTAGAACGCACCCTTTTAAACCACTCATGTCTAGCGTGAATTTGGGCGGTTCTTTCTTTGCTCTCATTCATGGAGATACGCATAGCTTTCAAAGTTTCATCCAAGTTGATCTTGGGAGGAGTGCACCTAACTTTCAAAGCATCAATATCACAAGACATCCTATCAATGCTTTAGCCAAATTGTCTATTTTTAGTAGTTTTTCCTCTATGGACGCATTGAAAATCTTTTGAGAGTTGATGAACTCCTTGATATTACTCTCTAGATCAGAGGGTACTTTGTTATGATTTCCATAAGTGTTTCTGTAGGAATTGCCATAATTGTTAGAGGAGTTACTAGGAAAAGGCCTAGGAACATAGTTTCCTCTAAAAGCATTGTTGTTGCCAAAATTGTTCCTACCAACAAAATTCACGTCCAAACTAGCATTACTACTCTCAATGAAAGAAGATAGTGGCATGTCATTAGGATCTATGGTAGCGTTTATACTAGCAACCAAATTCATCAACTCGTCCATCTTAGCACTAAGCGAGTTAATCTCTTCTATAGCATGCACCTTTTTTCTAGCAGGCGACCGTTCAATGTGCCACTAAGAGTAGTTGGTCATGATATTTTCTAGGAGTTTTGTAGCGTCTCCTAACGTGATTTCCATGAACGTTCCACCTGATGCAGAGTCCAAGATATTGCGAGAAGCGAAATTCAAGCCAGCGTAAAAGATTTGTAAAATCATCCACAAACTCAAGCCATGAGCGGGACAATTTCTAATCATAAGCTTCATCCTCTCCCAAGATTGTGCAACGTGTTCATGATCAAGTTGCTTGAAATTCATGATATCTTTATGTAAGGAGATGATCTTAGCCGGCGGAAAATACTTGGATATGTAAGCATCTTTGCATCTATCCCAAGAATCAATACTATTTTTAGGCAAAGAAGAAAACCAAGTTTTTGCACGATCTCGCAACGAGAAAGGAAAAAGTTTCATCTTAATCACGTCATTATCCACATCTCTTTTCTTTTGCATATCACAAATCTCAATGAAGGTATTGAGATGGGATGCGGCATCTTCACTACGAAGGCCAGAGAATTGCTCTTTCATAACAAGATTCAGCAAAGCTGCGTTGATTTCATACGATTCCACACTAGTGGCGGGAGCAATCGGAGTACTAATAAAATCATTATTATTAGTGCTCGAGAAGTCGAAAAGTTTGGTGTTTTCAGACATGATGTCTTCAACAAACAAACAAGCACACAAGCAAACAAGAAACCAGCAAAGCAAAACGGCAATGGCAAAAGAAAACGGCGAAGGAGAAAATGTTGGGGAACGTCGCATGGGAAACAAAAAATTTCCTACGCGCACGAAGACCTATCATGGTGATGTCCATCTACGAGAGGGGATGTGTGATCTACGTACCCTTGTAGACCGTATAGCAGAAGCGTTAGTGAACGCGGTTGATGTAGTGGAACGTCCTCACGTCCCTCGATCCGCCACGCGAACCGTCCCCCGATCAGTCCCACGATCTAGTGCCGAACGGACGGCACCTCCGCGTTCAGCACACATACAACTCGACGATGATCTTGGGCTTCTTGATCCAGCAAGAGAGACGGAGAGGTAGAAGAGTTCTCCGGCAGCGTGACGGCGCTCCGGAGGTTGGTGATGATCTTGTCTCGGCAGGGCTCCGCCCGAGCTCCGCAGAAACGCGATCTAGAGGTAAAACCGTGGAGATATGTGGTCGGGCTGCCGTGGCAAAGTTGTGTCAGATCAGCCCTAAAACCTCCGTATATATAGGGGGAGGAGGGGGAGCCTTGCCTTGGGGTCCAAGGACTCCCAAGGGGGTCGGCCGAGCCTAAGGGGGGAACCCTCCCCTTCCAAACCGAGGCCAACTAGGTTTGGAAGGAGGAGTCCTTCCCCCTTTTCCCACCTTCTTGGGATGTCCCACCAGCCCACTAAGGGCTGGTGTGCCACCCCCAAGGCCTATGGGCTTCCCCTGGGTGGGTTGCCCCCCCAGGTGAACTCCCAAAACCCATTCATCATTCCCGGTACATTCCCGGTAACTCCGAAAACCTTCCGGTAATCAAATGAGGTCATCCTATATATCAAACTTCGTTTCCGGACCATTCCGGAAACCCTCGTGACGTTCGTGATCTCATCCGAGACTGCGAACAACATTCGGTAACCAACCATATAACTCAAATACGCATGAAACAACGTCGAACCTTAAGTGTGCAGACCCTGCGGGTTCGAGAACTATGTAGACATGACCCGAGAGACTCCTCGGTCAATATCCAATAGCGGGACCTGGATGCCCATATTGGATCCTACATATTCTACGAAGATCTTATCGTTTGAACCTCAGTGCCAAGGATTCATATAATCCCGTATGTCATTCCCTTTGTCCTTTGGTATGTTACTTGCCCGAGATTCGATCATCAGTATCCGCATACCTATTTCAATCTCGTTTACCGGCAAGTCTCTTTACTCTTTCCGTAATACAAGATCCCGCAACTTACACTAAGTCACATTGCTTGCAAGGCTTGTGTGTGATGTTGTATTACCGAGTGGGCCCCGAGATACCTTTCCGCCACATGGAGTGACAAATCCCAGTCTCGATCCATACTAACTCAACGAACACCTTCGGAGATACCTGTAGAGCATCTTTATAGTCACCCAGTTACGTTGCGACGTTTGATACACACAAAGTATTCCTCCGGTGTCAGTGAGTTATATGATCTCATGGTCATAGGAACAAATACTTGACACGCAGAAAACAGTAGCAACAAAATGACACGATCAACATGCTACGTCTATTAGTTTGGGTCTAGTCCATCACGTGATTCTCCTAATGACGTGATCCAGTTATCAAGCAACAACACCTTGTTTATAATCAGAAGACACTGACTATCTTTGATCAACTGGCTAGCCAACTAGAGGCTTGCTAGGGACAGTGTTTTGTCTATGTATCCACACATGTATATAAGTCTTCATTCAATACAATTATAGCATGGATAATAAACGATTATCTTGATACAGGAATTATAATAATAACTATATTTATGATTGCCTCTAGGGCATAATTCCAACAGTCTCCCACTTGCACTAGAGTCAATAATCTAGCCCTCACATCATCATGCGAATTACATTGTAATAAATCTAACACCCATACAGTTCTGGTGTTGATCATGCTTTGCCCGTGGAAGAGGTTTAGTCAGCGGGTCCGCTACATTCAGATCTGTGTGCACTTTGCATATATTTATGTCCTCCCCTTCGACGTAGTCGCGGATGAGGTTGAAGCGTCGTTTGATGTGTCTGGACTTCTTGTGAAACCGTGGTTCCTTTGCTAGGGCAATGGCACCCGTGTTGTCACAGAACAAGGTTATTGGATTCAGTGCACTTGGCACCACTCCAAGATCCATCATGAACTGCTTCATCCAGACACCCTCCTTAGCCGCCTCCGAGGCAGCCATGTACTCCGCTTCACATGTAGAATCTGCTACGACGCTCTGCTTGGAACTGCACCAGCTTACCGCACCCCCATTAAGAATAAATACGTATCCGGTCTGCGACTTAGAATCGTCCGGATCTGTGTCGAAGCTTGCATCGACATAACCTTTTACGGCGAGCTCTTCGTCACCTCCATACACGAGAAACATCTCCTTAGTCCTTTTCAGGTACTTTAGGATATTCTTGACCGCCGTCCAGTGATCCACTCCTGGATTACTCTGGAACCTACCTGCCATACTTATGGCAAGGCTAACGTCCGGTCTAGTGCACAGCATTGCATACATGATAGAACCTATGGCTGAAGCATAGGGGACGGAGCTCATATGCTCTCTATCCTCATCAGTTGCTGGGCACTGAGTCTTACTCAATCTCGTACCTTGTAAAACTGGCAAGAACCCTTTCTTGGACTGTTCCATTTTGAACCTCTTCAAAACTTTATCAAGGTATGTGCTTTGTGAAAGTCCTATCAGGCGTTTTGATCTATCCCTGTAGATCTTAATGCCTAGAATGTAAGCAGCTTCTCCTAGGTCCTTCATAGAGAAACTTTTATTCAAGTAATCCTTTGTGCTCTCCAAAAAACTCTACGTTGTTTCCAATCAGCAATATGTCATCCACATATAATATTAGAAACGCCACAGAGCTCCCACTCACTTTCTTGTAAATACAAGATTCTCCAACCACTTGTATAAACCCAAATGCTTTGATCACCTCATCAAAGCGTTTGTTCCAACTCCGAGATGCTTGCACCAGTCCATAAATGAATCGCTGGAGCTTGCACACTTTGTTAGCATTCTTAGGATCGACAAAACCTTCGGGTTGCATCATATACAACTCTTCCTTAAGGAAACCGTTAAGGAACGCCGTTTTGACATCCATCTGCCAGATTTCATAATCGAAAAATGCAGCTATTGCTAACATGATTTTGACGGACTTAAGCATCGCTACGGGTGAGAATGTCTCATCGTAGTCAACTCCTTGAACTTGTGAAAAACCCTTTGCCACAAGTCGAGCTTTATAAACGGTCACATTGCCGTCAGCGTCCATCTTCCTCTTAAAGATCCATTTTTTCTGAATAGCCTTGCAGCCCTCAGGTAGTACTTCCAAAGTCCACACTTTGTTCTCATACATGGATCCTATCTCGGACTTCATGGCTTCCAGCCATTTGTTGGAATCCGGGCCCACCATTGCTTCTTCATAAATTGCAGGTTCATTGTTGTCTAACAACATGATTGACAAGACGAGATTACCGTACCACTCTGGAGTAGCACGTGGTCTCGTTGACCTGCGTGGTTTGACAGAAACTTGAACCGGAGTTTCATGATCATCATCATTAACTTCCTCCTCAACCGGCATCGCAACGACAGAGGTTTCCCCTTGCCCTGTGCCACCATCTAGAGGGGTGAGAGGTTCGACAACCTCATCAAGTTCTATCTTCCTCCCACTCAATTCTCTCGAGAGAAACTCCTTCTCGAGAAAAGCTCCGTTTTTAGCAACAAACACTTTGCCCTCGGATTTGAGATAGAAGGTGTACCCAACTGTCTCTTTTGGGTAACCTATGAAGATGCACTTTTCCGCTTTGGGTTCCAGCTTTTCAGGCTGAAGCTTTTTGACATAAGCATCACATCCCCAAACTTTAAGAAACGACAACTTTGGCCTTTTGCCATACCACAGTTCGTATGGTGTCGTCTCAACGGATTTTGATGGTGCCCTATTTAAAGTGAATGCAGCTGTTTCTAATGCATAACCCCAAAACGATAACGGCAAATCGGTAAGAGACATCATAGATCGCACCATCTCTAATAAAGTACGATTACGACGTTCGGACACACCATTACGCTGTGGTGTTCCAGGCGGTGTCAACTGTGAAACAATTCCACATTGTCTTAAGTGAGCACCAAACTCGAAACTCAGATATTCACCCCCACGATCAGACCGTAGGAACTTGATCTTCTTGTTACGATGATTTTCAACTTCACTCTGAAATTGCTTGAACTTTTCAAATGTTTCAGACTTGTGCTTCATTAAGTAGACATAACCATATCTACTCAAATCGTCAGTGAAGGTCAGAAAATAACGATATCCGCCGCGTGCCTCTACGCTCATCGGACCACACACATCGGTATGTATGATTTCCAACAAGTCACTTGCACGCTCCATTGTTCCGGAGAACGGAGTTTTAGTCATCTTGCCCATGAGGCATGGTTCGCACGTGTCAAGTGAATCCAAGTCAAGTGACTCCAAAAGTCCATCGGCATGGAGTTTCTTCATGCGCTTTACACCAATATGACCTAAGCGGTAGTGCCACAAAAATATGGCGCTATCATTGTTAACTCTAACTCTTTTGGTCTCAATGTTATGTATGTGTGTATCACTATCAAGATTCAATATGAACAATCCTCTCACATTGGGTGCATGACCATAAAAGATGTTACTCATAGAAATAGAACAACCGTTATTCTCTGACTCAAAAGAGTAACCGTCTCGCAATAAACAAGATCCAAATATAATGTTCATGCTCAACGCAGGCACTAAATAACAATGATTCAAGTTCATAACTAATCCTGATGGTAACTGAAGTGAAACTGTGCCGACGGCGATTGCATCAACCTTGGAACCATTTCCTACGCGCATCGTCACTTCATCTTTCGCCAGCCTTCGTCTATTCCGCAGTTCCTGTTTCGAGTTGCAAATATGAGCAACAGAACCGGTATCGAATACCCAGGCACTACTACGAGAGCCGGTTAAGTACACATCAATAAGATGTATATCAAATATACCTGATTTTTCTTTGGCCGCCTTCTTATCAGCCAGATACTTGGGGCAATTGCGCTTCCAGTGACCCATACCCTTGCAATAGTAACACTCTGTTTCAGGCTTAGGTCCAGCTTTGGGTTTCTTTGTCGGATTGGCAACAGGCTTGCCGCTGTTCTTTGAATTACCCTTCTTGACTTTGTCGTTTCTCTTGAAACTAGTGGTCTTATTCACCATCAACACTTGATGCTCTTTACGGAGTTCAGACTCTACGACTTTCAGCATCGCAAACAACTCGCCGGGAGACTTGTTCATCCCTTGCATGTTGTAGTTCAACACAAAGCCTTTATAGCTTGGCGGCAGTGATTGAAGGATTCTGTCAGTGATAGCTTCTTGCGGGAGTTCAATCCCCAGCTCAGCTAGACGGTTTGAGTACCCATACATTTTGAGCACATGTTCACTGCAGACGAGTTCTCCTCCATCTTGCTAGCATAGAATTTATCGGAGGTCTCATACCTCTCGATCCGGGCGTTCTTTTGAAAGATAAACTTCAACTCCTGGAACATCTCAAATGCTCCAGGACGCTCAAAGCGACGTTGAAGTCCCGGTTCTAAGCCATACAAGACTGCACATTGAACTACTGAGTAGTCCTCCTTACGTGCTAACCAAGCGTTCTTAACATCCTGATCAGCCGTAGCGGGTGGTTCATCTCCTAGTGCAGCATTAAGGACATAATCCTTCTTCCCAGCTTGTAAGATTAGCTTAAGATTACGAGGCCAGTCTACAAAGTTGCTTCCATCATCTTTCAACTTAGCTTTCTCTAGGAACGTATTAAAATTCAGGGTGACTGTCGCGTGAGCCATGATCTACAACACAAATATATTCAAAGTGGACTTAGACTATGTTCAAGATAATTACAGTTTAACTTAATCAAATTACTCGCTAAACTCCCACTCAAAAAGTACATCTCTCTAGTCATTTGAGTGGTTCATGATCCACTTACACTAGCTCAAGTCCGATCATCACGTGAGTTGAGCATAGTTTCGGTGGTAAGCATCCCCATGCTAATCATATCATCTATATGATTCATGATCGACCTTTCGGTCTCATGTGTTCCGAGGCCATGTCTGCACATTCTAGGCTCGTCAAGCTTAACCCGAGTGTTCCGCGTGCGCAACTTTTTTGCACCCATTGTATGTGAACGTTGAGTCTATCACACCCGATCATCATGTGGTGTCTCAAAATGACGAACTGTAGCAACGGTGCACAGTCGGGGAGAACACAATTTCGTTTTGAAATTTTAGTGAGAGATCACCTCATAATGCTACCGTCGTTCTAAGCAAAATAAGGTGCATAAAAGGATTAACATCACATGCAATTCATAAGTGACATGATATGGCCATCATCACGTGCTCCTTGATCTCCATCACCAAACACCGGCACGATCTTCTTGTCACCGGCGCCACACCATGATCTCCATCAACGTGTCGCCGTTGGGGTTGTCGTGCTACTCATGCTATTACTACTAAAGCTACATCCTAGCAAAATAGTAAACGCATCTGCAAGCACAAACGTTAGTATAAAGACAACCCTATGGCTCCTGTCGGTTGCCGTACCATCGACGTGCAAGTCGATATTATCTATTACAACATGATCATCTCATACATCCAATATATCACATCACATCGTTGGCCATATCACATCACAAGCATACCCTGCAAAAACAAGTTAGACGTCCTCTAATTTTGTTGTTGCATGTTTTACGTGGTGACCATGGGTATCTAGTAGGATCGCATCTTACTTACGCAAACACCACAAACGGAGATATATGAGTTGCTATTTAACCTCATCCAAGGACCTCCTCGATCAAATCCGATTCAACTAAAGTTGGAGAAACTGACACTTGCCAGTCATCTTTGAGCAACGGGGTTACTCGTAGCGATGAAACCAGTCTCTCGTAAGCGTACGAGTAATGTCGGTCCAAGCCGCTTCAATCCAACAATACCGCGGAATCAAGAAAAGACTAAGGAGGGCAGCAAAACGCACATCACCGCCCACAAAAACTTTTGTGTTCTACTCGAGAAGACATCTACGCATGAACCTAGCTCATGATGCCACTGTTGGGGAACGTCGCATGGGAAACAAAAATTTTCCTACGCGCACGAAGACCTATCATGGTGATGTCCATCTATGAGAGGGGATGTGTGATCTACGTACCCTTCTAGACCGTACAGCAGAAGCGTTAGTGAACGCGGTTGATGTAGTGGAACGTCCTCACGTCCCTCGATCCGCCCCGCGAACCGTCCCGCGATCAGTCCCATGATCTAGTGCCGAACGGACGGCACCTCCGCGTTCAGCACACGTACAGCTCGACGATGATCTCGGCCTTCTTGATCCAGCAAGAGAGACGGAGAGGTAGAAGAGTTCTCCGGCAGCGTGACGGCGCTCCGGAGGTTGGTGATGATCTTGTCTCGGCAGGGCTCCGCCCGAGCTCCGCAGAAACGCGATCTAGAGGTAAAACCGTGGAGATATGTGGTCGGGCTGCCGTGGTAAAGTTGTGTCAAATCAGCCCTAAAACCTTTGTATATATAGGGGGAGGAGGGGGAGCCTTGCCTTGGGGTCCAAGGACTCCCAAGGGGGTCGGCCGAGCCTAAGGGGGAACCCACCCCTTCCAAACCGAGTCCAACTAGGTTTGGAAGGAGGAGTCCTTCCCCCTTTTCCCACCTTCTTGGGCTGTCCCAACAGCCCACTAAGGGCTGGTGCGCCACCCCCAAGGCCTATGGGCTTCCCCTGGGTGGGTTGCCCCCCCCGGTGAACTCCCGGAACCCATTCATCATTCCCGGTACATTCCCGGTAACTCCGAAAACCTTCCGGTAATCAAATGAGGTCATCCTATATATCAATCTTCATTTCCGGACAATTCCGAAAACCCTCGTGACGTCCGTGATCTCATCCGGGACTGCGAACAACATTCGGTAACCAACCATATAACTCAAATACGCATGAAACAACGTCGAACCTTAAGTGTGCAGACCCTGCGGGTTCGAGAACTATGTAGACATGACCCGAGAGACTCCTTGGTCAATATCCAATAGCGGGACCTGGATGCCCATATTGGATCCTACATATTCTACGAAGATCTTATCGTTTGAACCTCAGTGCCAAGGATTCATATAATCCCGTATGTCATTCCCTTTGTCCTTTGGTATGTTACTTGCCCGAGATTCGATCATCAGTATCCGCATACCTATTTCAATCTCGTTTACCGGCAAGTCTCTTTACTCTTTCCGTAATACAAGATCCCGCAACTTACACTAAGTCACATTGCTTGCAAGGCTTGTGTGTGATGTTGTATTACCGAGTGGGCCCCGAGATACCTTTCCGTCACACGGAGTGACAAATCCCAGTCTCGATCCATACTAACTCAACGAACACCTTCGGAGATACCTGTAGAGCATCTTTATAGTCACCCAGTTACGTTGCGACGTTTGATACACACAAAGTATTCCTCCGGTGTCAGTGAGTTATATGATCTCATGGTCATAGGAACAAATACTTGACACGCAGAAAACAGTAGCAACAAAATGACACGATCAACATGCTACGTCTATTAGTTTGGGTCTAGTCCATCACGTGATTCTCCTAATGACGTGATCCAGTTATGAAGCAACAACACCTTGTTTATAATCAGAAGACACTGACTATCTTTGATCAACTGTCTAGCCAACTAGAGGCTTGCTAGGGACAGTGTTTTGTCTATGTATCCACACATGTATATAAGTCTTCATTCAATACCATTATAGCATGGATAATAAACGATTATCTTGATACAGGAATTATAATAATAACTATATTTATTATTTCCTCTAGGGCATAATTCCAACATAAAGGTGAATGAAAACGGCAAATGTGAAGTGGGGGAGAGGAAAACAAGAGGAAACTGGCAGAAAAAGTAAATGCAAGAGAAGAGTTTGTGAGACCTACTTGGATAGATCTTGATTTCTCTTCCCCGGCAACGGCGCCAGAAATACTTCTGATGTTTGATGTGTATCCCCGGCAACGGCAACAGAAATACTTCTGCTACTGCACCAAAGACCTTCCAACGGCGCCAGAGATAGGCACGTCGACGGGAGAATACTTGGCTCGATCTTTCTGCGTTGGTGTTGCCTCGGAGAGGAAAGGGTGATGTAGCACAACGATGGTAAATATTTCCCTCAGTTTGAGAACCAAGGTATCAATCCGGCGGAAGCGTATCTCAAGATCCTGCACAAACACAAAAGCTTGCACCCAACGCTATGAAGGGGTTGTCAATCCCTTATAGATTGTTTGCCAAGTGAGAACTGAAAGCAACAAAGTAACAAAGCAAAGTAAAAGCGGAGATGTAAACGATAGATGTGAATAGACCCGGGGGCCGTAGTGTTTACTAGTGGCTTCTCTCATGAAAGCAAGTAGACGGTGGGTGAACAAATTACTGCCGAGCAATTCATAGAACTGTGGAGAGTCGTGACGAGATCTATGCAATGATTATTTCTATAGGCATCACGTCCGAAACAAGTAGACCGATACTTTCTGCATCTACTACAATTACTCCACACGTCGACCGCTATCCAGCATGCATCTAGTGTATTAAGTCCATAAGAACAGAGTAACGCCTTAAGCAAGATGACATGATGTAGAGGGATAATCTCAAACCAATGATAAAAACCCCATCTTTTTACCCTTGATGGCGACTGCTTGATGTGTGCCTTGCTGCCCCTACTGTCACTGGGAAAGGTCACCACATGGCAGAACCCAAAACCAAGCACTTCTCCCATTGCAAGAATCATAGATCTAGTTGGCCAAACAAAACCCAAGACTCGGAGAGACTTACAAGGATATCAAATCATGCATATAAGAAATCAGCACAGACTCAAATATATATCATAGATAATCTGATCACAAGTCCACAATTCATCGGATCTCGACAAACACACCGCCAAAGAAGATTACATCGGATAGATCTCCATGAAGATCATGGAGAACTTTGTATTGAAGATCCAAGAGAGAGAAGAAGCCATCTAGCTACTAACTACGGACCCGTAGGTGTGAAGTGAACTACTCACGAGTCATTGGAGGGGCGATGATGATGATGAAGAAGCCCTCCAACTACAAAGTCCCCTCCGGCAGGGCGCCGGGAAGGGCCTCCAGATGAGATCTCGCGGAAACGGAAGCTTGCGGCGGCGGAAAAGTATTTTCGAGGCTCCCCTGATTTTTTGCAGGATATTTGGGAATATATAGGCGCAAGACCTTGGTCAGGAGGTGGCCAGGGAAGCCATAAGCTTGCCCACTGCCGCCTCCCCCTGGTGGCGTGGTGCAAGCTTGTGGGCTCCCTGGGGCCCACCTGTCTTGGCCCAAAGGCTCGCTGGTCTTCTTTTGTTCGGGAAAAAATCATTTCGGGGATTTTATTCCGTTTGAACTCTGTTCCAAAATCAGATCTGAAAAGAGTCAATAACACGGAAAAACTGGAACTGGTACTTGGCACTGAATCAATAAGTTAGTCCCCAAAAAAGATATAAAAAGATACATAAAACATACAAAGAAGACAAGATAATAGCGTGAAACCATCAAAAATTGTAGATACGTTTGAGACATATCATTAGGCGGCAAGTTTTTTAACCACGCACGCGCCGTTCCTTCAAGCATCATAGTGAAATACTTGGCGCAAACCGCCTCGTTTAAGTCGAGAATGTCCATCGCAATTTCGTAACTCTCGATCCATGACCCTGGTTCGA
Source organism: Hordeum vulgare subsp. vulgare (assembly GCF_904849725.1). Lineage (NCBI taxonomy): Eukaryota > Viridiplantae > Streptophyta > Magnoliopsida > Poales > Poaceae > Hordeum > Hordeum vulgare. The sequence continues at coordinate 63,543,586 of NC_058523.1, forward strand.
GATCTGGCGTGTAATTAGGCACCTTCCTGGGTCCTTTGAAGTCCATTGGTTGTCTGGAAGCGAGTTGCATGGGCATCCATTGGTTGAGGCGGCGGCGGGTTAGGTGGTTGAACCGGACCTCCCCCCGGAACAGCTTGCAAAGGTCGATCAAGACCCGCCCCAGGAGTGCGCGGGGTGTCGAAGAGGCAAGTTCGGTGTAGGTCGGCCGGGATGCGTCCGTGGTGTCTCCTTTGGTGAACGGCGTCGCACTCATGTTGTTGTCTCTCGAGCCGCCAGCCCTCGGTATTCAACCGTTCCATCTCTGCTGTGATCGTGGCATGCTGCATCTCTACCCTGGTGGCTTCTACTTCCACGCCCTGCTGGGCTTTGGCCATCGCCTCCCGCATCTTCGCCAGTTCGGCGTTGATTGATTCCTGATTCTCGGGCGTCACGGCGGTTGCCATGAGCCTAGTGACCTTCGCCGCTAAGTCTGCCATGGCTTAAACTGGAGTTTTCGACGTCCAGCCGGTCTCATTGTTGCCGGCCGGGTTTTGCTGAGGTTTTGTCGCCCCTGCCATATAGATGGCAATTTGTCGATGGGATCTCTCAAGGATCTCGGGGTCCATCACCAATGACAACCCTCCGAGTTGTCCTTCGTGAAGAGGATGAATTGAATCTGTCTCGCCCATGGATCACTCACCGTCAGAATTGACGGGTGTGACCTCATGGGTCGCCGGTTCGTCTTGTACGTTGTTTCCCTGTGTAAAACTGACAAAAACAAGGCGGCTCCTGTCCCGTCATGTGATGGGGAGGATGTACCTGGCCCGCTTGACGATGTCGATGGAGGTGTCCGGCTCAGGCACGGGTGTTCCAATCATGCTGATGAAGATGTTGATCTTCTTGAAGGGGACTCTGTGACCAGATTCGACTGAATCGGCTTCTGGCCCCCACAGCGAGTTGTCGATGTAGTACCTTCTGCGGCGGCTCTTCGTCATGATGCTGATCGCATAGCTTTCTAACCTTGGTAGGGATCCCTTTGAGAACTCAACTCCACCATGCGCTAGCCCCACGGTGGGCGCCAACTGTCGTGGTTTTGTCATGGCAGATGTCCTCGTGAAAGGACTTAAAGATGGAGCCATCGCACCTTGGTGGCGACTCAAAGGGGGTGAGCGAAAGCGAGACTCAGATTTTCCCAGGTTTGGCCCCTCGTGTGGAGGTAAAAGCCTACGTCCAACTTTGTGTAGATTGATGATGGTTTCGATTACAAGGGGGGCGTAACTCGCCTGACCTGGATCTCGATGATTTCTAACTTGCCCTATCTTTCCTAGGGACTCGCCATTATATACAGGTCGAGGCCCTGGGGTTTACAAGAGTCCTGGTGATGCTATAGATTGTAGCTTTCCCGATCTCTAAGTCGCCGTGTTTGCCAAGACTGGAAACCTCCATGGCGGTTTATCCTCTACATAGCTTCTGAACCGCCATCCGGCTCCTGGCCCAAGGCATGTATCACCAATGAATGAGTCGCCCCCTTAGTGACCCGGCCCAGCTAGGGCGGGTTACACCGCAGGCAATATCCCCAACAGTGTCCGTTGAGTTAGTATGGATCAAGACTAGGATTTGTCACTCGATGTGACGGAGAAGTATCTCGGGGCCCACTCGGTAATACAACATCACACACAAGCTTTGCAAGCAATGTGACTAAGTGTAAGTCACGGGATCTTATATTATAGAACAAGTAAAGAGACTATCCGGTAACGAGATTGAAATAGGTATGCGGATACCGACGATCAAATCTCGGGCAAGTAACATACCGAAGGACAAAGGGAATGACATATGGGATTATATGAATCCTTGACACTGAGGTTCAACCGATAAGATCGTCGGAGAATATGTAGGATCCAATATGGGCATCCTGGTCCCGCTATTGGATATTGACCGAGGAGTGTCTCGGGTCATGTCTACATAGTTCTCGAACCCGCAAGGTCTGCAGACTTAAGGTTCGGTGACGTTTCGGTATAGTTGAGTTATAGGTGTTGGTAACCGAAAGTAGTTTGGAGTCCCATATGAGATCCAGGACATCACGAGGAGCTCGGGAGGTAAAGATTTATATATAGGAAGTCCTGTTTTGGTCACCGGAAAAGTTTCGGGCTCATCGGTAGTGTACCGGGAGTGCCGGGAGGGGTGCCGTGGACCATCGAGAGGGGTGTCACGCTCCAAGGGGTCTCACGGGCTATGGGAAGAGATAAACCAGCCCCTAGTGGGCTGGAATAAGTTCCCACTAAGGCACATAAGGTTTGAGAAGGAAAAAAACACAAGGTGGAAAGAGTTTCCAAGTGGGAAGGTGGAATCCTGCTCCAAGTAGGATTGAAGTAGGACTCCTCCACCTCCAATTTCGGCAAAACCTTGAGGGTTTGAGGCTGCCTGCTCCCCTCCCTCCCTCCCTCCTATATATACTAGAGGTATTGAGGTTTTTGAGACACAACTTTGCCACGTGCTGCTCCACCCTATACCACGCAGTTTTTCCTCTAGATCGTATTTCTGCGGAGCTTAGGCGAAGCCCTGCCGGAGTAGATAATCACCACCACCGGCGCGCCATCACGCTGCCGAAGAACTCTTTTACCTCCCAGCCCCCTCTTGCTGGATCAAGAAGGTGGAGATCGTCATCGAGCTGTACGTGTGCTGAACGCGGAGGTGCAGTCCGTTCGGCACTAGATCGGAACGGATCGTGAGACAGATCGCAAGATGGTTCGTGCAACGGATCGCGAGACGGTTCGTGAGACTGATCGCGGGACGGTTCGTGGGACGGTTCATGGGGCTGATCGGGGGACGTGAAGACGTTCCACTACATCAACCGCGTTTCTTAATGCTCCCTGCTGTGGGATCTACAAGGGTACGTAAATCCAAATCTCCTCTCATAGATGGACATCACCATGATAGGTCTTCGTGTGCGTAGGAAATTTTTTGTTTCCCATGCAACGTTACCCAACAGTGGCATCATGAGCTAGGTTCATGCGTAGATGTTATCTAGAGTAGAACACAAAGGGTTTTGTGGACAGTGATGTTCGGTTTGCTGCCCTCCTTAGTCTTTTCTCGATTCGGCAGTATTGTTGGATTGAAGCGGCCCGGACCGAAATTATTCGTATGCTTACGAAAGACTGGTTTCATCGATTGACATGCAACCTCGTTGCATAAAGATGACTGGCGGGTGTCGGTTTCTTCAACTTTAGTTGAATTGGTTTTGACCGAGGAGGTCCTTGGAGAGGTTAAATAGCAATTTGCACATCTCCGTTGTGGTTTTTGCGTAAGTAAGACGCGATCATACTAAATACCCATAGCAGCCACGTAAAACATGCAACAACAAATTAGAGGACATCTAACTTGTTTTTGCAGGGTATGCTTGTGATATGATATGGCCAATGACGTGATGTGATATATTGGATGTATGAGATGATCATGTTGTAATAGTTAATATTGACTTGTACGTCGATGGTACGGCAACCGACCGGAGCCATAGGGTTGTCTTTAAACTAACGTTTGTGTTTGGAGATGCGTTTATTATATTGCTAGGACGTAGCTTTAGTAGTAATAGCATAGGTATCACGGCAACCTCGATGGTGACACATTGATGGAGATCTTTATGATGGAGATCATGGTGTGGCGCCAGTGACAAGAAGATCGTGCCGGTGCTGTGGTGATGGAGATCAAGAAGCACAAGATGATGGCCATATCATGTCACTTATGAATTGCATGTGATGTTAATCTTTTTGTGCACCTTATTTTTCTTAGAATGACGGTAGCATTAGGAGGTGATCTCTCACTAAAATTTCAAGACGAAATTGTGTTCTCCCCGATTGTGCACCGTTGCGACAGTTCTTTGTTTCGAGACACCACGTGATGATCGGGTGTGATAGACTCAACGTTCACATACAACGGGTGCAAAAAAGTTGCACACGCGGAACACTTGGGTTAAACTTGATGATCCTAGCATGTACAGACATGGCCTCGGAACACATGAGACCAAAAGGTCGAGCATGAATCGTATAGTTGATATGATTCGCATAGAGATGCTTACCACTGAAACTATTCTCAACTCACGTGATGATCGGACTTGAGATAGTGGATTTGGATCATGTACCACTCAAATGACTAGAGAGATGTACTTTTTGAGTGGGAGTTCTTAAGTAATATGATTAATTGAACTAATTATCATGAACATGGTATAATGGTCTTTGCGAATTACGATGTAGCTTGCGCTATAGCTCTACTGTTTATATATGTTCCAAGAGAAAATTTAGTTGAAAGTTGATAGTAGCAACTTTGTGGACTGAGTCCGTAAAACTGAGGATTGTCCTCATTGCTGCACAGAAGGCTTATGTCCTTAATGCACCACTCGGTGTGCTGCACCTCGAGCGTCGTCTGTGGATGTTGCGAACAACTAACATACATGTTTTTTATGACTACGTGATAGTTCAGTGCGCAATACTTAATGGCTTAGAAGCAAGGCGCCGAAGACGTTTTGAAAACGTCGCGGAACATAAGAGATGTTCTACGAGATGAAATTGAGATTTCCTGCTCGTGCCCTTGTTGGGAGATATAAGACCTCCAACAAGATTCTTTGCCTACAAAGGAAAGGAGATAAGCTCAAATCGTTGAGCATGTTGTCAGATTGTCTGAGTACAACAATCGCTTGAATCAAGTGGGAGTTAATCTTCCAGATGAGATAATGATGGTTCTCCAAAGTCACAGCCACTAAGTTGCTAGAGCTTCGTGATGAACTATAATATATCAAGGATAGATATGATGATCCTTGAGTGATTTGCAATGTTCAACACTGCGAAAGTAGAAATCAAGAAGGAGCATCAATTGTTGATGGTTAGTAAAACCACTAGTTTCAAGAAGGGCAAGGGCTAGAAGGGATACTTCATGGAACGGCAAACTAGTTGCGGCTCTAATGAAGAAACCCAAGATTGAACCCAAACCCGAGACTAAGTGCTTCTATTATGAGGGGAACGGTCACTGAGCGGAGCTACCCTGGATATTTGGTAGATAAGAAGGCTCGCAAAGTCGAGAGAAATATATTTGATATACATGATATTGATGTGTGCTTTACTGGTACTCCTAGTAGCACGAGGGAATTGGATACCGGTTCGGTTGCTAAGTGATTAGTAACTCAAAATGAAAGCTACGGTATAAACGGAGACTAGCTAAAGGCGAGGAGATGATATGTGTTGGAAGTGTTTCCAAGATTGATGTGATCAAACATCGCACGCTCCCTCTATCATCGGGATTGGTGGTAAAACCTAAATAATTGTTATTTGTTGTTTGCGTTGAGCATGAACATGATTGGATCGTGTTTACTGCAATACGATTATTCATTTAAAGAGATAATAGTTATTCTACTTGCTTCAATAATTACCCTCAATGGTTTATTGAATCTCGATCGTAGTGTTACACATGTTCATAATATTAGTGCCAAAAGATACAAAGTAATAATGATAGTACCACATAGTTGTGGCACTGCCACTTGAGTCATGTTGGTATAAACGCATGAAGAAACTCCATGCGGATGGATCGTTTGGATTCACTTGATTTTGAATCACTTGAGACATGCAAATCATGCCACATGAAACAAGAGAGTAACTTGTTGGGAGTAATACATTTTTGATGTGTGCAGTCCAATAAGTGTTGAGGCACGCAGTGGATATCGTTATGTTCTTACTTCACTGACGATTTGAGTAGATGCAAGAGTATTTACTTGATGAATCACAAGTCTAAAATATTGAAAAGTTCAAATCTATTTCAGAGTGAAGATCGTCATGACAAGAGGATAAACTGTATACGATATGATCATAGAGATGAATATCTGAGTTACGAGTTTTTGATACGGAGTTAAGACAATGTGAAAAATTGTTTCGCATTTCATCCCACCTAGAACACCATAGTGTGATGATGTGTCTGAACGTCATAGCCACGCCCTATTTGAAATGGTGCATACTATGATGTCTCTTATCGAATTACCACTATCGTTTATGGGTTATGCATTAGAGACAACCGCATTCACTTTAAGTAGGGCACCGCGTATTTCCGTTGAGATGACACAGTATACACTATGGTTTGGAGAAACCTAAGTTGTCGTTTCTTGAAAGTTTGGGGCTGCGATGCTTATGTGAAAAAGTTTCAGTCTGATAAGCTCGAACCCAAAGCGGATAAATGCACCTTCATAGGATATCCAAAACAGTTGGATACATCTCCTATCTCAGATCCGGAAGCAAAGTGTTTGTTTCTAGAAACGGGTCCTTTCTCGAGGAAAGGTTTATCTCGAAAGAATTGAGTGGGAGGGTGGTGGAACTTGATGAGGTTAGTGAACCGTCACTTCAACCAGTGTGTAGCAGGGCGCACGAAGATGTTCCTGTGGCGCCTACACCAATTGAAGTGGACGCTGATGATGGTGATCATTAGAGCTTTGGATCAAGTTCCTACAAACCACGTAGGTCGACAAAGGTTGCGGACTACTGATACGTCTCCAACGTATCTATAATTTTTGATGGTTCCATGCTATTATCTTGTCAACTTTGGATGTTTTATATGCATGAATATACTATTTTATATCTTTTTTCGTACTGACCTATTAACTCAGTGCCAAGTGCTAGTTTCTGTTTTTTCCGTGTTTTTGGCCCATTTTCAAACGGAGTCCAAATGGAATGAATCTTTACGATGATCTTTTTGGACCAAAAGAGACCCCTGAAGCTTTAGGAGAAGGCCATATGGGCCACGAGGGAGTCACAAGCCCTCACGTCGCCACCCCCCCGGTGGTGGCGCGCAGGCTTGTGACCTCCTCATGGGCCCAACTGACGCAATTCCACCGCCATAAATTCCTATAAATTCAGAAACCCCTAGAAAGAAACCTAGATCGGGAGTTCTGCCGCCGCAAGTCTCTGTTGCCACCAAAAACCTATCTGGAGCCCGTTCCAGCACCCTACTGGAGGGGGAGTCCATCTCCGGTGGCCATCTTCATCATCCCGTCGATCTCGATGATGAGGAGGGAGTAGTTCTCCCTCGGGGCTGAGGGTATGTACCAGTAGCTATGTGTTTGATCTCTCTCTCTCATTTCCTTGAGATATCTTGATCTCGATGTACCGTGGGCTTTGCTACTATAGTTGGATCTTATGATGTTCTTCCCCCTCTCCCTTCTTGTAATGAATTGAGTTTCCCCTTTGGAGTTATCTTATCGGATTGAGTCTTTGAGAACACTTGATGTATGTGTTGCACGTGTCTATCTGCTGTGATCAACTTGCGGGTTTGTGACAATTGGGAACCTATGCATATGGGTTGGCACACGTGGATTCATGTGAGTACTTGATGTATGTTTTGGTGATCAACTTGTGGGTTCGTGACATTGGGAACCTATGCACAGGGGTTGGCACACGTTTTGACTCTCTGGTAGAAACTTTGGGGCACTCTTTGAAGTTCTATGTGTTGGTTGATAAGATGATTCTGAGATTGTGTGATGCATATCGTATAATCTTGCCCACGGATACTTGAGGTGACAATGGAGTATCTAGGTGACATTAGGGTCTTGGTTGATATGTATCTTAAGGTGTTATTCTAGTACGAACTCTATGATGGATCGAACGGAAAGAATAGCTTTGTGTTATTTTACTACGGACTCTTGAATAGATCGATCAGAAAGAATAACTTTGTGGTGGTTTCATACCCGACAATAATCACTTCGTTTGTTCCCCGCTATTAGTGACTTTGGAGTGACTCTTTGTTGCATGTTGAGGGCTGGTTATATGATCCAATTATGTTATCATTGTTGAGAGAACTTCACTAGTGAAAGTATGAACCCTAGGCCTTGTTTCCACGCATTGCAATACCATTCATGCTCACTTTTACCATTTGTTACCTTGCTGTTTTTATAATTTCAGATTAAAAAACCTATATCTACCATCCATATTGCACTTGTATCACCATCTCTTCGCCGAACTAGTGCACCTATACAACTTACCATTGTATTAGGTGTGTTGGGGACACAAGAGACTCTTTGTTATTTGGTTGCAGGGTTGCTTGAGAGAGACCATCTTCATCCTACGCCTCCCGCAGATTGATAAACCTTAGGTCACCCACTTGAGGGAAAATTGCTATTGTCCTACAAACCTCTGCACTTGGAGGCCCAACAACGTCTACAAGGAGAAGGTTGCGTAGTAGACATCAAGCTCTTTTCTGGCGCCGTTGCCGGGGAGGCTAGGTAAGCGGCACTAACATCCCTTCAACAAAGCTCTTTTCTGGCGCCGTTGCCGGGGAGGTTAGCGCTTGAAGGTATATCTTTAGATCTTGCAATCGAATCTTTTTGTTTCTTGTTCTTTCACAAGAAAACTACAAAAAAATGGAATTGAGGATGCCTCATATGCTCCATCTTTTCAATGTCTTTCGTGAGCATGATGGGAAGGAAAATTGTGCTCAAGTGCTGAAAGAAGAATTACATAGAATGCTTGGCATAGAATACGTGAATGATGAGCATGATTGCAATGTTGTTAGCATGAATTCTTTGAATTACCATGATGCTAATGATATGCAAAGCCACAAGCTTGGGGATGCTATATTTGATGAAGATGATCTTTTTAGTTCTTCCACTTTGAATGATCAAAATTATTTTGATGAAAGCATGCCCCCTATCTATGATGATTATTGTGAGGATACATATGCTTTGAATAAGAGGGATGATAAATCTTGTCATACTTTTGAAAACCCCTTTGCTAAACCTTTCTTTTTCATTGTGGACACAATTTGTAGTGCTCAAGTCTTTTACGATACTCCGACTACTATTCTTGAGAATAGATTTCCTTATTTGGAGAGTAGTAAAATTTCTGTGCTTGTAGATCATGAAAAGAATGCTTTAGGTGTTTTTTATATTGTTGAATTCATTCATGATGCTACTGAAAATTACTATGAGAGAGGATCATATGCTTCTACTTATTGCAATAGTATCAAGCTTCCTCACCATATGTTGAAATTTTTGAAGCTATGCTTGTTTTGCCTTCCTATGGTAGTTGATTCTTGCTCCAATAAATTGTTTGATCACAAAATCCCTATGCATAGGAAGTGGGTAAAACTTAAATGTGCTAGCCATTTGCTCCATGATGCTCTCGTTGTGTTTCAATCCTTACCTTTTATGTGAGCATCATTGAAATCAATGCCTAGCTAAGGGCGTTAAATGATAGCGCTTATTGGGAGGCAACCCAACGAATCTATCCTTTTCCTTTCAGTTTTGTGTTTTCCACACTTTCATAATTCTGTTATGATTGTGTTTTCTGCGTTTCTTTTTGCGTTTCTGCCAAGCAAAACCGTTATGATTAGTCTTGGGGATGATCGTTTGGTCATGCTGCAAAAGACAGAAACTTTCTGCTCACGAAAAGAATGCTCATTTTTTTATGTAAGAGCTTTTGAGTTGATTCTTTTTTCTGCTGATTTCTACGCAAATTCTTCAGACTATCGTAATTTTTCAGAATTTTTGAAGTACCAAAGGTATACAAAATATACAGGTTGCCACAGACTGGTCTGCTATTAACAGATTCTGTTTTTGTTGTGTTCGTTGCTTATTTTGATGAAACTATGGATAGTATCGGGGGGTATTAGCCATGTAAGATTGAAAATACAGTAACCCAACATCAGCATCAGTAGAATTTAAGTTTGCTATAATACCTAAGGAAGTGGTGGTTTGCTTTCTCATACTAATGTTATCACGAGTTTCTGTTTAAGTTTCGTGTTGTGAAGTTTTCAAGTTTTGGGTGAAGTTCTTATGGACAAAGAGAAAAAGAGTGGCAAGAGCTCAAGCTTGGGGATGCCCAAGGCACCCCAAGAGATGCAAGGATGTCGTAAAAGCCTAAGCTTGGGGATGCCCCGGGAAGGCATCCCCTCTCTCGTCTTCAGTCCATCGGCAATGTTACTTGGGGCTATATTTTTATTCACCACATGTTATGTGTTTTTGCTTGCAGCATCTTGTATCATAGGAGTCTTTTATTTTATTTTTTTGTGTCATAATCATCCTTGCTGCACACCTAGAGAGAGATACATACACTCACCGTGATTTTGTCGAGCTTCACTTATATCCTTTGGTAGACAATTCAGCTCACATGTGCTTCACTTATATCTTTTGAGCTAGATACTTTTGCTCTATGTGCTTCACTTATATCTTTTAGAGCAAAGCGGTGCGTGGCTTGGTAGTTGATCTATGCTTTTAAAGTAGTCTCAAAAGGGGTAGTTATCCAAAGGGATACGAAAACTTCCACCTTCATGTGCATTGAATAGTTAGAGAAGTTTGATTCATCACAATTAGTTTTGAGTTGTGGTTTTGGTAATATTGAAGTCATGCTAGTAAGGTGTTGTGGATCTAGAAATACTTGTGTTGAAGTTAGTGATTCCCATAGCATGCACGTATGGTGAACCGCTATGTGATGAAGTCTGAGCATGATTAGTCTTTTGATTGTCATCCTTTGCGTGGCGGTCGGGATCGCGCGATGGTTTATACCTACCAACCCTTCCCCTGGGAGTATGCGTTGAATGCTTTGTTTCGATTACTAATAAATTTTTTGCAACAAGTATATGAGTTCTTCATGAATAATGTTGAGTCCATGGTTTAGATGCACTTTCACCTTCCACGATCACTATCTTCTTAGTGCCGTGTAACTTTCGCCGGTGCACAAAACCCACCATTAGCCTCCCTCAAAACAGCCACCATACCTAACTACTATGGCTTTTTCAAAGTCATTCCGAGATATATATTGCCATGCAACTACCACCATGACATGTGCCACCACGTCTACATTGCCATTGCATGATCGTAAGATAGCTAGCATGATGTTTCCATTTAATGTCTATACCATGCTAGATCATTGCCACGGTACACTACCGAAGGCATTCCATATAGAGTCTTCGTTGCTCTAAGTTTTGAGTTGAAAGTGTGATGATCATCATTGATGGAGCATTGTACCATGTGAGGAAATAAAAGAGGCCAAAGATGCCCACCAAAAAAAAGAGGCCAAAGATCCCACCAAAAAAATATAAAAAAAAGAGAAAAAAAGAGAGAAGGGATAATGCTACCACTTTTCCACACCTGTGCATATTAAGCACCATGATCTTCATGATTGAGAGTCTCTCGTTTTGGCACCACCATATAGCTAGTGGGAAATTTTCATTATATAACTTGGCTTGTATATTCCAATGATAGGCTTCCTCAAAATTGCCTTAGGTATTCGTGAGCAAGCAAGTTGGATGCACACCCACTAGTTTTCTTTAAGAGCTTCCACATACTCTTAGCTCTAGTGCATCATTTGTATGGAAATCCCTACTCATTCACATTGATATCTATTGATGAGCATCTCCACAGCTCATTGATATGCCAAGTTAATGTGACTATCTTCTCCTTTTTGTCTTGCAACCTCCACCACATTCCACACCATCTATAGTGCTATAACCATGGCTCACGCTCATGTATTGCGTGAGAGTTGAAAATGTTTGAGAAAGTAAAGGTGTGAAACAATTACTTGGCCAATACCAGGGTTGTGCATTATTTAAATTCGTTGTGGAATGATGATAGAGCATAACCAGACTATATGCCTTTGTAGGGATAACTTTCTTTTGGCCTTGTTATTTTGAAAGTTCATGATTACCTTGCTAGTTTGCTTGAATTATTATTATTTCCACGTCAATAGCTAACCATTGTTTTGAATCTAACAGATCTGAACATTCATGTCACGTGAGAGAAGTTACAAAGGACAAGTATGCTAGGTAGCATGCAACATCAAAAATTCATTCTTTATCACTTCCCTACTCGAGGATGAGCAGGAGTTAAGCTTGGGGATGCTTGATACGTCTCCAACGTATCTATAATTTTTGATGGTTCCATGCTATTATCTTGTCAACTTTGGATGTTTTATATGCATGAATATTCTATTTTATACTCCCTCCGTTCCAAAATATAAGACCTTTTAAAGATTTCACTAGGAGACTACATACGGAGCAAAATGAGTGAATGTACACTCTAAAATATGTCTATATACATCTGTATGTAGTTTATTGTGCAATCTCTAAAAGGTCTTATATTTAGGAATGGAGGGAGTATCTTTTTTGGGACTAACCTATTAACTCAGTGCCAAGTGCTAGTTTCTGTTTTTCCGTGTTTTTGGCCCATTTTCAAACGGAGTCCAAATGGAATGAAACTTTACGATGATTTTTTTAAACCCAAAGAGACCCCCGAAGCTTTAGGAGAAGGCCAGATGGGCCACGAGGGAGTCACAAGCCCTCACGCCGCCGCCACCCCCCCCCCCCAAGTGGTGGCGCGCAGGCTTGTGACCTTCTCGTGGGCCCAACTGACGCAATTCCACCGCCATAAATTCCTATAAATTCAGAAACCCCCCGAAAGAAACCTAGATCGGGAGTTCCGCCGCCGCAAGCCTCTATAGCCACCAAAAACCAATCTGGAGACCGTTCCAGCACCTTGCTGGAGGGGGAGTCCAATCTCCGGTGGCCATCTTCATCATCCCGGCGATCTCGATGACGAGGAGGGAGTAGTTCTCCCTCGGGGCTGAGGGTATGTACCAGTAGCTATGTGTTTGATCTCTCTCTCTCTCGTTTCCTTGAGATTTCTTGATCTCGATGTACCGTGGGTTTGCTACTATAGTTGGATCTTATGATGTTCTTCCCCCTCTCCCTTCTTGTAATGAATTGAGTTTCCCCTTTGGAGTTATCTTATCGGATTGAGTCTTTGAGAACACTTGATGTATGTCTTGCACGTGTCTGTCTGCTGTGATCAACTTGCGGGTTTGTGACAATTGGGAACCTATGCATATGGGTTGGCACACGTGGATTCATGTGAGTACTTGATGTATGTTTTGGTGATCAACTTGCGGGTTCGTGACATTGGGAACCTATGCACAGGGGTTGGCACACGTTTTGACTCTCTTGTAGAAACTTTGGGGCACTCTTTGAAGTTCTATGTGTTGGTTGAATAGATGATTCTGAGATTGTGTGATGCATATCGTATAATCTTGCCCACAGATACTTGAGGTGACAATGGAGTATCTAGGTGACATTAGGGTCTTCGTTGATATGTATCTTAAGGTGTTATTCTAGTACGAACTATATGATGGATCGAACAGAAAGAATAGCTTCGTGTTATTTTACTACGGACTCTTGAATAGATCGATCAGAAAGAATAATTTTGTGGTGGTTTCGTACCCGAAAATAATCTCTTCGTTTGTTCCCCGCTATTAGTGACTTTGGAGTGACTCTTTCTTGCATGTTGAGGGCTGGTTATATGATCCAATTATGTTATCATTGTTGAGAGAACTTTACTAGTGAAACTATTAACCCTAGGTCTTGTTTCCACGCATTGCAATACCGTTCATGCTCACTTTTACCATTTGTTACCTTGCTGTTTTTGTAATTTCAGATTACAAAAACCTATATGTACCATCCATATTGCACTTGTATCACCATCTCTTCGCCGAACTAGTGCACCTATACAACTTACCATTGTATTAGGTGTGTTGGGGACACAAGAGACTCTTTGTTATTTGGTTGCAGGGTTGCTTGAGAGAGACCATCTTCATCATACGCCTCCCGCGGATTGATAAACCTTAGGTCACCCACTTGAGGAAAAATTGCTACTATCCTACAAACCGCTGCACTTGGAGGCCCAACAACATCTACAAGGAGAAGGTTGCGTAGTAGACATCAACTACTACAGAGTGGTACGGTAACCCTGTCTTGGAGGTCATGTTGTTGAACAACAATGGTCCTACGAGTTATGGAGAAGCAATGGTGGGCTCAGATTCCGACAAATGGCTGGAGGCCTTGAAATCCGAGAGAGAATCTATGTGTGAAAACAAAGTGTAGACTTTGGAAGAACTACTTGATGGTCGTAGGACTATTGAGTAAAATATGGATCTTTAGAAGGAAGACAGACGATGATGGTGATAAGTCACTATTAAGAAAACCTTGACTTGTCGCAAAGATGTTTACAACAAGATCAAATAGTTGACTATGATGAGACTTTCTCACTCGTAGCGATGCTAAAAGTCTGTTAGAATTATGTTAGTAGTTGCTGCATTATTTATAAAATATTGCACATAGGATGTCAAAACATTGTTTCCTCGATGGTTTCCTTGAGGAAAGATTGTATGTGATAGAACCAGAAGGTTTGGTCGATCCTAAAGATACTAACAAGTATGCAAAGCTCCAGCGATCCTTTTATGGACTGGTGCAAGCATCTCGAAGTTGGATTATATGCTTTGATGAGATGATCAAAGATTTTGGGTTTGTGTAAGGTTTATGAGAAACATGTATTTCCAAAGAAGTGACTGGGAGCACTATAGAATTTCTGGTAAGTATATGTGCTTGACATATTGTTGATCAGAAGTAATGTAGAATTTCTGTAAAGCATAAAGGTTGTTTGAAAGGGTTTTTTCAAAGGAAGACCTGGATAGAGATACTTAAATATTGAGCATCAAGATCTATGGAGATAGATCAAAAATGCTAAACAGAACTTTCAAATGAAATGCATGCCTTGACAAGTTTTTGAAGGAGTTCAAAATAGATCAGCAAAGAAGGAGTTCTTGGCTGTGTTGTAAGGTGTGAATATGAGTAAGACTCAAAAGCCCGACCACGACAGAAGAAAGAGAAAGGACGAAGGTCGTCCCCTATGCCTTAGCCACAGACTCTAAAGTATGACATGTTGTGTAACACACCTATTGTGTGCCTTGCCACAAGTCTGTTAAGAGGTACAGAGAGTAATCCAGGATTGAATCACCAAACAGAGGTCAAAGTTGTCCTTAGTAAATTAATGAACTAAGGAATTTTTCTCGATTATGGAGGTGGTTAAAGAGTTCGTCGTAAAGGGTTACGTCGATGCAAGCTCTAACACTAATCCGAATGACTCTGAGCAGTAAAACGGATTCGTATAGTAGAGTAGATATTTGGAGTATTTCCGAATAGCACGTAGTATCAGCATCTACAAGATGACATAAAGATTAGTAAAGCATAAGGAAGAAGTAAAGGAATACCCGGTCCAGCGACCCGTGTATTTTATCAGCGAGGTTCTGACCCTCTCCAAACAACGCTACCCGCATTGGCAGAAGCTGGTCTTTGGGGTGTTTATGGCGAGTCGGAAGCTGAAGCACTACTTCCAGGAGCATCCCATCATGGTTGTCAGTTCTGCCCCCTTGGCGACATTATACAAAATCGAGAAGCAACCAAACGGATTGCTAAGTGGGCCATTGAGTTAGGGCCCCATCACGTGCGGTATACTCCCCATACGGCCATTAATTCTCAAGCACTAGTGGACTTCATCAATGATTGGACCGAGTTGCAAATCCCAAAGGATAAGCCCGATCATACCTATTGGACCATCTATTTCGACGGATCCACGCAGTTGGGAGGCTCGGGGTTGTTGTGGTGATAACCTCGCCTCAGGGTGACAAATTTTGCTATGTCCTCCGGCTCATGTTTCCATGTACCAACAATTCAGCAGAGTATGAAGCCTTGCTCCATGGATTGCGACTCGCCAAAGAGATGAACCTCACGCGAGTCATATGTTTGGGCGACTCAGATTTGGTGGCGCAGCAGGTTTCTGGCACCTGGGATTCAAGAGATCCCTTGACGGCGGCTTACATGCGAGAATTGTCACATGTAGTGGGTCACTTTCATGGCTATCAAGTGGATGACTCCTACGGCAACAGACAACAGCGCCAGAAATTGACACGTTGACGGAGACTGGGCTTGCGTTGGTTTTTCCCTTGAAGAGGAAAGGGTGATGAAGCACAGGAGCAGTAAGTATTTCCCTCAGTTTGAGAACCAAGGTGTCAATCGAGTAAGAGAATCACGTCAAGTCCAGAGTACCTGCGCAAACACAAAAGAGCTTGCACCCAACGCTTTAAAGGGGTTGTCAATCCCTTCAAGATTGATTGCAAAGTGAGATCTGAAGGCGGAAAGTGCAACGAAGGAAAAGTGTAAGGCTGAAAATATGGTGTGGAGTAGACCCAGAGGCCATAGTGTTCACTAGAGGCTTCTCTCAAAATAGCAAATATTACGGTGGGTGAACAAATTACTGTCGAGCAATTGATAGAACCGCGCAAAGTCATGACGATATCTAAGGCAATGATCATACATATAGGCATCACGTCCGAGACAAGTAGACCGATACTTTCTGCATCTACTACTATTACTCCACACATCTACCGCTATCCAGCATGCATCTAGTGTATTGAGTTCATGACGAACAGAGTAACGCCTCTAGCAAGATGACATTATATAGAGGGATAATCTCAAACCAATGATGAAAACCCCATATTTTTACCCTTGATGGCAACAACACGATACGTGCCTCGCTACCCCTTCTGTCACTGGGTGAGGTCACCGCATGGTATGAACCCAAAACCAAGCACTTCTCCCATTGCAAGAATCATAGATCTAGTTGGCTAGACAAAACCCACAACTCGAAGAGAATTACAAGGATATGAAATCATGCATAAGAGAGATCACAAGAAACTCAAATAAGATTTATAGATAATCTGATCATACATCCACAATTCATCGGATCTCGACAAACACAACGCAAAAGAAGATTACATCGGATAGATCTCCATGAAGATCATGGAGAACTTTGTATTGAAGATCCAAGAGAGAGAAGAAGCCATCTAGCTACTAGCTATGGACCCGTAGGTCTATGGTGAACTACTCATGCATCATCAGAGAGGTCATGGTGTTGATGAAGAAGCCCTCCGTGTCCGAATCCCCCCTCCGGCAAGGCACCAGAACGTGCCCCAGATGGGATCTTGCGGAGACAGAAGCTTCCGGCGGCGGAAAAGTACTTTCGATGATCTCCTGATTTTTTCTGGGATTTTAGGGAATATATAGGTGCAAAACCTAGGGCAGAGGTGGTCCAGGGAGCCCACAAGCCAGGGTGGCGCGGCCCCCTGGCCGCGCCATGAGGGCTTGTGGGGTCCCTACAGGCCCCCTACCCCGATTCTCCGGCTTCCCGATCTTTTTCTGTTTCAGAAAAAATCTTTTTGGCAGTTTCATTCCGTTTCGACTCCGTTCGAAATCCTCCTCTGGAAGGGGTCAAAACGATGGAAAAACAGGAACTGACACTTGGCACTGAGTTAATAAGTTAGTCCCAAAAATATATATATAAGGCATACAAAACATCCAAAGTTTGACAAGATAATAGCATGGAACCATCAAAAATTATAGATACGTTGGAGACGTATCAGCCCGTAACGAGATTGAAATAGGTATGCAGATACCGACGATCAAATCTCGGGCAAGTAACATACCGAAGGACAAAGGGAATGATATACGGGATTATATGAATCCTTGACACTAAGGTTCAACCAATAAGACCTTCAGAGAATATGTAGGATCCAATATGGGCATCCAGGTCCACTATTGGATTTTTACCGAGGAGTGTCTCGAGTCATGTCTACATATATAGTTCTCGAACCCGCAGGGTCTGCACACTTAAGGTTCGGTGATGTTTTGGTATAGTTGAGTTATAGGTGTTGGTAACCGAAAGTTGTTCGGAGTCCCATATGAGACACAGGACGTCACGAGGAGCTCCTGAATGGTCGTGAGGTACAGATTGATATATATATATATAGGAAGTCCTGTTTTGGTCACCGCAAAAGTTTCGGGCTCATCGGTAGTGTACCGGGAGTGCCGGGAGGGGTGCCGGGAACCATTCGGAGGGGTGGCACGCCCCAAGGGGTCTCATGGGCTATGGGAAGAGATAAACCAGCCCCTAGTGGGCTGGAATAAGTTCCCACTAAGGCCCATAAGGTTTAAGAAGGAAAAAAACACAAGGTGGAAAGAGTTTCCAAGTGGGAAGGTGAAATCCTACTCCAAGTAGGATTGGAGTTGGACTCCTCCACCTCCAATTTCAGCCAAACATTGAGGGTTCGAGGCTGCCTCCTCCCCTCCCTCCCTCTTATATATACTAGAGGTATTGAGGTTTTTGAGACGCAACTTTGCCACGTGCTGTTCGACCCTATACCATGCAGTTTTTCCTCTAGATCGTATTTCTGCGGAGCTTAGGCGAAGCTCTATCGGAGTAGATCATGACCACCACCGGCACGCCGTCACGCTGCCGGAGAACTCTTCTACCACTCCGCCCCCTCTTTCTGGATCAAGAAGGTGGAGATCGTCATCGAGCTGTACGTGTGCTGAACGCGGAGGTGCCATCCGTTCGGCACTAGATCGGAACGGATCGTGAGACGGATCGCAAGACGGTTCGTGCAACGGATCGCGAGACGGTTCGTGAGACGGATCGCGGGATGGTTCGTGGGACGGTTCGTGGGACGCTTCGTGGGGCTGATCGAGGGACGTGAAGACGTTCCACTACATCAACCGGGTTTCTTAACGCTTCCTGCTGTGTGATCTACAAGCGTACGTAGATCCAAATCTCCTCTCGTAGATGGACATCACCATGATAGGTCTTTGTGTGCGTAGGAAATTTTTTGTTTCCCATGCAACGTTCCCAAACAGTATTACTGTTTCCTATTAATACAATTATAGCATGAACAATAGACGATTATCATGAACAAGGAAATATGATAATAACCATTCTATTATCGCCTCTAGGGCATATTCCCAATAGGTACAACTCCGATTACAATGGTGAAGTAGATGGGATGAAGGTGGAGATGGTGCTGGTGTTGGTGATGATGGTGATGATGATCTCAATGGTGCCGGTGATGATGATGAGAACGATCTCCCCTTCCGGGAGGAGTTCTCCCCGGCGGAATCTGCCCGCCGGAAAGGTATTTTCTTCTTTGTAGGTTTCCGACGCGGAGCGGCGGCAGAATCGCAAAAACTCTTCTGTTCCCAAAACTTTTAGGTCAAGAGGGACATATAGGACAAAGGAGAGCACCGAGGGCTAGGCCCATCACCCAGGTGGCCTCCTGGCGCGGCCAAGGGGGGGCGCCAGCAGGTCGCCTGGGTGACTTGTGGCCCCCCTCCCGCTCTTCTTTGGCATGTCTTCGGGACCTGTTTGGAAACTGCTTCCCTCAAAATTTCAGCGCGATTGGAGATGTTCTGATATTGCAACTCTTCATGCTATTTTGTCCGCTGAATTCTACGTCTGCTGTTTCGGCACCGGAAATTTGTAAATTGTGTATAATAAGCCAAAACACTATAATTACATCATCATAAAGTGAAATATATCAATGAATAGAGACAAATTATGATACAAAATAGTGATGCATTTTGGACGTATCAACTCCCCCAAGCTTAGACCTTGCTTGTCCCCAAGCGAATACTGAGCTCGGTAAACCTGTCCACAAGTTTAGAGAGTGAAGTATCGATAAATAAGAATACGGACAAGAAGCATCATAATTTATCTACTAAACTCAACCATCCTCAACAGCAATCTCAACTCATAAGGCCCTTACGAAAGAGTAATGTCGATTACAATCGAAAGTAGAGCTATGAAAACTCATGTGCTAGAGATTTTTAGAGAACAACAAGATTGTAAAACAAGCTTTTGAGAGGTGCATGTTTTGTCAATGAATGCTAGTATATAGCCCAATACTTCACATGATGGACAAGTTTTAAGGAACGGCTCCCAAAGTGGGGATGATCACATCCCCTTAGTCTCCTTTGCTTGTCACTATCAAAGTTTTCCCATTTCTCATCAACAAAGCGTGAAGGAGGTTTCGTTTGTTGTTATTATCTTTTACGAGCTAGGTGCGTTCATGCCAGTCCCTCCTCATATTAGGGGTTCGCAGATAACATGAAAACCCAAGATAAAACTTGTCCAGTATGAGAAGATCATGAATTATCTACTATTTCCTCATGAGCTAAAACAGAGGCACAAAACAAGGAGTAATATCTGAAGGTTTAAAGATAGCACATGAGTAATATACTTTAGGAGTGGCGGTGAAATACCACGTATAGGGACATATGGTGGACTCTTGGGAAGGTTGAGGTTTCACGGTATGGATGCACAAGCAGTATTCCTGCTTAGTGCAAGGGTTGGCTAGCAAAGGCTTTTTGAGAGTAGGCAAATAATGTTGACTTGGATGCAAAACAATATAAAGTTTAACATGAAGAAATGGCATAAAACATCAAGTTGTCTTCCTTGTCAGCATAACACTTCAAGCATAAGAACATAAAGGTTTTGGCTATGTCACTACTAGAAAAACTCATGCTTGTTGTTATGACCAATGCTATGTTTGCCAAGATTAAATAAAGTTTTCAAAGCCATACCTGATGTGTAAGATCAATACTCCCATAAGAATCAGCATATAAGATCGATTGCATGAAGAGAATACCAAGTGCAGCAAAGAAACCAATAGACTTCTCATTAATATTCCATCATAGACATTGCACACTCACGGATACAACTCTCCACAAAGGAGTGATAGACCTCAATGCAAACACCTATTTCATAAGATAACTTCCCTAGACATGATATGACACTAAACTTAACCAAAAGAGGTAAAACATAAAAATAGAGATATCGGGCACTCCCCCAAGCTTGGAACAAGCTAAGGGAATGCCATTTCCCATGAAGATTTCACTCTTCATCCTTGTTCTTTTCGTTCTTCAAGTCCGCTATTATGCGCCGAAGGGTTTTGTTTTCAGCTTCCAATATGGCAACCTGTACTTTAAGCACACGGAAGTCTTCATAGAATTTGTCAGTGATTTTGTAAGCTTCGGATAAAGTAGATGACACAGGTGGAGCACCTGGTGGAGGGGCAGTTTCTAGAAGGTGCAGAGAAAGATCATGTTGAGGGTTAATAAACCCTACGAGGATAGGGTTGTTGGAGCTGGATCCTCGTGATGAAGGATCTCCTTCTTGCTGGGTGGTGACCATCTTGACTTCCTCTCTCACGAAGCACTCCATCTCTGCTTGTCTTGCGGCTATCTCTTCATTGGTGGCCCATCCGGTGACCTTCCCTTGGTTGATATCCTGCTGGACACGGTGGAGACGACGACCTGTGTAGTCTTCCCCGCTTGAGTCGCAAGAAGACATCTCGAATAATAGCTTCTTAGCCTCGCACAAAAATATCGAAAGAGAAAACGCACGGAATCGCAAGAGACAAAGCCGGGACAATCCGGGAAAATATATAGGAAAAATTTCTGCACGAGAAGGAAGGTAACGAGCCAAAGTGGAGTCGGAGACGGGCTCCAGGTTGTCCAGGCAGCCTCTTGGCGTAGCCAGGGCCTAGCCCACACTAGCAGGTCGCCTAGGTGACTTGGAGATCCTCTCGACTCTGCTTCGGCTCGGAATTTTCCTAATTTTGCAAAAATGCATAAAATGGAACTTTTATTGATGTTCGCGAAGTTTCCTTGCCGTATTTCATACCTTTTCTTTTTATGCTTCTGTCGGTGTGTGATACAGTGTTGCAATATGTTCTTCGTGAGTGGCTACGTGTATCACATCCACCTCTACATTGATGGGGTCTCCAGCCATGTAATGCTTGAGTCTTTGCCCATTCACAACATGTGGTTTTGTGCCTTCAAAATTATTAATCTTTATTGCACCGGAGCGGTAGACTTCTTCGATATGGTACGGTCCTTCCCACTTGGAAAGTAGTTTACCTGGAGAAAACCTGAAACGAGATCTATACAACAAAACTTTGTCACCAACATTAAATTCACGTTTCAAAATTATCTTGTCATGCCACTTGTTTACCTTTTCTTTGAACATTTTTGCGCTCTTATAAGCTTCACTTCTCCACTCATCTAGAGAAGTCAAGTTCATGAGACGCTTTTCACCAGCAAGCTTTGGATCAACATTAAGCTCTCTAACAGCCCAGAAAGCTTTTTGTTCTAACTCTAGAGGTAGATGGCGTGCCTTGCCATAAACCATCTTATGCAGAGACATCCCCATGGGATTTTTGTAAGCAGTTCTATATGCCCACAAGGCATCTCCTAGCTTATTGGACCAGTCCTTTCTAGAATTGTTCACTGTCTTTTGCAAGATCAACTTGATCTCTCTATTTGTGAGCTCAACTTGCCCACTTGTTTGTAGGTGGTAGGGTGAAGCAATTCTATGATTAACATCATATTTTGTTAGAGCTTTCCTAAAAGCACCATGTTAAAATGTGATCCTTCATCGTCATGAGGTACCTAGGTACACCAAACCTGGGGAAGATTACATCCTTGAGCATTTTCAAAGAAGTCTTATGATCAGCACTTCCAGTGGGGATTGCTTCAACCCACTTGGTCACATAATCTATAGCTACTAAGATGTGAGTGTATTTGTGTGATGGAGGGAAATGACCCATAAAATCAAAACCACATCAATCAAAAGGCTCAATGACTAGAAATAATTCATAGGCATCTCATGCCTCCTACTAATATTACCAACTCTCTGTCACTTATCACATGATAAAACATAATTTCTAGCATCTTTAAAGAGAGTAGGACAATAAAAACCTGATTGGAGAACCTTGTGTGCGGTCCTCTCACCAGCATGATGTCCTCCATGAGGAGTGTTATGACATTGTCTCAAGATAACCTTCTGCTCATGCTCCGGTATGCACCTCCTCACAATTCCATTCGCACCTTCTCTAAAAAGATGTGGGTCATCCCAAAAGTAATACCTCAAGTCGTGGAAGAACTTCTTCCGTTGTTGAAATGTTAAACCCGGAGGCAAAAACTTTGCAACAATAAAGCTAGCATAATCTGCATACCATGGATCTGAATTAGATTTCACCTGCAAAATAGTTAACTGTTCATTAGGAAAACTATCGTTGACCGGAATAGGATCATGTGGTATGTCCTCCATCTTGGAAAGGTTGTCTGCTACACGGTTGTCTGCTCCTTTCCTATCAACAATCTGCAAATAAAATTCTTGAAGAAGAAGGACCCATCTAATAAGCCTTGGTTTGGCATCCTTCTTTTCCATAAGATACTTAATACTAGCATGATCAGTGTGAATGATAACTTTAGAATCAACAATGTAAGGCCTAAACTTATCACAAGCAAACACTACCGCTAAAAATTCTTTCTCATTAGTAGCATAATTCTTTTGAGCAGTGTCAAGGGTTTTGCTAGCATAATGGATAACATTCAATTTCTTATCAACCCTTTGTCCTAACACAGCTCCAACAGCAAAATCACTAGCATCACACATGATTTCAAAAGGCAAATTCCAATCAGGTGGTTGGACTATAGGGGCGGTTATCAAGGCTTTCTTAAGAACTTCGAAGGCTTCCTTAAAATATTCATCTAACACAAAAGGAATATCCTTTCCGAGAAGATTAGTAAGGGGTTTCGAAGTTTTAGAAAAGTCTTTAATAAATCTCCTATAGAAACCAGCATGACCGAGGAAACTACGAATACCTGTGATGTCCCTTTGATAAGGCATTCTCTCGATTGCTTCAACCTTTTCCCTGTCCACCTCGATTCCTTTTTCAGAAATCTTGTGGCCAAGAACAATTCCATCATTAACCATGAAGTGGCACTTCTCCCAGTTGAGTACCAAGTTCGTCTCCTCACATCTTTGCAAAACTTTATTAAGGTTGTGGAGACAATGGACAAAAGAGGTTCCATAGACAGAGAAATCGTCCATGAAGACCTCAACAATTTCCTCACAAAAACCATGGAAGATAGCGGACATACACCTTTGAAAAGTAGCAGGAGCATTGCATAAACCAAAAGGCATACGTCTATAAGCATAAGTACCAAAGGGACAAGTAAAAGTGGTCTTCTATTGATCAGCAATATTAACTTGAATTTGAGAGAAGCCAGAGTACCCATCCAGATAGCAAAAGTGAGTGTTTTTGGATAACCTTTCGAGCATTTGTTCGATGAACGGCAGCAGATAGTGGTCCTTCCTGGTTGCCTTGTTCAGCTTCCGGTAATCAATACACATTCTATATCCAATAATAATTCTTTGAAGTATTAGTTCATTCTTATCATTAGGAACCACGGTCATACCTCCTTTCTTGGGAACACAATGTACTGGACTTACCCACTTGCTATCAGTTATAGGGTAGATAATACCTGCGGCGAGAAGCTTGAGGAACTCGGTCCTCACAACATCCTTCATCTTCGGGTTTAACCGTCGTTGATGATCAACCACCGGCTTACCATCAGGCTCAAGATTGATAGTATGCTGACAAATAGATGGACTAATCCCCTTAAGATCATCAAGGGTATAGCCAATAGCACCTCGGTGTTTATGAAGGACTTCCAATAATCGCTCTTCCTCATATCCTGAAAGGTTAGAATTGATAATAACATGATATACTTTCTTGTCATCTAAATAAGCATACTTGAGTGTACTGGGAAGAGGTTTGAGATCAAACACCGGGTCTTCTTTTGATTTTGATAAAATTCTCAATTGTGCTTCAGGATAGCAGGTTGTCTCAAGAATATGTCATCTAGCTCATTCCTTTCCTGCATATGCATATCATTCTCGTGGTTTTCCATAAATTGCTGCAAAGGATCGTTAGGAGGAATAGCAATAGAAGCAATCTATTCAATAATTTTATCATTACTAGGCAGATCAGTACCACGAGTTTGCTTCGAGAATTTAGAAAAGTTAAATTCATATGACTCACCATTAAATTCAACAGATACTTTTCCTTTCCTGCAATCTATAATAGCTCCACAAATTTTGAGAAAAGGCCTACCAAAGATAATAGGGCAAAAACTATCTTGTACTGAACCAAGTACTAGAAAGTCGGTAGGATATTTTATCTTTCCACATAGAACTTCAACAACTCGCACAATTCCAATAGGAGAGATAGTTTCTTTGTTTGCAAGATGAATAGTAACATCAACTTCTTCAATTTCACATGGTAGAATCTCATTCATGATCTCTTGATAAAGTGAAAAAGGAATACCACTAGCAATGGATCCCAAATCACATAGCCCATAATAATTATGATCTCCTATTTTAACAGATACAACTGGAGTACCTGAAATTGGGCGTTTATTCTTGGTTGTAACAAGGTTAGTGAAAACAGCACAAAAAATTATATTGGAATCCTCAATATTACTAGTAACAAGATTCTTGACTAATGCAACTTGAGGATCTACTTTAATCAGGTCCTCATGCTCATCAGTTGTTCTTTCACTTTTATTGAGGATGCCTGTAACAAAAGAATGCCCACTCATCCTTGCGGGAAAAGGGGGCTTTTCATATTCAACTGCAGACAAGATAGGGCCAACAACATTAATATCAATGGGTAATTCTGTAAAAGGTTTATGTTGTTGATCCTCCTTCTTATCAAAAGAGTCAATATGAGAGGCAAAGTCTTTTCAAAAATCAATTATAAGTTGGGAATCAGGACCAATATTGGCACAAAAGGTATTGAAGTAATCAATTTTCACATAGCTCTCAATATAATCACGCTCATAATTTATAACGGGTTCAATACCTTTATCAATCTCCCAGTCTTCAGTCTTCTTCTATATCCTTTCAATAAGATCCCACTTAGCTTCAGTGCTTTTGTTGGAGAATGCCCCACTAGAGGAAGCATCAAGCATCTCTTTATCTTGACGATAAAGCCTTGCATAAAAATTTATGAGAATAATTTCTTTGGAGAGCTCATGATTGGGACATTTGAGGATTAAGGATTTCAATCTCCCCCATGCTTGAGGGATGCTTTCTCCATCACGAGACCAAAAGTTATAAATATAATTCCTGTCTCGATGTATTTCATGAAGAGGATAAAACTTTGCATAGAAGAGAGGCATAAGATCTTGCCAATTTAGTAAATGATAGTCATCAAGAAGCCTATACCAATCCAAAGCCTTATATTTTAATGATAGAGAGAATAAATTTCTCATAACAAAATCCATCGATATACCTGCAAGCTTAAATAAGGAGCATAGTTGTGAATGATATAGCAAGTGTTCACGTGGATGTCTATCTCCTGCATATCGATTAGCCAAAACACAATCAATAATACTAGTTGGTATTTTAAAAGGCACAATTTCAGTAGGTGGCGGAGGCTTCTCCACCACAATAGTGTTGGGGCGGTTCCCCACAGGCAACAAACCAAGAGCAGAGTGGTCCATAGGGACAAAAAGCGGGAACAGTAAAACAAAAACAACACGGACAGTGTAAAGATTTCCTTACCAATAGCGCTCTACTCCCCGGCAACGACGCCAGGAAATGGCCTTGATGACCCACAAGTGTAGGGGATCTATCATAGCCTTTTTGATAAGTAAGAGTGTCGAACCCAATGAGGAGCAGGAGGTATTGACAAGTGATCTTGAGCAAGGAATAACTGCAAGTACTGAAAGGTAACTTTTTATGGGTTTTCGAGTATAAGCAACAAGGAAATAAATGCAAGTAAAGTAAATCGTGCCGAGGTGCAGCAAGTGGCCCAATCCTTTTGAACACAAAGGATAAGCCGAGAGACTAAACTTATAAAGACTAAGGCGTGCCTGAGGACACACGGGAGAGATAGTCAAGTGTTTTTGCCATACTTTGTCTAGTACTATGTTTTGTATTGTTAAGTGTTATGTGGGTGGATCTTAACTAGCGCACCGTCTAGGCTAAGACAAGTACACTCTTATGATTAATACCTCTTGCAAGCATCCGCAAATACAAAAGAGAAACTAAGGCAAAGCCTAACCATAGCAATAAACTTTAGGATCCAATACTCCCTCATGCAAAAGTATGCGAACTAGGGTTCAGGTTTCTGTCACTCCGGCAACCCACCATAAGCATTATTTATACACGATGCATTCCCCTAGGTCCTTCAAAACGCGAAGTGTTATGTAGTCGACGTTCACATAACACCACTAGAAGTATAACAACATTACTTAAATATCAATCAACACATATTACGTCAACAACATATGACTACTAACATCTAGACTTTTCCCATGTCCTCAAGAACTAATGGAAGTACTCACAAGACATAAAAGATATCATGAACAGAGGTGATGAAAATATGATTAACAATCCGGTCATAACAATAAACCTGCAACAAAACTCAATAGCATTCACCACAAAACAGTGATCAACACCGGTAGAGTAGAGGGGATGAGTGGTGCAAGGTACAACTCCGATTGCAATGGTGAAGTAGGTGGGATGAAGGTGGAGATGGTGCTGGTGTTGGTGATGATGGTGATGATGATCTCGATGATGCCGGTGACGATGGTGATGACGATGAGGACGATCTCCCCTTCCGGGAGGAGTTCTCCCCGGCGAAATCTGTCAACCGGAAAGGTCTTTTATTCTCTGTAGGTTTCCATCACAGAGCGGCAGCAGAATCACGGAAACTCTTCTGTTCCCAGAATGTTTAGGTCAAGAGGGACATATAGGCCAAAGGAGAGCACCGGGGGCTGGGCCCATCACTCAGGAGGCCTCCTCGCGCGGCCTGGGTGACCTGTGTCCCTCCTCCGGCTCTTCTTTGGCCTATCTTCGGGACCTGTTCGGAAACTTCTTCCCTCAAAATTTCAGCGCAATTGGAGATGTTCTGATATTGCAACTCTCCATGCTATTTTCTTCCCTGAATGTTGTGTCTGCTGTTTCGGCACCGGAAAGTTATAAACTGTGTAAAATAAGACAAAACACTATAAGTACATCATCATAAAGTGAAATATATCAATGAATAGAGACAAATTATGATACGAAATAGTGATGCATTTTGGAAGTATCAGATATCCAGACCCCGCTGTTGGTTATTGGACGGAGAGATGTCTCGGACATGTCTGCATGTCTCCCGAACCCGTAGGGTCTACACACTTAAGGTTCGATGACGCTAGGGTTATAGGGAAATAGTGTACATGGTTACTGCAGGTTGTTCGGAGTCTCGGATCAGATCCTAGACGTCACGAGGAGCTCCGGAATGGTCCGGATGTAAAGATTTATATATAGGATGTGAGGTTTCGTACACCGAAAATGTTTCGGGCATCACCGGTAACGTACCGGGACCACCGGAAGGGTTCAGGGGTCCACCGGGAGGGGCCACCAGCCCCAAGAGGCTTCATGGGCCAAAAGGTGGAAGGATACCAGCCCAAAGTGGGCTATTGCGCCCTCCCCTCTCAGCCCAAGGTGCAAGGAGAGGTGGAGTGGGCAAACCCTAGGTGCAGAGGGGCCCAAGGCCCACCTAGGGTGCTGCCCTCCTCTCCACCTTGGCCACTGATACGTCCATTTTGCATCATGTTTTCATGTTGATATTTATTGCTTCTTGGGCTGTTATTTCACTTCACGGTACAATACTTATGCATTTTCTCTCTTATTTTGCAAGGTTTACATGAAGAGGGAGAATGCCAGCAACTGGAATTCTGTCCTGAAAGAGGAGCAAAGTTGAGATACCTATTCTGCACAACTCCAAACACCGTAAAAATCAAAGATGATTTTTCCAGATTTATAAAAAATACTAGGCGGAAGAAGCGCCAGCAGGTGGCCACAAGCCTGCACGGCGCGGCCACCCCCCCAGGCCGCGCCATGAGGGCTTGTGGGCAGCCTGCTGGCCCACTGGCCCCCCTCTTCTACTATATGAAGGGTTTCGTCCAGAAAAAAATCAGGGTGGAGCTTTTTCGTGGATTCGCCGCCGCCACGAGGCGGAACTTGAGCAGAACCAATCTAGAGCTTCGGCAGGACGATCCTGCCGGGGAAACTTCCCTCCCGGAGGGGGAAATCATCGCCATCGTCATCACCAACACCCCTCTCATCGGAGGGGACTCGTCACCATCAACATCTTCATCAGCACCATCTCATCTCCAAATCCTAGTTCATCACTTGTAACCAATCTTCGTCTCGCGATTCCGATTGGTACTTGTAAAGTTGCTAGTAGTGTTGATTACTCTTTGTAGTTGATGCTAGTTGGATTATTTGGTGGAAGAGTTTATGTTCAGATCCTTGATGCTACTCATTACCTCTCTAGTCATGAATATGTTTATGCTTTGTGAGTAGTTACTTTTGTTCCTGAGGACATGGGATAAGTCATGTTGATAGTAGTCATGTGAATTTGGTATTCGTTCGGTATTTTGATGTGTTGTATGTTGTTTTTCCTCCAGTGGTGTTATGTGAACGTCGACTACATAACACTTCACCATTATTTGGGCCTAGAGGAAGGCATTGGGAAGTAGTAAGTAGATGATGGGTTGCTAGAGTGACACAAGCTTAAACCCTAGTTTATGTGTTGCTTCGTAAGGGGCTGATTTGGATCCACTAGTTTAATGCTATGGTTAGACTTTGTGTTAATTCTTCTTTCCTAATTGCGGATGCTTGCGAGAGGGGTTAATCATAAGTGGGATGCTTGTCCAAGTAAGGGCAGTACCCAAGCGCCGGTCCACCCACATATCAAACTATCAAAGTAACAAACGCGAATCATATGAACATGAGGAAACTACCATGACAGAAATTCCCGTGTGTCCTCGGGAGCGTTTTTCCTCCTATAAGACTTTGTCCAGTCTTGTCCCTTGCTACAAAAGGGATTGGGCCACTTTGCTAGTTTTGTTACTTGTTGCTTGCTACGAATCATCTCACCACACAATCACTTGTTACCGATAATTTCAGTGCCTGCAGATTTTACCTTGCTGAAAACCACTTGTCAGATCCTTCTGCTCCTCGTTGGGTTCGGCACCCTTACTTATCGAAAGGACTACGATTGATCCCCTATACTTTTGTGTAATCAAGACTTTTTTCTGGCGCCGTTGCCGGGGAGTGAAGCGCCTTTGGTAAGTGCAACTTGGTAAGGAAACATTCATATAGTGTGCTGAAATTTATTGTCACTTGTCACTATGGATACTAATCCTTTGAGGGGCTTGTTTGGGGTATCTTCACCTTGAACGGAAGCACAAATAGTTGCTCCTCAACCTGCTGCACTTACTGAAAATATTTCCTTTGAATTTCCTTCGGGTATGCTTGAGAAACTGCTGGCTAATCCTTTTATAGGAGATGGAACATCACATCCAGACTTGCATCTAATCTATGTAGATGAAGTTTGTGGTTTATTTAAGCTTGCTGGTTTTCCCGAGGATGAGGTCAAGAAGAAGGTCTTTCCTTTATCTTTGAAGGATAAGGTGTTGACATGGTATAGGCTATGTGATCACACTGGATCATGGGACTACAATCGGTTGAAATTGGAATTTCATCAAAAGTTTAATCCTATGCATTTAGTACATTGTGATCGGAATTATATTTACAATTTTTGGCCTCGTGACAGAGAAAGCATCGCTCAAGTTTGGGGAGGCTTAAATCAATGCTATATTCATGCCCCAATCATGAGCTCTCGAGAGAGATTATCATTCAGAACTTCTATGCTCGGCTTTCTCATGATGATCGCACCATGCTTGACACTTCTTGTACCGGTTCTTTTATGAAGAGAGATATTGACTTCAAATGGTATTTATTGGAGAGAATTAAACGCAACTCTGAAGATTGGGAGCTTGAAGAAGGTAAGGAGTCAGCTATGAATTTCACGTTTGATTGTGTTAAATCCTTTGTTGAGACAAATGCCTTTAGTGATTTTAGCGCTAAGTATGGACTTGACTCTGAGATAGTAGCTTCATTGTGTGAATCCTTTGCTGCTCATATTGATCTCCGCAAAGAGAAGTGGTTTAAATATCATCCTCCTTTAGAAGTCAATGTAGTTAAACCCACTCCAGTTGAAGAGAAAGTCATTGCCTAGAATGATCCTGTTGTTCCCAATGCTTACATTGAGAAACCACCTTTCCCTGTTAGGATAAAGGATCATTCTAAAGCTTCAACTGTGATATGTAGAGGCTATATTAGAACACCTACACCCCCTGAGCAAATTAGAGTTGAACCTAGCATTGCTATTATCAAAGATCTTCTGTCCGACGATGTTGAGGGACATAATATTCACTTATGTGAAGATGCTTCTAGAATTGCTAAACCTCACGTTAGAGACAAACATGGACCAGTTGTTGGCATGCCTGTGGTTTCTGTTAAGATAGGAGATCATTGTTATCATGGCTTATGTGACGTGGGTGCTAGTGTTAGTGCAATACCTCAATCCTTATACGATGAAATCAAAGATGAGATTGCACCTGTTGAGATAGAGCCTATTGATGTCACTATTCAGCTTGCCAATAGAGATACTATCTGCCCTGTGGGAATGGTTAGGGATGTTGAAGTCTTGTGTGGTAAAACGAAGTATCATGTTGATTTCCTCGTTCTTGCTACCGCACAAGATAGCTTTTGTCCCATCATATTTGGCAGACCTTTTCTCAATACCGTCAATGCTCATATTGACTGTGAGAAGCAAACTATCACTGTTGGCTTTGAAGGTGTGTCACATGAGTTCAATTTCTCTAAGTTTGGTAGACAACCTCATGAGAAGGAGTTGCCTAGTAGGGATGAAACTATTGCCTTAGCCTCTATTGTTTTGCCTCCTACTGATCCCTTAGAGCAATACTTGCTTGAGCATGAAAATGATATGCATATGGATGAAAGGGATGAGATAGATAGAGTTGTCTTAGAACAATACCCTATCCTTAAGAATAACTTGCCTGTTGAACTGCTTGGGGATCCACCCCCACCAAAGGGTGATCCTATGTTCGAGCTTAAACAGTTGCCTGATACTCTTAAGTACGCTTATATTGATGAAAAGGAGATATATCCTGTTATTATTAGTGCTAGCCTCTCAGAGCATGAAGAAAAGAATTTACTAAAAACTCTGAGGAAGCATCATGCTGCTATTGGATATACTCTTGATGATCTTAAGGGCATTAGTCCTACTCTATGCCAGCACAAGATTAAAATTGATCATGATTTCAAACCAGTTGATGATCATCAAAGGAGATTAAATCCTAAGATGAAAGAAGTAGTGAGAAAGGAAATACTCAAGCTCCTGGAAGCGGGTATCATTTATGTTGTTGCTCATAGCGATAAGGTGAGTCCGGTGCATTGCGTCCCTAAGAAGGGAGGCATTACCGTTGTCCCTAATGATAAGGATGAATTGATTCCACAGAAAATTATTACTGGCTATAGGATGGTGATCGATTTTAGGAAATTGAGTAAAGCCACTAGGAAAGATCATTACCCTTTGCCTTTTATCGACCAAATGCTAGAAATCCTGTCTAAACACACACACTTCTGCTTTCTAGACGGTTATTCTGGTTTCTACCAAATACCAGTTGCACAATCTGATCAGGAGAAGACCACTTTCACCAGCCCTTTCGGTACCTTTGCTTATAGACGTATGCCTTTTGGCTTATGTAATGCACCCGCCACCTTTCAAAGATGTATGATGGCTATATTCTCTGACTTTTGTGAAAAGATTGCCGAGGTTTTCATGGATGACTTCTCCGTTTACGGGTCTTCCTTTGATGATTGCATCAGCAACCTTGATCGAGTCTTACAGAGATGTAAAGATACCAATCTTGTCTTGAATTGGCAAAAGTGTCACTTTATGGTTAATGAAGGCATCGTCTTAGGACATAAAATTTCTGAAAGAGGTATTGAAGTCGATAAGGCTAAGGTTGATGCAATCGAGAAAATGCCATACCCCACAGATATCAAAGGTATAAGAAGTTTCGTTGGTCATGCTGGTTTCTATAGAAGGTTCATTAAAGATTTCTCTAAGATTTCTAGGCCTCTTACCAATCTCTTGCAAAATGATATTCCTTTTGTCTTTGACGATAATTGTGAGGAAGCCTTCGAAATACTTAATAGGGCTTTGATAACCGCACCTATTGTTCAACCACCTGATTGGAACTTGCCTTTTGAGATCATGTGTGATGCTAGTGATTATGTTGTTGGTGTTGTTCTAGGGCAAAGAGTCGATAAGAAGTTGAATTTTATTCACTACGCTAGTAAAACTCTAGACAGTGCCCAGAGAAACTATGCTACTACGGAGAAGGAATTTTTAGCAGTCGTGTTTGCATGTGAAAAGTTCAGGTCTTACATAGTTGATTCCAAAGTCACTATTCACACTGATCATGCTGCTATTAAGTACCTCATGGAGAAGAAAGACGCTAAACCTAGACTTATCAGATGGGTTCCCTTGCTACAAGAATTTGATTTGCACGTTGTCGGTAGAAAGGATGCTGATAACCCAATAGCAGATAACTTGTCTAGGTTGGAGAACGTTCTTGATGACCCACAACCTATTGATGACAGCTTTCCCGATGAGCAAGTGAATGTCATCAATGCTTCACGTAGTGCATCGTGGTATGCTGATTATGCAAACTATATCGTTGCCAAATACATACCACCTAGTTTCACGTACCAGCAAAAGAAGAAATTCTTCTTTGACTTGAGACATTACTTTTGGGATGATCCTCACCTTTATAAGGAAGGAGTAGACGATGTTATTATACGTTGTGTACCTGAACATGAACAGGGACAGATCCTACAGAAGTGTCACTCCAAGGCCTACGGAGGACACCATGCGGGAGATAGAACTGCACACAAGGTATTGCAATCAGGTTTCTATTGGCCCACTCTCTTCAAGGATGCCCGTAAGTTTGTCTTGTCTTGTGACGAATGTCAAAGAATAGGTAACATTAGTAAACGTTAGGAAATGCCTATGAACTATTCACTTGTCATTGAACCATTTGATGTCTAGGGCTTTGATTATATGGGACCTTTTCCAAAATCCAATGGGTATACTCATATCCTAGTTGTTGTTGATTACGTCACTAAGTGGGTAGAAGCTATCCCCACTAGTAGTGCTGATCACAACACCTCTATCAGGATGTTGAAAGAAGTTATCTTCCCTAGATTTGGAGTCCCTAGATATCTAATGACCGACTGTGGTTCACACTTCATTCATGGTGCTTTCCGTAAAACGCTTGCTAAGTACGATGTCAACCATAGAATTGTGTCTCCCTATCACCCTTAGTCCAGTGGTCAAGTAGAGCTAAGTAATAGATAGATTAAACTGATTCTGCAAAAGACTGTCAATAGGTCTAGAAAGAATTGGCCTAAGAAGCTCGATGATGCACTATGGGCTTATAGAACTGCCTATAAGAATCCCATGGGCAAGTCTCCGTACAAAATGGTGTACGGTAAAGCCTGTCATTTACCTCTTGAGTTAGAGCATAAAGCTTATTGGGCAATCAAAGAGCTCAACTTTGATTTCAAACTTGCCAGTGAGAAGAGGTTATTTGATATTAGCTCGCTTGTTGAGTGGAGAACTCAGGCATATGAGAATGCCAAGTTGTTCAAAGAGAAGGTTAAGAGGTGGCATGATAAGAGGATACAAAAGCGTGAGTTCAATGTAGGTGATTATGTCTTGCTATATAACTCTCATTTAAGATTCTTTGCAGGCAAGCTTCTCTCTAAATGGGAAGGTCCCTATGTTGTTGAGGAAGTATATCGTTCCGGTGCTATCAAGATCAACAACACGGAAGGTAATTGTCTGAGAGTGGTAAATGGGCAGAGAATCAAGCATTATATCTCAGGTACTCCCATAAATGTTGAAAGCAATATCATCAAGACCATAACTCCGGAAGAATACCTAAGGGATATTTATCAGCCAGTTTTAGACTCCGAAAACGAAGAGATATGTGATTCGGTAAGAAAACATAGTCCAAAGCTTTTCCAGTAGGAAATTTTCTCTGTTTTGGAATTTTTGAAAAAAATACAAAAATTGGAAGTAGTTCGGAAAGTACGCGAGGAGGTGACAAGCCTGCACGGCGCGAGCCCACCCCCTGGCCGTGTCGTGAGGGCTTGTGGCCACCTCGTGCGCCTCCCGGACTCCGTTTTCGTGCGGGGTACTCCTTCTGGTCAGAAAAAAATCATTATATATACTCCCGTTTGGTCTGACCCCTGCATCACGCAGATCTCTTCTGTTTTTCGTTTCAAGCCTGTTTCTGTTGCAGATCTAGATTGCTATGACTTCCGCAAAAGCTCCGAAGGACAAGATCTTCGAGAAGGTCATCAATCCCTACCTCACGGGAGTGCTACAACACCCTCAATCTATCGAGATGCGTGAGGGGATGTTGCACATCCGTGATGTTGAGGGGCCTAAGAAGACCGGAAACGTGTAGACGAGGCTCGAAGCAATGGAGCAACAAGTCTTCAAGTGCCAAAGGATAGTGGAGCATGGACTCAACGCCAACCACATGATGATCACGGAATTCACCAACAAGCACAAGATTGATACCCATGACATTGGGAAGAACCTCTCCAGGCTCTATGACAGGATTGATCAACTCCAGGCCCAGATCTATGACCTTGATGACCCACAAGTATAGGGGATCAACCGTAGTCCTTTCGATAAGTAAGAGTGTCGAACCCAACAAGGAGGAGAAGGCTCTGATAAACGGTTTTGGGCAAGGTAATAACTGCAAGCACTGAAAGTAGCGGTAACAAGTGATGGTGTAGTGAGGTGAAACGTAGCAAGCGAAAAGTAACAAGTAACAAGTAGTAGCAACGGTGCAGCAAGTGGCCCAGTCCCTTTTGTAGCAAGGGACAAGCCTGAACAAAGTCTTATAAGAGGTAAAACGCTCCCGAGGACACACGGGAATTTCTGTCATGCTAGTTTCATCACGCTCATATGATTCGCGTTCGTTACTTTGATAGTTTGATATGTGGGTGGACCGGCGCTTGGGTACTGCCCTTACTTGGACAAGCATACCACTTATGATTAACCCCTCTCGCAAGCATCTACAACTACGAAAGAAGAATCAAGACAACGTCTAACCATAGCATTAAACTAGTGGATCCAAATCAGCCCCTTACGAAGCAACGCATAGACTGGGGT
The DNA here is from genome assembly GCF_904849725.1 of Hordeum vulgare subsp. vulgare. Classification (NCBI taxonomy): domain Eukaryota; kingdom Viridiplantae; phylum Streptophyta; class Magnoliopsida; order Poales; family Poaceae; genus Hordeum; species Hordeum vulgare. The sequence goes on from NC_058523.1 coordinate 63,579,222, forward strand.
TTAAGCTTCTGTCACTCTAACAACCCATCATCTACTTACTACTACACAATGCCTTCCTCTAGGACCAAATATGGTGAAGTGTTATGTAGTCGACGTTCACATAACACCACTAGAGGAAAAGACAACATACAGCATATCAAAATACCGAACGAATACCAAAATCACATGACTATTATTAGCATGACTTATCCCATGTCCTAAGGAACGAAAGTAACTACTCACAAAGCATAATCATAATCATGATCAGAGGTGTAATGAATAGCATCAAGGATCTGAACATAAACTCTTCCACCAAGTAATCCAACTAGCATCAACTACAAAGAGTAATCAACACTACTAGCAACCTTACAAGTACCAATCGGAGTTGCGAGACAGAGATTAGTTACAAGAGATGAACTAGGGATTGGAGAGGAGATGGTGCTGATGAAGATGTTGATGGAGATGACTCCCCTCCGACGAGAGGAGTGTTCGTGATGACGATGGCGACGATTTCACCCTCCGGGAGGGAAGTTTCCCCGACACGATCGTCCTGTCGGAGCTCTAGATTGGATCTGCTCAAGTTCTACCTCGTGGCGGCGGCGAATCCACGAAAAAGCTCCACCCTGACTTTTTGTCGGACGAAACCCTTCATATATCAAAAGAGGGGGCCAGTGGGCCACCAGGGTGCCCACAAGCCCTGTTGCCGCGGCCAGGGGGGCAGGCCACGGCAACCAGGCTTGTGGGCCCCTGGCTCCTCCCCTCTGACACTTCTTTCGCCCAGTATTTTTTATATATTCCCAAAAAAATCCACGTTGATTTTCGGGGCATTTGGAGTTGCGCATAATAGAGGACTCAGACTTGCTCCTTTTCTAGTCCAAAATTCCAGCTGCCGGTATTCTCCCTCTTCAAATAAACCTTGCAAAATAAGAGAGAAAAGGCATAAGTATGGTTCCACAAAGTATAATAACAGTCCATAAAGCGATAAATATCAACATGAAAGCATGATGCAAAATGGACGAATCTGACATGCAGAACCAAAACTGTGAGTATGAGTATAGATTTAAATCAATACGGTTGGCTGCAGATTTGAGGATTCCGGAGACTCATTCATCTTTCCATGATGGAGCACCTATGCCTTGGAAGACGGAGGATCAAGCCCATGTTGCAACAACTCCTCCACCTTCACCACCAAAGGAAGACAACTGAGCATTGGTATGGGCAATCCCCTTGGCTTGTGCCAAGCTTGGGGGAGTTGCCCCGCTATCATATCACCATCACATCTTTTGCCTTTACCTTTGCTTTAGTTTTCCTTTTCAGTTTTCTTTTTCTCTAGTAGATTAAAAGTCTTAGTGTTTTAGTCTTGAGTTTTGCTTTGTGTCACCCCCGATGTATTCGAGCTCGTGTGCCATATAATAAAGAGTGTCTTAGTTGATGGGCTTTGCCTGTTGCCATGATCAAAAGAGTGAGAATAGAACAAAAGCATGAAAGATCATGTAATGATCTTATGGGAAGTGATGGCTTCACATATAAAAAGAATGATAATTGAAACTTGTTGAGGGTATACAAACGTAGACCTTGGTCATTGTTGCAATTAATAGGAAGTGATAAAGAAGGAGAGGTTCACATATAAATATATCATCTCTGACACCATCTATGATTGTGAACACTCACTAAACTATTGCATGCCTAGAAGTAGATGTTGGACAAGGAAGACAACATAATGAATTGTGTTTGCTTGGCTCCGAACAATGTTATATGATTATAGATCCCTTAGCATGTGACGATTGCTTCCACCTCATATTAGCCAAAACTCCCGCACCAAGTAGAGATACTACTTGTGCATCCATAAACCTTCAACCCAGTTTTGCCATGAGAGTCCACCATACCTACCAACGGATTGAATAAGATCCCTCTAGTAAGTTGTCATCGGTGCAAGCAATAAAAATTGCTCCCTAAATATGCAGGGTCTATTAGTGTGTGGAAAATAAGCTTTGTACGAACCTGTGATGAGGAAGACATAAAAGAGATAGACTGCATAATAAAGTTCTTTATCACAGGAGGCAATATAAAGTGATGTTCCTCCGCACTAAGAGGACACGCATCCAAACCTCAAAAGCGCATGACAACCTCTACTTCCCTCTGAGAAGGGCCTATCTTGTACCTTTACTTTTTATCTTTAAAAGAGTCATGGTGATCTTCACCAATTCCTTATTTTGCCTTTATCTTGGCTAACGCCATATGCTTGGGAAAGATCTATATTCATATGTCAACTTGGAGGTAAGTATTCATGAATTATTATTGTTGGCATTACCCTTGAGGTAAGTGATAACCCACAAGTATAGAGGATCAATTGTAGCCTTTCTCGGTAAGTAAGAGTGTCGAACCCAACGAGGAGCTGAAGGTAGGACAAATATTCCCTCAAGTTCTATCGACCACCGATACAACTCTACGCACACTTTACGTTCGCTTTACCTAGAACAAGTATGAAACTAGAAGTACTTTGTAGGAGTGAAAGGATAGGCTTGCAAGAAAGTAAAGAACACGTAAATAAAACTAGGGGCTGGTTAGATAAATAAACAACTACGAGTGTCTAACGAGTGTGGAAAAGTGGTGGTAGGAGTTGTGGAATTGCCCCTAAGCAATTGACTACGTTACTAGATCGATAGCAAGTATCATGTGGGAGAGGCCTCTGCTAGCATGTCATCCCTTACTTGGAATTCTATGCACTTTTGATTGGAACTATTAGCAAGCGTCCGCAACTACTAACGTTCATTAAGGTAAAACCCAACCATAGCAATAAGATATATTGGTCCCCCTTCAATCCCATATGCATCAATTTCTATGCTAGGTTTGAAGCTTCTGTCACTCTAGCCTGCCAATACATAGTCCTACCAACATACAACTAACCCTATGGTGTGATCCACGTGCGCGATCATATGATGGGCACCAAAGGACAGCAACATAACCACAAGCAAATTAAACCAATCATAGCAATTCATCAATCACCGATAGGACAATGATAATCTACTCAGACATCATAGGATAACAACACATCATTGGATAATAATATGTAGCATAAAGCACCATGTTCAAGTAGAGGGTACAGCGGGTTGCGGGAGAGTGAACCGCTGAATATAGATGGGGAAAGATGATGGAGATGTTGGTGAAGATGACGGAGGTGTTGGTGTAGATCGTCGTCACACGATGATGTCCCGGGCGGCGTTCCGGCACCGCCAGGAGAGAGGGGGTGATACGTCTCAAACGTATCTATAATTTTTGATGGTTTCACGTTGTTATCTTGTCAACTTTCAATGTTTTGTTTACCTTTTATATCTTTTTTGGGACTAACTTATTAACTCAGTGCCAAGTGGCACTTCCTGTTTTTTCTGCGTTTTTGACTCTTTTCAGATCTGATTTTGGAACGGAGTCCAAACGGAATAAAATCCCCGAAATGACTTTTTCCAGAACGGAAGAAGATCAGGAGGCTTGAGGGCCAAGCAAGTGGGCCCACAGGGAGCCCACAAGCCCTGTTGCCGCGGCCAGGGGGGAGGCCGCGGCAACCAAGCTTGTGGCCTCCCTGGCGCTCCCCTGCCCTAGGTCTTTGGCCTATATATTCCCTAAAAATCCAGAAAAAATCAGGGCGTCTACGAAAAAACTTTTCCGCCGCCGCAAGCTTCTGTTTCCGCGAGATCTCATCTGGAGACCCTTCCTGGTGCCCTACCGGAGGGGACTTTGGAGTTGGAGGGCTTCTTCATCAACATCATCGCCCCTCCAATGACTCGTGAGTAGTTCACTTCAGACCTACGGGTCCGTAGTTAGTAGCTAGATGGCTTCTTCTCTCTCTTGGATCTTCAATACAAAGTTCTCCATGATCTTCATGGATATCTATCCGATGTAATCCTCTTTGGCGGTGTGTTTGTCAAGATCCGATGAATTGTGGATTTGTGATCAGATTATCTATGATATATACTTGTGTCTTTGTTGATTTATTATATGCATGATTTGATATCCTTGTAAGTCTCTCCGAGTCTTGGGTTTTGTTTGGCCAACTAGATCTATGATTCTTGCAATGGGAGAAGTGCTTGGTTTTGGGTTCTTACCGTGTGGTGACCTTTCCTAGTGACAGTAGGGGCAGCAAGGCACACATCGTGTAGTTGCCATCAAGGGTAACAAGCTGGGCTTTGTCGTAGATATGAGATTGTCCATCCACATCATGTCATCTTGCTTAAGGCGTTACTCTCTTCTTTTGGACTTAATACACTAGATGCATGCTGGATAGCGGTCGACGTGTGGAGTAATAGTAGTAGATGCAGAAAGTATCGGTCTACTTGTTTTGGACGTGATGCCTATAGATATAATCATTGCCATAGATGACGTCACGACTTTGCATGGTTCTATCAATTGCTCGACAGTAATTCGTTCACCCACCATCTTCTTGCTTTCATGAGAGAAGCCACTAGTAAACACTATGGCCCCAGGTCTATTCACACCTATCATTTACACCTCCGCTTTTACTTTGCTTTGTTACTTTGTTGCTTTCAGTTCTCACTTGGCAAACAATCTATAAGGGATTGACAACCCCTTCATAGCGTTGGGAGCAAGCTTTTTGTGTTTGTGCAGGCACTTGTGATACTCCTTCACAGGATCGATACCTTGGTTCTCAAAACTAAGGGAAATACTTACCACCGTTGTGCTATGATACGTCTCCAACGTATCTACTTTTCCAAACTCTTTTGCCCTTGTTTTGGACTATAATTTGCATGATTTGAATGGAACTAACCTGGACTCACGCTGTTTTCAGCAGAATTGCCTTGGTGTTATTTTTGTGCACAAATCAAAGTTCTCCAAACGTCCTGAAAATTTACGGGGAGCAGTTTTGGAAAATATCAAAAATATATGCGCCAAGTTACACCTCAGGGGGTGGGCTAGTGGGCCACAAGCCCCTGCTCCGCCACCCCCCCCCCTGGCGGCGGTGGGCAGGCTTGTGGGGCCCACAGGTACCTGCTGCCCCCAACTCCAGCTCTATAAGTTGTCTTTAGTCCTAGAAAAAATAAAAAGAGAAGTTTTCGTCGTGTTTTCGATACGGAGGCGCCTCCACCACCTGTTCTTCATCTCGAGGGCAAATCTGGAGTCCGTCTTGGGCTCCGGAGAGGGGAAATCGTCGCCATCGTCATCATCAACCTTCTTCCCTCTCCAATTCCATGAAGCTCTTCGTCGTTCGTGAGTAATCTATTCGTAGGCTCGCTGGGCGGTGATGAGTAGGATGAGATCTATCATGTAATCGAGTTAGTTTTGATGGGGATTGATCCCTAGTATCCACTATGTTCTGAGATTGATGTTGCTACTACTTTGCCATGCTTAATGCTTGTCACTAGGGCCCGAGTGCCATGATTTCAGATCTGAAATTATTATGTTGTCACCAATATATGTGTGTTTTAGATCCGATCTTGCAAGTTGTAGTTACCTACTATGTGTTATGAACCGGCAACCCCGGAGTGACAATAACCAGAACCACTCCCGGTGATGACCATAGTTTGAGGAGTTCATGTGTTCACCAAGTGCTAATGCGTTGGTTCGGTTCTTTATTAAAAGGAGAACCTTAATATCCCGTAGTTTCCTTTTGGACCCCGCTGCCACGGGAGGGATGGACAATAGATGTCATGCAAGTTCTTTTCCCTAAGCACGTATGACGACACACGGAATGCATGCCTACATCACATTGATGAACGGGAGCTAGCCACATATCTCTCCGTGTTATAGCTGTTGCATGATGAATATCATCCAAACATATCACCGACCCATTGCCTACGAGTTTGTCCTACTACAGCTGTCACTACTGTTGTTCCTTGCCACTGCTATTGCTCGTTACACTGCCGTTACTCGCTACTTTGCTGTTACTACTGTGCTTGCATATACTAATCTTTCAGGTGTGGTTGAATCTGACAAATTCAGCTGCTAATACTTGAGAGTATACTCTCACCTTCTGACTGGTAAACCAACAAATTGGGTCGAATACTCTACCCTCGAAAACTGCTGCGAACCCACGCGCTGGTGGGCCATCAACAACATTCTTCCAGTTTCATTGTCGGGGAGTGCTATCAGCATTCTTCTGGTGTCGTTGCAGGAGAAGGTTTGTTGTTATAAGCATTCGTCCAGTTAACGCCAGAGATTGCGCACATCAGCATTTTTCTGGCGCCGTTGCCGGGGAGGTATTGCTATATTCTCTGAGTCACTTGAGATTTATATCTGTTGATCACTATGAAGAATCTGAAGGATGCGAAGACCAAAGTCTTGCCCTCAACTACGAGGGGAGGTAAGGAATTGCCATCTAGCTCTGCACTTGATTCACCTTCAGTTATGAGTAAGTTTGCGACATCACCTCCTGCTAGAAATCTTGATATGTCGCCTGTGCTTGATGATGATACCATGCCTGATGATGCTATGCTTGATACTATGCCTGATGATGCTATGCTTGATACTATGTCTGCTGATGCTATGCTTGATACTATGCCTGATACTGATAGAGATGTTATTTTGCCTGATGATGCTATGCTTGATACTGCTAGAGATACTCCTTTGCCTGATGTTCCACTAGGAGTGTTCCTTGATGATCATATTGCTAGAGTTACTGCCAATGCTCGTGATTCTTCTGAAATTGCCGATACTATTGAGATAGAACCTGCTTTTGCTCCTGCTAGATCTAGCTCTCCTAGATATGAACTGCCTGATATACCTGAGGGTTACGTTATGGAGGGAGAGATACCTGAGGATTTTCTTGCGTGTAAGGATGCCTATGACGCTGAGAAATTAATTCTCAAGTGGAAGGAAAAATCTCGTGAAGCTAGGATGAAAAATGACCCGAAGTTTGCCACTTCGCCTATCTGTCACCGATAAGGATTATGAATTCTCTGTCGACCCTGAGATAATCTCTCTAGTCGAATCTGATCCTTTTCATGGTTATGAGTCTGAGACGGTCATAGCCCATCTTGCCAAACTATCCGAAATAGCCAACCTTTTCACTAATGAGGAGAAGATCCGCCACTACTATATCCTTAAGCTGTTTCCTTTCTCTCTAAAGGATGACGCTAAAGTCCGGTTCACCTCTCTTTCTCTTGGATGTGTGCATAGTCCCTAGGAGCTGGTCTATTACTTCTGTGAGAAATATTTCCCTGCCCATAAGAAGCAAGCTGCCTTGCAGGAAATATACAACTTTGCTCAACTCCAAGAAGAGAGTATTCCACAAGCTTGGGGGAGGCTCGTCCAGCTACAGAATGCTTTGCCTGATCACCCTCTTAAGAAGAACGAGATACTTGATATCCTCTATAACGGACTTACCGATGCCTCTAGAGACCACCTAGATAGTTGTGTCGGTTGTGTTTTTAGGGAACAAACTGTAGAACAAGCTGAGACTCTACTGAATAACCTCTTGATCAACGATAATGCTTGGACTATTCCCGAACCACCTCCTAAGCCAACTCCTAAGAAGAGAGGTATTCTATTCCTCAGTCCCGAAGATATGCAAGAAGCCAAGAAATCTATGCAAGAGAAAGGCATTAGAGCTGAAGATGTCAAAAATCTACCACCTATCAAACAGATCCATGGTCTCGATAACCCGGTACAGGTAGTAGAAGTGAATTCTCTTCGTATGTTTGATGAGAGTTATATTCCTTTTGATAAACCTGCTAGCCTATGCTTTGATGAATTTGACAACTTTGTTGCCAAACAACAGAGTTTCAATGATTATGTTAGCAGACATTTGGAACAAAGTACTCGTATGCTTAGCCATTTAAGTTCTTGTGTAGACAGAAATGTCAATCATATGAAGCTTCTGAGTAAACATGCCTCTGTGATTACTACTCAGGTAGAACAAGTACTTAAAGCTTAGAATGACCTGCTCAATGAATTAAATGACAACTCTGTCAAAGTCATTACTAGAGGAGGCAAAATGACTCAGGAACCTTTGTATCCTGAAGGTCATCCTAAGAGAATTGATCAAGATTCTCAAGGAATCAATACTGATACAACCAGTCATCCTAAGGAGAAGAAGATGGATGATAGAAACCTGCATGCCAGTTCACCAAATACTGTCACACCTGAAGAACCTAATGATGTTTCTGCGTCTGATGCGGAAACACAATCTGGTGATGAACATGAACCTGGTGATAATACGGACAGTGATGTTCATAATAATGCTCAACCTAGCCATGATGAGGATGTGGAGATTGAACCTACGGTTAATCCTGATAATCCACAACCTAAGAGATACGACAAGAATGACTTCACTGCTAGGAATCATGGTAAAGAAAGAGAGCCATGGGTTCAGAGACCTATGCCCTTTCCTCCTAAGCCATCCATGAAAAAGGATGATGAGGATTTTGAGCGCTTCGTTGAGATGATAAGACCCGTCTTTTTGCAGATGCGGTTAACTCATATGCTCAAGATGTCTCCGTATGCCAAGTACATGAAAGATATCGTGACTAATAAACGGAAGATACCAGATCTTGAGATCTCCACCATGCTTGCCAATTACACTTTCAAAGGTGGAACTCCTAAGAAACTTGGTGACCTCGGAGTGCCCACTATACCTTGCTCCATTAAAGGAAACTACGTAAGAACTGCCTTATGTGACCTTGGAGCCGGTGTTAGTGTTATGCTGCTTTCTCTTTATCGTACACTTGAGTTGGATAAGTTGACACCCACTGAAATTTCTCTGCAAATGGCCGACAAATAACCTGCTTTCCCTATCGGCGTTTGAGAGGATGTGCCTGTTGTGGTTGCTGGTACCACTATCTTAACAGACTTTGTTATCTTGGATATTCCCGAGGATGATTCCATGGCTATCATCCTCGGAAGACACTTTTTAAACACTGCAGGGGGCTGTTATAGATTGCAACAAAGGCAATGTCACTTTCCATGTCAACGGTAATGAGCACACAGTGCACTTTCCGAAGAAACAATATCCAGTACATTGCATCTATGCTATCGAAAAGACTTTATCAATTCTTATTGGGAGCTTTGAATGCCCTATTCCTGGTGTCAAGATGAAGTATGACTTGCTTGTTGGGGAGATACATATCCCCATTGAGGTGACTTAGTGGCTATTCGAAAATTCTCCGTTCTCTCTTGCGATTCGAGAAGGTTTTGTCATAAGGACTTGATCAACCCCATTGACGGATTTCTTCCGATGACCATGAAACGGATGAATCAAAGAGTCACATACCTCTGTTTTGAGCTTTCCTTTTCTGTTGCTTAGAAGAAAAATGATAGAATTAGTTTAGCTTTTTCTGTTTTCTGTTTTAGCGTCCCGGAGAAAAATACCTCAAAAATAAAAGTTCTCCGATGGTCCTGAAAATTTAGTATGATTTTTTCTGGAATTTTTGAACATTTCTGGGCCTGAGAGCTGGTGAGGGGGCCTGGCCAGTGGGCCACAAGCCCCTGCACTGCCACCTACCCCCCTGGTGGCGGGGTGCAAGCTTGTGGGGCCCACAGGCATCCCCTCCACTCATTCCAGCTCCCAGCCTCTTCTTCCACCTCCAGAAAAAATTGTTTCGCAGCTCAAACCCTTGTTCTTGCTCATTTGGCTGTGATTTTTGATCTCCTTGCTCAAAGCACCATTCTCCGAACTGTTTTGGGGAAATTGCTCCTTGGTAAGTGACTCCTCCATTGGTCCAATTAGTTTTTGCTCTAGTGCTTTATCCTTCGCGAATTCTTGCTACCTTGGTGACCCTGTTCTTGAGCTAGAAATGTTGATTTTAGCTGGTCCCAAGTAGTTTTAGCGCGTGATACGGTCTCTAGGCACTAGTAGGAGTAGTTGCTACAAGGTATGGTTGGTCCTCATTCACTTTTCTCTTGAACTTCAAAAATTTCAGCAAAAGGAAATTATGTTCAGGAGGAAGTTTCACGGTGGTTCCTCAAGTAAGAAGGGTCCTCGTCTCTCCTTTCGGGAGCCCGAACCTTTTCAACTAAGGGACGCACCGGTGCAACCATGTGAATGGCCTTCTGATGAGTTCATGATCGAAGCAGGCTTCAAGGATGAGTTTGATGCACTTGTCCGTAATGCCGGGTTAGAAGAATTCCTCTCAGATAAATGTGAACAGTATGCTATGCTCACTGCCTCTTTCGTGCGTAGATTTAAATTCTCAGTTGCCCGTGAATCATCTATACTGTTTGATCTGTACGATAAATCCTATACCATGGGTCTGGAGGATTTCAATAGGATTTGCAAGATACCCGATGGAGGTAGTGTTAATTATCCTCCTAAGTCTTCAGTCAGAGACTTTGTCTCCGGTATAACTGTTGGAGAAACCAGAGATATCACGCAAGCCACCATAGGAAGCATCCATTTCCCTGCCTTGCACTACCTTGCCCTCTTCATAGGTAGGTGTGTTAACGGCAAGGGTGCACATTGTTACCTATGCGCTTCTGACCTTAGTATCCTTAAGAGCGCAGTAACAGGTGACAGGAGCTTCAATATGGGAGCTATTATAGCAAGGAGGCTGAATAAAAATGCCAGTGAGGGGGATTTCTTTGGTGGAGTTTATGCTACACGATTAGCAAATTTTCTTGGAGTAACCATCCGTCCAGAAGATCGTCCTCTCCGTACAGCCTACCTTGATCGTGTCGCTAGCTCTAACACGCTACCAGTTCCTTGAGAGAGATCATGGATCCCTCCTATACCGCTTGATATTTAACCGGCAGCATGTTTTCCATATTACCCTTCCTGCTCCTGCTTTCTTTGACTTTCAGGTTAAACGAAGATACTACATAACCATAGGAGAGGCAGAGGAGTATGAGAGGGAGTCGACTGCTGCTCGACTTCATGAGGCTGCTATTCAGGCAGTGGCTGCAGCACTCCCGTATAACACCCATTATGACTTTGGGTTTTGCCAGGATCATCCATGCGAGTAGACCGAGCTAGGCCAAAAGCCTAAGCTTGGGGGAGTACGTGTTCTCACCGACTTTACATTCATGCTTATGCTTTCACTTTGTTAGCCGGTGTTTACACTTTGCCACTGTATTTATCCATGCTAGTTTCTTCTTGTTTTCTTGTTTTCTTGTTTTGTGTCCTTTTGAGAAAACCCAAAAAGATTTTTCTTTCATCTTTTTCTTGTTGGGAGCTTTCCCGTGTAAATAGTTTTATTTTTCTTTGGGTCAAGGTAGAAGATATTGGTTACAATGTTTATTGGTTCTTGCATGCTTACCTGTTTAGCTTTCAAAGAGCCATATTATTTTGTCTTCTCCTTTGTGTTTGCCTGCAGATTCAGCTTAGTCCAATGCACTTATTATTGTTCACATCATTCGATCATGCAAATGAAAGGCAACAATGATGGTACATGATGAAGTGACTGAGACTGAAAAGCTGGTATGAACTCTATCTATTTTGTTTTTGTAAATATGACTAGCTTGTCGACCCAGATTTAGCTTTGTTGTGAGAGAACCATGTTTGCAATGACAACTTAGAGATCATAGTTTCTGATGCCATGCTTATTTAGCTGAGAGCTTATAATGGTTTGTCTTGATTGCCAACATAGATTTTGAGATGACTATGATGTAGTATGATAGGATGGTATTCTCCTTTGAATGTTTCAAGTGGCTTGACTTGGCGCATGTTCATGCATGTAGTTGAAACAAAATCAACATAGCCTCTATGATGTTCGTGTTCATGGTGATTTATATCATGTTCATGCTTGCATTTTGTAGCGACCCGACTCAAGACGAGTCAAGCCTCTGTGTTTCTGTGCCATCCCTGGATCAGTATGCTGGCACACACAGTACATCAATGTATATATCAAAGTGCAATCACATGTGAATAGCGTAAAACAGATATATACCTTAAATATTTCAGCGGAAACAGTCAAGGGAGTGGAGTCCCAATAAACACCAACGGCAAGTTGAGTGTAGACCGTAACCCTGAATCGTACTCTTACTCGTCGAAGAAAAATATCTGCAACATAAGACGTTGCAGCCGTGTAGGTCAGCATATTGAATATGCCGGCAAGTCACATAAGAGAGGGGTGAAAAGTAATCATCTATACTATATGCATATATGACAGGTGGGGGTTATAAGTTTTTAGCGAAAAGCAAGTTTTCTCCTACAACAAGAGAGGGCTAGAAGCAAAATGTTACTACATAGGTTGGTTGTTAACGAGATGGTTCCGCCAACCAGTTCTCGTACCCGAGTTGTCAATTGTTACCCTCATCAAATATATATAATGGTGTTGAGAAATCCAGATAACTTCAGTTCCTTTGGCTCAAGTTGTCCATGACCGTGGACACGGCTAATCGATTAGGTTTGAATACTCTGCAGAGTTTTGCACACATTCCCCACAAGATTTGATCGCCTCCGTGTATGTCCTCGCACTTCAGGGTGTTTGAAGACCGGATGATCAAAACATGGTCTTTCAACGGGTCCCTCTGAATCCCTGTCGGTGCCCATCCATTCCTACCGTTCGTCTACATCTGCTAGCACCGCCTGTCCCGAGTCGCCGCGTTGTCCAACCAAGCCAGAGCCCATAATGACTTGTGGCTGTGCAGGTAAGCCTTGGGTCTTGAAAATATCCGTCCGTCTCTTTGAGCCTGGGTGAAGCTTTCCGCAGGATGACATGGCCTCTCCAGCATCCCGGGCATCCACTGGGTTTTCCAGGGAGCCGATCAACCGTCCTTCACCCAGTGTTGCATTGCGTCCGAGGTCTTGAAAATCTTGTCTTAACCGGTCTTGATTATTATATCAACCTCGCATAACTCGTGGTATACACTCAACCGATGACCCGTCTACTCAAGCATAGCATTAAGAAATTATCGTCCCGGGGCCAAGTATCGAGGTTGTTGTGTGCCTACCACATGATACTACAACTTATACTAAAGTTTCCAAGTACCTAGGCAGCATGCAATTGGTCATAGGATGGTAGAACTACGATGCATAAAACATAGGTGATAGTATGATCAAAGTGACTTGCCTGGTGATGTTGACGAAGAAGAATTTCTCGAGAAAATAACTTGATAGACTACTCGTCACTCTCCGATGAAATCTATATAACAAACATATCATCCACATAAGCACTCATACTAGCAATCATTCTAGCAATCAAAACAAAAGAGAGAACGAATAGGAAATCCGAAAGAAAACTTCAAATAAGGCTAGGGAGTCTCCTACTACGTCAAACACTAAATAGTTTTTGTCTAACAGAAAATAATAACAAGGAACTAAGATATAAGTTTAACTAAGATAAAATAAAGTGTTTTTCACAAAACCTTTTGAAAGTATTCCCAAACGGAATTTGAAACAATGGTGAAAGCAATTGCACGTTACTACGGAACTAGCATTGATTTCATGAAAACAAATAAAACTAAAATAAAAACTTGTTGCAAAACTATTGTTAACTAACATAAACAAAACAATAATAATCTTTCTGAAATAATAAAGAAAATATTTTAAAACAAAAATAGAAAATGAATTAGCCGAAATCTTAAAAGAGGTGAAACAGAAATTGTTTCACATGAAACAGTGAGCTAAAATACTCAAACAAATCTGAAATTGTTACCACTGATACATAAGATCACTAGTGATCAGTACCAAAAGGAATCAAATTAAAATCTATTTTTAAACTCCTGGAATAGGCAAAACAAGGTTTAAACTAAATCTGATCTAACTTATATTTGAAAATTTCAAACATAGATAAATTATATGTTTTTAAAAACTACAGGAAATTTGTGAGCTACTGGAAGACGAATCAATGTGATTGGACTTAGGGATAAAAAGTTGTGGCCAAAACAAATTTGAAAGTTTCTGTTTTTGTAAAAATACAGAAAAACACAAAACTACTAGAGCTAACAGAGAGTTACGCGTGTCAGGCTATTATTGGCTGCGGGGCTGTTTGTTTCAAAGTTACGGGAAAACGGCCGAAGGTTAGCGAAGTCGCCGGTTAAAACTTAAGTGACAAAAAAAACCTACTGGTTTTTCTCATTAGACCGAAGGGGTACTAGTGTTTTAATCCTGGCCGTTGCATGGGATCTAAGGGCTAGAATAGAATGCATGAAATATAGAGAGAGAAGGGAGGTTACCTTGCTGGCAGAGGGGTGCACCGGCGAGGTGGGCTGGCCGGCGAGGGAGGGGAAGCTCCGGGCGGTGGAGGGCTTCGGGGAGGTGGCGGCGGGGTGCTCCTCCTCGGGGGGAGGCGCTCGGGGAGAGAGAGCTCGGGGGGAGCTCTCCAGGGCGAGGCCGAGGGTGGCAGCCTCGGGCTGCTACTGCTCGGGGTGGCGGCGGCTAGGGCGGCGGGGGGACGTGGCGGCGGTGGCGGCTAGGGTTGGGAAGGGGTGGCTCGGGGTGGGGGTATTTATAGGATTAGGAGGGGTGGGCTATGGAAAGGAGAGAGAGGCAGGGGGAAGGTATCCCGTGTACTGGGGAGGCTCGGTCTCGGCTTGGTGGAAGAAGGAAGGAGGAGGGAGGTAGAAGAAGGGAAGGTGACGGGTAGGGAGAAAGCTCGGGCAGGGGGTCCTTGGGCAGTGAGAGGAGGGAGAGAGAGTTAAGGAAGGAGAGGGAGGCAGTAGGGAAGAAATCCCTGGTGGGGAGTCGGTCTCGGGTGCGCTGGGAGAAGAAGGAAGGAAAGAGAGGAGAGAGGTAGGGGAAGGGCCGACGTGGGGAGGGTGGCTCGGGTGGGACCCGCACGTAAGTGAGAGGGGGTAGAGGGGGGGTCGGTTAGTAGGGGATTAGATCCCAGGACGGTGGGGAGTTTCGGCCCATTGGCTACAAGGCGCCCAGGGCGGCGGTTCTAAGGAAAAAAAATGTTTCGTAATATAAAACCTTTCCAAAACAGAAAATGAAAACAACAAAAAAGAAAGTAAATCAAAATATATGGTATAATATATCAAAAAAATCAGAAAAATAATCTCTACCCAAATAACAATTTTAAAGCCAAAATAAAAACTTTTAAAAAAATGTTTTTTCAGAAATTCCCAATTTGCTTTATTTCTTTTTGCAATTATTTTTGCAAAGGAACTTTGGGTTTTCTTTGCTCAATTATTTTAGAGATTTTCCCGCACTTTTGGAGTGTCATTTTCCTCCGCTCTCTATCTTGCGTGCAAGAGAGTTTTCTCCGGACATTTCTCGCGCGAGGAAAAATGGAAAAGCAAAAGAATTCAATGCAATTATCTCCATTCAAATTCTTTATAATTGAAGAAGTCATGTCATCTTCTCTCTTGGCTTTTAAAAGCCTGAATTTGAATTCACCGGAGAAGGGGAAAGTCATTTTATTCCCTCTCTTTCAAAAGTTTCGAAAAGTTTCAAATTTCACCCAAGTTTCAATCACTCAGCAAACAAACCAACAATCAATCAAATAATTATATTAACATTCCAAAATTTATAATTTTGGGATGTTACACATTTAATGTTAGTCAAACTCATTGCATCTTGATGACTGTTGTCGCTCTCTAGTTGGTCGCTTCACAGTCTTTTGCTAACCTTCACTTGTACTACGTAGGAATACTGCTTGTGCATCCACTCCCATAAACCCAAAAGTTTTTCCATGAGAGTCCACCATACCTACCAATTTGCGGTATCTACCTGTCGTTCCAAGTAAATTTGCATGTGCCACTCTCTAAACCTTCAAGAAATAAATCTGGTTTGCATGCCCGAACCGCTCATGTGGTGACAGAGGGGTATTGGTATCTTCCATGCTCGGAGTGTTATCCTCGACATGTGTTTATTCACAGTCATTCACGAGAAAGGGGCCAGTATTTGGGATGCCCAGTTCCATGCTTAAATCGAAAACATAACTCTAAAACAAGACTCCCTCCGGATTGATGTTAGTATGGACGGTACCCGAGGATTCGGCTAGCCGTGGAGTGTGATTGATTGGTGGTGGAGGTTTAAAACTTTACTTTTCTGTTTGGGAACCGCCTATAGCATGAGTAGCATGGAAGATATTGAGAACTCTTGGTCATTGCGTTCACAATGAAAGCATGCCACCCAAAATTATTATCTCTATTTTCAAAGCTTGAGCTCTGGCACCTCTGCAAATCAATGCTTCCCTCTGAGAAGGGCCTGTCTATTTATTTTCCTGTTAAGTCATCCTCTCTTATATAAGCACCAATTAGAGAGCACCTCTGTCATTTTTATGCTTTGCTTTTGATTGATATTGAGTATGACTATGACTGGATCTTCGTTGCAATGAATTACAATGTTTAGTGAGCCCTTGATCTTTGAAAGTTCTCTGCATTTATGTTTTGTGGTCTCAGAAAGAGCTAGCGAGATACCACCTATTCATATTGCTTCATGCTTGTTTTGATTGAAGTGTTGGTATTTGAAACCCGTTATTATTTGCTCATTAGCTGGTTATGCCATTGATATTAGTTTACCGTGAGACCTTTGTGTCATTTGCTTATGTGGTTAACTTGTGACCTTGCTGAAATTCTGGTTATGAGTTAGACATAGTTGCAACAACAAGATCAAACAAAATTTGTCAAAGTTTTTCTTTCGCTCTCAGTTTGTCAACTGAGTTGCTTGAGGACAAGCAAGGTTTTAAGCTTGAGGGAGTTGATATGTCTCCAACGTATCTACTTTTCCAAACTCTTTTGCCCTTGTTTTGGACTATAATTTGGATGATTTGAATGGAACTAACCTGGACTGACGCTGTTTTCAGTAGAATTGCCTTGGTGTTATTTTTCTGCAGAAATCAAAGTTCTCCAAACGTCCTGAAAATTTACGGGGAGCAGTTTTGGAAAATATCAAAAATATCTGCGCCAAGTTCCACCTCAGGGGGTGGGCCAGTGGGCCACAAGCCCCTGCTCCGCCACCACCACCCTGGTGGCGGTGGGCAGGCTTGTGGGGCCCACAGGCACCTGCTGCCCCCAACTCCAGCTCTATAAGTTGTCTTTAGTCCCAGAAAAAGTAAAAAGAGAAGTTTTCGTCACGTTTTCGATACGGAGGCACCGCCACCACCTGTTCTTCATCTAGAGGGCAGATCTGGAGTCCGTCTTGGGCTCCGGAGAGGGGAAATCGTCGCCATCGTCATCATCAACCTTCTTCCCTCTCCAATTCCATGAAGCTCTTCGTCGTTCGTGAGTAATCTATTCGTAGGCTCGCTGGGCGGTGATGAGTAGGATGAGATCTATCATGCAATCGAGTTAGTTTTGATGGGGATTGATCCCTAGTATCCACTATGTTTTGAGATTGATGTTGCTACTACTTTGCCATGCTTAATGCATGTCACTAGGGCCCGAGTGCCATGATTTCAGATCTGAAATTATTATGTTGTCACCAATATATGTGTGTTTTAGATCCGATCTTGCAAGTTGTAGTTACCTACTATGTGTTATGATCCGGCAACCCCGGAGTGACAATAACCGGAACCACTCCCGGTGATGACCATAGTTTGAGGAGTTCATGTGTTCACCAAGTGCTAATGCGTTGGTCCGGTTCTTTATTAAAAGGAAAACCTTAATATCCCGTAGTTTCCTTTTGGACCCCGCTGCCACGGGAGGGATGGACAATAGATGTCATGCAAGTTCTTTTCCCTAAGCACGTATAACGACACACGGAATGTATGCCTACATCACATTGACGAACGGGAGCTAGCCACATATCTCTTCGTGTTATAGCTGTTGCATGATGAATATCATCCAAACAAATCACCGACCCATTGCCTGCGAGTTTGTCCTACTACTGATGTCACTACTGCTGTTCCTTGCCACTGCTATTGCTTGTTACACTGTCGTTACTCGCTATTTTGCTGTTACTACTGTGCTTGCATATACTAATCTTTCAGGTGTGGTTGAATCTGACAAATTCAGCTGCTAATACTTGAGAGTATACTCTCACCTCCTGACTGGTAAACCAACAAATTGGGTCAAATACTCTACCCTCGAAAACTGCTGCGAACCCACGCGCTGGTGGGCCATCAACAACATTCTTCGAGTTTCATTGCCGGGGAGTGCTATCAGCATTCTTCTGGTGCCGTTGCAGGAGATGGTTTGTTGTTATAAGTATTCATCTAGTTAACGCCAGAGATTGCGCAGATCATGCTACATCACCCTTTCTGCTTCGAGGGAACACCAACGCAAGGCTCCAAGGCCACGGGGAAATCCTTTGCATATTTCCCTAGGAAGTCCCTAAAGGCGTAGCCGTAGCACAAGGATTCCTGGTGCCGTTGCTTAGGACAATCAAGACAAGAACAGTCTCCCGTGAGCACGTGTTTCTGGTGCCGTTGGAAGGTCTTTTGTTGCATCAGCAGAAGTATTTTCCGGCGCCGTTGCCGGGGAAGGAGATATCTATCCAAGTAGGTCTCACAAACTCATCTCGTGCATTTACTTTTTTGCCAGTTGCCTCTCGTTTTCCTCTCCCCCACTTCACATTTGCCGTTTTCATTTGCCTTTCTCCTTTGTCGTTTTATTTTGCCTTTGCCGGTTTCCTTGCTTGCTTGTGTGCTTGTTTGTTTGTTGAAGTCATCATGGCTGAAAACACCAAACTTTGCGACTTCTCGAGCACTAATAATAATGATTTTGTTAGTACTCTGATTGCTCCCGCCACTAGTGCGGAATCGTATGAAATCAATGCAGCTTTGTTGAATCTTGTTATGAAAGAGCAATTTTGTGGCCTTCCTAGTGAAGATACCGCATCCCATCTCAATACCTTCATCGAGCTTTGCAATATGCAAAAGAAAAGATATGTGGATAATGACGTGATTAAGTTGAAGCTTTTTCCTTTCTCGTTGCGAGATCGCGCAAAAACTTGGGTTTCTTCTTTGCCTAAAATAGTATCGATTCTTGGGATAAGTGCAAAGATGCTTACATATCCAAGTATTTTCTGTCGGCTAAGATCATCTCCTTACGTAACGATATCATGAATTTCAAGCAACTTGATCATGAACACGTTGCACAATCTTGGGAGAGGATGAAGCTTATGATTAGGAATTGTCCCGCTCATGGTTTGAGTTTGTGGATGATTATACAAATCTTTTACGTTGGCTTGAATTTCACTTCTCACAATATCTTGGACTCCGCCTCAGGTGGAACATTCATGGAAATCACGTTAGGAGACGGTACAAAACTCCTAGACAATATCATGACCAACTACTCTCAGTGGCATACTGAAAGGTCACTTGCTAGCAAAAAGGTACACGTTATAGAAGAAATTAACTCGCTTAGTGCTAAGATGGACGAGTTGATGAATTTGGTTGCTAGTAGAAACGCTACTGTAGATCCTAATGACGTGCCACTATCTTCCTTGATTGTGAGTAGCAACGCTAGTCTGGACGTTAATTTTGTTGGTAGGAACAATTTTGGCAACAACAATGCTTTTAGAGGAAACTATGTTCCCAGGCCTTTTCCTAGTACCTCCTCTAACAATTATGGCAATTCCTACAACAACACTTATGGAAATCACAACAAATTACCCTCTGATTTAGAGAGTAATATCAAAGAGTTCATCAACTCTCAAAAGATTTTCAATGCGTCCATAGAGGAAAAACTACTCAAAATAGACGATTTGGCTAAGAGCGTTGATAGGATGTCTTGTGATATTGATGCTTTGAAAGTTATATGTGCTCCTCCCAAGGTCAACTTGGATGAAACTTTGAAAGCTATGCGTGTCTCCAGGAATGAGAGCAAAGAAAGAACCACCCAAATTCGCGCTAGGCATGAATGGTTTAAAAGGGTGCGTTCTAGTGATGCAAATCACGAAGATCTTAAAGTGCTTGGTGTGTCTCCTCTTGAATCTTTGTTTTCGCGTGTCAAACGTATTGATGAAGGGGCTGGATAAGAATCCACTTTGGTTGAAAAACGCCCCAATGATTCGGAGTCCACCTATCTTGATGATAAAGGTGTGGAGAGTGGAGTAGAAGAAATCAAAAAAATTGGTAGTAATGAAACTCCCACTTTGGATTTCAAGGATTTCAATTATGATAATTGCTCCTTGTTTGAATGCATCTCTTTGATGCAATCCATTGCAAACTCTCCACATGCTTATAGCGAAAGCAAAGCCTTTACCGCGCATATCGTAGACACTATGATGAAATCTCTTCCAGAGAAGCTCGAAATAGAAGTCTCTATACCTAGAAAACTTCATGATGAGTGGGAACCTACTATCAAAATCAAGATCAAAAACTATGAGTGCAATGCTTTGTGTGATTTGGGTGCTAGTGTTTCCACGATTCCAAAGTCTATGTGATATTCTTGGTTTTCATGAGATTGAAGAGTGTTTTCTTAATTTGCATCTTGCGGATTCTACTGTCAAGAAACCCATGGGAAGGATCGATGATGTTCTTATTGTTGCAAATAAGAACTATGTACCCCGTGGATTTCATTGTACTTGACATAGAGTGCAATCCTTCATGTCCCATTATTCTTGGTAGACCTTTCTTAAGGACTATTAGTGCTATCATCGATATGAAGGAAGGGAATATTAGATTTCAATTTCCCTTAAAGAAGGGCATGGAGCACTTTCCAAGAAAGAAAATAAGATTGCCTTATGAATCTATGACGAGGGCTACTTATGGTTTGAGCACCAAAGATGACTATACGTGATTCCATCACCTTATGCCTAGCTAAGGGCGTTAAACAATAGCGCTTGTTGGGAGGCAACCCAACGAATCTATCATTTTACCTTCTGTTTTGTGTTTTCCACACTTTCATAATTCTGTTATGATTGTGTTTTTTGTGTTTCTTTTTGCGTTTGTGCCAAGCAAAACCGTTATGATTAGTCTTGGGGATGATCGTTTGGTCATGCTGGAAAAGACAGAAACTTTCTTCTCACGAAAAGAATTTTCATTTTTTTTATGTAATAGATTTTGAGTTGATTCTTTTTTTTGCTGATTCCTACGAAAATTCTTCAGACTTTCCTAGTTTTTCAGAATTTTCAAGTACCAGAAGTATACGAAGTATACAGATTGCTACAGACTGGTCTGCTGTTAACAGATTCTGTTTTTGTTGTGTTGGTTGCTTATTTTGATGTAACTATGGATAGTATCGGGTGGTATTATCCATGGAAGATTGAAAATACAGTAACCCAACATCAGCATAAGTAGAATTCAAGTTTCTAAAGTACCTAAGGAAGTGGTGGTTTGCTTTCTTATACTAATGTTATCACGAGTTTCTGTTTAACTTTCGTGTTGTGAAGTTTTCAAGTTTTGGGTGAAGTTCTTATGGACAAAAAGATAAAGAGTGGCAAGAGCTCAAGCTTGGGGATGCCCAAGGCACCCCAAGGCATCCCCTCTTTCGTCTTCAATCCATCGGTAACGTTACTTGGGGCTATATTTGTATTCACCACATGTTATGTGTTTTGCTTGGAGCGTCTTGTATCGTAGGAGTCTTTTATTTTTGTTGTGTCACAATTATCCTTGCTGCACACCTAGAGAGAGAGACATGCAATGATGACCCACAAGTATAGGGGATCAATCGTAGTCCTTTTGATAAGTAAGAGTGTCGAACCCAACGAGGAGCAGAAGGCTCTGATAAACGGATTTCGGGAAGGTAATAACTGCAAGCACTGAAAGTAGCGGTAACAAGTGATTGTGTAGCGAGGTGAAATGTAGGAAGCAAAGAGTAACAAGTAACAAGTAGTTGAAACGGTGCAGCAAGTGGCCCAATCCCTTTTGTAGCAAGCGGCAAGCCTGAACAAAGTCTTATAGGAGGAAAAACGCTCCCGAGGACACATGGGAATTTTTGTCATGCTAGTTTCATCATGTTCATATGATTCGCGTTTGTTACTTTGATAGTTTGATATGTGGGTGGACCGGCACTTGGGTACTGCCCTTACTTGGGCAAGCATCCCACTTATGATTAACCTCTCTCGCAAGCATCCGCAACTACAAAAGAAGAATTAAGACAAAGTCTAACCATAGCATTAAACTAGTGGACAAATATCAGCCCCTCACGAAGCAACGCATAGACTGGGGTTTAAGCTTCTGTCACTCCAGCAACCCATCATCTACTTACTACTTCACAATGCCTTCCTCTAGGCCCAAATTTGGTGAAGTGTTATGTAGTCAACGTTCACATAACACCACTAGAGGAAAAACAGCATACAGCATATCAAAATACCGAACGAATATCAAATTCACATGACTATTATTAACATGACTTATCCCATGTCCTCACGAACAAAAGTAACTACTCACAAGACATAATCATAATCATGACCAGAGGTGTAATGAATAGCATCAAGGATCTGAACATAAACTCTTGCACCAAGTAATCCAACTAGCATCAACTACAAAGAGTAATCAACACTACTAGCAACCTTACAAGTACTAATCGGAGTTGCGAAACGAAGATTGGTTACAAGAGATGAACTAGGGATTGGAGAGGAGATGGTGCTGATGAAGATGTTGATAAAGATGCCTCCCCTCCGACGAGAGGAGTGTTGGTGATGACGATGGCGACGATTCCCCCCTCCTGGAGAGAAGTTTCCCTGGCAGGATCGTCCTGCCGGAGCTCTAGATTGGATCTGCTCAAGTTCCGCCTCGTGGCGGCGGCCAAACCACGAAAAAGCTCCCTATTGATTTTTTCCAGACCAAAACCCTTCATATAGCAAAAAGAGGGGGGCTAGTGGGCCGTCAGGCAGCCCACAAGCCTGCCCTGCGCCACCAGGGGGGTGGTGGCAGTGGGCAAGCTTGTGGAGCCCTGGTGGGCCCCCTCCGGTAGCTCTTTCGCCCAGTATTTTTTATATATTCCAGAAAAAATCCACGTAACTTTTCATGGTATTTGGAGATGTGCAGAATAGTGGACTAGGATTTTCTCCTTTTCCAGTCCAGAATTCCAGCTGCATGAATTCTCCCTCTTCAAATAAAGCTTGCAAAATAAGAGAGAAAAGGCATAAATATGGTACCACAAGTAATATAGCAGCCCAAAAAGCAATAAATATCAACATGAAAGCATGATGCAAAATGGATGTATCAACTCCCCCAAGCTTAGACCTCGCTTGTCCTCAAGCGAAAACCAAGTTCCATAAACATGTCCACATGTTGAGGGACGAAGGTGTCGATAAAACATAATACGGACATGAGGGCATCATGATCACACATAGAACAGCAATACATCATAAAGATTCTTATGGGAAAGTAACTATTCCTTCACAAAGCAAAGCATGAAGCAAAAAACCTTACCGAGAAGTAACCAACAATAGTCCATAGTCATTGAAGCAATTGCAATTTATCACAACATCAGAAAGAGTCAAATAAGAGCTTGTAAGGCAAACCCACATACTCAATCATCTCTTTCGTTTTCCACAATTGTTACAACTCACGTGGTACTCATGGTGTCAAAGTTTCAGCTGGACACAGAGGAAGATAGGGGCTTATAGTTTTGCCTCCCAATGGTTTACCTCAAGGGTAAAGTCAACAACAATAAAGCATGAGTACTCAACTCCAAGTTGATATATGAATATAGATCTTTCCCAAACATGTGACGGTAGCCAAGACAAAGGCAAAAACGGAATTGGTGAAGATCATCATGACTCTTACAAGGGTAAAAAGTAAAGGTACAAGATAGGCCCTTCGCAGAGGAAAGCAGAGGTTGTCATGCGCTTTTGAGGTTTGAATGTGTGTCCTCTTAGTGTGGAGGAACGTCACTTTATATTGCCTCTTGTGGTAAAGAACTTTATTATGCAGTCTGTCGCTTTTATGTCTTCCTCATCACAGGTTCGTACAAAGCTTATTTTCCACACACTAATAGATCATACATATTACAGAGCAATTTTTATTGCTTGCACCGATGACAACTTACTTGAAGGATCTTATTCAATCCATAGGTAGGTATGGTGGACTCTCATGGCAAAACTGGGTTGGAGGTTTATGGATGCACAAGTAGTATCTCTACTTGGTGTGGGAGTTTTGGCTAATATGAGGTGGAAGCAATCGTCACATGCTAAGGGATCTCTAATCATATAACATTGTTTGGAACCAAGAAAACCCAATTCATTATGTTGTCTTCCTTGTCCAACATCTACTCCTAAGCATGTAATAGTTTGGTGAGTGCTCGCAATTGTAAAAAGTGTCTAAGATGATATATGTATATGTGAACCTCTCTTTCCTTATTACTTCTTATTAATTGCAACAATGACTAATGTCTATGTTGATTTATTCTCAACAAGTTTCAATCATCATACGTGTCATAAGTGAAGTTATCACTTTCCATCAGATCGTCTCATGATCTTTCATGCTATCGTTCTTTTCATACTTTTGATCATGGCACAAAGCAAAGCCCTTGACTAAGGCACTCTTTATTATATAGCTCGTAAGCTCGAATACATCGGGGGAGAGACAAAAGCAAAAGACTCAAACTAAACACTAAAGACTTATTCCTCTAAAAGAAGAAATAAAAACTGAAAAGGAAAGAACTAAAACAAAGGTAAAAGCAAAAGATATAAAGGTGATACGATACCAGGGCAACTCCCCCAAGCTTGGCAGAAGCCAAGGGGATTGCCCATACCAATGCTTAGTTGTCTTCCTTTGGTGGTGATGGTGGTGTTGTTGTTGAAGCAGTCTTGAGCTTGTCTAATTTCCACTTGAGCAAAAAGTTCTGCTCCCTTAGATCGTCATTTTCTTCCTCAAGTTTCAAAACTCTATGGCAAAGCTCCTGCTTACTCTCCTGCAAGAAACGAGAAGGGATAAACAAGGTGTTTGCAGGTTGAGGTAGAGGAGCCTCCTCTTCATCGGAACTCGTTTGCTCCTTCCCTTTGGGCTCATAGTCCTCTTCCTCATCAGTGGTCCAGCCATATGGTTCCAAGTCCCCATAGACCTTGGGGTTAGCAAGGTAGTCAGCCACATAGCTCTCTCCCTCTGAATCTTGAGAAGACATCTTGACCTAGATCTGCGACAGAAACAAGCTCGGAACAAAAATAGAGGAAAACTGCGCGATACGGAGATCCAAACCTTCGGGCGACTACATATTGATTATTTTGGACCAGAAGGAGTCCTCCGCAAGAAAACAGAGTCCAGGAGGCACACGAGGTGCCCACAAGCTTGCCCTCCACCACCAGGGGGTAGGGGGCGGTGGCAGGGCTTGTGGATGCCTCGTTCGCTCTCCGGACTGCTTTTTATTTTTCTAATTTTCCAAAAATTCCAAAACGGAAGAAATTTCCTATTGGAAAAGCATCGGAGTCCAATTTCTTACCGAAACATATGCATCTTCGTTTTCAAGGTCTGAAACAGGCTGATAAACATCCCTTATGTACTCCTCTGGAGTTATGACATTGATGATATTGGTCTCAACATTTATGGGAGTACCAGAGATGTAATGCTTGATTCTTTGCCCATTTACCACTCTAGGAAAATTTCCTTATGTGTTATTGATTTTGATGGCACCGGAACGATATACTTCCTCGATAACATAGGGACCTTCCCATTTAGAGAGAAGCTTGCATGCAAAGAATCTCAAACGAGAATTGTATAGCAAGACATAATCACCTACATTGAACTCTCGTTTCTGTATTCGTTTGTCGTGCCATCTCTTAACCTTTTCCTTGAACAACCTGGCATTCTCGTATGCCTGGGCTCTCCATTCATCTAATGAGCTGATATCAAACAACCGCTTCTCACCGGCAAGTTTGAAATCAAAGTTCAGCTCTTTGATTGCCCAATAATCTTTGTGTTCCAGCTCAAGAGGTAAATGACAGGCCTTACCGTAAACCATTTTATACGGTGACATGCCCATGGGATTCTTATAAGCAGTCCTATAAGCCCATAGTGCGTCGTCAAGTTTGCTAGACCAGTTCTTTCGAGATCTATTGACGGTCTTTTGTAAGATCAACTTGATCTCCCTATTACTCAACTCCACTTGACCACTAGACTGAGGATGATAAGGAGATGCAACTCTATGGTTGACATCATACTTAGCTAGCATCTTGCGGAAAACACCATGAATGAAGTGTGAACCGCCATCAGTCATCAAGTATCTAGGGACTCCAAATCTTGGGAATATGACTTCCTTAAGCATCTTAATAGAGGTGTGGTGATCAGAATTTTTAGTGGGGATAGCTTCTACCCACTTAGTGACGTAATCCACAGCAACTAAGATGTGAGTGTACCCATTGGAACTCGGGAAGGGTCCCATATAATCAAAGCCCCAGACATCAAATGGTTCAATGACAAGTGAATAGTTCATAGGCATCTCTTGACGCTTACTAATGTTCCCTATCCTTTGGCATTCGTCACAAGACAAGACAAACTTACGGGCATCCTTGAAGAGAGTGGGCCAATAGAAACCTGATTGCAATACCTTATGGGCAGTTCTATCTCCAGCATGGTGTCCTCCGTAGGCTTCAGAATGACACTTCTGCAAGATCTGTCCCTGTTCATGTTCAGGCACACAACATCTAATAACACCATCTACTCCTTCCTTTAAAGGTGAGGATCATCCCAAAAGTAGTGTCTCAAATCAAAGAAGAATTTCTTCTTTTGTTGATAGGTAAAACTGGGTGGTATGTATTTGGCTACGATATAGTTTGCCTAATCGGCATACCACGATGCACTAAGTGAAGTGCGTATGACATTTAATTGCTCATCAGGAAAGCTGTCATCAATTGGTAGTGGGTCATCAAGGACATTCTCTAGCCTAGACAAATTATCTGCTACAGGGTTATCAGCACCCTTTCGGTCAACGGCGTGCAAATCAAATTCCTGTAGCAGGAGAACCCATCTGATCAGCCTAGGCTTAGCGTCCTTCTTCTCCATAAGGTACTTAATAGCAGCATGATCAGAGTGAATAGTGACTTTGGAGTCAACTATGTAAGATCTGAACTTTTCACATACAAACACGACTCCTAAAAATTCCTTCTCCGTAGTGGCATAGTTTCTTTGGGCACTGTCTAGAGTTTTACTAGCGTAGTGAATAACATTCAACTTCTTGTCAACTCTTTGTCCTAGAACAAAACCAACAACATAATCACTAGCGTCATCTAAGGGCAAGTTCCAGTCAGGTGGTTGAACAATAGGTGCGGTTATCAAAGCCTTCTTAAGTATTTCGAAGGCTTCCTCACAATCCTCATCAAAAACAAAAGGAACATCCTTCTGCAAGAGGTTGGTAAGAGGCCTAGAAATCTTAGAGAAGTCTTTAATGAACCTTCTATAGAAACCAGCATGACCTAGGAAACTTCGTATACCTCTGATATGTGTGGGGCAAGACATTTTCTCAATTGCATCAACCTTAGCCTTATCAACTTCAATGCCTCTCTCAGAAATTTTGTGTCCTAAGACGATACCTTCATTAACCATAAAGTGGCACTTCTCCCAATTCAAGACGAGGTTGGTTTCTTCACATCTCTGTAAGACTCGATCAAGGTTGCTGAGGCAATCATCAAAGGAATACCCGTAAACGGAGAAGTCATCCATGAAAACCTCGACAATCTTTTCACAAAAGTCAGAGAATATAGCCATCATACATCTATGGAAGGTGGCAGGTACATTGCATAAGCCAAAAGGCATACGTATATAAGCAAAGGTACCGAAGGGGCAGGTGAAAGTGGTTTTCTCCTGATCGGATTGTGCAACAGGTATTCGCGAGAAACCTGAATAACCGTCTAGAAAGCAGAAGTGTGTGTGCTTTGATAGCCTTTCTAGCATTTGGTCGATGAACGGCAAAGGATAATGATCTTTCCTCATTGCTTGTTCAGTTTCCGGAAGTCTATCACCATTCTATAGCCGGTAATAATCCTTTGTGGGATTAGTTCATCCTTATCATTAGGAACGACGGTGATACCTCCCTTCTTAGGTACGCAATGTACTGGACTTACCCAATCACTGTGAGCAACAGGATAAATGATTCCTGCTTCCAGAAGCTTTAATATTTCTTTTCTAACGGCCTCTTTCATCTTAGGATTTAATCTCCTTTGATGATCAGCAACTGGGTTAAAGTCAGGATCGGTTTTAATCTTATGCTGACATAGAGTAGGACTAACACCCTTAAGATCATCAACAGTATATCCAATAGCAGCGCGGTGCTTCCTCAGAGTTTTTAGTAACTTCTTCTCTTCGCGCTCTGAGAGGAGAGCACTAATAATGACAGGATATATCTCCTTCTCATCAAGATAGGCATACTTAAGAGTTTCAGGCAACTGTTTAAGCTCGAACACAGGATCACCCTTCGGTGGGGGAGGATCCCCAAGCAGTTCAACAGGCAGATTATTCTTGAGAATAGGATATTGTTCTAAGTCAATTTTATCTATCTCATCTCTCTCCTCCATATGCATATCATTTTCATGCTCAAGAAGATATTGCTCTAAAGGATCCGTAGGAGGTATGGCAATAGAGGCAAGAGCAATGATTTCATCTCTACCAGAC
Source organism: Hordeum vulgare subsp. vulgare (assembly GCF_904849725.1). Taxonomy (NCBI): domain Eukaryota; kingdom Viridiplantae; phylum Streptophyta; class Magnoliopsida; order Poales; family Poaceae; genus Hordeum; species Hordeum vulgare. Next base: position 63,607,469 of record NC_058523.1, read on the forward strand.
GACTCTCTTTCATGGGGTTGTCTTCCAAACTTGGAGAAGTTAAATTCATGAGACACACCCTCGAAACTTACTGTGACAGTCTGCTTAATGCAATCAATGTGAGCATTGACAGTGTTGAGAAAGGGTCTACCAAATATGATGGGACAAAAGCTATCTTGTGCAGTACCAAGGACGAGGAAATCAGTAGGATACTTCGTCTTACCACACAGGACTTCTACGTCTCTCACAATTCCTAGAGGGCAGATAGTGTCTCTATTAGCTAGCATGATAGTGACATCAATGAGTTCTAACTCAGCAGGTGCAATCTCATCTTTGATTTCATCATATAGAGAACGGGGTATTGCACTAACACTAGCTCCCATATCACATAAACCATGGTAACAGTGATCTCCTATCTTAACAGAAACAATGGGCAGGCCAAGTACAGGTCCGTGTTTGTCTTTCACGTGAGGTTTAGCAATTCTAGCGGAGTCCTCATAGAATTTGATAACATGCCCGTCTATGTCTTCGGCTAAGAGATCTTTGATAATAGAAACACTAGTTTCAACTCTAATCTCCTTAGGGGGTGCAAGTGGTCTAATGTAACTCCTACGTATCACAGTTGGAGCTTTAGAATAATCCTTTATCCTAGTAGGGTATGGTGGTTTCTCAGTGTAAGCACAAGGAACAACAGGATCACTAAAAGAAATGACTTTCTCCTCAACTAGATTGGTTTTGGCTATGTTGCTTTCTACATGAGGATAATATTTAAACCACTTCTCTTTGGGAAGATCAACATGAGCAGCAAAAGATTCACATAGAGAAGCTACTATCTCAGAGTCAAGTCCATACTTAGCGCTAAAATCTATAGAAGTGTTTGTCTCAACAAAAGATTTAACACAATCAAACTGGAAATTCATACCTGACTCCTTACCTTCCTCCAGCTCCCAATCTTCAGAGTTGTGTTTGATTCTCTCCAATAAATTCCACTTGTGATCAATATCCTTCTTCATAAAAGAACCGGCACAAGTAGTGTCAAGCATGGTACGATCTTCATGAGAAAGCCGAGCATAAAAGTTTTGAGTGATGATTTCTCTCGAGAGTTCATGATTGGGGCATGAATATAGCATTGATTTAAGCCTCCCCCAAGCTTGAGCTATGCTTTCCCTTTCACGAGGCCAAAAGTTATAAATAAAGTTCTGATCACGATGTACTAAATGCATAGGATAGAACTTTTGATGAAATTCCAATTTCAACCGATTGTAGCCCCATGATCCAGTATCATCACATAGCCTATACCATGTCAACGCCTTATCCTTCAAAGATAAAGGAAAGATTTTCTTATTTACCTCATCCTCGGGCAAACCTGCAAGCTTAAATAAACCACGAACTTCATCTACATAGATTAGATGCAAGTCTGGATGTGAAGATCCATCTCCTGTGAAAGGATTAGCCAGCAGTTTCTCAAGCATACCCAAAGGAACTTCATAAAAGAAACTCCTCATGCTTCCGTTCATGGTGAAGATACCCCGAACAAATTCCTCAAAGGAACAGTTTCCATAGTGACAAGTGACAATAAATTTCAGCACAGTATAAAAATGTTTCCTTACCAATTTCCACTTACCAAAGGCGCTTCACTCCCCGGCAATGGCACCAAAAAAGATTCTTGATGACCCACAAGTATAGGGGATCAATTGTAGTCCTTTTGATAAGTAAGAGTGTCAAACCCAACGAGGAGCAGAAGGCTCTGATAAACGGATTTCAGCAAGGTAATAACTGCAAGCACTAAAAGTAGCGGTAACAAGTGATTGTGTTGCGAGGTGAAACGTACCAAGAAAAGAGTAACAAGTAACAAGTAGTAGGAACGGTGCAGCAAGTGGCCCAATCCCTTTTGTAGCAAGTGACAAGCCTAAACAAAGTCTTATAGGAGGAAAAACGCTCCCGAGGACACACGGGAATTTCTGTCATGCTAGTTTCATCATGTTCATATGATTCGCGTTCGTTACTTTGATAGTTTGATATGTGGGTGGACCGGCGCTTGGGTACTGCCCTTACTTGGGAAAGCATCCCACTTATGATTAACCTCTCTTGCAAGCATCCGCAACTACAAAAGAAGAATTAAGAGAAAGTCTAACCATAGCATTAAACTAGTGGATCCAAATCAGCCCCTCACGAAGCAACACATAGACTCGGGTTTAAGCTTCTTTCATTCCAGCAACCCATCATCTACTTAATACTTCCCAATTCCTTCCTCTAGGCCCAAATAATGGTGAAGTGTTATGTAGTCGACGTTCACATAACACCACTAGAGGAAAAACAACATACAACATATCAAAATACCGAACGAATATCAAATTCATATGACTATTATTAACATGACTTATCTCATGCCCTCAGGAACAAAAGTAACTACTCACAAGACATAATCATAATCATGACCAGAGGTGTAATGAATAGCCTCAAGGATCTGAACATAAACTCTTCCACCAAGTAATCCAACTAGCATCAACTACAAAGAGTAATCAACACTACTAGCAACCTTACAAGTACATATCGGAGTTGCGAGACGAAGATTGGTTACAAGAGATGAACTAGGGATTGGAGAGGAGATGGTGCTGATGAAGATGTTGATGAAGATGCCTCCCCTCCGACGAGAGGAGTGTTGCTGATGACGATGGCGACAATTCCCCCCCTCCTGGAGGGAAGTTTCCCGGTAGGATCGTCCTGCCGGAGCTCTAGATTGGATCTGCTCAAGTTCCGCCTCGTGGCGGCGGTGAAACCACGAAAAAGCTCCCGATTGATTTTTTTTTCAAACCGAAACCCTTCATATAGCAAAAGAGGGGGGCTAGTGGGCCGTCGGGCAGCCCACAAGCATGCCCTGCGCCACCAGGGGGGGTGGTGGCCGTGGGCAAGCTTGTGGAGCCCTGGTGGCCCCCCTCCGGTAGTTCTTTCGCCCAGTATTTTTTGTATATTCCAGAAAAAATCCACGTAACTTTTCAGGGCATTTGGAGATGTGCAGAATAGTGGACTAGGATTTGCTCCTTTTCCAGTCCAGAATTCCAGTTGCCTGAATTCTCCCTCTTCAAACAAACCTTGCAAAATAAGAGAGAAAAGGCATAAATATGGTACCACAAGTAATATAGCAGCCCAAAAAGCAATAAATATCAACATGAAAGCATGATGCAAAATGGACGTATCATGCACTCACCGTGATTTTGTCGAGCTTCATTTATATCTTTTGGTAGACAATTCAGCTCACATATGCTTCACTTATATCTTTTGAGCTAGTGGATTTTCTGTTGGGGAACGTCGCAAGGGAAACAAAAAATTTCCTACGCGCACGAAGACCTATCATGGTGATGTCCATCTATGAGAGGGGATGAGTGATATACGTACCCTTGTAGATCGTACAGCAGAAGCGTTAGTGAACGCGGTTGATGTAGTGGAACGTCCTCACGTCCCTCGATACGCCCCGCGAACAATCCCGCGATCAGTCCCACGATCTAGTACCGAACGGACGGCACCTCCGCGTTCAGCACACGTACACCTCGACGATGATCTCGGCCTTCTTGATCCAGCAAGAGAGATGGAGAGGTAGAAGATTTATCCGGCAGCGTGACGGTGCTCCGGAGGTTGGTGATGACCTTGTCTCAGCAGGGCTCCGCCCGAGCTCCGCAGAAACGCGATCTAGAGGAAAAACCGTGGAGGTATGTCGTCGGGCTGCCGTGGAAAAGTCGTCTCAAATCATCCCAATACCTCCGTATATATAGGTGGGAGGGAGGGGACCTTGCCTTGGGGCTCAAGGAACCCTAAGGGGGTCGGCCGAGTCCAAGGGGGGAAGGCTCCCCCCCCCCCAAACCGAGTTGGACTTGGTTTGGTGGGTGGGAGTCCTTCCCTTCCTTCCCACCTCCCTTTTTTTTCTCTTTGATTTTTCTTTGTATGGCGCATAGGGCCCTTTTGGGCTGTCCCACCAGCCCACTAAGGGCTGGTGCGCCACCCTTATGTCCTATGGGCTTCCCCGGGGTGGGTTGCCCCCCCCCCCCCCCCCCCCGGTGAACTCCCGGAACCCATTCGTCATTCCCGGTACATTTCCGGTAACTCCGAAAACCTTCCGGTAATCAAATGAGGTCATCCTATATATCAATCTTCGTTTCCGGACTATTCCGGAAACCCTCGTGACGTCCGTGATCTCATCCGGGACTCCGAACAACATTCGGTAACCAACCATATAACTCAAATACGCATAAAACAACGTCGAACCTTAAGTGTGCAGACCCTGCGGGTTCGAGAACTATGTAGACATGACCCGAGAGACTCCTCGGTCAATATACAATAGCGGGACCTGGATGCCCATATTGGATCCTACATATTCTACAAAGATCTTATCGTTTGAACCTCAGTGCCAAGGATTCATATAATCCCGTATGTCATTCCCTTTGTCCTTCGGTATGTTACTTGCCCGAGATTCGATCGTCAGTATCCGTATACCTATTTCAATCTCGTTTACCGGCAAGTCTCTTTACTTGTTCCGTAATACAAGATCCCGCAACTTACACTAAGTTACATTGCTTGCAAGGCTTGTGTGTGATGTTGTATTACCGAGTGGGCCCCGAGATACCTCTTCGTCACACGGAGTGACAAATCCCAGTCCTTATGCATACTAACTCAACTAACACCTTCGGAGATACCTGTAGAGCATCTTTATAGTCACCCAGTTACGTTGCGACGTTTGATACACACAAAGCATTCCTCCGGTGTCAGTGAGTTATATGATCTCATGGTCATAGGAATAAATACTTGACACGCAGAAAACAGTAGCAACAAAATGACACGATCAACATGCTACGTCTATTAGTTTGGGTCTAGTCCATCACGTGATTCTCCTAATGACGTGATCCAGTTATCAAGCAACAACACTTTGTTCATAATCAGAAGACACTGACTATCTTTGATCAACTGGCTAGCCAACTAGAGGCTTGCTAGGGACGGTGTTTTGTCTATGTATCCACACATGTAAATGAGTCTTCATTCAATACAATTATAGCATGGATAATAAACGATTATCTTGATACAGGAATTATAATAATAACTATATTTATTATTGCCTCTAGGGCATAATTCCAACAGTCTCCCACTTGCACTAGAGTCAATAATCTAGCCCTCACATCATCATGTGAATTACATTGTAATAAATCTAACACCCATACAGTTCTGGTGTTGATCATGCTTTGGCCGTGGAAGAGGTCTAGTCAGCGGGTCTGCTACATTCAGATCCGTGTGCACTTTGCATATATTTGCGTCCTCTCCCTCGACGTAGTCGCGGATGAGGTTGAAGCGTCGTTTGATGTGTCTGGTCTTCTTGTGAAACCGTGGTTCCTTTGCTAAGGCAATGGCACCCGTGTTATCACAGAACAAGGTTATTGGATTCAGTGCGCTTGGCACCACTCCAAGATCCGTCATGAACTGCTTCATCCAGACACCCTCCTTAGCCGCCTCCGAGGCAGCCATGTACTCCGCTTCACATGTAGAATCTGCTACGACGCTTTGCTTGGAACTGCACCAGCTTACCGCACCCCCATTAAGAATAAATACGTATCCGGTTTGCGACTTAGAGTCGTCCGGATCTGTGTTAAAGCTTGCATCGACGTAACCTTTTACGGCGAGCTCTTCGTCACCTCCATACACGAGAAACATCTCCTTAGTCCTTTTCAGGTACTTCAGGATATTCTTGACCGCTGTCCAGTGATCCACTCCTGGATTACTCTGGAACCTACCTGCCATACTTATGGTCAGGCTAACGTCCGGTCTAGTGCACAACATTGCATACATGATAGAACCTATGGCTGAAGCATAGGGGACGGAGCGCATATGCTCTCTATCCTCATCAGTTGCTGGGCACTGAGTCTTACTCAATTTCGTACCTTGTAAAACTGGCAAGAACCCTATCTTGGACTATTCCATTTTGAACCTCTTCAAAACTTTATCAAGGTATGTGCTTTGTGAAAGTCCTATCAGGCATTTTGATCTATCCCTATAGATCTTAATGCCTAGAATGTAAGCAGCTTCTCCTAGGTCCTTCATAGAGAAACTTTTATTCAAGTAACCTTTTATGCTTTCCAAAAACTCTACGTTCTTTCCAATCAGTAATATGTCATCCACATATAATATTAGAAACGCCACAGAGCTCCCACTCACTTTCTTGTAAATACAAGATTCTCCAACCACTTGTATAAACCCAAACGCTTTGATCACCTCATCAAAATGTTTGTTCCAACTCCGAGATGCTTGCACGAGTCCATAAATGGATCGTTGGAGCTTGCACACCTTGTTAGCATTCTTAGGATCGACAAAACCTTCGGGTTGTATCATATACAACTCTTCCTTAAGGAAACCATTAAGGAACGCCGTTTTGGCATCCATCTGCCAGATTTCATAATCGAAAAATGCAGCTATTGCTAACATGATTCTGACGGACTTAAGCATCGCTACGGGTGAGAATGTCTCATCGTAGTCAACTCCTTGAACTTGTGAAAAACCCTTTGCCACAAGTCGAGCTTTATAAACGGTCACATTGCCGTCAGCGTCTGTCTTCCTCTTAAAGATCCATTTGTTCTGAATAGCCTTGCGGCCCTCAGGTAGTACCTCCAAAGTCCATACTTTGTTCTCATACATGGATCCTATCTCGGACTTCATGGCTTCTAGCCATTTGTTGGAATCTGGGCCCACCATTGCTTCTTCATAATTTGCAGGTTCATTGTTGTCTAACAACATGATTGATAAGACGGGATTACCGTACCACTCTGGAGCAGCACGTGGTCTCGTCGACCTGCGTGGTTCGACAGAAACTTGAACTGGAGTTTCATGATCATCATCATTAACTCCCTCCTCAACCGGCGTCGCAATGACAGAGGTTTCCCCTTGCCCTGTGCCACCATCCAGAGGGATGAGAGGTTCGACAACCTCGTCAAGTTCTATCTTCCTCCCACTCAATTCTCTCGAGAGAAACTCCTTCTCGAGAAAAGTTCCGTTTTTAGCAACAAACACTTTGCCCTCGGATTTGAGATAGAAGGTATACCCAACTGTCTCTTTTGGGTAACCTATGAAGATGCACTTTTCCGCTTTGGGTTCCAGCTTTTTAGGCTGAAGCTTTTTGACATAAGCATCACATCCCCAAACTTTAAGAAACGACAACTTTGGCCTTTTGCCATACCACAGTTCGTATGGTGTCGTCTCAACGGATTTTGATGGTGCCCTATTTAAAGTGAATGCAGCTGTTTCTAATGCATAACCCCAAAACGATAACGGCAAATCAGTAAGAGACATCATAGATCGCACCATCTCTAATAGAGTACGATTACGACGTTCGGACACACCATTACGCTGTGGTGTTCCAGGCGGTGTTAACTGTGAAACAATTCCACATTGTCTTAAGTGAGTACCAAACTTGAAACTCAGATATTCACCCCCACGATCAGACCGCAGGAACTTGATCTTCTTGTTACGATGATTTTCCACTTCACTCTGAAACTGCTTGAACTTTTCAAATGTTTCAGACTTGTGCTTCATCAAGTAGACATAACCATATCTACTTAAATCGTCAGTGAAGGTGAGAAAATAACGATATCCACCGCGTGCCTCCACGCTCATTGGACCACACACATCGGTATGTATGATTTCCAACAAGTCACTTGCACGCTCCATTGTTCCGGAGAACGGAGTCTTAGTCATCTTGCCCATGAGGCATGGTTCGCACGTGTCAAGTGAATCAAAGTCAAGTGACTCCAAAAGTCCATCAGCATGGAGTTTCTTCATGCGCTTTACACCATATGACCCAAGGGGCAGTGCCACAAAAATATGGCGCTATCATTGTTAACTCTAACTCTTCTGGTCTCAATGTTATGTACATGCGTATCGCTATCAAGATTCAGTATGAACAATCCTCTCACATTCGGTGCATGACCATAAAAGATGTTACTCATAGAAATCGAACAACCATTATTCTCTGACTTAAAAGAGTAACCGTCTCGCAATAAACAAGATCCAGATATAATGTTCATGCTCAACGCAGGCACTAAATAACAATGATTTAAGTTTATCACTAATCCTGACGGTAACTGAAGTGACACTGTGCCGACGGCGATTGCATCAACCTTGGAACCATTTCCTACGTGCATCGTCACTTCATCTTTCGCCAGCCTTCGTCTATTCCGCAGTTCCTGTTTCTAGTTGCAAATATGAGCAACAGAACCGGTATCGAATACCAGGCACTACTACGAGAGCCGGTTAAGTACACATCAATAACATGTATATCAAATATACCTGATTTTTCATTGGCCGCCTTCTTATCTGCCAGATACTTGGGGCAATTGCGCTTCCAGTGACCCATACCCTTGCAATAGTAACACTCCGTTTCAGGCTTAGGTCCAGCTTTGGGTTTCTTCGTCGGATTGGCAACAGGCTTGCCGCTCTTCTTCGAATTGCCCTTCTTGCCTTTGCCGTTTCTCTTGAAACTAGTGGTCTTATTCACCATCAACACTTCATGCTCTTTACGGAGTTCAGACTTTGCGACTTTCAGCATCGCAAACAACTCGCCGGGAGACTTGTTCATCCCTTGCATGTTGTAGTTCAACACAAAGCCTTTATAGCTTGGCGGCAGTGATTGAAGGATTCTGTCAGTGATAGCTTCTTGCGGGAGTTCAATCCCTAGCTCAGCTAGACGGTTTGAGTACCCAGACATTTTGAGCACATGTTCACTGACAGATGAGTTTTCCTCCATCTTGCAAGCATAGAATTTATCGGAGGTCTCATACCTCTCGATCCGGGCGTTCTTCTGAAAGATAAACTTCAACTCCTGGAACATCTCAAATGCTCCATGACGCTCAAAGCGACGTTGAAGTCCCGGTTCTAAGCCATACAAAACTGCACATTGAACTATAGAGTAGTCCTCCTTACGTGCTAACCAAGCGTTCTTAACATCCTGATCAGCCGTAGCGGGTGGTTCATCTCCTAACGCAGCATTAAGGACATAATCCTTCTTCCCAGCTTGTAAGATTAGCTTAAGATTACGAGCCCAGTCTACAAAGTTGCTTCCATCATCTTTCAACTTAGCTTTCTCTAGGAACGTATTAAAATTCAGGATGACTGTCGCATGAGCCATGATCTACAACACAAATATATTCAAAGTGGACTTAGACTATGTTCAAGATAATTAGAGTTTAACTTAATCAAATTATTCGCTAAACTCCCACTCAAAAAGTACATCTCTCTAGTCATTTGAGTGGTTCATGATCCACTTACACTAGCTCAAGTCCGATCATCACGTGAGTTGAGTATAGTTTCAGTGGTAAGCATCCCTATGCTAATCATATCCTCTATATGATTCATGATCGACCTTTCGGTCTCATGTGTTCTGAGGCCATGTCTGCACAAGCTTAACCCGAGTGTTCCGCGTGCGCAACTGTTTTGCACCCGTTGTATGTGAACGTTGAGTCTATCACACCCGATCATCACGTGGTGTCTCGAAACGACGAACTGTAGCAACGGTGCACAGTCGGGGAGAACACAATTTCGTCTTGAAATTTTAGTGAGAGATCACCTCATAATGCTACTGTCGTTCTAAGCAAAATAAGGTGCATAAAAGGATTAACATCACATGCAATTCATAAGTGACATGATATGGCCATCATCACGTGCTTCTTGATCTTCACCACCAAAGCACCGGCACGATCTTCTTGTCACCGGCGCCACGCCATGATCTCCATCAACGTGTTGCCATCGGGGTTGTCGTGCTACTCATGCTATTACTACTAAAGCTACATCCTAGCAAAATAGTAAACGCATCTGCAAGTACAAACGTTAGTATAAAGACAACCCTATGGCTCCTACCGGTTGCCGTACCATCGACGTGCAAGTCAATATTAACTATTACAACATGATCATCTCATACATCCAATATATCACATCACATCGTTCGCCATATCACATCACAAGCATACCCTGCAAAAACAAGTTAGACGTCCTCTAATTTTGTTGTTGCATGTTTTACGTGGTGACCAAGGGTATTGAGTAGGATCGCATCTTACTTACGCAAACACCACAACGGAGATATATGAGTTGCTATTTAACCTCATCCAAGGACCTCCTCGGTCAAATCCGATTCAACTAAAGTTGGAAAACCGACACTTGCCAGTCATCTTTGAGCAACGGAGTTACTCGTAACGATGAAACCAGTCTCTCGTAAGCGTACGAGTAATGTCGGTCCAAGCCGCTTCAATCCAACAATACCACGGAATCAAGAAAAGACTAAGGAGGGCAGCAAAACGCACATCACCGCCCACAAAAACTTTTTAGTTCTACTCGAGAAGACAGCTACGCATGAACCTAGCTCATGATGCCACTGTTGGGGAACGTCGCAAGGGAAACAAAAAATTTCCTACGCGCACGAAGACTTATCATGGTGATGTCCATCTACGAGAGGGGATGAGTGATCTACGTACCCTTATAGATCGTACAGCAGAAGCGTTAGTGAACGCGGTTGATGTAGTGGAACGTCCTCACGTCCCTCGATCCACCCCGCGAACAATCCCGCGATCAGTCCCACGATCTAGTACCGAACGGACGGCACCTCCGCGTTTAGCACACGTACAGCTCGACGATGATCTCGGCCTTCTTGATCCAGCAAGAGAGACGGAGAGGTAGAAGAGTTCTCCGGCAGCGTGATGGCGCTTTGGAGGTTGGTGATGACCTTGTTTCAGCAGGGCTCCGCCCGAGCTCCGCAGAAACGCGATCTAGAGGAAAAACCGTGGAGGTATGTCGTCGGGCTGCCGTGGAAAAGTCGTCTCAAATCAGCCCCAATACCTCCGCATATATAGGTGGGAGGGAGGGGACCTTGCCTTGGGGCTCAAGGAGCCCCAAGGGGGTCGGCCGAGTCCAAGGGGGGAAGGCTCCCCCCCCCCCCAAACCGAGTTGGACTTGGTTTGGTGGGTGGGAGTCCTTCCCTTCCTTCCCACCTCCCTTTTTTTTCTCTTTGATTTTTCTTTGTATGGCGCATAGGGCCCTTTTGGGCTGTCCCACCAGCCCACTAAGGGCTGGTGCGCCACCCTTATGGCCTATGGGCTTTCCCGGGGTGGGTTGCCCCCCCCCCCCCCCCCCCCGTGAACTCCCGGAACCCATTCGTCATTCCCGGTACATTTCCGGTAACTCCAAAAACCTTCCGGTAATCAAATGATTTCATCCTATATATCAATCTTCGTTTCCGGACTATTCCGGAAACCGTTGTGACGTCCGTGATCTCATCCGAGACTCCGAACAACATTCGGTAACCAACCATATAACTCAAATACGCATAAAACAACGTTGAACCTTAAGTGTGCAGACCCTGCGGGTTCGAGAACTATGTAGACATGACCCGAGAGACTCCTCGGTCAATATCCAATAGCGGGACCTGGATGCCCATATTGGATCCTACATATTCTACGAAGATCTTATCGTTTGAACCTCAGTGCCAAGGATTCATATAATCCCGTATGTCATTCCCTTTGTCCTTCGGTATGTTACTTGCCCGAGATTCGATCGTCAGTATCCGTATACCTATTTCAATCTCGTTTACCGGCAAGTCTCTTTACTCGTTCCGTAATACAAGATCCCGCAACTTACACTAAGTTACATTGCTTGCAAGGCTTGTGTGTGATGTTGTATTACCGAGTGGGCCCCGAGATACCTTCCGTCACACGGAGTAACAAATCCCAGTCTTGATCCATACTAACTCAACTAACACCTTCGGAGATACCCGTAGAGCATCTTTATAGCCACCCAGTTACGTTGTGACATTTGATACACACAAAGCATTCCTCCGGTGTCAGTGAGTTATATGATCTCATGGTCATAGGAATAAATACTTGACACGCAGAAAACAGTAGCAACAAAATGACACGATCAACATGCTACGTCTATTAGTTTGGGTCTAGTCCATCACGTGATTCTCCTAATGACGTGATCCAGTTATCAAGCAACAACACTTTGTTCATAATCAGAAGACACTGACTATCTTTGATCAACTGGCTAGCCAACTAGAGGCTTGCTATGGACGGTGTTTTGTCTATGTATCCACACATGTAAATGAGTCTTCATTCAATCCAATTATAGCATGGATAATAAACGATTATCTTGATACAGGAATTATAATAATAACTATATTTATTATTGCCTCTAGGGCATAATTCCAACATTTTCCTCTGTGTGCTTCACTTATATCTTTTAGGGCACGGCGGTGCGTGGCTGGGTAGTTGATCTATGCTATGAAAGTAGTCTCAAAAGGGGTAGTTATCCAAAGGATACGAAAACTTCCACCTTCATGTGCATTGAATAGTTAGAGAAGTTTGATTCATCTCAACTAGTTTTGAGTTGTGGTTATGGTAATATTGAAGTTATATTAGTAAGGTGTTATGGATCTAGAAATACTTGTGTTGAAGTTTGTGATTCCCGTAGCATGCACGTACGGTGAACCGCTATGTGATGAAGTCTGAGCATGATTAGTCTATTGATTGTCATCCTTTGTGTGGCGGTCGGGTTCGTGCGATGGTTTATACCTACCAACCCTTCCCCTAGGAGTATGCGTTGAATGCTTTGTTTCGATTACTTATAAAACTTTTGCAACAAGTATATGAGTTCTTCATGAATAATGTTGAGTGCATGGTTTAGATGCACTTTCACCTTCCACCATCACTATCTTCTTTAGTGTCGTGCAACTTTCGCCGGTGCACAAAACCCACCATTAGCCTCCCTCAAAACAGCCACCATACCTACCTACTATGGCTTTTTCAAAGTCATTCCGAGATATATTGCCATGCAACTACCACCATGACATGTGCCACCACGTCTACATTGCCATTGCATGATCATAATTAGCTAGCATGATGTTTCCATTTATGTCTATATCATGCTAGATCATTGTCATGTTACACTACCGAAGGCATCCCATATAGAGTCATCATTGCTCTAAGTTTTGAGTTGTAAGTGTGATGATCATCATTGATGGAGCATTGTCCCATGTGAGGAAATAAAAGAGGCCAAAGATGCCCACCAAAATAAATAAATAAAAATATATAAAAAAAGAGAGGCCAAAGAGCCCATCCAAAAAAAATGAGAGAAAAAGAGAGAAGGGACAATGCTACCATTTTTCCACACTTGTGCATATTAAGCACCATGATCTTCATGATTGAGAGTCTCTCGTTTTGTCACCACCATATAGCTAGTGGGAAATTTTCATTACATAACTTGGTTTGTATATTCCAATGATAGGCTTCCTCAAAATTTGCCTTAGGTCTTCATGAGCAAGCAAGTTGGATGCACACCCACTAGTTTTCTTTAAGAGCTTTCACATACTCTTAGCTCTAGTGCATCATTTGTATGGCAATCCCTACTCATTCACATTGATATCTATTGATGAGCATCTCCACAGCTCATTAATATGCCTAGTTAATGTGATCATCTTCTCCTTGTTTGTCTTGCAACCTCCACCACACTCGACACCACTTATAGTACTAAAACCATGTCTCACGCTCATGTATTGCGTGAGAGTTGAAAAAGTTTGAGAAAGTAAAGGTGTGAAAACAATTACTTGGCCAATACCGGGGTTGTGCATGATTTAAATTCGTTGTGCAATGATGATAGAGCATAGCCAGACTATATGATTTTGTAGGGATAACTTTCTTTTGGCCTTGTTATTTTGAAAGTTCATGATTACTTTGCTAGTTTGCTTGAAGTATTATTGTTTCCATGTCAATAGCAAACTATTGTTTTGAATCTAATGGATCTGAATATTCACGTCACATAGGAGGAGTTACAAAGGACATCTATCCTAGGTAGCGTGAAAGCATCAAAAATTCATTCTTTATCACTTCCCTACTCGAGGACGAGGAGGAGTTAAGCTTGGGGATGCTTGATACGTCTCAAACGTATCTAGAATTTTTTATGGTTTCACGCTGTTATCTTGTCAACTTTGGATGTTTTGTTTACCTTTTATATCTTTTTTGGGACTAACTTATTAACTCAGTGCCAAGTGTCAGTTCCTGTTTTTTCTGCGTTTTTGACTCTTTTCAGATCTGATTTCGGAACGGAGTCCAAATGGAATAAAATCCCCGAAATGATTTTTTCTAGAACAGAAAAAGATCGGGAGGCTTGAGGGCCAAGCAAGTGGGCCCACAGGGAGCCCACAAGCCCTGTTGCCGCGGGCAGGGGGGAGGCCGCGGCAACCAAGCTTGTGGACTCCCTGGCGCTCCCCTGCCCTAGCTCTTTGGCCTACATATTCCCTAAAAATCCAGAAAAAATCAGGGCGTCCACGAAAACACTTTTCCGCCGCCGCAAGCTTCCGTTTCCGCGAGATCTCATCTGGAGACCCTTCCCGGTGCCCTGCCGGAGGGGACTTTGGAGTTGGAGGGCTTCTTCATCAACATCATCGCCCCTCCAATGACTCGTGAGTAGTTCACTTCAGTCCTACGGGTTCATAGTTAGTAGCTAGATGGCTTGTTCTCTCTCTTGGATCTTCAATACAAAGTTCTCCATGATCTTCATGGAGATCTATCCGATGTAATCCTCTTTGGCGGTGTGTTTGTCGAGATCCGATGAATTGTGGATTTGTGATCAGATTATCTATGATACATATTTGAGTCTTTGCTGATTTCTTATATGCATGATCTGATATCCTTGTAAGTCTCTCCGATTCTTGGGTTTTGTTTAGCCAACTAGATCTATGATTCTTGCAATGGGATAAGTGCTTGGTTTTGGGTTCTTACCATGTGGTGACCTTTCCCAGTGACAGTAGGGGCAGCAAGGCACACATCGTGTAGTTGCCATCAAGGGTAACAAGGTGGGATTTGTCGTAGATATGAGATTGTCCATCTAAATCTTGTCATCTTGCTTAAGGCGTTACTCTATTCTTTTGGACTTAATACACTACATGCATGCTGGATAGCGGTCGACGTGTGGAGTAATAGTAGTAGATGCAAAAAGTATCGGTCTACTTGTTTTGGGCGTGATGCCTATAGATATAATAATTGTCATAGATGACGTCACGACTTTGCGCGGTTCTATCAATTGCTCGACAATAATTCGTTCACCCACCGTCTACTTGCTTTCATGAGAGAAGCCACTAGTAAACACTACGGCCCCCGGGTCTATTCACACCTATCGTTTACACCTCCGCTTTTACTTTGCTTTGTTACTTTGTTGCTTTCAGTTCTCACTTGGCAAACAATCTATAAGGGATTGACAACCCCTTCATAGCGTTGGGAGCAAGCTTTTTGTGTTTGTGCAGGCACTTGTGATACTCCTTCACTGGATCGATACCTTGGTTCTCAAAACTGAGGGAAATACTTACCACAGTTGTGCTACATCACCCTTTATGCTTCGAGGGAACACCAACGCAAGGCTCCAAGGCCACGGGCAAATCCTTTGCATATTTGCCTAGGAAGTCCCTAAAGGCGTAGCCGTAGCAGAAGGATTCCTGGTGCCGTTGCTGAGGGGAATCAAGACAAGAACATTCTCCCGTCAGCACGTGTTTCTGGCGCCGTTGGAAGGTCTTTTGTTGCATCAGCAGGGGGAGAGATCCCCCTCCTTCTTCTTCTTCCTTTACCTCCTCCCTAGATGGGAGAAGGGTTTCCCCTCTGGTCCATGGTTTCTATGGCGGCGGAGGGACGAGATTGGATCTCTCTCTCTCTCTCTGTGTGTGTGTGTGTGTGTGTCCTTCTGTTTCTGCGCTCCCTGATTCTGCGTTTCACCGTTTCTTAAATTCCCGGAGATCCGTAACTCCGATTGGGCTGAAATTTCAACACGATTTTCTTCCGGATATTATCTTTCTTGCGGCGTAAGAAGGGCTCCAATCGCCTTAAGGAGTGGCCACAAGCCTGCCTGCCGTGGGCCCACCCCCTGGCCACGGCGACAGGGCTTGTGGGCACTCCGTGCATCGCCTCGCGTTGATTCTTCTTCCAAAAAATCATAAATATTGCAAAAAAATCCCCGTAAATTTTTATTCCGTTTGGACTTCGTTTGGTATGGATATTCTGCTAAACAAAAAACATGCAACAAACAGGAACTGGCACTGGGCACTGGATCAATATGTTAATCCCAAAAATAGTGTAAAAAGTTGCCAAAAGTATATGAAAGTTGTAGAATATTGGCATGAAACAATCAAAAATTATAGATACGACGGAGACGTATCAGCATCCCCAAGCTTAATTCCTGCTCGTCCTCGAGTAGGTAAATGATAAAAAAGATATTTTTTGATGTGGAATGGTACCTAGCATAATCTTGATCATATAATCTAATCATGGCATGAATACTAAAACACGAGTGATTCAAAGCAATAGTCTATCATTTGACATAAAGACAATAATATTTCAAGCATACTAACAAAGCAATCATGTCTTCTCAAAATATCATGGCCAAAGAAAGTTATCCCTACAAAATCATATAGTCTGGCTATGCTCCATCTTCCCCACACAACGTAAATCATGCACAACCCCGATTTTAGCCAAGCAATTGTTTCATACTTTAGTGTTCTCAAACTTTTTCAACTTTCACGCAATACATGAGCGTGAGCCATGGACATAGCACTATAGGTGGAATAGAATATGGTGGTTGTGGAGAAGACAAAAAGGAGGATATAGTCTCACATCAACTAGGTGTATCAACGGGCTATGGAGATGCCCATCAATAGATATCAATGTGAGTGAGTAGGGATTGCCATGCAACGGATGCACTAGAGCTTATAAGTGTAAGAAAGCTCACAAAATAAACTAGTGGGTGTGCACCCAACTTGCTTGCTCACGAAGACCTAGGGAAATTTTGAGGAAGCCCATCATTGGAATATACAAGCCAAGTTATATAATGAAAATTTCCCACTAGTATATGGAAGTGACAACATAGGAGACTCTCTGTCATGAAGATCATAGTGCTATTTGAAGAACAAGTGTGGAAAGAGGATAGTAGCAATTGTCCCTTCTCTCTTTTCTCTCATCATTTTTTTGTGGGCTCTTTGGCCTCTTTTTTTGGTGGCATCTTTGGCCTCTTTTTTATAAATGGGCTTCGCTGGCCTCTTTTATTTCCTCACATGGGACAATGCTCTATTAATGATGATCATCACACTTACAACTCAATACTTAGAGCAATGATGACTCTATATGAAATGCCTTCGGTAGTGTACCGTGACAATGATCTAGCATAGCAATGACATCAAAAAAAATGGACAAGCCATGGAAACATCATGCTAGCTATCTTACGATCATGCAATGGCAATATGGAAGTGGTGGCACATGTCATGAGACGGAACGGTGGTAGTTGCATGGCAATATATCTCGGAATGGCTATGAAAATGCCATAATAGGTAGGTATGCTGGCTGTTTTGAGGAAGGCTATATGGTGGGTGTAATGCACCGGCGAAAGTTGCGCGGTACTAGAGAGGCTAGCAATGGTGGAAGGGTGAGAGTGCGTATAATCCATGGACTCAACATTAGTCATAAAGAACTCACATACTTATTGCAAAAGTCTATTAGTCATCGAAACAAGGTACTACATGGATGCTCCTAGGGGAAAGGTTGGTAGGAGTTAACCATCGCGCGATCCCGACCTCCACACAAAGGATGACAATCAATAAATAAGTCATGCTCCTACTTCATCACATATCGGTTCACCATATGTGCATGCTACGGGAATCACAAACCTTAACACAAGTATTTCTACGAATACACAATTACTCACTAGCATGACTCTAATATCACATATTCATGTCGCAAAACTATTGCAAGGAATCAAACATATCATATTCAGTGATCTACAAGTTTTATGTAGGATTTTATGACTAACCATGTGAATGGACAACTCCTGTTAACTCTCTAAATAGGTAAGTGAAGCATGAGAGTTTAATTCTTTCTACAAAATATATGCCCCGCTCTAACAAATATAAGTGAAGCAAAAGAGCATTCTACAAATGGCGGTTTTCTATGTGTAGGGAAACAGGCAATCCAAACTTCAAAAGATATAAGTGAAGCACAAGAAGCATTCTACAAAGCCAACCAAGGACTATCTCATACCAGCATGGTGCATAAAAGAAAAAGGAAAAATAAACACAAAAGACGCTCCAAGCATTTGCACATATCATGTGACGAATTAAAATATAGCTTCGAGTAAAATTACCGATAGATTGTAGACGAAAGAGGGGATGCCTTCCGGGGCATCCCCAAGCTTAGACGTTTGAGTCTTCCTTGAATATTACCTTGGGGTGCCTCGGGCATCCCCAAGATTAGGCTCTTGCCTCTCCTTATTACTTCATCCATCGTGCTCTCACCCAAAACTTGAAAACTTCAATCACACAAAACTCAACAAAACTTCGTGAGATCCGTTAGTATAATAAAATAAATCACCACTTCAAGTACTGTTGTGAACTCATTATAAATTGATATTAGCATTATATATACTGTAATCCAACTTCACCATGGTTCATACCCCCCGATACTACCCATAGATTCATCAAAATAAGAGAATAATTCATAGAAAACAGAATCTGTCAAAACAGAACAGTCTGTAGCAATCTGTATATTCCGTATACCTCTGATATCTCAAAAAATCTGAAAAATTACGAACGTCTGGAAAATTTTCATATCAACCAGCAGCAAAAAGAATCAACTCAAAAGCTCTTCCAGAATGAAAATAAAAATAATTGTGTAGCAGAAAGTTTCTGTCTTTTCTCAGCGTGATCAAACAACTATCACCCAAACTAATCGTAAAGGCTTTACTTGGCACATTATTTTTAAAAACACAAATAAATTGTGCAAGGGGATAATTATTTTTGTGAGAAACTTCCATAAAAAATTCTACATAGTTTCCATGAGCATGAACACAAGTGTTCAAGGTCGACCCTCACTTCCGCAATGCATCACCTTTCAATCACTTCTCTTTTTGAAAAAGTTTTAAGTTCCCCTCTATTTATTTATTTTTAAACTAAATAAAAGCACTCAACAGAAATAAATGACTCTCTAAAACTTCCGGGTTGTCTCCCAGGCAGCGCTTTCTTTAAAGCCATTAAGCTAGGCATAAAGTGCTCAAGTAATGGATCCACCCGGATCCCAAGGTATATCAAAGCCAATTTTAATTAACAATGATTTGAAATTTAGTAGTGAGCACAAAGTAACATATATCAAGCAATGACGAAGTCTAACTCTCTTCCTATGCATTGGCATGTCATAAAAGAACAATTCATGCACACCAAGTAAAGGCCAATACATAGCATAAGCCGTTTCTTGCAATTTTATCGTATTGGAAACATAGAGAGGTGGAGATGTACTTCCTCTTTCATAATAATTGCAAGTAGGAGCACCAAGCCCATGCATATTATATTCATCAAAATTATCATGTTTAACATAAGGGACTATAGATAGCTCATCTTCATAAGCATCATTCATATTGGCATCATGGCCACAAGCATAGCAAGCATCAAGTTCATCAAAAAGGGATATTTCAAACGAATCCAAGGGATCATAGCATTCATCCTTCGGTAAGAACGAAGGGAAATTAAATAATGTATGAGTACAAGAGTTACTCTCATTAGAAGGTGGACACGGATAGCTAGTCCACTCTTCCTCCTTTTGTTCTTCGCTCTCCTCTTCATCTTTTTCATCTAATGAGATCACAATTTCAGCATTTTCTTCTTCCATAGTTTCCTGCAAAATAATAGTCTCTTCTTGGGAAGCATAGGATTTCTCCTTAAATCATTCAATATGGGCATTATATTCATAATTAGTATAACAATAACGAAGCATAGCCAAATTTTCAGATCGGTAAGGAGCATCATCATTATCATCACACCTTTTAAACAGAGCCTCAATTTCATAAGCACCCATGAAAGCAACAAATCTTCTATTTGATCCACATCATAGTAATCATGTATACCATTAGCATAAGAAGCCAAGGTTCTATGATCATTAAATTCACAAGAAAAGGGAAGGTGTGGAGCCTTCATCCTAGAGTAACAAGTAACACCATATCTCTTGCATAGTTCCCAAGCATACCATTTCAACAAATGGATTTGATCCCATAAAAGTTTCCCTTTTTGAGTCAAGCGATAATACCTAAAGTATTCGCATTGATCCAACGTGTATCCCATTGTATAATTGAATGGGGCTTTCTCAGGATTATTAAAGAAGTGCATAATATTTTCCACATAACGAGCCTTGAGGGTTTTAGGAGGTTCCCCATTGTGACAGCCCGAGACCGACGTTCGAGTAGATTCCCCTTTATTTCCGTTTTCGTTGTGTGATTAGTCTTATTTGTTACATCGTCATTTAGTTTGCATCATCGCATCATGCATGGCATCATGTCAACTGTGTGTTGTCGGTGTTGATGCTGCGCCGTGTTGTTGCTTGTGAGTGTGGCGTTGTTCGTTGGCGTGACGAGAGTGGGTGCTACAGAGCCGATTCAAACCCTGTTGCACCGCGGATCTAAAACCTCCTCTCCCCTCTTATCTCGTTTTTGTGGTTTTGCTAAAGTTCAGTTTTAACCCCCTTCAAAAGATTCGTCTTCTTTTAAAAGGTCCTTTTATTAAATGTGGGGCAACCCCTCTGGTTTTTCTTTATTTTTCCTTTTGTTTATTTTCAAAACTAGAGTCTCATTTTATTTGTAAAAGGGGTTTTATTTTATTCTTTTGTAAAAAGGGTTTTTATTTTATTCTTCAACAAAAGGTTTCATTTTTATTCTTTTAAAAAATGCCCAATCTATTTTATAGTTGGGGTTTGTTTTTAAAGGTGTCAAAAGTATTTTATTTTATTTTATTTTATTTTGTAAAATTCTTTTTTGTGTGTGTGTGTGTTTTCTGTTTTAAAAGGGAAAAAACCAAAAGGCAAAAAAAGGAGAGGGAGCCAACCGGCTAGGCCCAGCAGGCCACCTACCGGTCCCTGCTGACCTAGCGATCCAACCCGATCTCTCGATCCCCCTCGCGCCGTCTTCCCCCTCGCACACCCTCCTCCTCCGCCCGATTCCCATGGCCTCACGCAGCCTTCCCCTCCAGCCGATCCCCTCGCTCTCCCCTCCGTCAGCCCGTGCCGCCAATCCCCTAGGCCGCCGTGCTAGCTGCGCCATGGCCCCGATCCCCTCTTCACCGAGCCCCCTGCCCGCGTGCTCTGGCCCGCGTCCAGAGCTCCACCCCGCGCGCCATGGCCTCTCCTCGCCTCCCGGCGCCACCAGCAGCCGGTGCCCCGTGCGCCGCCATGCTCGACCGCCTCGTCCTCGGCCTCAGCAGCCCCGTGTTCGCCTTCCCCGAGATGCCCGCCGCCGGCACCCTTGGCCTCGCCTCGCTGCTCGCTGGCGCCGCCCCGCCGCTGTGACCTCGTACTCGCCCTGGCGCCAGCTCGCCTCGCCTTGACCCGGTGCGCTGCCTGCCGAAGCTGTTGCCGCATGCTGCTTCCCCTGCCGTTTTGTTAGCTTGCCGTTTTGCTACCTGTAGTTGCTAGGCTGCATGCCGAGTTAGGTGCTGCCGCTATTGCTTGCTCATTGTTGTTGTTGTACATGCTACTAGGTTTGCTGCCGTTTTTCTTGCCTGTTGCCTCTTGCCCAAGCCGAGCCCGATGGTGCCTGTCCCTGTTGCCTGCGCATGTCGTTGCTGTCTGATGTGTTTTGCTGCTTGGAGATGCTTGTTGTGCATGTTGCCGTTGTTGTCCCGATTAGCTGCTACTAAGCTTGCCTGTTGCTGCTGTCGCTTTGCCTTGTCATGCTTGATGCCTTGCTAGCTGCCGCTGCTTATTGTTGTAGCTGCCATATAGGTTTAGTTGCTTGCTTGCCCTGCTTGCCGTGTTGTTTGCACGTGCTGCCGCCTGCGTCGCCGCATGCACCATCCCCGTCGACGTCGATTCGACGAGTTCACAAGTACCATGACGTCCTCGACGACTCCCGGAAACAAGTTCGACTACCGTCGCCGAAGATCGTGAACCACTACCATCGAGCGAAAACCATCCCGACTACCATCGACAAGACCGAGTACCTCGACTTCCACGACGACCACGACTTCCACGACGTCCGCTACGAACCGATCCGCTCCAATATGCACGCGTCGAAGGTATACCGATGAGACATTGTCGTGACCGTGTTCATGTGATGTATGAGTTGTATCGTGTGTTGCACTGTATGTTGGCCGTTGCACATTGTGTTCCTCTTTCGTTGTGCCCTCGACACATGGGAACCAGGTAACCGGGATCACCCCATCGTTATTTTAGCGTTCCTGCACGCGCTCCCTATACGTTGTGTAGCGACCCGACTCAATACGAGTCAAGCCTCTGGTGTTTCAGTACCATCCCAAGATCATGCTGGTACACACTCAGTACATCAATGTATATATCAAGAGTTCAATCACACAGCTTTATTAATCAAAATATCATATCGAGTACTTTATTACAATAATGAATTACAATAAAGTGGCTGAAGGCCATCTCATGAGATATCTAACGAAGACTAGCGGAAGCATCAGGTAGACAAGTCCATCCGACTCCAGGGCATGTCGTTGAGCGTAGATCGTAGCCTCACTACTGGTCGGAAAAGTACTCTGCAACATGATACGTTGCAGCTGTGTAGGTCAGCATATGGAATATGTCGGCAAGTCATCAAAGAGAGGGAAAAAATAATAACCAACTATCTCTACATGCATATTTGGCAGGTGGGGCTATAAGTTTTAGCATAAAGCCAATTTTCTCCTACAACAAGAGGGGTTGAAAGCAAAATATTACTACATTGGTTGTTGTTAACGAGATGGTTCCACCAACCAATACTCGTACCCGAGTTGTTGTTAATTCCCACATCATTATTAAGTTGTGTCGAGAGTTCAGGGAAAATTTCAATGCCTTCGGCTCAAGTTGTCCATGACAGTGGACACGGCTAATCGATTAGGTTTGGGCACTCTGCAGAGTTTTGCACACGTTCCCCACAAGATTTGATCGCCTCCGAGTATGTCCTCGCACTTCAGGGTGTTTGAAGACCGGATGATCAAAACATGGTCTTTCAACGGGTCCCTCTGAATCCATGTCGGTGCCCATCCATTCCTACCATTCTTCTACATCTGCTAGCACCGCCTATCTAGAGTCGCCGTGTTGTCCGACCAAGCTAGAGCCCATAATGACTTGTGGCTGAGCAGGTAAGCCTTGGGTTTTGAAGCCTCCATCCGTCCCTTCGAGCCTGGGTGAAGCTTTCCGCAAGATGTCATGGCCGTCTCCAGCATCCCGGGGTCGTCCACTGGTTTCTCCAGGGAGCCCGTCAAACCGTCCTTCACCCAGAGTTGCATTTCTTCACGGGGTCTTGAAAATCTTGTCCTAACCAATCTTGGTTATTAATCATCCTCGCATCACTCGTGTTAAGCACTCAACCAAAATCCTGTCTACTCAAGCATAGCAATATGAAATTTGTCGTCACGGGCCAAGTATCTGGGTTGTTGTGTGCCTACCACATGATACTACAACCTATACTAAAATTTCCAAGTACCTACGCAGCATGCAATTGGGCAAAGAAAGGTGAAACTACCATGCATAGAAAAACATAGGAGATAGTATGATCAAAATGACTTGCCTTGATGATAGTTGTCTTGATCGAGCGCTTCTAAGTAACAAGCTTCGCACTCCGGGTGATTTACCAATACAAACAAATACACACCATAAGCACTACAATCATCAACAAGTAAAATAACATCACATGTATAAAATAGCTATGGCCTAAGTGAAAGAATTCACTTCACCTAAATAAGGCAGAAATTGTTTCTGTTAAAACCCCAAGTAAAAATATTTAAAAAAAATCGAACCTTATACCACAGTAAGATATAATCACTAGGAAGCAGTAGCAAAAAGAATCAAATAAAAATCATTTTTTAAACTCCTGGAATAAGCAAAACAAGGTTTAAACTAAATCTGATGTAATTAAAATTTTAAAATTTCAAACATAGACAAATTATATGTTTTTTAAAACAACAGAAAAATTGTGATCTACTGGAAAAGGAATCAACCTCATTGGATCTCAATATCAAAAGTTATGATCAAAACAACATTCGAACTTTCTCCGTTTTGGGAATTAAACAGAGAAAGGATAAATTGATTCTAACGGGCAGGGGTACACGTGTCTCTCTCTGGTTGGTTGGGGGGGTGTTTGTTGCGAGAGTTACTAGCAAACGGCCAAAATCTAATAGAAATCGCTTCGGCTAAGTAATGTAAATAGAAAACCGAGCGGTTTTCTTAACTAAACCGAAAGGGTATCGGGGCTTCTAATCTACCGCATTGAATTTAGATGGGGGTGGACTCACAAAGGGTGGCGGTGCTCCGGCGAGCTTCTACGGCGAGCCGAGGCGGAGGGTGGTCGGGGACGCGGCTACGGTGGCCTCCGACGGCGGCTGAGAGGTCGGGGAGGTTGCGGGGCTTCTCCCCCGTCGTTCTGCGGCGGCGGCGAGGCGAGTGGAAGCTCCGTGCGGCGGGAGGAGTGGGCTGGGGTTCGGCCGAGCTCTAAGATCCGGCGAGCTCGCGTGGGGGTGGCGTGGGGGCTCGGGAAGGGTGGCGGGGTGGCGGAACGGGGCGAGGGGAGGGCCGGGGCGGCGGGTATTTATAGGGGAGAGGGGGGCACCGAGGAGGGAAGGAGATCGGGGCGAGGAGAGAAATCCGGCGAGGTCTCGGCTCTGTCGGCCATGGAAGGAAGGGGAGGGAGAGAGAAGAAGGGAAAGGGAGGAAGAAGGAGGCCGTCGGGGGTGGGGTTGGACGGGGGGTCCCACGGGTCAGCGAGGGGGGCTCGGGTAGGCTCGGTCGATTTGACCGAAAAGGAAAGGGGTGAAAGGATCCCGGGCCACGGGATTTGGGCCGAACTAAATCGCGCCCAGGGTGCTTTCCATTTTTTTTTTTTAAAACTTCCCTGATTTTGTATTTTTCCAAAAGCAGCAAGTAATAAAGATAAAAAGGAAACAAAATAAATATTAAACATAGGGGTATTATATACCAAAATTTTCAGAAAAAAATCTCTACACGATTAACATTTTTCCAAGGCAAAAATAAAAACTTTAAAAAAATGTTTTTTCAGAAAAACCCCTTATGCTATATTTTCTTTTTTTCAAATTATTTTCTCCATAAATTCTGGTTTTTTCTTGGCTCAAAATAATTTCAAAAATGCCTCACATTGTGGAGGGTCATTTTCCTCCGCTCTTTCTTGCTTGCAGTAATTTATTTCCCGGCACTTATCGTGTGAAGAAAACAAATAGAAATGCAAAAGAAAAATTTGAAAGAATTCAAACGCAAAACTTTATTGCAAACAAAATGCATAGATTCTTAGCTACATTTGTAAAACATTCCAAATTAGGAAATTTGGGAAGTTACAAACCTACCCACCTTAAGATGAATCTCGCCCTCGAGATTCGGGTTGGCTAGAAAATAGGTGCGGGTGGTCTCGACGAAGATCTTCTTCTCGCTCCCAGGTGGCTTCTTCCTCGGTGTGGTGGCTCCACAACACCTTGCAGAACTTGATGATCTTGCTGCGGGTAACTCTGTTGGCAGTCTCGAGGATCCTGACGGGTTACTCCTCATACGTCAGATCACTATCAAGCTGTATGGCCTCTAGGGGCACTGTATCTCTCAACGAAACATCAGCCATCTCAGCGTGGCATTTCTTCAACTGGGAAACATGGAAGACATCGTGAACTCCGGACAATCCTTCCGGCAGTTCTAGTTTATAAGCAACTTCGCCTCTACGTTCAAGAATGTTGTAGGGGCCAATGAATCGGGGTGCTAACTTTCGTTTTACACCAAATCTCTTGATTCCTCGAAGTGGAGACACCCGAAGATAGGCTCGATCTCCCACTTCGTATGTTACTTCCTTGCGTTTGCTGTCGGCATAACTTTTCTGCCTGGACTGAGCTATCTTGAGTCGGTCACGAATCAGCTTGACCTTCTCTTCAGAATCTCGGATAAGGTCGGGACCAAAAAGTTGTCGGTCTCCAACTCCATCCCACATCAACGGTGTTCTGCACCTCCTTCCGTATAGGGCTTCGAAAGGGGCCATCTTCAGACTGGTCTGATAGCTGTTGTTGTATGAGAACTCGGCATAAGGCAAATTGTCATCCCAACTAGACCCATAGTCTAGTGCGCAAGCTCTCAACATGTCCTCCAGAATCTGATTGACTCTCTCGGTCTGTCCATCTGTCTGTGGGTGAAAAGTTGTACTGAACTCCAATCTCGTTCCCAAGGTTTCATGTAGTTGGTGCCAAAATTTTGATGTGAACTGAGTCCCTCTATCTGACACAATACTCTTCGGTACTCCATGCGGACATACGATCCTGGTCATATATATCTTGGCCAGCTTGGCACTCGTGTAAGTAGTCTTCACGGGAATGAAGTGAGCTACCTTGGTGAAACGATCGACCACAACCCAAATAGAATCATAGCCAGAACAGGTCCTGGGTAATCCTGTGATGAAGTCCATACCAAGCTTTTCCCATTTCCACTCGGGTATCGGCAGAGGTTGAAGCAAACATGCTGGCTTCTGATGCTCGGCTTTTACTCGCGGACAAACATCGCATATTGCTACAAACTCGGCAATGTCTTTCTTCATTCCTGTCCACCAGAAACTTTCTTTCAGATCCAGATACATTTTGGTGTTGACGGGGTGTATCGAGTACGGGGAATCATGGGCCTCCTGAAGTATCAACTTCGTGAGTTCGGGATCATTGGGTACATAAATGTGATCCTCAAACCATAAAGTTCCGTGCTCATCCTCACGAAAACCTTTAGCCTTCCCGTCTTTCATTTTCTGCTTAATCTCAGCTATCTCCTTGTCTGATTTCTGTGCTTCGCGGATCTTTTCTGTCAAAGTGGACTGAATTTCCAGTGTGGCTACAAATCCTCTTGGAACTATTTCCAATTTGAGCTCTCGGAGATCATCGGCTAAATCCTGGGGTAATCCTCCTGCTATGAGTGTGTTCACATAACTCTTGCGGCTCAACGCATCGGCTACAACATTTGCCTTGTCTGGGTGATAATGCAATCTCATGTCATAATCCTTGATCAATTCTAGCCATCGCCTCTGTCTAAGGTTAAACTCCTTCTGCGTGAAGATATATTTCAGGCTCTTGTGATCAGTGTAAACATCACAACTATTTCGGATCAGGAAACGTCTCCAGGTCTTGAGAGCGTGCACTACGGCTGCTAGCTCCAAGTCATGCGTGGCATAATTCAACTCATGGGGTCTGAGCTGTCTAGATGCATAGGCTACAACCTTACCTTCTTGCATGAGCACTCCTCCGAGTCCTTGACGAGAAGCGTCACAGTAAACCTGGAAATCATTCCGAATGTCCGACAATATCAGCACTGGGGCTGTAACCAGACGTTTCTTCAACTCTTGAAAACTAGATTCACATTCCTCAGTCCAAACATACTTGGACTCCTTCTTCAACAACTCTGTCATGGGCTTGGCGATCTTTGAGAAATTCTCAATGAACCTCCGGTAATATCCGGCAAGTCCGAGGAAACTGCGGATCTCCTTCACTGAAGTGGGTGCTACCCATTCGGTGACTGCTGCGACCTTGGCAGGGTCCACTGCTATTCCTTCTCCTGAAATGACGTGTCCGAGGAATCCGACTTCCTTCAACCAAAATTCACATTTGCTAAACTTTGCATATAGCTGATGCTCTTGAAGTTTCTCCAGAACTAGACGCAGATGCTCCTCGTGTTCCTCCTCGTTCTTGGAGAATATCAGTATGTCATCGATGAACACCACGACAAACTTGTCCAAGTATTCCATAAATACCTTGTTCATCAGGTTCATAAAATATGCCGGAGCATTAGTAAGTCCAAATGACATGACCGTGTACTCATACAAGCCGTACCGAGTGGTGAAGGATGTCTTGGGTATATCATGTTCACGAACCTTCAGCTGATGATACCCAGATCGAAGATCGATCTTAGAGAATATGCGGGTTCCAACTAACTGGTCAAAGTGATCATTGATCATCGGCAAGGGGTACTTGTTCTTGATGGTCACCTCGTTCAATGCACGATAATCGACAACCATTCTCAAGGACTTATCCTTCTTTTCAACCAAGAGCACTGGGGCTCCCCAAGGTGAAGAACTTGGGCGAATATACCCTTTGTCCAACAACTCCTTAATTTGCTTCTTGATTTCTACCAAGTCATTTGCGGGCATCCGATAGGGTCTCTTGGATATCGGGGTTGTTTCGGGTAATAGCTCAATCAGGAACTCAATCTCTCTATCAGGTGGCATGCCCGGCAATTCCACCGGAAATACATCTGGGTATTCTGGTACAATCGGTACTTCCTCCTGGACTACTCCCGTGAGAGAGTTTACTCGTTTACTCCGTGTCGGGCGCTGAGACACGTACTTAATCCGCTTTTGCTCGAGGGTGGTGAGCAAAATAGACTTAAGGGCACAATCAATATTCCCTTCGTACTTGGCCAACCAATCCATGCCTAGGATTACATCCAATCCCTGAAACTCTAATACGATGAGGTCGGTGGGAAAATTATGGTTCCCGATGTTGAGACTCAAAGCATGGCATCCTATCCCGGCTGTCATCATGCCTCCTGGGGAACTGACCTTAATAGGCTGGCTGAGGGTTCTAGTTGGCAAACTATACTTTTCCACAACTACCCTTGATATGAATGAATGTGTTGCACCAGAATCAAAAAGTACCAATATTGGACGTGAATTTAGCAAAAACTTACCAACCACGGTATCGGGGTGATCATAGATCTCTTCAACATCAATGTGATTCACCTGAGCTCGAGGAAAAGGATTGGGCTTCTTTGCTGCAGAGTTGTCATTGCCGTTTCCATTTCCCTGCTTGTTCTAGGGACATTCAGTAGCATAGTGTCCCGTCTTCTGACACTTGAAGCAGGTGATGTGATTCAGATCCTTCTGAGCTGGAGTTGAATGATGCTGAGTGCTAGTACCGCCATTCTTGAAGTTGCTGTTGTTGCGGTGGTTCCCATTTCCTCCATGGTTGTGGCCTCCATGGTTGTGCACTGGGTGGTTATGCTGGACGTGTCCTCCAAACTTACCAGATCCAGTCCCGGTATTCCCTGAATAGGGGGTGTAGCGAGGCTTCTGCTGAGTGCCGGAGTTGAACTTTCCATTGCCATACTTCCGCTTGCGGTTCTCCATCTGCTGATGTTTCCCCTCCAAGATGAGGGCCTTATCTACCAGCTCCTGGTAGTTGTTGAAGTTAGCTACAGTCAGCTGAATGCTCTGCTTATCATTTAGTCCCTCCAAGAACTTTTCCTCGTTGGCCGCATCATCGGCCACATCTCCAGGTGCATAACGGGCGAGCATGCTGAATTCATCGACATACTGAGCCACAGAGCGATTTCCCTAGCGTAAGTTGCGGAACTCACACTTCTTCAGACTCATTGCACCAGCTGAGACATGTGTGGTCGGAAGGCTTGCTTGAACTGCTCCCAAGTGACTCCAGCAATGGGGTATGTGGTGGTGTAGTTCTCCCACCATGCAGGTGCAGGGCCTTCAAGTTGATGCGCGGCAAAGCGCACCTTCTCAGCTTCAGTACAACCAGTAGTGATAAGTTCCCGCTCCATCTTGCGGAGCCAATCATCTACCACAATGGGCTCAATGTTGCTGGAGAAAGTCGGAGGGTTCAACCTCAGGAAACGGGTGAGATTGTCGGCCTGGGTGGATGATGGTTGTTGTTATTGTTCTGGTTCTGGATGATCAGCTTCATTAGGGTATTCTGCTGCTAAATCAACTTAGTGAGTTCCGGCGGAAAGTTGGAAGCAGGGGCACGTCTCGGAGGCATCTGATGTTTGTAGAGGGGTGAGATTAGCATAGAACAATGGTCTAAAGAGTAATTACACTACCCATAAGAAATGCAACAAACAAGTATCACACCACACATTTTATTCAATACCATCACCAAAGGTTCACACACGGGGATACAAAATTCGATAACCTAAACATCGGCCTAAGCGTTTAACGATAAGATAAATTTGGTGGTCTAGTCTAAGTGTCCTCCTCAGAAAAGCATGGTGGTGGGTCCTTCGGTGGAGCTTTCTTCATAGTCTTCCTCATTGCTGATCAAGGGGGCTATGTCACCTTCGGGATGAAGGTTCTCGCCCATGTCCAGTTCCTCCTCCAGGTATGTGACTCGAGTCTTCAACTTCTCGATCCTCTCCAAAAAGTCCTTCACCTCCAATTCGTGCTCATAGTGGGCTTCCCGGGCTGCTTCTTCGAGTTTGAGTTCGCGGAGCGACAGTTGCTTGATCTTCCTGGCGTCCTTGATCACACGATGCTCCAGAGTGCCGATGTGCTTCTCCAAGGTCTGGCATAGAACAGGAGAGCGTCCTTGGTCTTGCTTGAGATGATTTCTCCATCTTCTCATCTCCGGGATACCGTGAATAGGTCCGGTGAAATAGGGCAGCCTCTGTACACTTCCTTGATACGTCCGAGTGCACAATGGACCGCCATGTCCCTTCCGAGAATCTAGTTGGGTGCGATGAACTTGAAGTCCACTGGCTCAGTGCGCGGCTCGAATGTCCTTCCGGGAACGTGCACCTCAATCCTGTAGCGTGAATCCTCCGGGTAAGATGAAGTAGGCTTCCCTGTGATAGTCGGCAGAGCAATCCTCAAGTCCTTGGTGATCTGTATCAGATCCTTTCCTAAAGGCATAGTGGCGTCGGGCTGGCAAAACTCCGTGAACTTAACGGGGATGAAGGTGGCCATCTAAAACATTGAAAAATCGGAGAGAGAAGTCAGAAATGATCAGAAGAGGAAATAGAGGATTTATAGACATAAGAAAATAGTTTTCTTCCTAAGGCTTTTCCATTCCTAGAGGTTACGTCCTACGGTCAGCGTGTGCTCTGAATACCATTTCTGTAGCGACCCGACTCAATACGAGTCAAGCCTCTGGTGTTTCCGTACCATCCCAAGATCATGCTGGTACACACTCAGACATCAATGTATATATCAAGAGTTCAATCACACAGCTTTATTAATCGAAATCTCATATCGAGTACTTTATTACAATAATGAATTACAATAAAGTGGCTGAAGGCCATCTCATGAGATATCTAACAAAGACTAGCGGAAGCATCAGGTAGACGAGTCCATCCGACTCCAGGGCATGTCGTTGAGCGTAGATCGTAGCTTCACTCCTGGTCGGAAAAGTACTCTGCAACATGATACGTTGCACCCGTGTAGGTCAGCATATGGAATATGCCAGCCAGTCATCAAAGAGAGGGGGGGAAATAATAACCAACTATCTCTACATGCATATTTGGCAGGTGGGGCTATAAGTTTTAGCATAAAGCCAATTTTCTCCTACAACAAGAGGGGTTGAAAGCAAAATATTACTACATTGGTTGTTGTTAACAAGATGGTTCCGCCAACCAATACTCGTACCCGAGTTGTTGTTAATTCCCACATCATTGTTAAGTTGTGTCGAGAGTTCAGGGAAAATTTCAATGCCTTCGGCTCAAGTTGTCCATGACCGTGGACACGGCTAATCGATTAGGTTTGGGCACTCTGCAGAGTTTTGTACACGTTCCCCACAAGATTTGATCGCCTCCGAGTATGTCCTCACACTTCAGGGTGTTTGAAGACCGGATGATCAAAACATGGTCTTTCAACGGGTCCCTCTGAATCCCTGTCGGTGCCCATCCATTCCTACCGTTCTTCTACATCTGCTAGCATCGCTTGTCCAAAGTCGCCGCGTTGTCCAACCAAGCCAGAGCCCATAATGACTTGTGGCTGTGCAGGTAAGCCTTGGGTCTTGAAGCCTCCATCCGTCCCTTCGAGCCTGGGTGAAGCTTTCCGCAAGATGTCATGGCCGTCTCCAGCATCCCGGGGTCGTCCACTGGTTTCTCCAGGGAGCCCGTCAAACCGTCCTTCACCCAGAGTTGCATTTCTTCACGGGGTCTTGAAAATGTTGTCCTAACCGGTCTTGTTTATTAATCATCCTCGCATCACTCGTGTTAAGCACTCAACAAAAATCCCGTCTACTCAAGCATAGCAATATGAAATTTGTCGTCCCGGGCCAAGTATCGGGGTTGTTGTGTGCCTACCACATGATACTACAACCTATACTAAAATTTCCAAGTACCTACACAGCATGCAATTGGGCAAGGAAAGGTGAAACTACCATGCATAGAAAAACATAGGAGATAGTATGATCAAAATGACTTGCCTTGATGATAGTTTCCTTGATCGAGCGCTTCTAAGTAACAAGCTTCGCACTCCGGGTGATCTACCGATACAAACAAATACACACCATAAGCACTACAATCATCAACAAGTAAAATAACATCACATGTATAAAATAGCTATGGCCTAAGTGAAAGAATTCACTTCACCTAACTAAGGCAGAAATTGTTTCTGTTAAAACCCCAAGTACAATAGTTAAAAACATTTTAAACTTATACCACAGTAAGATATAATCACTAGGAAGCAGTAGCAAAAAGAATCAAATAAAAATCATTTTTTAAACTTCTGGAATAAGCAAAACAAGGTTTAAACTAAATCTGATCTAATTCAAATTTTAAAATTTCAAACATAGACAAACTATATCTTTTTAAAAACTACAGAAAACTTGTGATCTACTCGAAAAAGAATCAACCTCATTGGATCTCTAGATCAAACGTTATGATCAAAACAACATTGGAACTTTCTCTGTTTGGGAATTAAACAGAAAAAGAAGAAATTGATTCAAACGGGCAAGGGTACATGTGTCTCTCTCTGGTTGGTTGGGGGGTGTTTGCTGCGAGAGTTACTAGCAAACGGCCGAAATCTAATAGAAATCGCTTCGGCTAAGTAATGTAAATAGAAAACCAAGCGGTTTTCTTAACTAAACCGAAAGGGTATCGGGGCTTCTAATCTACCGCGTTGAATTTAGATCGAACGGCTCAGGAGAGATGGGGTGGACTCACAGAGGGTGGCGGTGCTCCGGCGAGCCGAAGCGGAGGGTGGTCGGGGACGCGGCTCTGGTGGCCTCCGGCGGCGACTGAGAGGTCGGGGAGGTTGCGGGGCTTCTCCCCCGTCGTTCTGCGGCGGCGGCGAGGCGAGGGGAGGCTCGGGCGGCGGGGGGAGTGGGTTGGGGTTCAGCCGAGCTCGAAGCTCCGGCGAGCTCGCGTGGGGGCGACGTGGGGGCTCGGGTAGGGTGGCGGGGTGGCGGAACGGGGCGAGGGGAGGGCTGGGGTGGCGGGTATTTATAGGGGAGAGGGGGCGCCGAGGAGGATAGGAGATCGGGGCGAGGAGAGAAATTCGGCGAGGTCTCGGCTCTGTCGGCCATGGAAGGAAGGGGAGGGAGAGAGAAGAAAGGAAAGGGAGGAAGACGGAGGCCGTCAGGGGTGGGGTCGGACGGGGGGGTCCCATGAGTCAGCGAGGGGGGCTCGGGTAGGCTCGGTCGGTTTGACCGAAAAGGAAAGGCTGAAAGGATCCCGGGCCAAGGGATTTGGGCCGAACTAAATCGCGCCCAGGGCGCTTTCCATTTTTTTTAAAAGAACTTCCCTGATTTTGTATTTTGTTCAAAAGCAGCAAGTAATAAAGATAAAAAGGAAACAAAATAAATAATAAACATAGGGGTATTATATACCAAAATTTTCAGAAAAAAAATCTCTACACGATTAACATTTTTCCAAGGCAAAAATAAAAACTTTAAAAAAATGTTTTTTCAGAAAAAACCCCTTATGCTATATTTTCTTTTTTTTCAAATTATTTTCTCCATATATTCTGGTTTTTTCTTGGCTCAAAATAATTTCAAAAATGCCTCACATTGTGGAGGGTCATTTTCCTCCGCTCTTTCTTGCTTGCAGTAATTTATTTCCCGGCACTTCTCGTGTGAAGAAAACAAATAGAAATGCAAAAGAAAAATTTGAAAGAATTCAAATGCAAAACTTTATTGCAAACAAAATGCATAGATTCTTAGCTACATTTCTAAAACATTCCAAATTAGGAAATTTGGGATGTTACACGTTGACACGATAACTCGTTGTGCGTCGGGATAGGAACGTTGCCGTGGCATCGTTTCCGATTTTGCCGCCATGGTTCCCTCTCGCTCGCCGTGGCGACATATGCTTCTTCCCCTTCTTGCCGTGATGTTGGTGAACTTGCATGCAAGACGCATTCATGGCATATATCGTCTGTTGCATGCCTCCTGTGTCGTAGCTCCGGTCTATGCTCCGCGTGTTAACCGACTAGGATGCCATGTAGGATCATCGCTTCACCCTTGCCATGTTAACAACAATTAAATAGTGCCGTGTAAATAATCGGGAGTGAACTAAATGAGTAATCGTGGAGTTTCGTCGATATGTAACTCGTTGCATATCGAGCTTCACTTAATGTGTAGTGTTTGCGTGAGGTGAATTGCCATGCCATCCCTTGCATTTTAACCTGTTCATGCATCATATTAGGATTTGCATCATGTTGTGCATCGTGTGGTGAATATTTGTGTTGATGTTTGTTTCCGGTTTGCTTCATCTTGATAGAGTTCCGCAAGCGTGTCGGAATGTGAGGACCCGTTCGACTATGTTGGTTCGCCGACTCCTCTGAGTTGTTCTTCTTCCAAGCGGGATCTCACGCAAGATGACCATTTCCCCAGATACCATTACTATCATTGCCATGCTAGTTTTATCGCTTTTATCGATTATGTCTCGTTGCCTACCACATGTTAAATATCAGCCTCTCAACAATGCCATGATTACCTTCAACCTGTTCAACCTAGCAAACCACTGATTGGCAATGTTACCGCTTGCCTAACCACGTTGTTAAAGTTGCTAGTTGCAGGTGCAGTTGCTTCCATGTGACAACATGGGTTCCTTGTTATATCACCATATTTAAATGCTATTTAATTTAATGCACCTATATACTTGGTAAAAGGTGGAAGGCTCGGCCTTTCTAGCCTCGTGTTTTGTTCCACCTTTGCCCCCTTAGTTTCGGCTACCGGTGTTATGTTCCATAAACGAGCGCTCCTAACACGATCGGGGTTGTTATGGGGACCCCCTTGATAATTCGTTTTTGTAGCGACCCGACTCAAAACGAGTCAAGCCTCCGTGTATCTGTGCCATCCCTGGATCAGTATGCTGGCACACACAGTACATCAATGTATATATCAAAGTTCAATCACATGTAAATAGCGGAAAAATGATATATACCTTAAATATCTCAGCGGAAACAGTCAAGGGAGTGGAGTCCCAAATAACACCAACGGCAGGTTGAGTGCGGGCCGTAATCCTGAATCGTACTCTTACTCGTCGAGGAAAATATCTGCAACATAAGACGTTGCAGCCGTGTAGGTCAGCATAATGAATATGCCGGCAAGTCACAAAAGAGAGGGGTAAAATATCATATATACTATATGCATATATGGCAGGTGGGGCTGTAAGTTTTTAGCGAAAAGCAAAGTTTTCCCCTACATCATGAGAGGGGCTAAAAGCAAAATACTACTACATAGTTGGTTGTTAATGAGGTGGTTCCGCCAACCAGTTCTCATACCCAAGTTATCAATATTACCCACATCGAAATATAAATAATGGTGTTGAGAATTCCAGATAATTTCAGTTCCTTCGGCTCAAGTTGTCCATGACCGTGGACACGGCTAATCGATTAGGTTTGAGTACTCTACAGAGTTTTGCACACGTTCCCCACAAGATTTGATCGCCTCCGGTATGTCCTCGCACTTTAGGGTGTTTGAAGACCGGATGATCAAAATATGGTCTTTCAACGGGTCCCTCTGAATCCCTGTCGGTGCCCATCCAATCCTACCGTTCTTCTACATCTGCTAGCATCGCCTGTCCAGAGTCGCCACGTTGTCCAACCAAGCCAGAGCCCATAATGACTTGTGGTTGTGCAGGTAAGCCTTGGGTCTTGAAAATATCCGTCCGTCTCTTTGAGCCTGGGTGAAGCTTTCCGCAAGATGTCATGGCACGTCTCCAGCATCCCGGGTCATCACTGGTTTCTCCGGGGAGCCAATCAACCGTCCTTCACCCAGAGTTGCATTGCATCACGAGGTCTTGAAATGTCTTGACTTAATCGGTCTTGGTTATTAAATTATTCTCGCATCACTCGTGATAAACTCTCAACCAGAATCCCGTCACTCAAGCATAGCAATATGAAATTTGTCGTCTCGGGCCAAGTAACGGGGTTGTTGGGTGCCTACCAGATGATACTACAATATGTAACCATAATTTCCAAGTACCTACTCAGCATGCAATTGGGCATAGGATGGTAGAACTACGATGCATAAAACATAGGTGATACATGATCAAATGACTTGCCTCGCGATGTTGACGAAGAAGAATTATCGTTCTCGAGAAATAACTTGATAGACTATTCGTCACTCTCTGATGAAATCTATATAACAAACATATCATTCACATAAGCACTCATACTAGCAATCATTCTAGAAATCAAAACAAAAGAGAGAACGAATAAGAATCCGAAAGAAACTTCAACTAAAACTAGGAGTCTTCTACTACATCAAACACTAAATAGTTTTTTTTTGTTCTAACTGAAAATAAAACATTAAATAACAGAGAACTAAGATATAAATTTAACCAAGATAAAATAGAGTATTTTTCATAAAACTATTTGAAAGTATTTCCAAACGGGAGTTGAAACAGTAAAGAAATCAATTGCAAGTTATTAGAGAACTAGAATTGATTTCATGATAACAAATAAAATATAAAATAAAAACTTGTTGAGAACCTACTGTTTAACTAACAGAAACTAAACGTAAACTTTCTGAAATATAAAAGAAAATAATTTAAAAACAATTATAGAAAAAGAAATAGCCATAATCCTAAAAGAACTAAAACATAAACTGTTTTGGTAAAAACCCCAAGTAAAAGTATTTAAAAAAAATTGAAACTTAAACTACTGAAAGATATGCTCACTAGGAAACAGCAGCAAAAAAGAATTAAATTAAAAGCTATTTTTAAACTCCCAGAATAAGCAAAACAAGATTTAGACCAAATCTGATCTAATTCAAATTTTATAAATCCAAACATAGACAAATTCTATATCGACAGAAACTACATAAAATTTGTGATCCAATGCACAAAGAATCACCTAATTCGGAGTTATAGACTAAAATATATGAATTTTATAAGTTTGCTCTTTTTCTGAAAAAAACTGTGACGGGATTTCTATGAAGCTCACCGTGGCTGACACACAGGAAGAACTCCGGCGAGGTGACTGCTCCGGCGAGGTGGGGAGGTCGCCGGCGGGGTGGGGAATTGGCGGAGGAGTAGCACGGCAGGGGGTGGGGCGCTGGAGAGGCTCGGCAGGGGTGATGGGGAAGCGCCACGAGACCTAGTGTACTCCGTTCTTGACACAAAGATGAGGATGGTGGCGCCGTGGCTACGAGCAGGGAGAAGGCGAGGTGATGGGGAAAATGAAACGAGGAGAGGAGGGGCATTCTTATAGGGGTGGTGGGAGGCTCAGGAAGGAAGTGTAGCCCGCGAATCGGGGGAGGGAAGCTTCCTGGAAAGCTTCTGCCATGGCCACAGAAGGAAGCTCGTGAGGAAGAAGAAGAAGGTGGGATTGGGCCAGATTAGTTTCCTGACGTGGCCCAAGTACATTCCTAAAATAAGAGATCTCTTTCCCTTTTTATTAAAACAGGAATTAATACGATTAAAAGGAAATAGAATATCCTTGGAATATAGGGGTATAATATATTAAAATTTTCAGAAAAATAAATTCAAAAAGATGGACATTTTTCCACGGTCAAAATAAATACTTCAAAAAAAATGTTTTTTCAGAAAATCCCCTAAATGCTTTATTTCTTTTTGCAAATAATTACTCAAATAAATCTTGGGTGTCATGGCTCAAATATTTCAAAGAATATCCCCGCGTTTGGAGGGTCATGTTTCTCCTCTCTTTTTCTCTTGTTTGACAAAGTATTGTTCCCGGCATTCCGTGAGTGAAGAAGAAAACAAAATGCAAAGGAAAAATCGAAAGGAAATTCAAGTGCCACCTTGGTTCAAATTCTTTGTAGTTGAAGAAGTCATGCTATCTCCTCTCGCTGGTTTTAAAAAGATGAATTTGAACTCACATGAAACGGGAAAGTCATTTTATTCCCTCTCATTCAAAAGTTTTTGAAAAGTTTCAAATTTCACTCAAGTTTCAATCACTCAAACAAACAAACAATCAATCTAATAATTTTATTAACATTCCAAAATTTGGGATGTTACAGTTTTAGATTAAAGTTGGTCTGGCAGGGCCCAACTTTGGTACTACATTTGCCTAATAACTAATGAACTGCATAGGGAGTAATTAACCCGAGGATAATTTAATCAACCCCCGGGCCAGTGCTCCTCATGAGTGTTGGTCCCACCTGAGCGATGTCTCGCGCCCCTCTGGTCACCCGTAGGTTTAGCGATCCCGACGTCTAGCTCATCCATCGTGTCCTGAGAACGAGGTACACGACTCCTATCGGGATCGTCGACACGTCAGGCGGCCTTGCTGGATTATTTTTACCTTTGACGAAATATCTTGTGCATCAGGATTCCGGTGATGCTTTGGGTAATCTCAGAGTTGAGGTTTTCCACTAGGGAATCCGACGAGATCGCGAGCTTCGTGATTGAGGATTTCTATGCGGCTTGTGGTAATTTGTGATGGACTAGTTGGAGCACCCATGCAGGAATAAATCTTTTCGGAAAGCCATGCACGCGGTTATGTGGCAACATGGAAACTTTGTTTAACATTGGTTCTAGATAACTTGAAGTTAACTTAATTAAAATATGCCAACTGTGTGCGTAACCGTGACAGTCTCCTTCGTGAGTTCCTTCTCCGATCGAGGACACGGTGGGGTTATGTCTGACGTAGGTAGGATTCATTCATTTGATCATAAGTAGACACGTCCGTTATGCGTAGATCTTCCCCCTTTTATTTCTTGTACTCGTAAGTTTAGCCACCAAATATATGCTTAGCCGCTGTTGTAACCTCACCACTTAACCATGCCTCACCCAGTAAGCTTTGCTAGTCTTGATACCTTTGGAAATGAGATTGCTGAGTCCCCTGTGGCTCACAGTTTACTACAACACCAGTTGCAGGTACACGTAAAGGTTACTCGACGGGAGCGCGTTGATTGTTCATTTGGAGTTGCTTCTTCTTCATCATCGATCTAGGATGGGTTCCAGCCGGCAGCCTGGGATAGCAAGGAGTCTTCTTTTATCGTTTGTTTTCGTCCATAGTCGGACCCTGCTCTTACTCTTGATGACTATGTAATGTACTGATGTGACTCTGATGTAGCTTGTGGCGAGTGTAAGCCAATTCTATTATATATCTCTTCTTTTCAGTACATGTACTTGTAACGATATCCATTCTTGCGACATGACGAGATGCGCTTCTATCCCTGACGAGGCCTTCGTGCCAAATTGAGGATAGGGTCGCATCTTCGGCGTGACAAGTTGGTATCAGAGCAGTACCAACCTAGGAGCCCCCTTGATTGATCGAACTTGGCCGAGTCGAGTCTAGTGAAAAACTGCTTTGAGTCTAGTTATATATCGGAGAGTAGGATTCTTTTTTCTCCTCTTCTATGCTCTGGTGAGGAATCTTGACGTAATA
The DNA here is from genome assembly GCF_904849725.1 of Hordeum vulgare subsp. vulgare. Classification (NCBI taxonomy): domain Eukaryota; kingdom Viridiplantae; phylum Streptophyta; class Magnoliopsida; order Poales; family Poaceae; genus Hordeum; species Hordeum vulgare. The sequence goes on from NC_058523.1 coordinate 63,647,027, forward strand.
ATTTAATTCTACTCCTCTTCTCACTCAAATTTTTTTAGGATCATGCGAATATTCTTGGGATCTATATGATGTCGATGTGACGGAGTTCTGTCTTGGTGCCTCCTATCTGCTTTGAGTTTCATGGGAGTTGAGCTCCAGGGGATTCTTGAGAACATCGTTATCATTCAGATTTCTTAGTATCTCAGAAAGAAGGATGTCTGTAACTGCTTCAATACTAGTAGTGGCGAGATAACCCCGATGTCCCCAGTACTGGTGCAAATTGTTCGGGAGTACTGCCATACTTTGTATCGTTGTGATCACGAGGGTCTGTAGTAGATGAAGGTCCGAGATTCTGGTTGTGTGTTGACGGATGTGATACAGGTGACGGGTTAGTATAGGAGTTGTGTGATTATTACTCCTTGTATCCCTGTACCAGATTGCATGACCAGATATTTCGGGAATTCATAGGTGGGAATTCAAGTAGTTACTTATAGGACGATCTTCCAGCATATTCGTGTTGCTTCGATGTCAAGTGGTGATTTCAGATCTTTTCTAAGAGGTGTTCTCATATTTTTATGAGAGTATTAATTATTTTTCTCTATCAATTGTCATGTCAATTCCTTTTCAACCGGAGTCATCGTATCAATTCCATTCAACCGGTGTGCTTCTCTTCAGTGAATTCAATCCTCTCTAATTTTGCAGATCATTCTCTCAATTCTTTCCGAAGTTCATCTTATCTGTCCCAAGTGTCTTTGTTTTTCCCCGCCCTCCCACCCTTTTCTTCAGTGACTAGATTTTCATCCAAGAGTTTTCTCTTCTTTGTGCTCCCACTGTCTATTCTTTTCTCTCTTACCCGATGTTTGATTGTGAAGATTCTCAGGAGCTTCTTGTTCATCGTTATTCATTCTTATGATTTTTTTCAGTAAATTCAATTCAATTATCCGTGTTTATTATATCCTATTCATCCTTGTAATTTTTCCCATGTTGGAAATTCTTATGAGCCTATCTTGTTACTAATTCCTCTTTCTTTCTATCTGGAGTGTTAAAGATATTTCAGATGTTCTGGTTTTCAATCCTTCAGTTATTTCGAGGTGCTAACCTCATATAGTATTCTTGTACCGATGCAATATCTCTCTTCTAGCAATCTTTTCCAACGGTGGTTTCTTTGAGTGGGCCCATAACCCACAGGTTTTCCCAGGATCTTTCCTGACTCTTTTAATCTTTTCCCGGAGATGTTTAATTCTTTTCAACTATGACGTAAGTATGATTTCCATCAGTCATATTCCTTCTTCAAGATCTGTTTGAATTAATTCTCTTATTTGGCTCAACCTTTCATTCTTCATTATTCCGGAGTGTCTCAGTATTCTTGGTGTTGTTTCTCGTCATCATTCTCAGCTTGCAAATTTGAAGGAGTGTTTCTCTCGAATCTTGGTTCAGTACCTAGAAGATTCATCATTTAAGCTTGGTGCCATCATCTTAGTTGTTCCAATCGTGAGTAATCCCTTTCTTGCTATCCGCTGCTTCTCTGAGTTGTTTTCATTCTCGATCCTCCGAAGGCCATCATTTTAGAAGATTCTTCATTCTCAGCTTTCAGCTTTCATTCTCAATTCTTCTCAATTGTTGTCTCTTCGTTCGTCTCTTGATTGTCCGGTGCTTTGTTCAAGTGTTTTTTCTCAGGTGGCTCATGATCTCTTCATTCTCGTGTATCTCCATTAATTCGTGGTGTTCCCATTCAATTGTGAATTCTTACCGGTGCGTCCTTCAATTTTGCTTCAAGTGGTGTTTTTTCTCTCTGTTTCTCCAAGATTCAATTCTAGAGGAATAAGTACTACGCTATATCTGTTGCTTGTCATCAATTTAATTTGATGAAGGATGAGCATAACATAATTCTTATTCTTGTTCTTCCTTCTTCCAAGAGATATGAATTCTTCTTCCGGAGTGGCTCATGATATCAATTCCTTTTCTCACGTGTTCTTATCTTTTCTTTTCCGGAGTTCCAAGTTTTATCAAGTATCTCTTTGTGAAGCTTCATCTAAATCTTGACAAGGTCATAATCTTATTCTTTTCAACCTTCGTATCTTTGCATCATTCATTTGTATACGGGGGTCCTTCTTGGTGGTTCGTCAAGATTTCATTCATTCTGAAGTGTTCTTCAAGATTCCTGTTGGAATACCTCAAGTATCCGTTCTCTTGCATTCCCAAGTGCATTTGTTCTTCCTTTATCCTTTGAGGTGGTATTATAGCATTCTTGTTAGTGTAGGAGTTTCGAAGAGTTTTCCTTTCAGGAATGAGATAATTAAAACCACCAATTCTATGATCGTGAAATATTTTCAACCCACGATTTCTTCATTGAGCAATCTTGGTTTGGATTTCACCTAAAGTTTTTCCTATGGATTGTGCTATCATGGTGCTTGCCATTAATCCAAGTTCTCAATGTATCCTCTTGGTGTAAGAAATTGTTCATGTCTGTTTCTCCCAATCTATCCTTGTTTCTTTTAGTGGTTGGTTGTCACCTCACATTTGTTGAGATGATTCTCATAAGCCCACTACTATCTTGTTCTTCGTTGTTGGTTTTCCAACTACTACGTCAATTCTATGACCGGAGGCTCTTCAATTCTATTGTGCTTGTAGTTGTCATTCTTTCTTCATTCTCTTCTTCCGCTTGAGCTAGTTCATATTCTCTTGTTCCGGAGGCATTGTGGTGTTGCTCTTTGGGTCTATTATCTTGTTCTATCAATATCTTGGTGCTCCCTTGTTCTATTTAGTTGTCTGTTATGTATGTTGTCTAATTCTCTCTTATCGTATTTTTGGTCCCATTTTCCTACCGAAGTGCTGCCGAAATTTTCCGTGAATTCTTTCTTGTTTCTCATATCAGTCCTCATCTCTTTGCAACCTTCAAGGATCGTTGGTTTCACTCGTTTGTCAAAGAAGCGACTAAGTTTTTACCTCTTGTTCTTTCTCATCCTCTCACCCCTTTCATTCTTGGATCTTGGGGCGAGATCCTCTTGCAGTGTAGGAGAGTTGTGACAACCCGAGACCGACGTTCCAGTAGATTACCCTTTATTTCCGTTTCCGTCGTGTGATTAGTCTTATTTGTTGCATCGTCATTTAGTTTGCATCATCGCATCATGCATGGCATCATGTCAAATGTGTGTTGTCGGTGTTGATGTTGCGCCGTGTTGTTGCTTGTGAGTGCTTGTGAGTGTGGCGTTCTTCGTTGGTGTGACGAGAGTGGGTGCTACAGAGCCGATTCAAACCCTCTTGCACCACGGATCTAAAACCTCCTCTCCCCTCTTATCTCGTTTTTGTGGTTTTGCTAAAGTTCAGTTTTAACCCCCTTCAAAAGATTCGTCTTCTTTTAAAAGGTCCTTTTATTAAATGTGGGGCAACCCCTCTAGTTTTTCTTTATTTTTCCTTTTATTTATTTTCAAAACTAGAGTCTCATTTTATTTGTAAAAGGGGTTTTATTTTATTCTTTGGTAAAAAGGGTTTTATTTTATTCTTCAAAAAAAAGGTTTCATTTTTATTCTTTTAAAAACTGCCCAATCTATTTTATAGTTGGGGTTTGTTTTTAAAGGTGTCAAAAGTATTTTATTTTATTTTATTTTATTTTGTAAAATTCTATTTGTGTGTGTGTGTGTGTGTTTTCTGTTTTAAAAGGGAAAAAACCAAAAGGCAAAAAAAGGAGAGGGAACCAACCGGCCAGGCCCAGCAGGCCACCTACCGGTCCTTGCTGACCTAGCGATCCAACCCGATCTCTCGATCCCCCTCGCGTTGTCTTCCCCCTCGCGCAGCCTCCTCCTCCTCCCGATTCCCATGACCTCACGCAGCCTTCCCCTCCAGCCGATCCCCTCGCTCTCCCCTTCGCCAGCCCGTGCCGCCAATCCCCTAGGCCGTCGTGCTAGCTGCGCCATGGCCCTGATCCCCTCTTCGTCGAGCCCCTTGCCCGCGTGTTCTGCCCCACGTCCAGAGCTCCACCCCGCGCGCCATGGCCTCTCCTCGCCTCCCCGCGCCACCACCAGCCGGTGCCCCGCGCGCTGCCATGCTCGACCACCTCGCCCTCGGCCTCAGCAGCCCCATGTTCGCCTTCCCCGAGATGCCCGCCGACGGCACCCTTGGCCTCGCCTCGCTGCTCGCCGGCGCCGCCCCGCCGTTGTGACCTCGTACTCGCCATGGCGCCAGCTCGCCTCGCCTCGACCCGGTGCGCTGCTTGCCGAAGCTGTTGCCGCATGCTGCTTCCCCTGCCGTTTTGCTAGCTTGCCGTTTTGCTGCATGTAGTTGCTAGGCTGCATGCTGAGTTAGGTGCTGCCGTTGTTGCTTGCTCATTGCTGTTGTTGTACATGCTGCTAAGTTTGCTTCTGTTTTGCTTGCCTGTTGCCTGTTGCCCAAGCCGAGCCCGATGGTGCATGTCCCTGTTGCCTGCGCTTGCCGTTGCCGGCTGATGCGTTTTGCTGCTTGGAGATGCTTGATGTGCACGCTGTCGTTGCTGTCCTGATTAGCTGCTGCTAAGCTTGCCTGTTGCTGCTGCCGCTTTGCCTTGCCGTGCTTGATGCCTTGCTAGCTGCCGTTGCTTATTGCTGTAGCTTCCATATAGGTTTAGTTGCTTGCTTGCCCTGCTTGCCGTGTTGTTTTCTCGTGCTGCCGCCTGCGTCGCCGCGTGCACCATCCCCGTCGACGTGGATTCGACGAGTTCACGAGTACCACGACGTCCTCGACGACTCCCGGAAACGAGTTCGACTACCGTCACCGAAGACCGTGAACCACGACGCCGAGCGAACGACTACCATCGACAAGACCGAGTACCTCGACTTCCACAACGACCACGACTTCCACGACGTCCGCTACGAACCGATCCGCTCTGATATGCACGCGTCGAAGGTATACCGATGAGACGTTGTCGTGACCGTGTTCATGTGATGTATGAGTTGTATCGTGTGTTGCACCGTATGTTGGCCGTTGCATGTTGTGTTCCTCTTTCGTTGTGCCCTCGACACATGGGAGCCTGGTAACCGGGATCACCCCATTGTTATTTTAGCGTTCCCGCACGCGCTCCCTATACGTTGACATGATATCTCGTTGTGCATCGGGATAAGAACGTTGCCGTGGCATCGTTTCCGATTTTTCCGCCATGGTTCCCTCTCGCGCGCTGTGGCGACATATGCTTCTTCCCCTTCTTGTCGTGATGTTGGTGAACTTGCATGCATGACGCATTCATGGCATATATCGTGTGTTGCATGCCTCTTGTGCCATAGCTCCGTTCTATGCTCCGCGTGTTAACCGACTAGGATGCCATGTAGGATCATCGCTTCACCCTTGCCATGTTAACAACAATTAAATATTGCCGTGTAAATAATCGGGAGTGAACTAAATGATTAATCGTGGAGTTTCGTCAATATGTAACTCGTTGCATATCGAGCTTCACTTAATGTGTAGTGTTTGCGTGAGGTGAATTGCCATGCCATCCCTTGCATTTTAACCTGTTCATGCATCATATTAGGATGTGCATCATGTTGTGCATCGTGTGGTGAATATTTGTGTTGATGTTTGTTTCCGGTTTGCTTTGTCTTGATAGAGTTCCGCAAGCGTGTCGGAATGTGAGGACCCGTTCAACTACGTTGGTTCGCTGACTCCTCCGAGTTGTTCTTCTTCCAAGCGGGATCTCAGGCAAGATGACCATTTCCCCAGATACCATTACTATCATTGCCATGCTAGTTTTATCGCTTCTATCGATTATGTCCCGTTGCCTACCACATGTTAAATATCAGCCTCTCAACAATGCCATGATTACCTTCAACCTGTTCGACCTAGCAAACCACTGATTGGCTATGTTACCGCTTGCCTAACCATGTTGTTAGCGTTGCTAGTTGCAGGTGCAGTTGCTTCCATGTGACAACATGGGTTCCTTGTTATATCACCATATTTAAATGCTATTTAATTTAATGCACCTATATACTTGGTAAAAGGTGGAAGGCTCGGCCTTTCTAGCCTGGTGTTTTGTTCCACCTTTGCCCCCTTAGTTTCGGCTACCGGTGTTATGTTCCATAAACGAGCACTCCTAACACGATCGGGGTTGTTATGGGGACCCCCTTGATAATTCGTTTTAGATTAAAGCTGGTCTGGCAGGGCCCAACTTTGGTACTACATTTGCCTAATAACTAATGAACTGCATAGGGAGTAATTAACCCGAGGATAATTTAATCAACCCCCGGGCCAGTGCTCCTCATGAGTGTTGGTCCCACCTGAGCGATGTCCGGCGCCCCTCTGGTCACCCGGAGGTTTAGCGATCCCGACGTCTAGCTCATCCATCGTGTCCTGAGAACGAGGTACACGACTCCTATCGGGACCGTCGACGCGTCGGGTGGCCTTGCTGGATTAGTTTTACCTCTGACGAAATATCTTGTGCATCAGGATTCCGGTGATGCTTTGGGTAATCTCAGAGTTGAGGTTTTCCACTAGGGAATCCGACGAGATCGCGAGGTTCGTGATTGAGGATTTCTATGCGGCTTGTGGTAATTTGTGATGGACTAGTTGGAGCACCCCTGCAGGGTTAAATCTTTTCGGAAAGGCGTGCCCGCGGTTATGTGGCAACGTGGAAACTTTGTTTAACACTGGTTCTAGATAACTTGAAGTTAACTTAATTAAAATATGCCAACTGTGTGCGTAACCGTGACTGTCTCCTTCATGAGTTTCTTCTCCGATCGAGGACACGGTGGGGTTATGTCTGACGTAGGTAGGTGTTCAGGATCATTCATTTGATCATTAGTAGACACGTTCGTTATGCGTAGATCTTCCCCCTCTTATTCCTTGTACTCGTAAGTTTAGCCACCAAATATATGCTCAGCCGCTGCTGCAACCTCACCACTTAACCATGCCTCACCCAGTAAGCTTTGCTAGTGTTGATACCTTTGGAAATGAGATTGCTGAGTCCCCTGTGGCTCACAGATTACTACAACACCAGTTGCAGGTATAGGTAAAGGTTACTCGACGCGAGCGCGTTGATTGTTCATTTGGAGTTGCTTCTTCTTCTTCTTCTTCGATCTAGGATGGGTTCCAGGCCAGCAATCTGGGATAGCAAGGATGGACGTCGTTCTTCTTTTATCGTTTGTTTTCGTCTGTAGTCGGACCCTGCTCTTACTCTTGATGACTACGTAATGTACTGATGTGACTCTGATGTAGCTTGTGGCGAGTGTAAGCCAATTATATTATATATATCTTCTTTTCAGTACATGTACTTGTAACGATATCCATTCTTGCGACACGACGAGATGCGCTTCTATCCCTGATGAGGCCTTCGTGCCAAATTGAGGATAGGGTCGCATCTTGGGCGTGACACCCATCTCCATGAGTAGCAAGTACACCTAATTTTTTTGGTATTTCGTGTTCCATATCCATAACTAAAGATAGAGAACAACGTAGAACAGCAAATAACTCTACTTAGTGATAAAGCAAACAAGCACACATGAAGATATTCACCCCACGCTATTGCTCCCCGGCAACGGCGCCAGAAAAAGGTCTTGATAACCCACAAGTATAGGGGATCAATTTTAGCCTTTCTCGATAAGTAAGAGTGTTGAACCCAACGAGGAGCTGAAGGTAGGACAAATATTCCCTCAAGTTCTATCGACCACCAATACAACTCTACGCACACTTTACGTTCGCTTTACCTAGAACAAGTATGAAACTAGAAGTACTTTGTAGGAGTGAAAGGATAGGCTTTCAAGAAAGTAAAGAACACGTAAATAAAACTAGGGGCTGGTTAGATAAAGAAACAACTACGAGTGTCTAACGAGTGTGGAAAAGTGGTGGTAGGAGTTGCGGAATTGTCCCTAAGCAATTGACTACGTTACTAGATCGATAGCAAGTATTATGTGGGAGAGGCCTGTGCTAGCATGTCATCCCTTACTTGGAATTCTATGCACTTTTGATTGGAACTATTAGCAAGCTTCCGCAACTACTAACGTTCATTAAGGTAAAACCCAACCATAGCAATAAGATATATTGGTCCCCCTTCAATCCCATATGCATCAATTTCTATGCTAGGTTTGAAGCTTCTGTCACTCTAGCCTGCCAATACATAGTCCTATCAACATACAACTAACCCTATGGTGTGATCCACGGGTGCGATCATATGATGGGCACCAAAGGACAGCAACATAACCACAAGCAAATTAAACCAATCATAGCAATTCATCAATCACCGATAGGACAACAATAATCTACTCAGACATCATAGGACAGCAACACATCATTGGATAATAATATGTAGCATAAAGCACCATGTTCAAGTAAAGGGTACAGCGGGTTGCGGGAGAGTGAACCGCTGAATATAGACGGGGGAAGATGATGGAGATGTTGGTGAAGATGACGGAGGTGTTGGGGTAGATTGCCGCCACACGATGATGTCCCGGGCAGTGTTCTGGCGCCGCCGGGAAAGAGGGGGAGAGAGCCCCCCTCTTTCTTCTTCTTCCTTGACCTCCTCCCTAGATGGGAGAAGGGTTTCCCCTCTGGTCCATGGTCTCCATGGCGGCGGAGGGGCGAGAGCCCCTCCGAGATTGGATCTCTCTCTCTCTCTGTGTCCTTCTGTTTCTGTGCTCCCTGATTTTGCGTTTCACCGTTTCTTATATTCCCGGACATCCGTAACTCCGATTGGGCTGAAATTTTAACACGATTTTCTTACAGATATTATCTTTCTTGTGGCGAGAGAAGGGCTCCAACCTCCTTAAGGAGTGGCCACAAGCCTGCCTGCCGCGAGCCCACCCCCTGGCCGCGGCGACAGGGCTTGTGGGCACTCCGTGCATCGCCTCGCGTTGATTCTTCTTCCCAAAAATCATAAATATTCCAAAAAAAATCCCCGTAAATTTTTATTGCATTTGGACTTCGTTTGGTACGGATGTTCTGCGAAACAAAAAACATGCAACAAACAGGAACTGGCACTGGGCACTGGATCAATATGTTAGTCCCAAAAATAGTATAAAAAGTTGCCAAAAGTATATGAAAGTTGTAGAATATTGGCATGAAACAATCAAAAATTATAGATACGACGGAGACGTATCAGTAAGCAGTTGGGAGGCAAAACTGTAAGCCCCTATCTTTCTTTTTGTCCAGCTGAAACTTTGATCTCATGAGTACCACGTGAGTTGTAGCAATTGTAGAGAACGAAAGAATGATTGAGTATGTGGATTTGCTTTACAAGCTCTTATTTGACTCTTTCTGATGTTGTGATAAATTGCAATTGCTTCAATGACTAAAGGCTATCGGCTGTTACTTCTCGGTAAGGTTCTTGATCCATGCTTTACTTTGTGAAGGAATTGTCACTTTAGCATGAGAGATTATATGTTGGTATTGTTGTTCTGATCATGATCATGATGCATGCATGTTCGTGTCTTGTTTTGTCGACACCTCTCTCCCTAAACATGTGGACATATTTATTGAGCTAAGCTTTCGCTTGAGGACAAGTGAGGTCTAAGCTTGGGGGAGTTGATACGTCCATTTTGCATCATGTTTTCATGTTAATATTTATTGCTTCTTGGGTTGTTATTTCACTTCACGGTACAATACTTATGCCTTTTCTCTCTTATTTTGCAAGGTCTACATGAAGAGGGAGAATGCCGGCAACTGGAATTCTGGCCTGAAAGAGGAGCAAAGTTGAGATACCTATTTTGCGCAACTCCAACGCTGTAAAAATCAACGATGATTTTTTCCGGATTTATAAAAAATACCGGGCCGAAGAAGCACCAGAGGGGCGCCAGCAGGTGCCCACAAGCCTGCACGGTGCGGCCACCCCCCAGGCCGCGCCATGAGGGCTTGTGGGCAGCCTGCTGGCCCACTAGTCCCCCTCTTCTGCTATATGAAGGGTTTCGTCGAGAAAAAGATCAGGGAGGAGCTTTTTCGTGGATTCGCCGCCGCCACGAGGCGGGACTTGAGCAGAACCAATCTAGAGCTCCGAAGGACGATCCTGCCAGGGAAACTTCCCTCTCGGAGGGGGAAATCATCGCCATCGTCATCACCAACACTCCTCTCATCGGAGGGCACTCGTCACCATCAACATCTTCATAAGGACCATCTCATCTCCAAACCCTAGTTCATCACTTGTAACCAATCTCCGTCTCGCGACTCCGATTGTTACTTCTAAGGTTGTTAGTAGTGTTGATTACTCTTTGTAGTTGATGCTAGTTGGATTATTTGGTGGAAGAGTTTATGTTCTGATCCTTTATGCTACTCATTACCTCTCTAGTCATGAATATGATTATGCTTTGTCAGTAGTTACTTTTGTTCCTGAGGACATGGGATAAGTCATGCTGCTAGTAGTCATGTGAATTTGGTATTCGTTCGGTATTTTGATGTGTTGTATGTTGTTTTTCCTCTAGTGGTGTTATGTGAACGTCGACTACATAACACTTCACCATTATTTGGGCCTAGAGGAAGGCATTGGTAAGTAGTAAGTAGATGATGGGTTGCTAGAGTGACAGAAGCTTAAACCCTAGTTTATGCGTTGCTTCGTAAGGGGCTGATTTGGATCCACTAGTTTAATGTTATGGTTAGACTTTGTCTTAATTCTTCTTTCGTAGTTGCGGATGCTTGCAAGAGGGGTTAATCATAAGTGGGTTGCTTGTCCAAGTAAGGGCAGTACCCAAGCGCCGGTCCACCCACATATCAAACTATCAAAGTAACGAACGCGAATCATATGAACATGATGAAACTAGCATGACAGAAATTCCCGTGTGTCCTCAGGAGCATTTTTCCTCCTATAAGACTTTTCCAGGCTTGTCCCTTGCTACAAAAGGGATTGGGCCACTTTGCTGCACTGTTGCTACTTTTGTTACTTGTTGCTTGCTACGAATCATCTCACCACACAATCACTTGTTACCGATAATTTCAGTGCTTGTAGATTTTACCTTGGTGAAAACCACTTGTCAGATCCATCTGCTCCTCGTTGGGTTCGACACTCTTACTTATCGGAAGGACTATGATTGATCCCCTATACTTGTGGGTCATCAGCCGCCGGCCCTCCCTGGTCATCTAGGGCTGCCGCCACCCCTAGGGAGGGAACCCTAGGGGTACGTGATACGTCTCAAACGTATCTATAATTTTTTATGGTTTCATGTTGTTATCTTGTCATCTTTGGATGTTTTATGTACCTTTCATATCTTTTTTGGGACTAACTTATTAATTCAGTGCCAAGTGCCGGTTCCTGTTTTTTCTGTGTTTTTGGCTCTTTCCAGATATGATTTTGGAACGGAGTCCAAACGGAACAAAATCCCCGAAATGATTTTTTCCCGAACAGAAGAAGATTAGGGGGGCCTGTGGGCCAAGCCAGGAGGGCTACAGGGTGCCCACAAGCCCCCACTCCGCCACCAGGGGGAGGCGATGGTGGGCAGGCTTGTGGCCTCCCTGGCGCCCCCTGACCTAGATCTTGCGCCTATATATTCCCTAAAAATCAGAAAATACTTTTCCGCCGCCGCAAGCTTCCGTTTCCGCGAGATCTCATTTGGAGACCCTTCACGGTGCCCTGCCGGAGGGGACTTTGGAGTTGGAGGGCTTCATCATCATCATCATCGCCCCTCCAATGACTCGTGAGTAGTTCACTTCAGACCTACGGGTCCGTAGTTAGTAGCTAGATGTCTTCTTCTCTCTCTCTTGGATCTTCAATACAAAGTTCTCCATGATCTTCATGGAGATCTATCCGATGTAATCTTCTTTGGTGGTGTGTTTGTCGAGATCCGATGAATTGTGGATTTGTGATCAGATTATCTATGATATATATTTGAGTCTTTGCTGATTTCTTATATGCATGATTTGATATCCTTGTAAGTCTCTCCGAGTCTTGGGTTTTGTTTGGCCAACTAGATCTATGATTCTTGCAATGGGAGAAGTTCTTGGTTGTGGGATCTTACCATGTGGTGACCTTTCCCAGTGACAGTAGGGGCAGCAAGGCACACATTCAGTAGTTTCCATCAAGGGTAACAAGGTGGGCTCTGTCGTTGATATGAGATTGTCCATCTACATCATGTCATCTTGCTTAAGGCGTTACTCTATTCTTTTGGACTTAATGCAGTAAATGCATGCTGGATAGCGGTCGACGTGTGGAGTAATAGTAGTAGATGCAGAAAGTATTGGTCTACTTGTTTTGGATGTGATGCCTATAGATATAATCATTGCCATAGATGACGTCACGACTTTGCGTGGTTCTATCAATTGCTCGACAGTAATTTGTTCACCCACCGTCTACTTGTTTTCATGAGAGAAGCCACTAGTAAACACTACGGCCCCCGGGTCTATTCACATCTATCGTTTACACCTCCGCTTTTACTTTGCTTTGTTACTTTGTTGCTTTCAGTTCTCACTTTGCGAACAATCTATAAGGGATTGACAGCCCCTTCATAGCGTTGGGAGCAGGTTCTTTGTGTTTGTGCAGGCACTTGTGATACTCCTTCGCTGCATCAATACCTTGGTTCACAAAACTGAGGGAAATACTTACCACCGCTGCGCTACATCACCCTTTCCACTTCGAGGGAACACCAACGCAAGGCTCCAAGGCCATGGGGAAATCCTTTGCATATTTTCCTAGTAAGTCCCTAAAGGCGTAGCCGTAGCAGAAGGATTCTTGGTGCCGTTGCTGAGGAGAATCAAGACAAGAACAGTCTCCCGTCAGGACATGTTTCTGGCACCGTTGGAAGATCTTTTGTTGCAGTAACAGCAGTATTTCTGGCGCCGTTGCCGGGGAAGGAGAGATCTATCCAAGTAGGTCTCACAAACTCATCTCCTGCATTTACTTTTTTGCCAGTTGCCTCTCGTTTTCCTCTCCCCCACTTCACATTTGCCGTTTTCATTTGCCTTTCTCCGTTGCCGTTTTCTTTTGCCTTTGCCGGTTTTCTTGCTTGCTTGTGTGCTTGTTTGTTTGTTGATGTCATCATGGCTGAAAACACCAAACTTTGCGACTTCTCGAGCACTAATAATAATGATTTTATCAGTACTCCGATTGCTCCCGCCACTAGTGCGGAATCATATGAAATCAACGCAGCTTTGCTGAATCTTGTTATGAAAGAGCAATTCTCTGGCCTTCCTAGTGAAGGAGTTGCATCCCATCTCAATACCTTCATAACGATATGATTAGAAAAGATATCTCAACTCCTTCGCTGCATCAATACCTTGGTTCACAAAAGAAAAGATATGTGGATAATGACGTGATTAAGTTGAAACTTTTTCCTTTCTCGTTGCGAGATCGCGCAAAAACTTGGTTTTCTTCTTTGCCTAAAAATAGTATCGATTCTTGGGATAAGTGCAAAGATGCTTACATATCCAAGTATTTTCCGCCGGCTAAGATCATCTCCTTACGTAACGATATCATGAATTTCAAGCAACTTGATCATGAACACGTTGCACAATCTTGGGAGAGGATGAAGCTTATGATTAGAAATTGTCCCGCTCATGGCTTGAGTTTGTGGATGATTATACAAATCTTTTACGCTGGCTTGAATTTCGCTTCTCGCAATATCTTGGACTCCGCCTCAGGTGGAACATTCATGGAAATCACGTTAGGAGACGCTACAAAACTCCTAGACAATATCATGACCAACTACTCTCAGTGGCACACTGAAAGGTCGCCTGCTAGCAAAAAGGTGCCGGCTATAGAAGAAATTAACTCGCTTAGTGTTAAGATGGACGAGTTGATGAATTTGGTTGCTAGTAGAAACGCTACTGTAGATCCTAATGACATGGCACTATCTTCTTCGATTGAGAGTAGCAACGCTAGTTTGGACGTGAATTTTGTTGGTAGGAACAATTTTGGCAACAACAATGCTTTTAGAGGAAACTATGTTCCTAAGCCTTTTCCTAGTAACTCCTCTAACAACTATGGCAATTCCTACAACAACACTTATGGAAATCACAACAAATTACCCTCTGATTTAGAGAGTAATATCAAAGAGTTCATCAACTCTCAAAAGATTTTCAATGCGTCCATAGAGGAAAAACTACTCAAAATAGACGATTTGGCTAAGAGCGTTGATAGGATGTCTTGTGATATTGATGCTTTGAAAGTTAGATGCGCTCCTCCCAAGGTCAACTTGGATGAAGCTTTGAAAATTGGCGTATCTCCATGAATGAGAGAAAAGAAAGAACCGCCCAAATTCGCGCTAGGCATGAATGGTTTAAAAGGGTGCGTTCTAGTGATGCAAATCACGAAGATCTTAAAGTGCTTGGTGTGTCTCCTCTTGAATCTTTGTTTTCGCGTGTCAAACCTATTTATGGAGGGGCTGGATATGAATCCACTTTAGTTGAAAAACGCCCCAATGATTCGGAGTCCACCTATCTTGATGATAAAGATGTGAAGAGTGGAGTAGAAGAAAACAAAATTTTGGGTAGTAATGAAACTCCCACTTTGGATTTCAAGGAATTCAATTATGATAATTGCTCCTTGTTTGAATGCATTTCTTTGATGCAATCCATTGCATACTCTCCACATGCTTATAGCCAAAGCAAATCCTTTACCGCACATATCGTAGATGCTATGATGAAATCTCTTAAAGAGAAGCTCGAACTAGAAGTCTCTATACCTAGAAAACTTCATGATGAGTGGGAACCTACTATCAAAATCAAGATCAAAAACTATGAGTGCAATGCTTTGTGTGATTTGGGTGCTAGTGTTTCCGTGATTCCAAAGTCTTTATGCGATATTCTTGGTTTTCATGACATTGAAGAGTGTTCTCTTAATTTGCATCTTGCGGATTCTACTATCAAGAAACCCATGGGAAGGATCAATGATGTTCTTATTGTTGCAAATAAGAACTATGTACCCGTGGATTTCATTGTACTTGACATAGATTGCGATCCTTCATGTCCCATTATTCTTGGTAGACCTTTCCTAAGGACTATCGGTGCTATCATCGATATGAAGGAAGGGAATATTAGATTTCAATTTCCTTTAAAGAAGGGAATGGGGCACTTTCCTAGAATGAAAATAAGATTGCCTTATGAATCTATGATGAGGTCTACTTATGGTTTGAGCACCAAAGATGACTATACGTGATTCCATCACATTTTGCCTAGCTAAGGGCGTTAAACAAAAGCGCTTGTTGGGAGGCAACCCAACGAATCTATCATTTTTCTTTCTGTTTTGTGTTTCCACACTTTCATAATTCTGTTATGATTGTATTTTTTGTGTTTCTTTTTGCGTTTGTGCCAAGCAAAACCGTTATAATTAGTCTTGGGGATGATCGTTTGGTCATGCTGGAAAAGACAGAAACTTTCTGCTCACGAAAAGAATTTTCATTTTTTTTCTGTAAGCGCTTTTGAGTTGATTCTTTTTTCTGCTGATTGCTACGCAAATTATTCAGACTGTCAGAATTGTTCAGAATTTTTGAAGTACCTGAAGTGTACGAAATATACAGATTGCTACAGACTGGTTTGCTGTTAACAGAATCTGTTTTTGTTGTGTTGGTTGCTTATTTTGATGAAACTATGGATAGTATGGGGGGGTATTAGCCATTTAAGATTGAAAATACAGTAACTCAACATCAGCATAAGTAGAATTTAAGTTTTCTACAGTACCTAAGGAAGTGGTGGTTTGCTTTCTCATACTAATGTTATCACGAGTTTCTGTTTAAGTTTCGTGTTGTGAAGTTTTCAAGTTTTGGGTGAAGTTATTATGGATAAAGAGATAAAGAGTGTCAAGAGATCAAGCTTGGGGATGCCCAAGGCACCCCAATAGATTCAAGGATGCCGTAAAAGCCTAAGCTTGGGGATGCCCCGGGAAGGCATCCCCTCTCTCGTCTTCAATCCATCGGTAACGTTACTTGGGGCTATATTTTTATTCACCACATGTTATGTGTTTTTGCTTGGAGCGTCTTGTATCGTAGGAGTCTTTTATTTTTGTTGTGTCACAATCATCCTTGCTGCACACCTAGAGAGAGAGACATGCACTCACGGTGATTTTGTCAAGCTTCACTTATATCTTTTGGTAGACAATTCAGCTCACATGTGCTTCACTTATATCTTTTGAGCTAGATACTTTTGCTCGATGTGCTTCACTTATATCTTTTAGAGCACAGAGGTGCGTGACTTGGTAGTTGATCTATGCTTTGAAAGTAGTCTCAAAAGGGGTAGTTATCCAAAGGGATACGAAAACTTCCACCTTCATGTGCATTGAATAGTTAGAGAAGTTTGATTCATCTCAATTAGTTTTGAGTTGTGGTTATGGTAATATTGAAGTTATGCTAGTAAGGTGTTGTGGATATAGAAATACTTGTGTTGAAGTTAGTGATTCCCGTAGCATGCACGTATGGTGAACCGCTATGTGATGAAATCTGAGCATGATTAGTCTATTGATTGTCATCCTTTGCGTGGCGGTCGGGATCGCGTGATGGTTTATACCTACCAACCCTTCCCCTAGGAGTATGCGTTGAATGCTTTGTTTCGATTACTACTAAAACTTTTGCAACAAGTATATGAGTTCTTCATGACTAATTTTGAGTCCATGGTTTAGATGCACTTTTACCTTCCACCATCACTATCTTCTTAAGTGTCGTGCAACTTTCGCCGGTGCACAAAACCCACCATTAGCCTCCCTCAAAACAGCCACCATACCTACCTACTATGGCTTTTTCAAAGTCATTCCGAGATATATTGCCATGCAACTACCACCATGACATGTGCCACCACATCTACATTGCCATTGCATGATCTTAAGATAGCTAGCATGATGTTTCCACTAATGTCTATGCCATGCTAGATCATTGTCACGGTACACTACCGAAGGCATTCCATATAGAGTCATCGTTGCTCTAAGTTTTGAGTTGAAAGTGTGATGATCATTATTAATGGAGCATTGTCCCATGTGAGGAAATAAAATAGGCCAAAGATGCCCACCAAAAAAAAGAGGCCAAAGAGCCCACCCAAAAAATGAGAGAAAAAGAGAGAAGGGACAATGTTACCACTTTTCCACACTTGTGCATATTAAGCACCATGATCTTCATGATTGAGAGTCTCTCGTTTTGTCACCACCATATAGCTAGTGGGAAATTTTCATTATATAACTTGGCTTGTATATTCCAATGATAGGCTTCCTCAAAATTTCCTTAGTTCTTCATGAGCAAGCAAGTTGGATGCACACCCACTAGTTTTCTTTAAGAGCTTTCACTTACTCTTAGCTCTAGTGCATAATTTGTATGGCAATCCCTACTCATTCACATTGATATCTATTGATGAGCATCTCCACAGCTCATTCATATGCCTAGTTAATGTGACTATCTTCTCCTTTTTGTCTTGCAACCTCCACCACACTCCACACCACTTATAGTGCTAAAACCATGGCTCACGCTCATGTATTGCGTGAGAGTTGAAAAGGTTTGAGAAAGTAAAGGTGTGAAACAATTACTTGGCCAATACCGGGGTTGTGCATGATTTAAATTCATTGTGCAATGAAGATAGAGCATAGTCAGACTATATGCTTTTGTAGGGATAACTTCCTTTTGGCCTTGTTATTTTGAAAGTTCATGATTACCTTGCTAGTTTGCTTGAATTATTATTGTTTCCACGTCAATAGCAAACTATTGTTTTGAATCTAATTGATCTGAACATTCACGTCACATAAGAGGAGTTACAAAGGACATCTATGCTAGGTAGCATGAAAGCATCAAAAATTCATTCTTTATCACTTCCCTGCTCGAGGACGAGCAGGAGTTAAGCTTGGGGATGCTTGATACGTCTCAAACGTATCTATAATTTTTTATGGTTTCATGCTGTTATCTTGTCATCTTTGGATATTTTATGTACCTTTTATATCTTTTTGGGGACTAACTTATTAATTCAGTGCCAGTTCCTGTTTTTTCTGTGTTTTTTGGCTCTTTTCATATCTGATTTTGGAACGGAGTCCAAATGGAATAAAATCCCCGAAATGATTTTTTCCCGAACGGAAGAATATCAGGGGGCCTGTGGGCCAAGCAAGGAGGGCTACAGGGAGCCCATAAGCCCCCACTCCTCCACCAGGGGGGAGGTGGTGGTGGGCAGGCTTGTGGCCTCCCTGGCGCACCCTTGACCTAGATCTCGCCTATATATTCCCTAAAAATCAGGAAAAAAATCAAGGGATCCACGAAAATACTTTTCCGCCGCCGCAAGTTTCCGTTTCCGCGAGATCTCATCTGGAGACCCTTCCCGGTGCCCTCTCGGAGGGGACTTTGGAGTTGGAGGGCTTCTTCATCGTCATCATCGCCCCTCCAATGACTCGTGAGTAGTTCACTTCAAACCTACGGGTCCGTAGTTATTAGCTAGATGACTTCTTCTCTCTCTTGGATCTTCAATACAAAGTTCTCCATGATCTTCATTGAGATCTATCCAATGTAATCTTCTTTGGCGGTGTGTTTGTCGAGATCCGATAAATTGTGGATTTGTGATCAGATTATCTATGATATATATTTGAGTCTTTGTTGATTTCTTATATGCATGATTTGATATCCTTGTAAGTCTCTCCGAGTCTTGGGTTTTGTTTGGCCAACTAGATCTATGATTCTTGCAATGGGAGAAGTGCTTGGTTTTGGGTTCTTACCATGTGGTGACCTTTCCGAGTGACAGTAGGGCCAGCAAGGCACACATTGAGTAGTTTCCATCAAGGGTAACAAGGTGGGCTATGTCGTTGATATGAGATTGTCCATCTACATCATGTCATCTTGCTTAAGGGGTTACTCTGTTCTTTTGGACTTAATACACTAGATGCATGCTGGATAGCGGTCGACGTGTGGAGTAATAGTAGTAGATGCAGAAAGTATCGGTCTACTTGTTTTGGACGTGATGCCTATAGATATAATCATTGCCATAGATGACGTCACGACTTTGCGCGGTTCTATCAATTGCTCGATAGTAATTCGTTCACCCACCGTCTACTTTCTTTCATGAGAGAAGCCACTAGTAAACACTATGCCCCCGGGTCTATTCACACATATCGTTTACACCTCCGCTTT
Source organism: Hordeum vulgare subsp. vulgare (assembly GCF_904849725.1). NCBI lineage: Eukaryota > Viridiplantae > Streptophyta > Magnoliopsida > Poales > Poaceae > Hordeum > Hordeum vulgare. The sequence continues at coordinate 63,665,959 of NC_058523.1, forward strand.
TACTTTGCTTTGTTACTTTGTTGCTTTCAGTTCTCACTTTGCGAACAATCTATAAGGGATTGACAACCCCTTCATAGCGTTGGCAGCAGGTTCTTTGTGTTTGTGCATGCACTTGTGATACACCTTCACTGGATCGATACCTTGGTTCTCAAAACTGAGGGAAATACTTACCACCGCTGTGCTACATCACCCTTTCCGCTTCGAGGGAACACCAACGCAAGGCTCCAAGGCCACGGGGAAATCCTTTGCATATTTTCCTAGGAAGTCCCTAAAGGCGTAGCCGTAGCAGAAGGATTCCTGGTGCCGTTGCTGAGGAGAATCAAGACAAGAACAGTCTCCCATCAGCACGTGTTTCTGGCGCCGTTGGAAGGTCTTTTGTTGCAGTAGCAGTGCGCACCCTCTCTCTCTCCCTCTTATAAATAACAAAGGTTTGGGTCTGATTTGAAACACGAAAACTCTCTCTCTCTCGGTGCAACCCTTCCCCTCTCTATCCTCGTCCTCTGCATAGCTTAGAGAAGCCCTGCCGAAGAACCATGTAGCTCCACCGCCACCACGTCGTCATGCTGCTAGAATGTCTCCCTCAACCTCTCCTTCATCCTTGATGGTGCAAGGTGTTGGCGACGTCACCGGGTTGCATGTGTGTTGAACACAGAGGTGCCATAGTTCGGCACATAGATCGGAATCCACCGCGATCTGAATCGCTGCGAGTACGACTCCATCAACCGCGTTCATAGTAATGCTTCCGCTTAGCAATCTTCAAAGGTATGAAGATTCTCTACAACCTCTCTCGTTGTTGTTTTCTCCATAGATATATCCTTGTATGGCGTAGGAAAATTCTGAAATTACTACGATCCCCAACAGTCATCATTTTTGCGAAGAGGCTTTCACCCTCTCGGCTCAAAATTCTTTGGGGATCTCCTGTATTTCTTCAATCTGTGTCCCCGAGATATTGTCCCCAATCCCATGACCAATATATGCCAATTTCAAGTTATGTGCAAGGTATATCTCCAAATTGAGCCGTGTGTGACTATTCATGGAGTTCTTCTATGCCAATGGCCGGACGGAAGTAAAAAACTATCCTTCTTGTGAACTTGGCTGAATCTTCTTTCAGAAGAGGAAAAACCAATTGTTCCCTAAATCCAAATTGGTGAGTGATACGTCTCCAACGTATCTATAATTTTTGATGGTTTCATGCTATTATCTTGTCAAACTTTGGATGTTTTGCATGCCTTTTATATATTTTTTGGGACTAACTTATTAACTCAGTGCCAAGTGCGAGTTCCTGTTTTTCCCATGTTTTTGACCCCTTTCAGAGGAGGATTTTAAACGAAGTCCAAACGGAACGAAACTGCCAAAAAGATTTTTTCCGAAACAAAAGAAGATCGGGAAGCCTGAGAATCAGGGCACGGTCCTGTAGGGACCCCACAAGCCGCCTAGCCGCGGCCAAGGGGCCCGCGCCTCCCAGGCTTGTGGGCTCCCTGGGCCACCCCTGCCCTAGGACTTTCGCCTATAAATTCCCTAAAATCCCAGAAAAAATCAGGAGATCATCGAAAATACTTTTCCGCCGCCGCAAGCTTCTGTCTCCGCAAGATCCCATCTGGGGCACGTTCTGGTGCCCTGTCGGAGGGGGGATTCGGACACGGAGGGCTTGTTCATCAACACCATGACCTCTCCGATGATGCGTGAGTAGTTCACCATAGACCTACGGGTCCATAGCTAGTAGCTAGATGGCTTCTTCTCTCTCTTGGATCTTCAATACAAAGTTATCCATGATCTTCATGGAGATCTGTCCGATGTAATATTCTTTTGCGGTGTGTTTTTCGAGATCCGATGAATTGTGGATTTATGATCAGATTATCTATGAATCTTATTTGAGTTTCTTCTGATCTCTCTTATGCATGATTTCATATCCTTGTAATTCTCTTCGAGTTGTGGGTTTTGTCTGGCCAACTACATCTATGATTCTTGCAATGGGAGAAGTGCTTGGTTTTGGGTTCATACCGTGCGGTGACCTCACCCAGTGATAGAAGGGGTAGCGAGGCATGCATCGTGTTGCTGCCATCAAGGGTAAAAATATGGGGTTTTCATCATTGGTTTGAGATTATCCCTCTACATCATGTCATCTTGCTTAAGGCGTTACTCTGTTCGTCATGAACTCAATACACTAGATGCATGCTAGATAGCGGTCGATGTGTGGAGTAATATTAGTAGATGCAGAAAGTATCGGTCTACTTGTCTCGGACGTGATGCCTATATGTATGATCATTGCCTTAGATATCGTCATGACTTTGCGCGGTTCTATCAATTGCTCGACAGTAATTTGTTCACCCATCGTAATATTTGCTATTTTGAGAGAAGCCTCTAGTGAACACTATGGCCCCCGGGTCTACTCCACACCATATTTTCAGCCTTATACTTTTTCTTCGTTGCACTTTCCGCCTTCAGATCTCACTTTGCAATCAATCTTGAAGGGATTGACAACCCCTTTATAGCGTTGGGTGCAGGTACTCTGGACTTGATGAGATTATCCTACTGGATTGATTCCTTGGTTCTCAAACTGAGGGAAATACTTACTGCTCCTGTGCTGCATCACCCTTTCCTCTTCAAGGGAAAAACCGACGCAAGCAAGTCTCCATCAACGTGTCAATTTTTGGCGCTGTTGTTTGAGAAGTAGCAAGATGAATTTCTGGCGCCGTTGCCGGGGAGGATCAAGTCAAGAACTCATCCAGGTAAGTGTCGCAAACTCATCTCTTGCATTTACTTTCTTTGCCAGTTGCCTCTCATTTTCCTCTCCCCCACTTCACCAATTTGCCTTTTTCGTTTGCCTTTTTCGTTCGCCTTTTCGTTCGCCCTTTTTCTCGCTTGCTCTTTGTTCACTTGTGTGCTTGCTTGCTTGCCAAAGTCACCATGACTGAAAACACCAAAAAATTTGACTTCTCGAATACTAATAATAATGATTTTATTAGTAGTCCGATTTCTCCCGCCACTAGTGCAAAGTCATACAAAATCAATGCCGCTTTGTTGAATCTTGTTATGAAAGAGCAATTTTCCGGCCTTCCTAGTGAAGATGTCGCATCCCATCTTAATACCTTCATAGAGCTTTGCGATATGTGAAAGAAGAAAAATGTGGATAATGATGTGATTAAATTGAAGCTTTTTCCTTTCTCATTGCGAGATCGAGCAAAAACTTGGTTTTCGTCTTTGCCCAAAAATAGTATCGATTCTTGGGATAAGTGCAAAGATGCTTATATATCCAAGTATTTTCCGCCGGCTAAGATTATCTCTCTTCATAATGATATCATGAATTTTAAGCAACTTGATCATGAACACGTTAGACAATCTTGGGAGAGAATGAAATTGATGAATGGAAATTCTCCCGCTCATGGCTTGAGTCTTTGGATGATTATACAAATCTTCTACGCTGGCTTGAATTTCGCTTCTAGAAATATCTTGGACTCCGCCTCAGGTGGAACGTTCATGGAAATCACGTTAGGAGAAGCCACGAAACTCCTAGACAATATCATGACGAACTACTCTCAGTGGCACACTGAAAGGTCACCTACTAGTAAGAAAGTATACGCTATAGAAGAAATTAACTCGTTGAGTGCTAAGATGGATGAGTTAATGAATTTGGTTTCTAGTAGAAGTGCTCCTTTAGATCCTAATGATATGCCCTTGTCTTCCTTGATTGAGAGTAGCAACGCTAGCTTGGACGTTAATTTTGTTGGTAGGAATAATTTTGGCAACAATAATGCTTTTAGAGGAAACTATGCTCCTAGGCCTTTTCCTAGTAACTCCTCTAATAACTTTGGCAACTTCTACAACAATACTCATGGAAATTACAATAGATTACCCTCTTATCTAGAGAGTAATATCAAAGAGTTTATCAACTCACAAAAAAAAATTCAATGCGTCCATAGAGGAAAAACTACTCAAAATTGACGATTTGGCTAAGAGCGTTGATAGAATGTCTAGTGATGTTGATGCTTTGAAAGTTTGATGTGCTCCTCCCAAGATCAATATGGATGAAACTTTGAAAGCTATGCGTGTTTCCATGATTGAGAGCAAAGAAAGAACCGCCCAAATTCGTGCTAGACATGAATGGCTTAAAAAGGCGTGTTCTCGTGATAAGAATCACGAAGATCTTAAAGTGCTTGGTGTGACTCCCATTGAATCTTTGTTTACTTGTGTCAAACCTAATGATTATGGGGCTGGATATGAATCCACTTTGGTTGAAAAGTGCCCAAATGATTCGGAGTCCATCTATCTTGATGCTAAAAGCATTGAAAGTGGAGTAAAAGATATTAAAACTTTGAGTAGTAATGAAATTACTACCTTGGATTTCAAGGAATTCAATTATGATAGTTGCTCCTAGATTGAATGCATTTCCTTGATGCAATCCATGTTAAACTCTCCACACGCTTATAGCCAAAACAAGGCCTTTACCGATCATATCATCGAAGCCATGATAAAATCTCTTGAAGAGAAACATGAATTGGAAGTCTCTATCCCTAGAAAGCTTCATGATGAGTGGGAACCTACTATCAAAATCAAAATCAAAAACTATGAATGCAATGCTTTGTGTGATTTGGGTGCTAGTGTTTCCGCGATTCCAAAGTCTTTATGTGATGTTCTGGGTTTTAATGAGATTGAAGAGTGTTCTCTTAATTTGCATCTTGTGGATTCTACTGTCAAGAAACCCATGGGAAGGATCAATGATGTTCTTATTATTGCAAATAGGAACTATGTACCCGTGGATTTCATTGTGCTTGACATTGATTGCAATCCTACATGCCCTATTATTCTTGGTAGACCTTTCCTAAGGACTATCGGTGCTATCATCGATATGAAGGAAGGGAATATTAGATTTCAGTTTCCTTTAAAGAAGGGCATGGAGCACTTTCCTAGAAATAAAATAAGATTGCCTAATGAATCCATGATGAGGGCCACTTATGGTTTGAGCACCAAAGACGACGAGACGTGATTCTATCGCTCTTATGCCTAGCTAGGGGCGTTAAACAATAGCGCTTGTTGGGAGGCAACCCAATGAATTTATATTTTTATTTCTGTTTTGTTGCGTCCACACCATCATAATTCTGTTGTGATTGTGTTTTTGTGTTTCTTTTTTGTGTTTGAGCCAAGCAAAACCTTTATGACTAGTCTTGGTGATGGTTGTTTGATCCTGCTGGAAAAAGACGGAAACTTTTCGCTCACGAGATGATTTTTCATTTTTATTCAAAAAGATCTTTTGAGTTCATTCTTTTTTCTTCTGGTTTATATGCCTTTTTCCCAGGAAGTCGTAAGTTTTCAGAATTTTTGAGGTACCATAAGTATACGAAGTATACAGATTGCTACAGACTGGTGTGTTTTTGACAGATTCTGTTTTTGTTGAGTTGCTTGCTTGTTTTGATGAAACTATGGATAGTATCGGGGGATACTAGCCATGGAAAAGTGAGAATACAGTATCCCAACACCAATACAATTAGAAATCAAGATTGCTATAGTACCTAAGAGGTGGTAGTTTGTTTTCTTGTGCTAATGTTATCACGAGTTTCTGTTTAAGTTTTGTGTTGTGAAGTTTTCAAGTTTTGGGTGATGTTCTCATGGACAAAGATATAATGAGTGGAAAGAGATCAAGCTTGGGGATGCCCAAGGCATGCCAAGCCGAATTCAAGGACACCAAAAAGCCTAAGCTTGGGGATGCCCCGGGAAGGCATCCCCTCTTTCGTCTTCAATCCATCGGTAACATTACTTGGAGCTATATTTTTATTCACCACATGATATGTGTTTTGCTTGGAGCGTCTTGTATCTTAGGAGTCTTTCCTTTTTGTTGTGTCACAATCATCCTTACTGCACACCTTTAGAGAGAGACATGCACTCATCGTGATTTTGCTAGAATGCTCATTGTGCTTCACTTATATCTTTTGAGCTAGATAATTTTGCTCTATGTGCTTCACTTAGAGCTTTTAGAGCACGGCGGTGCGTGATTTGGTAGTTGGCTTATGCTATGAAAGTAGTCCCAAAGGTGATAGGTACCCAAAGAGGATACAAAAACCTCCATCTTCATGTGCATTGAGTAGAAAGAGAAGTTTTGATTCCTCTCAATTAGTTTTGAGGCGTGGATTTGGTAATATTAAGAGTTATGTTAGTAGGGTGTTGTGAATCTAGAAATACTTGTGTTGAAGTTAGTGATTCCCGTAGCATGCACGTATGGTGAACCGCTATGTTAGGAAGTCGGAGCATAATTGATCTATTGATTGTCATCCTTTGTGTTCAGGTCGGGATCGCGCGATGGTTAACACCTACCAACCCTTCCCCTAGGAGTATGCGTTTAGCACTTTGTTTCGATTACTAATAAAAACTTTCGCAACAAGTATGTGAGTTCTTCATGACTAATGTGAGTCCATGATATGGATGCACTTTCACCTTCCACCATTGCTAGCCTTTCTAGTGCCGCACAATTCTCGCCGGTACACAAACCCACCAAATGCCTCCCTCAAAACAGCCACCATATCTACCTACTATGGCATTTTCGTAGCCATTCCGAGATATACTGTCATGCAACTCCCACCGTTCCGTCTCATGACTTGCGTCGTCACTCTCATATTGCCATTGGATGATCGTAAGATAGCTAGCGAGATGTTTCAACGTCATACGCCAAGCTAGATCGTTGCACATCCGGGTACACTGCCGGAGGCATTTCCTATAGAGTAATTTCTAAGCTTTGAGCTGTGAGTAACTAAAAGTGTGATGATCATCACTATTAGAGCATTCCATGTGAGGAAATAAAAAAAGAGGCCAAAGAGCCCAAATAAAAAAAAGGCCTAAGAGCCCAAATCAAAAAAAGAGAAAAAGAGAGAAGGGACAATGATACTATCTTTTCCCACACTTGTGCTTCATAATAGCACCATGTTCTTCATGATTGAGAGCCTCTCATTTCGTCACCACCATATGCTAGTGGGAATCTTCATTATATAACTTGGCTTGTATATTCCAATGATGGGCTTCCTCAAAATTGCCCTAGGTCTTCGTGAGCAAGCAAGTTGGATGCACACCCACTAGTTCTACTTTTGAGCTTTCACATACTTATAGCTCTAGTGCATCCTTTGTATGGCAATCCCTACTCATTCACATTGATATCTATTATTGGGCATATCCATAGCCCTTTGATACGCCGAGTCAATGTGACCATCTCCTCCTTTTTGTCTCACAAACCACCACTACACTCTATTCCACTTATAGTGTTGTATCCATGGCTCACGCTCATGTATTGCATGATAGTTACAAAAAGTTTGAGAAAGTAAGAGTGCAGAAACAATTACTTTGCCAATACCGAGGTTGTGCATCATTTACATTAGTTGTGTGAGGATGATGGAGTATAGCCAGACTATATGATTTTGTAGGGATAACTTTCCTTGGCCTTGTTATTTTAAAAGTTCATGATTACCTTGCTAGTTTGCTTGAATTATTATTGTTTTCATGTCAATAGCAAACTATTGTTTTGAATCTCACGGATCTGAACACTCATGTCACATGAAAGAAGTTGCAGAGGACAATTATGCTAGGTAGCATTCCACGTCAAAAATTCATTCTTTATCACTTCCCTACTCGAGGACGAGCAGGAGTTAAGCTTGGGGATGCTTGATACGTCTCCAATGTATCTATAATTTTTGACGGTTTCATGCTATTATCTTGTCAAACTTTGGATGTTTTGAATGCCTTTTATATATTTTTTGGGACTAACTTATTAACTCAGTGCCAAGTGCTAGTTCCTGTTTTTTCCATGTTTTTGACCCCTTTCAGAGGAGGATTTTAAACGGAGTCCAAACGGAACGAAACTGCCAAAAAGATTTTTGCCGAAACAGAAGAAGATCGGGAAGCCTGAGAATCAGTGCAGGGGGCCTGCAGGGACCCCACAAGCCCCCTAGCCGTGGCCAGGGGGCCCGCGCCTCCCAGGCTTGTGGGCTCCCTGGTCCACCTCTGCCCTAGGACTTTCGTCTATAAATTCAATAAAATGCCAGAAAAAATCAGGAGATCATCGAAAGTACTTTTCCGCCGCCGCAAGCTTCTGTCTCCGGAAGATCCCATCTGGGGTACGTTCTGGTGCCCTGCCGGAGGGGGATTCGGACACGGAGGGATTGTTCATCAACACCATAACCTCTCCGATGATGCGTGAGTAGTTCACCATAGACCTACGGGTCCATAGCTAGTAGCTAGATGGCTTGTTCTCTCTCTTGGATCTTCAATACAAAGTTATCCATGATCTTCATGGAGATCTATCCGATGTAATATTCTTTTGCGGTGTGTTTGTCGAGATCCGATGAATTGTGGATTTATGATCAGATTATCTATGAATCTTATTTGAGTTTCTTCTGATCTCTCTTATGCATGATTTCATATCCTTGTAATTCTCTTCGAGTTGTGGGTTTTGTCTGGCCAACTAGATCTATGATTCTTGCAATGGGAGAAGTGCTTGGTTTTGGGTTCATACCGTGCGGTGACCTCACCCAGTGACAGAAGGGGTAGCTAGGCACGCATCGCGTTGTTGCCATCAAGGGTAAAAATATGGGGTTTTCATCATTGGTTTGAGATTATCCCTCTACATCATGTCATCTTGCTTAAGGCATTACTCTGTTCGTCATGAACTCAATACACTAGATGCATGCTGGATAGCGGTTGATGTGTGGGGTAATAGTAGTAGATGCAGAAAGTATCGGTCTACTTGTCTCGGACGTGATGCCTATATGTATGATCATTGCCTTAGATATCGTCATGACTTTGCGCGGTTCTATCAATTGCTCGACAGTAATTTGTTCACCCACCGTAATATTTGCTATTTTGAGGGAAGCCTCTAGTGAACACTATGGCCCCGGGGTCTACTCCACACCATATTTTCAGCCTTACACTTTTTCTTCGTTGCACTTTCCGCCTTCAGATCTCACTTTGCAATCAATCTTGAAGGGATTGACAACCCCTTTATAGCGTTGGGTGCAAGCTCTTTGTGTTTGTGCAGGTACTCTGGACTTGACGAGATTCTCCTACTGGATTGATACCTTGGTTCTCAAACTGAGGGAAATACTTACTGCTCCTGTGCTGCATCATCCTTTCCTGTTCAAGGGAAAAACCGACGCAAGCAAGTCTCCGTCAACGTGTCAATTTTTGGCGCTGTTGTTTGAGAAGTAGCAGTGAGTCAACCAAAAGGATGGAATAAGACCTGGTTTTACTGTAATAATACTGCTCCTACAGACAAAAATCCACTGCAAGGTTTTAGATTAGAGAGGATCAATAATAATGTAGTGCTCTCAGGTTGGCCGTTAGAGGAGGAGAGGGATAAAATAGCCCCTGTTCGTACGAAGCCGAGGGCCTGGGTTGCCCATGGTCTTACTCGGATCGATCCGATTCGCTGCTGGTTAAGATGGCGAATCCAACCCGTGAGCGTGAGGCCCGGCTTAATGTGTGACTATTCGGGCTACCCATGTGACGTTCAGCACTTCTCCACTGAGGATCTTTCCGATGATGCTCTTAACAAAGAGACAAATAAATTCTTCTCAAACTCAAAAGAGAAGTGCAGTATCACTGGTATGGGCCCAATTTATCTGTTAATCCTCCTCCATCGGTATTGATTGTTTCTCCTTTATGCATATTTTGTTCTTTTGTTAAATTTTATCTTTACCCGCCATCTTCATCATATTCTTGTGTTGACAGGAAGGTTCTAGCTTTTGGAAAGTTACACCTCAAATGTATGTTCCTTCCATGAGTCATAGGAATGATCTGACTCAGGGTGATTCGGCTCTTGATTCATCTTCAGGAGAACAATCTGAGGTAGAACTTGATTCACTTGGCCGCTTGTTTACTAATCTCGCTGACATGCCTTCTCCTCGGGACGATTCTGAAGCCAACCAAGTCAGCAACAATTAGGTAATTGAAGTCTCTTCTAGTTCTTCAAAAAAATCTTGTTACGAGAAGGACAAGACAAGCCATCCAAAAAGTTAAAATGTCAAATCAAGCTTATTTAGCTGCCAATCTTCTTTTGAAGCAAACACAGCTAGTTTCTCAGTCCAAACGCAATACCCAGAGCGACGCGGGCGTATTAGACCCAGGCTTGCCTCATGCATCACCGGCTCGCAAGCCTCGTGTTGAGGTAACAAATTTGTCGCTCCTTTTCTCAAGTTGGTTTCTGTTTTAATATCACCTCTGAATCTTGAATCCTTCTTTAATTTAGGAATCTTCACCATCTTCGGGCGCCTCGTCAGCAACTCAACTGTCCACTTTCAACATCAATCGTGGGTAAATTTCAAAACACAACTTGGTTGCCTATTTTATTCTCTTAGCATACTTACTTGACTTCTGACTTGTATAGGGCAAAGGCTACTTTATCCAGCCGTGTGGTCGGCTCATGTTCTCGCATTGAAAAACAAGATATCTTGGTCTCTCAAAACGAAAATACCACCGCCGAAGTTAACACTCCTGAAGAACATATTCTGGATGCTACGATTAATTTGGCGACTTTTGTTGAAGCGCCCCTGCTGGATGAGCCGGTTTTAATGGACGAAACACCAAAGCTTGCAACTCCCTTAGTTGCTTCCCCTGCAAAACCAACGAGTCTAGCTTGGGATCTAGTCTGTCAGCTCGTACGAAAATCCCCCTTCCGCCGACTGATCAAAGTGCTCGAGACGTTATTTTTGTTAAGGAACAATTTCAAGCTCCTACTACTTCCACCACTATTGCCAAGATTGTGGCTAAGGAAGAGATGGTGGATCTTGCCAAGGGAAAGAAATAGTTGGATCTCCCAAATATATTTTTGTTGGGTGTTTAAGAGATCCACCAGCAGTACTTGACCTGGTTATCTGAAAACCGGGATACTGAAGCTGATATGTTTCATGCTTTCAAGAAAAAAAACGAGGTAAAGACCCCTGCTTACTTGTTTCCAATATCGCTTCCAGACTCTCTTTTCTATATATCGCCTATAGCCCCCAAGGGCCGGATCATCTCCTTGAGATGAGTCGGGTCTTTATAAATTTTGAGGATAAATTCAACCCGTAGCCCCCAAGGGCCGGCTCATCTCCTTGAGATGAATCGGGTCTTTATATGTTTACTTAAAAGAACTGATACACGTTAGCCCTCAAGTGCCAAGTATATTGCTTGCAATCTGCTTGGGACTTGCTTATATTCTTCATTTCGTAATTTTTCCCCACCTCCGGCTTACCGTCACCTTTCTTCCGTGTTGTGTAATCCATCCTTAAGTCGCGTTATAATCCCTTTTTCTGATAAGCTTTGTATATTTATCAAAGGCTTGTAGGAGACGTTGAATCTGTGGTTGTAGATCTGCAGCAGTTTCTTAAAAAAGAAAAAGGCTTCTAGGTGAGGCGGAATCGAGGACGACTCTTTTCCAAAGCTCTGTCAATCAAGCGCAGGATCTTCTTGACCAAGTCAAGAAAGATTTTGAAAAAGAGAGAATTGCCCTCTTAGCCCGTGCTGAAAAAGTTGAGGGGAAACTTGGCCCTCTGAAAGAGAATTACTCCACTCTAGTAAAGTAAATTAGTGAGGTGCTAACCTCCATCTTTGGTAAGTCTTGCAACCTTTATTCCCTTGTGTTCCTTGATTTTAATGTTCAAGGGCAACTCAAAAAGGTTTTACATTTGTCCTTCTATCTGTAGGCCGAACAGATTAGTCCCTGGTACAACTACCTTTGATGAAGTTGAAAGCAATCTTTTCGTATGTGGAAAAGTTGTACACAAGGTCTGTTTACTCTATCATGGCTGCAAAAAATCTCAAATACCTGCCACAGACTATCAAAGATATGCTGAAACATATTTCCACCGTGCCGCATTGGGTTCTTGAAACCCGTAAATAAGCAGCTCGTGGCGGGGCAAACTTGACTCTTGCACGCGCCAAGGAATACTTACCACAACTAGATTTGGCGGCTTTAAAAGACGGGTTTCTCGAATACAAATTGTACGGCTCTGAATTTACTCGAGAAGACTTTGCCCATGTCATGAAGGAGATTCGGCCTCTAGCGACTCTTTTTGCACAGGAGGTCGATACATCCCAATATTATCCGGCATATATTGCTGATAATGAACGTGTACCACTGCCAAAAGACGAGCCTTTTGAACTAGTCCCGCCTCACTACAAGAAGAAGGCTGCTCCTAATGTTGGTGCTTCTACTTCAACTGGAAGAGCTTCAAACTTTGAATCGTTAAGGTCAATATGGTAGATTTAACAGGGCGAGCAAGACATCGATGACGAAGATGAGTGGGAAGAATCTGACACCGACCAGCCGAAGAAGAAAACTAAGGGCGGGTCAACAAACTTCGCCTAGTAGAACAACTGATCCCATGTGTTAAAACACCTTTGAATTTTATCAACTCCTGACGCGAGTTTGTAATAGGAGTAGTAAAAACTCTGGAATGCTTTTTGTCGTGCCATCGAGCACGCTTGTCTTTACTTTTTTAGCTTGACGTAGAAAACTTTGTTATGATATTCCTTTATCCTGGTTTTCCATTGACGAGCCGTCTGATATGGTTTGTTCCTGAAAATTTTGTAACTCTTTACAAAGAATCAGGTATGTTTGATAGGTCGGTTCAATGAGACATGGTAACGAGGTAGTGCCTTTTAAGCCGGTAATGAGCTTGAGTTGCACAACCCATCATTTTCTCACAACATTGTTGTAGGAGAAACAATTTTAAACTGATCATAACATGTCATACCCGTTTATAATAACCCTTAGATGGCATTCTTCCCTGATTTTTTCCAAATTTTACGCAAAGTATTAGGCATGATTCATAGGTCGGCTCAGTGAGTCACGGTTAAAAAATAAGAGACCGGATTTCGAGGATCAAGTCTTGCTACAATGAAGCGGGCATAATAACCCATGGTTTATCCTCGTTTTCAATATGCCGACTCTCACATGACATACCAATGTTTTAACCTTGCATATTCAGGGTCCATAACGGATTGATCAGTCAAGAGTATATGGAGTCACCTGATTGAAGTCGCCAAAACATACCGGTAGGTTTAACCATTTTGTCACGTCTTTGTCGATCAAGAGGGTGAGAAAGCTAAACTCAATGAGTTAGAAGCCCCCAAGTGACCTATGATCAAATATAAAGACATGGCGTAGGATTGCAGAAGACAATGCTACTACTGCTAAACAACCCCGGGGCAGGTAGCCCCCAGATAAGCCAGCTTAATTCCATTGACCATGATAATTTATTTGGACTTTGTAGCCCCAAGATAACATACTAGATGGTAAAAACTCATGCTCAATTTATGGCTAAAAATGAGCTTTATTAGATTCAAAACATCCTAGAAGTATGTACAGAATTTGGGGGTCGATTCAAATATAATGAGTCGGTAGCTCTTAATATGATAGGGCCAAAAACTGGCATGGTTGACTTACTCAACTGGTGGCTTACTTGAGAGGGTCTTTACCATCATCATTTGTGAGGGATTTTAATTTTTCGGCGGCGCACACTGACTCAGCATAAGCCGCGTCTCCTTCCTCGCACTCTTGGGCTATCTTCCTGATGCCTCCCATTGTTATGGTGCCTTTTGGACCCAACATCTCGAGTTTGAGGTAGATATAACAAGGGCGAGCCATGAAACAAGCATAAGTCGGCCTTCCGAAGAGAGCATGATAAGGGCTTCTTATCTTTACTACCTCAAAACGTTTGGGGTTCACATCTGGAATTATACTCGTCCCCAAAAGCGACGTTAAGCTTAATCCGCCCTACAGGGTATTCGGACTTTCCAGGAAGAATTACATGAAAAACTGTAGACGAAGTTTGCAAACTATTGTCGCGCAGGTTCATCCGCCGAAAAGTGTCGTATTATAAAATGTTGATGCTACGCCCTCCATCCATGAGGACCTTTGTGAGGGTATAACGGCCAACCTGAGGTGCTACTACCAAATCCAAATCTCCCGAGTTGTCAACCCGGGGTGTATGGTCCTCTCTACTCCAAATAATTGGTTGTTCGGTCCAGTTGAGATATCTTGGGACTGCTGGCTCAACCATGCTGATGGATTTCTACTTACGCTTCTTGTCCTCTTTGCAACTGTTGGTGGTAAAGACATGGTATTGACCATTATTCAGCTACTTAGGATTGCTTTGAAATCCAGACTGATTGCTATTTTATTGATTTCCTTGGTCAGAACGCTGCCTATTACCAGTATTCCCTTGATGCTGATAATCTGATCTAGAGTCACCTCGTTCATTAAAACCTGACCCTTAGAAACCTCGTGATGAGCTGCCTTGCGAGCCAAGTTGTCCATACTGACCTGGATGTCCACCATTAGCCCCCTGGTGACCTTGGAGGGCTTGATTCCTAAACTCCTGCATCATATAGCAGTTCTCCCATGAATTATTAGATGGCTTATCCTGGGTAATATGCTTTGGGAAGGGTGCTTTTAGAGCCTCCTCGTAATTTCAAGGCTTATTCCCGTTAGAAGGCCCTGCGGAACGGCGATGGTGCTTGAACCCGATGTTGGTATTAGCCACAAACTCTGGACCGCCCTCAGACTGCTTCCGTTCATTATTGTGGTTTCCCTGGTTTCTACTTTGCTGGTTTCCCTTACCACCTTCACCTTTCTTGCCTTTGTCGGCCTTGTCCTCTTTTGAGCCGGGATCTTTCGTGCCATCTGATTCAGCATACCTTGTTAGAATATCCATCAGGTCGCCCATATCTTGAGTCTTCCGCTTTAGAGGACCCAACTTAAGAACGAGTGGCTTGAAGTGACATTTTTTCTCGAGTATTAGGACAGCTTGTGAGGATATTATACTATCTGATGAATGGATGATTTCTGCAATACGGCAAGTCCAATGATGCGCTGACTCACCCGTGCGTTGAACACAATGCTGAAGATCCACAATTGTCATTGGTCGCTTGCATGTTCCTTGGAAATTTTTGATGAACCATTCCTTCACCTCCACCCAAGTGTAATGGAATTGGGTGGAAAGCTTTTCAACCAAGTTCGAGCCAGACCTTCTAACATCATCGTCAAAATACTTCGCACACACCGCGTCACTCACGTCGAGCATATCCATGGCGAGCTAGTAACTTTCAATCCATGCTACCAGCTCAAGATCTGTTGTGTAATTTGGCACCCTGCGAGGTCCTTCAAAATCCTTAGGCATGGGCTCAATGCGAAGAGCTCGGGATAAGCAAGGAACACCGATCGTCCCGGTGCTATTTCTAGCTCCATGTGTCGCTGAGTGAGGTCTTGTCGAATGTGGTTGAGCTAGCCTTCTTGCGGCTGCTTCTGCCTCCATTTGCCGGACAGCTCTTGCTGCGTCAACTAAGTCTTAGGCGTTTTGTAATCCTGGTCGGGTTGGGGGGGCTGATGTCGCCGCCCGTTACTAGAAACAACCAACAATTCTTCATGAAAGCTGATATAGGGAGTAGAATGCATCCGATCCCAAATGTATGAGAATTACGCTTGTTGGGCCACTGCTGTCTTGAGCACCTCAATAGTGTTTCTAGCTTCAATCTAAATCGGGGTGTTTCCGTGTATGGGAAGTGCCTCCAAGTTGCACGTTGCAGCAATCATGTTGGCAACAGGGTTGAAAAAATGACCCTGCGCTGTGTGAAAATGTTGCGGTGATGCTTGAGCCCGAGGAGGCTGGGCGGGTGGCGGCTGAGCCGGATCTATGTGTCTAGGCAGTGGATTTTGCGCAATGCCACATGTGTGCGGACTGGTGGATAAACGGGTCGGCGTTAGGTTCTGTAGCATCCGGGACAGATGTCTCCTTTGGTGAACTGCCTCATGAGCGTTTTGTCGAAGCCCTAGCTGCCTAGCGTCTGCGCTCAAACGTTCTGACTCATCTTGGATTCGAGCCTACAACTAAGCCATATGGGTATTCTCGGTGGCTATCTCCTGCTGGACCTTGGCCATCTCCACGCGAAGTTTTTCTAATTCCACGTTATGCTCTTCCTAGTTTTCCACTGTGACCGGACCCTCAAGAAGTTTGGCCACTTCAGCCACCAGATCCCTCATAACCCGAGTCGGCATTTTGCCTGACCCGCCATCACCGTTGGTGGATCCTTCTGTAGATGGATCCGGAGCCGACGCAGCTTCAGCCATGTAAACCATCACCTGAAGAGGCGGATCATCGGGCTCTTTGGATGGATCGGCAACTTCTTTTTCGGAGGACCTACAGATCCATCATGGGGAGGAAGGATAGACCCGGTGTCCCCCATGGAAAACCCTCCTTCATGGTTATCGAGTATATCCTCGCTGCTCACCGACTCCTCAGGAAGGTTGAGCCCCTGGCTGAATCCGACGAAGAAGTGATGACGACCGGCTAAAACCGATTGTATCACGCGCGTCGGGTCGGCTCGATGATGGTGGTGTAGATGTCCGGCCCGGGCGTTGTTGTGTAGATCTGGCCAAAGGGAATATGTACGTTGGGCATGGCTAAGCCGGCTTCAGAGCCCTTATCTGTATTGCTGATGTGGCGACTGTCGCAGCGACTCTTGATCATCATGGCCACCGTGCGACTCCTGAACCTCGGGCGGGTTCCCTCCAAGAACTCAACTCCACCTTGCTATAGCCCCACGATGGGCGCCAACTGACGTTGTTTTGTCATAGAAGATGTCCTCGTGAACGGACTTAGTGGTGAGGCCATCGTCGCGATGTGGCGACTCGAAGGGGTTGATTGGGAACGAGAGACTGATTTTACCCAGGTTTGGCCCCTCCAATGGAGGCAAAAGGCTACGTCCTGCTTCTATGTCTATATTGATGGGAATCTCGATTACAAGGATGCGGAATAGCTAACCTTGCTCTCGAGGGTTTCTTACCTAATCTTTCTGGCTCGAGGGATCTCCTTTATATATAGGTAGAGGCCCCAAGTTTACAATAGAGTCCGGGTCGAACAAACACCCATGACCTACTACAAATCTACCATATCTTTCTTCCCAAGTTTGGAAGGCTTCCGACGTCTTTGCCTTGTATGTCGTAAGTCGTCATCTTTTGGTGTTAGGTCGTATGGCAGGTTGAGGCAGCCCCGTGGCGGCCCACCTTCTTGTTGCTCCTTTGTATCTTGACCCGGCCCAATAGGGTGAGTTATATCCTGGGATTATATCCCCGACACAGAGTACTCCATTTTTCCTCTGCATTTGCTCGCCGGTTTAGAACATGGATTTTGTGCTCATCTGAGCTCTGTTAGTAGGGGCAGGAACATGTGGCAAGGGTAGGGGACAACAGTAGATCTACAAGCATAAATTGAAGAACCATGGCCACTTGCTGCTCCCACTTCCTCATGCAAAACAACCAACTGATAAGCAGTATCCAGGTCTGCCGGTTGCTGAATGCCTACA
Source organism: Hordeum vulgare subsp. vulgare (assembly GCF_904849725.1). NCBI lineage: Eukaryota > Viridiplantae > Streptophyta > Magnoliopsida > Poales > Poaceae > Hordeum > Hordeum vulgare. The sequence goes on from NC_058523.1 coordinate 63,683,278, forward strand.
ACAACTCGCACCGATGACTTCAATCCTTCCATTAACCTGGTCACATAGTGCATTATATTGGGATAATCTTCATAAGTTGTCAATTGATCATAGAGAACTGATAATTGATACACATATTATTTGTCTGAACCAGTTTGACAGATGTTGAATTTTTTTCATAGAATCGCGTGATGAAGATTGCGACCAAAACGAGACTGTAACAATCGAGAGAATTCAACCCACCTTATCTGTGACACATGATGGTGGAACGATTCGAGTTAGCGAGGAACATCATCTTCAAACAAGGATGATGCATACGAAATACATAATGAAGAAGGTGTGTTCCAGAGCTTGAAGTAACCCTTGCAACAAGACTGCCAGAGTTTTGACTTGGTTACATCGAAACAAGGAAGGTCAAGCTGAGGGCGCAACCCCAAAACATCAATGCCCTAGTGTAAATTCTCAATGGAACTGAGAAGAGAACGAGGTTGGAGCTGGTATACCTACATACCTCGAGCCATAGGCGATACGTACAACCTGTGGCCGGATCCCCTATTCTCGCTGTTAGAATGATGCCCCTCAAGTCCCAGAGAACCGCTGCCCTGCGCGCTGGGCGAAGGGGCTTGAGATGACTTGGTGTAACGCCCAAGATGCGATCCTATCCTCAATTTGGCACAAGGGCCTCGTCAGGGATAGAAGCGCATCTCGTCGTTTCGCAAGAATGGATATCGTTACAAGTACATGTACTGAAAAGATGAGATATTTGGAATTGGCTTACACTCGCCACAAGCTACATCAGAGTCACATCAGTACAATACATAAACATCATGAAGAAGAGCAGGGTCCGACTACGGACAAAAACAAAGGAGAAAAGAAGAACGATGTCCATCCTTGCTATCCCAGGCTGTCGGCCTGGAACCCATCCTAGATCGATGAAGAAGAAGAAGAAGCAACTCCAAATGAACAATCATCGCGCTCACGTCTTAATAACCTTTACCTGTACCTACAACTGGTGCTGTAGTAATTTGTGAGCCACACGGGACTCAGCAATCTCATTTCCAAAGGTATCAAGACTAGCAAAGCTTAATAGGTGAGGTATGGTTAAGTGGTGAGGCTGCAGCACGCGACTAAGCATTATATGAGGTGGTTAATTTATGAGTACAAGAAAAAAGAGGGGGAAGAACTACGCATAACAGACGTGAACTACTGATGATCAAATGAATGATCCTAAACACCTACTTACGTCAAACATAACCCCACCGTGTCCTCGATCGGAGAAGGAACTCGTGAAAGAGACAGTCATGGTTACGCACTCAGTTGGCAAGTTTTAATTAAGTTAACTTCAAGTTATCTAGAACTAGTGTTAAACAAAGTTTCCACGTTGCCACATAACCGCGAGCACGGCTTTCCGAAAGATTTAACCCTGCAGGGGTGCTCCAACTAGTCCATCACAAATTACCACAAGCCGCATAGAAATCCTCGATCACGAAGCTCGCGATCTCGTCGGATTCCTTAGTGGAAAACCTCAACTCTGAGATTACCCAAAGCATCACCGGAATCTCGATGCACAAGATATCTCGTAAAAGGTAAAACTAATCCAGCAAGGCCACCCGGTGTGTCGACGAACCCGATAGGAGCCGCGTATCTCGTTCTCAGGACACACCGTCTATGCATAGTGGACGGTAGCCAAACACTCGAGTTGCCCCGAGGTGGCACCGCCGACTGCTAGGTGGGTGGACCAACACTCATGCGGAGCACTGGCCCGGGGGTTGATTAGTTATCCTCGGGGTCCGAAAAGTCCCTATGCAAATTTATTAGGTTATTAGGCAAATGTAAAACCAATGTTGGGTCTTGCCAGACCAGCTTTAATCTAAAATGAATTATCAAGGGGGTCCCCATAACAACCCCGATCGTGTTAGGAGCGCTCAATTATGGAACATAACACCGGTAGCCGAAACTAAGGGGGCAAAGGTGGAACAAAACACCAGGCTAGAAAGGCCGAGCCTTCCACCTTTTACCAAGTATATAGGTGCATTAAATTAAATAGCATTAATATGGTGATATAACAAGGAACCCATGTTATCACATGGAAGCAACTGCACCTGCAACTAGCAACGCTAACACATGGTTAAGCAAGCGGTAACATAGCCCATCAGTGGTTTGCTAGGTTGTGAACAGGTTGAAGGTTTTCATGGCAATGTTGAGGGGCTGATATTTAACAGGTGGTAGGCAACGAGACATGATCGGTAGAAGCGATAAAAACTAGCATGGCAATGATAGTGATGGTATATGGGGAAATGGTCATCTTGCCTGAGATCCCGCTGAGAAGAAGAATGACTCCGTGAAGCAGACGAACCGACGTAGTCGAACGGGTCCTCACTTTCCGACACGCTTGCGGAACTCCATCGAGACGAATGAAACCGGAAACAAGAATCAACACACGATATTCACCACACGATGCACAACACATATGATGCATGAACATTAACACATGCAAGACATGGCATGTCAATTCACAACAATCAAACACTACACATTAAGTGAAGTTCAATATGCAACGAGTTGCATATTGACGAAACTCCACGTTTAATTATTTAGTTCTATCCTGATTAGATACACGACAATATTAAATGTGGTTAAACATGGTAAGAGGTGAAGCGCAATTAATCTACCTATCTAGGCATTTTAAATGAGGTCGGAAATGACATATAGCATCTCCGAAACGACCTCACATGTTAATTAACAATTCTGTCCAGATCTGAACTAACATGTTTTAACAGTTGTTAAACAGCAAAATAAATAGGTTCACGTGATTCTACGCGTCGTTACAAGCAATTTACACAAGAGAACATCTCCAAGGGAGCTACGGTTCAAAAGATACGAGCACCGCAAGATATGATGGCATGAGTGCAATATGTGCGCAATGACAGTCACAAGCATTTCAAAACGTACAACCAGCAAGATAATGTGAAACTACACGAGATTCTAAGCAAGTTTCATATAGGACACGATCAAAACGGAGCAACGGTTCAACAACTACGAGCTAAACAAGAAATCACTACAATCTGCCAAAATCAGCCACATATCATTTTCTACACCCCACAACTACGAGCTACACAAAACCAATATACTCAACCAAGGCATGCGACGGTAGAGGGCAAGAAGCACTACAACATACAACTAATAACACCTGGCATGGAAGCATGGATCACTAGGAAAAGACGTCACAAAATGGCATCTCACACACTGTTTCAGACTTAGAGAAAATAACAGTTTATGAAACTGCAGTTTTCGATCTGAAGGCATATTGACAGCAGCAAAACCATAAGCTACAGGACTCCAAATGGCATGAAAATTGACATCATGCTAGAGAATCCTAAAGTATACAACTAACTCCATTGCACCAACCTCAAAAGAGCTACAGATCACCCGATAAACTCATGACAAGACAGCAACAAAATATAACAGATTTCAGACTTAGAAATATTTCAGCATCTCCAAAACAACACTATTTCCTAGCAAGTTGAGACCAAGCAAACCACACCTAAACATGGATTTCTATTGCAACCAGAATCATCATAGGCTAGCATACATATCCAAGGGCAAATCTCTAGTCGACAACTCCTTCATATCGCGCACGGATTAAATCCCATAAAATAAACAAAAGGGCAACATGGCAAAATATCACGCTCACTAACTTGCTCTAAAGCTAAAACTAAATGCACAGTTAAATTCTATGGATTTTCCTACCCCGAAAACATATATAACATGTGGGGTTGCAACACAAAAATATCGCCACACGTATATGCGGGAATATGTCCTAAACGCGAAATAATAAACTAGTGACTAAACCCTACATGCAAAAATACAAACAACTACTCTAAAATACATGGCAAAGGGTCCCTAAAAATATGAGCATTTTATCTACGGGATTCGAGCAATCCGGACACGCGCGAAAAATAAATACGGGATAATCCCCTATTAGGACAGCACACAAAACTAGGCATATGGCAAGTCAACTCACTTCAAACATGCATGCAAGTTACAAATTACGAATCTACGCGCAAAATTACACAAGTTTCATATACAACACGTCACGATCCGACATACGGATTAAAAGTTACGGGCGTTTTAATATAACTATTTTTCTGAAAATCCTAATTCACAGAAGAAAAAAAACTAAAAATTCTACGGGCCGAATCTGTGGGCGTAAGTTAGCTAAGACGCGCCTAGGTGAAAAATAGAGGGCCATGGGTAGTTCTCACCTCGATGGTTGGATCTGGCCCAGGCGCTTGGGGGGCTCGGGCCGGCTCGGTGGGGCGAGGCAGGCCGGCCTGGGTGTTGTGGGAGGAGGCCCAGGACGCGATCAACGCGGGGTCCCGATCAGTTTGATCCAATCTAGCGAAGGGGCGACACGGTCTGCAGCCCGAGGGACGCCGCGGTGCGGCGAGTGTGCATGAGGCCGGCGGCAGGTCGGGGCAGAACGACGACGAGGCGGCGGCGTGAAGGGGCTCTAGCGATGGGAGGCCGACGAGAAGCGCGGCAAGCGAGGTCATTGGTGGCAGATTCACGAGGCGGCGAGCACGAGGCGGCGGGCTGGCAGCCAGATCTGGCCGAATCGGGGCGAGCTGCGGCTGGCTGAATCTGCAGCTTGCCGACGGCGGCGACCGGAGGCTGACTGGCGAGGAACTGGGCAGGCGGTGGCGCGAGGGTAAGCTCCTGCGGAAGGAGCGCTCGGGGGTTACCTCCCCTCGGGCAGAGCAGGGCGCCGGCGGCAGCTCGGTCCCGGCCCGAGAGGGCCGGATCTGGGCTCGCGGGCCTACGGCGGCTGAGGCGCTGGAGGAGAGAGAGAGGGGGTGGGCTGCTGTGCCGGCTAGGGTTGGTGGCACGGTAGAGGGAGGCAAAATGGAAGGGGATACCCTTCCTTTTATAGTTGGGGTAGCTAGGGTTATCCGAATTCGGATCAGTTTTCGACCACGTGATCGCGATCAAACGGCCACGGACGCGGGAATGTCTAGGTGGGTGTGTAGAGTGTCTAGGCGGAGGTGAGAGGGAAATAGCGCGGCGCGGCAACACGATATTTAAAACCCCGAAAACATCCGACGATAAACCGAATACGGTGCCGCTACGGTCGACCGTTCGGGTACCAGACGGACTCCGATTGCGACGAAATTTGGCAGGCGGTCTACCTATATCTTAATAAGACCGCACGTCAAGTTTCAACCCAATCAGAGAAAGTTTTATTCACACTTTTAAAAACAAGATTTAGACGATGCCGCGGGCGCGGGCGTGTGTGGTCGGGCTCAGAACGGGCGACGACGAGAACTGGCAACTAATAATGGATGCACTTTTGAAAACAGGCGGCAACGGAATGCTGATGCAATGCGGATGATGCGAATGATGCGATGATGATGCGACAAATAAAAATAGACACATGACGAAAACGGAATAAAGGGTGCACAGGCGCTAGGAGGAGAAGGACTCCTCGTCCAATTCGGTTTGGGAAGGAGGAGTCCTCCTCTTCCTTCCCACCTCCCTCTTTCCCTTTTCCTTTTTCTTTTCTTTTGGTATTTTCTTATGTGGCACCATGGGCTCCTTGGGCTGACTCCACCAGCCCACTAAGGACTTGTGGCGCCACCCTAGGGCCTTGGTCTCACTCCCGGGTGGGTGGGCCCCAACCAATGAACTCCCGGAACCCATTCGTCACTCCCGGTGCACTACCGGAATTGCCCGAAACTTTTCGGTGACCAAATAAAACCATCCTATATAACAATCTTCATTTCCGAACCATTCCGGAAACCCTGGTGACGTCCGTAATCTCATCCGTGACTCCGAACAACATTCAGTAACCACACATATAACTCAACTATACTAAAACATTATCGAACCTTTAGTGTGCAGACCCTGCGGGTTCGAGAACTATGCAGACATGACCCGAGGCACTCCTCGGTCAATACCCAATAGCGGGACCTGGATTCCCATATTGGATCCTACATATTCTTCGAAGATCTTATCGGTTGAACCTTGGTGTCAAGGATTCATATAATCCCGTATGCCATTCCCTTTGTCCTTCGGTATGTTACTTGCCCGAGATTTGATCGTCGGTATCCGCATACCTATTTCAATCTCGTTACCGGCAAGTCTCTTTACTCGTTCTGTAATACAAGATCCCGTGACTTACACTTAGTCACATTGCTTGCAAGGCTTGTGTGTGATGTTGTATTACCGAGTGGGCCCCGAGATACCTCCCCGTCACACGGAGTGACAAATCCTAGTCTTGATCCATACTAACTCAATGAACACCTTTGGAGATACCTGTAGAGTACCTTTATAGTCACCCAATTATATTGTGACGTTTTATACACACAAGGTATTCCTCCGGTGCCACTGAGTTATATGATCTCATGGTCATAGGAACAAATACTTGACACGCAGAAAACAATAGCAATAAAACGACACGATCAATATGCTACGCTCATAGTCTGGGTCTAGTCCATCACATGATTCTCCTAATGATGTGATGCAGTTATCAAGTGACAACACTTGCATATAGTCAGAAAACCTTGACTATCATTGATCAACTGGCTAGCCAACTAGAGGCTTGCTAGGGACATTGTTTTGTCTATGTATCCACATATGTATCTAAGTTTTCATTCAATACAATTATAGCATGGATAATAAAAGATTATCTTTAAACATGAAATATAATAATAACTATTTATCATTGCCTCTAGGGCATATTTCCAACAGTCTCCCACTTGCACTAGAGTCAATAATCTAGTCCTCACATCGCCATGCGATTTATATTGTAATAAATCTAACACCCATAGAGTTCTGGTGTTGATCATGTTTTGCTCGTGGAAGAGGTTTAGTCAGCGGTTCTGAATCTTTCTGATCCGTGTGTGCTTTACAAATCTTTATGTAATCTTATAGATGCTGCTACTACGTGCTATTTGGAAATACTCCAAATATCTACTCTACTATACGAATCCGTTTTACTGCTCAGAGTCATTCGGATTACTGTCAAAGCTTACATCGACGTAACCTTTTACGACGAACTCTTTAACCACCTCCATAATCGGGGAAAATTCCTTAGTTCATTAAGTTACTGAGGAAAACTTTGACTGTTGTTTGGTGATTCAATCCTGGATTACTCTCTGTACCTCTTAACAGACTTGTGGCAAGGCACACACTAGGTGTGGTACACAACATGGCATACTTTAGAGTCTATGGCTAAGGCATAGGGGACGACCTTCGTCCTTTCTCTTTCTTCTGTCGTGGTTGGGCTTTTGAGTCTTACTCAAATTCACACCTTACAACACAGCCAAGAATTCCTTCTTTGCCGATCTATTTTGAACTCCTTCAAAAACTTGTCAAGGCATGCATTTCATTTGAAAGTTCTATTAAGCGTTTTGATCTATCTCTATAGATCTTGATGCTCAATGTTCAAATAGCTCTATCCAGGTATTCCTTTGAAAAACTCCTTTCAAACAACCTTTTATGCTTCATAGAAATTCTACATTACTTTTGATCAACAATATGTCAACCACATATACTTATCAGAAATTCTATAGTGCTCCCACTCACTTCTTTGGAAATACAAGTTTCTCACAAACCTTGTACAAACCCAAAAGCTTTGATCATCTCATCAAAGCGTATATTCCAACTCCGAGATGCTTGCACCAATCCATAGAAGGATCGCTGGAGCTTGCATACTTGTTAGCATCTTTAGGATCGACAAAACCTTCTGGTTGTATCACATACAACATTTCCTCAAGGAAACCGTTGAGGAAACAATGTCTTGACATCCTATGTGCAATATTTCATAAATAATGCAGCAACTACTAACATAATTCCAACAGAATTTTAGCATCGCTACGAGTGAGAAAATCTGATCATAGTCAACTCCTTGAACTTGTCAGAAACATCTTTGTGACAAGTCGAGCTTTCTTAATAGTGACTCTTCACCATCATTGTCTGTCTTTCTTTTAAATATCCATCTTTACTTAATAGTCCTACGACCATCAAGTAGTTCTTCCAAAGTCTACACTTTGTTTTCATACATGGATCCTCTCTCGGATTTCATGGCCTCCAGCCATTTGTCGAAATCCGGGCCCACCATCGCTTCTCCATAGCTCGTAAGTTCATTGTTGTTCAACAACATGACCTCCAAGACAGGGTTACCGTACCATTCTGTAGTAGTACGCGACCTTGTCGACCTACGAGGTTTGTAGTAAGTTGATCCAAAGCTCAATGATCACCATCATCAGTTTCCACTTCAATTGGTGTAGGCGCCACAGGAACAACTTCCTGCGCCCTACTACACACTGGTTGAAGTGACGGTTCAATAACCTCATCAAGTTCCTGTTGGAATTATGCCCTAGAGGCAATAATAAATATAGTTATTATTATAATTCCTGTATCAAGATAATCGTTTATTATCCATGCTATAATTGTATTGAATGAAGACTCATTTACATGTGTGGATACATAGACAAAACACTGTCCATAGCAAGCCTCTAGTTGGCTAGCCAGTTGATCAAAGATAGTCAGTGTCTTCTGATTATGAACAAGGTGTTGTTGCTTGATAACTGGATCACGTCATTAGGAGAATCACGTGATGGACTAGACCCAAACTATTAGACGTAGCATGTTGATCGTGTCATTTTGTTGCTACTGTTTTTCTGCGTGTCAAGTATTTGTTCCTATGACCATGAGATCATATAACTCACTAACACCGCAGGAATACTTTGTGTGTATCAAACGTCGCAACGTAACTCGGTGACTATAAAGATGCTCTACGGGTATCTCCGAAGGTGTTCGTTGAGTTAGTATGGATCAAGACTAGGATTTGTCACTCCGTGTGATGGAGACGTATCTCGGGGCCCACTCGGTAATACAACATCACACACAAGCCTTGCAAGCAATGTGACTTAGTGTAAGTTGCGGGATCTTGTATTACGGAACGAGTAAAGAGACCTGCCGGTAAACGAGATTGAAATAGGTATGCGGATACTGACGATCGAATCTCGGGCAAGTAACATACCGAAGGACAAAGGGAATGACATACGGGATTATATGAATCCTTGGCACTGAGGTTCAAACGATAAGATCTTCGTAGAATATGTAGGATCCAATATGGGCATCCAGGTCCCGCTATTGGATATTGACCGAGCAGTCTCTCGGGTCATGTCTACATATTTCTCGAACCCGCAGGGTGTGCACACTTAAGGTTCGACGTTGTTTTATGCGTATTTGAGTTATATGGTTGGTTACCGAATGTTGTTCGGAGTCCCGGATGAGATCACGGACGTCACGAGGGTTTCCGGAATGGTCCGGAAACGAAGATTGATATATAGGATGACCTCATTTGATTACCGGAAGGTTTTCGGAGTTACCGGGAATGTACCGGGAATGACGAATGGGTTCCGGGAGTTCACCGGGGGGGCAACCCACCCCGGGGAAGCCCATAGGCCTTGGGGGTGGTACACCAGCTCTTAGTGGGCTGGTGGGACAGCCCAAGAAGGCCCTATGCGCCATAGGAAGAAAATCAAAGAGAAAAGAAAAAACGGAGGAGGTGGGAAAGGGAAGAAGGACTCCACCTTCCAAACCAAGTTGGACTCGGTTTGGGGGGGAGACCTTCCCCCCTTGGCTCGGCCGAAACCCTTAGGGGTCCTTGGACCCCAAGGCAAGGCTCCCCCTCTTCCCCCTATATATACGGAGGCTTTAGGGCTGATTTGAGACGACTTTTCCACGGCAGCCCGACCACATACCTCCACGGTTTTTCCTCTAGATCGCGTTTCTGCGGAGCTCGGGCGGAGCCCTGCTGAGACAAGATCATCACCAACCTCCGGAGCGTTGTCACGCTGCCGGAGAACTCTTCTACCTCTCCGTCTCTCTTGCTGGATCAAGAAGGCCGAGATCATCGTCGAGCTGTACGTGTGCTGAACGCGGAGGTGCCGTCCGTTCGGCACTAGATCGTGGGACTGATCGCGGGACGGTTCGCGGGGCGGATCGAGGGACGTGAGGACGTTCCACTACATCAACCGCGCTCACTAACGCTTCTGCTGTACGGTCTACAAGGGTACGTAGATCACACATCACCTCTCGTAGATGGACATCACCATGATAGGTCTTCGTGCGCGTAGGAAATTTTTTGTTTCCCATGCGACGTTCCCCACAGTGGCATCATGAGCTAGGTTCATGCGTAGATGTCTCCTCGAGTAGAACACAAAAGTTCTTGTGGGAGGTGATGTGCGTTTTGCTGCCCTCCTTAGTCTTTTCTTGATTCCGCGGTATTGTTGGATTGAAGCAGCTTGAACCGACATTACTCGTACGCTTACGAGAGACTGGTTTCATCGCTACGAGTAATCCCGTTGCTCAAAGATGACTGGCAAGTGTCAGTTTCTCCAACTTTAGTTGAATCAGATTTGACCGAGGAGGTCCTTGGATGAGGTTAAATATCAACTCATATATCTCCGTTGTGGTGTTTGCGTAAGTAAGATGCGATCCTACTAGATACCCATGGTCACCACGTAAAACATGCAACAACAAAATTAGAGGACGTCTAACTTGTTTTTGCAGGGTATGCTTGTGATGTGATATGGCCAACGATGTGATGTGATATATTGGATGTATGATATGATCATGTTGTAATAGATAATATCGACTTGCACGTTGATGGTACGGCAACCGGCAGGAGCCATAGGGTTGTCTTTATACTAATGTTTGTGCTTGCAGATGCGTTTACTATTTTGCTAGGATGTAGCTTTAGTAGTAATAGCATGAGTAGCACGACAACCCCGATGGCGACACGTTGATGGAGATCATGGTGTGGCGCCGGTGACAAGAAGATCGTGCCGGTGCTTTGGTGATGGAGATCAAGGAGCACGTGATGATGGCCATATCGTGTCACTTATGAATTGCATGTGATGTTAATCCTTTCATGCACCTTATTTTGCTTAGAACGACGGTAGCATTATGAGGTGATCTCTCACTAAAATTTCAAGACGAAATTGTGTTCTCCCCGACTGTGCACCGTTGCTACAGTTCGTCGTTTCGAGACACCACGTGATGATCGGGTGTGATAGACTCAACGTTCACATACAACGGGTGCAAAACAGTTGAGCACGCGGAACACTCGGGTTAAGACTTGACGAGCCTAGCATGTGCAGACATGGCCTCGGAACACATGAGACCGAAAGGTCGATCATGAATCATATAGATGATATGATTAGCATAGGGATGCTTACCACTGAAACTATACTCAACTCACGTGATGATCGGACTTGAGCTAGTGTAAGTGGATCATGAACCACTCAAATGACTAGAGAGATGTACTTTTTGAGCGGGAGTTTAGCGAATAATTTGATTAAGTTAAACTCTAATTATCTTGAACATAGTCTAAGTCCACTTTGAATATATTTGTGTTGTATATCATGGCTCACGCGACAGTCACCCTGAATTTTAATACGTTCCTACAGAAAGCTAAGTTGAAAGATGATGGAAGCAACTTTGTAGACTGGGCTCGTAATCTTAAGCTAATCTTACAAGCTGGGAAGAAGGATTATGTCCTTAATGCTGCGCTAGGAGATGAACCACCCGCTACGGCTGATCAGGATGTTAAGAACGCTTGGTTAGCACGTAAGGAGGACTACTCAGTAGTTCAATGTGCAGTCTTGTATGGCTTAGAACCGGGACTTCAACGTCGCTTTGAGCGTCATGGAGCATTTGAGATGTTCCAGGAGTTGAAGTTTATCTTTTAGAAGAACGCCCGGATCGAGAGGTATGAGACCTCCGATAAATTCTATGCTTGCAAGATGGAGGAGAACTCGTCTCTCAGTGAACATGTGCTCAAAATGTCTGGGTACTCAAACCGTCTAGCTGAGCTGGGGATTGAACTCCCGCAAGAGGCTATCACTGATAGAATCCTTCAATCACTGCCGCCAAGCTATAAAGGCTTTGTGTTGAACTACAACATGCAAGGGATGAACAAGTCACCCGGCGAGTTGTTTGCGATGCTGAAAGTCGCAGAGTCTGAACTCCGTAAAGAGCATCAAGTGTTGATGGTGAATAAGACCACTAGTTTCAAGAGAAACGGCAAAGGCAAGAAGGGTAATTCAAAGAAGAGCGGCAAGCCTGTTGCCAATCCAACGAAGAAACCCAAAGCTGGACCTAAGCCTGAAACAGAGTGTTACTATTGCAAGGGTATGGGTCACTGGAAGCGCAATTGCCCCAAGTATCTGGCAGATAAGAAGGCGGCCAAAGAAAAATCAGGTATATTTGATATACATGTTATTGATGTGTACTTAACCGGCTCACGTAGTAGTGCCTGGGTATTCGATACCGGTTCTGTTGCTCATAATTGCAACTCGAAACAGGAACTGCGGAATAGACGAAGGCTGGCGAAAGATGAAGTGACGATGCGCGTAGGAAATGGTTCCAAGGTTGATGCAATCGCCGTCGGCACAGTTTCACTTCAGTTACCATCAGGATTAGTTATGAACTTGAATCATTGTTATTTAGTGCCTGCGTTGAGCATGAACATTATATCTGGATCTTGTTTATTGCGAGACGGTTACTCTTTTAAGTCAGAGAATAATGGTTGTTCTATTTCTATGAGTAACACCTTTTATGGTCATGCACCCAATGTGAGAGGATTGTTCATATTGAATCCTGATAGCGATACACACATACATAACATTGAGACCAAAAGAGTTAGAGTTAACAATGATAGCGCCATATTTTTGTGGCACTGCCGCTTAGGTCATATTGGTGTAAAGCGCATGAAGAAACTCCATGCCGATGGACTTTTGGAGTCACTTGACTTTGATTCACTTGACACGTGCGAACCATGCCTCATGGGCAAGATGACTAGAACTCCGTTCTCCGGAACAATGGAGCGTGCAAGTGACTTGTTGGAAATCATACATACCGATGTGTGTGGTCCGATGAGCGTAGAGGCACGCGGCGGATATCGTTATTTTCTCACCTTCACTGACGATTTGAGTAGATATGGTTATGTCTACTTAATGAAGCACAAGTCTGAAACATTTGAAAAGTTCAAGCAATTTCAGAGTGAAGTTGAAAATCATCGTAACAAGAAGATCAAGTTCCTACGGTCTGATCGTGGGGGTGAATATCTGAGTTTCGAGTTTGGTGCTCACTTAAGACAATGTGGAATTGTTTCACATTTTACACCGCCTGGAACACCACAGCGTAATGGTGTGTCCGAACATCGTAATCGTACTTTATTAGAGATGGTGCGATCTATGATGTCTCTTACTGATTTGCCGTTATCGTTTTGGGGTTATGCATTAGAAACAGCTGCATTCACTTTAAATAGGGCACCATCAAAATCCGTTGAGACGACACCATATGAACTGTGGTATGGCGAAAGGCCAAAGTTGTCGTTTCTTAAAGTTTGGCGATGTGATGCTTATGTCAAAAAGCTTCAGCCTGAAAAGCTGGAACCCAAAGCGGAAAAGTGCATCTTCATAGGTTACCCAAAAGAGACAGTTGGGTACACCTTCTATCTCAAATCCGAGGGCAAAGTGTTTGTTGCTAAAAACGAAGCTTTTCTTGAGAAGGAGTTTCTCTCGAGAGAATTGAGTGGGAGGAATATAGAACTTGACGAGGTTGTCGAACCTTTCATCCCTCTGGATGGTGGCGCAGGGCAAGGGGAAACCTTTGTCGTTGCGACGCTGGTTGAGGAGGAAGTTAATAATGATGATCATGAAACTCTGGTTCAAGTTCCTATCGAACCACGCAGGTCGACGAGACCACGTGCTGCTCCAGAGTGGTATGGTAATCCCGTCTTGTCAATCATGTTGTTGGACAACAATGAACCTACAAATTATGAAGAAGCAATGGTGGGCCCAGATTCCAACAAATGGCTAGAAGCCATGAAGTCCGAGATAGGATCCATGTATGAGAACAAAGTGTGGACTTTGGAGGTACTGCCTGAGGGCCGCAAGGCTATTCAAAACAAATGGATCTTTAAGAGGAAGACGAACGCTGACGGCAATGTGACCGTTTATAAAGCTCGACTTGTGGCAAAGGGTTTTTCACAAGTTCAAGGAATTGACTACGATGAGACATTCTCACCCGTGGCGATGCTTAAGTCCGTCAGAATCATGTTAGCAATAGCTGCATTTTTCGATTATGAAATCTGGCAGATGGATGTCAAAACGGCGTTCCTTAACGGTTTCCTTAAGGAAGAATTGTATATGATGCAACCCGAAGGTTTTGTCGATCCTAAGAATGCTAACAAGGTGTGCAAGCTCCAGCGATCCATATATGGACTGGTGCAAGCATCTCGGAGTTGGAACAAACGCTTTGATGAGGTGATCAAAGCATTTGGGTTTATACAAGTGGTTGGAGAATCTTGTATTTACAAGAAAGTGAGTGGGAGCTCTGTGGCGTTTCTAATATTATATGTGGATGACATATTACTGATTGGAAACAACATAGAGTTTTTGGAGAGCATAAAGGATTACTTGAATAAAACTTTCTCTATGAAGGAACTAGGAGAAGCTGCTTACATTCTAGGCATTAGGATCTATAGGGATAGATCAAAACGCCTGATAGGACTTTCACAAAGCACATACCTTGATAAAGTTTTGAAGAGGTTCAAAATGGAACAGTCCAAGAAAGGGTTCTTGCCAGTTTTACAAGGTACGAGATTGAGTAAGACTCAGTGCCCAGCAACTGATGAGGATAGAGAGCATATGCGCTCCGTCCCCTATGCTTCAGCCATAGGTTCTATCATGTATGCAATGTTGTGCACTAGACCGGACGTTAGCCTGGCCATAAGTATGGCAGGTAGGTTCCAGAGTAATCCAGGAGTGGATCACTGGACAGCGGTCAAGAATATCCTGAAGTACCTGAGAAGGACTAAGGAGATGTTTCTCGTGTATGGAGGTGACGAAGAGCTCGCCGTAAAAGGTTACGTCGATGCAAGCTTTAACACAGATCCGGACGACTCTAAGTCGCAAACCGGATACGTATTTATTCTTAATGGGGGTGCGGTAAGCTGGTGCAGTTCCAAGCAAAGCGTCGTAGCAGATTCTACATGTGAAGCCGAGTACATGGCTGCCTCGGAGGCGCCTAAGGAGGGTGTCTGGATGAAGCAATTCATGACGGATCTTGGAGTGGTGCCAAGCGCACTGAATCCAATAACCTTGTTCTGTGACAACACGGGTGCCATTGCCTTAGCAAAGGAACCACGGTTTCACAAGAAGTCCAGACACATCAAACGACGCTTCAACCTCATCCGCGACTACGTTGAAGGGGAGGACGTAAATATATGCAAAGTGCACACGGATCTGAATGTAGCAGACCCGCTGACTAAATCTCTTCCACGGGCAAAGCATGATCAACACCACAACTGTATGGGTGTTAGATTTATTACAATGTAATTCACATGATGATGTGAGGGCTAGATTATTGACTCTAGTGCAAGTGGGAGACTGTTGGAATTATGCCCTAGAGGCAATAATAAATATAGTTATTATTATAATTCCTGTATCATGATAATCGTTTATTATCCATGCTATAATTGTATTGAATGAAGACTCATTTACATGTGTGGATACATAGACAAAACACTGTCCATAGCAAGCCTCTAGTTGGCTAGCCAGTTGATCAAAGATAGTCAGTGTCTTCTGATTATGAACAAGGTGTTGTTGCTTGATAACTGGATCACGTCATTAGGAGAATCACATGATGGACTAGACCCAAACTAATAGACGTAGCATGTTGATCGTGTCATTTTGTTGCTACTGTTTTTCTGCATGTCAAGTATTTGTTCCTATGACCATGAGATCATATAACTCACTAACACCGGAGGAATACTTTGTGTGTATCAAACGTCGCAACGTAACTGGGTGACTATAAAGATGCTCAACAGGTATCTCCGAAGGTGTTCGTTGAGTTAGTATGGATCAAGACTGGGATTTGTCACTCCGTGTGACGGAGAGGTATCTCGGGGCCCACTCGGTAATACAACATCACACACAAGCCTTGCAAGCAATGTGACTTAGTGTAAGTTGCGGGATCTTGTATTACGGAACGAGTAAAGAGACTTGCCGGTAAACGAGATTGAAATAGGTATGCGGATACTGACGATCGAATCTCGGGCAAGTAACATACCGAAGGACAAAGGGAATGACATACGGGATTATATGAATCCTTGGCACTGAGGTTCAAACGATAAGATCTTCGTAGAATATGTAGGATCCAATATGGGCATCAAGGTCCCGCTATTGGATATTGACCGAGAAGTCTCTCGGGTCATGTCTACATAGTTCTCGAACCCGCAGGGTGTGCACACTTAAGGTTCGACGTTGTTTTATGCGTATTTGAGTTATATGGTTGGTTACCGAATGTTGTTCGGAGTCCCGGATGAGATCACGGACGTCACGAGGGTTTCCAGAATGGTCCGGAAACGAAGATTGATATATAGGATGACCTCATTTGATTACCGGAAGGTTTTCGGAGTTACCGGGAATGTACCGGGAATGACGAATGGGTTACGGGAGTTCACCGGGGGGCAACCCACCCCGGGGAAGCCCATAGGCCTTGGGGGTGGCACACCAGCTCTTAGTGGGCTGGTGGGACAGCCCAAGAAGGCCCTATGCGCCATAGGAAGAAAATCAAAGAGAAAATAAAAAAAGGAGGAGGTGGGAAAGGGAAGAAGGACTCCACCTTCCAAACCAAGTTGGACTCGGTTTGGGGGGGGGAGACCTTCCCCCCTTGGCTCGGCCGAAACCCTTAGGGGTCCTTGGACCCCAAGGCAAGGATCCCCCTCTTCCCCCTATATATACGGAGGTTTTAGGGCTGATTTGAGACGACTTTTCCACGGCAGCCCGACCATATACCTCCACGGTTTTTCCTCTAGATCGCGTTTCTGCGGAGCTCGGGCGGAGCCCTGCTGAGACAAGATCATCACCAACCTCCGGAGCACCGTCACGCTACCGGAGAACTCTTCTACCTCTCCGTCTCTCTTGCTGGATCAAGAAGGCCGAGATCATCATCGAGCTGTACGTGTGCTGAACGCGGAGGTGCCGTCCATTCGGCACTAGATCGTGGGACTAATCGCGGGACGGTTCGCGGGGCAAATCGAGGGACGTGAGGACGTTCCACTACATCAACCGCGTTCACTAACGCTTCTGCAGTACGGTCTACAAGGGTACGCAGATCACACATCCCCTCTCGTAGATGGACATCACCATGATAGGTATTCGTGCACTACAAGGAATATGCTAGTACACGACGCTATTTTTTCGTCGCTACATCGTCACAGTTTTTCATTTACGACGATCGCACGACGAAAAACCAAGCGTCGGAAACAGAGCGTCAGAAATGAACAGCAACGACGTTGTGATCAAAATCCTCGTAACTTTACGACGATTCCTCGATTGTCGTAACCTTTACGACGATCCTAAATCATCGCTGACAATCAAACCCAGTCCTACGTGGCAGTCCTACGTGGCAAAATTACGACGAAATCAAAACGTCATGGCTGAAATCAGCCCAAGCCATTTCAAATGATCACATGGGCTCGTTTTATTTTTTTTGGGCTTTTCTTATTAGGCTTCTTTTGCGCCTTGGCCTATTTTCAGCCACTTTAGTTTTTTTTCGAATTTTTTTTATCATTCTAATTTGGGCTTCTTTTGGGCCTTGGCCTTTTCATGCCCAAATACATTTGATCCATTTTCAGTTTTGGGCTTTTCATGCCCAAATACATTTGATCCATTTTCAGTTTTGGCCTTTTTTTATTTTTGAATTCAGCAACTTTTTTTCTTTTATGTCCAAATAAATCTAAGCCCATACACATAAATCTGAGCCCATGAACTTTGAAGCCCATACAAAGATTCTAAAACATCTCAGCCCACATCACAAAGTCAGCCCACATCACAAAGTATGAAGCACAACCAAAATCTGATATTATATAGCCCACATCACAAAGTATGTAGCACAACCAAAAATTTCAGCCCACACCAAAAATAGCATAGCACATACAGATCCTAAATCTGAGCCCATACAGATCCTAAATCTGTAGCACAAGAACTGCTACCAAAATCTGAGCACAACCAAAATAAATTTCAGCCCACACCATAGTTATCAAGTGCACAAGAACTGCTATGAAAATCTAGTTCTAAAACCAACTAGTTTCCTGTTTTGGCTCCAAGCAACGCCATCAGCTGAGCATACTTCGCATCATTTTCTTCCGCCTTCTTGAGCAGTAGCTCATAGGACTTGTCACGTTCAGCTTGTGCAGCTTCAGCTTCTGCTGCCTTCCTCTTCATAGCATCCATCTCATGTAATTTTCCAATCTGCACAAATAAAACCAGGGTGAATAACACACATGGAAAATTACGTGTCAATTGATCAAATGCTAAGTATCTCACATGAGTCTTAAACCATTGAGAAAATCCCTTCGCAAGCCATTTATCAACATTGATGATACCTTGTTGGTTCAGCTCTTCCTTGCACAAGCTATAATGCCAAAAAAATAATAAATTAAAGCATCAGGCCTAAATAATAAATTAAAGCATCAGGCCAACAAAGTGATACAATTAAGTGCACAAGAGATGCCATACTCGATATAGGGTTGAACCTCAGGGCAACTTCTGAGGACATACCAAACCATCTTGTCATAGTCATCACCAGCAGGCACGTAATCTGAAGCTCCAAGAAAGCTCACACCATGCTTGAAAACCGAGAGATCACCACCTTGCGAATCATCCCGCTCTCTTTTTCTACCCGGTCGATTAAATCTCGTTTCCACATCATCAAAGTACCTTGAGCAAAATGTCAAGCACTCATCGACAATATATGCTTCGGCAATGGATCCCTCCGGTCTGGCCGTGTTTCGCACATACCGCTTCAGTGTAAGCAGCCTTCTTTCGATCGGGTACATCCAGCCGTATTGTACAGGTCCTCTAAGCATTGCCTCTTCAGGTAAATGTATGGCCAAATGAACCATAACAGTGAAGAAAGATGGAGGGAAAATCTTCTCTAGCTTGCAAAGGATAATTGGGATTTCTTTTTCAAGTCTTTTCAGAACATCTAGCTTCAGTGTTTTGCAGCACAACTCTTTAAAGAAATTCCCTAGCTCAGCAACCGCTTCATATATTTCCTTATCCATCAAACCTCGGAGTCCCGCCGGTAAAATCCTTTGGGGCAGGATGTGACAATCATGTGTTTTCAGGCCTTGAAGCTTGCATCCATCAGGAGAAACACATTTTGCTAGGTTCGCGGCGTACCCATATGGAAATCTCACATTCATTATATATTCACAGAATGCAAGCTTTTCTTCTTTAGTCATCGTATACCATGCTTCTAGCATTTCGAATGACTCTCCGTCTTCAGAAGGCTGTAGGTGCAAATCTTCTCTTATGCCCATGTCTTCCAAATCTAGCCTGGAGTTAACCGTGTCCTTTGTATTTCCTTCAATATTTAGAAATGTCCCTAGCAGATTCTCACATATGTTTTTCTCGATGTGCATAACATCGAGATTATGCCTGAGCTTCAGGTGTTTCCAGTACGGGAGGTCCCACAGAATAGACCTCCGGTCCCAACATTGACCCTGCTGACGCTTTCTTTTCTTTCCATGCTTTCCTAGTCTCACATCTTTGACCTTGTCAAGTTGCTGCTCAAGCTCTTCTTGAGTGAATTGTGCTGGCTTGTCGCGAGTTTCAGTCTCGCCGTTAAAATCCTTGCTTTTCCGCCAAGGATGGCTGCGACTAAGAAAACAGCGGTGCCCAGTAAAGCATATCTTGCTCCTTATTCTCTTTGAGCAAGGGTCCTTGTCACAACGAACGCATGCTTGATACCCCCCCTGTGGTCCTCCCCGATAAAGTGTGCAGCGCCGGGTAATCATGGATGCACCATAAGATCGCAGCACGTAGATTGAACTTTTCGGGACTTCTGGCATCATATGTAAGTACACCCTTCCATAGCACGAGCAGTTCATCTACGAGGGGCTCCATAAAGACATCAAAATCCTTGCCGGGAGAATTTGGACCGGAATCAGCAACACCATCATGACGTTGGACTGATCCATACATGCCCATGGCGGAAGGTTGTATGGAATCACAAATACAGGCCACATACTATAGGATGTGCTCATCTTTCCAAATGGATTAAAACCATCACCGGCAATGCCGAGTCTAAAGTTCCTTGGATCAGCGGCAAATTCTTTATCTAATTTGTCCAACTCTTTCCATGCCTCCCCGTCAACTGCATGGCTGAGTTCACCCTCCACGGCTTTCCGATTTAGCTTGTGCCATTGTACCTCCTCCGATTGTTTTTTCGAAATAAACATCCTCTGCAGCCTTGGAATCAAAGGAAAGTGCCTCAATACCTTCACCGGTATCCGCTTCTTCCCATCAGCATTTTTCCACCTGGAGGCATTACATTTTGAACACTCGTCGTAGTCGGCAAACTGCTTCCGAAACAAGACACAGTTATTCGGGCAGACATGGATTGAAACATAGCCAAGTCCCAATGTGCTGATTATACTCAATGCTTCATCATAAGATTTGGGAATTTCGCTATCTGGATATTGCAAGGTCATGACACGGAGAAATCAGTTGAATTGAACATTGGTCATCCGGTAGAAAGACTTGGCGTGAAGTAACTTCACAGTGAAGGAAAATTTGGACAATTTACCACCATCACTAGCTGGGCGCTTCGCCTCCTCTAACAGCTCGGCAAAGATTGTCTTTTGTCGATCACCTTGCGGTTCTGAATTGTAGAAATCCTTTAACAACTCAGGAATTCTGTCATCTTCATTTCCACCCTCCTCAAAACTGGCACCCGCTGGCCGATCATCTTGTACAAAATCATTGCCTTCATCAACATGGTGTGGGTCTGCATCAGGTTCAGGTTCAGGTTCAGGTTCAGCATGTAAAGGTTCTCCATGATAGACCCACCGATCATATGTGCTTGCCATCCCATAAATCAACAGATGAGCCTCTACAGTTCCTAGAGGTTGTTGTGCACGGTTGAGACAGCTCCGACATGGGCAAAGAACATGAGCATCCTCGGCAGCACTTCTACGAACAAATTGCATAAATTCTTCGACTCCTTTTGTAAGTTCAGCGGAAAGCCTTCTAACTCCTTTAATCCAGCTCCTTTCCATCTGCCAAAGACCAAGAAATGTTGCAACTTAGCATCAATCAAAGCTCAGAGACCAACAGTAGCTAGCAAAAAGCAAACCAAACCTAGATAAATCATCAGTGCATGCATTTCCCCTACACAGCCTATACCAATAATATTAAACATCCTGCATGCATTTCCCCTACAAAACCTAATAAAGTGATATATCATATACTCCAGCATCCTGCATGCATTTCCCCTAGACAGCCTATACCAATAATATTAAACATTCATCCATAAAATGATTAGAAGCAGATCCCCTATAATATACCAGCTCCCTCCAGCATGCATTTCCCCTATACCAATAATATTTTTGCATCATCCTGCGAAAAAGATGGATGTCCCCTATAATATACCAGCTCCCTCCAGCCTATACCAACAATATTTCCCCTATACCAATAATACTGGCAGGAGAAGCTAAATCAGTGTAAGATGGATGTCCCCTATGTCACCTGTGTAGGATGCAAACATAAGTCCATCTACAAATCCAAAGCTGCAGGGGAATAATCACCTTGTGTAGGGGAAGAAGCTCCCTCCAGCTCCCAGCTCCCTCCAGGGGAGTAATCCAGCCGCTCCCTCCAGCTCCCAGCTCCCTCCAGGGGAGTAATCCAGCCGCTCCCAGCTCCCTCCCAGCTCCCAGCTCCCTCCAGCCGCTCCCTCCAGGGGAGTAATCCAAAGCTACAGCCGTCGAACACCACACCAACTCCCCTCGCAGCTCCCACCGCCGCTCCCTCCGCCCCACGCCAGCTCACTCTGCAGCTCCCTCCGCCGCTGCCCGCACCCTCCGCCGCTGCCCGCCCCCGCACCAGCTCCCTCCGCCGCTGCCCGCCCCCGCACCAGCCACCGCCGCCGGTCACCTCCGCATCAGCCCCCGCCACCGGTCACCCCCGCATCAGCCCCCGCCGCCGGTCACCCCCGCATCAGCCCCCGCCGCCGGTCACCCCCGCATCAGCCCCCGCCGCCGGTCACCCCCGCATCAGCCCCCGACGCCGGTCACCAGATCCGCCGCGCAGTGGGAAAACTGAAAATTGCAGTGGGTTAGATTAGGGAAGGGCAGGAAAGAGCAGTTGTATCTATATAAAGTTACTATGTATACAGTTAGTTCTATCAACTAACACAAGCAGAGTCGCTAGCGCAGTGGTGCGGACCTATTAGCACTAGCTCTGGACAGAGAGGTCGTGAGTTCGAGTCGTGTCTGCGCTCGAATTTTTGCGATTTGTGCAGTGGTGCACACGATGTGGACAGACCACAAACAAGTCCAATATGTGCACCATGTGGACAGACCACAAACAAGCCCATTAGCAAGCCCAATATAAAAGTAAGATGGAAACAAAATAGCCAACAGAAAAGTAAGATGAAAAAAATTCAATACATTTTACGATATTTTTATAATCGTCGTAAAAATTATGTTACATCGTGTTACGATGTTTTTATAATAGTCGTAAAAGTTATGACGATCTCATCTTATGCGGTTACGACGTTTTTGACTCACATCGTCGTAATTTATGTGTAGATTTGATCCCTTCAAACGGTTTACGATGATCTCGGATGAAATCGTCGTAGATTTATGACGAATTCATCAACGACATTTTAAAAAACGTCAAGTATGAGCATATTTCTTGTAGTGGTGCGCGTAGGAAAATTTTTGTTTCCCATGCGACGTTCCCCAACAGTTCCACCACCCTACAACTCAATTCTTTTGAGAGAAACCTTTCCTCGAGAAAGGATCGTTTCTAGAAACAAACACTTTGCTTCCGGATCTGAGATAGGAGATGTATCCAACTGTTTTGGATATCCTATGAAGATGCATTTATCCGCTTTGGGTTCGAGCTTATCAGACTGAAATTTTTTCACATAAGCATCGCAGCCCCAAACCTTTAAGAAACGACAGCTTAGGTTTCTCCAAACCATAGTCTATACTGTGTCATCTCAATGGAAATACGCGGTGCCCTATTTAAAGTGAATGCGGTTGTCTCTAATGCATAACCCATAAACAATAGTGGTAATTCGATAAGAGACATCATAGTATGTGTCACGCCCAAGATGCGACCCTATCCTCAATTTGGCACGAAGGCCTCGTCAGGGATAGAAGCGCATCTCGTCGTGTCGCAAGAATGGATATCGTTACAAGTACATGTACTGAAAAGAAGAGATATATAAATAGAATTGGCTTACACTCGCCACAAGCTACATCAGAGTCACATCAGTACATTAAATATTCATCAAGAGTAAGAGCAGGGTCCGGCTACGAACGAAAACAAATGAGAAAATAAGAACGACGTCCATCCTTGCTATCCCAGGCTGCCGGCCTGGAACCCATCCTAGATCGATGCAGAAGAAGCAACTCCAAATGAACAATCAACGCGCTCGCATCAAGTAACCTTTACATGTACCTGCAACTGGTGTTGTAGTAATCTGTGAGCCACAGGGGACTCAGCAATCTCATTTCCAAAGGTATCAAGACTAGCAAAGCTTAATGGGTGAGGTAAGGTTAAGTGGTGAGGTTGCAGCAGCGGCTAAGCATATATGAGGTGGCTAAACTTACGAGTACAAGAAATAAGAGGGGGGAGATCTATGCATAGCGGACGTGAACTACTGATGATCAAATGAATGATCGTGAACACCTACCTACGTCAGACATAACCCCACCGTGTTCTCGATCGGAGAAGGAACTCACGAAAGAGACAGTCACGGTTACACACATAGTTGGCATATTTTAATTAAGTTAACTTCAAGTTATCTAGAACCAGTGTTAAACAAAGTTTCCACGTTGCCACATAACCGTGGGCACGACTTTCCAAAAAGATTTAACCCTCAGGGGTGCTCCAACTAGTCCATCACAAATTACCACAAGCCGCATAGAAATCCTCAATCATGAAGCTTGCGATCTCGTCGGATTCCCTAGTGCAAAACCTCAACTCTGAGATTACCCAAAGCATCACCGGAATCCCGATGCACAAGATATTTCGTCAAAGGTAAAACTAATCCAGCAAGGCCACCCGACGTGTCGACGATCCCGATAGGAGTCGGGTACCTCATTCTCAGGACACGACGGATAAGCACGCATACGGTGGCCTGATATAAATCACCCAAGTTGCCCTGGGTTGGCCCCGCACAATGCTCTGGGTTGGACCAACACTCATGAGGAGCATTGGCCCGGGGGTTGATGAAATTATCCTCGGGTTAATTACTCCTTATGCAGTTCATTAGTTATTAGGCAAATGTAGTACCAAAGTTGGGCCTTGCCAGACCACCTTTAATCTAAAACGAATTATCAAGGGGGTCCCCATAACAACCCCGATCGTGTTAGGAGCGCTCATTTATGGAACATAACACCGGTAGCCGAAAACTAAGGGGGCAAAGGTGGAACAAAACACCAGGCTAGAAAGGCCGAGCCTTCCACCTTTTACAAGTATATATGTGCACTAAATTAAATAGCATATAATATGGTGATATAACAAGGAACCCATGTTATCACATGGAAGCAACTACACCTGCAACTAGCAACGCTACAACATGGTTAAGCAAGCAGTAACATAGCCAATCAGTGGTTTGCTAGGTCGAACAGGTTGAAGGTAATCATGGCATTGTTGAGAGGCTGATATTTAACAAGTGGTAGGCAACGAGACATAAACGATAGAAGCGATAAACCAGCATGGCAATGATAGTAATGGTATCTGGGGAAATGGTCATCTTGCGTGAGATCCCACTTGGAAGAAGAACAACTCTGAGAAGTCGGCGAACCAACGTAGTCGAACGAGTCCTCACATTCTGACACGCTTATGGAACTCTATCGAGACGGAGCAAACCGGAAACAAACATCAACACAAAATTCACCACACGATGCCCAACATGATGCACAACCTAATATGATGCATGAACAGATCAATGACGCAAGTGATGGCATGGCAATTCACCTCACGCAAACACTACACATTAAGTGAAGCACGATATGCAACGAGTTACATCTCGACGAAACTCCACGTTTAATCATTTAGTCCACTCCCGATTATTTACACAGCAATATTTAATTGTTGTTAACATGGCAAGGGTAAAGCGATGATTCTACATGGCATCCTAGACGGTTAACTCGCGGAGCATAGAACGGAGCTACAGCACAAGAACATGCAACACAAGATTATATGCCATGAATGCGTTATGCATGCAAGTTCAACCACGGGCAAGAAGGGAAAGAAGCAGGTGTCGCCACGGCGAGCGAAAGGGGAACTATGGCGGCAAGACGGAAACGATGCCACGGCAACGTTCCTATCCCGGTAACTCGTCGAGATATCGCGCCAACATATAGGGAGCGGGTGCGGGAACGCTAAATAAAGATGGGGTGATCCCACTACCGGGTTCCCATGTGTCGAGGGCACAACGAAAGAGGAACACGTGCAACGGCAACATAAGGCGCAAACATACATTCATCTCATACAACACATGCACACGGTCACGACACGTCTCATCGGTATACCTTCGAAGCGTGCAATCGTAGCGGTTCGGTCCGGTGAAGGAGAACAACGATCGTCGTGGAAGTCGAGGTACTCGGTCTCGTCGACGGTAGTCGTTCGCTCGGCGTCGTGGTTCACGGTCTTCGGCGACGGTAGTCGAACTTGTTTCCCGAAGACGTCCGGGGGTCGTCGAGGATGTCGTGGTACTCGTCGAATTTGTCGATGTCTCACGGCAGGCGGGGATGGTGCACGCGGCGACGGCATACAACGACAACGGTGACACAACTACACCATCTACAGCAAGGCACCTAACAACAACAGCTTGCAGCTACGGCAACTTGCATCAGCAACCGGCAGAAGTGGCATGCAATTAGCAAGGGGCAGCAGCTACAGCATGGCAAAAGCAAGAGCAAGCCAGCAGCACCTAGCTAACTAGCAAGGCAAGCAACAGCTACAACTAGCAATGCTACCAACAACAACTAACACATCTAGCTACAGCAAGCAGCAAGAGTAACCTGCAGACAGGCAAATAGCAAGCGGCAGCAGCTACAACAACCACTACAGCCAGTAGAGCAGCGGTACAGCAAGCACAACAACAGGGCAACAGCAAGGATGAGAGGCCATGGCACATCGGCGACAGTAGGGGCCTCGGGCCGGCCGGGAGTTGGAGGCGGTGCCGGTGGAGGGGATCAGTCAGGGAGACGAGCGGGAGATGCGGGCACGACGACCTGGAGGCGAGGGACGAGGCGGAGGAGAGGCCATGGCGGGCGCAGGAGACGGCGAAGCGGAGCAGCAGGGCCAACCGGCGCGAGCACGGGACGAGGCACTTCGGGCGGCACGGCTCACGAGCACCAGGACGGCGCGCAGGGTTGCATCGGCGAGCACGGGGCACGCGGGGATTCCCTGCTGCAGGGGCAAGCCGGCGGGGCAGGAGGAGCCAAGGCACGCGGGGAGGTCAGCGAGGCCAGGCGGCGCGGCGAGGCCAGGCGGCATGGCGAGGCAGAGGGGGCTCGGCGCTGGCAGGGAGGCGGACAAGGGACGAGGGGAATCGGAGCAGAGGGGATGACGAGAGGAGGGGATCGGGGGCTTGGGGGAGGCGACGACGCACGGGAGGATGAGAGGGAGATGGGGATCGGTCGCTAGGGCAGGGGAGGGGAGGCCTTGGGCCTTGGCCGGCTAGGACTTGGCCTGGGGTCCTCCCCCTTTGGTTTTTTTCCTTTAAAAAAAACTGAAAAACACACTTTAAAAGAAAAATATTAAACAAAATAGAAAAATGCCTTTTTTTACTCCTTTAAAAATACACCCCAACTAAGAAAAATAGATTGGGCGCTTTTAAAGAATAAGATGAAACCTTTTGAAGAAATAAATAAACCCCAAGGGTTGCCCCCACATTTAATAAAATGATTTTCTTTAAAAGAAGACGAACCTTTTTTTAAGTAGGGGTTAAAACGGGAAACTTTAGCAAACTACAAAAACGAAATAAGAGGGGAGAGGGGGAGTTTCTATCGCACTAAGACTCGGAGAGCACTCGAAGCACACACACTCAAAACACCACACGTGATGCAAGATGCCATGCATGATGCGACGATGCAAACTAAATGATGATGCCACCAAATAAAATAACCACAAGACGGAAACGGAAATAAAGGGGAATCTTCCGGGGCGTCGGCATCGGGCTGTCATAGTATGCACCATATCAAATAGGGCGTGGCTATGACGTTCGGACACACCATCACACTATGGTGTTCCAGGTGGCATGAATTGCGAAACAATTTCCACACTGTCTCAACTATGTACCAAAACTCGCAACTCAGATATTCATCTCTATGATCATATCGTAGACAGTTTATCCTCTTGTCACGACGATCTTCACTCTGAAACAGCTTTGAACTTTTTCAATATTTCAGACTTGTGATTCATCAAGTAAATACTCCTGTATCTACTCAAGTTGTTAGTGCAGTAAGAACATAACGATATCCACTGCGTGCCTCAACACTTATTGGACCGCACACATCAAAAATGCATTACTTCCAACAAGTTACTCTCTTGTTCCATGTGGTATGATTTTGCATGTCTCAAGTGATTCAAAATCAAGTGAGTCCAAACGATCCATCTGCATGGAGTTTCTTTATGCGTTTATACCAATAGGTATGGTTTGCATGTCTCAAACGTTACAAAAATGAGTGAGTACAAAGATCCATCAACATGGAGCTACTTCATACATATTATACTGTCATGACTCAAGCGACAGTGCCACAAGTAAGTGGTACTATCATTATTACTTTGTATCTTTTGGCACCAATATTATGAACATGTGTAACACTACGATCGAGATTCAATAAACCATTGAAGGTAATTATTCAAGAAAATAGAATAACCATTATTCTCTTTAAATGAATAATCGTATTGCAATAAACACAATCTAATCATGTTCATGCTCAACGCAAACACCAAATAACAATTATTTAGGTTTAACACCAATCCCGATGGTAGAGGGAGCGTCTGATGTTTGATCACATCAACCTTGGAAACACTTCCAACACTTATCGTCACCTCGCCTTTAGCTAGTCTTCGTTTATTCCATAGCTTTTATTTCGAGTTACTAATCACTTAGCAATCGAACCGGTATCTAATACCCTCGTGCTACTAGGAGTACTAGTAAAGTACACATCAATATCATGTATATCAAATATACTTCTCTTGACTTCGCCAGCCTTCTCACCTACCAAGTATCTAGGGTAGCTCTGTCTCAATGACCGTTCCCCTCATAACAGAAGCACTTAGTCTCGGGTTTGGGTTCAATCTTGGGTTTCTTCATTACAGCAGCAACTGGTTTGTCGTTTCATGAAGTATCCCTTCTAGCCCTTGCCCTTCTTGAAACTAGTGGTTTTACTAACCATCAACAATTGATGCCCCTTCTTGATTTCTACTTTCGTAGTGTCAAACACTGCGAATCGCTCAAGGATCATCATATCTATCCTTGATATGTTATAGTTCCTCACGAAGCTCTAGCAGCTTAGTGGCAGTGACTTTGGAGAACCATCACTATCTCATCTGGAAGATTAACTCCCACTTGATTCAAGCGATTGTTGTACTCAGACAATCTGAGAACATGCTCAGCGATTGAGATTTTCTCCTTTACTTTGTAGACAAAGAATCTCGTCGGAGGTCTCACACCTCTCCACAAGGGCACGAGCATGAAATCTCAATTTCATCTCTTAGAACATCTCTTATGTTCCGCGATGTTTCAAAACATCTTCGGCACCTTGCTTCTAAGCCATTAAGTATTACACACTGAACTATCATGTACTCATAAAAAACGTGTATGTTAGACGTTCGCAACATCCACAGACGACGCTCGAGGTGCAGCACACCGAGTGGTGCATTACGGACATAAGCATTCTGCGCAACAATGAGGACAATCCTCAGTTTTACAGACTGAGTCTGTAAAGTTGTTACTATCATCTTTCAACTAATTTTTCTCTAGGAACATATAAAAATAGTAGAGCTATAGCGCAAGCTACATCATAATTTGCAAAGACCTTTTGACTATGTCCATGATAATTAGTTCAATTAATCATATTACTTAAGAACTCCCAATCAAAAAGTACATCTCTCTAGTCATTTGAGTGGTACATGATCCAAATTCACTAACTCAATCCGATCATCACGTGAGTTGAGAATAGTTTCAGTGGTAAGAATCTCTATGCTAATCATACCAACTATACAATTCATGCTCGACCTTTCAGTGTCATGTGTTCCGAGGCCATGTCTGCACATGCTAGGCTCGTCAAGCTTAACCCGAGTGTTTCGCGTGTGCAACTGTTTTGCACCCGTTGTATGTGAACGTTGAGTCTATCACACCCGATCATCACGTGGTGTCTCGAAACGACAAACTGTAGCAACGGTGCATAGTCGGGGAGAACACAATTTCGTCTTGAAATTTTAGTGAGAGATCACCTTATAATGCTACCGTCGCTCTAAGCAAAATAAGGTGCATAAAAGGATTAACATCACATGCAATTCATAAGTGACATGATATGGCCATCATCTTGTGCTTCTTGATCTCCATCACTAAAGCACCGGCATGATCTTCTTGTCACCGGCGCCACACCATGATCTCCATCATCATGATCTCCATCAACGTGTTGCCATCGAGGTTGTCATGCTACTTATGCTATTACTACTAAAGCTATGACCTAACAATATAGTAAACGCATCTGCAAACACAAACGTTAGTTTAAAGACAACCCTATGGCTCCTACCGGTTGTCGTAGCATCGACGTGCAAGTCGACATTAACTATTAAAACATGATCATCTCATACATCCAATATATCACATCACGTCATTGGCCATATCATATCAGAAGCATACCCTGCAAAAACAAGTTAGACGTCCTCTAATTTGTTGTTGCGTGTTTTACGTGGCTGCTATGGGTATCTAGTATGATCGTCTTACTTACGCAAAAACCACAACAGAGATGTGCAAATTGCTATTTAACCTCTCCAAGGACCTCCTCGGTCAAAACCAATTCGACTAAAGTTGAAGAAACCGACACCGCCAGTCATCTTTATGCAACGAGGTTGCATGTCAATCGATGAAACCAGTCTCTCGTAAGCGTACGAGTTATGTCGGTCCGGGCCGCTTCAATCCAACAATACCACCGAATCGAGAAAAGACTAAGGTGGGCAGCAAATCGAACATCACCATCCACAAAAACTTTTGTGTTCTACTCGAGATAACATCTACACATGAACCTAGCTCTGATACCACTGCTGGGGAACGTTGCATGGGAAACAAATTTTTTCCTATGCACACGAAGACCTATCATGGTGATGTCCGTCTACGAGTGGAGATTTGGATCTACGTACCCTTGTAGATCGCACAACAGGAAGCGTTAAGAAACGCGGTTGATGTAGTGGAACATCTTCACGTCCCTCGATCCATCCCACGAACCGTCCTGCGATCCGTCCCACGATCCGTTCCGATCTAGTGTCGAACGGACGGCACCTCCGTGTTCAGCACACGTACGGCTCGACGATGATCTCGGTCTTCTTGATACATCAAGCAAGACAGAGAAGTAGATGAGTTCTCCGGCAGCGTGACGGTGCTCCGGTGGTGGTGATGATCTACTCCTGCAGGGCTTCGCCCGAGCTCCGCAAAAATCCGATCTAGAGGTGAAACTATGTGATTTAGGCTAGAGTTGCACGTGGCAAAGTGGTGTCCCAAAAATCCCTAAACCTCCACTATATATAGGAGGGAGGGGGATGGGCTAGCCTTGAGGGACAAGGCCCTCAAGGGTGCGCCGGCGCTAGGAGGAGGAGGACTCCTCCTCCAATTCGGTTTGGGAAGGAGGAGTCCTCCTCTTCCTTCCCACCTCCCTCTTTCCCTTTTTCTTTTTCTTTTCTTTTGGTATTTTCTTATGTGGCGCCATGGGCTCCTTGGGCTGACTCAACCAGCCCACTAAGGACTTGTGGCGCCACCCTAGGGCCTTGGGCTCACTCCCGGGTGGGTGGGCCCCTCCCGGTGAACTCCCGGAACCCATTCGTCACTCCCGGTACACTGCCGGAATTGCCCGAAACTTTCCGGTGACCAAATGAAACCATCCTATATATAAATCTTCGTTTCCGGACCATTCAGGAAACCCTCGTGACGTCCGTGATCTCATCCGGGACTCCGAACAACATTCGGTAACCACACATATAACTCAACTATACTAAAACATTATTGAACCTTAAGTGTGCAGACCCTGCGGGTTCGAGAACTATGCAGACATGACCTGAGGCACTCCTCGGTCAATATCCAATAGCAGGACCTAGATGCCCATATTGTATCCTACATATTCTCCGAAGATCTTATCGGTTGAACCTCGGTGTCAAGGATTCATATAATCTCGTATGTCATTCCCTTTGTCCTTCGGTATGTTATTTGCCCGCAGTGGCAAAGGGAGGAACAAATTTTAGGTGTGGCGAAGCTTACAAAAGGAAAAACTACGTATAATACAAGCTTACTAGATATTATATACAGACATACTACTTTGTGTTAGCATTCACACGTGGACTAACCAACAACCAGTCCCGGCACACAAGCAGATATCCATTGATCTACGGTAGTGTGATGGCTTAAATATGAAAAGTTGTAGTATATATATTGTATTACCTTTGTAAATGGGACAAGTTAGGTGTGGCGGACGTCAAAGCTAGCCAGATAGCTGGCTCCGCCACTGCTTGCCCAAGATTTGATCGTTGGTATCCGCATACCTATTTCAATCTCGTTACCGGCAAGTCTCTTTACTCGTTCCGTAATACAAGATCCCGTGACTTACACTTAGTCACATTGCTTGCAAGGCTTGTGTGTGATGTTGTATTACCGAGTGGGCCCCGAGATACCTCTCCGTCACACGGAGTGACAAATCCCAGTCTTGATCCATACTAACTCAACGAACACCTTTAGAGATACCTATAGAATACCTTTATAGTCACCCAGTTACGTTGTGACGTTTGATACACACAAGGTATTCCTCTGGTGCCAGTGAGTTATATGATCTCATGGTCATAGGAACAAATACTTGACACGCAGAAAACAATAGCAATAAAACGACACGATCAATATGCTACGTTCATAGTCTGGGTCTAGTCCATCACATGATTCTCCTAATGATGTGATCCAGTTATCAAGTGACAACACTTGCATATAGTCAGAAAACCCTGACTATCATTGATCAACTGGCTAGCCAACTAGAGGCTTGCTAGGGACATTGTTTTGTCTATGTATCCACACATGTATCTAAGTTTTCATTCAATACAATTATAGCATGGATAATAAACGATTATCTTTAAACATGAAATATAATAATAACTATTTATCATTGCCTCTAGGGCATATTTCCAACAGGAGAGAGTTGATCCAGCTTGGCATCAAGCTCTAAGATCGCTTGCGCGATGGAGTCAATCCGGTCTTGCAAGCTTTTGTCCAATGCCATGTCAAAATCGATGCGAAGCATCTCATAGATGGCCCTTCTTTCCGGCTTGATCTACGCCACGCCACCACGTGTTGATTGTCGACGAACCGCGTGTGGCGACTATGGTGAGGAAATGTTTTGGGACCTAATGGCTCCGATGCCAGATTCTGAGCTCTTATAGCCTTGATTTATAGTGTCGTGGAGTTTTACATGAATAATTCAAACTACAACCTGAATTGAATGAAGGATGAAGAAGAACATCTCTTCAAGTCAAGCCACGACATCCAACCGTTCTGTTCCAAGCATATCTTATTCAGAGAGCTAGCAATTGATAATAAGAGTAAAAGGTCTTAGACCCATTACGGGTCTGCAACTCGAGCGGGCTGACGAAAGTTGAAAGTGGGCCTTCGAGTTAACGCATCGGTAGTCTTCCGCCTTTCAATGACATGAGAGCTGGCATTTGACACCTGCATTGCCATTTGGTCACCACACGGGAGTTGGCAGAAGATAACGAAGCAACGATCCACCATCTCTACGTGAAGAACATCAAACAGAAAAGCTCAGGAAATCGAGTCAAGCACTCATAAGATATTGAGTTTCGAACGCACACCTTTCACCTTTCTCTGGTGCAACTTTATGACCACCCGACACATCAAAACGAAACAGTCCTGTACGGCTACCGCCGATGAAAGCCGATTAACCATCACAAACTCTCTTATATGTGGGGTCAAAACAAACATCAAGCAGTTTGACACACAACTGTAGGAACTGTGAATCATGCTGATGGGCAACACTTCCAATCACACAAGCATGGATAAGGGCGAAAAATGGCTTTCAGAAAACAACAATAGAAAATATACCAAAGAAATTGAAAAAATGGAAAAGAAAGGGAGAAAAGGTCGTCTTCTTTCTCGTACTCCTCTCCAAACAAAACCGACACCTTCCACACCGCCAGCACACCTACCCGCGAGGGGCCCAAACCACGTTTAACGTAAGAAACACGACGAAATCTCCCAAAACGATTTCGCGTGAATTCATTCCCTTCCTCCTCCCCCGAATCCCCGAATCCAAACTCCACCGATTCCCTCGCCATTACCGGACCTGGAGGAATCCCCGGGGGTTCCCTCCAGCCCCTCCCCAGATCTCCCCGTCCCTCCCGAGCGCCCCGCGGCCCGCTCGACGGCGCTTGCTGGCACGGAGGTCCTCGAGCCCGCCGTTCGAGGGCCGGGGCCTGGGGTTCCCGCGTGGAGCGCGAGCGCGAGACGGCTCGATTCGGGTCGGCCGCGCTGGGCCTAGGGTTTGGTTGAGTTGATGCCTCCCCGCCTCGCGTGACAGCTGCACGGGAGATCTCCGCATGGATCAGAAGGGCCGCGGCCGCGGCCGTGGCGGCGGAGGGGGAGGCCGCGGGGGCGGGGGCGGGGACAATAGCCGCACCGATCTCCTCGCCGCCGGGCGCAAGAAGGTACCGAGTCCCGCGTTTTTTTTTTCTCTTTTGTGATTTTGAGGATTCACCTCTCCCCATTTTCTGATCGAGTGTTTGGCGTGGTCCGCGCGCAGCTGCAGCAGTTCAGGAAGAAGAAGGAGAAGAAGGGTCCCGGGAAGAAGGCAGAAGCCGACGCGGACGAGGGGGCGTCGAAAGCGGGTGCCAATGGGGAGGAGGCCCCGCCGGAGCCGAAGTCCCCCGTTGGGTTGAAGTTCCTTGCCGGGGAGAGTGGCAGCAGCCATAGCACGCCATTTGAGGTGAAGCTCGTGTTTCTTTAGTTTGCTGCGTGGGTTTGCGTGTCATTGCTCTGTGTAATGCTCATCTGCAATGCAGGACGCAACGATGTCGCAGGAGGAGCAATGCAACGGCCAGGGGCTTGCCACTGAGGAACCAAGCATTGTGGAGAATGCAGATGTTGTGCCTGTACTGGAGGACGCCGATGACCGTAGTGTGCAGAATATCAGTATCATTGAGCAGGGGAATTTGGATCATGGAAGTCCTGGGCCAGGAGATGGTGAAGATTCAGCAGTTCAGGCTACCAATTCAGATGTTGGTGGTGATCTTATAGGAGTTCAGCCTGGGGAGGTGGATGGCGAGAAATTGCCCATTTCGGAGGAGAGCATTATGCCTCAGGATTCTTCTCAGCGTGACATAGCCGATGACGGTACCAACCAAGTAGGGGTACACCAGGAGGTGCAGATGGATTCTGTTGAGAGGACAAGTAGTTCTGATTCCAAAGAAACCATGGAGGTGCCAATTCCTTCTCTAGACCTCAGGGCTGATAATGCTAATATGGGTGAAGAAGGAACTCGGGAAATGGAGGTGGGCGTTTCGGGGAGGTCATCAGATGGCAATATACAAGATGTTGAACCCACAGTTTCTGGTGAAACAGGCCTGGAGGTTGGGTATGAAGCAGCAATGGATCTTGCAGCTTCACAAGAAATTCCTGGACGAGGAGATACCAATGACGAAGCTAATGGAGTGGCCAAAGAAGCTGTTCAAGAAGATGCAGATACGCATGGATTGGATTTATCTGTTGAAAAAGTTGATTCAGCTTTATGTGGTGATGCTGTATCTCAAGGCTTCATGCCATATCGCCTTGATGAATATATTCAGAGGCATCTGTACGTGACAACTCTGTCGAGGGATTTGCTCCAGTTGCAGCTAGATGAAGGCACAGACCTGAATTCAGATGTTACACTGTCTTCTGATGAAATTCTCAAACTCCAGGTACAGCTGAAAGAATCTGAAGAGAGCAAAGTAGCAGCCCATGAAGAGATTCAACAATGTAGACATGAGCTCACGAACCTGAATACTGTTAAGGGAGAACTTGAATTAATCGTGGCTTCTCAGAAACAGGAAATTGACGCTAGCAACAGCAAATGTGAACAGCTGGAGATCGAGTTGCAGTCCTCCAAGGAGAACGCACAACAAATTTTGAGTGAATTAGCTGACTGCCAATCACTGCTGGAAGCTCTACAAAAGGAGAACATAGAGCTAACAGAAAACCTTGCTCTTGAGGAAAAAACCAGAAAACAGGTCGAGGCGCAGCAAGAACATCTGTCTGGTGAAAACGAGAAGCTTCTGTCACAGCTATCTGACCTTGAACTTAGCTTAGCTTCTGTGAAAGAGGTAATGAATGCTGGCAGTAGCAGGTGCGGAAGTTTGGAGGCTGAGCTGTGTTCCTTCAGGGAGAACATGGAACACACATGGACTGAATTAACAGATTGCAGGGCTTTATTGGAAACGTCGCAAAAAGATAATGTTGAGTTATCTGCAAAGTTTGCCATTGAATCGGAAGCAAATAAGAAACTGAAGGAGGATAATGTGTTCCTACATCTTGAGAACGAGAGGCTTTCGTCAGATCTGTCTGAACTAAATGACAAATTGCATCTTTCATATGCGAGACATAAGCAGCTTGAGTTGCATGTCAGAGATATGGAGACACACATGGAACAACTTAAAGACCAACTAATCGAGGAAAGCCTGTGTGCAACTAACAGTTCCAATATTTACCAATCTGTAATTAAAGAGCTGGATGCTAAGTGCAATGTGGTGCTAGACCAAGCTGAGACAGTCATGTGTCAAAGTCATGAACATCGCCAGGCCTCATCGGAAATCACTGTTGAAAATGCTGAAAGAACAATTACAAGTCCTGAGTTTGTTTGTGAGGGTAACAATCAGCATTCTCATCCTCTACTCGACGAGAAAGATTCAAGTAACTGTACTGCTTTGCAGTCACTGAAGGGACACCTAGAGGTTGCTAAAGGTGAATTGCATGAACTTCAAAAATTAGTGGAGCGGATGTCCTCTAGGTCCGATGGACGTGTTCTCGTGTCAAAACTCATCCAATCCTTTGAGGTCAAAGGAAACCAGGAAGAAACTGGAATGTCTGAAGGGGAACATGATGAATTAAAAAAGGTAACACAGGGGATGTTATGCTGCCTCGTTGAAAAGTTCAAGTCGATGACTTCAGATCTTGCAAAGGCTGAAAAGTATGTTGTTGGACTGTGTGACAGAATAGAGCTTTCAAGTAAGTCTGAAGTGCAGCATGAAGCAGAAAGACAGCGCACTGCAGTTTTTGAGGCCAAAATGGATGGGCTCTCTGAGAAGCTAAGCAACTACAAGAACACAATTGATCAACTGCACATTCAGCTTGCTAACGTACAACAAGATGCCGATGTTTATGCTGGGAAGCTCACTAATCAGGCAGAACTTTTGCATAACGATATAACAGAAAGGATTTCAATTCTTGAGAAGGAAAGGGCATCTCTATCAGGTTTGCTCAGTGAAGTTACCAACAAGCTCAGCTCTTTGGTAGGTACTATGTTCCCTAATGATATGGGTGCAAGCGAAGGTCTCAGCTCTAGTATTTTGGACTCTGTGGATCTCGCTGCTAAATCAATCCAAAGTCTTCAGGACAAATTAGAGTCTGCTCAAAGCGATAATGCTAAGCTCAGTACTTCTCTTTCGGAGATCAAGAAAGCACATTCTGATGTTCAAGATAGGAATGAACATGCATCTAGAATGGTTAAGAACATGTATGGTTCCTTACAGGAGTTTTTACTCAACTCGCTTGGAAATTCAGATGAAGCAAGTGCAGGAGATAGTGCCGAGGAGCCAATTGAAGCTCTGTTTAGTCATCTTGGAGGAGCCATTGAGCATTTGAAGAATCTATTGCATGACCGTCATTCTTTGCAATCAACCAATGCTAACCTGGAGGCAAGATTGTTGAGCAAATGTGAAGAAGTTGAAGAGATCAGCTTGAGATGCAGTTCTATAACGAAAAATATGAATGACATGTGCTTGCTGAATGAGGAGCTTAAATTAGTTTCTTCAAGTAAAAGTGCAGCGTTGGATGAGCTGCATGGTAGATGCCTCTCTATAGCAGAAAAAATGGTTCACCACTCTGCAGATCCTACCTCAATGGTTCTTCCTTTGATGTCTAATAGTGGTGAAGCTGAAGCGTTCAGCAAGGAGCATCATATTTCTACCACATTACTGCCATGTATTGAGCAGGGTGTAGCTTCATGCAATGAGAAATTTGAAAATGCAGTTGAGGAAATCCACTTAGCAAAGATGTGCTTGCAAAATGCCCAGATTTTTGACCAAGTTTCATTTGACAAGTGGTCCTTTCCCTTGCCTGAGTTAATCAAAGAAGAAATTGTACCCAAGGTTTGTGACTTGAAGAACGAAATGGACCAGCTCAGTGAATTGAACATTCAGTTAGAGACCGAAGTTCCAGTTCTAAGGGATGGCTTGAAAAAGCTTGATGAAGTTCTTGAAACTTCACGTGCTGAGCTTCAGGAAAGGTCTTCTGCACTTGAACAATCAGAGCAGAAACTTTCTTCTTTCAAGGAAAAACTTGGTATTGCTGTTGCCAAAGGCAAAGCCTTGATAGTGCAACGTGACGGCCTTAAGCAGTCTCTTGCGGAGAAGTCTGGTGAACTTGAGAAGCTTTCACAGGAACTGGAATCGAAGGATGCATTAGTGAAAGAGTTGGAAGCCAAGCTCAAATCCTATACAGAGGCAGATCGAATTGAAGCTTTGGAGTCAGAGCTCTCATACATACGAAATTCAGCTACTGCTTTAAGAGATTCATTTATTCTGAAAGACTCTGTTCTTCAGAGAATTGAAGAAGTCTTAGAAGATCTAGATATGCCAGAGCGTTTTCATTCTAGAGACATTGTTGAGAAAATAGAACTGTTGTCGAAGATGGCTGTTGGTGCTTCTTTTACCTTGCCTGATGGTGACAAGCGATCATCTATGGATGGGCACTCTGAGTCTGGTGTGGCCATGGATAGCATAAGTGATGAACAAATCTCAATTTCAAATCCAGGTTCAGATGAAATAAAGAACAAATATGACGAGTTGCATAGGAGATTCTATGAACTGGCTGAGCACAACAACATGTTGGAGCAGTCTCTAGTGGAGAGGAACAGTATTGTACAGAAATGGGAAGAAGTCCTTGATCAGGTTAGCATTCCCCCGCAGTTGAGAATGTTGGAACCAGAAGATAAGGTAACTTGGCTGGGAAACAGACTATTGGAGGTCGAGCATGAAAGAGACACGTTACATTCGAAGATTGAGCACCTTGAGGATTCCTCTGAGATGCTAATTACTGATCTAGAAGAATCACACAAAAGGATTTCTGAGCTCAGTGCAGAGGTTGTTGCTATAAAGGCCGAAAAGGACTCCTTCTCAGAGAGCCTGGATAAACTGAGATTTGAGTTCCTTGGACTCTCTGAGAAAGCAGTTCAAGATGAGTTTATCAGAGATAACTTGCGAAAAGATCTAGATGAACTACAGGAGAAGTTAGCTGAAAAGGCAAAGGAGAGCAAGAACTATCATGATATGGAAATAGAGGTACACAAACTACTCGATTTGGTGCGGAATGTGCTGCAGGATGGCAGTAATGCTGAAATTCCATCAGGTGGTGGTGCTGTACTGTGCTTGAGTGAACTGTTGAGGAAGGTTTTAGACCATTATGAAACTCTTCTGACAGAATCGACTCTAAGAAATGCTGCCGAGAAGGAAATTCATTTAGATGAAACCAAGCTGTCTAACGATGCTTCTACATCAGAGACTAGTAGAGATGACAAAGAGAGTGCACTGAATACTCTGAGTAATGAGTTGGAGCATGCTCGCAGGAGTCTGGCCTTAGTTGAGCAGCAGCGTGATGAAGCAGCTGAGAAGGCACGATCACTAATACTGGAGGTGGAGATGCTACATGCTCAAATAAACAAATTGCAGGAAGATGGTTCTGAGCAGACTCAAAAGTACCAGTCGCTTGTGCTTGAACTGGAATTAGTGAGTAAGCAGAGGGATAATCTGCAAGAAAAGCTAAATCAGAGTGATGAGTTAGAGCATGCTCGCAGTAGTTTGGCCTTAGCCGAGCAAGAACGCGATGAAGCTGTGGAGAAGACACAATCACTATTACTGGAAGTGGAGATGGCACATGCTCAAATAAACCGGCTGCAAGAAGGTGGTGCTGAGCAGACTCAAAAGTATCAGTCGCTTGTGCTTGAACTAGAATTAGCGGGTAAGCAGCGGGATGATCTGCAAGGGAGGCTAAATCAGGAGGAGCAAAAGTGCACTTCACTGAGAGAGAAACTGAATATCGCTGTCAGAAAAGGGAAAGGCCTGGTGCAACAAAAAGATAGCTTGAAGCAAACTATAGAAGAGATGAATGCTGTGATAGAAAAACTTAAAAATGAAAGGGAACAACACATAGAATCACTTGAATCTGAGAAAACACTATTGACGGGCCGATTAACTGAGAATGAGAAGAACTTGTATGATACAACGGAATACTTGAGTAGATTGTTAAATGCTTTGAGTACAGTGGACATTGCTCGAGAATTTGATACAGATCCAATCACCAAGGTTGGAAAAATTGGACAGGTTTACCTTGACCTACAGGCAACAGTGGTTTCATCACAAAATGAAGTGAAGAAATTGAAACGAGCAACAGAGCTGCTTCTAGCTGAGTTGAATGAAGCTCATGAGAGGGCCGATAACCTGCAGGAGGAATTAGCCAAGGAAGAAGCCGCACTTTCTGAATCCTCTAAACAGAACAATATTATAGAGTCTGCAAGAGCGGATGCTGTTCGCCACCTTGAACATATTACCTATCTGCAGGCACAGGCAGCAAGGAAGCAAATAGATCATTTGAAGGAGCTGAACTCTACCTGTGGTCAACTAAGAGAGGTCTGCTTTGACCTTTCACATCGCCTTGCCAACACATTCAGTAAAGATGTGGACCTTATCAGCTATATGGAGAGCTTCATGAAATCTTCTGGTAAATGGATGGATGGCACAAATATGGTGGACATACCTATTACTTCTAATGGGATGTTGACCAGTAGCATAAGCAGCAAGGTAAATTTAGCCTACCAATGTGTCAGTGTGTTTTGTTTGCTTCAGCACTTTGCATAGTAGTTTATAAAAGATTGGACCGATGTTGTGCAAGTAAGCTAATTTCTCTTGTTGCATTTACCACAGAAATGTAAATATTAGTCGATCATAGTATTTACTTCCTAATTAGATAACTCATACATAATTTTACTCGGTGAAATATTTAGTGTTGGAAATGAGGCTTGTATTAAGTTTCCACAATGTCATATTTCTGTATGATCGTCTCCTTTATTCTGGTTCACCATAAAAGAGATCAATGGCTTAATTTGGATAGAATATTTCCATATAAAATGAATCTCAGATGACCATGATGTGCTATATTAGATTTTGGTATTCTGCCAGATCTCTATTCACCACTTTCTAATTGATTTTAATTTGGTCTTTGCAGAATACTCATATTCCACATGCTCCACTGGAATTCACAGTGAATGATACTGATGGAACTCAGATATTACATCATCTTGCTATTGCATGCCATGCTGTATCTGATTGTGTAAAGGATTGCAATGATCTCAAATGGAATATTGACGAGCATGGCTTTTCAATTGACCAGAAAGCAACAGAGTTATCTGAAGTTATGTTCAACTTGCAGAACAGATTCACTTCTCAAAATAACGAGTTGGAATCATTGAGAGAAAACATTCTTGAACTGCAATCAGAGATCAAAGAGAAGGAAGAGGAGAGTTCATCATTGCGTAGAAATGTGAGTCTGCTTTACGAAGCATGTTCTACTTCAGTTTCTGAGATTGAAGGAATGACTGGTATGGGTTCTGGTAATGGGAGCTATTCTGTTGGGCAAAACCATTCATTTTCATATGATCATATAAAATCAGTCGTCGAGCAGTTAGGTGCAGCCGTAAAGGCTACTCGGTATAGCAATGAAGGGAACACAAAGGAACTAAAGGCTACTGTTCTTGAGTTGCAGCAGCAGCTTCAGGGAAAAGATGTGCAAATTAGCACAATCAGTTCGGAGCTTGCATCTCAGATAAGGGAAGCTGAATCTTATGCAAAACAGCTATCTGTTGAGCTTGAAGATGCAAGAATGCAAGTACACAATTTGGAGGAACATGTTGAGATGTTGCTTAATGAGAAGAAAGCTTTAGAGACCCAAGCAAGTGAGCTTAAAGATTTGGAGACAGTGGCAAGTGAGCAGCATGGAAGAATAAAGGATTTGACTGATGAACTGAGCAGAAAAGACCAAGGTGAGCTGATAGAATTTTCTTTGGTTGCTTCTGCTTGATTTCTTTTTTTTTAATCGAAGAAATAAATGATTTCATTCCTGCATTTGTTGTTGTTGTGGTGTATTGTACAGAGATCGAAGGTTTGATGCAAGCACTTGACGAAGAAGAAAAGGAGCTGCAAGAAAAAGAATTTTCTTTCAAGAGCCTTGAAGATTCTAGGACAAAAGCTCTGACTAAACTTGCAACCACTGTAGACAAGTTTGACGAGTTGCATAGCTTGTCTGAAAGTCTTCTTGTAGAAGTCGAACGCCTTCAGTCACAATTGCAAGAGAGAGATTCGGAGATCTCATTTCTGCGCCAAGAAGTCACAAGGAGTACTAATGAACTACTAACCACTGAAGATAGCAACAAGCAGTACTCATCTCAGATAAATGATTTTGTTAAGTGGTTAGAAACTGCGCTGATGCAGTTTGGTGTGCATTGTGAGAGCACAGATGACCATGATTACACTCAGGTTCCAGTATATATGGACATGTTGGACAAAAAAATAGTGTCGTTGATATCTGAATCAGATGATTTGAGGGTTGCTGTGCAAAGCAAAGATTCTTCACTACAGGTCGAGAGGACCAAAATGGAAGAGTTGTCGCGTAAATCAGAGGCTCTAGAAGCTTCTTTGAGCCAAAAGGATTCTCAGATAGGGATGCTTCGTCGAGACAGGACGATGGGCCAACCTAGATCTATAAACTTGCCTGGCACTTCGGAGATTGAGCAAATGGTACGAGAACTTTATGTTTTTATATGCAATTTAACACAAGCTGTATATAACGTATCACGTTTGATTAGGTTTTGTTTATTCATCGTCGCTTGCATATTTCAATTTGAATGCAGAATGACAAAGTAAGCCCAGCTGCAGTTGTCACTCAGATTCGAGGGGCACGAAAAGTCAACAGCGACCAAGTTGCTATTGATGTAGAGATGCACAAGGACAAACCATTAGATGATGAAGATGACGATAAAGGTGACAAAATCTTGCATGCTAACTTTAGGCTTATGGTGTTAATTTTGTTCCCTGGCTGATTCTCCATTTGTTATTGCAGCGCATGGTTTCAAGTCACTGACGATGTCGCGCATTGTTCCAAAGTTCACTCGACCTATATCAGACAGAATCGATGGGATGTGGTAAGTGCAATTTCAGTTCTTATTGAGTTGATTGAAGTTGTTCTCCTGTTAACTTTTATCTTCGATTTTATCAGGGCATCTGGTGATAGATTGCTCATGAGACAACCAACCTTGAGACTTGGTGTCTTGATATACTGGATAGCATTGCATGCATTGCTTGTGAGTTTTATTTGAAGGTGAGAGAGCAATGGTTTTATTAAGCTTGACTCAAGCATTTGGCCTTTCATGTTTGAACTGTTATAGCCTTGCTGTGTGTAGACCTTGGTTAAATGTCATGTGTGTGGTGAAACATGTTTTATGTGCGTCGTCATTACTAGAGTTTTCCTTCATTATCGCCTTTCACTGAAAGATACCTGGATGTCCTATGACACAGAGATATAATTGAGCTGCGTTCCACCTTATGTATTAGAAGCTGTTGAGGGTGGATGTGTGGGTGCTGGTGGTTTAGTTGAGCTAAATTGAATGAAATCAAATGGTAATAATAATTATAAAAACGTGCCGGCACTGTTGGGAGCTGTGTTTATCCCCAGTCATGTAACTTAAGGGATCCTCTGATTCAAAGGACTTGTATAGAATTTTTGGAGGATTTGGACCCTTAGGAATTTTTCATGTGATGGTCATTTGATACGTAGGATTGAAATCCTTAGGAATTTTTTCATAGGATCCATTTGTACAACATTCTGGAGGAAATTCTCTTTATAGGATTCCTTTGTTTTTTCTGCGCAAACATTCTCTCAAATCCTGTAGAGTACTATAGGACATGCCACTCAGTTCCTGCATTTTTCCTATTCCTGCAATTTGATAACCCTGCTAATCAGAGAGGCCCTTAATGATTTGGTATTCTGCAGATGTAGTGGTGGATCTCCTTGGTGAGCTACTTACTGTACAGTGCCATGTCTATGACAAGCTATGCAACACAAGCAATCCAGTCAAAATGATGTCGATTCTTTTTGAAGTTTGTTACTGAATACCTGAACCGAACGGGCACCTGTGTATCGTTTTTGTTGCCAATCTTCCCCTTTCTTCCGCTGGAATTGGTTCTGCCTCAGATGGGTCCAACTCAAGGCACCTGCACCTACAGTACCGATGGAAGAGAACCGGAGAAAGCAGCAGCAGCAGCAGCAGAGATCCCCTGTACATACTCTCATTTTTTGTTTGCTCTATTCTTTGCTTTTAGAAAGATTGAGGGCATCTTACATGGTAGCATCTACACTATACACCACAGGTTTACAGAAGAATGGTTGACATGTACTAGTAGTTTTGGAAGCTAGGGTATTGGGATGGTAACAGCGTTTCCCCCTCTTAAAAGTTGACCCCCTGTACTATTCTTAAATGTTTACTGTATACATGCATGTGCAATTGCAACACAGTAATTGGTTCAATTTCGTTGCTGCCATTGAGAATATGGTGTCCCGGCGACACAGTTCAGATGGTGGTGATGGTGTTGTTTTGGTGCTTCGGCTTCAACCCCATCTTGGCCGCGTGGTCCTTGGCTTGCTACCTCGGTTTTGTGTGTTGGCCAAGTAATTAGGGTCAGAATTTGGTGTCGTGGTGGCGTTGTTCAGATGGCGGTGATGGTGTTGCGTTGTTTAATGGTACTTGTCGTGGGTATAAGTCTAACAGTAGATGTGTAGGGTACGAAAGGATGGGCAGAGCCTTAGCTACGGCGAGGTTGTATGAGTTCAGGCCCCTCTGCGGTGGAGGTAATAGCCCTACGTCTCAGTGCTTTGGAAGCTTGTTGTCGAGTGGAA
Source organism: Hordeum vulgare subsp. vulgare (assembly GCF_904849725.1). NCBI lineage: Eukaryota > Viridiplantae > Streptophyta > Magnoliopsida > Poales > Poaceae > Hordeum > Hordeum vulgare. The sequence goes on from NC_058523.1 coordinate 63,727,849, forward strand.
TATAGAATACAGTGATTTCCTAACCCTTGCACCAGTGGGGGAGGGTGGCTTATATAGAGTGCGCTGCCCTCCACAACGGTTCGGTGCACAGGGGTGGAGTAGTGGTGAATAAATGCCTATGTTATAGGTAACGTATGTCTTAAATGCTAATAAAGGCAATTGGAAACGTATGACCATTTTCCTCCAAGGGGGTTACGATGCACAGAGTGGAATCTAGTCGGTTAGTTTGATATTCTCCGAATGCTCGTCTCCGACTGGATGGTCGAGGACCTGTTACCGACTGGATGATGGGAACTCCTTAGTTCAGTCGGAACTGACTAAGGGCCTTGTCCCTTATGAGGTGTAGTCCTTGGGTAGGACCTACACGGCAGGCCTATGACCCTACCCTAGGACTATAACCCCATCATTAGTCCCAGAATGGATCGGGGTTGGAACGACGAAGCGATGCTTGAAGTTTGGATCCGACTGGTACGGATGTGACTTTGGCGTTGCTTGCCTCGATCCATTTTATCTTTTCTGACCAACGATCCGAGTGGAAGTATTTGTGAAACAAACTGTCAGAGACCGAGTGCTTCCGTGGTATCTTCTGACGTGACCGGTCAACTGACAGCGGCGGATTTCCGGGATCCTCAAATTTCGGTTACCGCGCGCTCAGCGGGGATGACGGCATCGCGCTCGAGTAGTGTCTGACGCCTCAAATCCCGCGCCTTCATCTTCTCCACTGATATCGCCGCGGCCGGTCGGGGGATAAGATTTCGGGGCCACTTGCCAGCGACCCAGTCGGAACCTTACTTAAACCTGAGCGGCGAGGGTTTTTTCGTTACGCTCGCCGGATATCTTGCCTTTGCTCCGCCTCCCTCGCCATCCTCCGCGCACGCCAAGCTTCTTCCTTCTCCTTCTCCCTCGCGAATCCGCAGCTTCCGCCATGACCAAGGGGCAGACTAGCAAGCTAGAGGCGCGGAAGAAGAGGGGGAAGGCGGCGCCTCCTGCTCAGCGGAGGCAGCGAACGCTACCGGCGGGGTGGATCCAGGGGAACTTCCTCCCCTCCACGGTGACGGAGGAGGACCTGCTGGAGCTGGTGGAGCACGGGATGATTGCGCACAAGTCGTGAAGGTTGCCGGCGGAGGGTGAGACCGAGCCGGCGCCCCGGGAGGGGGAGCGCGTCCTGCTGCTCAGCCACGTGCATCGAGGTTTCTCCCTGCCCCCGCATCCTTTCTTCAAAGGCATAATGAACCACTTCGGGGCGCAGCTCCACCACTTTCCCCCGAATGCCATAGTTCATCTCTCTGCTTTCGTAGTCTTGTGCGAGTGCTTCATCGGCTGTCCTTCCCATTGGGGGCTTTTCAAACATATCTTCTCTGCTAGATCCCAAACTATCAAACGACTTAATCAGTCGGATGATAAGACCCACCTTCTCCAGCTCTGCGGAGGCTTAGGCTTCCAAAAGAAGAGCAAAAGTAGTTATCCCGCTCTTCAGCTGAGTGAATCGGTTAGGAATTGGCAGTCGACATGGTTCTACTGCCAGGACGTTGCTTGCCCGAATGCCACGACAGGGTTGCCTCCTTTTAGCTTAGATCGACCAGCTCCGCCTAAGCAACTCGCGCTCACGAAGGCGGAGAAGATCCATATCCAGCCTCTGGTCGACGCACTCGTAGAAGTCGTCAGAAGGGGAGTCACCGGCATAGATTTGCTGGAGGTTTTCCTCGGCCGGCGCATCCAACCACTGCAGGCCCGAGACCACGCCATGTGGCACTACACGGGGCCCGAAGACTCCACTCGGACCAACGTCGAGTGCGTGACCGGGGAGACGGTGGCGTCGTGGGTGCTCCAGATCATAGGCGCCTGCGAGAACCCCAGAGGGTCCCGACGAGTGAGGGCTTTCTGCGCGGACAACCCTCCTCCGAACGAGGTGAGTACAACTTGTCGAGTGCACATAACTGTCTTAGATTTATCGCTTTCTTGAATCACTGTCTGACGTCTGAGGTCGCCGACTGTATTTTATGCAGAAGCGGACCAATTGGTTCTCTCCTGTCTCGAACAGGAACCCAGCCGAGGAGGAGGAGGAGGGCAGCCAGGAGGGCAGCGCAGAGAGCGTCGAGTACGTCTCCGACAGTGGGATACGTAGGAGGAGTCTGGGGAAGAGGAGGAGGAAGACGAAGAGCAGAGCTCGCCACCTCCGCCACCAGAGCTTGAACCAAACGCCGACATGAACCTGCGGCTCCCTCGGCCCCTCCAGCATCCTCGAGTGCTCCGCCAACCGCTCCTACTGTCCCGAGCGCCCCGCCAACTGTTCCCGTGGTTTCGAGTGCTCGGAGCATCAAGAGGACCAGGGACGCTGCTGCTGAGCCTGCGGGTCAGCCTTCCAAGGTGGCCAAACCGAGCGGATCTAAACCTCGGAAGGCTTTGTCGCGGATGAGGGTCATCGTTCCCGTCACCTCAACATAAGTGCATTGTTCTTCTAACTTCTTCCGATATTCGATTGAACTCCTGTTTATTGGTCGAATGAATTTCACTCGACAGAGTTGCTACCTCTGCCACCTCTCCGGCACGCCAGGGGGATGATCCCATGGACATGGTGTGACAGCCCGAGACCGACGTTCTAGAAGATTCCCCCTTCTTTTCCGTTTTCGTTGTGTGATTAGAAGTATTCGTGCATCGTCATGTAGTTGCATCATCGCATCATGCATGGCATCATGTCATCGGTGTTTTGTCGGTGTGGCTTGTTGCTTCGTGTTGTTGGGTGTTAGTGTTTCGTGAGTGGCGTCGTTTGTTGGCGCGATGAGAGAGGGAGCGAGAGAGCCACCGTTAAACCCCGTTGCACCGCCGACCTAAACCTTCTCCCCTCCTCTCCCCTCCTAAGTTGTTTTGTGGTGTTGCTAAGGATTTCTAACTTCACCCCTCTTCCAAAATATTCGTCTTCTTTTTAAAAGTCCTTTTATTAAATGTAGGGGCAACCCTTAGGTTTTAATTTTACTCTCCGTTTTTATCATTTTAAAAGCCCTCCCATTTTATTTTCTTTTTAAAAAAAAGGCTTTTGTTTATTCTTTGAATAAAGAGGTTTTAATTAATTCTTTTGAAAAGGGGTTATTTTTATCTTCTTGTTAAAAGAGCTTTATTTTAATTCTTTTTAAAAGGGTTGTGATTTTAATTCTTTTTAAAAAGGGTTTTGATTTTTTTTAGATTCTTTTAAGTAGGGTTTTATTTTAATTCGTAAAAGGGGTTTCATTTTATGGTTTAAAAAAAAATGCCCAAGCTACTTTAGAGTTGGGGTAAAATTTTCAAAAGGGGTAAAAGACACTATTTTTAGTTTGTTTTTATTTCGTTGGAAAAAAAGACCTTTCTTATTGACAGATTCCTGTTTTAAGGGTTTTTCCCAAAAGTTTTAAAAAAAAAAACGTCACAGAGAGAGGGGGCCCAACTGGCCAGGCCGAGGCCCAGCCAGCCCTCTCCCGTGACCTAGCGCCGTCCCCATCCCCTCGAGGCTCCGCCAGCGCCGTCTTCTCCCTGGCCTCCCAGCGCCTCCTCCCTCGCCTCCTCTTCCCCGCGCCGCCAGCAGCTCCTCTGCGCGCCGCCTCCGCCGCCATGCCCCGTCCTGCTGCCGTCGACTTGCCGCCCTAACCCCAAGCTCCTGCGCCACCCCCTGCCGTCGCTTCCTCTTCCCCGCTCGCCTCCCTGCGTCGCAGCGCCGGCGCCCCTCCAGGCTGTCGTGCCGCCCGCTCCGCCTCACCGCCCCCTCGGTCCGCCGCGATGCCTCTGCGCCGTCTCCTCCTCGAGCCGCGCCGCCTCCGGCGCCGTCTCGCCCCAGCGCCGGCCTCCGCCCTGCTCCGCCCCGTCGCTGTGCCTCGCGCGCCGCCTGCTGGAGCCCCGCACCTCCCGCTCGTCGCCGCGCCCCTCCAACCCCGAGCGCCGCTCCTCCCTCGCCCGCGCCGCGTGCAGTCCGTCCCGCGCGCCGACCTGCCGCGCCGTTCGCCGCAGCGTCCCGTCCGTCGCCGCGAGCCCTGTCAGCGCCCGCCGCCGCGGCCTCCCCGCAAAGGAGCTCGCCGGCCCCGAGCTGCCGCAGCTCCGCTGTCGGAGCTGTGCTAGCACCAAGCTCGCCTCCCTCGGCCCGGGTCGCCTCCATGCTCTCTGCCATGGCCGGCCTGAGGGTCCCCGCGCGCCGCCGCCTCTGGCTCCGGTGGTCGCCGCCCTCGCCTGTGGACCTGCGCCGCCCCGTGGAGCCGCCTCCATCTCCCGGCCGGCCCGAGGTCCCGCCGGCGCCGTTTTGCCCGCTGCTGCAGTTTGCTGTTGCTGTCGCATGAGGTTTTGTGCTGCCGCTGCTGCACCGTGTTGCCGAGTCGTGGAGTTGTTGCTGCTGTGCTGTTGATGTAAAGGTTAGCTAGGCTGCTGCTTGCCGTGACACCGCTGTAGTTGCTGGTTGCTGCCGCCGTTAGCCGCTGCTGCGTTTTGCTGTTGCCGGCTGATGCATGTTGCTGATGCGTTTGCCTGCTGTAGCTGTTGTTGTGGCTCGCCGCCGCTGCTTGCCGTATTGCTAGTTGTTATCTGTTTTGCTGCTAGCCGAGGCTAGATGATGCTAGCTTGCTTGTTGCTGCCGAGCCTGTGCTCCTGTGTGCCTCGCTGATATTGCTGCTAGGTTGCCGTTGCCCGATTTGCTAGCTACAGTTGTTGCTTGCTGCTGCTTGCTTGCGTAGCTAGTTGCTAGCCGTGTGCTGCTAGGCTAGAAGCTGCCGCTGTCGATGCTTGCTAGTAGATGTTGCTTGCTAGTGCTAGCGCCGCTTTGTCGTTGTAGTTGTTGTCGTGTCGCGTGCGTCGCTGCGTGCATGATCACCGCCTTCGTGGGTTCTCGACAAGATAGCCGAGTACCACGACGCCCCGACGACCCCGGACATCCACGGATTCGGGAACGACTACCGACGCCGAAGACCGTCTGCCGAAGCCGAGTGAACGACCACCGTCGACGAGACCGTGTACCACTACTTCAACTACCGGCGCGTGTACGACTACTTCCACGACGACCATGACGTCCGCTTCGACCGAACCCCTCCGATTCGCACGCGTCGAAGGTATACCGATGGGTCATGTCGTGTACCGTGTGCTAGTGACGTATGGATGTGTGTGTTGTACAAGTCGAATGCATGTATGCACCGTATTTATGTACCGGTTGTTTGCACCGTGTATTTGCCGTGCACGTCGTCTTCCTTTTCGTCGAGCCCTCGACACATGGGAACCCGAGATACGGGATCACCCCACCTTTATTTACCGTTCCCGCACGCGCTCCCTATTCGTTGTCACCGATATCTCGTTGAGTATCGGGATAAGAATGTTGCCGTGGCATCGTTTCCGATTCGCCGCCTTGTTTTCCTCTCGCTCGCCTTGGCGTCATCATGCTTATTTCCCTCCTTGTCGTGATGTGTTGAACTCTCATGCATGAAGCATTCATGGCCTATGATTTTGTGTTGCTTGTTCTTGTGCCGTAGCCCCGTTCAAAGTCCGACGTGCTGTCGACTAGGTTGTCATGTAGGTTCATCGCTTCACCCGTGCCATGTTAACAACATTTAATATTGCCGGGATAATTAACGGGAGTGAATTAAATATTTAAACGTGGAGTTTCGTCGATATGCAACCGTTGCATATCGAGCTTCATTTAATGTGTAGTGTATGTGTGAGATGTTTTGCCGTGCCATCCCGTGCATCGATGACCTGTTCATGCATCATATTAGGGTTGCATCATGTCTTGCTTTGTGGTGGTGAATACTTGTGTTGATGTTTGTTTCCGGTTTGCCCGCCTTGATAGAGTTCCGCAAGCGTGTCGGAATGTGAGGACCGTTCGACTACGTCGGTTCGCTGACTTCACCGAGTTGTTCTTCTTCCAAGCGGGATCTCAGGCAAGATGATCATTTCCCCAGATACCATTACTATCATTGCCATGCTAGTTATCGCTTCTATCGTTTATGTCTCGTTGCCTACCACATGTTTCCATATCAGCCTCTCAACAATGCCATGATTACCCTCAACCTGTTCGACCTAGCAAACCACTGATTGGCTATGTTACTTCTTGCTTAACCCTGTTGATAGCGTTGCTAGTTGCAGGTGCAGATGCCTCCATGTGAAAGCATGGGTTCCTTGTTATATCACCATATTAAATGCTATCTAATTTAATGCACCTATATACTTGGTAAAAGGTGGAAGGCTCGGCCTTTCTAGCCTGGTGTTTTGTTCCACCTTTGCCCCCTTAGTTTCCGGCTACCGGTGTTATGTTCCATATTCGAGCGCTCCTAACACGATCGGGGTTGTTATGGGGACCCCCTTGATAATTCGTTTTTGATTAAGACTGGTCTGGCAAGGCCCAACTTTGGTACTACATTTGCCTAAACACCTAATAAAATTGCATAGGGACTTTCCGGACCCCGAGGATAATTTAATCAACCCCCGGGCCAGTGCTCCTCATGAGTGTTGGTCCAAATTGGCAGACTACGGGGCCACCGCGGGGCAACCCGAGGTTTGGTTCTCCTAGTGTGACCCATCCGTCGTGTCCTGAGAACGAGGTACGCGATTCCTATCGGGATCGTCGACACGTCGGGCGGCCTTGCTGGGTTAGTTTTACCTTTGACGAAATATCTTGTGCACCAGTGATGCTTTGGGTAATCTCAGAGTTGAGGTTTTCCACTAGGGAATCCGACGATATCGCGAGCTTCGTGATTGAGGATTTCTATGCGGCTTGTGGAAATTTGTGATGGACTAGTTGGAGCACCCCTGCAGGGTTAAATCTTTTCGGAAAGCCGTGCCCGCGGTTATGTGGCAACGTGGAAACTTTGTTTAACACTGGTTCTAGACAACTTGAAGTTAACTTAATTAAAACATGCCAACTGTGTGCGTAACCGTGACTGTCTCTTTCGTGAGTTCCTTCTCCGATCGAGGACACGATGGGGTTATGTCTGACGTAGGTAGGTGTTCAGGATCATTCATTTGATCATCAGTAGTTCACGTCCGTTATGCGTAGATCTTCCCCCTCTTGTTTCTTGTACTCGTAAGTTAGCCACCAAATATATGCTTAGACGCTGCTGCAACCTCACCACTTAACCATACCTCACCCATTAAGCTTTGCTAGTCTTGATACCTTTGGAAATGAGATTGCTGAGTCCCCTGTGGCTCACAGAGTACTACAACACCAGTTGCAGGTACAGGTTAGGATTACTTGACGCGAGCGCGTTGACTGTTCATTTGGAGTTGCTTCTTCTTCTTCTTCTTCATCGATCTAGGATGGGTTCCAGGCCGGCAGCCTGGGATAGCAAGGATGGACGTCGTTCTTCTTTTGTCGTTTGTTTTCGTCCGTAGTCGGACCCTGCTCTTACTCTTGATGATTGTGTAATGTACTGATGTGACTCTGATGTAGCTTGTGGCGAGTGTAAGCCAACTCTTTATATATCTCTTCTTTTCAGTACATGTACTTGTAACAATATCCATTCTTGCGACACGACGAAATGCGCTTCTATCCCTGACGAGGCCCTCGTGCCAGATTGAGGAGAGGATCGCATTTTGGGCGTGACACATGGATAATGTTGTCTCATCCCAGCCAGGTGCGTCGTAGCGAATCCGAAAGTTTACATTATTGCATCGCGAATTCTGTCTTCGGTCTTGCCTTTTTTCCTGTGATCTCACGCCATTCGGTCGGGTCTCCCTCAGGGGCGATTTATGTGGATGAGGGTGACCAGGGGAGGTCTGAGCAAGCTGCGGTGCATGTCCTTAAGGCTGTTCCGCCAGTTATTGCTCTCGCCGCGGACGTGCCGCCGACTGAGGCGATGCCGTCGACTGAAACGGCGCTGGTTGCTGCTGAATCGACTGGAGCGGGCCTTGGGATGCCCAAGTTGCCTCCAACGATGCCAGGCCCAGGCCCGTCGACTGTCGAGTACAACTTCCAGCGCCTCCCGGAGGATCAGGTGGGAGCGGCCAAGGGGGCCATGTTGCAGGCGGAGCTGATGGCGGGAGAGGCCAAGAAGGCGTACGACTCCATCGCGTCCCTGTACCAGCGAAGTTTGGAACTGCGAGACGATATCCGAGTAAGTGGGCTAGTAAGTACTTACTTTTCTCTTGTAACCCACTGGGTGTGCTCGGATATCGTAAGATTTTTGCAATGGGTTCACTCTTAGTGTACCCAGTGGGTGTAGTCCCCGAGACTTCTGTCGAGTGCTTGCACCGGCAGTTGTCTTTATACACATTTTCTTTGACTTGAGCAGATCAAAAATTAATCTGTTCGAATGCTGATAGTTGGGGCACTCGGAGTGCACCTACTGAATGAGTCCCCGAGAGTAATTTTGCTCAGGTCGGGTAGTAGTAGCCTCATAGGCTTAGGTGTTGTCATGTAGCTCAATAGGGCGGACCTGTTTGAGTTTCATGCCAGTGGGGTCACTCTTAGTTAACCCACTGGGTGTAGTCCCCGAGACCGCTGTCGACTGCTTGCGTTGGCAGGGGTCTGAAGAACTTAGATTTTTTATTGTTGAATTTGTCTGACCGTCTCTTGGTGCTGACTGGCAGAAAACTTGCGAGATGGGGACAGCGTACGAGACTGTTAGGGCTGAAAAGGTTCAGTTTGCTGGTGAACTGGATGCGGCATTGGTTGCAATGGCTGGTATGAAGGATGTTCTGGCGGAACGAGAAAAGTCGTTGGAGCAGGCCCGTGAGGCTAACAAGGCTTTGACTGCTGAGGTGGAGAAAATGGGGAAACAAAGGACCGAGCTGATGGGGCAGATGAAGATGCTGAACAGGCGGTGCATAGCACAGGAAAATTACGCCAGTGATTGGGCCCAGAAGATGATAGCGCTTCTCGGTGGTAAGTCTTGTTTTTCCGAGTGCTTGTGGACCGTGCATTTCATTCTGCGCTGACTGTTTGGTCGTCCTGTCTTTGCAGATTTTTGCATGGACGCTGAGGTTGAAACAGCTGACGTTGAACGGTCGATGCTTGAGAACATTCCACTCGGCGAGGACGCCAATCGAGATCTGCTCCGAGCGCACATTCGGCTGGGCAAAGTTGGACCTTTCATCGGTCGACTGAGAGAAGTCGTCGGCCGAATCGACAAGGAGCTTTGGCCTGAAGACGAGTCTCGGCACGAGATGGAAGACTTGATGAGTCGGCTGGAGGAGGTCCCGAACCGAGTGCAGTCATGGAAGAAGTCTGCGGCTCGCTGTGGTGCAGACGTCGCTCTGTCTCTGGTCCGAGTGCATTGCAAGGAGGTGCGCGAAGAGAAGCTGAAGGCGTTGCAGGTCGCGAACACGAAAAAGCTTCGATTCAAAGACTTCATGGAGACCTTCCTTGAGAGCGCCACCCGCATCGCCAACGAGATCGACCTCGATACGTTTGTAGAGCCCGCCGGTCCCATCGCCAGTCCTGCCGACGCTTGAGAAAACTTTTACCTCGGTATGCCAAGTGTTGATTGTAATAAACTTTGGCCACTGCTGTTGGCCGTCACATTCTTGGCTCGGTGTGGATAAGCTTGATCGACACCGAGCCAACTATCCTTAGGTGAACTTTGAATTTGAATCGAACCGTTTGCTCTTCTTTTGCCAAAGAGTTGCTGATACAAATTTGGCTCGTGTTTTTGTTTGGCGTTTCTTGGTGAAGCCAATGGCAAACATGCGGAGCATGTAATTGTCAGTTGTCTTGACATCTGCATGAACCTCACTGAGAGTCTGCTGAGTTCCCGAGTGAACCTGCAGGATACACTCGAAGGCAATAGAGTACTTAGGCGATTCGTGATCGCGGCTAAGTCTTCCAGTGCGGCTGTAAGGTCGTACTCGGAACGGGCTGTTACTCATGTAATTGTCAGTGGTCTTGACATCTACATGAGCCTCAATGAGGATCTGCTGAGTCCCCGAGTGTAACTGTCAGTTGTGTGGACATCCACATGAGCCTCAATGAGGGTCTGCTACTCATGTAATTGTCAGTTGTCTTGACATCCACATGAGCCTCAATGAGGGTCTGCTACTCATGTAATTGTCAGTTGTCTTGACATCCACATGAGCCTCAATGAGGGTCTGCTACTCATGTAATTGTCAGTGGTCTTGACATCCACATGACCCTCAATGAGGGTCTGCTACTCATGTAATTGTCAGTGGTCTTGACATCCACATGACCCTCAATGAGGGTCTGCTGAGTCCCCGAGTGTATCTGTAGGATACAGTCGAAGGAAGCTTTCTTATTTAAGCGATTCTTGATCGCAGTTAAGTCCTCGAGTGCGACAGTTAGTGCACGCTCGGAGAAAATTTGTACTTAGGCGATTCTTGATCACAGCTAGTCTCCGAGTGCGACGTTTAGTGCACACTCCGAGAAAGTTAGTACTTAGGCGATTCTTGATCGCAGCTAAGTCCCCGAGTGCGACGTTTAGTGCACACTCGGAGAAAGTTAGTACTTAGGCGATTCTTGATCGCAGCTAAGTCCCCGAGTGCGACGTTTAGTGCACACTCGGAGAAAATTAGTACTTAGGCGATTCTTGATCTCAGCTAAGTCCTAGAGTGCGACGTTTAGTGCACACTCGGAGAAAGTCAGTACTTAGGCGATTGTTGATCGCAGCTAAGTCCTCGAGTGCGACGTTTAGTGCACACTCGGAGAAAGTCAGTACTTAGGCGATTGTTGATCGCAGCTAAGTCCCCGAGTGCGACGTTTAGTGCACACTCGGGGAAAGTCAGTACTTAGGCGATTCTTGATCGCAGCTAAGTCCCCGAGTGCGACGTTTAGTGCACACTCGGAGAAAGTTTGTACTTAGGCGATTCTGGATCGCAGCTAAGCCCCCGAGTGCGACGTGTAGTGCACACTCGGAGAAAGTTAGTACTTAGGCGATTCTGGATCGCAGCTAAGTCCCCGAGTGCGACGTTTAGTGCACACTCGGAGAAAGTTAGTACTTAGGCGATTCTGGATCGCGGCTAAGTCCCCGAGTGCGACGTTTAGTGCACACTCGGAGAAAGTTAGTACTTAGGCGATTCTGGATCGCAGCTAAGTCCCCGAGTGCGACGTTTAGTGCACACTCGGAGAAAGTTAGTACTTAGGCGATTCTTGATCACAACTAAGTCCCCGAGTGCGACGTTTAGTGCACACTCGGAGAAAGTTTGTACTTAGGCGATTCTGGATCGCAGCTAAGTCCCCGAGTGCGACGTTTAGTGCACACTCGGAGGAAGTTAGTACTTAGGCGATTCTGGATCGCAGCTAAGTCCCCGAGTGCGACGTTTAGTGCACACTCGGAGGAAGTTAGTACTTAGGCGATTCTTGATCGCAGCTAAGTCCCCGAGTGCGACGTTTAGTGCACACTCGGAGGAAGTTAGTACTTAGGCGATTCTTGATCGCAGCTAAGTCCCCGAGTGCGACGTTTAGTGCACACTCGGAGAAAGTTTGTACTTAGGCGATTCTGGATCGCAGCTAAGTCCCCGAGTGCGACGTTTAGTGCACACTCGGAGAAAGTTAGTACTTAGGCGATTCTTGATCGCAGCTAAGTCCTCGAGTGCGACGTTTAGTGCACACTCGGAGAAAGTCAGTACTTTGGCGATTCTTGATCGCATCTAAGTTTTTTTTTGAGACCAGAGTCTGCGAGTGCGGAAGAATTTTGAATTTGCAAAAACAATCTGCTTTGTATTATTTCACCAATACTTGTTCTTTACATAGCTTCAGTCGACGGTCACGTGTAGAAGCGCTTCAGGAGATCTCCGTTCCATGCTCGCGGCTCATCTGTTTCCCTGTCGATGTTGTAGAGTCTGTATGCTCCATTGTTCAGCACCTTGGAGATGATGAAGGGTCATTCCCAGGCGGGAGCCAACTTGTGAGGTCTTTGCTGATCCACTCGGAGCACCAGGTCGCCTGCTTGGAATGTACGACTCCTGACATGTCGCACGTGAAAACGCCGCAGATCTTGCTGATAAATGGTTGAGCGAGTCAGTGCCATCTCGCGCTCCTCCTCTAGAAGGTCCACTCCGTCTTGCCTTGCTTGTTCTGCTTCTGCTTCGGAGAAGAGTTTGACTCGTGGAGCATTGTGGAGCAAGTCACTCGGAAGGACCAATTCTGCTCCGTAAATGAGGAAGAACGGTGATCGCCCTGTAGACCTATTCGGGGTTGTGCGGAGACCCCAAAGCACTGAAGATAGCTCGGTGACCCATCCGCCAGCGGCATGTCCCACCTCTCGCTGGAGTCGGGGCTTCAAACCTTGCAGAATAAGTCCATTCGTCCGCTCTGCTTGTCCGTTTGTTTGAGGATGCGCCACAGATGCAAAATCCACTCGGATACCTTGGCTTGCACAGAAACCTTTGAATCTGTCCGAGTCAAAGTTTGTCCCGTTGTCCGTGATTATGCTGTGAGGTACCCCGAATCTGGAGATGATGTCCCTGACAAACTTGATGGCTGTTAGGGCGTCGAGCTTCTTGATGGGCTTGGCTTCAATCCATTTTGTGAACTTGTCGACTGCCACCAACAGATGTGTGTATCCTCCTTGGCCTGTCCTGAATGGACCGACTGTATCTAATCCCCATACTGCAAACGGCCACACAAGAGGGATTGTCTTCAACGCAGATGTTGGCTTGTGGGACTTGTTGGAGTAGAACTGACAGCCTTCACATCGGTCAACCATATCTTTAGCCATTTCATTTGCCTGTAGCCAGAAGAAGCCAGCTCTGAATGCTTTGGCGACGATTGCTCTTGAAGAGGCGTGATGACCGCAGGTTCCCGAGTGAATTTCTTCCAGGATCAACTGTCCCTCCTCTGGGGATATGCATCGTTGAAGAACGCCTGAAACACTTTCCTTGTACAACTGGCCATCAATGACAGTGAACGACTTCGACCTGCGGACTATCTGCCTGGCCTGGACTTCGTCTTCTGGTAACTCCTGCCTCAGGATATATGCGATGATCGGCACAGTCCAATCGGGGATGACATCAAGAATCTCCATGATCAAATCAACCACAGCAGGTACGTCGACTTCAGTCGGATCTGTCAAGCTCTTTGGTTGTACTGGTTACTCTGTGAAAGGATCTTCTTTAACTGAGGGAAGGTGGAGGTGCTCGAGGCAGACGTCACTCGGGACTGGTCTCCGAGTGGATCCGAGTTTTGCCAACTCATCAGCTGCTTGGTTCTTCAGTCGCGGAACGTGGTGGAGTTCTAGACCTTCAAACTTCTTCTCGAGCTTCCTCACTGCATTGCAGTATGTGATCATGGTGGGGTTCCTGACGTCCCACTCTTTCATCACTTGATTATCCACCAAATCCGAATCGCCATAGACCATCAGGCGACGGACGCCGAGTGTGATGGCCATGCGCAGTCCATAAAGGAGAGCTTCATACTCTGCCTCATTGTTGGAGGAATCAAAGTGTATTTGCAGCACATACTTGAGTTTGTCGCCCTTTGGCGATGCGATCACAACGCCAGCGCCGGAGCCATTCAACATCTTGGACCCATCGAAGAACATCGTCCAATGAGCCGAGTAGATGTGGGTCGGTTGTTGTTGTTCTACCCATTCTGCTATGAAGTCAGCCAGAGCTTGAGACTTTATAGCTTTCTTGGCCTCGAACTTGATATCACAATACAACATCTCCATTGCCCACTTCGCCACTCGGCCCGATGCGTCCCGATTGTGGAGGATTTCCGACAACGGAGCATCAGAAACGACAGACATCGAGTGGTCTGGGAAATAGTGAGCCACCTTCTTCGCAGTCATGTAAATCCCGTAGATAAGTTTTTGATAGTGGGGATACCTCTGCTTGGAAGGGGTCAGGACTTCGGAGACGTAATACATTGGCCGCTGAACTTTGTATGCTTTGCCTTCTTCTTCTCGTTCGACTGTAAGAACAGTGCTGACGACTTGATTTGTAGCCGCGATATACAGAAGAAGGGGCTCTTTACTGAGCGGAGCAGTAAGAACCGGCTGGGTGGAAAGTAGGACTTTGAGGTCGTTGAACGCAAGTTGGGCTTCATCTGTCCACTCGAAAGTATCTGATTTCTTCATGAGTCGGTACAGAGGGAGTGCTTTCTCGCCGAGTCGACTGATAAACCTGCTCAAAGCCGCTAGGCAACCTGTGAGCCGTTGAACATCGTGTATTCTGACCGGCCTCTCCATTCGGACGATGGTCCCGATCTTTTCGGGGTTGACATCGATCCCTCGTTCGGAAACAAAGAAACCGAGTAACTTTCCGCTGGGAACGCCGAATGAACACTTGGCGGGGTTGAGCTTGATATCGTACCTACGAAGGTTGGCGAATGTTTCTGCCAAGTCAGTCGGTAGGTCGGAACCTTTGCGTGACTTGACTACGATATCATCCATATACGCCTCCACATTCCGACCGATCTGGTCGAGAAGGCATTTTTGGATCATGCGTATAAAGGTCGCTCCGGCATTCTTCAAACCAAATGGCATAGTGATGTAGCAGAAGCACCCGAATGGGGTGATGAAGGTTGTTTTTAATTCATCGGGGCCATACAGACGGATCTGATGATAGCCCGAGTAGGCATCAAGAAATGACAAACGCTTGCAACCTGCAGTCGAATCGATAATTTGATCGACGCGGGGGAGCGGAAAATGGTCTTTCGGGCAGACCTTATTGAGATGCTTGAAGTGATGCACATTCGGAGCGACTTGTCCTTCTTGGGCACCATGACAACATTAGCGAGCCACTCGGAGTGGTGAACCTCGCGAATGAAGTTGGCTGCCAAAAGCTTGGCCACCTCTTCCTCGATTGCCTTCCTCTTGTGCGCGGCAGACCGACGCAGGCGTTCTCGGACAGGCCGAGCGGTGGGATCCACATGCAGTCGGTGCTCAGCCAATTCCCCGGGTACACCTGGCATGTCAGAGTGTTTCCATGCGAAGATGTCCCAGTTCTCACGGAGGAATTGGGTGAGCTCGGCTTCCTATTTAGGATCGAGGGTGGTGGAAATGTTCGTCGGGGCAGCAGTGTCGTCCGTCGGGTGGATGCTGACCTTCTTCGTCTCTCCCGCCGACTGGAATGCGGACTCCGAAGCTGGCTTCTTCGAACGCATCAAGTCAGCGGGGTCGACTGTTTTCTTGTACTCGTCAAGCTCGAGGACGGCCATCTGCTGGTCGGCGATTCTTGATCCCTGCTGCAGACACTCCTCAGCCCGCTGTCGATTGCCTGTGATGGTGATCACACCTTTCGGGCATGGCATCTTCAGCTTCAGGTATACGTAACATGGACGGGCCATGAAACGCGCATACGCCGGGCGGCCCAGAATTGCATCGTAAGCGCTCTGGAAGTCCACCACCTCGAACGTCAGCTTTTCCTTGCGGAAGTTCTTGTCGGAGCCGAAAACGACGTCCGACGCGATCTGGCTGAGTGACTTGGCCTTTCGTCCAGGGACGACTCCATGGAACTGCATGCTGCTCTCGCTGAGTTTGGACATCGGAATGCCCATCCCCTTGAGAGTGTCGGCGTACATGATGTTCAAGCCACTGCCGCCGTCCATGAGGACTTTGCGCAGTCGGACTCCTTCTATCACCGGGTCGACGACCAGAGCCTGTCTCCCTGGGGTGGGTACGTGTGCTGGATGATCCGACTGGTCAAAGGTGATCGCAGTCTGAGACCATTTGAGGAACTTGGGGTTGGTAGGGGTGGCCATGTTCACCTCCCTGTTGACCAGTTTCAGTCGACTCTTGCTCTCAACGTCAGCAAAAATCATCAGTGTTGCATGGACTTGGGGGAACGGATCCTCCTTATCCTCCTCATCCTGTTCATTGTCCTTTTCACTCGGTTGCCCTTCGCCGAATCCCTGGATCAGGAGGCGACATTGCCGAGTGGTATGCCTCGGATATATGGCGTTGCCCTCTTCATCCATCTTCGTATGAATCGGACATGGCTGGTCCAGGATGGGATTGTTGAACTGCTTCTTCTTGAGGGTGAACTGAGCCTTCCCCTTGCCTTTGAACTTGGCGTTGGTAACAGCTGCAGCTTCTGCCTGCGGAGTGGACGGAGCTTTTTTGCTTCTGCTTCCGAGTGTTACTCCCATCTCCGTCGCCGACTGTTTTGTGCTTGCCGCTTCGGATGCGGTCCTCTTCTTCACCATTTGCATAGCGTGCCGCTATCTCCATCATCTTGCCCATGGAGATGTCGCCTGTTCGGCCGAACTTCAGGTACAGATCCCTGTACCGCACGCCTGCCTTGAAGGCGCAAACTGCTTGATGCTCTGTGACGTTCTCCACCCTGTGGTAGAGGGTCGTCCAATGCTGAATGAAATCGCGCAGGGGCTCATTCTGCTTCTGGACACAGTGCTGGAGCTCTACAAGGCCAGCAGGGCGCTTGCACGTCCCCTCGAAGGTCCTGATGAACACTCAGGCCAGATCTGCCCAGCTGTAGATGCTTGAGGGGGCCAACTGGTTCAGCCACGCTCGCGCCGAGCCGTCGAGCATCAGAGGAAGGTGCTTCATGGCGACGTGGTCGTCCCCCCCTCCGATCTGGACTGCCACTCGGTAATCATCCAACCACGTTTCTGACTTGGACTCTCCTGTAAACTTGCTGATCCCCGTCGCCAATCGGAAGTTGGAAGGGATGTCAGCCGAACAGATTGCTCGACTGAAACACTCGGGACCAGAAACGATGGTCCTGCTTCCACTCGGACGGTCAATATCGTAACCATCGCGGTGGGCTCGGCCCCTGTCGACCCTCTGCTGGGCGATATGCCCTCTCGCGTCGGGCCTTGGGTCATAAGTGTCACCGACTGAACGCCGATCATCATGATGTCGGGGCCCGTAGGGCCCACCCCGCGGAGGGGTGCGTGAACGGCGACGATCTTCGGGATTTATGGAACGGCTGCCTCCCCTGTGTCGCTGATGAGAACCAGGGCTGTGAACTGACCGATGCGTATTCGCATGAACAGAACTATTGTGGATCCTGTTGTGCGACTGGGAGACCGCCGAATTTTGCTGCTGCGCCGTGTGCAATAGGCCGCGGATTTGCTCGATCCCCCTGTGAGCCTCTGAATCAGTCGGCTGAAGGGAATCGGCTATCTTGGCAGCCGCAACCAAGTTGAGGATGGGTGTGCGGAACAACTCCACGTTGCTCCGCCGAGTGTGCCGACTGGCAGAACGGCGAGGTGGACGGCGAGCGCCGGATGTTTCGCCGATCTCGTGCTCGTTCCGGCCAGCTTGACGGGAACCTTCATGAGAGTTGGCCATGTGTACTTCTGCTGCAGGCCTGCGACCCACGTACTCGGAAGGAAACTCAGTCGGAACCGAGTCCGAGCGCTGGGATGGCGGGGCAACCACAACCGACTCTAGGACCGCCACTTGTGAAGACGCGTTCTGGTGCGCCTGGGCGTGTTGCACCCAACGCTGGAGCCGCGGACGGGGGGACCGCTTGTTGCGGCGCGTGACGGTGGTGTAGGTCGACACCGGAGCCGACTGCTGGAGAAGAAGAATGCCGCGGGCGCCGGCACGGAAGTGCGTAGCCCCGCGGCGGGGAAGCGCCTCTTCATCGAGAGGGGCATCCCGAAGCCATGCCGAATCGTCGACGATGAAGGAGAGAGCGCCGAAGAGGATCTCGTGACCCATGCTCGAATCTCCACCGGACGACATGACGAAACGATGTAGTCGCAAACTCGCCGGAAGTCGCTTAGACGCCTGCCGCACGGTGGGCACCAACTGTCGTGGGTATAAGTCTGACAGTAGATGTGTAGGGTACGAAAGGATGGGCAGAGCCTTAGCTACGGCGAGGTTGTATGAGTTCAGGCCCCTCTGCGGTGGAGGTAATAGCCCTACGTCTCAGTGCTCTGGGAGCTTGTTGTCGAGTGGAATATAGAATACAGTGATTTCCTAACCCTTGCACCAGTGGGGTAGGGTGGCTTATATAGAGTGCGCTGCCCTCCACAACGGTTCGGTGCACAGGGGTGGAGTAGTGGCGAATAAATGCCTACGTTACAGGTAACGTATGTCTTAAATGCTAATAAAGGCACATGGAAATGTATGACCGTTTCCCTCCAAGGGGGTTACGATGCACAGAGTGGAATCCAGTCGGTTAGTTTGATATTCTCCGAATGCTCGTCTCCGACTGAATGGTCGAGGACCTGTTACCGACTGGATGATGGGAACTCCTTAGTTCAGTCGGAACTGACTAAGGGCCTTGTCCCTTATGAGGGGTAGTCCTTGGGTAGGACCTACAGGGCAGGCCTATGGCCCTACCCTAGGACTATAACCCCATCAGTACTCCAACTTGAACACCATCATCGGTGGTAAACAACGTTGAGGAGACAATGCGTCCGTGTTTTTGTCAGGGATGTGCTTCAGCATTGTGTGGTGTTGGTTTGGTCCTTGGCTTGTTATAGGTGACCTTGTGCGGGTGATACTGATGTTGGTCTTCTTGTCTTTATTTTCTCCTCCGACAATGCGACGATGACTTGTCTTCATTTTCTCCTTCGATAATGGGACGATGACTAAGAGCATCTCCAACGGATGCGCGGGTGCACGACACAAGGCCTGCCCTGGTGTAGAGGCGACGGCCCATGGCTATCGCTTCCGTCGGAAAACCCACCGAGGTGATTTTACAAAAAAGCCCTTGCTGTTTATGACATTGAACCCGCAGTCCCTTCATAAGTGGATCTGAGAAAACGCTTCATGTTTTCAAAAAGCCCCCTACATTTGTAAGAATTTGTAAGAGGAGCTCCCGAGCTTGACTGCACCCCAAGCTCCCTCCGTCGTAGCCCGACCCCGTCGACCTCGCGCCGTCGACCAACTTCGGACGGAGCCTCGCCGTCGACCCAGGCCAGCAGTGCCGCCCACCCCTTCTTTTTCCCTCTTCTCTTTCTTCTGCCTCATCATTTTCTCTCTACCAGGAACCGCCATGGACGCCCGAGCTCGCAGTCGCATCTCCAGCGCGCCGCCGCTCAGATCCGTACTCCCTCGCCCAGATACGGCCGCCACAGACCCATTCCCGTCGGATCCCACCCCAGGCGCCGTTGCTTCGCCTCTGTGCACGTTTGGCTTCAGATTGAGCGGCGGCTCCCGATCCGATCGGGATGCAGGACGACGGCGGCATCGCTCCGGGAGGCGGGGAAGTGGCGGACATCGGGGAGAGACGGATGGGGTCAGGATCCAGCACCTGATGTGGGACTAAACCCATTGCACTATTTACATCAATCTATACCTACTAATAAAAAAAGATATTCTTAGTCCATCATGATATTTTATAAAAGAACCCCTGATGTTTTTAACATTAAACTCGTAGTATATATTAAATGTTTTTTTAAAATACTCATGTATTTTAAACCGTAACTCTAAATTTAACATATTATATATGGAATTTGATTAGAAAAATATGTAGAATTTAAATATGACATTATTTTATCTGTTAGATGTTTAATAAAAATACTATCTAGGATGCAATCTTAATAAATAAGTCATTATTCGTCTTTCTTTCGTACCGGTACTCATCCGGGTTGGGGATGAACACGTCAACGAAATCAGGATTGGAGATGAAACTGAAGGTCACTTGACTGATTCTTTGTACGTATTAAATCTACATGCAAGCCGTGTTAAAATAGAAGACCTGTAAAATTTTGAACTGCACTTTTGTAGGATAAGACCATCTTTGTTTGTGCCGTAACTACAAATTCTCAAATTATAGATCATTTTTTATAAATTAAGAATTTGTGGTATTTCTCTTCCCCGTTGCAACGCACGGGCCCTTTTGCTAGTATGGTATAACCCAACTAAAAAAGTACTCCGTCCGTTCCTAAATATAAGTCTTTCTAGAGGTTCCACCAATGAACTACATACGGATGTATATAGGCATACTATAAAATATAGGTTCATTTATTTTGCTTCGTATGTAGACTTCTAATGAGATCGTTTAAAAGACTTATATTTAGAAATGGAGGGAGTATATGAAATTTTTTATACGAGAGAAGAAACGAGATGGGCTGGCCCAGCAGATAGCTAGCTAGCGATAGCGAAACGTCACGGTAGCTAGACGCAAGGCACGACGCCACGGCCGCTCGTTTCGTTTCTGAAACAAGTCAATCGAAGATCTCATCTTATGCCTTCATCGCTTGTTGTTTGGTCTTCATGACTTCGTGCTCTCGTCGACCGTCGGCCTGTCGCTCGGCGCCTCCGTCGCCGCTACGTGCGCCGCGCGGCCATCCGGCATCCGGCAAGGCGGCAATATGTATACTATACGTTATATGAGTCCATGAGTGCACCGTGGTACGTATCCATGAAGCGAAGGGTTTGCGTTTGTATCCCTCCTCCTGCTGCTTGATCTGCTACTCCTCTTCCTCTTCATACTCTGCTTCGGCCAGATCTCCGTACCACTAGGAAGGTGTTTGGTTCGGTGTTCCGTAACGTAACCTGATAACGGAGGGATCTGAATACACTAGTTTCTGTTTGGTTCAGCTTCGCCGTAATCAGATTCCATGTAATAAGATTACATCACTATACAAATCTGATTCCACCCACATGTGCTCGTTAACCGTTCCATCTCTCGTACGATTTTCTTTTGATTCTTTTCTCGAGGACCGAAAGAGCGGCCCGACGGCGCTTGAGATCGGGGAATGTCGTCCAGCTTGTCGGATCTAGCGACGGCCAGCGGCGCACGAGATAGGAGCTTCCGACAAGCGCGCACCCTCAGCGGCCACCGGCGGCGCGCATGCGCAGGGCGGCTGGGGCCGAGCAGGTCGCTGACGGGAGGAGGGTGGCCGGCGGCGTGCATGCGTATGGCGGATGTGGACGAGCAGGTCGCTGACGGGAGGAGGGTGGGGGGCAAGCGACATGGACAAGTCTGGGAGTATGGGAGAGAGATTCCTCGTGCATTGGTGAAACAAGAGCGAAGCAATGGAAACCAATTCCTTTACCTGGACGAACCAAACAAATTAAGGAAAAAATGATTACAACTCCTAAAATCCTGTATTCTGGATTACGTTAACGTTTACGTTACTATTTCTTGAACCAAACACCTCCTAGAAGGGAGGTGCAAAACCCTCCCCCTCATCCCACCATTGATTGCCAGACCTCGACTGACATCACAAGAGTCGTCCCCCAACGGCAACGACATGGCTGCCGCCCCGAACTGCCCGAAGAGTAAAAAACACCCGAGTAAACTTTTTCTAAAGCACCATAGTATTGTTATTGTTGATGGGGTCAGTCGAATTTGGCTCTTGTTTAAGGTAATCATGTCATGTTAGTTTTATTTTGCTATATTTTAGTATTTCTCTCTAATATGGCATTGTTCAAAAATTATTATAGTCAACTCAAATCGCAACTAAAGATGTGTGATTAAAAGTTTACTCTTAATATTAAGCAAATGAAAATATGGTGTTAGGACATAGAGGCCCATATCATCGAGTTCGCTTAGGGCCTTCGGAAACACAGGGCCGGCCTTGGCACGGCATACTAATTTTTTTTCTTTGACGCCAAAATAGTATTTTAGCACGTGTGTGCTAGCTTTTCTAGGTGCTGTGAAATTTAGCGTGCCCCATCAGCACGTCAACAAACACGATAAAAATACAATGTGCACGTTCAAACATACACAAAAAAGCAAATACTATAAATTCAAATAGTTCATCGGCAAACATTAAAATTCAAATACAAACTAACACACAAATTTAAATTCATAAAACATGCTAATAAAAATAATATACACCTAGACTACTCCTCCTCCTTCTCGATGTTGTAGTCCGTCGATGACAACATCATGTCCTTCCATCGAGAATCGTTCGAGTCCCGGGTCGTGTGTGGGTTTTCTGGAAAATCACGAGTGCCTTGTGACGACGCTTGTCCTGGTAACGCGCAGCTCGCTCCGCCCTCCTCCACGCCTAGAACTCGTTCTTTGCGGCGACGTCCTCCGGGAAGCGCTGGTGCTACTCCACGATGGCGGCCTCGTCAGTCTCGGCGATCGTGAGGCGGCGCTCCTAGTTCCGATGGACGCGGTGGTCCTCCTCGGTGACCAGACACGGGGGAGGCGCGACATCCTATGCCTGCTGGCACGTGAACACGTCATGGAAGTTCATCTGTGCTCGAGGCCGCTTGAGGCGCCATGCCGCCGCGCCTTATGCGCAAGCGGCCTCGTGGGCAGTCTCGAACGTGCTCCGCCCGAGGCGCGTGCCGCCAGAGCGGATCTTCGTGCAAAACACGCCGAGGGGGCAGCTGTGGACGCCGCAGAAGCCCGAGCTGCTCTGAGGGCGCGGTGGCACGGTGGGGCGAGGCGGCGACGAGGCGGGGGAGAAGGTACGACGGCGGTGGAGCACGAGGAGAAAGCGCGGGAGGGAAAGTGACGGTTGGAGAGGGCGAGCGTGGCACGGGATTTATAGCGCCCGCTGGCCGACGCGCGGGCTGCCACTTTCCCCGTGTGCGATTTTTTAGTGCACCACAGTTTGACGCGTCTGCTAGAGCGTGCCGCGTGGCTGCTCGCACACCAAAACAACGGTTTTTACCATGCGTGATTTTTGGCACGTCTGTTGGAAGCAAGTGGAGGCGAATTTATAGGACCGTTGTATGCAGCCGTTGTATGCAAGAGGGGGGTATACTACTAAAAATTGCACTCCACTAGGCCAAGACAACCTAAAGATCTTCTCCTAACTTTATTTGTTGGAAGATTTTAAGCTTATCTAGTGGTTGCCTAAGACATTCTACACATGCAAGTCTATGAAAGTAAGGAGCAGAAGCAAAACCTGCACGAGTAAGCAATAATTTATGTTAGGAGATTGCTAACATGAGGAGGCTCGACGATGTTTCCCATGGTTCATAGCTTGCGATATTCGGCTCCATGTTGATGGAGGCTTTGAACCATGAACATTCTAGGATCACAAATATCATGGTTGCTTCGTCCACAGATGGCAAGCCCAAAAAGAGTCCAGTAAGGAGCAACATATTCCACCATGGCGTACTCAAAGTAGCTGTGTACGAAGCAAACTATTTTGAGGTCCTCAAAAACTTATTGGTTACTTCAGCCTTGAATGTTCCCAAAACAGCTAGCCAATCTAGGAGACAATAAGTCTGGGGTTGCTTGGTGATGAATCTCTGGCTCTTGTGCTTTAAAAGATAATCTTTTCCCACACCGAAAACTCACAAGATATATCTTTGGACCGGAGAGGTTGAAGTGGAAAACAAGACAGTGAGGCCGAGATTGTATTAGAAAGCCCTTTGAACTCCACACAAGACTACTTAGTTCCCTGTCAAACAATGTGATTTGAAATGAAGTGCTTTGAGTGAACTGGTGGGGTATATGTAGTCTGGTCCTAGAAATATGACTATTGCATGCCTTTTTACGCAATTCAGAGGCCCCATGTGATCGGTTCAGAGACTCCAATTAAACTAAAAGAGGCAACTTTTGAGTTGGTCGGAGGGTTTGACTTAAAGTCGTTTGGAGGCTCCAACAGGCCTTGGCTCACCAGCGCATGCCACGGGATGTTGTTTGAAATTTTTTGACCGAAGTTTTTGGAATATCTGTGCAATGGCCTTAAGAACGTACAAGTACTCCGGTGGCACGGAGTGGGGGTTTTGAAGAGGCTCTGGATGAGCTAAGGTTTTGCAACAAATATCTCTGGAAATGTTTACAGGTTTCGGATAATGGTTGTTCGGTGGCTCTGGACAGTGAAAGAACATTGAGATAGTGGGAAAGTATGGAATGTCTTGGGTGATTTTGGAGTTTGATCTTTAAACACATTTGAGTAAGAAAAATGATTGACACAGCTTTAACCCTCTTTTGATAGTGTCGGTGTACCTATGGACTCAATGTGCTATTAGATCACAAGATATACAATCTAAGTCCTTCGTTGGCCAACACTTAAGAATGGCAGGCGTGGAGGGATGGGCACTAATCATCTTCCTAGTTGCATGTTTTGCGATATAATTTGAAATAGACTTGAGTATTCATAGCCCCTGGATCTATGATGTCATCGATCACCAAAACACACATAGGGGATGAAGATGCACTTCCAGGATTCGGTTCAAAAGGATTTTCTTTCAGATTAAAATGCAATTCTACATTTTCACTTGGTCTCTTCCTCCCTATGCAGCTCTTGTTGTAAATATGCCCTAGAGGCAATAATAAATTAGTTATTATTATATTTCTTTGTTCATGATAATCGTTTATTATCCATGCTATAATTGTATTGATTGGAAACACAGTGCATGTGTGGATACATAGACAAAACACTGTCCCTAGTAAGCCTCTAGTTGACTAGCTCGTTGATCAAAGATTGTCAAGGTTTCCTGACCATAGGCAAGTGTTGTCACTTGATAACGGGATCACATCATTAGGAGAATCATGTGATGGACTAGACCCAAACTAATAGATGTAGCATGTTGATCGTGTCATTTTGTTGCTACTGTTTTCTGCGTGTCAAGTATTTGTTCCTATGACCATGAGATCATATAACTCACTCACACCGGAGGAATGCTTTGTGTGTATCAAACGTCGCAACGTAACTGGGTGACTATAAAGATTCTCTACAGGTATCTCCGAAGGTGTTCGTTGACTTAGTATGGATCGAGACTGGGATTTGTCACTCCGTGTGACGGAGAGGTATCTCGGGGCCCACTCGGTAATACAACATCACACACAAGCCTGGCAAGCAATGTGACTTGGTGTAAGTTGCGGGATCTTGTATTACGGAACGAGTAAAGAGACTTGCCGGTAAACGAGATTGAAATAGGTATGCGGATACTGACGATCGAATATCGGGCAAGTAACATACCGAAGGACAAAGGGAATGACATACGAGATTATATGAATCCTTGGCACTGAGGTTCAAACGATAAGATCTTCGTAGAATATGTAGGATCCAATATGGGCATCCAGGTCCCGCTATTGGATATTTACCGAGGAGTCACTCGGGTCATGTCTACATAGTTCTCGAGCCCGCAGGGTCTGCACACTTAAGGTTCGACGATGTTTTATGCGTATTTGAGTTATATGGTTGGTTACCGAATGTTGTTCGGAGTCCCGGATGGGATCACGGACGTCACGAGGGTTTACGGAATGGTCCAGAGACGAAGATTGATATATAGGGTGACCTCATTTGGTTACCGGAAAGTTTTCGGGTATTACCGGAAAAGTTTCGGGCTCATCGGTAGTGTACTGGGAGTGCCGGGAGGGGTGCCGGGGACCATTAGGAGGGGTGTCACGCCCCAAGGGGTCTCATGGGCTATGGGAAGAGATAAACCAGCCCCTAGTGGGCTGGAATAAGTTCCCAGTAAGGCCCATAAGGTTTGAGAAGGAAAAAACACAAGGTGGAAAGAGTTTCCAAGTGGGAAGGTGGAATCCTACTTCAAGTAGGATTGGAGTAGGACTCCTCCACCTCCAATTTCGGCCAAACCTTTAGGTGTTGAGGCTGCCTCCTCCCTTCCCTCCCTCCTATATATATAGTGGGGTTTTAGGGCTGATTTGAGACAACTTTTGCCACGGCAGCCCGACCACATACCTCCACGGTTTTTCCTCTAGATCGCGTTTCTGCGGAGCTCGGGCGGAGCCCTGCTGAGATTAGATCACCACCAACCTCCGGAGCGCCGTCATGCTGCCGGAGAACTCATCTACCTCTCCGTCTCTCTTGCTGGATCAAGAAGGCCGAGATCATCGTCGAGCTGTACGTGTGCTGAACGCGGAGGTGCCGTCCGTTCGGCACTAGATCGGAGCGGATCGTGGGACGGATCGCGGGACGGTTCGTGGGACGGTTCGCGGGGCGGATCGAGGGACGTGAGGACGTTCCACTACATCAACCGCGTTTCTTAACGCTTCTGCTGTGCGATCTACAAGGGTACGTGGATCGGAAATCCCCTCTCGTAGATGGACATCACCATGATAGGTCTTCGTGCGCGTAGGAAATTTTTTGTTTCCCATGCTACGTTCCCCAACAGTGGCATCATGAGCTAGGTTCATGCGTAGATGTCTTCTCGAGTAGAACACAAAAATTTTTGTGGGCGGTGATGTGCGTTTTGCTGCCCTCCGTAGTCTTTTCTTGATTCCGCGGCATTGTTGGATCGAAGCGGTCGGACCGACATTACTCGTACGCTTACTAGAGACTGGTTTCATCGCTACGAGTAACTCCGTTGCTCAAAGATGACCGGCGAGTGTCGGTTTCTCCAACTTTAGTTGAATCGGATTTGACCGAGGAGGTCCTTGGATGAGGTTAAATCGCAATTCATACATCTCCGTTGTGGTGTTTGCGTAAGTAAGATGCGATCCTACTAGATACCCATGGTCACCACGTAAA
Organism: Hordeum vulgare subsp. vulgare; assembly: GCF_904849725.1. Lineage (NCBI taxonomy): Eukaryota > Viridiplantae > Streptophyta > Magnoliopsida > Poales > Poaceae > Hordeum > Hordeum vulgare. The sequence goes on from NC_058523.1 coordinate 63,754,022, forward strand.
ACATGCAACAACAATTAGAGGACGTCTAACTTGTTTTTGCAGGGTATGCTTGTGATGTGATATGGCCAACGATGTGATGTGATATATTGGATGTATGAGATGATCATGTTGTAATAGTTAATATCGACTTGCACGGTGATGGTACGGCAACCGGCAGGAGCCATAGGGTTGTCTTTAAACTAACATTTGTGCTTGCAGATGCGTTTACTATATTGCTAGGACGTAGCTTTAGTAGTAATAGCATGAGTAGCACGACAACCCCGATGGCGACACGTTGATGGAGATCATGATGATGGAGATCATGGTGTGACGCCGGTGACAAGAAGATCGTGCCGGTGCTTTGGTGATGGAGATCAAGAAGCACATGATGATGGCCATATCATGTCACTTATGAATTGCATGTGATGTTAATCCTTTATGCACCTTATCTTGCTTAGAACGACGGTAGCATTATGAGGTGATCTCTCACTAAAATTTCAAGACGAAATTGTGTTCTCCCCGGCTGTGCACCATTGCGACAGTTCTTCGTTTCGAGACACCACGTGATGATCGGGTGTGATAGACTCAACGTTCACATACAACGGGTGCAAAACAGTTGCACACGCGGAACACTCGGGTTAAGCTTGACGAGCCTAGCATGTGCAGACATGGCCTCGGAACACATGAGACCGAAAGGTCGAGCATGAATCGTATAGTTGATATGATTAGCATAGAGATGCTTACCACTGAAACTATTCTCGACTCACGTGATGATCGGACTTGAGATAGTGGATTTGGATCATGTACCACTCAAATGACTAGAGAGATGTACTTTTTGAGTGGGAGTTCTTAAGTAATATGATTAATTGAACTAATTGTCATGAACATAGTCTAATGGTCTTTGCGAATTATGATGTAGCTTGCGCTATAGCTCTACTATTTTTATATGTTCCTAGAGAAAATTTAGTTGAAAGTTGATAGTAGCAAACTTTGCAGAGGATTGTCCTCGTTGCTGCGCAGAAGGCTTATGTCCTTAATGCACCACTCGGTGTGCTGCACCTCGAGCGTCGTCTATGGATGCTGTGAACATCCGACATACACGTTTCTGATGACTACACGATAGTTCAGTGCAAAATACTTAATGGCTTAGAAGCAAGGCGCCGAAGATGTTTTGAAACGTCACGGAACATAAGTGATGTTCTAAAGAGATGAAATTGTGATTTCATGCTTGTGCCCTTGTTAAAAGGTACGAGACCTCTGACAAGATTCTTTGTCCACAAAGTAAAGGAGAAAAGCTCAATCGTTGAGCGTGTGCTCAGATTGTCTGAGTACGACAATCGCTTGAATCAAGTGGGAGTTAATCTTCCAGATGAGATAGTGATGGTTCTCCAAAGTCACTGCCACCAAGCTGTGAGAGCTTCGTGATGAACTATAACATATCAAGGATAGATACAATGACCCTTGAGCGATTCGCGATGTTTGACACTGCGAAAGTAGAAATCAAGAAGGAGCATCAATAGTTGATGGTTAGTAAAACCACTAAGTTTCAAGAAAGGCAAGGGCTAGAAGGGATACTTCGTGAAACAGCAAAACAATTGCTGCACTAATGAAGAGACCCAAGATTAAACCCAAACCCGAGACTAAGTGCTTCTGTAATGAGGGGAACAGTCACTGAGGCAGAGCAAATCTAGATACTTGGTAGATAAGAAGGCTGGCAAAAGTCGAAAGAAGTATATTTGATATACGTGATGTTGATGTGTACTTTACTAGTACTCCTAGTAGAACGAGGGTATTGGATACCGGTTCGGTTGCTAAGTGATTAGTAACACGAAATGATAGCTACGGCATAAACGGAGACTAGCTAAAGGCGAGGTGACGATACGTGTTGGAAGTGTTTCCAAGGTTGATATGATCAAAACATCGTACGCTCCCTCTACCATCGGGATTGGTGTTAAACCGAAATAATTGTTATTTGGTGCTTGCATTAAGCATGAACATGATTGGATCGTGTTTATTGCAATACGATTATTCATTTAAAAGAATAATGGTTACTCTATTTTCTTGAATAATCACCTTCAATGGTTTATTGAATCTCGATCGTAGTGTTACACATGTTCATGATATTGGTGCCAAAAGATACGAGGTAATGATGATAGTACCACTTACTTGTGGCACTGCCGCTTGAGTCATGTTGGTATAAATTGCATGAAGAGGCTCCATGATGATGGATCTTTATACTCACCTGATTTTGAATCACTAGTGACATGCAAATCATACCACATGAGCAAGGCCTTGTTTTCATTGAGATGAAACAAGATAGTAACTTGTTGGAAGTGATACATTTTGATGTATGCAGTCCAATGGGTGCTGAGGCACGCAGTGGATATCATTATGTTCTTACTTCAATGAAGATTTGAGTGGATACAAGAGTATTTACTTAATGAATCACAAGTCTGAAATATTGAAAAGTTCAATTATGTTTCGGAGTGAAGTTCGTCGTAACAAGAGGATAAACTGTCTAGGATATGATCATAGAAATGAATATATGAGTTACGAGTTTTGGTACACAGTTAAGACAATGCGGAAATTGTTTCGCAGTTCATGCCACCTGGAACATCATAGTGTTATGATGTGTCTGAATGTCATAGCCACGCACTATTTGGTATGGTGCATGCTATGATGTCTGTTTTCGAATTACCACTATCGTTTATGGGTTATGCATTAGAGACAACCGCATTCCCTTTAAATAGGGCACCGCGTATTTCCGTTGAGATGACACAGTATAGGCTGAGGTTTAGAGAAATCTAAACTGTCGTTTCTTGAAAGTTTGGGGCTTCGACACTTATGTGAAAAAGTTTCAGTCTGATAAGCTCGAAGCCAAAGCGGATAAATGCATCTTCATAGGATATCCAAAACAGTTGGGTACATCTCCCATCTCAGATCCGAAAGCAAAGTGTTTGTTTCTAGAAACGGATCCTTTCTCGAGGAAAGGTTTCTCTCGAAAGAATTGAGTGGGAGGGTGGTAGAACTTGATAAGGTTATTGAACCATCACTTCAACAAGTGTGTAGCAGGGCGCAGGAAGTTGTTCCTGTGGCGCCTACACCAATTGAAGTGAAAGCTTATGATGGTGATCATCGAGCATCGAATCAAGTTACTACAAATCTCGTAGGTTGACAAGGTTGCGTACTACTGCAGAGTGGTACGGTAACCCTGTCTTGGAGGTCATGTTGTTGAGCAACAATGAACCTACGAGTTATGGAGAAAGCAATGGTGGGCCCGGATTCCGACAAATGGCTGGAGGCCATGAAATCCGAGAGAGGATCCATGTATGAAAACAAAGTGTAGACTTTGGAAAAACTACTTGATGGTCATAGGACTATTGAGTAAAGATGGATCTTTAAAAGGAAGACAAATGATGATGGTGATAAGTCACTATCAAGAAAAGCTCGACTTGTCGCAAAGATGTTTCCGACAAGATCAAACAGTTGACTATGATGAGACTTTCTCACTCGTAGCGATGCTAAAAGTCTGTTAGAAATATGTTAGTAGTTGCTGCATTATTTATGAAATATTGCACATAGGATGTCAAAACATTGTTTCCTCGACGGTTTCCTTGAGCAAACATTGTATGTGATACAACCAGGAGGTTTTGTCGATCCTAAAGATACTAGCAAGTATGCAAGGTCCAGCGATCCTTCAATGGACTGGTGCAAGCATCTCGGAGTTGGAATATACACTTTGATGAGATGATCAAAGATTTTGGATTTGTACAAGGTTTATGAGAAACTTGTATTTCCAAAGAAGTGAGTGGGAGCACTATATAATTTCTGATAAGTATATGTGGTTGACATATTGTGGGTCAGAAGTAATGTAGAATTTCTGTAAAGCATACAAGGTTGTTTGAAAGGAGTTTTTCAAAGGAATACCTGGATTGCGCTACTTGAATGTTGAGCATCAAAGATCTATGGAGATAGATCGAAAGCGCTTAATAGAAGTTTGAACAAGATGCATGCCTTGACAAGTTTTTGAAGGAGTTCAAAATAGATCAGCAAAGAAGGAGTTGTAAGCTGTGAATTTGAGTAAGACTCAAAACCCGACCCCGGCAGAATAAAGAGAATAGACGAAGGTCGTCTTCTATGCCTTGGCCGTAGAATGTGAAGTATGCCATGCTGGGTACCGCACCTGATGTGTGCCTTGACTCAAAGTCTGTTGAGAGGTACAGAGAGTGATCCATGATTGAATCACTAGCAGCGGTCAAAATTTATCCTTAGTAACTGATGGACTAAGGAATTTTTCTCGATTATGGAGGTGGTTAAAGAGTTCGTCGTAAAGGGTTACGTCGATGCAAGCTTTGACACTAATCCGAATAACTATGAGTAGTGAAACGGATTTGTATAGTAGAGTAGATATTTGGAGTATTTCCGAATAGCACATAGTAGCAGCATCTATAAGATGACATAAAGATTTGTAAAGAACACACGGATCTGAAAGTTTCAGAACCGTTGACTAAAACCTCTCTCACGAGCAAGACGTGATCAGACCCCATAACTATATGGGTGTTGGATTCGTTGGAATCACATGGTGATGTGAACTAGATTATTGACTCTAGTGCAAGTGGGAGACTGTTGGAAATATGCCCTAGAGGCAATAATAAATTAGTTATTATTATATTTCTTTGTTCATGATAATCGTTTATTATCCATGCTATAATTGTATTGATTGGAAACACAGTGCATGTGTGGATACATAGACAAAACACTGTCCCTAGTAAGCCTCTAGTTGACTAGCTCGTTGATCAAAGATGGTCAAGGTTTCCTGACCATAGGCAAGTGTTGTCACTTGATAACGGGATCACATCATTAGGAGAATCATGTGATGGACTAGACCCAAACTAATAGATGTAGCATGTTGATCGTGTCATTTTGTTGCTACTGTTTTCTGCGTGTCAAGTATTTGTTCCTATGACCATGAGATCATATAACTCACTCACACCGGAGGAATGCTTTGTGTGTATCAAACATTGCAACGTAACTGGGTGACTATAAAGATGCTCTACAGGTATCTCCAAAGGTGTTCGTTGAGTTAGTATGGATCGAGACTGGGATTTGTCACTCCGTGTGACGAAGAGGTATCTCGGGGCCCACTCGGTAATACAACATCACACACAAGCCTTGCAAGCAATGTGACTTAGTGTAAGTTGCGGGATCTTGTATTACGGAACGAGTAAAGAGACTTGCCGGTAAACGAGGTTGAAATAGGTATGCGGATACTGACGATCGAATCTCGGGCAAGTAACATACCGAAGGACAAAGGGAATGACATATGGGATTATATGAATCCTTGGCACTGAGGTTCAAACGATAAGATCTTCATAGAATATGTAGGATCCAATATGGGCATCCAGGTCCCCCTATTGGATATTGACCGAGGAGTCACTCGGGTCATGTCTACATAGTTCTCGAGCCCGCAGGGTCTGCACACTTAAGGTTCGACGATGTTTTATGCGTATTTGAGTTATATGGTTGGTTACCGAATGTTGTTCGGAGTCCCGGATGGGATCACGGACGTCACGAGGGTTTACGGAATGGTCCGGAGACGAAGATTGATATATAGGATGACCTCATTTGGTTACCGGAAAGTTTTCGGGTATTACCGGAAAAGTTTCGGGCTCATCGGTAGTGTACTGGGAGTGCCGGGAGGGGTGCCAGGGACCATCAGGAGGGGTGTCACGCCCCAAGGGGTCTCATGGGCTATGGGAAGAGATAAACCAGCCCCTAGTGGGCTGGAATAAGTTCCCACTAAGGCCCATAATGTTTGAGAAGGAAAAACACAAGGTGGAAAGAGTTTCCAAGTGGGAAGGTGGAATCCTACTCCAAGTAGGATTGGAGTAGGACTCCTCCACCTCCAATTTCGGCCAAACCTTTAGGTTTTGAGGCTGCCTCCTCCCCTCCCTCCCTCCTATATATATAGTGGGGTTTTAGGGCTGATTTGAGACAACTTTTGCCACGGCAGCCCGACCACATACCTCCACGGTTTTTCCTCTAGATCGCGTTTCTGCGGAGCTCGGGCGAAGCCCTGCTGAGATTAGATCACCACCAACCTCCGGAGCGCCGTCATGCTGCCGGAGAACTCATCTACCTCTCCGTCTCTCTTGCTGGATCAAGAAGGCCGAGATCATCGTCGAGCTGTACGTGTGCTGAACGCGGAGGTGCCGTCCGTTCGGCACTAGATCGGAGCGGATCGTGGGACGGATCGCGGGACGGTTCGTGGGACGGTTCGCGGGGCGGATCGAGGGACGTGAGGACGTTCCACTACATCAACCGCGTTTCTTAACGCTTCTGCTGTGCGATCTACAAGGGTACGTGGATCGGAAATCCCCTCTCGTAGATGGACATCACCATGATAGGTCTTCGTGCGCGTAGGAAATTTTTTGTTTCCCATGCTACGTTCCCCAACAGCTCTTTCTACCAAACATCCCCCACTTCCAAGATTCTCCTCCTTATGAGCGCCCCCATCTCATGTAGTGCTTCCTTTCCCAAAACCTCTTTCAATTTTTTGGTGTTTGGCAGTGGTTATTTTCTCTGTGCAAATGTATATTTTGTGTTTTTATGAAACTTGTTTACGTTAGTTTTGTTTTGTTATATATGTTGCAACCTATTTTTCAACATGATATTGCAACGAATGGAGTTTCGTTGCATACGTTCATCTATTTGTTGCAAGATTTTGTTTGGAAATGTTGCAATTTTTATGGACTATATAAAAAACATGACAACTGTAAGTGCATCTAGTGCCCCTTAGTGATTTTGGTGGTTTGAAGACTTATAGGTTAAGTATCTAATGGGTTCATGAGTGTACACAGGATCTATAAGTCACTGAGGAGTTTGAAATATACGATGAATATCGGCCCCTAAAAATGTATATCTTCGGCTGAAGAAATTGGTCTTCTGCTGAAGACTTTGACTGCGAAGAAATTGCGATGCAATTGATATTCCTCATAAAGATATTGAAGATGAGGAATTCGGTGTGCCCTCAAGAAAAATGATCCGAAGTCTTTGAAGCATAAAGATTTATTCTTTCTATTTCATTTTCTTCACTCTTGAGTCATAGGAACACCGTACTGTTAAAGGGGGTCAAGGTAACACTTCGGAATGAATTTCCTCATGATGCTCAGCCCAAGCCTAATCCTACCAAAAGCCTCAAGTGAGGAATAAGAGAGACATGAGGACTCTCAGAGTTGAGGGTCCCGACCGTTGCCGCAATTCGTGCCACATCACCGATCTTATCCACACCAACGGTCATATTATTTAAGGGCATTAATGTCAAATCATGTTGGGATGCTCCCAGGCTATAAATAGCCGCCTCCACAACCATTAGCTGGTTGGCTGCTCCGTGAGAAACTGACACTTGTCATTTAGAGCAACCCAAATTCCTCAGAGTCTTCGAGAGTAAATCATCACTGAGGAAATACCCCAAAAACCAAACCACAAACCAAAAACCAAGTGATTGAGCATCACTGAAGAATTTGTTCCTGTGTGGGACTGAAGCCTTTTACCTTTGAGGACTGTGCATCCTCCAGACGGTTAGGCGTCATGGTCTAGAGCAATCCAGCAGTCAATTGTGGATCGCCGGGTGACCAAGTTTGTGAGGGTTTGGAAGTCTGCCCTGAAGACTTACCACGAGTGTTTGGCGAGGACTGGGTGTCCTTAGCTCAAGGAGAATACGATAGGGACTTGATACGTCCCCGTCGTATCTACTTTACCAAACTCTTTTGTCCTTGTTTTGGACTCTAATTTGCATGATTTGAATGGAACTAACCCGGACTGACGCTGTTTTCAGCAGAATTGCCATGGTGTTGTTTTTGTGCAGAAATAGAAGTTCTCGGAATGTCCTGAAAATTTACGGAGATTTTTTCTGGAATAAAAGAAAAATACCTGCGCAAAGATCCACCTGAGGGGGCGTGCCAGTGGGCCACAAGCCCGCAGGCCGCGGCCACCCCCTATGGCCGCGCCGTGCAGGCTTGTGGGGCCCACGTGGCACCACCGCCACCAATCTCAGCTCCATATCTTCTGTTTTGCCTGAAAAAAAAATCAGAGAGAAGGTTTCATCGTGTTTTGCGATACGGAGGCGCCACCACATCCCGTTCTTCATCTGGAAGGCAGATCTGGAGTCCGTTTCGGGCTCCGGAGAGGGGAAATCGTCGCCATCATCATTAGCAACCTTTCTCCATCCACAATTCCATGATGCTCTTCATCGTTCGTGAGTAATCTCATCGTAGGCTTGCTGGACGGTGATGAGTTGGATGAGATCTATCATGTAATCGAGTTAGTTCTTGACGGGGATTGATCCCTAGTATCCACTATGTTCTAGATTGATGTTGCTACTACTTGGCTATGCTTAATGCTTGTCACTAGTGCCCGAGTGCCATGATTTCAGATCTGAACCTATTACGTTGTCGCCAATATATGTGTGTTTTAGATCCTATTTTGCAAGTTGTAGTCACCTACTATGTGTTATGACCCGGCAACCCCGGAGTGACAATAGCCGGAACCACTCCCGGAGATGACCATAGTATGAGGAGTTCATGTATTCACCGCGTGTTAATGCATTGGTCCGGTTCTTTATTAAAAGGAGAACCTTAATATCCTGTAGTTTCCATTAGGGCCCCGCTGCCACGGGAGGGATGGACAATAGATGTCACGCAAGTTCTTTTTCCTAAGCACGTATGATACATACGGAATACATGCCTACATTAGATTGACGAACGGGAGCTAGTTACATATCTCTCCGTGTTATAGCTGTTACATGATGAATCACATCCGTCATACTCATCCATCACCGATCCACTGCCTATGAGTCTTTTACTACTGGACCTCGCTATGTTACTTTGCCTAGGCTTGTCCCTTGCTACAAGAGGGATTGGGCCACTTTGCTGCTGCTGTCACTACTGCTGTTACTTGTCACTTTGCTGCTGCTGTCTCTACTGCTGTTACTTGTCACTTTGCTGCTACTGTTATTGCTCCGCTGTTACTTGTTGCAAGACTTTGTTGGCGTTAACATCCCGTCAACAAGGCTATTTCTGGCGCCGTTGCCGGGGGTTGTCAAAGCTTTTTCTGGCGCCGTTGCTATCATACTACCTTGCTACTGATACTTTGCTTGCAGACACTAATCTTTCAGGTGTGGTTGAATTGACAACTCAGCTGCTAATACTTGAGAATATTCTTTAGCTTCCCCTTGTGAGCGAATCAATAAATTTGGGTTGAATACTCTACCCTCAAAAACTGCTGCGATCCCATACGCTTGTGGGACATCAAGGCTTTTTCTAGCGCCGTTGCCGGGGAGGCACAACTATATTCTCTGAGTCACTTGGGATTTATGTCCGCTGATCAGTATGAGGAATCTGAAAGATCCAAGAACCAAAATCCTGTCTTCCACTACGAGGAGAGGTAAGGAACTGCCATCTAGCTCTACACTTGATTCAACTTCAGTTTTGAGTAAGTTTGCGACATCGCCTCCTGCTAGAAATCTTGCTATGCCGCGTGTGCTTGATGATGCTACTTCTGCTGCCCATGATGCTTATGATGCTATGCTTGATACTATGCGTGATGATGCTATGCTTGATACTATGCCTGATGATGCTATGCCTGATACTACTTTCCCACTTGGTGCCCTTGATGCACATATTGCTAGAGTTGCTGCTAGATGTGATGATACTTCTGAGACTGCTGATACTATTGAAGTAGAACCTGCTATTTTGCCTGCTAGAACTAGCTCTCCCATGCCTGAATTTCCTAATATGCGTGATACGCGTTATGTTATGGAGGGAGAGATAGCTGAGGATTTTCTTGCGTGTAAGGATAGCTATGATGTTGAGAAACTTCTGCGCAAGTGGAAAGAAAAATCTCTGAACGCTAGGATGAAATACGACCCGAAGTTTGCCACTTCGCCTATCTTTGTGACCGATAAGGATTATGAATTCTCTCTCGACCCTGAGTTAATCACTCTGGTCGAATCTGATCCCTTTCACGGTTACGAGTCTGAAACGGTTGTAGCCCATCTTACCAAACTGCACGATATAGCCACCCTATTCACTAGTGAGGAAAAGATCCGCCTCTACTATATGCTCAAGCTATTTCCTTTCTCGCTAAAGGATGATGCTAAGACCTGGTTCACTTCTCTTGCTCCTGGTTGTGTGCGTAGCCCCCAGGATATGGTCTACTGCTTCCCTGAAAAATATTTCCCTACCCATAAGAAGCAAGCTGCTTTGCAGGAAATATACAACTTTCTCAAGATGAAAAGGAGAGTCTCCCACAAGCTTGGCGGAGGCTCATCCAGCTACTGAATGCTTTGCCTGATCACCCTCTTGAGAAGAACGAAATACTTGATATCTTCTATAATGGACTTAGCGATGCTTCCAAAGACCACTTAGATAGTTGTGCCGGTAGTGTTTTTAGGGAACGAACCGTAGAACAAGCTGAGATTCTATTGAATAACATCTTGTGCAATGAGAATGCTTGGACTATTCCCGAACCACCTCCTAAGCCAACTCCGAAGAAAAGAGGTATTCTATTGCTCAGTCCTGAAGATATGCAAGAAGCCAAGAAATCTATGCGAGAGAAAGGCATTAAATCTGAAGATGTAAAAAATCTACCACCTATCGAAGAGATCCATGGTCTCGTTAACCCGATACAGGTAGTAGAAGTAAATTGTTTGCGTAGGTTTGATGAGAGTGATATTCCTTTTGATAAACCTGCTAGCTTATGCATGGATGAATTTGATAACTTCGTTGCCAAACAACAGAGTTTCAATGATTATGTTAGCAGACAATTGGAAAAGAATGCACGTATGCTTAGTCATTTAAGTGCTGGTGTAGACAGAAATGTCAACGATCTTAAACTTCTGAGTAAACATGCCTCTATGGTTACTACTCAGGTAGAACAAGTACTTAAAGCTTAGAATGACTTGCTTAATGAGTTGAATGACAATTCTGTCAGAGTCGTCACTAGAGGCGGTAGAATGACCCAGGAACCTTTGTATCCTGAGGGTCATCCGAAGAGAATTGAACATGATTCACAAGGAGTTAGCACTGATGCACCTAGTCATCCTAGAAAGAAGAAGAAAGATGATAGGAACCTGCACGCTAGCAACCCTGTTGCTGCTACACATGAGAGTCCAAACGGTGTCTCTGTCTCTGATGCTGAAACACAATCTGGTGATGAACATGAGCCTAATGATGATATCAATAGTGATGTTCATGAAAATGCTCAACCTAGCAATGATAAGGATGTGGAGATTGAACCTAGTGTTGATCTTGATAACCCACAACCTAAGAATAGAAGATACGATAATAATGACTTCGCTGCAAGGAAGCACGGTAAAAAAAGGGAACCATGGGTTCATAGGCCTATGCCCTTTCCTCCTAAACCATTCAAGAAAAAGGATGATGAGGATTTTGAGCGCTTCGTTGAAATGATCAGACCTGTCTTTCTGCAGATGCGTTTGACGGATATGCTCAAGATGTCTCCGTATGCTAAGTACATGAAAGATATTGTGACTAATAGGAGGAGGATACCCGATCTTGAGATCTCCGCCATGCTTGCCAATTACACTTTCAAGGGTGGAATTTTAAAGAAACTAGGTGATCCCGGTGTGCCCACTATACCTTGCTCCATTAAAGGTAACTACGTTAGAACTGCGTTATGCGACCTTGGAGCCGGTGTGAGTGTTATGCCTCTCTCTCTTTATCGTAGACTTGAACTTGATAAGTTGACACCCACTGAAATCTCTCTGCAAATGGCCAACAAATCAACTGCTTTCCCTATCGGCACTTGCGAGGATGTGCCTGTTGTGGTTGCTAACACCACTATCTTAACAGACTTTGTTATCTTGGATATTCCCGAGGACGATGCCATGGGTGTCATCCTCGAAAGACCCTTTTTAAACACTGCAGGGGCTGTTATAGATTGCAACAGAGGCAATGTCACTTTCCATGTCAACGGTAATGAGCATACGGTGCACTTTTCGAAGAAACAATATCGAGTACATTGCATCAATGCTATCGAAAAAACTTCATCGATTCTTACTGGGAGCTTTGAATGCCCTATTCCTCGTGTCAAGATGAAGTATGACTTGCTTGTTGGGGAGATACACATCCCGAATGAGGTGACCTAGTGACTATTCGAAAATTCCCCGTCTTCTTTTGCGATTCGAGAAAGTTTTGTCGAGGGGATTTGATCAACCCCATTGACGGATTTCTTTCGATGACCATGAGATGGATGAATCAAGGAGTCACAAACCTCTGTTCCAAGCTTTCACTTTAGGTTGCTTAGTAGAAAAAAAGATAGGTTTAGTTTAATTTTCCCTATTTTCTGTTTTAGCGTCCGGTAGGAAAATACCCCAAAAATCAAAGTTCTCCGAACGCTGTGAAAATCAAGTATGATTTTTTCTGGATTTTTTGAAAAATTCTAGGACAAAGAGTCTGTCTGGCCCCCACACCAGTGGGCCACAAGCCCTAGGGGCGCGGGCACCCCCTGGCCGCGCCACCCAGGCTTGTGGGGCCCACAGGCACCCCCTCCACTCATTCATGCTCCCATCCAGTTCTCCTACCTCCAAAAAAATCGTTACGCAGTTCAAACCCGTGTTCTTGCTCCTCTTGCTGGGATTTTCGATCTCTTTGCTCAAATCACCGTTCTCCGAACTGTTTTGGGGAAATTACTCCTTGGTAAGTGACTCCTCCATTGGTCCAATTAGTTTTTGCTCTAGTGCCTTATACTCCGCGTATTTTTGTTACCTTGGTGACCATGTTCTTTAGCCTTGCATGCTGATTTTGGCTGGTCCCAAGTAGTTTTGATGCGTAATATGGTCTCTAGGCACTCGTTGGAGTAGTTGCTACTAGTTTAGTTGAACCTTGTTCACCTTTCCTTTGGGTCACTGAAAATTTCAGAAAAGGAAGATGTTCAGGAGAAAATTTCATGATGGTTCCTCAAGCAAGAGAGTTCCCCGTCTTGCGGTTCGGGAGCCTGATCCTTACCAACCTAGGGACGCGCAGGTACAAACATGTGAATGGCCATCCGATGAATTTATGATTGAGACATGCTTCAAAGATGAGTTTGATGCACTTGTTCACAACGTCGGACTCGAAGAATTCATCTCCGATAAATGTGAACAGTATGTTGCTCTCACTGCCTCTTTTGTTCGTAGATTCAAATTTTCAGCTGGCCGTGAGACATCGGTACTGTTTGATCTCTATGATAAATTGTATACCATGGATTTAGAGGATTTCAATAGAATTTGCAAAATACCTATTTGGGGGTAGGCTCAATGATCCTCCTAAATCTTCGGTTAGAGATTTTTGCGCTGGTATTACGGTTGGAGAAACTAGAGACATTACGCAAGCTACCATGGGGAGTATTCATTTTCCTGCCTTGCATTACTTTGCCCTCTTCATAGGGAGATGCATTAATGGCAAGATTGAGCATTGTCACCTCTGCGCACCCGACCTTAGTATCCTTAAGAGCGCAATGACGGGTGACAAAAGCTTCAACATGGGAGCTATTATAGCAAGGAGGCTGAATAAGAATGCTATTGAAGGGGATTTCTTTGGTGGCATCTATGCCACTCGCATAGCAAATTTTCTTGGAGTATCCATCCGCGAAGGAGATCCCCCGCTTCATACAGCTTTCCTTGACCGCGTCGCTTTGACACGCTACCAGTTCCTTGAGAGGGATGATTAATCCCTCCTATACCGTTTGATATTTAACCGGTAGCGTGTTTTCCATATTACCCTTCCTGCTCCTGCTCTCTTTGAATTTTAGGTCAAACAGAGATATTACATAACCAGAGGAGAGGCAGAGGAGTATGAGAGGGAGGCAAAGGCTGCTCGTCTCCGTGAGGCAGCTATTCAGGCAGTGGCTGCAGCGCTCCCGTATAACCCCCATTATGATTTTGGGTTTCGCCAGGACCATCCTTGGGAGTAGACCAAGTTAGGACAAATGCCTAAGCTTGGGGGAGTACGTGTTTTCACCGACTTTACATTCTTGCTTATGCTTTCACTTTGTTAGCCGGTGTTCACACTTTGCCACTGTATCATCCATGCTAGTTTTATTTTATTTTTCTCGTTTTCTTTTCATGTGTTTGTCTCGTTTGAGAAAAAAAACCAAAACGATTTTCTTTTCTTCTTTTGCTTGTTGGGAGCTTTCCCGTGTAAATAGTTTTCTTTTTCTTTGGGTCAAGGTAGAAGATCATAGTTACAATGTTTAGTGGCTCTTGCATGCATACATGTTTAGCTTTCAAAGAGCCATATTACTTTGTCTTCTCCTTAGTGTTTGCCTGTAGATTCCAGCTTTAGTCCAATGCACGAGCACGCTTATTATTGTTCACATCATTCGGTAATGCAAGTGAAAGGCAATAATGACGATATATGATGAAGTGACTGAGCCTGGAAAAGCTGGTATGAACTCGATCTATTTTGTTTTTGTAAATATGACTAGCTCATCATGCCTGATTCAGCTTTGTTGTTAGAGAAACATGTTTGCAATGACAACTTAGAGATCATAGTTGCTTATGCCATGCTTATTTAACTAGGAGCTTATAATGGTTTGTCTTAGTTGCCAACATGAATGTTGAGATGACTATGATGTAGTATGATTGGATGGTATCCTCCTTTGAATGTTTCAAGTGGCTTGACTAGGCGCATGTTCACGCATGTAGTTGAAACAAAATCAACATAGCCTCTATGATGTTCATGTTCATGGTGATTTATGTCCTACTCATGATTGCACTCAATGTTAGTTAATCTCATTGCATTTTCATGACTGCCGTCACTCTCTAGTTGGTCGCTAGATAATTACAAACAAAACTCACCCAGGATTGACGTTGGCTGGACGGTACCCGAGGATTCGGCTAGCCGTGGAGTGTGATTGATTGGTTGTGGGGGAGTCAAAACTTTACTTTTCTGTTTGGGAACCGCCTATAGCATGTGTAGTGTGGAAGATGTTGATAACTCTTAGTCATTGCGTTGACAATGAAAGCATGCCACCCAAAATTATTATCTCTGTTTTCAAAGCTTGAGCTCTCGCACCTGTGCAAATCAATGCTTCCCTCTGCGAAGGGCCTGTCTATTTACGTTCCTGTTGAGTCATCCTCCTCTTACAAAAGCACCAATTAGAGAGCACCTTTGTCATTTTTATGCTTTGCTTTTAACTGTGTTGAGTATGACTATGACTGGATCTTCATTGCCTTGAATTACAATGTTTAGTCAGCCCTTGTTCTTTGAAGGTGCTCTACATTTATGTTTTGCGGTCTCAGAAAGAGCTAGCGAGATACCATCTATTCGTACTGCTTCATGTTGTTTTGATTGAAGTGTTGACATTTGAGGCTAATTATTATTTGCTCGCTAGTTGATTATGCCATTGATATGAGTTTACCGTGAGACCGAGATGTCATTTGCTTTTGTGGTTTGCTTGTGATGTTGCCGAAATTCTGGTTGTGAGTAAGACATAGTTGCAACAACAAGATCAAACAAAGTTCGTCAAAGTTTTTCTTTTGTCTCTCTCAGTTTGTCAACTGAGTTGCTTGAGGACAAGCAAGGCTTTAAGCTTGGGGGAGTTGATACGTCTCAGTCGTATCTACTTTTCCAAACTCTTTTGCCCTTGTTTTGGACTCTAATTTGCATGATTTGAATGGAACTAACCCGGACTGACGCTGTTTTGAGTAGAATTGTCATGGTGTTGTTTTTGTGCAGAAATAAAAGTTCTTGGAATGTCCTGAAAATTTACGGATATTTTTTCTGGAATAAAGGAAAAATACCTGCGCAAAGATCCACCTGAGGGGGCGTGCCAGTGGGCCTTAGTTCACATGGTTGAACCTGTGCGTCCCTTGGTTGGTAAGGATCACGCTCCCGAATCGCAAGACGGGGACCTCTCTTGCTTGAGGAACCACCACGAAAGTTTCTCTTGAACATCTTCCTTTTCTGTAATTTTTAGTGACCCAAAGGAAATGTTAAAAAGGTTCAACTAAACTAGTAGCAACTACTCCAACAAGTGCCTAGAGACCATATTACGCATCAAAACTACTTGGGACCAGCTAGAATCAGCATGCAAGGCTCAAGAACATGGTCACCAAGGCAACAAAAATACGCGGAGTATAAGGCACTAGAGCAAAAAATAATTGGACCAATGGAGGAGTCACTTACCAAAGAGTAATTTCCCCAAAACAGTTCGGACAACGGTGATTTGAGCAAAGAGATAGAAAATCCCAGCAAGAGGAGCAAGAACACGGGTTTGAGCTGCGAAACGATTTTTTTGGAGGTAGGAGAACCAGATGAGAGAAAGAATGAGTGGAGGGGGTGCGTGTGGGCCCCACAAGCCTGGGTGGCGCGGCCAGGGGTGCCCGCGCCCCTAGGGCTTGTGGCCCACTGGTGTGGGGGCCAGACAGACTCATTGTCCTAGAATTTTTCAAAAAATCCAGAAAAAATCATACTTGATTTTCACAGCGTTCGGAGAACTTTGATTTTCGGGGTGCTTTTCTACCGGACGCTAAAACAGAAAACAGGGAAAACTAAACTAAATCTATCATTTTTCTTCTAAGCAACCTAAAGTGAAAGATTGGAACAGAGGTTGTGACTCCTCGATTCATCCATCTCATGGTCATCGAAAGATATCCGTCAATTGGGTTGATCAAATCCCCTCGACAAAACTTTCTCGAATCACAAAAGAAGACGGAGAATTTTCGAACAGTCACTAGGTCACCTCAATGGGGATGTGTATCTCCCCAACAAGCAAATCATACTTCATCTTGACACGAGGAATAGGGCATTCAAAGCTCCCAATAAGAATCGATGAAGTTCTTTCGATAGCATTGATGCAATGTACTTGATATTGTTTCTTCGGAATGTGCACCATATGCTCATTACCATTGACATGGAAAGTGACATTGCCTTTGTTGCAATCTATAACAGCCCCTGCGGTGTTTAAAAAGGGTCTTCTGAGGATCACAACCATGGCATCGTCCTCAGGAATATCCAAGATAACAAAGTCTGTTAAGATAGTGGTGTTAGCAACCACAACACGCACATCCTCGCAAATGCCGATAGGGAAAGCAGTTCATTTGTCGGCCATTTGCATAGAGATTTCAGTGGGTGTCAACTTATATAGTTCAAGTCTATGATAAAGAGAGAGAGTCATAACACTAACACCAGCTCCAAGGTCGCATAACGCAGTTCTAACGTAGTTGCGTTTAATGGAGCAAGGTATAGTGGGCACACCGGGATCACCTAGTTTCTTCGGAGTTCCACCCTTGAAGGTATAATTAGCGAGCATCGTGGAAATCTCAACCTCAGTATCTTCGTCTTATTAGTCACAATATCTTTCATGTACTTAGCATACAGAGACATTTTGAGCATATGAGTCAAACGCATTTGCAGAAAGACAGGTCTGATCATCTCAACGAATCGCTCAAAATCCTCATCATCCTTTTTCTTGGATGGTTTGGGAGGAAAGGGCATGGGTTTGTGAACCCATGGTTCCCTTTCTTTACCATGCTTCCTAGCAGCAAAGTCATTCTTATCATATCTCTTAGTCTTAGGCTGTGGGTTATCAAGATCAACACTAGGTTCAATCTCCACATCCTTTTCATTGCTAGGTTGAGCATTTTCATGAACATCACTATTGATATTATCATTAGGCTCATGTTCATCATGAGATTGTATTTCAGCATCAGAGACAGATGCATCGTTGGGACTTTCAGGTGTAGCAGCAATAGGGTTGCTAGCGTGCAGGTTCCTATCATCTTTCTTCTTCTTTCTAGGATGACTAGGTGCATCAGTGCTAACTCCTTGAGAATCTCGTTCAACTCTCTTCGGATGACCCTCAGGATACAAAGGTTCCTGGGTCATTCTACCGCCTCTAGTGATGACTCTGACAGAATTATCATTCAACTCATTAAGCAAGTCATTTTGAGCTTTAAGTACTTGTTCTACCTGAGTAGTAACCATAGAAGCATGTTTACTCAGAAGGTTAAGATCATTGACGTTTCTGTCTACACAAGCACTTAAATGACTAAGCAGACGAGCATTCAGTTCCAATTGTTTGCTAACATAATCATTGAAACTCTGTTGTTTGGCAACGAAGTTATGAAATTCATCCATGCATAAGCTAGCAGGTTTATCAAAAGGAATATCACTCTCATCGAAGCTACGTAGAGAATTTATTTCTACTACCTGTATCGGGTTATCGAGACCATGGATCTCTTTGATAGGTGGTGGATTTTTGACATCTTCAGATTTAATGCCTTTCTCTCGCATAGATTTCTTGGCTTCTTGCATATCTTCAGGACTGAGGAACAGAATACCTCTTTTCTTAGGAGTTGTCTTAGGAGGTGGTTCGGGAATAGTCCAAGCATTCTCATTGCACAAGATGTTATTCAATAGAATCTCAGCTTGTTCTACAGTTCGTTCCCTAAAACACTACCGACACAAGTATCTAGGTGGTCTTTGGAAGCATCGGTAAGTCCATTATAGAAGATATCAAGTATTTCATTCTTATCAAGAGGGTGATCAGGCAAAGCATTCAACACCTGAACGAGCCTCCCCCAAGCTTGTGGGAGACTCTCTTCTTCAGCTTGAGCAAAGTTGTACATTTCCTGCAAGGCAGCTTGCTTCTTATGGGTGGGGAAATATTTTTCAGAGAAGTAGTAGACCATATCCTGGGGGCTACGCACACAACCAGGAGCAAGAGAAGTGAACCAGGTCTTAGCATCATCCTTTAGCGAGAAAGGAAACAACTTGAGCATATAATAGTGGCAGATCTTTTCCTCACTAGTGAATAGGGTGGCTATATCGTGCAGTTTGGTAAGATGGGCTACAACCGTTTCAGACTCATAACGGTGAAAAGGATCAGATTCGCCAGAGTGATTAACTCAGGGTCGAAAGAGAATTCATAATCCTTATCGGTTACAAAGATAGGCGAAGTAGCAAACTTCGGGTCGTATTTCATCCTAGCATTCAGAGATTTTTATTTCCACTTGCGCAGAAGTTTCTCAACATCATAGCTATCCTTACACGCAAGAAAATCCTCAGCTATCTCTCCCTCCATAACATAGCGTGTTTCAGGCATAACAAACAATTCAGGCATAGTAGTAGGTTCTACTTCAATAGTATCAACAGTCTCAGAAGTATCATCACATCTAGCAGCAACTCTAGCAAGTTGTGCATCAAGGAATGCACCTAGTGGAAAAGTAGTATCAGGCATAGCATCATCAGACATAGTATCAAGCATAGCATCATGAGGCATAGTATCAAGCATAGCATCATGGGAAGCAGAAGTAGCATCATCAAGCACAGGCGACATATCAAGATTTCTAGCAGGAGGCGAAGTCGCAAACTTACTCAAAACTGAAGGTGAATCAAGTGCAGAGCTAGATGGCAGTTCCTTACCTCTCCTCGTAGTGGAAGGCAGGATTTCAGTTCTTGGATCTTTTAGATTCCTCATAGTGATCAGCAGACATCAATCCCAAGTGAGTCAGAGAATATAGCTGTGCCTCCCCGACAACGGTGCCAGAAAAAGCCTTGACAACCCACAAGCGTATGGGATCGCAACAGTTTTCGAGGGTAGAGTATTCAACCCAAATTTTTTGGTTCGCCAAGGGAAGCGAAAGAATATTCTCAAGTATTAGCAGCTGAGTTTATCAGATTCAACCACACCTAAAAGATTAATGTCTGCAAGCAAAGTATCAGTAGCAAAGTAGTATGATAACAACGGTGCTAGAAACGATCTGTTGACGTCAGACTATTCCTAACTATTGTATCAATGGCGCCAGAAAAAGGTACGTTGACGAGCAACTATTCTTCCCCGACAACAGTGTCGGAAAAGATCTTGCAACGAGTAACAACGGAGTAGCAAGGAACAACAGTAGCAGCAGCAGCAAAGTAACATCAGTAGCAACAGTAGTAGCAAAGTGATAGCAGTAGCAGCAGAGTGGCCCAATCCCTTTTGTAGCAAGGGACAAGCCTAGACAAAGTAACGTAGCGAGGACCAGTGGTAAAAGACTCGTAGGCAGTGGATCGGTGATGGATGAGTATGACGGATGTGATTCATCATGTAACAGCTATAACACAGAGAGATAATTAACTAGCTCCCATTCGTCAATCTAATTTAGGCATGTATTCCGTATGTAGTCATACGTGCTTAGGGAAAAGAACTTGCATGACATCTATTGTCCATCCCTCCCATGGCAGCGGGGTCCTAATGGAAACTACGGGATATTAAGGTTCTCCTTTTAATAAAGAACCAGACCAACGCATTAACATGCGGTGAATACATGAACTCCTCATACTATGGTCATCTCCGGGAGTGGTTCCGGCTATTGTCACTCCGGGGTTGCCGGGTCGTAACACATAGTAGGTGACTAGTGGCAACTCTAGCAGCAACACATAGTAGGTCACTCTAGCAGCAACTCTAGCAATTTGTGCATCAAGGGCACCTAGTGGCAAAGCAGTATCAAGCATAGCATCATCATAAGCATCATAGGCAGCAGAAGTAGCATCATCAAGCACAGGCAACATATCAAGATTTCTAGCAGGTGGCGATGTCGCAAACTTACTCAAAACTGAAGGTGAATCAAGTGCAGAGCTAGATGGCAATTCCTTACCTCTCCTCGTAGTGGAAGGCAAGATTTTAGTTCTTGGATCTTTCGGATTCCTCATAGTGATCAGGAGACGAAAATCCCAAGCGACTCAGAGAATATAGCTGTGCTTCCCCGGCAACGGCGCCAAAAAAAGGTCTTGATAACCCACAAGTGTAGGGGATCACAACAGTTTTCGAGGGTAGAGTATTCAACCCAAATTTGTTGGTTCACCAAAAGGGAAGTGAAAGAATATTCTCAAGTATTAGCAGCTAAGTTTATCAGATTCAACAACACCTGAAAGATTAGTGTCTGCAAGAAAAGTATCAGTAGCAAAGTAGTATGATAACAACGGTGCCAGAAACGATCTGTTGACGGCAGACTATTCCCAACTGTTGTATCAATGGCGCCAGAAAGTTGCACGTGGGCGAGTAACTATTGTTCCCCGACAATAGTGCCAGTAAAGATCTTGCAACAAGTAACAACAAAGTAGCAAGGAACAATAGTAGCAACAGCAGCAAAGTAACAGCAGTAGCAACAGTAGCAGCAATGTGGCCCAATCCCTATTGTAGTAAGGGACAAGCCTAGACAAAGTAACGTAGCAACAACCAGTAGTAAAAGACTCGTAGGCAGCGGATCGGTGATGGATGAGTATTACAAATGTGATTCATCATGTAACAGCTATAACACAGAGAGATATGTAACTAGCTCCCGTTCGTCAATCTAATGTAGGCATGTATTCCGTATGTAGTCATACGTGCTTAGGGAAAAGAACTTGCATGACATCTATTGTCCATCCCTCCCGTGGCAGCGGGGTCCTAATGGAAACTACGGGATATTAAGGTTCTCCTTTTAATAAAGAACCAGACCAATGCTTTAACACGCGGTGAATACATGAACTCCTCATAGTATCGTTATCTCCGGGAGTGGTTCCGGCTATTGTCACTCCGGGGTTGCCGGGTCATAACACAAGTAGGTGACTACAACTTGCAAGATAGGATCTAAACCACACATATATTGGCGGCAACATAATAGGTTCAGATCTGAAATCATGGCACTCGGGCCCTAGTGACAAGGTGTCACATCCCTGAAACCCAAATCAAGTTAGCATTGTGCTCATATATTCTTTGCATTGCATCCAAGAAAATTTCAACAAGAACAAAGCAAGTGGTGAAGGAAAACTCAAAAACCCTAGCCACTTCTCAAATTCAAAGGAATTATAAACTTGTTCAAATCAATGAACCCAAAATGGCCTCAAGAAAAGTTCAACTTTCTGATAATTCTTGAAAGCAAAAAAGCAATGAAGAAAACCATTTTCTTAACACATTTGGCATTTTAAATAAATTCAAAAGGCTACTGGTTTCAAGTTTAAAATTTGAATTTAAAAATATATAGTTTTCAAAAATGCTGAAAACTTTATGGGTGATTGGAAATATTCGAACTAACACCCCAGCATTTTTCAAACTATTTTTAGTTTACTTTTGAAGCCAAAATAAATAGAAATCAATGTCAGTAATTAAAACAGAAACAAAACAGAAAGAAAATGAGAAAAGTCTTACCTGTCGCTCACCTAGCCCGGCCTAGCTTCTTCCTGTCGTCTTCCTCCCCGCCAGTGGGCAGCAGGAGGTGGCCGCCGCGTGCTCCGGCGCGGCCACGCACCTGTGCGCCTGCCTGGCCGCCGCTCTGCGCTCGCACTCGAGGGGATAACCCTCCCGAGGCGTGCCCGAGCTCATCCTCTCCTCATTCTCCCCCTCTTCCTCGTTTCCTTCTGCCGCCATTGGAGCCCGAGCAGAGCTCGAGCTCGCCGTCATTCTAGCCTACCCTTCTCCCCCCTGAGCTGCGAAATAGGTCCGCTGCAACTCCCTGAAGCTTTCTAGCCACGAGCCCGACGCCGAGACGCAGTGAAACGACGAGACGCAGTCGTCTTCTTCCTCGGGTCACCGAGCAAGCTAGCGCCACCACTGCACTCCCCGTGAGCTTGCGCAGCTTTCCCCCAAGTTTCCCCCTTCGATCCCTTCCTCTAGCCATGATTTCACTGGAGCCCGACGAGATCCGCCGTGGGAGCTCGTCGCCGGTAGCCCTCCGGTGACCAGCTCGTCCTTCTGAGACCACCAGCAGCTTCAGGCCATCGCATAGATGCCGTAGGAGCTGAGTCCCGTGCGTAGCTCCCTCTGTTTCGATGACCCCGATGACGCCCGAACTTTGGCCGCCGCCAAGGTCGTCGCCGGCATCATCTCCGGCCAGATCAGCCCCGGCTAAGTGCAAAAATGAACCCGCGGGAGACGTGTGGTTCCTCTGGTGCTCTCCTCGCAGAGTTTGCCCCCCCTGTGCACCGTTTCCGAGCCCCTCCGCCGTACTAGTGGTCGCCGGAGGCTCTCCGCCGGCGAGGACGACCTCGCCGCCGGTGGATCTTAGCTGGCCTGAGCCACTGACGCGTGGGGCCAGCCTCTGGGAGTTTAGGATTAACAAAAATAAATTTAATTAATTTGATAAGTCACTAACATGTGGGTCCAGTGAGGTTAATTAGCTAATTAAGATTAAAACCAATCTAAAAATGACCAGAGTCACTGACCAGTGGGTCCCACTTGTCAGGTTTGACTTTCAACGGCCAGTTGGACCTGCTGATGTCATGCTGATGCAGTAAAGATTTTCTGATTTAAAAGAATTCGAGAAAAATGCCAAAACTTCTAAAAATCATAGAAATTAATCTGTAACTCCAATGAAAATAATTTATATATGAAAAAGTATCAGAAAATTCCAAGGAATCTGAATATGTCATTTTCAAACATGTTTGAAAATGTTACTGGACCAAACATATAGAATAATGAATAAGCTAAATTTTATAAATGCTTTGGAGATGGAATTTGAAAATAATTTGAATTCCACTTCAAATGTTATGATCAAACATTGTTCAAACACAACCAGCAACTTAGCATATCATTTCCATGCATGTTAAAAACAAGTTGATCTGAGCATCAGGTCGAATCAATTAAAATGGTATTCGAGAATACCTCGTTTGAAGTGATATTTGAATCTGATTCAAATCAACTTCAAACCTAATAAATGTTAGCTATTTTAGCAAACCACCTTGAATCCTCATGCCACGCTCATGCATCATCTTGTTGCGTATGATTGTTATTGATTGCTGTCATTTCTTTCGGTAGGCTCCGCTCCTCCGAATTCCACCGAATATCCGACTGACGAATATTGTAACTCCTCTGAGCAACAAGGCAAGCAACCATTTTGATCATTCCGATAAATCCCATGTTCTCGCTCCTGCACTTACTTATTGCATTAGGATCAAATGCTCAAATGCTTTTGCCACGTTAGTTGAACCCACTTCCTTTGCATGACCTGTCTTTGTCACAGTAAATAGCTGAGCCTTGCAACCTAGCATACCTGGTAGATGCTTGAGCCATGATGTGCCTTATCCTGCTATGCATGCTATGCTTAGAGTTGTGTATGGTCTGTCATCTGGGAGATGAACAGAATTGTGAGAATGTGTTCAGTAAGTAAAGGTTGTGTGTTGAACCTGATTTGGTAAAGGTACCGGTGAAAGGCTATGTAGGAGTACATGGCGGGTTGTTTCATTGGAACCGTCCTTAGGACCCGAGTTCCGTGTATGTAATCCAAAACTAGATACTACCACATGCTGGGCCCTGAAATATGACCACGCTCGACTTATTAATTGCTTAGTACTCGGTCCAGGAGTTGCAAGTAGTTTGTGGTGTTTATAGTCATGCTGGAGGCCGTGCATAGTGCTGACCTGAGAGGTGGGCTGTGATGCGGTAGGCAGTGGCACGGTGTACCAAGTGGCACCCGGATGGTGGGCTTGGGATACCTGCGCACATCGTTTGGGGCCGTGGCTAAAACCTCGGCTGGACTTCCGTGCGGGTTACCCTCAGATAGGCGATAGACCTGGACTAGGTACTAGTGTGGTTAACGGTCGTGGCCGACTCCCTCGCTGGGCTTCCGCTTGAAGGTTGCCGAGGTGCATGACGTGCACATGGCGACAAGTGGCGAGAGCGTGTGTGACGAAGTACACCCCTGCAGGGTTATGATCTATTTGAATAGCCGCGTCCGCGGATATGGACTACTTGGAGACATATGTTGTTCATAGATAACTTCAATGACTACTCATAAAATTGTCAAGATAAGCGTGAGTATCGTGGACGGCATTTCCGTATGGAGACGGAATGATTCCACGATGGAGTATTGTTGTGGTGTTAGTGGACTCGTGTGCGAGAAATCAAGTTGTAAAAAGTTGTTTTAAAAATGTAAGTTGTCTAGCCACGATTCAAATGCTGGCTTTCTGCATGAAACCCCACAATTCCTTATTGATACATTACATGAGTAGATAGTTATCCTAAAGTCTTGCTGAGTACCTCCGTACTCATGTTTGTTTAATAATTCTTGTAGAGGTTGTTAATGACCCTAACAGAGGGTTCTTCCTAGACATCGGCGACGACGAGTAGCTGGTGTCCCAGCTACGATCTGGCCCTAGGTTGGGTCTGTAGTATAGTCAGGCCATGTGCCTTCTAGTTTCACCTGTCTGTACTCAGACAGTTTTAAACACTTCCGCTGGCTTGTAACTGAATGACTGCTTTGATGGGTCGTGAGACCCTTACTGTGTAATATTATGTGTGTGGCTCTTCCGAGCCTTTTAAATAAAGCTTGTATGTTTATGGTTATGTTGTGATGCCATCGATGTATCTATACATATCGGTATGCCATGCGTACGTGTGTCGTACTTGATATGTATGGGGTTCGATTACCTAGCCGTAAACTTTAGTAGCACTCCTTACAGGGAAATGCCCCTTTGTGATCCATCGAGCCATGGTAGTTCTCTACTGCTCCGACACATTGGTTGACCGGCGTGTGTCCTTCTTAGCTGCTGTGTCTGTCCCCTCTGGGGAAATGTCACGCGATGTAATGGAGTCCTTGTAGCTTGCTACGACTCGTCTACATTCGCTGGTGACCGACACCTGCTTTGCTGGGTCATGTATGCCTGTCCCTGTGCGGAACTGCCACTTTGGTTTATGACTAGACATGTCGATCCGCGTTCTTTGTCATTGGATTGCTAGCAACACAATTGCATACGTGAGTCAAAAGGCGCAAACGGTCCCGGCTAAGGTAAGGCTGCAGCCGTCGGGTTAACCGTGCGTGAGACCGCAAAGGGATGCGATGTGTTACAGGTTGGATTCCTATGGCTTAGGATCGGGGTCCCGACACAAGGATTAAGCATAGCCAAGTAGTAGCAACATCAATCTAGAACATAGTGGATACTAGGGAACAATCCCCGTCAAGAACCAACTCGATTACATGATAGATCTCATCCAACTCATCACCGTCCAGTGATACGTCTCAAACGTATCTATAATTTTTGATGGTTTCACGCTGTTATCTTGTCAACTTTGGATGTTTTATATACCTTTTATATCTTTTTTGGGACTAACTTATTAATTCAGTGCCAAGTGCTAGTTCCTGTTTTTTTTGTGTGTTTTTGACTCTTTTCAGATCTGATTTTGGAACGGAGTCCAAACGGAATAAAATCCCCGAAATAATTTTTTCCAGAACAGAAGAAGATCGGGAGGCTTGAGGGCCAAGGCACGGGGCCCACAGGGAGCCCACAAGCCCTGTGGCCGTGGCTAGGGGGCCCGCGAGAACCAGGCTTGTGGCCTCCCTGGCGCTCCCCTGCCCTAGCTCTTTGGCCTATAAATTCCCTAAAATTGCAGAAAAAATCAGGGCATCCACGAAAACACGTTTTCGCCGCCGCAAGCATCCGTTTCCGCGAGATCTCATCTGGAGACCCTTCCCGGCGCCCTGTTGGAGGGGACTTTGGAGTTGGAGGGCTTCTACATCAACATCATTGCCTCTCCAATGACTCATGAGTTGTCCACTTCAGACCTACAGGTCCGTAGTTAGTAGCTAGATGGCTTCTTCTCTCTCTTGGATCTTCAATACAAAGTTCTCCATGATCTTCATGGAGATCTATCCGATGTAACCCTCTTTGGCGGTGTGTTTGTCGAGATCCGATGAATTGTGGATTTGTGATCAGATTATCTATGAATTATATTTGAGTCTTTGCTGATTTCTTATATGCATGATTTGATATCCTTGTAAGTTTCTTCGAGTCTTGGGTTTTGTTTGGCCAACTAGATCTATGATTCTTGCAATGGGAGAAGTACTTGGTTTAGGGTTCATACCATGTGGTGACCTTTCCCAGTGACAGAAGGGGCAGCAAGGCACGCATCATGTTGTTGCCATCAAGGGTAACAAGATGGGCTTTTATCGTAGATACGAGATTGTCCATCTACATCATGTCATCTTGCTTAAGGTGTTACTCTGTTTTCATGAACTTAATACACTAGATGCATGCTCGATAGTGGTCGACGTGTGGAGTAATAGTAGTAGATGCAGAAAGTATCGGTCTACTTGTTTTGGACGTGATGCCTATACATATAATCATTGCCTTAGATAATGTCACGACTTTGTGTGGTTCTATCAATTGCTCGACAGTAATTTGTTCACCCACCGTCTACTTGCTTTCATGAGAGAAGCCACTAGTGAACACTACGGCCCCCGGGTCTATTCACAACTATCATCTCCACTTTCACTTTTACTTTGCTTTGTTTACTTTGTTGCTTTCAGTTCTCACTTTGCAAACAATCTATAAGGGATTGACAATCCCTTCATAGCGTTGGGTGCAAGCTCTTTGTGTTTGTGCAAGTACTTGTGACTTGAACGCTCCTCCTACTGGATTGATACCTTGGTTCTCAATACTGAGGGAAATACTTACCCCCACTGTGCTACATCACCCTTTCCTCTTCAAGGGAACACCAACGCAAGGCTCCAAGGCTGCGGGGAAATCCTTTGCATATTTGCCAAGGAAGTCCCTATAGGCGTAGCCGTTGCAGCAGGATTCCTGGCGCCGTTGCCAGGGAAGGTCTGTTGTCGCAGTAGCATCCAGCAAGCCTACGATGAGATTACTCACGAACGATGAAGAGCATCATGGAATTGTCGATGGAGAAAGGTTGATGATGACGATGGCGATGATTTCCCCTCTCCGGAGCCCGAAACGGACTCCAGATGTGCCCTCCAGATGAAGAACAGGATGTGGCGACGCCTCCGTATCGCAAAACTCGATGAAACCTTCTCTTTGATTTTTTTCCGACCGAGACGGAAGATATAGAGCTGAGTTTGGGGGCGGTGGTGCCACGTGGGCCCCGCAAGCCTGCACGGCGCGTCCTAGGGGGCTGGCCGCAGCCTGTGGGCTTGTGGCCCACTGGCACGCCCCCTCCGGTGGATCTCTGCGCAGGTATTTTTCTTTTATTCCAGAAAAAATATCTGTAAATTTTCAGGACATTTCGTGAACTTTTATTTCTGCACAAAAACAACACCATGGCAATTCTGCTGAAAACAACGTCAGTCCGGGTTAGTTCCATTCAAATCATGCAAATTATAGTCCAAAACAAGGGCAAAAGAGTTCGAAAAAGTAGATACGACGGAGACGTATCAACATGCACATGGACAAAGTGATGCTTGTTGAATCCCTTGGGTTTAACCTCATGTCAGTCTCAATACTTTGTGATCTTGATATGGTTGTTATCTTTGGAAAATATAGATGTGTTGTCATCATGGAATCTGACAGATCCAAAGTCTTCGAAGGTGTTAGAAGAGGGGATTTGTACATTGTTGATTTCTCTACAGGTCCTCAACCAACCACATGCTTACTAGAAAAAACCTCAGAAGGGTGGCTATGTCATCGAAGACTTGGTCCTATAGGCATGAGGAATTTGCACACGCTGGCGAAGAAGAAGCATGTCATTGGCATCGAATCAGTCAAATTCCCCAAGGACCACCTCTGCGGTGCTTGTGAGTGTGAAAAAATGACCAGATCCAAACACCCCTCGAAGACTATCATGCCCACTACTCGTCCATTTGAATTGATTCACATGGATCTGTTTCGACCTACTCATTATGCCACTCTAACAAATGCTGCATCTTTATATGGCTTTGTCATAGTTGATGATTATTCCAGATAGACTTGGGTGCACATCATTCTGTATAAAACTGAAGTGCATGAAGTCTTCAAACGATTTTCCTCAAGGGCCTCGACGAACTTCGGCGTCAAGATCAAACACATCAGGAGTGATAATGAGACAGAATTAAAAAACACTGGTCTTGATGCTTATGTTGATGAACTTGGTAGTACTCATGAATTATCTGCTCCTTATACTCCTCAACAGAATGGCGTTGTCGAAAGAAAGAATAGGACTCTGGTTGAAATGGCATGGACCATGCTTGAAGAATATTAGACTCCTCGTCGTTTCTGGCCTGAAGCAATCAACACCGCTTGCCACATCATGAACATGGTATATCTTCACAAATTCCTCAAGAAAACCTCATATGAACTCCTCACTGACAAGAAACCCAATGTAAGTTATTTCAAAGTCTTCGGTGCAAAATGCTGGATGAGAGATCCTCACCATAGCTCAAAGTTTGCACCTAAGGCACATGAGGGTTTTATGTTTGGTTACGGAAAGGACTCGCACACCTACAGAGTCTTCAACACCTATCACAACAAGGTTGTTGAAACTATAGATGTGCGGTTCGATGAAACTAATGGCTCGCAAAGAGAGCAATTGCCTCCTGATCCAGATAAGCTGTTTCCCGAGGAAGCAATAAAGCTCAAAGCTACTGAAGGCATTGTTCCTACTGAGGAAATTGTTGAAGAAATCACTCCTAGCATTGATGAAAATCAGGAAGATGCTCATGAGGAAATTGCTCCAGAACAAATTCCTCAACCCAGACGAAATCCTGAACCAGCTCATCCGAGGATTGCAAATGAACTAGAACTTGACAAAATCCTCGATAACATCAACACGCCAGGTCCTCTCACTCGCTCAAAAGCTTCACACTTAGTTAACTTTTGTGGGCATTCTTCTTTGTGTCTATCACAGAACCTTCAAAAGTTGCTGAGGCTTTCTTGGAACCTGAGTGGATTCAAGCCATGCAAGACGAACTTCTTGAATTCAAGCTGAATGACGTGTGGGAGCTCGTCAAACGACAAGATCCTCGCAAGCACAATATCGTTGGCACCAAGTGGATTTTCGGAAACAAGCAATATGAGGATGGTCAAGTGGTGAGGAATAAGGCACGACTTGTAGCCCAAGGCTACATACAGGTTGAAGGAATTGATTTCGATGAAACTTTTGCGCCTGTTGCTAGACTTGAAGCTATTCGAATACTACTTGCTTATGCTAATCATCATAACATTACCTTATATCAAATGGATGTGAAAAGTGCATTCCTCAATGGTAAGCTTGAGGAAGAAGTATATGTTGCTCAACCCCCAGGTTTTCAGGATCCGAAGAATCCAGACAAAGTCTTCAGACTTAAAAAGGCGCTCTATGGTCTCAAGCAAGCCCCTCGGGCGTGGTACGATACATTGAAGGAATTCCTCATGAAGAAAGGCTTCAAACCTGGTTCACTCGATCCAAGTATTTTCACAAAATCCTATGACAATGAACTATTTGTGTGCCAAATATACGTCGATGACATCATATTTGGATGTACTGACAAACGTTACAGTGATGAATTTGCTTACATGATGAGTGAAGAATATCAGATGTCTATGATGGGGGAGCTGAAATTCTTCTTAGGTCTTCAAATTCGTCAACAACGCAATGGAATCTTCATATCACAGGAGAAATACCTCAAGGATGTTCTGAGGAAATTCGACATGCATGATTCAAAGGCGCCAAGACTCCCATGCCAACCAACGGCCACCTCTGCAGTGACGAAAATGGTAAAGAATTCGATCAGCAGGTATATCGCTCAATGATTGGCTCTTTACTATATTTATGTGCATGTAGGCCAGATATAATGCTTAGTGTTTGCATGTGTGCAGATTTTCAAGAAAAACCGAAGGAATCACACCATAAGGCTGTGAAGCATATTCTTCGGTACTTAGCTCACATACCAACACTAGGATTATGGTACCCCAAGGGCTCAAATCTTCATATTGTGGGATATTATGATTCTGACTATGCTGGTGACCGTGTGGATCGCAAGTCAACTTTTGGCACTTGTTATTTCCTCGGAAGATCATTAGCCTGCTGGTCCTCAAAGAAGAAGAACTGCGTTTCTCTCTCTAGTGCCGAAGCTGAGTACATTGTTGCTCGATCATGCTGTGCTCAATTGCTATGGATGAAGCAAACCCTCAAGGACTACGGCATCAACATGAAGAATGTGCCTCTCTACTGCGACAATGAGAGTGCAATCAAGATTGCATACAACCCAGTATAACACTCGAAGACTAAGCACATCCAGATTGTCATCATTTTCATCGGGACCATGTCCTCAAGGGCAATATCATCATCGACCATGTGAAGACTGACGATCAACTAGCTGATATCTTCACTAAGCCCTTGGATGAGAAAAGGTTTTGCAAGTTACGGTGTGAGCTAAATATCTTAGAATCTTCAAATGTTTTGAAAAACATGCACACATCCTAACACTTATGCAAAATTGATGACTTAGATGTGAAACACACGAAGAATCGATTTTCTTCTACCAATGAAGAATATCACTCTTAGTGTGAGGAAATTAATGAAGAATTTGGTTCTCAGGGCCCTACGACAACTATACGCGGGGCCTGAAATCATCATTCTTATACGGTGGGTCACGCCACCACCCAACTTTGAAATTCCTCAAGTTGATTTTCTTCAAAGTTGTTTTTCCTCAAGTTGATTTTCTTCAAAGTTGATTTTCTTCAAACTTGTTTTTCTTCAAAGCTGAAATTCATCAACCTGATGCTTTGTCACAAAATCCTCGAGTTAGTCAAAATCTTCAAAACACTTGATGATTTTCATTTGCCTATATATATATATATAGACTGTGATTTCAAAGTCCTCAACAACATTCACTTATATCTATTTCTTCAATTTGATATTTCATCTAAGTGAATGTGATCGTACCCTACTCCCCCCTTATGCTTTACTCACCCAGTCTATTCAATTCTTCATATGCGTTCTACTTGAAACTTTGTTCAAAATCCTCACTACGTCCTTGTCAGCTGATGATTTTGCAACAAAATCCTCAAATCCTCAAATCCTCAAAAATGATTTTTATATTGTTACACAGTAACCGAACCCCACTTCCCACGATCAGATAAGCATGATCTCCACCACTTTAAACTCTGGCTACACGTGTCGCGCGGAGACGAATAGGCAAGGGCAGTTCGGTCCGAAAGAATCGTCCGGACAATTTTTCACCTGAGCTATAAATATGCCCTTACCCCTTCTGTCCAAACTCTTCGTTCTCTCTCGACCCCCTCTTCGCCACAAGCAAAACCTAGCGCCACCGCTAGAAATCTCGTCGCCGGCGAGGAAAAGCTTCACTGCCTCGACCGCTCCGTCGCCGAGCTCACGTCGGAAGCGGAACATCTTCATCTGCTGCCGCCGTAGCCGTCTTCTACCGCCAAGTTAGGGCGCATCGGACTCGAACTGAAGATCATCTACTGTTGCTTCCTCTGTTCTTCGTGCTTGCCATATAGGGTAAATAAAAACCTATTTTTACTGTCCCTTTTGATCTACTATTTTACCTTAGATTCGAGAAATATATTTTTCCTCAGGGTCTATCAGCTTCACACACTCTATCCTCAAACACTTGATGAATTTCACTAAGCCACTAAAATTCTTCACGTGATTCCTCAATTGTGCAAATTTTCGAATCTGTACAACTCTGGAACCCAAGATCAGAGTGCTTAGACAAATTCCTCAACACACTGGTCAAATTCCTCAACTTTAAAACAATAATTCAATTTCTTCAAATCTGAGAACGCATATGACCTCTCCAAATTCCTTGCACCTATACTCTGTTCACAGGTACAAAATGTCAGCTGATGAATCTCTAGGTTCTCACCAACTTAACTCATTTGCAACATTTCTCGAAGAAACTTTGCGAGTGTCATCAGAATCCTCAAGAGTGCAAATTCCTCAGCAAAAGCCTCAGCTGAAGAAAATGGAAGATGACAGAGAGCAAAAGGGTGGCAAGAAACTCGAACAAAACACTGCAATTGATATCCCTGAGGATATATACCTTGATTACTGCACGCCACATGAGCAAGAACTAATGCCTAAGAGGAAAATCAGGCTTCAAAAGATAGAATGCAGGTGGGCTAAGGAGTGGAAGGAATACCGCTTCATCACTCCAAAGTATGTGAAGAAATTCGCTCTCAAGCCACCTGGCAAAAGGCCTCCTCTCAAGGATCATCAGGTTTCACTTCCTTCAAGCATCAAAACTATTGAAGATTATCCTGAGGAGAAAGAGAAACACTTGTCTAATCTTCAGAACAAAGCAGAAGTTGCAGTGAGGAAATTCTATGAGGAATCCGCTGCTGCTACTGCAGCCACCTCTTCTGCTGCTGAAGCTTCTGGCACAGCTATTCCTCAAGTGAAGCCTGTGCCACAGAAACCAAAGGCTTCAAAGACTAAAGAGCAATTGTTTCAGAAGGCTGCGCCTGCGCCAAAATCCTCAACAGCTACATAGACTTCAAAGCCTGAACATAAGCAGACTGTCAAGCAACAGACTGCTCACTCTAGGTCCTGTGTACCATCTGCCATGAGCTCAGAGACCAAGTATTCACCAACACCTTTGAAGACTAAAATGACTGCTGGAAGAGGCATCGGACCCAGCCCAAGCAAAGTCATCAAAGTCCCTTCTGCATCAGAAGGAAGTGATGAATTTGATGATGAAACTCTTCAAGCCATCACCCGAAACAAGCAGGAACGTGTCGCACAAGCTTCAGGCAGCGCTATTCCTCTTGCCATGGACCTAAAGGTCCTGTTGGACTACATCAATGTCTGGTATGAAGACCCCAACACACCTATTGATGACTTGAAGCTTCCCCCTCGTATCAGCCATATGGTGGCCACATTCATCAATGAGGTCAAATGGAAGGAGATGCAAGCCAAGCAAGCAAAGGCTGCAAAGCTGAAGAAGGAAAAATTCCTCAGACAGAATCTCCAAAACCTGACGCCGGATGCTCTTATGTCAACCCAGGCGGAACTGAAGACTTTGACCGACAAGTATACCAAACTATCTGATCGTCAAAGTCTCAAGACCAATTTCATCAAGTTTGCAACCAATGCAGTTGATGAATACAACAAGAAGGTTGCTCCTCCAACAAAACCAACGCAGCCTGAGCAGTCTGAGCCCAGCTATTCTGTTCATCTCACGGAGGAAGATGAAGAAGAAGAAACCCCTGCTGAGGAAATGCCTCAAGAAAGCCGTGCTGATGCACCGGTTATTGAGGAAATAGCTAAAGATATTCCAGCTGATGAATCTGTGCCAGCTGATGAATCTGCTCCAACTGAAGAAAATGCTTCACCTGAGGAAACTGCCACGACTGATACTGCACCAGCTCCTGAAGAGAAAATTCCTTCACCTCAATCCTCAAAGGTCAATAAAATGGTTCCATCTGCATCAGACGTGAAGAAAACCAAGGCTGCCGAGAAAGAAGCAAAGAAAAGAAAAGCTTCTTTAACCCCAGAATCATCAGAGGCCAAGCGTAAAAAGACACTTGATGAAACTGCTCCGCTGGATGCCGTGCCTCTGAAGATAGCTCCATCATACACTATGGTCCCCTTCAGAATTGGCTACGTCATTCCTGAAGAAGACGAGGAGATTCTAGTTGATGAGGAAATGAAAGACGCTGATTCTGGCGAAACCATGGATGAGGAAATTCAAATTGATGACATTCCTCAATCTTTCATTCCTCACAAGACGCGTGATGAACCTGCACAAGGATCAGCTGCAACAGCTAAAGATTTTGCCTCCTCCTCCAAGCAAATTCCTCATGATGAGGAAATCCCAGAAGAAAATCGTCAACCCGAGGAAAATCGTCAACCCGAGGAAAATCCTCAACCTGAGGAAAACCCTCAACTTGAAGCTAATCCTCAACCTGAGGTTCAGGCTGAAGAAAATCCTCAACCTGAGGAACATGCTGAAGAAAATGCTCCTGCACCCAATATTGAAACTGCTATTGTGGTGGCCAACACTGAGACTGCAATGATAGTATCTCCTCAAGAGAAGCAACATAATCTTCAGCCTATGCAAAATCAGCCTTTTTCAAAGAGGCCAAAGTTTCAGTAGGAAGTGTTCTATGAAGAATGTATGTATTTCCTCGATGACAATCCTTATGACAAGCTCCGCATCAGGCACATGAAGTTTTGGACAAGGAATCAGCTCAACTATTATTCATCTGTGCTCTGTGGAAGAAACAAAATATTCCAGCACATGCATATTCCTCATGTTGAGTTGGAATAAATTCCTTGCTTCGCCCCAATCCTCAACGTTCTTCATGAAGCCGGATTGCTTCCTCTCTGCACTGATATGTGTGATTGGAACAATGATATCATTCTTCAATTCTATGCAACTTTGCACATCTCTGGAGACCCGAAGGATATCAACACTTGGGTGCTGGACTAGATGGCACATCACACACATTAGAAAGCCCCTGCTACTGAGCTGCTGCGAGTACTTCAGGTGTCAATTCCCTCAGAACATGCTGTGATGCTGTATGATGATCGGGAGCTGCCCAACAAACTGATGGAAGTCCTCATGAAGCCTTTGGCCAAGGATCAGCCTCCAAGAACGACTTTTCTGGTTCAAGACTTGAACTCTGAACCCAGGACTGTCTACATGATTCTGTGGAGTGTCATTGATCCAATCAAGGGCCATGATGATGAATAATATGTTGTAGGCATCATGAAGAATATCCTCTTCAACATCATTCATGGCATCCCCATAAACCTTCACGACTTCTTCCTGAGGACTCTGGCTGACAATGCTATGTCACCTTTCGACCTGAAGATTTACACTCCATGGATCATGAGATTCATCAGACGCAGGTCAGGCATCAACTATCATGCTGATTTCAACAATCACATTGGATATATGCCTCCTATCAGAGTCAACAAGAAGACTTTTGAGCCTGTTGAAGGAAAAGGAAAATCTGTCATCGATGATAGTAGTCGGCCCCTTGATGGCCAGTTTCGTGAACCAGATGCATATTCTTCATGGGATGATACTGAAACTCAGGAGCCACCAAGCCCTGTTGCACCAAGGGTGATGACTAACCGGGAACTACTCCTCAGTCTTCATTAGAAGGTCGATCGGAATCACAAGTGGGTAAAACGTCAATTCAACGCCATTGTGAAAACCCTCAACGAGACCCAGAATGCAGTGAAGAAAAATCACTACTATCTTCATGAGGTTTTTGATCGCACCTGGGCCACTTTGGCTCATCTGAAGACTCAAGAAGAACTTGATGAATTGGAATTTACTCAGGACTTCGACTGGTCGTGGCCTCCCAAGAGGAAATTCAAGCAAATCCCAGTTCCAGACCTTGAGGACAACTCCTTTTCTTCATTCCGCACTGCAGAATCTGATGAAGATCAAGAAGACACTGCCACCGGCCCAGGGAGGAAGCCCGCCAAGAATCCTCACGCGTCTTCTTCATCAGCCAAGAAGTGAAAGTCTTCAAGGGGAGTTAGTCCTCAGTTTTGTCCCTTTTCATTACTTCATGACAAAGGGGGAGAAATCTGAGAGTTAGTCTTCACGCGGGATATATTTTGGGGCTTATGAACTTTATTAAGTTACAAACTCTTGGCTCTTCTGAAGTGTTTTATGTAATGAGTTGTAACTTAAGCCCGATGGTACTCTGACGCTTTTGAATGTTTTTCGTCGCATGCTTATTCCTCAGAATATTAATGCACGCATGCTGAAATTTGTCAAATACCATTTCTCATCATGCATTCTCAAATTCTTCATATTATATGTCATATGTATGCATGATTTACAAGACTCAGGGGGAGATCTCCATGATATAAATCATCAATGTGCACTTGCTGTGAAAAGCAAAATCCTCAAGATATGCACATCTTCAGGGGGAGTCTCTCTGTATCTTGATTTCAAATTCCTTAAATGTGTATTTACACTTCATATTTTTATCCCCGTTGAAAACTTAACCTAATTGTCATCAACCACCAAAAAGGGGGAGATTGTAAGTGCATCTACTGCTCCTTAGTGATTTTGGTGGTTTGAAGACTTATATGTTAAGTATCTAATGTGCTCATTAGTGTACACAGGATCTATAAGTTGTTGAGGAGTCTGAAATATACGATGAATATTGACCCCTAAAAATGTATATCTTCGGCTGAAGAAATTGGTCTTCTGCTGAAGACTTTGATCGCGAAGAAATTGCGATGAAATTGATATTCCTCATGAAGATATTGAAGATGAGGAATTCAGTGTGTGTGAAGAAAAACGATTCGAAGACTTTGAAGCGTGAAGATTTATTATTTCTGTTTCATTTTCTTCACAATTGAGTCATAGGAACACCGTACTGTTAAAGGGGGTCGAGGTAACACTTCGGAATGAATTTCCTCATGATGCTCAACCCAAACCTAATCCTACCAAAAGCCTCAAGTGAGGAATAAGAGAGACATGAGGACTCTCACAGTTGAGGGTCCCGACCGTTGCCGCAATTCGTGTCACATCACCGATCTTATCCACACCAACAATCATATTATTTAAGGGCATTAATGTCAAATCATGTTGGGATGCTCCCAGGCTATAAATAGCCGCACCCACAACCATTAGCTGGTTGGCTGCTCCGTGAGAAACTGATACTTGTCATTTAGAGCAACCCAAATTCCTCAGAGTCTTCGAGAGTAAATCATCAGTGAGGAAATACCCCAAAAACCAAACCACAAACCAAAAACCAAGTGATTGAGCATCACTGAAGAATTTGTTCCTGTGTGGGACTGAAGCATTTTACCTCTGAGGACTGTGCATCCTCCAGACGGTTAGGCATCATGGTCTAGAGCAATCCAACAGTCAATTGTGGATCGTCGGGTGACCAAGTTTGTGAGGGTTTGGAAGTCTTCCCTGAAGACTTACCACGAGTGTTGGGCGAGGACTGGGTGTCCTTAGCTCAAGGTGAATAAGGTAGGGACCGTGTGTCCCGTGACTGTGTGTCCTTTGGTTTCAATACCAAGCCGCTCCAAACCAGACGTACAACTATCACAACAGTTGGAACTGGGTCATCAACCAATTTCTTCACTGTGATACGGGTTCTATTTCTTCAACTCTTTCAATTCCTCAATATTGTATGTTGAAGATTTTCATTGTCACTGTTTGAAGAATTATTGAAGACTTTCTGTGAAATTCCTCAACCTCAAATTCTTCATGCGAGTTAATCCTCACATGCTTTTCTGTGTGCCTGCATACTATGCAAACTGTTTTTCATATTCCTCATCTTGAAAACTGCTGTAGTGATACTTTGCACCCTTGATCCTTTGCTGTTTCCGCCGCAAGTTAGTCAGTGAGGAATTTCCTCAAAAGGAATTTCCTCAGTGATGAAATTCTAAAAATCTCCTATTCACCCCCTCTAGTCGATATAACGCACTTTCAACAACAAATGGTGTACAAGATTTTGATGTTGCAACAAGCAGACGGGCTAGACTTTGCAAGCGATATTAGATGGTAAGATAGGAGGCCACTCGAGCCTCCTCCAGCCATAATGACTAGAACGCCTGTTAGTTCATAGGAGCACATTGTCGAACTCTAGCTATATGTACTATCTGTTATAGACCTATATATTTTGTAAAAATTCTGGTGATGATGTTGAAAGCATATATGCTCCCTTGTTGGTTTTGATAATTCATGCCAACATACATTATCTCTTGGAATAATACTTTTACCTAGTATATTTCAGATATAGTCCACAGAGAGGATTGGTTAAGGATTGTGAGGAGGAGCCCCAATGAAGGAAAGGAATAGGACTGGCCAAGCTTCAAGCTTCAAGATTCTACATTTTATATTTTGTGAGAAATCATATTTGAATCAATAGGAAATACAATACTATTAAAAGGGGATGAGGTGACTATGATGATTTGGTTGCTTAAGTGCTTAGATTTAGCCACCAAAAATACTCATGACT
Organism: Hordeum vulgare subsp. vulgare; assembly: GCF_904849725.1. Lineage (NCBI taxonomy): Eukaryota > Viridiplantae > Streptophyta > Magnoliopsida > Poales > Poaceae > Hordeum > Hordeum vulgare. The sequence goes on from NC_058523.1 coordinate 63,792,631, forward strand.
TCTCCCACAAATATTCTATACAAAATCCTAAATATACAAAATTCGGTGCCGCCAACTTTTTCCATGGCAAACCCTAGCTTCTCAGTGACACCAAGTCTTGTTTCGGTCCGATCGAGAATCAATGACCAACTATCTGTCTACCTGTTTCTAAGAATCGGAGTTTCCGAGTTTTAGGAATCGATGCCACCGATTATGGTAACTGTCTAGGCCAAACAAAACTGGACCCATGAGATTCATATATCTGTCTCACCGAAGCGTCGAAAGTTGCCACGTTTTGCACTAGTCGGTGCAACCGAGTTTTTACTTCGGTTTCACCGAGTTGGGCAATAATGTTGAAACAATTGGATTTTTGGAGATGCCTATATATACCCATCCACTACCTCTCATTCGTAGAGGAACCACTTGGAACATACAAACACTTGCCCCATCCATTTTTCTGAGAGAGAGCCACATACTCATGTGTTGAGATCAAGATATTCCATTCGTACAATATGAATCTTGATTTCTAGCCTCCCCAAGTAGCTTTCCACCCAATCAATCTCTTCTATCCAAGCCAAATCTGTGAGAGAGTGATTAAGTGTTGAGGAGATTATCTTTTGAAGCACAAGAGCGAGGAGTTCATCATACTACCACATCTATTACCTTTTGGAGAGTGGTGTCTCCTAGATTGGTTAGGTGTCGCTTGGAAGCCTCCTAGTTAGTTTTGTGGAGTCGAACCAAGAAGTTTGTAATGGCAAGGATATCACCTACTTTGTGAAGATCTACCCCCCGAGTGAGGCTAGTCCTTCGTGGACATAAGCCATGGTGGAACAGAAAAGGTTGCTTCTTCATGGATCCCTTGTGGTTGGATCCCTCCATGGACTGACGCAACCGTTACCGTCGGTGGGTTGAAGTCTCCATCAACGTGGACGTAGGATAGCACCACCTATCGGAACCACACCAGAAATCTCCATGTCCGTCTTTGCGTTTGATCTTCCTAACTCTACTGCTTACTTAACATGTGCATGTCTTTACTTTCCACTGCTATACTCATAGACTTGCATGTTTAGGGTGTGTTTAGCTTGCTGTAATTGCTAAAATATGTCAACCATTAAATTGGGAAAATGATAGGTTTTAATTTATCAAGTAGTTTATTCACCCCCTCTAGACATCCCTTCTAGTGATCCCACAATTGGTATCAGAGCCTTGGTATCCTTAGCCTTGGTTTAATCACCATTGGAGGAACATGGATATGTATATTTTGGGAAATCTTAGTTGTAGAGTGCCTATTCTCAATGGGGAGTACTATAGTAAATAGAAAGCTGAAATGCTTGATATATTTGATGAATTCCATTTGAGAAAGTATGTTGAAAATCCCTATGTGCCTCCCATTGACCCCTTACATCCTTCTCATGAGAAAGAAGTTAATATGCTTTGCAATCTTAAAACTGTTAATCTCATCATTATAGGATTGCCAAGAATTGTGCTTAATCAAATGAAGAACTTTGAGTGTGCTTATACTTTGTGGAAAGATTTGGAGAAAAGATATCCCGACTACTCCTTAAAAAATCTTGATGTCATTTTCCAAAAATCCATTTTCTTTCACAAAACGAAGCCAAATGATCCAAACTTTGATAATAATATATTTGAGCTTCGTGACCTCATGCGACGAAATTCATAAACTTTGATAATCATATATTTGATAAAAGAAGATTTCACTACCATCAATAACATCATTGTTGAAGCCATTGCACATTCATAAACTTGAACATTGTTATGGTCAAAATTCAAACGAATCTCTTGATTCTTGTGACGAGGATATTCCATTTTACGATGACAATGTGGAGCATGACTACTACGATGAAGACAAGAAGTTTGACAATGAATATGAGAAGACCATGAGGAGCCTAAGTCTTATGGCAAACCTTAGAGACTACATGGCGAGAAGAATGGAGTGGATACTCAATAGTGGATGCACCAATCACATGACCGCAGATAGAGACATGTTTCTAGAGATCACACCAAGCCATGGACCACGAAGGTATGTGACTTTTGGAGACAACTCCAATGTTAAGGTACTTGGTCTTGGTAAGGTGTGCATATCACATGATAGTTCCATTCAGAATGCCATGCTTGTTGGATCCCTTGGGTACAATCTTCTTTCCGTATCTAGACTAGCGGACTTTGGTTTCAATGTGCTATTTATGAAAATTAATTACCAAGTGTTTCGTCAAGATAATCATAACATGGTCTTTACTGGTTTTCATAGAGGTGATCTATACATTGACGGTTTCACTAAAAAATCCAAACCTCGTACTTGTCTTATTGCAAAATCTTCTAAAGGTTGGTTATGGCATAGAAGGCTACGACATGCTGGTATGTGTAATCTAGACAAACTTATCAAAGGTGATCATACTCTTGGTGTTAAAGATGTTATATGTGACAAAGATAGGCTTTGTAGTGCTTGTCAAGCAGGGAAACAAGTTGGTGGAAGTCATCCCGTGAAGAACATCATGACTACTAGAAGGCCACTCGAGCTGCTTCACATGGATCTCTTTGGTCCCAATGCTTAAAAGAGATTAGGTGGAAATTCTTTTGGTCTAGTTATAGTTCATGATTTTTCTAGATTTACGTGGGTATTCTTTCTTGATGACAAGTCGCGGGTATAAAATATCTTCAAGAACTTCGCTCAGAAAGCCCAAAATCAGTTTGAAGAGAAGATCAAGAAAGTTCGAAGCGACAACGAATCGGAGTTCAAGAACAAAAATGTGTATACTTTTCTTGACGAAGAGGGTATCTCACATGAGTTATCGACAATGTACACACCTCAACAAAATGGAGTAGGTAAGAGGAAGAAACAGACTCTCATAGAGAGAGCTAGAACGATGCTCGATGAATACAAGACGCCAAGACACTTTTGGGCAGAAGCCATGGAAATAGCTTGTCATTCCACTAACCGAGTCTATCTACATAAGCTTCTCGGTAAAACGGTATACGAGCTTCTCACCGGTAAAAAACCCCAAGTTGGATACTTTCGGGTATTAGGCTCACAATGCTACATTCTTGATAAGCATCATCGTTCTAATTTTTCTCCTAAATCTCATGAAGGTTTCCTACTTGGTTATGGAGCAAACTCTCACACGTACCATGTATACAACAACTTCACTCAAAAAGTTTATGTCAAACAACCTCCCGGCTTGAATTACCAAATGATGTCGGAGATATGGAACCTTCAGAAGCCATTCAAGACCTGTCCATCGGCAAGATTCATCCCATGGAGGTGAAGTAAAGTACTTCATCAACACAAGTGGAAGCTCCTACTCCGCGTCAAGGCAAACCACAAAATGACATGGAGGAATCCACAAGCGTTACGCGGCAATACGAAGAGGAGGAAGAAGTACAACATGATGATCCACCTCAACCTTCTTCACCACCAACTCAGGGGGACGACACCATCAACGACAACGAAGAAGAAGATGATGATGAGGAAGCTCCACCATCCAACAAGCAAAAGGTGTCACGAGTTCAAGCACCCGTGAACAAGAATCATCCGCTAGATTAAATCTTGGATGACATAAAACCGAGAGAATCACTTGCTCTAGAACTCATTTAGCTAACTTTTCTGTGCATTACTCATTTATCTCTACCATTGTGCCTAATAAGGTAGAAGAAGCACTTCAAGACCCAGATTGGGTGAATTCCATGCACGAAGATCTATAAAACTTTGAGAGGAATGAAGTGTGGACACTCGTGGAGAAGCCCAAGGATGAGCACAACATCACTGGTACAAAATGGGTGTTTCTGAACAATCAAGATGAAGATGGCCAAGTGGTACACAACAAGGCACATCTCATAACTCAAGGTTACACGCAAGTCTAAGGTATGGACTATGGTGAGACCTATGCACCCGTTGCTAGACTTGAAACCATTCGTATTCTTCTTGCTTATGCCAATCACCATGACATTACTCTTTACCAAATAGATATCAAAAGTGCTTTTGTAAATGATGAAATTGAGGAGGAAGTTTATGTCAAACAACCTCCTGGATTTGTGAACCCTAAGAAACCTAATCATGTTTATAAACTTTGTAAAGCTCTATATGGACTTAAACAAGCCCCTCGATCTTGGTGCAAATGCCTAACGAAGTTTCTTATTGAAAAGGGTTTTGAGAATGGTAAAATTGACGCAACCTTATTCACTAAAGGAGTTAATGGCGAATTATTCATGTGCCAAACTTATGTGGATGATATTATCTTGGGATCTACTAACCCACATTTTAGTGAAAAGTTTGGAAGGTTGATGTCTCACAAGTATGAGATGTCCATGATGTGTGAGCTGAAATTCTTTCTTGGTTTTCAAATCAAACAAATGAGAGAAGGTACGTTTATGTCTCAAACCAAGTATATAAGGACTTAATCAAGAAGTTCAACATGCAAGAGTGTGTTACATCTCAAATGTATCTATAATTTTTGATTGTTCCATACTATTATGTTACTCCCTCCGTTCCTCAATATAAGTCTTTTAAGATATTTCACTAAGAGTCTACATACGGAGCAAAATGAATGAATCTACACTCTAAAGCATGTCTATATACATCCGTATGTAGTCCATTAATGAAATTTCTTTGAAGACTTATATTTAGGAACGGAGGGAGTATAATTTTAGAACACTTTTTAGGCACTTATCTACCAATTTATATTATTTTTGAGCACTAACCTATTGACCTAGTGTCCAGTGCTAATTGTTGTTTTCTGCATGTTTTTCCCCTTTTCAGGTTCCCGTACCAAATGAAGCCCAATTGATCTGAATATTTTTGTGATTTTTTTCTTGACCAAAATAAGACATGGAGCATCGGAAGAAGGCTGGGAGGCACACGAGGCCCCCACAAGCCATCAAACTGTGTCCTAGGGGGTGCGGCCTGATGGCTTGTGGCCGCCTTGTGGCTCTCCCGATATCGTTCTCTCACTTATAAATTCTTGTTTACCCTAAAAACTCCAGAGGAGATCCAAAAACACTTTTTACGCTGCTGCAAGTCTCTGTTCTGATGGGAGGCCATCTAGATCTCCGTTCCGACTCTCTACCATAGGGGGGATCGATCACGGAGGGCTTCTTTATCAATCTTGCTGCATGTGTGAGTAGTTCACCATAGACCTATAGGTCCATAGCAGTACCCAGATGGCATATCTCTCTCTTTGATCTTCAATACAATGATCACCGCATCTTCACTTTGATCCATATGATGTAACTCTTTTGTACGGTGCGTTTGTTGGGATCCGATGAATTGTGGGTTTATGTTCAGATTATTCATGATAAATATTTGAGTATCCTCTGATATATAATGTGATTCTTATGTGCATGATTATGATAGATTCGTAATTCTCTCCGGTTTATTGAAATAGTTTGTCCAATTAGATTTATATTTCCTCAGTGAGAGAGGTGCGTTTTAGTAGGTTCGACCTAGCGAGTTTTTATATCCCAATGACAGAAGGGGACAAGTTGTGTCTTTGTGTTGCTTCTACTAAGGGTAAAGTCATGAGATTTATTCATATTAGTTGAGTTTACTTTGTCTACATCATGTTATCTTACTCCAAGCAATACTTCGTTCGTCACGAACTTAATACGTAGAGAGGCAAGCGTAGAGGCGCTCTTGAAGTGAAGTAATAGTAATAGATGCAGACAAAAGTCAACCTATTTGTTTATGGAAGCGATGCCTATATTTACATGATCATTATCGAGAAAATTGCATAACTATCCGCTCTTCTATGAATTGCCCCACAACAATTTGTTTACCCACCGTATGCTTATTTTCATGAGAGATGCCACTAGGGAAAGCTATGGCCCCCGGGTCCATTCACAACATATTGCTAAAACCTCCAACACCTTGCTGCCATTTATTTTCTTTTATTTTATTTTGCATTTTACAATTATCTAAACACCTCATTCGCTTCCAAATAACGAGACCAAGGGGATTGACAACCCTCTTGCTTGCGTTGGGTGCAAGATATTTTTTATTTTGTGTGCAGATGCTGAAGACGGTTGTGGACTGATATTCCTATTGGTTTGATAAATCTTGGTTTCATAATTTAGGGAATACTTACCCACTTTGTGCTGTGATTACCCGTTCCTCTTCACGGAAAACCCAACGTAGATCATGAGTATCACGAAGGATTTCTGGTGCTGTTGCCGAGGAATATCATCACCAACTATCAAGTAACTCCACACAATATTTCATTCACTTGTTCCGCTTTTTATTTGCTGGTATATTTTGTTTTCCTCACAAAAAAATAAAAAAAACAAAAATATTTACCTTTGCTTGTTACTTCTTTTCTTGTTTGAAGTCATGGCTAGTCCTTCTTTTGTTCGTGTTACTCCCAACAATGATGTTGTCAATTCTAAACAAAGGGGAGGCGGAAGTTTCGAAGATGCATGGTATAGTATTTGCTACGCTCAAAATAAAGCAACTAATAGGCTATCTACTACTACTTTGGTTCACAATTTTTATGTTGGCATAACCACTTGGTATAGGTTTGTCCTTGATACTATCACCGGTGGGAACTTTTTGATATGTCACACTTTGGATGCTTATAATGCCATTGAAAATCTTGTTAGAACACCACTAATTATCATCAATGAAACCAATTTAACATTGGAACATGTTATGCAAAGACTTGATGCTATTGATAGGAAAATGGTTACTCACGAGCCAATTAAGGAATTAGATAAAAAAATGCACAATCATATCACTCAACTTAGGTCACGTGTAGGAATGACTTTGAAATCCTTAAAGGAAAAGGACATTATTATTGGTGAGAGGGTGGAACAAGTTTTGAGTTGAATTGATATAATGGAGGAGGTTATTGACAAAGTAGGTTCCACTTTCCCACCATCCAAAGCTAATGCTAGCACTTCTCAAAGTAAAAGTACTAAATTTATTTACATTCCTAAGAGCATTAGTACACCTCCTACCAAAAACCGAAGATCTTAAAATGATTAGTGTCCACCCTGCCTTTGTCAACCTGATAAAAGAAGCTATTTTCAAGTCTCCTATTGTTCCTAGTATACCTGGTTGTACTATTGAGGAGCTTGATTTCAAATATGACAACACTTGAAACTATGCATTATGCCTAGCTAGGGTCGTAAAACAATAACGCTTGTTGGGAGGCAACCCAATAGTTATCTTAATATTTTCCTTTTTTCTCTTAGTGTGTGATAACATGGTTATTTCTTCTGTAACGATTGTGGTTTTATGTTTAATTAGTGTTTGTGCCAAGTAAAGCCTTTGGGATGATTTGAATGATGAGTAGAATTGATACGGTTCAAAAACAGAAATTTGACGCTAGTGCAGAATTTCTCTGATTTTACTGGAACGTCTTTTTAGGCAGATTTTTTTTACACAGTACTGATATATAAATTACCCATGTCATACTATGTTTTCAGAATTTTTAGAGTTACACAAGTATGACAATTAAATATATTACTACAAACTGTTCTGTTTTAAACATATTCTCCTTTTTGCATTCATAGTTTGCTTGTTTTGATTATGCTATGGATTATATCAGGGGGTATAAGCCATGGATAAGTTAGAATACAATATGTTATGATAAAATAAAATAAGAATCAATTTATAACAGTACCTAAAAGTGTTTATTATGTTGTGTATATTAACGGATCTCACAGAGTTCTGTTGAGTTTTGTGTGATTGAAGTTTTCAAGTTTTGGGTATTATTTCGATGGACAAAGGAATGAAAAGTGTCAAGAGCCTAAGCTTGGGGATTCCCAAGGCACCCAAATGTTATAATTTAGGAATACTCAAGCGTCTAAACTTGGGGATGCCCGGGAAGGCATCCCCTCCTTCGTCTCAATCCATCGGTATGTTACTTGGAGCTACATTTTTATTCATCACATGATATGAGTTTTGCTTGGAGTGTCATTTGCTTTTGTTTACTCTTACTTTCAGTTTTCCACAATCATTGTTTGCTGGACACACCTATTTGAGAGAGATACACCGTCATCATGATTTGTTAGAATACTCTACGTGCTTCACTTATATCTTTTGAGCTGAGATGTTGCTCTAGTACTTCACTTATATCTTTTTGAGCACGATGGCGTGTAGATATTATAGAAATAATATGCTCTCCTTTTTCACTTATTTTTTTTGAGAGATGGAAAAATAGTGACGGTAATTTGCATGGGTCATAATACTAGATCAAAAATAATGAGTGTTCAATAAGTGATAATTAAAACCATCATGTAGCACATATAGAGAAAATGTGGTTAGTGATATTGATGTGGTGACATGAAACGGTGTGAGCGCATAACTATTAAATCAGAGAGGTGTTGATATTAAGAGATGTTAAAACTTCTTGAATATAAAAAATAAAATGGCATGGTGATGATGTGGGAGCATTTCTATTCCTCGTTGAAGACCTAGTGTTGTTTCGCGTCGGAGTCTCGCGATGGATAATTCCTACCAACACTCTCCCTCGGGGCATGCGAGTAGTACTTTGATTTGTGATAAGACTAAGAAAACTTTGCAATAAGTATATGAATTCTTTATGACTAATGTGACACCATGGACATACACAGTGTCACCTCCTCATACTTGCTAGCCTCTTTAGTATCGTGCATAGCCCATTCTCAACTCGAGGATTTGTGTGACTTTCACCGGTGCATCCAAACCCCGTAACATGATACGCCCCGTTGCACATAAGACTTATTATTTCCTCCTTAAAACATCTACCATTCCTACCTAATATGGCATTTTCATAGCCATTCCGAGATATATTGCCATGCAAATTCCATCGTCACTTCACATGACTAGTTCGTTCATCATCTTATTGCTTTGCATGATCATATAGAGCTGACATAGTATTTGTTGCAAATCCACCATTAATAATAGCATTTGCGGCAAAGCCACCAAAAATTCATATGCTAAATACATGTCACGCTAGATCATTGCACATCCTGGTACACTGCTAGAGGCATTAATATTGGAGGCATGTTGCTTCATTCATCATATTGAGTTATCCATGAGTTGTAATTAAATAATAGTGTGATGATCATCATTATTAGAGCATTGTCACAGTGAGAAAATAAAGATTGGGGAGGCCAAATGAGCCCACCATGGAAAAAATGACTGAGAGAAAAAGAGAGAAGGGACTTTGCTACTATCCTTTACCACACTTGTGCCTCAAAGTGGAACCATGTTCATCATGTAGATAGTATCATGTCATATCATTCTTATGCTAGTGGGAATCAAAAATAAAATAAACTTGTCTTGTATATTACGATGACGGGCGTCCTCAAATGCCCGAGTTCTTCATGAGCAAGCAAGTTGGATGCACACCCCACTTAGCTTCATTGGAGCTTTCATACACTTATAGCTCTAGTGCATTATTTGAATGGCAATCCCTACTCCTTGTATCAATATCTATCAATGGGTATCTCCATAACACGTTGGTATGCCTAGCTAATATGAGATTATCTTCCTCACCTTTCAACCCCTTTGAAACCTACCACCTTACTCTATTCCACCTATATGCTATGTCCTATGGTTCACGCTCATGTATTGTGTGAACAATAAAAAGTCGATGCATATTGAAAAAGTACGATCCAATTGCCTGACTTGGGCACCGTGGTGCTTGACATTTGTAGTTTTGTGATGAAGATTGAGCCATGCCTTGCTAATATAATAAAAGTGGAAAGGGTTGAAACAATCTTTGAGGATTGTACACTTTGAGAGATTAATTGTTTTGCAGCTTATACTTATAAATATTGTTGTGCCAATATTTGTTAATTCATCATTTCTCAGTGGGCATAGATACATAATAATACATCATGGATAACATGTCACATCATTTTTTTATCATTTACCTACTCGAGGACGAGCAAGAATTACGCTTGGGGATGCTTGATACGTCTCCAACTTATCTATAATCTTTGATTGTTCCATGATGTTCTGTTATCATTTTAGAACACTTTCTATGAACTTATTTACCAATTTATATTTTTTCCAGCACTAACCTATTGACCCACTACTCAGTGCGAGTTGTCGTTTTCTACATATTTTTCCACTTTTCAGGTTCCAGTACCAAATGAAGCCCAATTGACCTGAAACTTTTTGTGAATTTTTTCTGGACCGAAACAAGACCGTGGAGCATGGGAAGAAGGCCATGGGGTGCACGAGGCCCCCACAATCCATCAGGGCACGACCTGGGGGGCCATGACCTGATGGCTTGTAGACGCCTCGTGGCTCTCCCGACACTGTTCTCTGGACTATAAATTATTATTTACCCAAAACCTTAAGACGAGGTCCCGAAACACTTTTTACGCCGTCGCAAGTCTCTGGTGTGATGGCAGGCTATCTAGAGCTCCATTCCGGCACTCTGCTGGAAGGGGGATAGATCACGGAGGGCTTGTTCATGAACCTTGCCGCCCTCATGATGATGTGTGAGTAGTTAACCACAAACCTACGGGTCCTTAGCAGTACCTATATGGCATCTCTCTTTCTCTTTGATCTTTAGTACAATGATTATCACATCTTCACTTTGATCCATATGATGTAACTCTTTTGTATGGTGCGTTTGTTGGGATCCGATGAATTGTGGGTCTATGTTCAGATTATTCATGATAAATATTTGAGTCTCCTTTGATATATAATATGACTCTTATGTGCATGATTACGATAGCTTCGTAATTCTCTCTGATCTATTGAAATAATTTGGCCAACTAGATTGATATTTCTTCGGTGAGAGAGGTGCGTTATAGTAGATTCAACCTGACGAGTTTCTATATCCCAGTGACAGAAGGGGACAAGTTGTGTCTTTGTGTTTCTACTACTAAGGGTAGAATCATGGGGTTTATTTATATCAGTTGAGTTTACTTTGTGTACTTCATGTCATCTTACACCAAGCATTAGTTTGTTTGTCATGAACTTAATACGTCGAGAGGCAAGCATACAAGCGCTCTTGAAGTGCACTAATAGTAATATATGAACGTAGGAGTCGGCCTATTTGTTTATGGACATGATGCCTATATTTACATGATCATTGCCATGAAAATCGCATAACTATTCGCTCTTCTATCAATTGCCCAACAGTAATTTGTTTACCTACCGTATGCTTATTTTCATGAGAGATGCCACTAGGGAAAGCTATGGCGCCCGGGTCTATTCACAACATATTGCTAAAACTTCCAACACCTTACTGCCATTTATTTGCTTTCATTTTATTTTGCATTTTACAATTATTTACAATTATCTACACACCTCATTCGTTTGCAAATAACAAGACCAAGGGGATTGACAACCCTCTTGCCCGCGTTGGGTGCAAGTTGTTTGTTCTTTTGTGTGTAGCCGCTAAAGACATATGTTGATTGATATTCCTATTGGTTCGATAAACCTTGGTTTCATACCTGAGGGAAATACTTACCCACTTTATGCTGCGATTACCCGTTCCTCTTCATGGAAAACCCAACAGGGATCACGAGTATCAGAGTGCAAAGGTATGAAAACTCCCATGCCAACTAGTGGACATGTTGACCTCGCCAAGAAGGACAAACCGGTTGATCAAAAGGTTTATCGATCAATGATCGGTTCATTGCTATATCTATGTGCCTTCCATCCCTATATTATGCTAAGTGTGTGCATGTGTGCCCGATATCAAGTGGCACCCAAGGAGAGTAATCTAAAGTCCATGAAAATAATTGTGAGATACTTGATACATACACCAAACTTTGGCATATGGTATCCCAAGGGATCTTCTTTTAATCTTGTTGGCTATTCCGACTCAGACTATGCTGGAGACAAGGTTGATAGAAAATCTACCTCGGATACATGTCAATTTCTTGGTAGATCTCTTGTGTCTTGGTCATCCAAGAAACAAAACTCATTATATGTTTCTACCACTGAAGTGGAATACATTGCCACTGGATCATGTTGTGCGCAATTGCTATGGATGACGCCAACTCTCAAGGATTATGGCATTCAAGTGAAACATATTCCATTGTTGTGTGACAATGTAAGTGCTATTAAAATTTCTCATAATCTCGTGCAACATTCTCGAATTAAACATATTCAAGTTCGACATCATTTTATTCGTGATCATGTTGGTAAAGGAGATAATAATCTCAAGCATGTTCGTACCGACAAAAAATGGCTGATATCTTTACCAAGACACTTGATGAGAAAGTGTTTTGTCACTTGAGGAGTAAGTTGAACATCATTAATGCTTCAAACTTGAGCTATACTCATTGATATGCATGCAAGGGCATGAGCTTACTTGATTATTCCACGATGCTATTGATTCGACACTATCTTATATCTTGGAAAATTATGCTCCTTTGTATTGCATCTAACCTTCATGTTGGTACTTGTAAGAACTACACTCCACAAGATTTCAATCAACTCACATCAAAAGCAATCTTGTCATGGCCAAGTATCAACAACCCTGTCTTTGGAGATGAAGGAAGAAGACTTATATCATTGACAACTATTTGATGGATAAATTCACTCTTGTTATTTGGATATATTATGTTCTTCCTTGCATGACTAACCTATGTAGGTGAAAAGAGAACCAAAACAACAAGGATTGCTCACAACTCAAGATGATCTTCATCAATGTTGAGCATCCACAACAAGTTCAACTACATGCCACGTCATCAACATCATTCAAAGGTATGTACTCATGTCCTTGATAAAACTTTACTCTAAGTCATGAGGTAAAGCAACTCAAGTGATATGAAGACATTAAAATGCTTAACAAAAAATGGTAACCCCATTTTGTGCTTAACGATGAGTATGACCAATGATCAAGCATTCTTGCTTGGCTCCTTAAGTAAATATACTCTAATATAGGTGACCTAGTCACTGACCAACATCTAGATGAAGTTCTTGCATGGTTCATAATTTTATTGCATGCTTTATTGGAACCATTTAATTCTCATCTAGTTGTGAAAATTCTTTGCAAATCCTTTAAAAATAATTGAAAATCATCCGAATACTTAATGAGAGCTTTGGCCGAAATATTTGAGAATTTTTATGGAGAAAATGGCCACGAAGGATTTATGTGCATTTTTGAAGAGATCCCATATTTTCAAGTAGCTAAGATTCTATTTGCAACTCGGTCTCTCCGAATTGGGAAAATTGGTCAAACCGACTTCTCCCAGAGGCCTAAGATCATTCTCGGTTCTACCAAACAATTTTGCCTCAGAGACTCCAAACATTTGATGCTACGTGTGTTCTTAGCGATTATCTTAATTTTTGCCAAAGGGGGGTTCCTTCAACTAAGTGATACTCGTGATCTGCGTTGGGTTTTGCATGAAGAGGAACGGGTTATTGTAGCACAAAGTGGGTAAGTATTACCCTGAGTTATGAAACCAAGGTTTATCGAACCAATAGGAATATTAACCACAACCGTCTTCAACGCCTACACACAAAAGAACAAACAACTTTCACCCAACGCGGGCAAGAGGGTTGTTGATCCTATTGTCTTGTTAGTTGCAAGCAAGTGAGGTTTGTAGATAATTGTAGATAGCAAGATAAAATAAAAACAAGTAAATGACAGCAAGGTAATGAAGGTTTTATCAATATGTTGTAAGTAAAACCGGGGACACAGCTTTTCCTAATGGCATCTCTCATGAAAAATAGCGTACGGTGGGTGGACAAATTACTGTTGGGCAATTGACAAAACAGCAGATAGTTATGCGATATTAATACCTATCCAACGTATCGATAATTTATGAAGTATTCATGCCAATATTCTACAACTTTCATATACTTTCGACAATATTTTATATTATTTTTGGCACTAACTTACTTAACCAGTGTCGAGTGCCAGTTCCTATATTTCATATTTTTGGTTTCGCTGAAAATCCATATCAAACGGACCCCAAACGCGAGAAAAATTGAAGAAGTATTTTTTGGAATATATGTGAATTTTGGGAGTCGAAATCAATGCAAGACGATGCCTGAGGGCCCCACAAGCGAATAGAGTGCGGTGAGGGGTGGGGTTGCGCCCTCATAGCTTGCAGCCAGCCCTAAAGTCGGTTGGAGCTCTCCCTAGGCCACAGGGAAAATAATTTTCCGATAAAAATCCGCTCAAAATTTCAGCCCGATCGGTGTTACGGTGAAGGACCAGAAAATAGCAGCGAAAGCATGAGATAAACAAAGAGAGATATCTAATCTCGGAGGGGCTCTCGCCCCTCCGGCTGGCATGGCGGCCAAGGACCAGAGGGAGAACGTCTCCCTAGATGGGGAGAGGCCATGTAGGATGAAGCCTAAGGGGGAGACTCTCCCCCTCTCTTCCCGCGAGACCGGAGTGCCGCCAGAGGAACCATCGCCGCGGTGATCGTATTCATCAACATCACCCTCCCCATCATATTTCCTCATCTATTTATGGCGGGCCACTCTCCCGCACCCCGTTGTAAACCCCTACCTGAACATGGTATTTTACGCCACATATTATTAATCAATGATGTGTGTCCATCCTATGATGTTTGAGTAGATTTATGTTGTCCTTTGGGTTGATTGATGATCTTGATCGATTTGAGTGTATGTTTAATTTGGTGTTGTCTTTTGTTGCGCTTCATATAGGGTACACATGAGGGAATTCACACTACAGGGTTTGCAATATGTTCATGATTCTCTTATAGTGGGTGGCTAGAGTGACAAAATCTTACACCCGATTAAGGGAGTTGCTTGGATATGGGAGTAAAGGTGACTTGATGTTTAATGCTATAGTTGGGTTTACCTTAATGATATCTAGTAGTTGTAGATGCTTGCTAGAGATCCAATCATAAGTTCATATGATCCAAGTACGGAAAGTGTGTTAGCTCATGCTTCTCCCTCATATAAAATTGCAAGAATGAGTACCAATCTTGTTATCAATTGCCTAGTATGATTCCGCACTCCATACCATCATTATTCCACGCTCGCTATTTGTAATATATTGTAATATATTCTAACTCTATTTAGTGCACACACTTTTTTCATATTTTAGTTCTCCAATATCATGGAAAGCTATTGATACGTCCATTTTACATCATGCTTTTATATCAATATTTATTGCATTATGGGCTGTTAATACACATTATGGTACAATAATTATGCCTTTTCTCTCTTATTTTACAAGGTTTACATGAAGAGGGAGAATGTCGGCAACTGGAATTCTGGACTGGAAAAGGAGCAAATCTGAGAGACATATTCTGCACAGCTCCAAAAAACCTGAAAAGTTATGGAGAATTGTTTTGGAATATATTAAAAATAATGTGCGAAAGAAATACCAGAGGGGACCCACCAGGAGGTCACAAGCCAGGAGCTCGACCTACCCCCCTGGCCGCGCCCTGCAGGCTTGTGGGCACCCTGGCAGGCCATCTTCTGCTATATGAAGGGTTTTGACCTGTAAAAAATTGACAGACAACTTTCGGGATGTAGCACCGTCGTCTCGAGGCTGAACTTCGACAGAACCAATCTAGAGCTCCAGCGGAGCTATTCCACCGGGGAAACTTCCCTCCCGGAGGGGGAAATCAAAGCCATCATCATCACCAACGATCCTCTCATCGAGAGGGGGTCAATCTCCATCAACATTTTCATTAGCACCATCTCCTCTCAAAACCTAGTTCATCTCTTGTATCTGATCTTTGTCTCAAAACCTCAGATTGGTACCTGTGGGTTGCTAGTAGTGTTGATTACTCCTTGTAGTTGATGCTAGTTGGTTTATTTGGTGGAAAGTCATATGTTCAGATCCTTAATGATTATAAATACTCCTTTGATTATGAACATGAATATGCTTTGTGAGTAGTTACGTTTGTTCCTGAGGACATGGGATAAGTCTTGTTATAAGTAATCATGTGAATTCGGTATTCATTCAATATTTTGATAAGATATATGTTGTCTCTCCTCTAGTGGTGTCATGAGAACGTCGACTACATGACACTTCACCATTATTTGGACCTAGGGTAAGGCATTGGGAAGTAATAAGTAGATGATCGGTTGCTAGAGTGACAGAAGCTTAAACGCTAGTTTATGTGTTGCTTCGTAAGGAGCTGATTTGGATCCATATGTTTAATGCCATGGTTAGATTTATCTTAATTCTTCTTTCGTAGTTGCGGATGCTTACGAGAGATATTAATCATAAGTGGGATGTTTGTCCAAGTAAGGGCAGCACCCAAGCACCGGTCCACCCACATATCAAATTATCAAAGTAACGAACACGAATCATATGAGCATGATGAAAACTAGCTTGACATAAATTCCCATGTGTCCTCGGGATCGCTTTTCTTTATATAAGAGTTTGTCCAGGCATGTACTTTGCTACAAAAATGATTGGGCCACTTTTCTGCACATTTTTGACATTTATTACTTGCTACCCATTACAAATTACCTTATCACAAAACTATGCGTTACCGATAATTTCAGTGCTTGCAGAGAAAACCTTACTGAAAGCCGCTTGTTATTTACTTCTGTTCCTCATTGGGTTCGACACTCTTACTTATCGAAAGGACTACGATAGATCCCCTACACTTGTGGGTCATCAAGACTTTTTTCTGGCGCCGTTGCCGGGGAGTGAAGCGCCTTTGGTAAGTGGAACTTGGTAAGGAAAAATTTATATACTGTGCTGAAATTTACTGTCACTTGTCACTATGGAAAATAATCCTTTGAGGGGCTTGTTCGGGGTATCTTCACCCTGACCGGAAGCACAAAGAGATCCTCCTCAACCTGCTGCACCTACTGAAAATATTTATTATGAAATTCCTTCGGCTATGATAGAAAAACTGCTAGCTAATCCTTATGCACGATATGGAACACTACATCCTAATTTGCACCTAATCTATGTGGATGAAGTTTGTGGATTATTTAAGCTTGCAGGTCTGCCCGAGGATGATGTCAAGAAGAAGGTATTTCCTTTATCTTTGAAGGAAAAGGCGTTGACATGGTATAGGCTATGTGGTGACATTGTATCATGGAACTACAACCGATTGAAATTGGAATTTCATCAAAAGTTTTATCCTATGCATCTGGTTCATCGTGATCAGAATTATATATATATATTTTGGCCTCGTGAAGGAGAAAGAATCGCTCAAGCTTGGGGGAGGCTTAAGTCAATGTTATATTCATGCCCCAATCATGAGCTCCCGAGGGAAATTATTATTCAGAATTTTTATGCTCGGCTCTCTTATAATGATCAATCCATGCTAGACACTTCTTGTGGTGGTTCCTTTATGAAGAAATATATTGAATTCAAATGGGACTTATTGGAAAGAATTAAACGCAATTCTGAAGATTGGGAACTCGACGAAGGTAATGAGTCAGGTATAAGCCTTAAGTTTGATTGTGTTAAATCCTTTATAGACACCGATGCTTTTCGTGATTTTAGCACTAAATATGGAATTGACTCTGAGGTAGTAGCTTCATTTTGTGAAACTTTTGCAACCCATGTTGATCTCCCCAAGGAGAAGTGGTTTAAATAGCATCCTCCCATTGAAGTTAAAGTGGTATAACCTATTAAAGTTGAAGAAGAAACTACTATTTATAATGTTGATCCTGTTATTCCTACTTCTAATATTGAGAAACCACCCTTTCCTGTTAGGATAAAGGAATATGCTAAAGCTTCAACTGTGGTTCGTAAGAGTTGTACTAGAACACCTATACCTCCTGAACAAATTAAATTTAAACCTAATATTGCTATGGTTAAAGATCTCTTGGTTGATAATATCGACGGGCATGTCATTCACTTGTGTGATGAAGCCGCTAGAATTGCTAGACCTGATACGAAGGGTAAACATAGACCTATTGTTGGCGTGTGATGACGAGTTGATGATTATACTTCTCGCTCCTTGTTGGTTACCCCAAGTGGAAGGTGGAGATGTAGTCAACAGCAAGTTTTCCCTTACACAGAGATTGTAAGGTTTATTGAACCAGGAGGACTCCTAGGATCAACAAGTAGGTGTCCCTGCCCTGGCGCAAGTAGAAGACGTGGACCTGCACATACACAAATAACTTTGCTCCCAACGAGTACATAGAGGTTGTCAATATCTCCGGCCTTGTAGTTTGCAAAGGATCAAAACACAAGCGGGAATAGTGATAGTGATTGCAATGGAAAGGTAAATGAAAGCAGTAAATGATGGAGGTGTAAGCAACGATGGTGATATGGACCTGAGTCACATGATGTTCACTAGTGATGTATATCTCCTAAAAGACGATTAACGACTATGCTTGGGTAAACAAATTACAGCTGGGCAATTAACAGAATTATGAACGCACCGCAATGCTAATTATGCTACTTGAAAGTTAAAGGCTCAATAGTAATTGGTAGTACGCCAAGAAAAATAGACCGTTTATTCATCAGCATCTACTTACTAATCATCCACCTTGAGATATCTATCTAGAACATCTCGCTGGCATTAAGTTGTGAGTCCCACCCAAAGTGTAAACTCAAAGCAACGGACAACTGCATTAACGAACTATGCGTAAGGTAAAAAATCCTTGCAACCATGGTCACAAGCACCCTTGTTTTCTCCCTGGTGGCAACAACACATCCCCCAGTCTCATGTTTCTGTCACTCAAGCTAGACATCAAGGGGCATGAATCCAGAATCATGCATAAGGCTCCCTCTTGGAGTTACAATCTACTAGTCGAGCAAGGCAATACAAAGCAACGGAGAACATGCATGAATCACTAAAGAACATATTGTAAAAGGATAATCAAATATATAACTCATAACAATCTGAACATAATATCATAATCCATCGGATCCCAACAAACCGAGTATAGCAATAGCTGGAAAATTACATAGATGCCTTGATCATGTAGGGCAGCTCACAAGGGCTAATCATGGAAGCACAAGATTGGAGAGAAGACATCACATAGCTACTAGCCATGGACTCATGGTCCAAGGAAGACTACTCACGACACGTCCGGGAAGCGTCCATGGCGGTGGAGAAGCTCCCTGAGGTCAATCCTCCCTCCGGCAGGGTGCCGGGAAGAGGTCTCCTGACGCTCCCGATCTCAGAAGCGTTGTGGCGGCGGAACGATGGAGAAATTTGTGATTCTGGATGTGATGGAAGGGTTTCCTCACGGAGGAGAAAATATAGGCCAAAGGAGGGCGTCAGAAGAGGTGGAGCCCACCCAGGCGGCCTGTGGGTGCGGCCTGGCCAGGTGGTCGCCTGGGTGCCCCTGGCCCTCCTCTGAACCATCTTCGGTGATCCGTAGGCTTCCGTTGCGCTGATTTCTATATATTTTTCTCAGGATTTTTGGGGCTCCGGAAAATTGGGTAAAAGCCCCTGCAAAAAAGACATCATCAGACAAAAAGCGGCACTGGGTGCACTAAGTTAGTAGGTTAGTCCAAATATGTGTAAAAAGATATAAAAGTGTAGCAAAACATATAACAATGTCACCCAAAAGATCATGTAACAAGCAGAAATTACAGATATGTTTGGGACGTATCAACATCCCCAAGCTTAATTCATGCTCGTCCTCGAGTAGGTAAATGATAACACAAATAATTTATGTGATGACTTGGTAACGCACATATAAGAATTGAAAGTAAAGAAAGTAAGATATGCAATTCAAGTCAAGACAATAACAAGCAAGAGTCTATATCTAGTATTGAAATTAGGAAAGTAAGAACATAAAGGTGCAAGATCTCTCGCTGTCCGTGACTCGAATGTCTCCAAATAGTGTTTGCGTGCAAGATGTGGGCGATGGGTTTAGAGATAAAATATATTTTTAATTGAGAACTCAATCTACTAAACTTCACACTTGGTCTCCTTCTGAATCTTATTTTGACTCATCCCCAGACCACTAGTCAGGCACAAGTCAAAATGATCCTCTCCCTTTCGATTTTGAGCACTCATGCAATGGATGACGCAAGGAAGATATGTTGGCACTTAGGATGGAAAATAGAAGAATGATGGGGAAGGAAGACAAAAAGGTGTGAAAGGCTCACATCAATGAGGACAACCATAGGCGAGAGAAAGCCAAATGATAGATATGATGTGAGGAGTAGGGATTGACATGCAATGGATGCACATATGAGCTAGGGTAAGCTCTCCAATGGAACTAGTGGGGGTGCATCCAACTTGCTTGCTCATGAAGACCTAGAGCTCATTTGAGGAGGCTCATCATTGGAATATACAAGCTAAGTTCTATAGTGTAAGGTTCCCCATATAGTTATGCATGAATGATAATCTCTATGGTGTACAAATATAGCAATGGAGTACGAGTGTGGATCTTTCAAAAGGAATAGTAGTGTTGCCCCCTTCTTTTTTTTGTGGCCTCTTTGGCTCTTTCTATTTATCTCTCATTTGTCCTCTTTGGGATCTTTTCATTTGTCCTCTTTGGGATCTTTTCCTCACTTAAGGGCAACACTCTATATTTTACAAGAATAAATAGAAGATCATCACACTTTATAAGAAGTACTCACATAAAGACAAGTGAAAACTATCATGATGTATGAAAATGTATGCCTCTGCCAGTGTAGCAGGATATGCAATGAAACTAGCGCGTCATGTATCAATAATAAGGGCAAGGCCCAACTATCATGCGGCTCCTCGATCAAGCAAAAGCATATATGACATGAAGATCAAGTCATGAGATGGTGGATGTTGCATGGCAATGTATCTCAGAAAGGCTATGGAAATGCCTTAATAGGTAGGTATGGTGGCTGTTTTGAGGAAAGATATAATGAGGCTTATGACAACAGAGCTTATCATGCCAAGGGTTTGGATGCACTGGCGAAGTTTGCACCAACTATCAAGGTGA
Source organism: Hordeum vulgare subsp. vulgare (assembly GCF_904849725.1). NCBI lineage: Eukaryota > Viridiplantae > Streptophyta > Magnoliopsida > Poales > Poaceae > Hordeum > Hordeum vulgare. Next base: position 63,813,368 of record NC_058523.1, read on the forward strand.
GAAAGGGTAATGCACGGTACCGAAGAGGCTAGCAAAACATGGATGGTGGAAGTGCCAACAATTGAATACTCACATTAGTCCGAAGAGCTCATACACTTATTATCGGTAACTCTCTATCTAGTCAGGAAATTCACAAAAAGACAAGTACCCCAAGGAGGAGTGTTTGGGGGTTTGGTTATCCTTGCGCATCTTCGACCCATGGTAACGTGAGGGTACTCTATATATTTCAACCCCTCCAGAGGTTAGCGATCAATTTAGTAGCTAGAGTTCTCAAATAATTTTTAGTTTTTGAAAAACAAATGGATTTCCCAAAATACGACACCTATCACTAATAGGCTCAAGCTCTTGGCACCAATAGTCCAAACATTACTCAAATCAATACCTCAAAACTATTGCATTTACTACTATACTTAAATAGCAACCTCAATTACCTACTCATGCAAGACACACAACTCAGTGCAACGAGCCAACTCTCTAAACAAGATAAGCATGATAACTCAAGAGAGTTCCATAAGAAACCTAAATAAAAGCTCTTAAAAAGATATAGCATGAAAACTAAGAGCTAAGCATGACCGTAGCTATGAGAAGATAGAGAACACACAAAAAGAATAAGCATGAAAACCTATGTTGTGTTCTAGAGTGGAATGAAGCGTGTTTCTCTTCCAAACAAGGTAGGCTAGGTTCCGACTTGTTATGAACAGCAAAAAAAACTAAAACAAACTAAAAAGTAAAGAGCGGGACGCTCCAAGTATAACACATAACATGAAGTGATAAAAATATAGCATGGAGATGGACGAATTGATGATAGTTGATAGAGAACGGGATGCACGGGGGAATCCCCAAGCTTAGATGCTTGAGTCTCCTTGAATATTTCTTGGTGTGCATGGGGGAATCCCCAAGCTTGAGCGCTTGACACTCCTGGATCTTCTTTCATCATCTTCCATCGCATACTTGAAAACTCCCTTAATACGAAACTCATCATAAGCTGATTAGAGTGGTTAGTACCCATGATAAAATAATTCATTACCTACTTGAAATAAAGATCTTCATGAAAATCTACTTTTCTCATGATTGCCAAAAGGTGTTTGCAAAGGAAAAGCAAGCTTAAGATTTGGAAAATGATGAAAACGCAAAACGTGGCTGAATCTGTGAAAAACAGAACAACACGTAGTAAATAATTTTTCGGGGCATTTCTGCAACTCAATTAAAAAAACTCAAAACAGGCGCCAGAAATACAATTATATAGAGCATGCTGTCAAAAACAGTCAGATCAAAAAGATGATCGGGTGATTTTTGGCGAATTTTTCCATCAAGCAGATAAAATCTGTTTCTGGACAGCATGTCACAACTTTTGAACTTTCTTGCAATCGGAGGCTAAAACATGGCACAGAGCTTGCAAATAAAGATACAATGATGTTGCTACAGTAGTAACAAGCATCAAGACCACTAAAAATGAAAGTAAAAACAAATTGGGTTGCCTCACAACAAGCGCTTTCTTTTATGCCTTTGAGCTAGGCATAATGCAAAAAGATCAAGTATTATCAACTCCATAATAATAACTTGCCCGAATGACAGACTCATAAGGTAACTTAATCTTCTTTCGATTGAAGTGTTCCATTCCCTTTCTAAGGGGAAATTGGAATCTAATGGTCCCTTCTTTCATGTCAATGATAGCACCAACGGTGAGGAGAAAAAGACGTCCCAAAATAATTGGACATGAGGGATCACACTCAATGTCCATAATAAGAAAATGAACGGGCACATAATTATCATTGACAATAACAAGCACATCATCAATTCTCCTAAAGGTTACTTTATGGAAGAATCAACAAGACGAACACCAAAATAACATGGATCAAAAGGTTTCAAATCAAGCATATCATACATTCTTTTGGGCATAACGGAGGCACTAGCTCCAACATCACATAAAGCAAAGCAAGAGATATTATTCAATTTAATCTTGACCATAGGATCCCAACCATCTTATAGTTTTCTAGGAATAGAAGTATCTAGCTTGATCTTCTCCTCCCTAGCTTTGATAAGAGCATTGGTAATATGCTCGGTGAAAGCAATATTGAGTGTACTAGTGTGGGGGTCTTTAGCCATCCTTTGCAAAAAGGTGATAACTTCGAAAAGACTACAATTGTCAAAATCAAGATTACTACCATTAATTAAAGTGGTGGTAATGCCATCTAAGCTCATTATTTTGGTAGTATATAAATTCAAAGGACCTTCTTGACCTATAGTTGAGGTATTAGCATCACCATTAATAGGTCCATTGGGACTAGGGGTGTGATGGGAGCTAAATGTTTTGAGATCCTCAACAAGTTGTATAGTAGCAATGGTAGTGTGTGTAGGAAGGCTCTTAATCCTATCTTCCTCTTATTTTTTTCTAGACCATCTATCTTTCAGTTTGGCTAGCATTCTTATGTTCTCATTAATTTGGACTTGGATAGCATTCATGGGTGTGGTGTTCCTTTCCTTAAGGGGGAAGTTCTAATTTTAAGCATCTCTACATCATGAGCTATGTTGTCCACCTTCAAAGAGAGACTATCTAATTTTTCTAATTTCTCTTCTACACTCTTGTTGAAGGCCTTTTGAGAAGTGATAAAGTCTTTAAGCATGCTCTATAATTCAGAAGTGGAGCTTTTGGTGCTAGGATAATTGTTGTTGTTCCCATAGTTGTTGGATGGGAACGGTCTAGGATTGCTACCAAAATTACTCCTATAAGCATTATTATTAAAGTTGTTCCTAGAGATAAAATTAACATCAACTTGCTCTCTTTCTTGAGCAACCAAAGAATTTAAAGGAACATCATGTGGATCAATAGGAGCTTGCTTAGTAAGTAAAGTCATGATCATGTCAACCTTATCATTAAGGGAGGAGATCTCCTCAATAGAGTTTACCTTCCTACCCGTTGGAGCTCTCTTGGTGTGCCATTGAGAATAATTTGTCATCATCTCATCCAATATCTTTGTGGCAGCACCAAGTGTAGTTGACATAAAGGTTCCTCCCGCGGCCGAGTCTAACAGATTCTGCGAGGTTAAGTTCAATCCTTCAGAGAAAGTTTGGATAACCATCCAAGTAGTCAAACCATGTGTTGGGCAATTCTTAACAAGAGATTTCATACGTTCCCAAGCTTGAGCAACGTGTTCATTATCCAGTTGCCTAAAATTTCTAATGTTACTTCTCAACTAGATAATCTTAGCAGGCGGTTAATACTTCCCAATAAAAGCATCTTTGCACTTATCCCAAGAATCTATTTTATTCCTAGGAAAAGATTGAAGCCACACTTTAGCTCCTCCTCTCAAGGAGAAAGGAAAAAAGCTTAAGTTTAACAATATCACCATCTATTTCTTTACATTTTTGCATATCACAAAGCTCAACAAAATTGTTCAAGTGCACAGCAACATCATCTCCCCCACCGGAGAATTGATCTTTCACAACAAGGTTCAGTAAAGCAGGTTTGATCTCATAGGAGGTAGCCCCGGTGGCGGGAGCGGCAATAGGAGTGCAGATGAAGTCATTGTTGTTGTGACTAGTGAAGTCAGACAACTTGGTGATCTCAGTGGAACCCATAGCATCGGTAACAAGTAAGAACAAAGCAACTATTTTTTTGTGGTTTTTGGTATACGACTCTAAAGCAAAAACTAGAAAGCAAACTAACAAGACTAAAAAGCAAAGGTAAAAGATAGCGTGCAACTCCCCTATCTTGAAGACTGGAGTCCCTGGGAACGGCGCCAGTAAACTTGCTTGATGACGAGTTCATGAATATACTTCTCGCTCCTCGTTGGTTACCCCAAGTGGAAGGTGGAGATGTAGTCAACAGCAAGTTTTCCCTTACACGGAGACTGTAAGGTTTATCGAACCAGGAGGACTACTAGGATCAACAAGTAGGTGTCCCCTGCCCTGGCACAAGCAGAAGACGTGGACCTGCATACACAAAAATAACTTTGCTCCCAACGAGTACACAGAGGTTGTCAATCTCTCCGGCCTTGTAGTTTGCAAAGGATCAAAACACAAGCGGGAATAGTGATAGTGATTGCAATGGAAAGGTAAATGAAAGCAGTAAATAATGGAGGTGCAAGAAGTGGTGGTGATATGGACCTGAGTCACATGATGTTCACTAGTGATGTCTCTCTCCCAAAAGACGATAAACAACTATGCTTGGGTAAACAAATTACAGCTGGGCAATTGACAGAATTATGAACGTACCACAATGCTAAATATGCTACTTGAAAGTTAGAAGCTCAATAGTAATGGGCAGTATGCCAAGACAAGTAGACCGTTTATTCATCAGCATCTACTTACTAATTATCCACCTTGAGATATCTATCCTGAACATCTCGCTGGTATTAAGTTGTGAGTCCCACCCAAAGTGTAAACTCAAAGCAACGAACAACTGCATTAACGAACTATGTGTAAGGTAAACAATCCTTGCAACCGTGGTCACAAGCACCGTTGTTTTCTCCCTGGTGGCAACATCACATCCCCTAGTCTCATGTTTCTGTCACTCAAGCTAGACATCAGGGGGCATGAACCCAGAATCCTGCATAACGCTCCCTCTTGGAGTTACAATCTACTACAATCTATTACAATAGAAAGCAACGAAGAACATGCATGAATCACTAAAGAACATAATATAAAAGGATAATCAAATATATAACTCATAACAATCTGAACATAATCTCATAATCCATCATCCCAACAATCCGAGCATAGCAATAGCAGGAAAATTACATAGATGCCTTGATCATGCAGGGCAGCTCACAAGGGCTAATCATGGAAGCACAAGATTGGAGAGAAGACATCACATAGCTACTGGTCATGGACTAATGGTACAAGGAAGACTACTCACAACACGTCCGGGAAGCGTCCATGGCGGTGTAGAAGCTCCCGGAGGTCAATCCTCCCTCCGACAGGGTGCCAGGAAGAGGTCTCCTGACGCTCCCGATCTCGGAAGCGCTACGGCGGCGGAACGATGGAGAAATTCGCGATTCTGGATGCGATGGAAGGGTTTCCTCACAGAGGAGTAAATATAGGCCAAAGGAGGGCGTTAGAAGAGGTGGGCGCGACCAGGGGCCAGGCCGCGCCGGGTGGTCGCCTGGGTGCCCCTGGCCCCCCTCTGGCCCATCTTCGTTGATCCGGAAGCTTCCATTACGCTGATTTATATATATTTTTCTATGGATTTTTGGGGCTCCAGAAAATTGGGCAAAAGCTCATGCAAAAAAGACATCAGCAGACAGAAACTGGCACTGGGTGCACTGAGTTAGTAGGTTAGTCCAAATATGTGTAAAAAGATATAAAAGTGTAGCAAAACATATAACAATGTCACCCAAAAGATCATGGAACAAGCAGAAATTATAGATACGTTTGGGACGTATCAGCGTCTGTGTTGTTTCTGTTAAAATAGGAGATCATTGTTATCATGTCTTATGTGATGTGGGTGCTAGTGTGAGTGCAATTCCCTTTACCGTATACCAAGAAATTATAAATGATATTGCACCAGGCGAATTAGAAGAAATTGATGTTACCATCAAGCTTGCTAATAGAGATACTATTGCACCAATTGGGATTGTTAGAGATGTTGAGGTCTTGTGTGGGAAAATAAAGTATCCTACTGATTTTCTTGTTCTTGGTTCCCACAAGATGATTTATTTCCCATTATATTCGGCATACCGTTCTTGAATACTATTAATGCTAAGATTCATTGTGAAAAATAAACGGTTACTGTAAGTTTTGGGGATGCATCTCATGAGTTCAATTTCTCTAAATTTCGTAGACAACCCCATGACAAAGAATTGCCTAGTAAAGATGAAATTATTGGTTTCGCTTCTATCGCTGTGCCTCCTAACGATCCCTTAGAACAATATTTGTTAGACCATGAAAATGATATGTATATGAATGAAAGGAATGAAATAGATAATATTTTCTTTGATGAGCAGCCTATTCTGAAACACAACCTGCATGTTGAAATACTCGGGGATCCCCCTCGACCTAAGGGTGATCCCGTGTTTGATCTTAAACAATTACCTCATACTTTGAAGTATGCTTATCTTGATGAAAAGGAGATATATCCTGTTATTATTAGTTCTAACCTTTGAGAGCATGAAGAAAAGAGATTATTGAAAACTCTGAGGAAGCACCGTGCCGCTATTGGATATACTCTTGATGATCTTAAGGGCATTAGTCCCACTCTATGTCAGCACAAAATCAATATGGAGCCTGATGTTAAACCAGTTGTTGATCACCAATGACGATTAAATCCTAAAATGAAGGAAGTGGTAAGAAATGAAATATTAAAGCTTTTGGGGGCACGTATAATTTATCCTATTGCTGATAGTAGATGGGTTAGTCCTGTTCATTGTGTCCCTAAAAAGGGAGGTATTACCGTTGTTCCTAATGATAAAGATGAATTGATCCCGCAAAGCATTGTTACAGGATATAGAATGGTAATTGATTTCAGGAAATTAAATAAGGCTACTAGGAAAGATTATTATCCGCTACCTTCTATTGATAAAATGCTAGAAAGATTATCCAAACATACACATTTTTTGCTTTCTAGATGGTTACTCTGGCTTCTCTCAAATACCTGTATCAAAAGAGGATCAAGAGAAGACCACTTTTACTTGCCCTTTTGGTACCTTTGCTTATAGACGTATGCCTTTTGGTTTATGCAATGCACCTGCTACCTTTCAAAGTTCTATGATGGCTATATTCTCTGACTTCTGTGAAAAGATTGTTGATGTTTTGATGGATGATTTTTCCATTTGCGGAACTTCTTTTGATGATTGCTTGAGCAACCTTGATCGAGTTATGTAGATATGTGAAGAAACTAATCTTGTCTTGAATTGGGAGAAGTGCCACTTTATGGTTAATGAAGGCATCGTTTTGGTACACAAAATCTCCGAAATAGGTATTGAAGTTGACAAAGCTAAAGTTGTTGCTATTGAAAAAATGTCGTGTCCAACCTATATTAAACGTATAAAAAGTTTCCTTGGTCATGCTGGTTTCTATAGGAGATTTATTAAAGACTTATCTAAAATTTCTAAGCCTCTCACTAATCTTTTGCAAAAGGATGCTCCATTCGTTTTTATGATGATTGTCTAGAAGCATTTGAAATTCTTAAAAAGTCTTGATCACTTCACGTGTTGTTCAACCACCTGATTGGAACCTACCCTTTGAAATTATGTGTGATGCTAGTGATTATGTTGTTGGTGTTGTTCTAGGGCAAAGAGTTGATAAGAAATTAAGTGGCATCCATTATGCTAGTACAACTCTAGAGAGTGCTCAAAGCAACTACGCTACCACCGAAAAAGAATTTTTAGCAGTTGTGTTTGCTTGCGATAAGTTTAGACCTTATATTGTTGATTCCAAGGTTATGTTTGCTTGCGATAAGTTTAGACCTTATATTGTTAATTCCAAAGTACCATTCACACCGATCACGCTGCTATTAAGTACCTTATGGAAAAGAAAGATGCAAAACCTATACTTATTAGATAGGTCCTTCTGCTGCAAGAATTTGATCTGCATATTATTGATAGAAAGGGCGTCGATAACCCCGTAGCAGATAACTTGTATAGATTAGAGAATGTTCTTGATGACCCACTACCTATTTATGATAGCTTCCCTGATGAACAATTAGCTGTCATAAATGCTTCACGCAATGCTCCTTGGTATGCTGATTATGCTAACTACATTGTTGCTAAATTTATACCACCTAGCTTCACATACCAACAAAAGAAAAAGTTCTTCTATGATTTAATACATTACTTTTGGGACGATCCACACCTTTATAAAGAAGGAGTAGATGGTATTATTAGACGTTGTGTACCTGAGCATGAATAGGGACAGAGCCTACACAAGTGTCACTCCGAGTCCTACGGAGGACACCACGGTGGAGATAGAACTGTACACAAAGTATTACAATCTGGTTTTTATTGGCCTACTCTTTTCAAGGATGCTCATAAGTTTGTCTTGTCTTGTGATGAATGTCAAAGAATTGGTAATATTAGTAGACGTCAGGAAATGCCTATGAATTACTCTCTAGTTATTGAACCATTTGATGTTTTGCGTTTTGATTATATGGGACCCTTTCCAAAATCCAACGGATATACTCATATTCTAGTTGTTGTTGATTATGTTACTAAGTGCGTAGAAGCTATTCCAAATAGTAGTGCTGATCATAACACTTAAATTAAAATGCTGAAAGAAGTTATTTTCCCTAGATTTGGAGTCCCTAGATATTTAATGACTGATGGTCGTTCACACTTTATTCATGGTGCTTTCCGTAAATTGCTTGCTAGGTATGATGCTAATCATAGAATTGCATCTCCTTATCATCCTCAGTCTAGTGGGCAAGTAGAATTGAGCAATAGAGAAATTAATTTGATCTTGCAAGAGACCGTGAATAGATCTAGAAACAATTGGTCTAAGAAACTTGACAATGCATTCTGGGCTTATAAAACTGCTTACAAAAACCCTATGGGTATGTATCCGTGTAAAATGGTTCATAGCAAAGGATATCACTTACCTCTAGAGCTAGAACATAAATCTTATTGGGCAATTAAAGAGCTTAACTATGACTTCAAACTTGCTCATGAAAAGAGGATATTTGACATTAGCTCACCTGATGAATGGAGAACCCAGACCTATGAGGAAGCTAAGTTGTTTAAAGAAAAGGTTAATAGATGGCATGATAGAAGCATACAAAAGTGTGAATTCGAAGTAGGTGATCATGTCTTGCTATACAACTCTCGTTTAAGATTTTTTGCAGGAAAACTTCTCTCTAAATGGGAAGGGCCTTACATTATCGAGGAAGTATATCATTCCGGTGCCATCAAGATCAACAACGCCCAAGGCACAAATCCGAAGGTGATAAATGGGCAAAGAATCAAACATTATATCTTAGGTACTCCCATAAATGTTGAAGCTAATATTATCAATACAATAACTTCGAAAGAGTACATTACGGAGACCTATCAGAATGTCTTGGATCCCGGAAAGGAATAGGTATGTGCTATGGTAAGCAAACTGATTCCAAAACATTTTCAATGGCAATTTTTACGAGTTTTGGAATATTTAAAAAATTAAGAAAATTTAAAGCAGTCTGAAGCATGCACGAGGAGGCGACAAGCCATGAGGGCGCGGCCTACCCCCTGGGCATGCCCTGCAGGCTTGTGGCCACCCCATGCACCGTCTGGACTCTATTTTCCTGTGGAATATTCCTTCGGGTCGACAAAAAATCATTATATAATCTCCTAAAGGTTTTGACCTCCGTATCACTACAATATCTCCTATTTTCGTTTCGAGCTGTTTCTGTAACAGATTTAGACCAACATGATGTCTTCAAGTTCTCTAAAGGACAAGTACTTTGAGAGGTAATCAACCCCTACCTTGCAGAGGTGTTGCAACACCCATAAACCATTGAGATGCATTGGGGGGTGCTGCACATCCGTGATGTTGAGGGGCCAAAGAAGACCAGACGTGGAGACAAGGCTCAAAGCAATGGAGCAACATGTCGTCAAGTGCCAAGGGATGGTTGATGGGGTTATAGTCCCAGGGTAGGGTCATAGGTCTGCCCTATAGGTCCTGCCCAAGGACTACCCTTCATAGAGGACAAGGCCCTTAGATAGTTCCGACTGAACTAAGGACGCCCCCATCATCCAGTCAGCGACGATCCACTCGGAGCATATCTAACGTACCGACTGGAATTCACTCTGTACGTCGTAACCTCCCAGGAGGACAACGGTCATACGTTTTCATACACCATAACTAGCATTTAAGGCTTACGTTACCAGTAATGCCAGCTTTTACTCGCCACTACTCCACCCCTGTCCACCGGGCCATTATGAAGGGCAGCGCACTCTATATAATCCGCCCTTCACCACTGGTACATGGGTTGGCACTTGCTGTAATCCCTTTATTCACTCGACACAAAGCTCCCAAGAGCACTGAGACGTAGGGCATTTACCTCCACCGTAGAGGGGCCTGAACTCATACATCCTCGCCGTAGCTAAGGCTCTGCCCATATACTTTCGTACCCCGTACTTCTATTGTCAGACTTATACCCACGACAGTTGGCGCCCACCGTGGGGCAGGCGTCTAATCCACTTCCGGCGAGTTTGCGATTTCATCTTTTCGTCATGTCATCCGGCGAAGATCTGTGCATGGGTCATGAGATCCTCTTCGGTGCACTCTCCTTCATCGTCGATGATTCGGCATGGCTTCAGGATGCGCCCCTCGACATCGAGACGCTTCTGAGTCGCGGACCTACGCACTTCCATGCCAGTTCCTGCGGTGTTCTTCTTCTCCAGCCATCGACCCCGGTTTCGATCTTCACCCCCGTCACGCGCCGCAACAAGCGATCCGGTCGTTCGCGACTCCTGCATTGGATGCGACACGCCCTAGCGCGACAAAACATGTCCTATCAAGTGGCGGTGCTCGAATCGGTTGTGGTCCCACGGTCATCCCAGTGCTTGGAGTCAGTTCCGACTGAACTACCTTCCGAGTATCTTGGTCACGGGCCTGCAGCCGAAGTACTCATGGCCAATTCCCACGAAAGTCCCTGCGAGACTGGTCGGAACAAGCATGAGATTGGAGAATCATCCGACGCTCGTCGTCAGCACCCTCGTTCTTCCAGTCAACGCACTCGCCAGAGCAACGTCGAGGTGTTCCACACACCCATCCTCAACTTGGCTGCAGCTGCGAGGATCACTGATTCTCTCCAGCCGACTGATTCGGAGGCTGGTAGAGGAATCGAGCAGATCCGTGCCTTGTTACATATGGCGCAACAGCAAAACTCGATGGTCTCCTAGTCGCACAACAAGATCCACAATAGTTCTGTTCAAGTGAACACACATCGGTCGGTTTTCAGTCCCGACTCTCACTAGCAACGCAGAGGGGGAAGCCGTTCCAGGGACCCGAGTCAGAATCCGCTTTACATTCGGTCTCATCCCGAAGATCGTCGCCGTTCGCGTACTCCTCCGCGGAGTGGGCCTTACGGACCCCGGTATTACGATGATCGTCGTTCAGGCGGTGGCGCGCATGATCAAAGGCCTGATGCAAGTGGTTATATCACTCAGAAGAAGGTTGATAGAAGTCGAGCCCACCGTGATGGTCACGATAGAGATCATCCGAGTGGAAGCATGTGACAGCCCGAGACCGACGTTCCAGAAGATTCCCCTCTCTTTCCGTTTTCATCGTGTGTCTATTTTTATTTGTCGCATCATCATCGCATCATGCGCATCATCTGCATTGCATCGGCATCTCCGTTGCCGCCCGTTTTCAAAACTTGCATCCGTTGTTAGTTGCCGGTTCGCGTCGTTGTCCGTTCTGAGCCCGACCGCACTCGCACGCGCCCACGGCATCGTCAAACCCTGTTTTAAAAGTGTGCGTAAAACTTTCTCTGATCAGGTTGAGATTTGACATGCGGTCTTATTTTAATATAGGTAGGCCGCCTGTCAAATTTCATCGCGGTCGGAGTCCGTCTGGTACCCGAACGGTTGACCGTAGCGGCACCGTATCCGGTCTACCGTCGGACGTCTTTCGGTGTGTTATAACTCGTTGCCGGGTCGCCCGTTTTCCCTCTCATCTTCGCCTAGACCCTCTGCACAGTGCGTCGACCCTACGCGCGGCCCAGTCCGAAAACCTCCCGAAACCCGAACCGGGCGGTCGTGACCGTTGGGTCCGGATCAACCCCTTTTACCCTAAACCATCATCGGTTTGTCAATTGAACTCCCTGACCTAATAATCTCGACCGTTCGATTTTAATCAAAGGGTTGAGATAGACCTAAGCTTAGCCCACTTAATTATTTAAGCATCCAACCCTAGAACCTAGCGGTCTGTCCCATCCAATCCTCCTCGCGCCGCCACCCACCTCCTTTGTATCCGTGCCCGACCAATCCCCGCAGTCTCTGGCCTCCTGCTCGATCCTGAATGGATCGAGGCATCCATCTCCCTGGTTCCATGGACGACCACAAGGAGATCGAGTCCCACGACCTTCTCTGTTTCTCCCCTAGCGCGAGCAGGCAAGCTCCTCTGCCCGAGCCGGCGACCAACGGCAGCAGCTCCCGCTGCACCCTGCTACCCCGGCCTCTAGCGCGACCGCTGCCTCGACCTCCCAGCACCGCAAGGCCCATGTCCTTCTTCTCTTCCCTGTCTCACTTGTTCTCTCTCTCACACATTTCTTTCTCGCTGTTGGATGTGCGCAGGAGCTGCCCTGCCATGGCCGTGCCCAGCGCGAGATTTAGTCGCCGCCGTAGCTCCTGGGAGGCGTGTGATGACGGGAATCGGTCCCTGCAGACCTGACCCAGCCCGATCCGGTGATCCGTGGCCCGATCCGACGATCTCCGTCGGCGTGCCCCCGTCTTCCTCCTGTTGTGCGTTGACCTGCAGGAGCTCCCCATCCCGCGCGCCTGCTGGCCTTGGACGTGTCCAACACACGCAGAGGAGCCGCACGAGCAGCTTCTGCTCCTCACCCGTGCCCGATCCATGGAGAGGAGCTCCCATGCGTCTCCGCGTCGACCTTGCCGCCAAGCCCAGTGCGCCCCTGCTTCCTTCCCCTCGTTGTGCTCTCCCTCTCTCCCCTGTCCCTCACCTCTCTTCCTCTTCTCTTTTCTTCTTCAGGTACAACCAAGTCACCATCGACCAGGATCTCCGAGTACGTGCCGCCCCAAGCCACCTCGTTGCCGGGAATGGAACCCCCGGTACCGAAGCTTTTGAACCCCGCCATTTTTCGTGCCGCCGGACCTCATCCCCAGGCCGATTCCGCCATGGCATCCTCTGCATCCCGACCTGCAACAAAGGTGTTCATGTTCAGTTTCGTCAGGTTCGCGACATGGTCTGGTCTTGTAGCACACCACCCGTATTTCAGCGTAGTTCCTTCATAGTCCAACTGGTTAGAGTGGCAATCTGCTTCCCAGAGATCTGGGGTTCGAATCCCAGGTGTGGCAATTTATTTTTGCCTATTTCCGTTGATGTGCCTGTAGAGGTACTACTTCTTCTGGCGAGTATCCTGTGAAATATCAAAACGGGGTGCCAGCCGAGTTGGTTAGCGCAATAGTGCTACCTCGTCCTGGAGGTCCAGGGATCAAATCACCATGACTGCATTTATTTTCGTTTTCATAGTTTAAAGTAGTGCATCTGTTTTATGTTCAGCCTTGCCCCTTTGAAATCACTAGCATCTGCATGTCATCTTGGTTCCCCTGTCAATCCACATGCAGGAGGTCCTGGGGTCAAATCCCATAGAGGCCGAATTATTATGTTTCTGTTTTTTTTTTCTTTTCCTTTTCTTCTTGTAGTTTTTTGCTAGTTGCAGATACCCCATAATCTGCCTCCGGCACATGGGGAACCCGGTAATCGGGATCACCCCATCATTTTGTTTGAAATGATATGCACACCTCCAATTCATTGCACCGGTATCTCGTCGAGCTATCAGTACCGGAACGTGTTGTGACTGTCATTGCATGCGTGATGCATCCTTGGCATACAATCTTGTGTTGCTCGTATCTTTTAGTTCGTAACTCCGTTGAAATTGGTCCATATATGTAAATGGACTAGTATGACGTGTAGTTTCACGTGCTCCACTTTGTTTCGCTGTTTAACAAACTTAAAATGTGATTAGGACAAATCTGGACAGAATTAGAATTTAACGCGTGGGGTCATTTCGGAGATGCTATATGTCGTTTCCGGCCTCATTTAAAATGCCTAGATAGGTAGTTTAATTTGTGCTTCACCCCGTGCCATGCTAACAACATTTTAATATTGCCGTGTAAATAAACGGGAGTGAACTAATAATTAAATGTGGAGTTTCGTCGATATGCAACTCGTTGCATATCGAGCTTCACTTAATGTGTAGTGTTTGATTGATTGTGATTGTCATGCCTTGCATTAGACCTTTCATGCATCATATGTGTCTTGCATCGTCTGGTGATTGTCGTGTGTTGATGCTTGTTTCCGGTTTCCTCCGTCTCGATAGAGTTCCGCAAGCGTGTCGGATGTGAGGACCGTTCGACTACGTCGGTTCGTCTACTTCACGGAGGCATACTTCTTCCAAGCGGGATCTCAGGCAAGATGATCATTTCCCCATATACCATTACTATCATTGCCATGCTAGTTTATCGCTTCTATCGTTTATGTCTCGTTGCCTACCACCTGTTAAATTCAGCCTCTCAACAATGTCATGAAAACATTCAACCTGTTCAACCTAGCAAACCACTGATTGGCTATGTTACTGCTTGCTTTACCCTGTGTAGCGTTGCTAGTTGCAGGTGCAGTTGCTTCCATGTGATTACATGGGTTACTTGTATAGCACCATATTAAATGTTATATAATTTAATGCACCTATATACTTGGTAAAAGGTGGAAGGCTCGGCCTTTCTAGCCTGGTGTTTTGTTCCACCTTTGCCCCCTTTAGTTACCGGCTACCGGTGTTATGTTCCATAAATGAGCGCTCCTAACACGATCGGGGTTGTTATGGGGACCCCCTTGATAATTCGTTTTAGATTAAAGCTGGTCTGGCAAGGCCCAACTTTGGTACTACATTTGCCTAATAACCTAATAATAATGCATAGGGACCCGCCGGCACCCGCGGACTATTTTAATCAACCCCCGGGCCAGTGCTCCTCATGAGTGTTGGTCCAAAACAGAGCAGCTTATTAACGCTACCCGGGGCAACTCGGCATTTGGCGTGGTAACCATAGCTCATCCGTCGTGTCCTGAGAACGAGGTACGCGACTCCTATTGGGATCGTCGACACGTCGGGCGGCCTTGCTGGATTAGTTTTACCTTTGACGAGATATCTTGTGCATCGGGATTCCGGTGATGCTTTGGGTAATCTCAGAGTTGAGGTTTTCTACTAGGGAATCCGACGAGATCGCGAGCTTCGTGATTGAGGATTTCTATGCGGCTTGTGGTAATTTGTGATGGACTAGTTGGAGCACCCCTGCAGGGTTAAATCTTTCGGAAAGCCGTGCCCGCGGTTATGTGGCAACGTGGAAACTTTGTTTAACACTGGTTCTAGATAACTTGAAGTTAATTAATTAAAATATGCCAACCGTGTGCGTAACCGTGACTGTCTCTTTCGTGAGTTCCTTCTCCGATCGAGGACACGGTGGGGTTATGTCTGACGTAGGTAGGTGTTCAGGATCATTCTCTTGATCAACCGTAGTTCACGTCCGTTATGCGTAGTTCATTCCCCCCTTTATTCTTGTACTCGTAAGTTTAGCCACCAAATATATGCTTAGCCGCTGCCGCAACCTCACCACTTAACCATACCTCACCCATTAAGCTTTGCTAGTCTTGATACCTTTGGAAATGAGATTGCTGAGTCCCCTGTGGCTCACAGATTACTACAACACCAGTTGCAGGTACAGGTAAAGGGTACTTGACGCGAGCGCGTTGATTGTTCATTTGGAGTTGCTTCTTCTTCTTCTTCTTCATCGGTCTAGGGTGGGTTCCAGGCCGGCAGCCTGGGATAGCAAGGATGGACGTCGTTCTTCTTTTGTCGTTTGTTTTCGTCCGTAGTCGGACCCTGCTCTTACTCATGATGAATATGTAATGTACTGAGGTGACTCTGATGTAGCTTGTGGCGAGTGTAAGCCAATTCTATATATCTCTTCTTTTCAGTACATGTACTTGTAACGATATCCATTCTTGCGACACGACGAGATGCGCTTCTATCGCTGACGAGGCCCTCGTGCCAAATTGAGGATAGGGTCGCATCTTGGGCGTGACAAGTTGGTATCAGAGCAAGGACCGACCTAGGAGCCCCCTTGATTGATCGAACTTGGCCGAGTCGAGTCTAGTGAAAAACTATTTGAGTCTAGTTATATATCGGAGAGTAGGACTCTTTTTTCTCCTCTTCTATGCTCTGGTGAGGAATCTTGACGTAATAATTTATTCTACTCCTCTTCTCACTCAAAATTTTTTTAGGATCACGCGGATATTCTTGGGATCTATATGATGCCGATGTGACGGAGTTCTGTCTTGGTGCCTCCTGTCTGACTTGATTTCCTTCCGGGGAGTTGAGCTCCAGGGGATTCTTGAGCACATCGTTATCATTCAGATTTCTTGGTATCTAAGAACGAAGGATGTTCGTAATTGCTTCAATACTAGTAGTGGCGAGATAACCCCGATGTCCCCAGTACTGGTGCAGATTGTTCGGGAGTACTGCCATACTTTGTATCGTTGTGATCACGAGTGTCTCTTGTAGATGAAGGTCCGAGATTCTGGTCGTGTGTTGACGGATGTGATACAAGTGACGGGTTAGTATAGGAGTTGTGTGTTATTACTCCTTGTATCCGTGTACCAGATTGCATGACCAGATATTTCGGGAATTCATAGGTGGGAATTCAAGTAGTTGCTTATAGGACAATCTTCCAACAAATGCATGATGTTAGGTTGGGGTTCGACATCTAGTGGATTCGTTTGTTCACGGTCGACTTACAGAGGTACACGTTGTGTCTTAAAGAGTCCTTGTAGCTTGCTATGACTCGGGGACGCTTCGTATGTCAGGTGCACTGCCTTGCACATGATGGCTTCTGCAAATCGTGCCCGTGCGATCCTGTCCACGAAAATATCGGACGAAATCTTTCTCATGAGTTTGTTCTGGCTAATTGCAAGCCGCACCCTTTGTTTTGTTGAATATGGTAATTCAAGTTGCTTCGATGTCAAGTAGTGATTTTAGATCTTTCCTAATCTGTGTTCTCATATTTTTATGGGAATGCAAATTCTTTGCTTAATCAGATCGTCGTATCAATTCCATTCAACCGGTGTGTTTCTCTCCAAGTGGATTCAATCCTTTCCAATTTTTGCAAGATCGTTCTCTTTTCATCCGGAGTTCGTCTCTTCTGTCCCAAGTCGTCTCTATTTTTCCCCGCCCTCCCGCCCTCTTTCTTCGGTGATTGGACTTCATCCAAGCGCATTCATTTCATTGTGTTTCCGCTATCCCTTCTTCCTTTCGTAGCTGGGGATTCATTGTGTAGATTCTCAACAGTTTCGTGTCATATTTGTTCATTCTTGTCATCCTTATCGGTGAATTTAATTCAGCTATCCGTGTTCATCATATCCTTTTTATCCTTGTAATTCTTTCCTATGTTGGAGATTCTTTCAGCCTATCTTGGTTATTCATTCCTCTCTTTTCTTCCGAGGTGCTGAGGATATCTCTGAGTTTCGAGTTTTCAATTCTTTTATTTATTTCGAGGTTCTCAACCTCATCTTGTTTTCATTTGTACCGGTGCAATATCTCTCGTCTAGTAATCTTTTCTAACGGTGGTTTCTTTGAGTGGGCCCATAACCCACAGGTTCTTTCCCGGGATCTCACCTGGCTCTTTTATTCTTTTCCGGAGATCTTTAAATCTTTTCAACTATGACGCAAGTATGATTTTCATTAGTCATATTCCTTCTTCTAGATCAATTAGAAGTAATTCTCTTATTTGGCTCAACCTTTCATTCTTCGCTATTCCGGAGTGTCTCCGAATTCTTGGTGTTGTTTTCGTCATCATTCTCACCTTGCAATCCGAAGGAGTGTTTCTCTCAATATTGGTCCGTTCTCTTGGAGATTAATCATTTCAGCTTGGTGCAATCATCTTAATTGTTCCAATCATGAGTAATCCCTTTTCTTGCTATCCGGTGCATTTGTGAGTTTTTTTTATTTCTTGTTCCTCCGAAGGCCATCATTTCAGAAGATTCTTCGTTCTCAGCTTTCAGCTTTCATCCTCAATTCTTCTAGATTGTTGCCTCTTCGTTCGTCTCTCAATTATTCCGGTGCCTTATTCAAGTTTTCTCTCAGGTGGCTTATGATCTCATCATTCTCATGTATCTCCATTGATTCTTGGTTTTCTCGTTCAATTGTGAATTCTTACCGGTGCTTCCTTTAATTTTGCTTCAAGTGGTGTTTTTCCTCTCTGTCTCTTCAAGATCATTTCAAGAAGAATAAGTGGTACACTAGATCCGTTGCTTGTCATCAATTAAACTTGATGAAGGATAAGCATAACATAATTCTTATTCTTGTTCTTCCTTCTTCCAAGAGATTTAAATTCTTCTTCCGGAGTGGCTGTTGGTATCAATTTCTTTTCTCAAGTGTTCTTATCTTTCTTTTCCGGAGTTCCAAGTTCCTTTAAGTATCTCTTTGTGAGGCTTCATCTAAATCTTCGCAAGGTCATAATCTTATTCTTTTCTACCTTGTTATCTTTGCATCATTCATTCGTATACGGAGGTCCTTCATGGTGATTCATCAAGGTTTCAATCCATTCTCAAGTGTTCTTCAAGATTCTTGTTGGAGAACCTCAAGTATCCTTTCTCTTGCATTTATATGTGCAATTGTTCTTCCTTTATCCTTTGAAGTGGTATTATAGCCTTCTTGTTAGTGTAGGAGTCTCGAAGAGATTTTATTTCAAGAGTGAGATAATTAAACCCACCAATTCTATGTTCATGAGATATTTTCAACCCATGATTTCTTCATTGAGCTATCTTGGTTTGGACTTCACCTAAAGCTTTTCCTATGGATTGTTGCTATCTTGGTGCTTGTCATTAATCCCAGTTCTCAATGCACCCTCTTGGTGTAAGAAGTTTCGATATCCTTGCTTTCTTCTATCCTTGGCTCTTCTAGTGGTTGGTGGTCACCTCATATTGGCTGAGATGATTTTCATAAGCCCACTACTATCTTGTTCTTCTTTGTTGTTAGTTTTCCAACTACTAAGTCAATTCTCTTATTCCGGAGGCATGGTGATGTTGCTCTTTTGGGTCTATCTTGTTGTTCTATCAAGATCATGGTGTTCCCTTGCTCTATTTAGTTGTTGGTTGTGTATATTGTCTATTTCTTCCACCTTTTCGAAAAAAAATTGTCCCATTTTCCTACCGAAGTGCTGCCGAAATTTTCCGTGAATTCTTGCTTCTTTCTCATATCACTCCTCATCGCCTTGCAACCTTCAAGGATCGTTGGTTTCACTCGTTTGTCAAAGAAGCGACTAAGTTTACCTCTTGTTCTTTCTCATCCTCTCCCCCTCTCATTCTTGGATCTCGGGGCGAGATCCTCTTGTAGTGTAGGAGAGTTGTGACAGCCCGAGACCGACGTTCCAGAAGATTCCCCTCTCTTTCCGTTTTCGTCGTGTGTCTATTTTTATTTGTCGCATCATCATCGCATCATGCGCATCATCTGCATTGCATCGGCATCTCCGTTGCCGCCCGTTTTCAAAACTTGCATCCGTTGTTAGTTGCCGGTTCGCGTCGTTGTCCGTTCTGAGCCCGACCGCACTCGCACGCGCCCGCGGCATCGTCAAACCCTGTTTTAAAAGTGTGCGTAAAACTTTCTCTGATCAGGTTGAGATTTGACATGCGGTCTTATTTTAATATAGGTAGGCCGCCTGTCAAATTTCATCGCGGTCGGAGTCCGTCTGGTACCCGAACGGTTGACCGTAGCGGCACCGTATCCGGTCTACCGTCGGACGTCTTTCGGTGTGTTATAACTCGTTGCCGGGTCGCCCGTTTTCCCTCTCATCTTCGCCTAGACCCTTTGCACAGTGCGTCGACCCTACGCGCGGCCCAGTCCGAAAACCTCCCGAAACCCGAACCGGGCGGTCGTGACCGTTGGGTCCGGATCAACCCCGTTTTACCCTAAACCATCATCGGTTTGTCAATTGAACTCCCTGACCTAATAATCTCGACCGTTCGATTTTAATCAAAGGGTTGAGATAGACCTAAGCTTAGCCCACTTAATTATTTAAGCATCCAACCCTAGAACCTAGCGGTCTGTCCCATCCAATCCTCCTCGTGCCGCCACCCACCTCCTTTGTATCCGTGCCCGACCAATCCCCGCAGTATCTGGCCTCTTGCTCGATCCCGAATGGATCGAGGCATCCATCTCCCTGGTTCCATGGACGACCACAAGGAGATCGAGTCCCACGACCTTCTCTGTTTCTCCCCTAGCGCGAGCAGGCAAGCTCCTCTGCCCGAGCCGGCGACCAACGGCAGCAGCTCCCGCTGCACCCTGCTACCCCGGCCTCTAGCGCGACCGCTGCCTCGACCTCCCAGCACCGCAAGGCCCATGTCCTTCTTCTCTTCCCTGTCTCACTTGTTCTCTCTCTCACACATTTCTTTCTCGCTGTTGGATGTGCGCAGGAGCTGCCCTGCCATGGCCGTGCCCAGCGCGAGATTTAGTCGCCGCCGAAGCTCCTGGGAGGCGTGTGATGACGGGAATCGGTCCCTGCAGACCTGACCCAGCCCGATCCGGTGATCCGTGGCCCGATCCGACGATCTCCGTCGGCGTGCCCCCGTCTTCCTCTTGTTGTGCGTTGACCTGCAGGAGCTCCCCATCCCGCGCGCCTGCTGGCCTTGGACGTGTCCAACACACGCAGAGGAGCCGCACGAGCAGCTTCTGCTCCTCACCCGTGCCCGATCCATGGAGAGGAGCTCCCATGCGTCTCCGCGTCGACCTTGCCGCCAAGCCCAGTGCGCCCCTGCTTCCTTCCCCTCGTTGTGCTCTCCCTCTCTCCCCTGTCCCTCACCTCTCTTCCTCTTCTCTTTTCTTCTTCAGGTACAGCCAAGTCACCATCGACCAGGATCTCCGAGTACGTGCCGCCCCAAGCCACCTCGTTGCCGGGAATGGAACCCCCGGTATCGAAGCTTTTGAACCCCGCCATTTTTCGTGCCGCCGGACCTCATCCCCAGGCCGATTCCGCCATGGCATCCTCTGCATCCCGACCTGCAACAAAGGTGTTCATGTTCAGTTTCGTCAGGTTCGCGACATGGTCTGGTCTTGTAGCACACCACCCGTATTTCAGCGTAGTTCCTTCATAGTCCAACTGGTTAGAGTGGCAATCTGCTTCCCAGAGATCTGGGGTTCGAATCCCAGGTGTGGCAATTTATTTTTGCCTATTTCCGTTGATGTGCCTGTAGAGGTACTACTTCTTCTGGCGAGTATCCTGTGAAATATCAAAACGGGGTGCCAGCCGAGTTGGTTAGCGCAATAGTGCTACCTCGTCCTGGAGGTCCAGGGATCAAATCACCATGACTGCATTTATTTTCGTTTTCATAGTTTAAAGTAGTGCATCTGTTTTATGTTCAGCCTTGCCCCTTTGAAATCACTAGCATCTGCATGTCATCTTGGTTCCCCTGTCAATCCACATGCAGGAGGTCCTGGGGTCAAATCCCATAGAGGCCGAATTATTATGTTTCTGTTTTTTTTTTCTTTTCCTTTTCTTCTTGTAGTTTTTTGCTAGTTGCAGATACCCCATAATCTGCCTCCGGCACATGGGGAACCCGGTAATCGGGATCACCCCATCATTTTGTTTGAAATGATATGCACACCTCCAATTCATTGCACCGGTATCTCGTCGAGCTATCAGTACCGGAACGTGTTGTGACTGTCATTGCATGCGTGATGCATCCTTGGCATACAATCTTGTGTTGCTCGTATCTTTTAGTTCGTAACTCCGTTGAAATTGGTCCATATATGTAAATGGACTAGTATGACGTGTAGTTTCACGTGCTCCACTTTGTTTCGCTGTTTAACAAACTTAAAATGTGATTAGGACAAATCTGGACAGAATTAGAATTTAACGCGTGGGGTCATTTCGGAGATGCTATATGTCGTTTCCGGCCTCATTTAAAATGCCTAGATAGGTAGTTTAATTTGTGCTTCACCCCGTGCCATGCTAACAACATTTTCATATTGCCGTGTAAATAAACGAGAGTGAACTAATAATTAAATGTGGAGTTTCGTCGATATGCAACTCGTTGCATATCGAGCTTCACTTAATGTGTAGTGTTTGATTGATTGTGATTGTCATGCCTTGCATTAGACCTTTCATGCATCATATGTGTCTTGCATCGTGTGGTGATTGTCGTGTGTTGATGCCTGTTTCCGGTTTCCTCCATCTCGATAGAGTTCCGCAAGCGTGTCGGATGTGAGGACCGTTCGACTACGTCGGTTCGTCTACTTCACGGAGGCATACTTCTTCCAAGCGGGATCTCAGGCAAGATGATCATTTCCCCAGATACCATTACTATCATTGCCATGCTAGTTTATCGCTTCTATCGTTTATGTCTCGTTGCCTACCACCTGTTAAATTCAGCCTCTCAACAATGTCATGAAAACATTCAACCTGTTCAACCTAGCAAACCACTGATTGGCTATGTTACTGCTTGCTTTACCCTGTGTAGCGTTGCTAGTTGCAGGTGCAGTTGCTTCCATGTGATTACATGGGTTACTTGTATAGCACCATATTAAATGTTATATAATTTAATGCACCTATATACTTGGTAAAAGGTGGAAGGCTCGGCCTTTCTAGCCTGGTGTTTTGTTCCACCTTTGCCCCCTTTAGTTACCGGCTACCGGTGTTATGTTCCATAAATGAGCGCTCCTAACACGATCGGGGTTGTTATGGGGAACCCCTTGATAATTCGTTTTAGATTAAAGCTGGTCTGGCAAGGCCCAACTTTGGTACTACATTTGCCTAATAACCTAATAATAATGCATAGGGACCCGCCGGCACCCGCGGACTATTTTAATCAACCCCCGGGCCAGTGCTCCTCATGAGTGTTGGTCCAAAACAGAGCAGCTTATTAACGCTACCCGGGGCAACTCGGCGTTTGGCGTGGTAACCATAGCTCATCCGTCGTGTCCTGAGAACGAGGTACGCGACTCCTATCGGGATCGTCGACACGTCGGGCGGCCTTGCTGGATTAGTTTTACCTTTGACGAGATATCTTGTGCATCGGGATTCCGGTGATGCTTTGGGTAATCTCAGAGTTGAGGTTTTCTACTAGGGAATCCGACGAGATCGCGAGCTTCGTGATTGAGGATTTCTATGCGGCTTGTGGTAATTTGTGATGGACTAGTTGGAGCACCCCTGCAGGGTTAAATCTTTCGGAAAGCCGTGCCCGCGGTTATGTGGCAACGTGGAAACTTTGTTTAACACTGGTTCTAGATAACTTGAAGTTAATTAATTAAAATATGCCAACCGTGTGCGTAACCATGACTGTCTCTTTCGTGAGTTCCTTCTCCGATCGAGGACACGGTGGGGTTATGTCTGACGTAGGTAGGTGTTCAGGATCATTCTCTTGATCAACCGTAGTTCACGTCCGTTATGCGTAGTTCATTCCCCCCTTTATTCTTGTACTCGTAAGTTTAGCCACCAAATATATGCTTAGCCGCTGCCGCAACCTCACCACTTAACCATACCTCACCCATTAAGCTTTGCTAGTCTTGATACCTTTGGAAATGAGATTGCTGAGTCCCCTGTGGCTTACAGATTACTACAACACCAGTTGCAGGTACAGGTAAAGGGTACTTGACGCGAGCGCGTTGATTGTTCATTTGGAGTTGCTTCTTCTTCTTCTTCTTCATCGGTCTAGGGTGGGTTCCAGGCCGGCAGCCTGGGATAGCAAGGATGGACGTCGTTCTTCTTTTGTCGTTTGTTTTCGTCCGTAGTCGGACCCTGCTCTTACTCATGATGAATATGTAATGTACTGAGGTGACTCTGATGTAGCTTGTGGCGAGTGTAAGCCAATTCTATATATCTCTTCTTTTCAGTACATGTACTTGTAACGATATCCATTCTTGCGACACGACGAGATGCGCTTCTATCGCTGACGAGGCCCTCGTGCCAAATTGAGGATAGGGTCGCATCTTGGGCGTGACAAAGCAGGACCGTTGTTTCTGGTCCCGAGTGCTTCAGTCGGGCCATTCGCTCGGCTGACATCCCTCCGAACTTCCGATTGGCCATGGGAATCAGCAAATTCACAGGAGAGTCCAAACCAGAAACTTGGTTAGACGACTACAAAGTGGCGGTCCAGATCGGTGGCGGAGATGACCATGTCGCCATGAAACATCTCCCACTGATGCTCGACGGTTCGGCTCGAGCTTGGCTAAACCAGTTAGCTCCATCAAGCATTTACAGTTGGGCAGATCTGTCCTGAGTCTTCATCAGGACCTTCGAGGGTACGTGCAAACGCCCTGCTAATCTCAGAGAGCTTCAGCACTGTGTCCAGAAGCAAAACGAGCCCTTGCGCGATTTCATCCAACGCTGGACAACCCTCTACCACACGGTGGAGAATGTTACAGAGCACCAAGCAGTCTGCGCCTTCAAGGCAGGCGTTAGGTACAGAGATCTATACCTGAAGTTTGGTCGGACAGGCGACATCTCCATGAGCAAGATGATGGAGATAGCCGCGCGCTATGAAAATGGCGAAGAGGAGGACCGCATACGTAGCGGCAAGCATAAGTCAGTCGCCTACGGAGATGGGAGTAGCAGTCGGAAGCAGAAACAGAAAGCTCAATCCACTCCGCAAGCAGAGGCGACAGTAGTTACAAACGGTAAGTTCGAAGGCAAGGGGAAAGCACAGTACACCCCCAAGAAGAAACATTCAGGAAATTCCATCCTAGATCAACCGTGTCCAATCCACACGAAGACAGATGAAGAAGGCAATGTCATATTGCCGAAACATACCACTCGGCAGTGTCGCCTCCTGATCCAAGGATTCGGTGAAGGACAACCGAGTGAGAAAGATACCGAGCAAGATGATGAGGATAAGGAGGATCCGTTCCCTCAAGTCCATGCAATGTTAATGATTTTTGCTGATGTAGAAAGCAAAAGTCGACTGAAGCTGGTCAACAGGGAGGTAAACATGGCAACCCCATCCACTCCCACGTTCCTCAAGTGGTCACAGACTGCAATCACTTTTGATCAGTCAGACCACCCAGCACACGTACCGACCCCAGGGAGGCAAGCTCTGGTCGTCGACCCGGTGGTGGAAGGAGTTAGGCTGCGCAAAGTCCTCATGGACGGCGGCAGCGGCTTGAATATCATGTACGCCGATACTCTCAAGGGAATGGGCATTCCGATGTCCAGACTTAGCGAGAGCAGTATGCAATTCCATGGATTCGTCCCAGGAAGAAAGGCCAAATCACTCGGCCAGATTGCGTTGGATGTCGTTTTCGGTTCTGACAAGAACTTCCGCAAAGAGAAGTTAACATTCGAGGTGGTAGACATCCAGAGTGCATACCATGCCATTCTGGGCCGTCCGGCATACGTACGTTTCATGGCCCGTCCATGTTACGTATATTTGAAGCTGAAGATGCCTGGTCCCAAAGGCATGATTACTGTCACAGGCAATCGGCAGCGGGCTGAAGAGTGTCTACAGCAGGGGTCGAGAATTGTAGACCATCAGATGGCTGTACTCGAGTTGGATGAGTACAAGAAGACTGCCGACCCCGCCGACCTGATGCGTTCAAAGAAGCCAGCTTCTGAGTCTGTATTCCAGTCGGCGGGAGACACGAAGGAAGTAAGCATCCACCCGACGGATGCCACCGCCGCCCCAACAAACATCTCCACCACCCTTGATTCAAAATAGGAAGCCGAGCTCATCCAATTCCTCCGTGAGAACTGGGCCATTTTTGCATGGAAGCCTGCTGATATGCTAGGTGTACCCAGGGAGTTGGCTGAGCACCGACTGCATGTGGACCCTGCCGCTCGGCCCGTCCAAGAACGCCTGCGTCGGTCCGCCGCGCACAAGAGAAAAGCAATCGGAGAGGAGGTAGCTAAACTTCTGGCAGCCAACTTCATTCGCGAGGTAAACCACTCCGAGTGGCTTGCTAATGTTGTCATGGTGCCCAAGAAGGACAAGTCTCTCCGTATGTGCATCAATTTCAAGCACCTTAATAAGGTCTGTCTGAAAGACCACTTCCCGCTCCCCCGCATTGATCAAATCGTTGATTCGACTGCGGGTTGCGAGCGCTTATCCTTCCTTGATGCCTATTCGGGCTATCATCAAATCCGTCTGTATGGTCCAGATGAATTAAAGACATCTTTCATCACCCCATTCGGATGCTTCTGTTACATCACTATGCCATTCGGTTTGAAAAATGCAGGAGCAACTTTTATGCGAATGATCCAAAAATGCCTCCTACACCAGATTGGTCAAAATGTGGAGGCATACATGGACGATATCGTAGTCAAGTCACGCAAAGGTTCCGACCTACTGACTGACTTGGCAGAAACATTCGCCAACCTACGTAGGTACGATATCAAGCTCAACCCAAGCAAGTGTTCATTCGGCGTTCCCAGCGGGAAGTTACTCGGTTTCTTCGTTTCCGAACGAGGGATCGATGTCAACCCCGAAAAGATCGGGACCATTGTTCGAATGGAGCGGCCGGTAAGAGTACATGACGTACAAAAGCTCATAGGTTTCCTAGCGGCTTTGAGCAGGTTTATCGGTCGACTCGGCGAGAAGGCGTTACCTCTGTACCGACTCATGAAGAAGTCCGATACCTTCGAGTGGAGAGACGGAGCCCAAACCGCATTCGACGACCTCAAAGCCCTGCTTTCCACCCAGCCGGTTCTTACTGCCCCGCTCAGTAAAGAACCCCTTCTTCTGTACATCGCGGCTACAAATCAAGTCGTCAGCACCGTTCTGACAGCCGAACGCGAAGAAGAAGGCAAAGCGTACAAGGTTCAGCGGCCAGTATATTATGTTTCCAAAGTCCTAACTCCTTCGAAGCAGAGGTATCCCCATTATCGGAAGCTTATTTATGGGATCTACATGACTGCAAAGAAGGTGGCTCATTATTTCCAAGACCACTCGGTATCTGTCATATCTGATGCTCCGTTGTCGGAAATTCTCCACAATCGGGACGCGTCAGGCCGAGTGGCAAAGTGGGCAATGGAGATGCTATACTGCGACATCAAGTTCGATGCCAAGAAAGCTATAAAGTCTCAAGCTCTTGCTGACTTCATAGAAGAATGTGTAGAACAACAGCAACCGACTCACATCTACTCGGCTCATTGGACCATGTTCTTTGATGGGTCCAAGATGTTGAATGGCTCCGGCGCCGGCGTAGTGCTCATATCCCCGAAAGGTGATAAACTCAAGTATGTGTTGCAGATCCATTTTGATTCTTCCAACGACGAAGCAGAGTACGAAGCTCTCCTTTACGGGTTGCTCATGGCCATCACACTCGGCGTCCATCGCCTGATGGTCTATGGCGACTCAGATCTAGTGGTTAATCAAGTAATGAAGGAGTGGGATGTAAGGAACCCCACCATGACTGCATACTGCAACGCAATAAGAAAGCTCAAAAAGAAGTTCGAAGGTCTGGAACTTCACCATGTTCCCCGACTGAAAAACCAAGTAGCAGATGAATTGGCAAAACTTGGATCCACACGGAGACCTGTCCCGAGTGATGTCTGCCTCGAGCACTTACACCTCGCCTCGATAAAAGAAGATCCTTTTACAGAGGAACCTGTGCAACCGAAGAGCACAACAGATAAGACTGAAGTCGAGGTTCCTGCTGTGGTTGACCTGGTCATGGAGATTCTAGCTGTCATTCCCGAATGGACCGTGCCATTCATTGCGTACATCCTGAGGCAAGAGTTACCGGAAGACGAATTCCAAGCTAGGCTGATCGTTCGCAGGTCGAAGTTCTTCACCGTGATAGATGACCAGTTATATAGGGAAAATGTTTCGGGCGTCCTTCAGCAGTGTATCTCTCCTGAGGAGGGTCAGTTAGTTTTGGAAGAAATTCACTCGGGAACCTGCGGCCATCATGCCTCCTGAACGGCAATCGTCGCCAAAGCATTCAGAGCTGGTTTCTTCTGGTTGCAGGCGAATGAAATGGCAAAAGATATAGTCGACCGTTGCGAAGGTTGTCAGTTCTATTCAAATAAGTCCCACAAACCAATGTCCGCGCTGAAGACAATTCCCCTTTCTTGGCCATTCGTCGTGTGGGGATTAGATACAGTCGGACCATTCAGAACAGGCCAAGGAGGATTCACCCATCTGCTGGTAGCAGTCGACAAATTTACCAAGTGGATTGAAGTCAAGCCAATCAAGAAGCTTGATGCCCTTACGGCCATCAAATTTATCAGAGAGATCATCGCCAGATACGGGGTTCCACACAACATAATCACCGACAATGGCACAAACTTCGACTCGGATAGGTTCAAAGGTTTTTGCGCAGGCCAAGGTATCCGAGTGGATTTTGCATCCGTTGCGCACCCCCAAACAAATGGACAAGCGGAGCGGGCGATTGGACTCATTCTTCAAGGGTTGAAGCCTCGACTCCTGCGGGAAGTTGGACATGCCGCCGAAGCATGGGTCGCCGAGCTGCCTTCGGTGCTGTGGGGCCTCCGAACAACTCCGAATAGGTCGACAGGACGATCCCCGTTTTTCCTCGTTTATGGGGCAGAGGCAGTCCTTCCGAGTGACAAGCTCCACAACTCTCCACGAGTCAAACTCTTCTCCGAAGTCGAAGCAGAGCAAGCCAGGCAAGACGGAGTAGACCATTTAGAAGAGGAGCGCGAGATGGCATTGATCCGTTCAACAATTTATCAGCAAGATCTGCGGCGATTTCATGCGTGGCACGTCAGGAGCCGCACGTTCCAAGCAGGCGACCTGGTGCTCCGAGTGGATCAACAGAGACCAAACAAGTTGGCTCCCGCCTGGGAAGGACCATTCATCATTTCTAAGTTGCTGAACAACGGAGCATATCGACTCTACAACCCCGACAGGAAGACAGACGAGCCGCGAGCATGGAATGGAGATCTACTTAAGCGCTTCTACACATAACCACCGACAGAGACAATGTAAAGAACAAATGTCATCGAAGTAATACAAAGCGGATTAATTTCTTGCCGATTCAAAATTCCTCCGCATTTACAGACTCCGGTCTAAAAAATTAATTCCGAGTGTGCACCAAAAGTCACACTCGGAGACTTAGCTGCGACCCAGAGTCTCCTATGTAAAAACTCGCTCCGAGTGTGCACCAAAAGTCACACTCGGGGACTTAGCTACGACCCAAAGTTGCCTAAGTAAAAACTCGCTCCGAGTGTGCACCAAAAGTCACACTCGGGGACTTAGCTGTGACTCAGAGTCGCCTAAGTAAAAACTCGCTCCGAGTGTGCACCAAAAGTCACACTCAGAGACTGAGCTGCGACCCAGAGTCGCCTAAGTAAAAATTCCCTCCGAGTGTGCACCAAAAGTCACACTCGGAGACTTAGCTGCGACCCAGAGTCGCCTAAGTCAAAACTTGCTCCGAGTGTGCACCAAAAGTCACACTCGGAGATTAGCTGCGACCGAGAGTCGCCTAAGTAAAAACTTGATCCGAGTGTGCACCAAAAGTCACACTCGGATACTTAGCTGCGACCCAGAGTCGCATAAGTAAAAACTCGCTCCGAGTGTGCACCAAAAGTCACACTCGGGGACTTAGCTGCGACCCAGAGTCGCCTAAGTAAAAACTCGCTCCGAGTGTGCACCAAAAGTCACACTCGGGGAATTAGTTGTGACCCAGAGTCGCCTAAGTAAAAACTCGCATCGAGTGTGCACCAAAAGTCACACTCGGAGACTTAGCTGCAACCCAGAGTCGCCTAAGTAAAAACTTGCTCCGAGTGTGCACCAAAAGTCACACTCGGAGACTTAGCTGCGACCTAGAGTCGCCTAAGTAAAAACTTGCTCCGAGTGTGCACCAAAAGTCACACTCGGGGATTTAGCTCTGACCCAGAGTCGCCTAAGTAAAAACTCGCTCCGAGTGTGCACCAAAAGTCACACTCGGACACTTAGCTGCGACCCAGAGTCGCCTAAGTAAAAACTTGCTCCGAGTGTGCACCAATAGTCACACTCGGATACTTAGCTGCGACCCAGAGTCGCCTAATTAAAAACTCGCTCCGAGTGTGCACCAAAAGTCACATTCGGAGACTTAGCTGCGACCCAGAGTCACCTAAGTAAAAACTTGCTCCGAGTGTGCACCAAAAGTCACACTCGGGGACTTAGCTACGACCCGGAGTCGCCTAAGTAAAAACTCGCTCCGAGTGTGCACCAAAAGTCACACTCGGGGACTTAGCTGTGACCCAGAGTCGCCTAAGTAAAAACTCGCTCCGAGTGTGCACCAAAAGTCACACTCGGAGACTTAGCTGCGACCCAGAGTCGCCTAAGTAAAAACTTGCTCCGAGTGTGCACCAAAAGTCACACTCCGAGACATAGCTGCGACCCAGAGTTGCCTAAGTAAAAATTTGCTCCGAGTGTGCACCAAAAGTCACACTCGGGGACTTAGCTGTGACCCAGAGTCGCCTAAGTAAAAACTCGCTCTGAGTGTGCACCAAAAGTCACACTCGGAGACTTAGCTGCGACCCAGAGTCGCCTAAGTAAAAACTTGCTCCGAGTGTGCACCAAAAGTCACACTCGGAGACTTAGCTGCGACCTAGAGTCGCCTAACTAAAAACTTGCTCCGAGTGTGCACCAAAATTCACACTCGGAGACTTAGTTGCGACCCAGAATCGCCTAAGTAAAAACTCGGTCCGAGTGTGCACCAAAAGTCACACTCGGGGACTTAGCTACGAACTAGAGTCGCCTAAGTAAAGAGCTTCCTCCGAGTGGGCACTCGAGTTACACTCGGAGGCTTAGCTGAGTCGCCTAAACAAAAACCACGAGCCAAAATCGTGTCAAAAAAAAACTCAGCGAAAGAAGAGCAAAAGATCCGGTTCGAATTCAAATTGAGTTCTACGATCAGTCGGCTCGGTGTGAATCAAGTTTATCCACACTGAGCCACGAATGTACCGTCCAACAGCAGTGGCCAAAGTTTAATACAAACTCCACTCGACATACCGAGGTAAATGCGCGTTCAGCATAAAGTCAATCAAGCATCATCAGGGCTGGCAGGCTCCACGAAGGTGTCGAGGTCGATTCCATCTGCAATCCGAGTGGCCGTGTCAAGGAAGGTCTCCATGAAGTCTTCAAATTGAAGCTTCTTGGTGTTGGCGACTTGCGACATCTTCAGCTTGTCTTAACGGGCTTCCTTACAATGCACTCGGACCAGAGACAGCGCCACGTCCGCGCCACACGGAGTGGAAGACATCTTCCATGCCTGCACTCTGCTTGGAACATCCTCCAGTCGAGTCATCAACCCTTCTATCTCATTCCGGGAGTCATCTTCAGGCCACAGCTCTTTGTCAATTCGGCCGACAACTCCTCTCAGGCGACCAATGAAAGGACCCACCTTGTTAAGGCGGGAATTCAGTCGGAACATGTCCCGGTTAGCTTCATCACCGAGTGGAACATTCGGTTGCCCAAGCGACCGTTCAATTTCAGCAGTTTCGGCTTCAACGTCCCGACAGAAATCTGCAAAGAAAAGACAGGGAGAAAATAAGCGCGGAGTCAATTCCAAAGTCAAAGAGCACTCTGGAAGCAACTTACCACCAAGCAGTGTGGCCATCTTCTTCGCCGAGTCGCCGACGTAGTTCTCCTGCGCTTTGCACCGAGTGTTCATTAACTTCAGTTGGCCCATCCATTCAGATCTCTCCTTCTTCATTTTTTCTACCTCGGCTAACAGTGCCTTGTTAGTCTCCCGAGATTCCTCCAAAGATTTTTCTCGTTCAGAGAGAGCCTCCTTCATGCCAGCCATATCATTGGCAGCTACCTCCAAGTCGGCAGCAAGTTGAGTGTTCTCAGCCATCAGAGCATTATAGTCCGATCCCACTTCACAAGTCTTCTGTCAAAGAGACACAAAGGGAAGATCAGCCAGATTCGACAAGGAAAAAGTCTCGACAGATATGAAAAAACAATCAAAACTCAAGATTCTTCAGACCCCTGCCGATGCAAGCAATCAACAGCTGTCTCGGGGACTACACGCAGTGGGTTCACTGAGAGTGACCCCACTGGTACGAAGCTCAGACAGGTCGATCCCATTGCGCTCCATAGCAAACCAACAACACTATGAGACTACTTTTACTCGACCTGAGTAACACTACTCTCGGAGACTACACCCAGTGGATGCACTCGGCGTGCCCCCACTGGTACCATTCGGGCAGATGAGCTCTGATCTGTAGAGATTATGGAAAATACATATAAAGACAACTGCCGGTGCAAACACTCGGCGGAAGTCTCGGGGACTACACCCACTGGGTTCACTCGGAGTGAACCCAGTGGAAAATTAACCTACTGTATCCGAGTATCTCGCCAAAACCCCCAGTGGGCACCAAGAGGAATGTAAACACTTACTAGTGCACTTACTCGGATATCATCCCGAAGCTCCAAGCTCTTCTTGTACATGGACGCAATGGAGTCATATGCTCCCTTGGCTTCGCCCACCATCAGCTCCACTTGTACCATGGCGTCCTTGGTGGCTCCTACTTGATCTTTCGGGATGCGTCGGGTAGCATAGTGAACAGTTGACGGACCCGGCGTGGCAGAAGGCGTCCTAGGTATCGCGAGCTCCCTAGGCATCCCGAGCTCTGCTCCAGTCAGTTCCGCCGTAAAGGCCACCGTCTCAGTCGGCGGCACGATCATGGTGGAGTTGGCAGCAGGTTGGATAACCCCAGGGACAGGTGCCAAAGCTGGTTCGGACCTCCTTTGGTCGTCGTCGTCCAGATGGATCACCTCCGAAGGAAGCCCGACTGAACAAAATAAAAATACAAAAAAAATATCAAGATCAAAGACAACACTCGTGAAACGGTAATACAACTCTCGGAGCCGTGACAACATACCTTGCTGGGACGTGGCGGCGTTATCAGTGTCCATGGGATCGTCACCCTGACGCGGCAGAGAGGTGGCGGAGGTAGCAACTCTATTGAGTGAAATCCATTCGACGGGTAAACATGAATTCCCAAAAAGAAGAGTCCAATCAGATGCTGAAGGAAGATGGAAGAGCAAAGATAATTACGCGGAGGTGACCGGAACAGCGATCCTCATCCGGGGCAAAGCTTTCCGGGGTTTAGACCCGCTGGGTTTAGCCACCTTGGACGGCTGATCTACGGGCTCGGCAGAAGAACCCCTGGTTCTCTTCACACTACGAGCACTCGGGGCCACGGAAGGAGCCGGCGGAGCAGCGGGGTCATGACGGTGCTTGGTTCGGTGTTCTGGTGGTGAGGGTGACGAGCTCTGCTCTTCACTCTCCTCCTCCTCCTCTGTTTCATCCTCCGTCTCCCTACTCTCAGAGACGTACTTGGCACTACCCGCGCTACCCTCCATGCTGCCTTCTTCTTCCTCGACCGGATTCCCATTTGAGACTGCAGAATGCCAGTTCGTCCACTCCTGCACAAAACGCAGTCGGAAACGTCAGTCAGCGAGACAAGAAAAGCAATAAAACTGAGAAGGTTAAAAGCACTCGACAACGTGTGCTCACCTCATTCGGAGGAGTATTTTGGCCGCGGAAGGCCTTCACCCGCCGAGCTCCCACGGGGTTATCACATCTGCCCGTGATGCTGCGGACCCACGCACTCACGGTCTCCTCGCTCACGTCTTCAGGATGGGACCGAGTGGTACCCGAAGGCCCCGTGTAATGCCACATTGCGTGGTCTCGGGCCTGGAGCGGCTGGATGCGTCGACCCAGAAAAGTCTCCAACAGGTCCATGCCGGTGACTCCCTTCCAGACGACGGCTATGAGCGCGTCGACCAAAGGCTGGATCTAGGTTCTTTCTCCCTTAGAGAGCGCTAGCTTCCTGGGAGGGCCCGGACGGTCTAAACTGAAGGGTGGTAACCCACTCGAAGCATTCGGGCACGCAATGTCCTGGCAATAGTACCAGGACGATTGCCAGTTCCTAACCGACTCGGATTGCTGAAGGGAGGGGTAACTACTTTTCGTTTTCTTCTGAAATCATAAACCCCCGCAGAGCTGGAGGATGTGTGTCTTATCATCAGACTGGCTAAGCTTCTTAACTGTTTGACTAGCGGAGAAAACATATTTGAAGAGCCCCCAGTGGGGAGGACATCCTATGGAGCACTCGCAGAGGGTGATGAATGCGGAAAGATGAGCTATCGCATTCGGCGGAAAGTGATGGAGCTGCGCCCCGAAGTAATTCATGATACCTCGGAAGAAAGGATGGGGAGGCAAGGAGAAACCTCTGGCCACGTGGCTGAGCAGCAGAACGCGCTCCCCCTCCTTCGGCGCCGGCTCCATCTCGCCTTCCGGCAGCCTCCAAGACTTGTTGACGACCATGCCGTGCTCCACCAGCTCCAGCACGTCGTTCTCCCTCACCGTGGAGGGGAGGAAGTCCCTCTGGATCCAGCCCGCCGGCAACGCCCGCTGCCGCCGCTGAGTGGAGGCTGCCCCCTTCTTCTTCTTCTTCGCCTCGAGCTTGCTGGTCTGCCCATTCGTCAAGGCGAGGGCGACGGATCCGCAGAGGAGGAGAGGAAGGAGGTGGCTAGAGGTGTGCAGGGAGTTGCGGGGAGGCGAGATCGATGAGAGGAAGACGAGCAACGCAACAGGAAGGGCCGCCGGGAAGGCTTTAATATGCCTCCGACTGAGTCACCTACAGGTGGGCCCAGAATCTTATCCTCCCAACCGGCTGCTGCAAGATTAGTGGAGAAGATCGCAGCGCGGTAATCGAGGAGGCAAAATCTACTCGATGGCGATGTCGTCATCCCCGCTGAGCGCACGGCAACCAAAATTTGAGGATCCCGGAAAATCCGGCGCTGTCAGTATGATCGGTCATGTCGAAAGATTCCGCGAAAGAAATCGGTCCCTCACGGTTCATTTCGCTTGCATATTCACTCGGATCACTAGCCGCAAAGATAAAATGGATCGAGGCAGACAACGCTAAGATCACCTCAATACCAGTCGGCTCCAAACTCCGGACATCACTTCATCGTTCCAACCCCGATCCATTCGGGGACTAATGATGGGGTTATAGTCCGAGGGTAGGGTCATAGGTCTGCCCTATAGGTCCTACCCAAGGACTACCCTTCATAGAGGACAAGGCCCTTAGATAGTTCCGACTGAACTAAGGACGCCCCCATCATCCAGTCGGCGACGATCCACTCAGAGCATATCTAACGTACCGACTGGAATTCACTCTGTACATCGTAACCTCCCAGGAGGACAACGATCATACGTTTTCATACACCATAACTAGCATTTAAGGCTTACGTTACCAGTAACGCCAACTTTTACTCGCCACTACTCCACCCCTGTCCACCGGGCCATTATGAAGGGCAGCGCACTCTATATAAGCCGCCCTTCACCACTGGTACAGGGTTTGGCACTTGCTGTAATCCCTTTTTTCACTCGACACAAAGCTCCCAAGAGCACTGAGACGTAGGGCTTTTACCTCCACCGTAGAGGGGCCTGAACTCATACATCCTTGCCGTAGCTAAGGCTCTGCCCATATACTTTCATACCCCGTACTTCTACTGTCAGACTTATACCCACGACAATGGTGGAACGAGGACTTAATGCCAATCACCTGATGATCGTGGAGTTTACCCATAAGCACAAGATATACGCCAAGGACCTATGGGATTACGTCTTCAATATTTAAGAGAAAATCGAGCACCTCCAAGCCCGGATCTATGACCTGCAAAACCAAAACTGTGAGTATGAATACAGATTTAAGAAAATGAGTTTGGCTGCAGGCTTGAGGATCCGGAGACTAGTTCATTTTTTCACGATGGTGAACCCATGCCTTGGAAGAGGGAGGACAAACTTTCAACCTCACCAACAACTCAAACATCACCACCTCCGAAGAAGGACGACTAAACACATGGCTATGGGCACTCCCCTTGGCTTGTGCCAAGCTTGGGGGAGGTGCCCCGGTATCGTATCACCATCACACCTTTTATTAGTTTTTCGTTTTTTTCGTTCGATCCTTTTAGTTATATCTTGATCTAGTAGAATAAAGTTTTAGTGTGATCTAGTTTTCAGTTTTGTTTTTTTCCCGCCTATGTAAGCAAGTCCGAGAGTTATATAATAAAGAGTAGTTCTGAATTGAGAGCTTTGCTTGCTTGCTATGATCTTGAGAAAAAG
Organism: Hordeum vulgare subsp. vulgare; assembly: GCF_904849725.1. Classification (NCBI taxonomy): domain Eukaryota; kingdom Viridiplantae; phylum Streptophyta; class Magnoliopsida; order Poales; family Poaceae; genus Hordeum; species Hordeum vulgare. Next base: position 63,849,099 of record NC_058523.1, read on the forward strand.
AAATAGAAAGAAGTATAGAATAAAAGCAAGAGAGCATATATAATGATCTTATGGGGAGTTATGACTTCACATATAAATAGTATGTTGACTAAAATTTGTTGTGAGTTGAAACAAAGCTATTGGTCATTGTTGCAATTAAAAGGAAGTAATAAAGAAAGAGAGGTTCAAATATAAATATATTATCTTAGACATCTTTTGTGATTGTGAGCACTCATTAGAATATCCTATGCTAAAAGGTTGATGTTGGACAAGGAAGACAATATAATGAGTTATGGTAGCTTATTTCCTTCAACATGTGCCGCTTGCTTCCACCTCATATTAGCCAGAAACTCCTGCACCAAGTATAGATACTACTTGTGCATCCAAAAACCTTTAACCCAGTTTTGCCTTGAGAGTCCACCATACCTACCTATGGATTGAATAAGATCCTTCAAATAATTTGTCATCGGTGAAAGCAATAGAAATTGCTCTTTAAATATGTGTGGTTTAAACACGTGAGGGAATTCACACAGTAGGGATTTGTAATATGTTCATGATTCTCTTATAGTGGGTGGCTAGAGTGACAGAAGATCACACCCGAGTAAGGGAGTTGTTTGCATATGGGAGTAAAGGTGACTTGATGTTTAATGTTATGGTTGGGTTTACCTTAATGATATCTAGTAGTTATAGATGCTTGCTAGAGATCCAATCATAACTTCATATGATCCAAGTACGGAAAGTATGTTAGCTCATGCCTCTCCCTCATATAAAATTGCAAGAATGAGTACCGATCTTGTTATCAATTGCCTAGGATGATTCCGCACTCCATACGATCATTATTCCACACTCGCTATTTGTAATATATTGTAATATATTCTAACTATATTTAGCGCAGAAACTATTTTCATATTTTAGTTCTCCAATATCATGCAAAGCTATTGACACGTCCATTTTGCATCATGCTTTTATATCAATATTTATTTCATTATGGGCTGTTAATACACATTATGGTACAATACTTTTGCCTTTTATCTCTTATTTTACAAGGTTTACATGAAGAGGGAGAATGTCGGCAACTGGAATTCTGGACTGGAAAAGGAGAAAATCTGAGAGACCTATTCTACACAGCTCCAAAAGTCCTGAAAAGTTACGGTGAATTGTTTTGGAATATAAAAAAAATAATAGACGAAAGAAATACCAGATGGGACCTACAACGAGGTCACTAGCCACGGGGGCGTGACCTACCCCCCTGGCCGCGCCCCGCAGGCTTGTGGCCCCCCTGGCAGGCCTACGGTGCCCATCTTCTGCTATATGAAGGGTTTTGACCTCAATAAAAATCGAGAGACAGCTTTCGGAATGCAGCGCTCTCGTCTCGAGGCGGAACTTCGACATAACCAATCTAGAGCTCCGGCGGAGCTATTCCGCTGGGGAAATTTCCCTCCCAGAGGGGGAAATCGAAGCCATCATCATCACCAACGATCCTCTCACCGAGAGGGGGTCAATGTCCCTCAACATCTTCATCAACACCATCTCCTCTCCAAACCCTAGTTCATCTCTTGTATCTGATCTTTATCTCAAAACCTCAGATTGGTACCTGTGGGTTGCTAGTCGTGTTGATTACTCCTTGTATTTCATGCTAGTTTGTTTATTTGGTGGAAGATCATATGTTCAGATCCTTAATGATTATTAATAATCCTCTGATTATGAACATGAGTATGCTTTGTGAGTAGTTACATTTGTTCCTGAGGACATGGGATAAGTCTTGTTATAAGTAATCATGTGAATTTGGTATTCGTTCGATATCTTGATAAGATATATGTGTCTCTCCTCTAGTGGTGTTATGTGAACGTCGACTACATGACACTTCACCATTATTTGGGCCTAGGGGAAGACATTGGGAAGTAATAAGTAGATGATGGGTTGCTAGAGTGATAGGAGCTTAAACCCTAGTTTATGCGTTGCTTCGTAAGGGCCTGATTTGGATCCATATGTTTAATGCTATGGTTAGATTTATCTTAATTCTTATTTTGTAGTTGAGGATGCTTGCGAGAGAGCTTAATCATAAGTGGGATGTTTGTCCAAGTAAGGGCAGCACAAAAGCACCGGCCCACCCACATATCAAATTATCAAAGTAACGATCACGAATCATATGAGCATGATGAAAAGTAGGTTGACATAAATTCCCATGTGTCCTTGGGAGCGCTTTTCTTTATATAAGAGTTTGTCCAGTCTTGTCCTTTGCTACAAAAAGGATTGGGCAAAACAGAACAATGTGTTGCCGATAATTTTAGTTCTTGCAGAGAATACCTTACTGAAAACCGCTTGTCATTTCCTTCTACTCCTCGTTGGGTTCGACACTCTTACTTATCGAAAGGACTACGATAGATTCCTACACTTGTGGGTCATCAGCTATCCCCTTTATACCGACAACGCAATTTTATTTCTCGTTACTAGATAGAAGAAAACGTTTGATGTATGTAGAGTCGTATCGGTGGTAGATAGGATTTGAGAGAATATTGATCTTACCTTTAGCTCCTTGTGGGTTCCACACTCCATACTTATCACTTCCATCTTTTTAAAGTGCTACGGTGATTCCTTGCACTTGGGGATTATCAAGCTCTTTTCGGCGCCGTTGCGGTGCAGCAATAATGTGCCAAGTAATGCCTTTGGGATGATTTGTATGACGAGTAGAAATGATATGGTGCAAAAACAGAAACTTAGATATCCAGTGCAGAATTTCTCTGAATTTACTGGAACATATTTTTAAGCTGAATTTTTGCACCGTACTGACATACAAATTATCCAGGTCTTCCTAAGTTTTCAGAAATTTTTTGAGTTACAAAATTATGGCAATTAAATGTATCTTTACACAGTGTTCTGCTCTAAACATATTCTTTTTTTGCTTGCATAGTTTGCTTGTTTTGATGAAGCTACGAATTGTATCGGGGGTATAAGCCATGGAGAAGCTATAATAAAGTAACTTATGCTAAAATTAATTAATAATCAACTTATAACAGTACTTAAAGTATTTGATATGTTGCTTATACTAACGGATCTCACAAAGTTTTGTTTAGTTTTACGTGATTGAAGTTTTCAAGTTTTGGGTGAGATATCGGTATGCAGAGAATAAGGAGAAGCAATAACCTAAGCTTGGGGATGAACAAGGCACTACCAAGGTAATATCCAAGGAATACTCAAGCGTGTCAGCTTGGGGATGCCTCGGAAGGCAACCCCTCTTTCGTCTTCAACACTATCGGTATATCCTACTTGAAGCTATATTTTTATTCATCAAATGATATGTGTCTTGCTTGGAACATCATTTTATTTTGTTTTTATCTGTTAGATGTTATTATTAATCTTTTTTTCAATCAAAGGTTCCAAGAATTGCCTTTAGAATGCTTGAATTGCATGTGTCATGTGTGTTGTACAAAAATAAAAACTTTTGTTATAGTATTTGAATTATCAGATTTTACTGGAACATGGAAAGTTTATGAAATTTTTACATAGTACTGCCATACAAATTCTTTAGATTTTCCTAAAAATTCAGAATTTTTGGAGATACATAATTACACTTTCTAGATAAATTTCTACAGACTTTTCTGTACAGAGAGATTGCAGTCATAGTTTTGTTATCTACTTATCCTAGTGTTTTCGTAGCTTATATTTGTAGATATAAATTGTGGACATGATAGTATACAATACCTAATGTTTTAAAATTCTCATGCAACTTATTTTGGTAGTACATGAAGTGTTGATTTATTCTTATGAGTACTAACCTATCTCACGAGTTCTTTTCAAGTTTTGTGTGGATGAATTTTTGAGACTTAGGTGACAACTGGATATAACATGATTGAACGGGATACAAAAGCTCAATCTTGGGTATGCCAAAGGCATCCCAAGTAAAATATTACAAGAAGTATCAAACATCTAAGTTTGGGGATCCTACGCATCCTACTATTGGAAATATGCCCTAGAGGCAATAATAAAATAGTTATTATTATGTTTCCTATTTCAAGATAATCGTTTATTATCCATGCTATAATTTTATTGAATGGAAACATAAATGCATGTGTGGATATATAGACAAAACAATGTCCCTAGTGAGCCTCTAGTTGACTAGCTTGTTGATAAAGGATGGTTAAGGTTTCCTAGCCATAGATAAGTGTTGTCACTTGATGACGGGATCACATCATTAGGAGAATGATGTGATGGACAAGACCCAAACTATAAACGTAGCATATGATTGTGTCATTTTGTTGCTATTGTTTTCTGCATGTCAAGTGTACATTCCTATGACCATCAGATCATCTAAATCACTGACACCGGAGGAATGCCTTGTGTGTATCAAACGTCGCAACGTTACTGTGTGACTATAAAGGTTCTCTACAGGTATCTCTGAAGGTGTCCGTTGTGTTAGCATGGATCAAGACTCGGATTTGGCACTCCATGTGACGGAGAGGTATATTAGGGCCCACTCGATAATACAACATCACAAACAAGCCTTGCAAGCAATGTGACTAAAGAGTTAGCCATGGGATCTTGTATTACGGAATGAGTAAAGAGACTTGCGAGTAACGAGATTGAAATGAGTATGCCGATACCGACGATCGAATCTCGGGCAAGTAACATACCGAAGGACAAAGGGAATGATATACGGGATTGTGTGAATCCTTGACATAGAGGTTCAACCGATAAGATCTTCGTAGAATATGTAGGATCCAATATGGACATCCAGGTCCCACTACTGTATATTGACCGGAGAGTGTCTCAGGTCATGTATGCATAGTTCTTGAACCCGCAAGGTCTGCACACTTAAGGTTCGGTAACGTTTTTGGTATAGTTGAATTATTGACATTGGTAACTGAATGTTGTTCAGACTCCCAGATGAGAACCCAGACATCACGAGTGTATCCGGAATGGCCTGGAAACAAATATTTATATATAGGAATGTTGCATTTGGCTTCTGGAAAGATTTCAGGCATTACCGGTAAAGTACCGGGAGTGACGAATGAGTTCCGGGATTTTACCGGGAGGGGACCCACCCGGGAGAGGACCTAATAGGCCCATCTATGGGGCACCACCCCTTAGTGGGCTGGTGAGGCCAGCCGAATAAGCCTATTTCGGCCAAGGCAAAAATAAAGAAGGAAAAGAGAAAAAAAAGAGAAGGAAGGAGGTGGACAAGATGGGAAGGATTCCTTCCACCAATCCGAATTGGAGGAGGACTCCTCCCTCTTGGCTCGGCCGACTCCTCCTCCTTGGAGTAGGAGGAAAGCCACCCTCCCCCTTGTTCCTCCTATATATAGTGGAGGTTTGAGAGGGTTTTTGCACCTCAAGCCTTTGTGCAACCCTCTCTCCCTCCACTACTTCAGGACACCCCGTAGCTAGTTCGGTACGGCATGACGAAGCCCTGCCGGAGTAGCTCCACCATCATCACCGCCACACCGTCGTGCTGCCGGAGAATTCAGCTACCTCTTTGTCTCTCTTGCTAGATCAAGAAGGTGGAGATCGTCATCAAGATGTACGTGTGCTGAACGCGGAGGTGCCGTACGTTCGGCGCTAGATCGGGACGGGTCGTGGGATGGCGGCGATTTGGATCACGAAGAGGTTCCACTACATCAACCGTGTTTCTTCACGCTTCCTGCTTAGTGATCTACAAGGGTATGTGGATCCGATCTCCCTCTCGTAGATGATCATCACCATGATAGGTCTTCATGTGCGTAGGAATTTTTATGTTTCCCATGCAACGTTCCCCAACACCCACCTCTCTTCATCAACAATTATTGGTTAGCTAATGTTGATCCTAGGTTTTAATTTGTTCATATGTACTATTCGTGGAACATATTTTGTGTTTATTATTCCATTTTATTTTATGCACCATGCTGGTATGAGATGGTCCTTGGTTAATTTATAGAATTCTTCATGAGCTTCACTTAAATATTTTAAGTATGGCTTCATAGAATGATCCGTGTGCTTCACTTATATAGTTTGAGCTTGGACATTGGTCTTTCTATATTCATTGAAGAATGCTCTATGAACTTCACTTATATCTTGTTGAGAGTAGTTTGATGATCACCCTTGTGCTTCACTTATATCCTAAGAGAAAAATTGAATGAATTGAATGTCATAAATCATGAAATTATATATGCTTCATATGCTTGTCCCATGGGGAGTAGTCACTTCACATACTAAGGGTATAAGCAATAAAATTTATTGGAGGTTAGCAAACATAGCATTGATTACTTGAAAAAATCATGAAATGATATTGAAGGAAGAGTGATTTCACCTATAAATATACTATCTTGGACATCTTCTATGATTCTGAGCCCCCATTAATTGTTTTCAAACTTGATCAAGTAGTTGATATTGGACAAGGAAGACAACTAATGGTTATGTTTGATTATATTCACATAGAAGTTATATTTTCATGGATGCTCTAACATGTGGTGCTCGCTTTAGATCCTTTGCTAGCCCAGAAATTTGCAGTGAGTATAGATATTACTTGTGCATCTGTAACCCTTAAACCTAGTTTCTTGCCATGAGAGTCCACCATACCTACCTATGAATTGAATAAGATCCTTCAAGTAAGTTGTCATCAGTGCACAAGGCAATAAAAATAGCTCCTAAACATGCATGATCTTTTATTGTAAGGAAAAATAAGCTTTGTACGATCTTGTGATGGCAAAGAAATAAGAGCGAGAAACTTCATAATAAAGTTTTCTATCACAATGGGTAATATAAAGTGGTGTTCCCTTTCATTAAAAGATTGCACATCCAGAAATAAAAGTGCAGGACAACCTATGCTTCCCTCTGCGAAAGGCCTATCTTTTACTTTTCTGTATTTACTTTTATGCAAGAGTCAATAATGTTCATCCCTATTCCAATCTATTAAGTCTTTAGTTGGCAATCATCATGTGGTTGGGAAAGATCAAGGCAAATATATCCAGTTGGATATAGGTGATCATGATTCATTATTGTTGACATTATCCGTGAGATAAATAAGTTGGGAGGCGAAAAAGTAAGCCCCTATCTTCCTATGTGTTTTGTTGAAACTGCTTGTTCCAGAAATATGCCTTGAGTGTCCACAATCATGGAAGACTAAATGATAGTTGAGTATGTGGAATTTTCTAAAACAAAGCTATTACATAGACCCTTCCGGAAAATAAGATGAATTGTAATTGTTTGAGGACTGAAAATATAGTTTGCTAGCTTTCAAGAAAGTTTATGGTCTATACTTTGACATGTGAATAGCTTGCTACTAGATCATGATAAGTTCTATGAGAAAAGTTGTTGTTGTTTTATGGTACTAGAAAAAGTGATTGGAAGTAACATTGGTCAAACTTATATACTATGCTAGCATTCACGCTTCATAAATTATTTCTTTTATCATTTACCTACTCGAGGACGAGTAGGAATAAAGCTTGGGGATGCTGATATGTATCCAATGTATCGATAATTTATGAAGTATTCATGCCAATATTCTACAACTTACATATACTTTTGGCAACATTTTATACTATTTTTGGTACTAATTACTTAACCAGCACCGAGTGCAAGTCCCTGCTTTTTGTGTGTGTTTTTTTTCATAGAAAATCCATATTAATCGGACTGCAAACGTGATAAAAATTTATGGAGATTTTTATTGGAATATATGTAAATTTTGGGAGTCGGAATCAACACAAGACGGTCTGCGAGGGGCCCACAAGCTAACAGGGCGTGGCCAGGGTGTGGGGTCGTGTCCTTATAGCTTGTGGCCAGCCCTTAAGTCGGTTGGAGCTTTCCTTTGGCCGCAAGGAAGATAATTTTCCGGTAAAAATCCCCTCAAGATTTTAGCCCGATCGGTGTTACGGGCTTCTGGATATTTAAGAAACGGTGAAGAGCGAGAAAACAACATCGAAAGCAGGAGATAAACAAAGAGAGGGATCTAATCTCGGACGGTCTCTCGCCCCTCCAGGTGCCATGGCGGCCAAGGACCAGAGGGAGAACCTCTCCCTAGATGGGGAGAGGCCATCGAGGAGGAAGCCTAAGGGGAGAGACTCACTCTCCTTGTTAGCCGCGGTGATCGTCTTCATAAACATCACCGTCCACATCATCTTTCCTCATTTTATCTATGGCAGTCTACTCTCATGCACCCCGCTGTAATCCCCTACTCGAACATGGTGTTTTATTCCACATATTATTAATCAATGATGCATTGCCATCCTATGATGTTTGATTAGATTTATGTTGTCCTTTGGGTTGATTGATGATCTTGATTGATTTGAGTGTATGTTCTATTTTGGTGTTGTCCTATGGTGCCCTTCATGCAGCGCACACATGAGGGAATTCACGTTGTAGGATTTGCAATATGTTCATGATTCTCTTATAGTGGGTGGCTAGAGTGATAGAAGCTTACACTCGAGTAAAGGAGTTGCTTGCGTATGGGAATAATCGGGACTTGATGTTTAATGCTATGGTTGGGTTTACCTTAATGATCTCTGGTAGTTGCGGATGCTTTCCAGGGATCCAATCATAAGTTCATATGATACAAGTATGAAAAGTATGTTAGCTCATGCCTCTCCCTCAATGAAATTGCAAGAATGATTACTGATCTTGTTATCAATTGCCTAGGATGATTCCGCGCTCCATATCATCATTATTCCACACTTGCTATTTGTAATATATTGTAATATATTCTAAATCCATTTAGTGCATCAACTATTTACATATTTTAGTTCTCCAATATCATGCAAAGCTATCCTCATTGTACACACGTCGCATTTTTATTTCTCGTTACTAGATAGAAGCAAATGTTCGGTGTATGTAGAGTCGTATCTGTGGCATATAGGACTTGAGAGAATATTGATGTTACCTTTAGCTCCTTGTGGGTTCGACACTACATACTTACCACTTCCATCTTTGGAAAGTGCTACGATGGTTACTTGCACTTGGGGATTAGCACATATTCACGGCAACGATCATGTGTATATAGGCATCACGTCCATAAAAAAATAGGTTGACTCGTGCGCGCACCTATTATTATTACTCCAATCGTCCACCACTATCCAACATGCATCTAGAGTATTAAGTAAAACAGTGTAATGCATAGAGAACAATGACATGATATACACAAAGTAAACTCAATCAATATGAATAAACCCCATCATTTTATCCTTAGTAGAAGGAACACAAAGACGCATCTTGTCCCCTTCTATCACAAGGATATAGAAATTTGCTAGATTGAACCTACCACAACACACCTTTGTCACTGAAGAAATATCTATCTAGTTGACCAAACTACTTCAATAGATCGGAGAGAAATACGAAGCTATCATAATCATGCACATAAATATCATATAAGTATTCAAAGGTGACTCAAATATTTATCATGAATAATCTGAACATAAACCCATAATTCATCGGATCTCAACAAACGCACCAGACAAAAGGATTACATCATCTGGATCAAAGCGAAGATGCGATGATCGTTGTATTGAAGATCAAAGAGAGAGAAATTGTGATTTAGGTACTGACTATGGACCCATAGGTGTGTGGTGAACTACTCACACATCATTAGAGGGTAGCAAGGTTGATGAAAAGTCCCTCCATGATCGATCCCCCCTCAGGCAGGGTGCTAGAACGAAGCTCCACATGGCCTCCCGTCGGAAGAGAGACTTGCGACAACGTAAAAATTGTTTTGGGTCTCCGTCTGGTGTTTTTAAGGTAGATGAGAATTTATAAGCCAAAGAACGGAGTCGGGAGAGCCACGAAGGAGGCACATGCCATCAACGCGCCCCCACGCTACACCTTGTTGGCTTGTGGGACCTCGTGAGGCCACGAGCCTTCTTTTGATGCTCGTTGGTCTGCTTTTGGCCCAGAAAAATCACCAAAACGTTTCACGACAATTAGACTTGGTTTGGTACGGAAACCTCAAAAGTTAAAAACACGCACAAAAAAACAAGTGGCATTAGGCACTGGGTAAATAGGTTAGTGCTCAAAAATAATATAAAATGGTAAATAGATACCCCAAAAGTAATCTAGAATAATAATATATCAACATGAAACAATAAAAATTGTAGATAAGTTGGAGACGTATCAAGCATCCCCAAGCTCAATTCTTGGCTTCTTGCTCATCCTCGAGTAGGTAAATGATGAAAACAAATTTTTTGATGTGACATGCTATCTATGATGTAACCTTATCCATGTATGCTCATTGAGAAACGATGAATTAACAAACATTAACATAGCAATACTTATATTTGCAAGCAGCAAATCATTATTTCAAAGTATATGATCCTCAAAGATTGTTTTACCCCCCATCCATCTTTATTATATTAGCAAAACATGGCTCCATCTTCACCGCATTAATACAAATGTCAAGCACCATGGTGTTCAAGTGAGGCAATTGGATCGTACTTTTTCAATATGCATCAACTTTTTATTATTCCTACAATACATGAGCGTGAACCATTGGACATCGCATAAAGGTAGAATAGAATATGGTGGTGGGTTTCAAAGTGGTAAAAGTGGAGAAGATAGTCTCACATAAACTAGGTGTACCAACGGGCTATGGATATGCTTGTCAACAAATATCGATGCGAGGAGTACGGATTGCCATGCAAATGATGCACAAGAGCTATAAGTGTATGAAAGCTGCACTGAAGCTAAGTGGGTGTGCATCCAACTTGCTTTCTCATGAAGACATGGGGCATTTGAGGAATCCCGTCATTGGAATATACAAGCCATGTTTATGAAATAGTGATTCCCACTAGCATATGAATGATATAATATGAGACTCTCTATATGAAGATCAAGGTGCCACTTTGAGGCACTAGTGTGGTAAAGGATACTAGCAAAGTCCCTTATCTGTTTTTCTCTTACTCATTTTTTTATTATGGTGGTCTCATTTGGACTCTCCCATTTTTATTCCCTCACTAGGACAATGCTCTAATAATAATGATCATCACACTATTATTTACTTATAACTCGATATGAAAACTGATAGGATGATATGACTCTGAATGAATGCCTTTCGCAGTGTACCAGGATGTGCAAACATCTAGCATGACATGTAACAAAAATATGATGAACGGTGGCTTTTCCACAAATATTATGACAACTCTATAGGATCATGCAAAGCATTATGATGATGAACGACTAGTCATGTGAATTGATGATAACATTTTCGTGGCAATATATCTCGGAATGGCTATGGAAATGCCATGATAGGTAGATATGGTGGCTGTTTTGAGGAGGATATAAAAAGGTTTATGTGCAATATAGTGTGTCATGTCACGGGGTTTGGATGCACCTGTGAAAGTTGCACCGATCCTCAAGGTGAGAACGGGGGATGCACGGAACCGAAGAGGCTAGCTAATATGAGGAGATGAGAGTGCGTATGTCCATGGTGTCACATTAGTCATGAAGAACTCATATACTTATTGAAAAGTTTTATAAGTTTTATCACAAATCAAAGTACTACTTGCATGCCCCGAGGGAGAGGGTTGGTAATAATTAACCATCGCGCAACTCTGACTCAAAACAACACTAGATTTTCAACGAGCAATAGAAATTCTCACACTTCATCACCATGACCTTTTAATTTTTTAGATGTTCAAAAAGTTTTAACATCTCTTAATATCAAACACTCTCTGAATTAATGATTATGCACTCATGCCTTTTCATATCGCCACATCAATATCATTAACCACAATTTCTCTATATAGGCTACATGATGGTTTTAATTATCACTTATTGAACACTCGTTATTTTAGATCTAGTCTTATGAACCATGCAAATTACAGTCACTATTTACTGACTCTCAAACAATTATAAGTGAAGAATGAGATCATAATATTCCTATAAAATCTACATGCCACAGTGCTAAAAAAGATATAAGTGAAGCACTAGAGCAAGTGCTAAGGTCAAAAGACATAAGTGAAGCACATAGAGTATTCTAACAAATTGTGATGATGTGGTATATCTCTCAAATAGGTGTGTCCAGCAAACAATGATTGTGACAAACTGAAAGTAAAATCAAACAAAAGCAAAACGATACTCCAAGCAAAACTCATAGCATGTGATGAATAATAATATAGCTCCAAGTAACATACCGATGGATGGAGACGAAAATAGGGGATGCCTTTCGGGGCATCCCCAAGCTTAGACACGCGAGTCTTCCTAGAATATTACCTTTGGGTGCCTTGGGCATCCCCAAGATTAGGCTTTTGCTGCTCCTCAATCCTTTGTCCATCAGAACAATACCCAAAACTTGAAAACGTCAATCACATAAAACTTAACAAAACTTCAAGAGATCCGTTCGTATAAGCAACATATCAAATACTTTACTTGCTGTTATAAATCGATTCTTATTTTATTTTAGCATAGGGTATTGTAACTTAACTCCTCCGTGGTATATACCCCCCTATAGAATCCATAGCATCATCAAAACAAGCAAACTATGCATGAAAAACAAAATCTGACTAAAACAAAAAAGTCTGTAGTAATCTGTAATGAACCTATACTTTTGTAACTCCAAATTATTTTTTACAAAAAATAGGAAGACGGGAGTAATTTTTAGAGAAATACTGTGTCAAATATTCAACTTAAAAATACGTTTAGTAAAATCAGAGAAATTTTGCATTGTACGTCAAATTTTTTGTTTTTGCACAGTATCAATTCTACTCATCATGCAAATCATCCCAAAGGCTTTACTTGGCACAAACAATAATGAAAACATAAACAAACAATCATTATAGAGGCACTGATCATGTTATGACACACTAACAATAAGTAAGTGATAACTTTTGGGTTGTCTCCCAACAAGCACTTTCTTTATAGCCATTAAGATAGTCTTGAAATTTCAATGATGCTTCACATAAAAGACGTGAATTGAATCGCAAGGAGAGCATCATAAAACATGTGACAAGAACATTTAAGTTTAGCATACTTACCATGCATAGGAATTTTATAAACAAACAATTTGTCAAGACAAGAAGTGTCTAGCATAAGCAAGTAGGAAGAATGAAGCATTAACAATTCGTATATCAAGACAGGTAAGTGAGTAACATTGAAATTTCTATAACCATATTTTCCTCTCTCATAATGATTACACGTAGGATCATATTCAAATTCAAAAAATATAGGAATCATGATTTTCATTCAAGGAACTATCACGAATCACCTTATGAATTTCACAACTTTTAGGTTCATGATTTCCAAGCAAGACCTCATAAAGATAATATAATGCACTCTCACTAGCAATTGTTTCAACATAAATGGGTCTTTTGAAAATATTAGCTAGTGGATGAGGATCCATTTCTCTTTTTTTTTGCATTTTACTATCTGTTTTGGTTTGAGAAAGATAAAGATAGCATAGCTAGGCAAGTAAACTAGAGAGGAAAGATGCAAACTAGTGACAAGCTAAGCAAGCGAAGGTAAATATTTTTGTATTTTAATTCTTTTAGGAGACAAATTAAATATACCAGAAAATGAAAAGAGGAATGACATGTCTCCAATGTATCTATAATTTTTAATTATTACATGCTATTATGTTATCTTTTTAGAACACTTCCTATGAACTTATCTACCAATTTATATTATTTTTTAGCACTAACCTATTGACCTACTACCTAGTGCCAATTGTTGTTATCTGCATGTTTTTCCACTTTTCAGGTTCCAGTACCAAATGAAGCCCAATTGAGCTGAATTGTTTTGTGAATTTTTTCTGGACCAAAACAAGATCGTGGAACATCGGAAGAAGGCCGGAGGTCGCACGAGGCCCTCACAAGCCATCAGGGCGAGCCTCGAGGGTCGTGGCCTCATGGCTTGTGGCCGCCGCATAGCTCTCCTGACCACGTTCTTTGGCCTATAAATTCTTATTTACCCTAAAACCTTAAGAGAAGGTCCCGAAACACTTTTTACGCTGCCGCAAGTCTCTATTCTGACGGGAGTCCATCTAAAGCTCCATTCCAGCACTCTGTGTTAGGGGGGATTGACCATGGAGGGCTTCTTCATCAACCTTGCTACCCTCATGATGATGTGTGGGTAGTTCACCATAGACCTACGGGTCCATAGCAGTACCTAGATGGATCTCTCTCTCTCTCTTTGATCTTCAATACAATGATCATCACATCTTCGCTTTTATCCATATGATGTAACTCTTTTGTACGGTGCATTTATTGGGATCCGATGAATTGTGGGTTTATGCCCATATTATTCATGATAAATATTTGAGTCTCCTCTGATATATAATACGATTCTTATGTGCATGATTATGATAGATTCATAATTCTCTCTGATCTATTGAAATAGTTTGGCCAACTAGATTGATATTTCTTCCGTGTAAGAGGTGCGTTGTAGTAGGTTCAACCTGGCGAGTTTCTATATCCCAGTGACAGAAGGGGACAAGTTGTGTCTTTGTGTTTCTACTACTAAGGGTAAAATGATGGGGTTTATTCATATTAGTTGAGTTTACTTTGTCTACATCATGTCATCTTACTCCAAGCATTACTTCGTTCGTCATGAACTTAATACGTGGAGAGGCAAGCATAGAAGCGCTCTTGAAGTGAACTAATAGTAATAGGTGCATGCAGGAGTCGGACTATTTGTTTATGGATGTGATGCCTATATTTACATGATCATTGGAGTGAAAATCGCATAACTATCCGCTCTTCTATCAATTGCCCAACAGTAATTTTTTTTGCCCACCGTATGCTTATTTTCATGAGAGATGCCAATAGGTAAAGCTATGGCCCGTGGGTCTATTCACAACATATTGCTAAAACCACCAACACCTTACTGCCACTTATTTTCTTTTATTTTATTTTGCATTTTACAATTATCTACAATTAGCTACACACCTCATTCGCTTGCAAATAACAAGACCAAGGGGATTGACAACTCTCTTGCCCGCGTTGGATGCAAGTTATTTGTTCTTTTATGTGTAGCCGCTAAAGACATATGTGGATTGATATTCCTATTGGTTCGATAAACCTTGGTTTCATAAATGAGGAAAATACTTATCCACTTTGTGCTGCGATAACCCATTCCTCTTCACGGAAAACCCAACACAGATCACGAGTATCAGGAAGGGTTTTTGGCGCCGTTGCCGGGGAATATCATCACCAACTATCAAGTAACTCCACACAAACTTTCACTCACTTGTTCCTCTTTTTATTTGTCGGTATATTTCATTTGTATCCTATAAAAAATAAAAGTACAAAAATATTTATCTTTGCTTGCTTAGCTTGTCATTAGATTGCATCTTTGCTCTCTAGTTTACTTGCGTAGCTATGCTATCTTTATCTTTGTCACACCAAAACAGAAAGTAAAATGCACAAATAATGATAAATGGGTCCTCATCCACTAGCTAATCTTTTCAAAAGACCCGTTTACATTGAAACAATTGCTAGTGAGAGTGCACTAGATTATCTTTATGAGGTCTTGCTTGAAAATCATGAATCTAAAAATTGTGAAATTTATGAAGTGATTCATGATAGTTCCCTGAATAGAAAGCATGGTTGTTATATTGTTGAATTTGAATATGTTCCTACATTTAATCATTATGAGAGAAGCAAATATGGTAACAGAAATTTTCATGCTACTCACTTGCCTATCTTTATATTCAAATTGTTAATGCCTTATTCTTCCTACTTGCTTATGCTAGTCACTTCTTGTCTTGATAAACTGTTTGCTTACAAAATGCCAATATATAGGAAGTATGTTAGACTTAAATGTTCTTGCCACATGTTTTATGATGCTCTCTTTGTGTTTCAATTCTTGTCTTTTATGTGAGAATCATTGAAATTTCAAGCATATCTCAATGGCTGTAAAGAAAGGGCTTGTTGGGAAACAATCCAATAGTTATCATTCATTCCTATTAGTGTATGATAACATGATTATTGACTATTTAATGATTGTGTTTTTATGTTTTAATTAGTGTTTGTGGCAAGTAAAGCCTTTGGGATGATTTGTATGATGAGTAGAATTGATACGGTGCAAAAACAGAAACTTTGACTCCTAGTGCAGAATTTCTCTGATTTTACTGGAACGTATTTTTAAGCTAATAATTTTACACAGTACTGATATAAAAATTCTTAAGGTCTTCCTAATGTTTTAGAATTTTTGGAGTTAGAGAAGTATGGCTATTAAATATATTACTACATATTCTTCTGTTTTAAACACATTCTGTTTTTGCATGCATAGTTTGCTTGTTTTCATTATGTTATGGATTATATCGAGGGGTATAAGACATGGAGAAGTTAGAATACAGTAACTCATGCTAAAAGAAAATAAGAATCAATTTATAACAGTACTTAAAAGTGTTTATTATGCTGCCTATACTAACGGATCTCACGAAGTTTAGTTTAGATTTGTGTGATTGAAGTTTTCAAGTTTTGGATATTATCTCGATGGACAAATGAATGAAAACTATTTAAACGGGAAAGCTCCCAACAAGAAAAAGAAGAACAAGAAAATCTTTTTGTGTTTTCTCAAACTAGACAGACACACAAAAAGAAAACGAGAAAAAGAAAATAAACTAGCATGGATGATACAGTGGCAAAGTGTGAACACCGACGAACAAAGTGAAAGCATAAACAAGAATGTAAAGTCGGTGAGAAACACGTATTCCCCCAAGCTTAGGCTTTTGGCCTAAGTTGGTCTACTCCCAAGGAGGGAACTAACCAACTCTGGGGTACTCCGGAGTGGACTGAGGATGCCACTGCTGTGTGAGCTCCTCTGGCTCCCATTGATAAACTAGCGTGTGTTACTCGACTGGTGGCTCGGGCACGTGCACCTGTGGTTGGGCCAAGCCCCAATATGCAAAGATGTCCAAGGGCATAATAATGTACGTGCGTGCATGAAGATTGAACAAAGAAGGAGCAGGCAAAGTAATAGTCTCACGAGTACCCTGACTGAATACCAGGTTATAAATCATCCTTCTATTTATATCTCTATCAAGAAAGTCATGGCGAACCATGCTATCGTAATCTAGATATCTCTCGGGAAGAAGAATCTCTTCTTCCTCTTCCAGTCTAATAGGTATCTCAAAGTGTCTGGCAAGATGGGTAGCATAGATACCTCCATAGACAATGCCCTTAGAATGGTTCGTGTTCAACCGTTGAGCTACTATAGCGCCCAAGCTATAAGTTTTATCGTTATAAAGGGCTTCGCGCAAGACTGCGAGATCTGGGGAGCTAAGGGACCCAGCTTTCCCACGGCCAATCAAACATTTTCCCACGAACAATGAGAAGTACCGAAGCACGGGAAAATGTATGCTAGCAGCTCTAGCGCAAGACTCCTCGCTCCTCTCCTACAACAATTGTATCGATGAAAGCTTCCAAGTCCAATGGACGAGGTTCATGAATATCCCCAACGTAAGGTAATTTGCAAACATTGCAAAAATCCTGGAGTGACATGCGCTGGGGGATATCATAAAGTTTGAAGTCAACCATAGGAGGATTCTTCCTCGGATAGAAGTTAAAGCTTTGTACGAAGATATTAGTGAGGAGGAGGTATTGCGGATACTTATCTTCAACGAAGGTGGTAAGGCCTACGTTCTCCACCAAGTGATAAAAGCCCTCATAAATTCCAGTGGTGCATAAGAACACATCGCTTGGCCTCTCGCACGCTCGAACTTCTACGACTCGAGGGACCAGATACTTGGGCTTCTTCTCACTCCCATCATCCTTGGGGTCACGGCTTGAAGAGCCTCTTAAGAACCTCCTCATCTTTTCCTTTTCCTATCTCTGAAAATTTCTGAAATTTTTAGTGATTCTAAGGAAAAGTGAATAAGGCTCAACAAAACTCATAGCAACTACTCCCACAAGTGCTTAGAGGCCATATTACGCATCAAAACTACTTGGGACCAAGTAACATTAGCATGCAAAGCTCAAGAACTGGGTCACCAAGGCAACAAAAATACGCGAAGTATAAGGCACTAGAGCAAAAACTAATTGGACCAATGGAGGAGTCACTTACCAAGGAGTAATTTCCCCAAAACAGTTCGGAGAATGGTGATTTGAGCAAAGATATCGAAAATCCCAGCAAGAGGAGCAAGAACACGGGTTTGAGTTGCGAAAAGATTTTTTCTGGAGGTAGGAGAACCAGATGAGAGGAAGAATGAGTGGAGGGGGTGCCTGTGGGCCCCACAAGCCTGGGTGGCGGGGCCAAGGGGGTGCCCGTGCCTCGAGGGCTTGTGGCCCACTGGTGCAGCCCCCAGGCAAACTCTTTGTCTCAGTATTTTTCAAAAATTCCAGAAAAAATCATACTTGATTTTCACGACGTTCGGAGAAATTTTATTTTCGGGGTACTTTTCCACGGGACGCTGATACCTCTCCAACGTATCTACAATTTTTGATGGTTTCATGCTATTATCTTGTCAAACTTTGGATGTTTTGCATGCCTTTTATTTATTTTTTGGGACTAATTAATCGAGTGCCAAGTGCGAGTTCCTGTTTTTTCCATGTTTTTGACCCCTTTCAGAGGAGATTTTGAAACAGAGTCCAAACGGAAGAAAATCCCCGAAAAGATTTTTTCTGGAACGGAAGAAGATCGAAGAGCTTGGGGGCCAAGCCAGAAGAGCCCCAGGGGCCCCACAAGCACCCACCCAGCGGCCAGGGGGGCCGCGCCATGCAGGCTTGTGGCCCCCTGGAGGTCCCCTGACCTAGATCTTGTGCCTATAAATTCCCAAATATTCCCAAAAAAATCAGGGGAGCATCGAAAGTACTTTTCCGCCGCCGCAAGCTTCTGTCTCGGCAAGATCCCATCTAGGGCACGTTATGGTGCCATGCTGGAGGGGAGATTTGGATACGGAGGGCTTCTTCATCAACACCATGACCTCTTCGATGATGTGTGAGTAGTTCACCATGGACCTAGGGGTCCATAGGTAGTAACTAGATGGCTTCTTCTCTCTCTTGGATCTTCAATACAAAGTTCTCCATGATCTTCAAGGAGATCTATCCGATGTAATCTTCTTTTGCGGTTTGTTTGTCGAGATCCTATGAATTGTGGATTTATGATCAGATTATCTATGAATCTTATTTGAGTTTCTTCTGATCTCTCTTATGCATGATTACATATCCTTGTAATTCTCTTCCAGTTGTGGGTTTTGTCTGGCCAACTAGATCTATGATTCTTGCCATGGGAGAAGTGCTTGGTTTTGGGTTCATACCATGCAATGACCTCACCCAGTGACAGAAGGGGTAGCGAGGCACGTATCGTGTTGTTGCCATCAAGGATAAAAAGATGGGGTTTTCATCATTGCTTTGAGATTATCCCTCTACATCACGTCATCTTGCTTAAAGCGTTACTCTGTTCGTCATGAACTCAATACACTAGATGCATGTTGGATAGCGGTCGATGTGTGGAGTAATAGTAGTAGATGCAGAAAGTATCGGTCTACTTGTCTCAGACGTGATGCCTATATGTATGATCATTGCCTTAGATATCATCATGACTTTGCGCGGTTCTATCAATTGCTTGACAGTAATTTGTTCACCCACCGTAATACTTGCTATTTTGAGAGAAGCCTCTAGTGAACACTATGGCCCCCAGGGTCTACTCCACACCATATTTTCAGCCTTACACATTTTACTTTGTTGCACTTTCCGCCTTCAGATCTCACTTTGCAAACAATCTTGAAGGGATTGACAACCCCTTTGAAGCGTCGGGTGCAAGCTTGTTTGTGTTTGCGCACGTATTCTGGACTTGATGAGACCCTCCTTCTGTATCGATACCTTGGTTCTCAAACTAAGGGAAATACTTACTGCTCCTGTGCTGCATCACCCTTTCCTCTTCAAGGGAAAAACCAGCGCAAATCCCAATCTCCGTCAACGTGTCAATCTGGCGCTGTTGTTTGAGAAGTAGCAGAAGGATTTCTTGCGCCATTTGAAAGTGCATTCTATGCCCCTAATCTTCTTTTGGTGTTAATGACAACACATACATAGGAAACTAATCCTATTTGTTGAGTGTATCTCAGGACGGCAAGTACTTTAAGTAGATTGAGATTTATGTGCCAAAGGTTGTCTCAAAAGATTGGTGATTTATATTTCGAGAAGGCTCGGGATTAAGAAGAGATGATGAAGAGTAGTCTTTTTAGTTTACTGATATTGAGTATAGGGATCCCGCACTATTAAGAGGGGATCACAGGTTCTGCGATAAACTTGCTCATACTACATCTCTACTATCATACCAAACACCACATACTATCCACTCTGTCTTCATCTCAATGCATGTCCAATTGCCTCGGACATCCGGCTCCCTCCGGACGTCCGAGGGCCGGATGTCCGGCTGGCATCCGAAATCCGCAGCCAGCCACCAGAAGTTTGTGAGGCATATAACTCGGAAATCCGGCTCCCTCCGGACATCCGAGGGCCGGACGTCCGGCCAAGCTCCGGAAATCCGGAAGTCTTCACCAGTAGAATGTGTGCTCTATATCTCGGAAATCCGGCTACCTCCGGACGTCCGAGCGTCGGACGTTCGACCCCCATCGGAAATCCGGTAGCCAACACCAGTAGAAATTGTGCTTTATAATACGGATTTCCGGGCCACTCCCGACGTCCGTACGCTGATGAATTCAAATATGTTCAGGCGCATCTACATGCCTCGGACGACCGACCCCTGTCGGTCGTCCGGTCGCTGATGAATTCAGAAGAGTTCCAGTCGTGCCTACATGTCTCGGATGACCGACCCATGTCGGACGTCCGGCCCCTCACGGACGCCCGGACGTCCGGCATGTGTCGGACGTCCGGACCCTGTGTGACTTATTGCACCTCCAACGGCTGGATTTCACCCCACACTATAAATACTCTTCTCCCACCTCGTGAAAGTGTGTTCAACACAGCTAGAATACACCCAAGAACACCTTTCCTCTCACTCACTCTTGTCTACACCAAATCCTAGATCCCTAGAGCATTTGTGAGCCCCTCTGAGTGTTGTTCCAATCAAAAGATAAATCGTCTCCCTCTCCTCCTTCCCACCAAAGTGATTTGTGATTTGAGCAAGTTTTGAGCAATCCCCGTGATCTTGTTACTCTTGGAGGTTGGAGACTCCTAGGCGGTAGGAGTATTTGGAGAGGAATCAAACCATTGTGATATCCCCCGGAAAGTTTGTGAAGGTTTGGAAGCCACCTCAAGGCTTACCACTAGTGGTTGAGAAACGCCTTCGTGGAGTTATCTCAAAGGGAGAATAGGGTGAGCCTTCGTGGCGTTGGTGTGCCTTCGTGGTAACATCCGCCCCTCTAGCGGTGACGTAGCTTCCCTCCAAGGAAGTGAACATCGGGATACATCCTTGTCTCTCTCGGAGTTTCGGTTATTCCTAACCCTAACCCTCTACTTGTGTTAATCCTTATTACATACTTGTATTTGATTATTGTTTACCGCTTGCCTTGCCTCACTCCTAATAGCTTACTCTTTGTCTTAGCAATTATTAGTCTTACACTCATATTCCGCACTTTAGCCTAAAATTGCTAAGTAATTATTAAAATTTGGATTTGTACCTATTCACCCCCCCTCTAGGTCCATCTCGATCCTTTTCAATTGGTATCAGAGCCTCGTGCTCTATTTCTGTGGCTTAACCGCCCTAGAGCGAGATGGACGTGAATCCAGCTACGGTAGCTCCAGTGCAGAGGGACGGGACTTCCTCGGAAGTCAAGTCTTTCACCTCTGAGGACCTGGAACGGGCCCTTGCCAAGCAAAAAGAGGAGCATGATTCTTCTCTTGAGACCATGATCCAAATGAGACTAGCATCACTAACCACGGGGACAACCACGTCCCCGAGGGCCTCAGGGCCCCACGTGCACAGTACTCCATTTCGCCAACCTCCTCCAGAGAGGAACCAAACCATTGTTCCATGGCTTTATGCTAGATCTCAAATTGAGAAACCTAAGTACAATCCTGGAGGAAAACCTCCCTTGCTTGATGACAATTCCGATTTTGCTTTGTGGAGAGTTGGTATGCAGGATCATCTTAGGTACGCCAATGATAGATGCTGGACATCCTCGAACATGGGTACAATCCTGTTGATCCAATATGCCTCACGCCCAGAGAAACTTATGACAAGAATCTCAATGACACTGCGATCATGTGCATAAGAAAAGGAATGAATGACAAGCAACGAAGACCTTACATTCACATCACAAGTGCCAAGGAATTGTGGGACAACATCATAAGGAACAAGGCCGGTACCTCCACTCTTCGGCTTGCTCAATATGAAATTGCCAAGGGGCAACTACAGAATTTCTGTATGGAAAAGGGTGAATCTCCCAAGCAGCTACTAGAACGGCTCATGACTCTCGCCGCAGACATTGAGTCATGTGACTGTGACAAGACCCAAGATGGTTTCAATCTGACCAAGAGATTTCTTGTGGACAAGTTACTCCACGCTCTTGCTCCGTATCACCATCAAATGGTATGGGACATGAGGCAGCATCATGTTTTCAAAGAAATGACTCCGGATGACATCATATCCACCTTCCAATTATTTGAAGAGTCAAAGGCAAATGCAACAAAGCACCTAGCCATGCATAGCACTTCAACATCAAAGATCAATCTTGCTTTGAAAGCCAAGCATGAGTGTGACGAAGAAGAAAGTGAAGAAGAAGAGGGTGATGATGACTGCCAAGATGGTGATGACGTTGACTCTGATGAAAGCCCATCTTTTGTGGACATTGCTCTCTTTGTGAAGAAGTTCAGTGCAGGGAAGTTCAAGGGAAGATTCCCAAAGAAGAAGGTAAGGAAATGCTATAACTGTGAGGAAACCAACCACTTCTCCAATGACTGCCCTTATGAGAAGAGAGAAGACAAACCAAGGTTCCAAAAGACCTTTGTAAAGAAGAAGTTGCCAAACCCTATGAACTCCAAGTCCAAGAGGACAGATGGAAGAGCAATGGTTGCATAAGAAGAATCAGATCCAGAAGATGTTGGTGGAGTTGCCGGAGTAGCTCAAGATACGCAGAGTACCTTGAGGCTAGTCAACAAAAGTGGTGATGTTTTTCACTACAACTATATGAAGGACTACAAGGGCAACACTCACAAGTGCTTGATGGCAAAGACTGCCATGGGAGATGGGGAAGACCAAAGCTCCCATGATAAGGTTAAGGTAACCCCACGGTTAAACTCTTTCAGTCTAGTTTCTACCCCTTCTGATGAGTATCTTGATGCGGAAGATCACTATGAGGATAATGATTTAGATCATCCCATGTTTGCTAAAATGAACAAATTTATGTGCTCTCTTAAAGGAAAGAAGCTCACTATGTTTCGCATACTTATGGAGATTGTGAGTAAGCACACCAATACCATCAAGGAACTCGAAACCCTCGTCACTGAGGAGAAGGAGAGAAATGAACTCCTTGAGCAGAAAGTCCTGTATGAGGAAGCACAAAATGATGCATTATGTTCAAAAGTAGGTGAAAACCTTGATAAACATGCTAATGATCTTGTCTCCTTGAAAAAGGCTGAAAATGTGTGCAGAGAATTACTAAATGATAAAGACCGACTTGTGAACTCTCATGCTTCTCTTTCTAAGGACTGTGAGCGTCTATCCTTGTCTCTCAAAGACAAGGAAGAGAAACTCACTGTTCTTACAAAGAGCTTTGAGGCACTTAAGGTCACTTATCTTGACACTCTAGCTAAGGCCTACTCCTCGCCTATTATCAATGTTGATACCTGCACTACTAATCCTAGTAGTGAACTGACATCTATCCTTGAGGAAAACTGTTCGTTAAAGGCACAGCTAGACAGAGGTCTCATGACATGTGCACAAGGACAAAAGACTCTTAATGAGATCTTAAGTCGACACAATGGAGGTTTCGCCAAGGAAGGGCTTGGGTTCAACCCAAGCACTGCCAAGAAAAGTGCATCTCCTCTCAAGTGTACCACTCCTCTTAAGGAAATATTTGTACCAGAGGGACACACGGAGAAAGGTAAGGTTGTGATTCGATCAGCCACTAGGGGTTCGTCTACTCACAACAAGACAACCGAATTCATGCCGCCATCCTATGTACTACGCAAGTCAAAGGAAGGAGAGGTCTATGCTAAATTCGTTGGTCCTCGTAATGCATTTCGATTCTATGCTATTTGGGCCCCTAAGACTCTTGTAACTAATGTGAAAGGCCCCATGACAAAATGGGTACCTCAAACCAAGTCTTAATTCGTTACATGCTGTTTTCTCCGGTGGAGCCAAATGGGTGATCGATAGTGGATGCACCAATCATATGACCGGAGATAGTAACTTGCTCTATGACTTCATGCAAGCCATTTGACCATATATGAGCATTGTATTTGGTGGAGGGTCGAAAGGGCAGGTAATTGGGTTGGGAAAGGTGGCAATCACTAATGACATGTCTATTGCAAATGTCATGCTTGTCCAATCTCTTCAATATCATTTACTTTCAGTTCACCAATTGGCTTCCGTCGGTTATGACACATTATTTGGACTAACGGATGTGAAGTCTTTAAGAGAGACACTCTTGAAGTGGCCTTTGTTGGAGAGTTGGATGGCAACCTTTACACGGTTGATTTCTCGAAAGAGAGCACTTTCCATACAACTTGTCTAATGGCCAAGGCCGACATGGGATGGCTATGGCATCGCCGGCTCGCCCATGTTGGCATGAAAAATCTTCAAAATCTCTTAAACGGCAATCACATCCTTGGACTAACAAATGTATCTTTTAAGAAAGATCGTGTGTGTGCAGTGCCTGCATAGCTGGGAAACAACATCAATCAAGACATCCACCCAAGAACATTGTATCCACTTCGAGGCCGTTAGAGCTCCTTCATGTGGATCTGTTTGGGCCTCCTTCATGGGCAAGTCTTGGAGGGAAAAAGTATGGCCTAGTCATTGTTGATGATTACTCAAGATATACATGGGTGTTCTTTCTCAAGTCCAAGGACGAGACGAAGATCACTTTCATTGACTTTGCCAAACAAGCCCAGCGAAAGTTTGACAAGGACATCAAGGCAGTAAGAAGTGATAATGGCTATGAGTTCAAGAACTACACCCTAGAAGAATTTCTTAGTGATGAGGGGATTGAACATCAGTACTCCGCACCTTACACCCCTCAACAAAATGGTGTAGCAGAGAGGAAGAACCGGACACTTGTGGAAATGGCAAGGTCCATGTTAGATGAATACAAGTCACCACATAGTTTTTGGGCTGAGGCCGTCAACACAGCATGTCATGCATCAAACCGGCTTTTCCTCCGATCAATATTGAAGAAAACTCCATATGAGCTCCTAACTGGGAACAAGCCCAATGTTAAGTACTTTCGTGTGTTTGGATGCAAATGCTTCATCCTCAACAAACGGGAACGGTTAGGGAAATTTCAATCCAAAACAACTGAAGGGATTTTTGTTGGCTATGGGTCAAACTCTCACGCCTACAGAGTCTACAACAAATCCACTGGATGTGTTATAGAAACCTGTGACGTGACGTTTGATGAATTTAACCGCTCCCATGGGGAGCAAGTTGATGTAAATGATGCAGGTGAAGAAGACTCCCCACAAGATATCTTAAACATGGGTGTAGGTGCACTTCTGCCTATGGAACAAAGACCCCATGATGATGATGAAGATAATGAGAGTATCTCGCATCCTCAAGACAGTTCACTGCCCGTACCTCCACAAGATATTAACATACCCATCATGCCAGTTGTTGAGGATCAAGTGGGAGAACATGTCTCTCACCCTAATGACACTCAAGAACAAGTTGATCTTCACGAGGTAGACCAAAGTATGGGTATGTTTGATGATGAACCTCAACAGGTGCAACGGGAAGAGGAATATCTACCCCCACACATAAATGATCCATATGTTGAGGACGTTGATGATGGAAACGAAGTTGAACCTCGTGAAACCTTGACCTCCATCATGCCACGTGTGGCCGGTCATGTTGATATTGATCGAATCCTCACAGACGTGTCAGAAGGTAGAGTGACTCGTAAACAATTAACGAACTTTTGTGCTCACTTTTCGTTTGTCTCTAGTACCGTGCCACACAGGGTTCAGGATGCATTATGTGACAATGACTGGCTACTTGCTATGCAAGAGGAGCTAAACAGTTTTACACGCAACGAAGTATGGTCATTGGTAGAACGACCAACTGAGGAACATAATGTCATTGGAACTAAATGGATTTTCAAGAACAAGGAAGATGAGAACGGGACTGTCCTACGCAACAAGGCAAGGTTAGTAGCACAGGGGTACTCCCAAGTTGAAGGTTTGGACTTTGGTGAAACTTTCGCCCCTGTTGATCGTCTTGAGTACATTCGCATTTTATTGGCCTATGCTGCTTTCAATGGTTTTACTTTGCATCAAATGGATGTGAAAAGTGCTTTTCTTAACGGTCCTCTACAAGAAGAGGTATATGTATCACAACCACCTAGGTTTGTTGACCCTCATCACAAAGACCATGTATATAAACTTCACAAGGCACTTTATGGTCTTGAACAAGCACCCCCTGCTTGGTACGATCATCTTAAGAAGTTCCTACTCGATGATGGCTTTGTGGTGGGGGTGATCGATCCCACTCTTTTTACTAAAAGGGAAAATGGTGATTTGATCTTATGCCAAATCTATGTAGATGACATCATTTTTGGCTCTCCTAACATCCATTTGTGCAAGAAGTTTGCGGCCTCCATGACCAAGACCTTTGAGATGTCACTCAACATGGACTTGAAGTTCTTCCTTGGTTTTCAAATACAACAATTTCAAGAAGGGATTTTCTTGTCTCAAACTAAGTATCTCAAGGACATTCTTGAGAAATTTGATATGACAAATGCTAAACCAATGAAGACACCCATGGCCACCGATGTAGTTCTAAATGAAGACTCAAACGGTATTCCTTTTGACCCATCTACTTACCGCTCCATGATTGGTTCGCTGCTTTATCTTTGCGCATCTAGACCGGACATCATGTTAAGTGTAGGAATATGTGCTAGATTTCAAGCTTCCCCTATGGGAAGCCATCACACGGCGGTTAAGCATATTCTTAGATACCTTGTTCACAAAGTTAGGCTTATGGTACCCTAAGGATGCAAAGTTTGATCTTATTGGGTATTCTGATGCGGATTGGGCCGGTGATAAAGTGGGACGGAAATCCACTTCCGGTGCATGTCAGTTTCTTGGACGCTCGTTGGTAAGTTGGTCCTCGAAGAAGCAGAACTGTGTTTCTATCTCCACGGCCGAGGCCGAATATATTGCAGCCGCAAGATGTGCTACTCAATTGTTATGGATGAGGCAAACACTAAAGGATTATGGTATCACATATCGACACGTTCCTCTTCTCTGTAATAATGAAAGTGCCATAAAGATCTCCGTGAACCCAATTGATCACCCTCGCACAAAACATATTGATATTAGGTATCATTTGTTGAGAGACCATGTGCAAAAGGGTGACATTGATATTACCCATGTGGGTACCGACATGCAGTTAGCCGACATTTTCACCAAGCCACTTAGCGTAGCTAGGTTCTGTCAACTTAGGCATGAACTTGGTATCTTGGAGCTTGACAACATATCTTGAAATCTTACACACATACATACACTCACTTTATGGTTATGTCTTGATGTGCGCATATATCTAGGGGGAGTGAGTCGTAATTCTATTTTTTAAGCTTACAACGTACGCAATGCTTCTAGGAAAACAGTGTTCATATTTTGTTTGCAATACCATGCAAGGCATCATCATCAGAACAAAAATTATCAGAACTGGCCTCTCCCTTCTCCTCTTTCTCGGACGTCCGGCCACGCTCGGACGTCCGGCGGCAAAACCTCCTCCAGTCGTCCGACCAGTGTCGGTCGTCCGATGCTAGAACAACCTCCGGACGTTTGACGCCTCGGGGCCTCTATATAAAGCTGGGCGCGGGGCTGGGCTTTTGCCCTAACCCCCATCGCCCCTTTTGCACCAGCCGCCGCCGCCAGTTCGAGGAGCTGATCATGGAGCTCCTGCCCAGTGCCGCCATCCTCGAGATCGGGCCGATCTTCAACGCGGATCCCTCACCTCTTTCTCCGTATTCTTCACGGGATCCAACCTCAGGTCGCCCCTCCGTATCTCTCCGCGTTGGATTTGATTTCTCCCATGTATCTCCATGTTTCGTTCCTCAATTGGGGATTTTTCATCCGCGTAGATGTTGCGCTTCATGGGTAAGACCAAGAACACCGCTCGGAAGACCGTGGCCGGCTCATCCTCCCGCACCACTATGAACGCGGGGTCAGACTCGGATGAGCCAATCCGTCCTTTCAAACGGACTGCCGGCGTTCTCCGCCCCGGCGTTCGCCGTCTCCCTCATTGTCTGATGGTGCTGACCCCGACTTCGAGGAGGAGCTTGCCACCGAGGACCTCCCTGAGCACGTCACTCGAAGGTCCAAGCCAAAGCCCGGGACTCGCAGGGCGTCCTACATGCCGCCACCGCCTCCTGCCCAGCCTGCAGGTGAAGCTCGCCGCATCTCACTTGAGCCTCCTGCCACGTTAGGTCGTGATATCACAAATTTCACCACAGTTGGCGCAGCTTCCTATCTCACTTTCCGCCACGACATAGATCAATACGAGGTCGTTCGTGATTCTATGGATTCATGTTTCCGCACAAACGTCCAGGCGGACATCTTCACCACTGTCATAGTTCCTAAGGGGTTATCTAATCATCTTTTTATTGATGTTGAGCATATTCGCATGCACCCGGTGAAATATCCGGGTGCCATTGAGCTTATTGAGGCATCGGGGCTTGCCGCCCCGTTTGCTTTTCATTGCGACTATAGTGCTGCTGCCATTCACCAGTTCTATGCCACATGTTATTTTGGCTCCGACAACACTGTCAGCTGGATCACCTCTGACGTTCGCTTCAAAGCCTCTTATGCCACTTTTGTTGCCGCACTGGGTTTCCCCAATTCCGGCTACAAAATACATAAGAATGATCCTAACCATGCGCCTAAGACTATTGACGTGTGTGGACATCTTCTCAAGCCACTCCGTGAGCTTGATGCGGATGAGCGCCTGAAGGACCTTAACCAGGTATCCATTTGGCACTCCCCTTACTTCATTATTTTTCAGTGTCTCATTCGCACCATCTATCCCAAGATGGGTGATAAGGGCTCTTGCAGCGGCTATTGTATCGACATCATGTATCACTTGTTCGAGAACCCCAAGAGCAAAATCAATGTGCCTCATTACCTATGGCATGAGATTCGGCTTGCTAGCTTTCAGTACAAGCGAGCCTTTCCTCACGCTCCTTTCATCCAGGCACTTATTAACCACGTTGCTGATTTCTCTGTGGCTGCCACTCACACCCATCGCAAGTGGGTCATTCCCGCTCACATGGCGGATGACTTCGCTCCCAAGAAAGCCCCTTCTTCCTCCACATCCACTTGCCGCACTGCTGCACGGGCCGCCACCCCCTCATCTAGCTCCGCTCCTCTCGGTCGCATTGCCAAGTTCCTTGGCAAAGCTCATTCTGCTTTGATGAAGGCTGTCTCCTTTCAGTGAGGTCAAACCCATGACGTGGTTTCCCGCCTAGTTTCCTCCAAGAATGCCCTCAAGGCTCGTCTGAGAGCCTCGGGCGCTCTTGATGTGAGTGATGATGAGGCCCCTCCTGCTGCTCCTCCTACTGATTTTGGCTTCCCGTCTGGTCCTGAGTGGTCTGAGTTCTTTGACGAGGCTGGGGGCAGTGGCTTGGCTGATGATGCTGATGATGATGGTGATGAGCTTTGAGTTTGATTGGTGCTGTTGACGGCTCCCTTTTTGGTACTTGGTGCCAAAGGGGGAGTAATGTATCGTAGTTAAATTTTTATTATCGTCATTTTTAGTCTTTGGAGATTTAATGTAATGGATAAAACTCATGTATGGCTACTTATGAATGGTTGTGACTCGCTATGATATCATCATAGACTATTATGTCTTGCTTCCTTATTTCTATGATGATTTATTATCCTTCCATGTTGATCCATTGGAGCTTCAATTTCTTTATCATGCATATCTTAAGGGGGAGCTCCGTACTAAATATCTCCTAGACTATAATGTATGTTTAATCTTTTTGAGACCTATGTATATGTTGTCATCAACTACCAAAAAGGGGGAGATTGAAAGTGCATGCTATGCCCCTAATCGCCTTTTGGTGTTAAAGACAACACATACATAGGAAACTAATCCTATTTGTTGAGTGTATCTCAGGACGGAAAGTATTTTAAGTAGATTGAGATTTATGTGCCAAAGGTTGTCTGAAAAGATTGGTGATTTATATTTCGAGAAGGCTTGGGATTAAGAAGAGATGATGAAGAGTAGTCTTTTTAGTTTACTAATATTGAGTATAGGGATCCCGCACTATTAAGAGGGGATCACAGGTTCTGCGATAAACTTGCTCATACTACATCTCTACTATCATACCAAACACCACATACTATCCACTCTGTCTTCATCTCAATGCATGTCCAATTGCCTCGGACATCCGGCTCCCTCCGGACGTCCGAGGGCCGGATGTCCGGCTGGCATCCGAAATCCGCAGCCAGCCACCAGAAGTTTGTGAGGCATATAACTCGGAAATCCGGCTCCCTCCGGACATCCGAGGGCCGGACGTCCGGCCAAGCTCCGGAAATCCGGAAGTCTTCACCAGTAGAATGTGTGCTCTATATCTCGGAAATCCGGCTACCTCCGGACGTCCGAGCGTCGGACGTCCGACCCCCATCGGAAATCCGGTAGCCAACACCAGTAGAAATTGTGTTGTATAATACGGATTTCCGGGCCACTCCAGACGTCCGTACGCTGATGAATTCAAATATGTTCAGGCGCGTCTACAGGCCTCGGACCACCGACCCCTGTCGGACGTCTGGTCGCTGATGAATTCAGAAGAGTTCCAGTCGTGCCTACCGGTCTCGGACGACCGACCCCTGTCGGACGTCCGGCCCCTCACGGACGCCCGGACGTCCGGCATGTGTCGGACGTCCGGACCCTGTGTGACTTATTGCACCTCCAATGGCTGGATTTCACCCCACACTATAAATACTCTTCTCCCACCTCATGAAAGTGTGTTCAACACAGCTAGAATACACCCAAGAACACCTTTCCTCTCACTCACTCTTGTCTACACGAAATCCTAGATCCCTAGAGCATTTGTGAGCCCCTCTGAGTGTTGTTCCAATCAAAAGATAAATCGTCTCCCTCTCCTCCTTCCCACCAAAGTGATTTGTGATTTGAGCAAGTTTTGAGCAATCCCCGTGATCTTGTTACTCTTGGAGGTTGGAGACTCCTAGGCGGTAGGAGTCTTCGGAGAGGAATCAAACCATTGTGATATCCCCCGGAAAGTTTGTGAAGGTTTGGAAGCCACCTCAAGTCTTACCACTAGTGGTTGAGAAACGCCTTCATGGAGTTATCTCAAAGGGAGAATAGGGTGAGCCTTCGTGGCGTTGGTGTGCCTTCGTGGTAACATCCGCCCCTCTAACGGTGACGTAGCTTCCCTCCAAGGAAGTGAACATCGGGATACATCCTTGTCTCTCTCGGAGTTCCGGTTATTCCTAACCCTAACCCTCTACTTGTGTTAATCCTTATTACATACTTGTATTGGATTATTGTTTACCGCTTGCCTTGCCTCACTCCTAATAGCTTACTCTTTGTCTTAGCAATTATTAGTCTTACACTCATATTCCGCACTTTAGCCTAAAATTGCTAAGTAATTATTAAAATTTGGATTTGTACCTATTCACCCCCCCTCTAGGTCCATCTCGATCATTTTCACCATTGCCGGGGAGGAAGATCAAGTCAAGAACTCATCCAAGTAAGTGTCGCAAACTCATCTCTTGCATTTACTTTGTTTGCCAGTTGCCTCTCATTTTCCTCTCCCCCACTTCACCAATTTGCCTTTTTCGTTCGCCTTTTCGTTCGCCCTTTTTCTCGCCCGCTTTTTGTTTGCTTGTGTGCTTGCTTGCTTGCTGAAGTCACCATGAACGAAAACACCAAACTTTGTGACTTCTCGAATACTAATAATAATGATTTTATTAGTACTCCGATTGCTCCCGCCACTAGTGCGGAGTCATACGAAATCAATGCCGCTTTGCTGAATCTTGTTATGAAAGAGCAATTCTCTGGCCTTCCTAGTGAAGATTCCGCATCCCATCTCAATACCTTCATTCAGCTTTGCGATATGCAAAATAAAAAAGATGTGGATAATGACGTGATTAAATTGAATATTTTTTCCATTCTCGTTGCGAGATCGTGCAAAAACTTGGTTTTCTTCTTTGCCCAAAAATAGTATCGATTCTTGGGATAAGTGCAAAGATGCTTATATATCCAAGTATTTTCCGCCGGCTAAGATCATCTCTCTCCGTAATGATATCATGAATTTCAAGCAACATGATCATGAGCATGTTGCACAAGCTTGGGAGAGAATGAAATTAATGATTAGAAATTGTCCCGCTCATGGCTTGAACCTTTGGATGATTATTCAAATCTTTTACGCTGGCTTCAATTTCGCTTCTAGAAATATCTTGGACTCTGCCTCAGGTGGAACGTTCATGGAAATCGCGTTAGGAGAAGCCACAAACCTCTTAGACAACATCATGACAAACTACTCTCAATGGCACACTGAAAGGTCACCTACTAGTAAGAAGGAACAAGCTATAGAAGAAATTAACTCGTTGAATGCTATGATGGATGAGTTAATGAATTTGGTTGCTAGTAGAAGTGCTCCTTTGGATACTAATGATATGCCTTTGTATTCTTTGATTAAGAGTAGCAACGCTAGCTTGGACGTTAATTTTGTTGGTAGGAATAACTTTGGCAACAACAATGCTTTTAGAGGAAACTATGTTCCTAGGCCTTTTCCTAGTAACTCCTCTAATAATTTTGGCAACTCCTACAACAATACTCATGGAAATTACAATAGATTACCCTCTGATCTAGAGAGTAATATCAAAGAGTTCACCAACTCTCAAAAGATTTTCAATGCGTCCATAGAGGAAAAACTACTCAAAATTGACGATTTGGCTAAGAGCGTTAATAGGATTTCTTGTGATGTTGATGCTTTGAAAGTTAGATGTGCTCCTCCCAAAATCAACATGGATGAAACTTTGAAAGCTATGCGTGTTTCCATGATTGAGAGCCAAAAACGAACCGCCCAAATTCGTGCTAGACATGAATGGCTTAAAAAGGCGTGTTCTCGTGATGAGAATCATGAAGATCTTAAAGTGCTTGGTGTGACTCACATTGAATCTTTGTTTTCTTGTGTCAAACCTAATGATTATGGGGCTGGATATGAATCTACTTTGGTTGAAAAGTGCCCCAATGATTCGGAGTCCATCTATCATGATGCTAAAAGCATTAAAAATGGAGTAGAAGACGTTAAAACTTTGAGTAGTAATGCAATTACTACCATGGATTTCAAGGAATTCAATTATGATAGTTGCTCCTTGATTGAATGCATTTCTTTGATGCAATCCACGTTGAACTCTCCACACGCTTATAGCCAAAACAAAGCCTTTACCGATCATATCGTCGAAGCTATGATAAAAGCTCTTGAAGAGAAACTTGAATTGGAAGTCTCTATCCCTAGAAAGCTTCATGATGAGTGGGAACCTACCATCAAAATCAAAATCAAAAACTATGAGTGCAATGCTTTGTGTGATTTGGGTGCTAGTGTTTCTGCGATTCCAAAGTCTTTATGTGATGTTCTCGGTTTTAATGAGATTGAAGAGTGTTCTCTTAATTTTCATCTTGCTGATTCTACTGTCAATAAACCCATGGGAAGGATCAATGATGTTCTTATTATTGCAAATAGGAACTATGTACCCGTGGATTTTATTGTGCTTGACATTGATTGCAATCCTACATGCCCTATTATTCTTGGTAGACCTTTCCTAAGGACTATTGGTGCTATCATCGATATGAAGGAAGGGAATATTAGATTTCAATTTCCTTTAAGGAAGGGCATGGAACACTTTCCTAGAAAGAAAATAAGATTGTCTTATGAATCCATGATGAGGGCCACTTATGGTTTGACAACCAAAGACGACGATACGTGATTCTATCGCTTTTATGCCTAGCTAAGGGCGTTAAACAATAGCGTTTGTTGGGAGGCAACCCAATGAATTTATCTTTTTTTTCTGTTTTGTTGCGTCCACACTTTCATGATTCTGTTGTGATTGTGTTTTTTGTGTTTCTTTTTGTGTATGAGCCAAGCAAAGCCTTTATGATCAGTCTTGGTAATGGTTGTTTGATCCTGCTGGAAAAAGACAGAAACTTTTTGCTCACAAGATGATTTTTCATTTTTATTCTGAAAGAGCTTTTGAGCTGATTCTTTTTTCTGCTGTTTGATATGCTTTTTCCCCAGACCGTCGTAATATTTCAGATTTTTTTAGGTAACAAAAGTATACGAAGTATACATATTGCTACAGACTGGTCTGTTTTTGACAGATTCTATTTTTGTTGAGTTGGTTGCTTGTTTTGATGAAACTATGGTCAGTATCGGGGGGTACTGTAATGCCCCAAGTGTGTAATTTCCATATTTGGAACCTATTGCAAGTGGGTCCACCTTGTCAGGGTTGTGATGATATCATTTGTGCCATGACTTCATGTGATGTTCCTTTTGTTTCCTTCCCTTGCATGCATGCATAACATATCATTCCATGCCATGTCTTGTCTTGAGTTTGCATTGTGTTCTCATGTGGTGTGGTTACCTTGTGAGTTCATGTGGCTAGTAGTAACAGTATTGTGGTGGCACTAGTTTTTCAAAAGAAGACCCTTTCTCTCAATTTATCTCTAGCTCCTTACTCCAACTATTCCTTCCCTGAGTTTAAAATGTACAATGTTTAGAGTATATTGTGGGTGTTAAGTTGTGCTAGTTTGGTGATTTTAAAAGTGTTTTAAACAGGTGCAATAAATACAAAACAGAGACATTAATTCTGTTTTGTGAAATACTTCTTGCTCCTAAAAATCTTGTTCTTGTTTTATTTAAATAGGTCATATTTTTCTAAGGCCAGGGGGTATTTTCTTTTGATTTTATCCCCACTCGTTTGCTTTGTATATTTTCTTTTGTTACATGCCTTTCTTTTATTAGAAACCCCCTCAGGGCTTCTTTCTCTCTACCTGGCGGCAACTTGGGCCACAACCCTCCTCCCGTGGCCCAACTTACTTCTCTCTCGCTCCAGTAGCCCATACCCGCGCCTCCTTCTCCTTTCTCTAACGCCGTCGTCTGCTTGTCTCCTTTCCATCTCGTCAGCAGAGAGAGCGAGGGAGTGCGCTGTCAGCCACAGCCGTCGAGGCACCCCATAAAGCGTGGGCGTCCGTGCCCCAACTTCCTAGGGTTCCTCTTCCCCCCCTCAGCCGCCGCCGCCACCTCTCCCATCTCCATCTAGTCTCCCTTCCTTTCCTCGCCGGTAAGTGTTCTATAGGAATAGCAAAGAGAGCAGGGAAGCTTTGCCTCCGTCTACCTCCTGTCCCGTCGGCGTCCGATGCTGCTGCCATGTCCTTGTGCTCAGGGAGGCTCCACGCGCCCCATTCCCGCCAGCGTTGAGGTTGAGGGGCGACCACAGCGACGGCCAAGAGCGCGCCATCGCCTCGGCCCTGGAGCTCCCGTCGTCTACCTCTACCTCGTCGGCAGCACGGAACCGCCGACGTCTTCTTCCCCTACGACTACTACTTCGAGCGGTGGCTCCTTCCCGTACCTTCCCGAGGTGAGGCAACCCTCCTCCCACCTTCTTCCTCACTAGGCTCGGCCGTAGATCGCCGGAGTTCTCTCTGAACCAAGAGGCAGATCGGTCTTGCGCATGGTAGTTTTATTTCTCTGCTATCTTGCATCGGTGTGGTGGTGCAAGAGAGGGGCTCCCCCCCCTCGTGCTAGCAGCGCCGCGGCTAGGTTGTTTCCCTCGACGACATTGAGCCGTAGCTAGACAACACCTTGTCGGCTTCTCTGTCTCGAGCAAGCAGGGTAGATCAGGGCAGCAGATAAGCAGAGAGGGGCTCTTTTTATGTTTCGATGTGCTTATATGTTCAGACGCCGTATCGTAGCCCAGTGGTAGCAAGTGTTGTGTGCCTGTTGGAGGTGCTGGGTTCGATTCCCCCCTCGGCACCTTTTATTTGTTTTGCTTGCTCCTGCACAGTAGCACACATGGACTAGTTAACCTCACTAAGCATCCTTCTCTGTCGAGCTGAAGGCAATAGCGCAATGGTTGTGCAGTGGTGTTGCACTAGGGGCACAGGGGTTCGAATCCCAGGCTGCCCCTTTTCTTTTTTTCCTTCTTGCTATTTCTCCCCCTTTGCGTTGTTTTATATTCTTATGCCTAAATC
Organism: Hordeum vulgare subsp. vulgare; assembly: GCF_904849725.1. Classification (NCBI taxonomy): domain Eukaryota; kingdom Viridiplantae; phylum Streptophyta; class Magnoliopsida; order Poales; family Poaceae; genus Hordeum; species Hordeum vulgare. The sequence continues at coordinate 63,885,318 of NC_058523.1, forward strand.
CATAGGTGACAAATGGCATTTTATCTTCCTTTTGCTGCTATAGATGTGGCACATTGTGTGAAGCATGTATGTGTTCATGTGTGTTATTGTAGATGTGTGTGTTTATGTGTGTGTGTGAGTGCTTGAGTGTGATTATGTGTGCAAGTGTGTGTGGGGCTCTACACACATTCTTGTGCAATTGCACAAGCACTTGAGATCAAGCCTTGTGTGTTAGTGGATTTGTGCATGTGTGTGTGTTTCCCCACACACTTATGCATACACATCCTTGTGAGTGTGTATGTGTAGGTGAGTGAGTGGGTTGTGTTTGTTCTTGCTTAATTGTAGTGTGAGTGTGTGTGTCCATGTGCTTGGTTATGGACTCATGCCACCATTAGCCTTGTGATAGTGTGCAATATAATGTGTAGGTGTAGTTCTAGTGAATAGCACATGTGCTGATGCACTATTCACTATATGTGATTCTATGTAGATTTTCTTTTCTAGTTTGTTCTCACTTGCTCCAAGTAAGTGCCCACATATTATATATGTTTTTATGGTAGAAAGATCCCAGGAATCCAATGGTGAAATCATTTTTTCCATTGGAACATTTTATGGAGATGTCGTATTTACATTTTCTTCTATGTTTAGAGCTTGGTTCCATGAGTTGTGATGAGCCTTTGTGGTTGTTTCTTGGTTGTGCTAGTAGAGGGTGACCCCCTCTACCACATGTTGGTTTCAATTCATGATTTGGAATCCATGTGTGCAATTTGTGGCCATCCAAAGTAGGCATGTGGCTGAAATTCCAGATTAGTGAAAATCTGAGATTTTCACTAAGTCTGAGAATCTGTTTATATTTTTCTTCTCCTGTAGATGAGGTTGTGCTGGTCATTGTGTTGTGATCTAATCTTAGCTTTAAACTAGAAAGTTGGACCTGATATGTTTGTCTAGTTCCTTGTAAAACTGCATGTCATTTGGATCCCTGTAGGTATTGTTTTGGCTGCTTTCAAAAAGCTTCAGAGCAAAGACAGAAAGTTAGGTGCAGGAATTTTCACCAAGTCCCTGTAATCTGATGGTTTTGGGCAAGTTTGCAGCCTTATAACTTTTTGTGTTTATTAGTATTCTTGAGTGATTCTTGCTTGTGCTGGTAGTATTCTTGGCTAGCTACAACCACATTTATTATTTGTCATAGTTGGGTGGCTGTAGGTGCTTTGCATGTAGCTCACAAAGTGCTATGATGCAGTTTATGGCAGATTGTGTAGTTTTGTCATTTTGATGATTGTGAGTGCTTAGTTGATGTTGTGGTGTTCTTCTTTGCTCCACCCCATCCATGATGGTTTGTTTTCTGTCTTGGAAACCTGGGAATACCAGATTTGTGCCATTTGAGTGTGTGGTGATGATTTTGACACGTAGGGCTTCATATCTTGTTTCGTTGATTCCCGTTGATCCATAACTCCGTTTGTATTGTTCTTTATATGGTTTTGCATAGTTTTCACGAGACGCATCTGATCATGTCATTCTCATGCATGTCAAAATAGGTTAGCATGCAGTTCTGTCCAGGAACCTGTTTTAACTTCTTAAGCTTGTGTTAGTGATAGAAATAGTGATGCGTGCTCAATTTCATCTCATGCATCATGTGCTTGTTGCATCTTGAGGTGCTGTTGTTCATTGGATGTTATTCTTATGTTGGGTAGCACCGGGATCGGAGAACGAATACGTGGAGTCAGGAGAGTACGTGCAGGACGATCAAGATGATATGACCTTGATTCCATCTCTAGACTTGTTATGCTAGTTTGCGTTTCCATGTCATATTGCTCGCTGCCTACCACTGAATTAAATTGCCTCTTGATATGCCATGAAACCAAACACTTGTCCCTTCCTAGCAAACTTGGATGGCTAAGTAGGCTTTGCTCAGCTACTAATGTTAGCGTTGCTAGATGCAGGTGCTTTGTCTCATGCGACAACATGAGCTTGATATCATTATCTTAAATTCTGTTATTTAATTAATGCACCTATATACTTGGTAAATAATGGAAGGCCTAGCCTTTTGTCGGGTGCTTTGTTCCGTTATAGCCGCCTTAGTTACCGATTACCGGTGTTTGATTCCATATTGATCGCTCCTAACACGTTCGGGGTTGTTATGGAGACCCCCTCGATAAATCGCGTAGTACTAAGGCTTGTCCGGCAGGACCCAACATTGGTGTTAATTTTCTAATCACTTAACAATAATCTGCATAGGGAATGGCCTACCCGAGGAATTTAATCAACAACCCGGGCCAGTGCTCCTCATGAGTGTTGGTCCAAACTAGAGCACCGTGCGGGGCCATCCCGGGGCAACTCGGGAGATTTCTCTGGCCAATGTACGCTTCGCTTATCCAGCGTGTCCTGAGACTGAGATACGCGGCTCTTATCAGGGTCATCGACACGTTGGGAGGTCCTGCTAGTCTTCCTTTACCTTAGCGATATATCTTGCGTATGGGAATCCCGGTGAAGCTTTGGTTTTCCCCAGAGTTGAGGTTTTCCTCTAAGGAATCCGACGAGATCACGAGATTCGTGATAGAGGATTACTTTGCGGCCCGTGTACGTTTGTGATGGACTAGTTGGAGCACCCGTGCAGGGTTTAATCTTTCGGAAAGCCGTGCCCGCAGTTATGTGGCAACTTGGAATATTTTGTTAACATCCGGTATTAGATAACTTAAACAAAAGCTAATAAAATTGCCAACTGTGTGCCTAACCGTGACTGTCCCCTCGAAGATCTCTCTTCGATCGAGAACACGGTGGGGTTATGAATGACATATGTAGGTGTACATGATCACTTAGTGATCAAGTATTCACGACCGCTAGTATAGTCCACCTTCATAAATGTTCTACGTAAGATAGCCACCATAACAATCTTAGGATGCTGCAACCTTAAACACTCTACCCTATCCAACCTAATAACTTGACTAGTTCTGGCACCGAGGTCATAGATTGCTGAGTCCTCGTGGCTCACAGATTCCTCCACAATACCAACAGGTTCAGGTACACCACAGACAGATGATCCCGATGGCACGCAGCTGACGTGGAAGTACGATAAGGAGACCGACCGCCTGTACGTGAACTATCCGGAAGATTGAGGTGTGGTCGTGATCGTGGGCCTGCAGGCAGGGTAGCATAGCCTTTTCTATGTTTTGTAGTCCGTAGCGAAACTACTTTGGTTGTATGCGTGATGTACTCTGATATATTTATGAGAAGGCAATTGAACCCCTGATTGTCTATCTTTTATAATTATGTATGTGCTGTGTTAGCTGTTTGCGAGAGGCTTAGATGCGCTCCTTTCCAATTCGGGGCCTCGATCCCCAGATCGGAAAGGACCGCATCTTGGTCGTTACAAGTTGGTAATCAGAGCTTTACGACCATAGGAGCCTTTGTGTGATCGTACATGGCCGAGTCGAGTCTAGAAAATGTTTTGAGTCTTAGTTATATCGGAGAGTAGGATTCTTTTTTCTCCTCTTCCATGCTCTGGTGAGGTTCCTCACTTAGGAAATCTTTAACTCTACTCCTTTTCTCGCTCAATTTTTTTTTCGGATCACGCGGGTATTTGTGAAATCTATATGATTTCGATGTGATGGAGTCCTGTCCTGGTGCCTCCTATCTGCTTTGAGTTTCAGGGGAGTTGAGCTCCAGGGGATTCTTGCGCACATAGCCATCATTGAGATTTCTGAGTATCTAAGAACGAAGGATGTTCGTTATTGCTTTAATACTGGTAGTGGCGAGATAACCCCGATGTCCCCAGTACTGGTGCAGATTGTTCGGGAGTACTGCCATACTTAGTATCATTGCGATCACGAGGGTCTGTTGTAGATGAAGGTCCGAGATGCTGGTTGTGTGTTGATGGATGTGATAGGTCACGGGTTAGTTTAGGAGTTGTGTGATATACTCCTTGTATCCGTGTACCAGATTGCATGACCAGTTATTTCGGGAATTCATAGGTGGGATATCAAGTAGTATCTTATAGGACTATCTTCCTACAGACGCATGATTGAGGTTGGGGAAATCTCGATCATATGTTTGTTCCGAGCAATTCTAGCTCACACTTGTTTGCATTGGTCCTTATCGGAATTTTGTCATCCGTCACTTCGAGGAAGCATTCTTACTATTTTGTTCGAGTGCAATTGCTTATTCCTGTTCACATATTCCTGTCTTCTGATTCAGCAATATCTTCAATTATTCTGTGGACTAATATGATGTCCGTCTTCAGGATGGCTCCACCTACTCGTCAGAACCCAGGGCGTGAGGATATGCCGCCCACACCTCCTCCTCCGGAGAACCCTCCGCCTCCGCCGCCTCCTCCTGCAGAGGCTTGGCAAGCGGCGATGGCAGCTACTAATGCAAACACCCAGATGTTGATACAGTTGCTGCAAGAGAAAGCCAACCAACAGCAAGGCAATTTTCAACATGGTGGAAATCATTTTGCGAGTCTGAGTCGGTTCCTGTCAAACCAGCCAAAGACGTTCACTTCATGCGACCAGCCATTTGATGCAGAAGACTGGATCCGTGATATGAACAAACATTTCGAGTGTAGCAATGTGCGTTCGGAGGATTATGTCAAGTTTGCAACGTCTCAGTTGAAGGGGCAGGCTTCTATATGCTGGCAGTAGCTGAAGGACTCCAGAGGCGCCAGGGTGATGTCTTGGGATGAGTTCTGTCGTGACTTCAGGTCCCACTACATCGCTTCCAGTTTTGTGGAGGAGATGCGTGAGAAGTTCAGGCGTTTGAAGCAGGGTGGCAATTCCGTGTACAAGTACAACATTGAGTTCCACGAGCTGGCCTATTACACGCTCCAGGATATCCCTGACCAGAAGAGCAAGATTTATCAGTTCAGGGGTGGCTTGAAAGAAGATTTGCAGTTAGCTCTTGTCTTGCACGATCCTGAGGAGTTCGACAAGTTCTACAACCTAGCTCTCAGAGCAGAGGCAACCTTGCTCAGGGTGGAGAGTTCTAAGAAGCGCTTCAGAGATTCCAGCTCTTCCTCGACTCAGGTGGTTCAGAAGCAACAGAAGTTTTGGGTTTCTCCTCCTCCTTCTCGACACTCACAGCAGCTTAAGCACTCAGGTGGTCATGGTTCTTCCCACCCACCCAACCCTATCTTCCAGCAGAGATACCAACATCAGAAGCAAGGGCCTCCTCAGACTTAGTACCGGCAGCCAGCAGATGTCACTTGTCACAAGTGTGGGCAGAAGGGTCACTATGCCAACAAATGTACTTCTCAGCTCCGACTGTCGCCTCCTCCTCCAGGAAAACCTCCAAGCAATGCTCTTGTCAAGTTCAACCCCAGATCAACTCGAGTCAACATGGTGAACGCAAATGAAGCAGACAACTCCTCTGATGTGATCATGGGTAATCTTTCAATCAATGATTTTCCTGCTAAAGTCTTGTTCGATTCTGGTGCTTCGCATTGCTTTATGTCAAAGTCATTTTTCATCAAGCATGACTTTCCCTCGACAAGTTTGCATAGACCTTTGGGTGTTGTTTCTCCGGGTGCTCAGATGAGGTCAAATTGTAGAGTTCCTGATGTCAATGTCAAGATAGGAAGCTATTCTTTTCTGGCTTCTCCTTATGTCTTGGGCAATTCCGACATTGCCTTGATTCTTGGTATGGACTGGCTGGCCATGAACAAGGCATCAATTGATTGTGAAGAGAAAGAAGTGAAGCTTACCCACTCTTCAGAAGACGTGATTATATTCATGGCGCGCGATGATACAATCCGTCTGTTCTCCTTGAATGAAAAGGGTGAGATCAATCCTATTGAGGAAGTCCCAGTGGTCTGCGAGTATGAAGATGTGTTTCCTGAAGAGCTGCCAGGCATGCCTCCGCACCGTGAATTTGAGTTTGTCATTGAGCTTGAGCCAGGCACAGAGCCAGTGTGCAAACGGCCATACAAGCTGGGTCAAGAAGAATTGAAGGAACTTAAGAGGCAACTCGATGAGCAGGAGCGTTTGGGTTTGATCAGACCGAGCTCATCTCTGTGGGGCTGTGGTGTTCTGTTTGTCAAGAAGAAGGATGGCACGAACTGGCTGTGTGTCGATTACCGTCCATTGAACAAGAAGACAATCAGGAACAAATATCCACTTCCGAACATAACTGAGTTGTTCGAACAATTGAAAGGTGCTAAGGTATTCACGAAGCTCGATCTCAGAATGGGCTATCATCAAATTCGCATTCGCGAGGAAGATATTCCGAAGACTGCCTTCAGGACTAGTTTTGGCTCGTATGAGTATACGGTCATGTCTTTTGGTCTGGCAAATGGTCCTCTGACATTCTGTCGATTGATGAACTATATATTCTCTTCGTTCAAGAATGACTTTGTCTTGCTCTATCTTGACGACATTCTGGTCTTTTCTAAAACTGAGGAAGAACATGAATAAAATCTCAGATTGGTGCTTGATAAGCTGAGAGAGTACAAGCTGTATGCTAAGTTTTCCAAGTGCGAGTTGTGGCTGAAAGAAGCGGTTTATCTTGGGCACATTATCTCTGCCGAGGGCATTAAAGTTGATCCGTCCAAAGTTCAGGCCATTATTGAGTGGGAGCCTCCGCAGAATGTGAAGCAGTTTCGAAGCTTTCTCGAGCTTGCTGGCTATTGCAGAAGGTTCATTGAGAACTTCTCCAAGATCTCCAAGCCGCTCTCAAGTCTTCTTCAGAAGGGTGTTAAGTATGCTTGGTCTCCAGAGTGTCAACTGGCCTTCGATACACTCAAAGAGAAGCTTACCTCCACTCCGTTATTGGCCCGTCCGGATGATTCCGAGCCGTACCAGGTCTTTTGCGACGCTTCTCTCCAGGGTCTTAGTGCAGTCCTGATGCAAGATAAGAAGGTGGTTGCTTATACCTCCAGGCAGTTGAAGCCTGCGGAGAAGAACTATCCTGTGCATGATCTTGAGCTAGCACCTGTGGTTCACGCCTTGATGACTTGGAGACATCTCTTGTTGCAGCGTAAGGTTGAAGTTTTCACCGATCACAAGAGTCTCAAGTACATCTTCACTCAGCCTAACTTGAATCTTCGGCAAACACGTTGGGTAGAAATGCTCCAGGATTTTAATCCGAGTGTTGAGTACATGCCAGGCAAAGCTAATGTCGTGGCAGATGCTTTGAGCAGGAAGGCATATTGCAACAGTCTGATTCTGCAACCTCTCCAGCCTGGTCTTTGTGAGTCTTTCAGGAAGCTCAACCTTCAGCTAGTACCTCAGGGATTTCTTGGGAACTTTCAGATCTCTCCTACCTTGGAAGATCATGTCAGAGCAGCTCAGCTTCTTGACGCTATGGTGAAGAAGGTCAAGATTTGCATGGGAAAGAGTCTCCCCAAGTATAAGTGCTTCACTGTTGATGCCAGGGACACGTTGTTTTTCGAGGATCGCCTTGTCGTCCCGAAAGGTGATCTCAGGAAGGTAATCATGGAAGAAGCTCATAACTCTCTGCTCTCTATTCATCCTGAAAGCTCCAAAATGTACCATGACTTGAAGCAGACCTTTTGGTGGACTCATATGAAACGTGAGATTGCTCAGTTCGTAAATGAGTGTGATGTATGTCGAAGGGTGAAAGCAGAACATCAACGCCCAGCAGGCCTTTTGCAGCCTTTCCCGATTCCCGAGTGGAAGTTCGACCACATTGAGATGGATTTCGTCACCGGGTTTCCGAAGTCCAAGAAGGGTAATGATGCTATCTTCGTCGTCATCGACAAGTTGAGTAAAGTGGCTCATTTTCTTCCAGTCAAGGAGTCCATTTCAGCAGCTCAGCTGGCAGAGTTGTACACCTCCAGGATTGTCTCTTTGCACGGCATGCCTATGATGATCTCTTCAGATCGCGGAAGTATCTTCACTTCCAAGTTCTGGGACTCCTTTCAGTCTGCTATGGGCACAAAGATCCGCTTCAGCACAACGTTCCATCCTCAGACTAGTGGTCAAGTGGAGAGAGTGAATCAAGTTCTTGAGGATATGTTGAGAGTCTGTGTTATCTCTTTTGGCATGAAGTGGGAAGATTGTCTGCCTTTCGCGGAGTTCTCGTATAACAACAGTTATCAAGCTAGTTCTGGCAAGGCTCCGTTTGAAATTCTCTATGGCAGGAAGTGTCGTACCCCGCTCAACTGGTCCGAGACCGGCGAGCGTCAGATCCTTGGGAATGATATGATAGAAGAAGCTGAGGAGATGTGTCGGATCATTAGCGACAACCTCAGAGCAGCTCAGTCCCGTTAGAAGAGCTATTATGATAGCAAGCACCGTGACATGTCTTATGAGCTTGATGACTTTGTCTATCTCAAGGTGTTGCCTATGAAGGGTGTGCAGCGCTTTCGTGTCAAAGGCAAGCTTGCGCCTCGCTTCGTTGGTCCGTTCAGAGTGGTTGGCAAGAGAGGCGACCTTGCGTACCAGCTCGAGCTTCCGTCAAACTTTGCAAATGTCCATGATGTGTTCCATGTTTCTCAACTTCAGATTTATTTCAAGACCCCCGAGTGCACTGTGCATCTTCAAGACATCAACCTTCAGCCTGACCTTTCTTATCATGAGCATCCAGTTGCGGTTCTCGAGGCGACTGAGCGCAAGACCCGTAACAAGTCTGTCAAATTTTTTAAAGCGCAGTGCTCACACCATTCCGATAAAGAGGCGACTTGGGAACGCGAGGATCACCTCCGTTCCAAATTTCCCGATTTCTTTCAGTCTTAGATCTCGAGGGCGAGATCTTCTTTGTAGTGTGGGAGAGTTTGTAATGCCCCAAGTGTGTAATTGCCATATTTGGAACCTATTGCAAGTGGGTCCACCTTGTCAGGGTTATGCTGATATCATTTGTGCCATGACATCATGTGATGTTCCTTTTGTTTCCTACCCTTGCATGCATGCATAACATATCATTCCATGCCATGTCTTGTCTTGAGTTTGCATTGTGTTCTCATGTGGTGTGGTTACCTTGTGAGTTCATGTGGCTAGTAGTAACAGTATTGTGGCGGCACTAGTTTTTCAAAAGAAGATCCTTTCTCTCAATTTATCTCTAGCTCCTTACTCCAACTATTCCTTCCCTGAGTTTAAAATGTCCAATGTTTAGAGTATATTGTGGGTGTTAAGTTGTGCAAGTTTGGTGATTTTAGAAGTGTTTTAAACAAGTGCAATAAATACAAAACAGAGGCATTAATTCTGTTTTGTGAAATATTGCTTGCTCCTAAAAATCTTGTTCTTGTTTTATTTAAATAGGTCATATTTTTCTAAGGCCAGGGGGTATTTTCTTTTGATTTTATCCCCACTAGTTTGCTTTGTATATTTTCTTTTCTTTCAGGCCTTTCTTTTATTAGAAAACCCCCTCAGGGCTTCTTTCTCTCTACCTGGCGCCAACTTGGGCCACAACCCTCCTCCCATGGCCCAACTTCCTTCTCTCTCTCGCTCCAGTAGCCCATCCTCGCGCCTCCTTCTCCTTTCTCTAACGCCGTCGTCTACCTATCTCTTTTCCGTCTCGTCAGCAGAGAGAGCGAGCGCGTGCGCCGTCAGGCACAGCCGTCGAGGCACCCCATAAAGCGAGGGCGTCCGTGCCCCAACTGCCTAGGTTACTCTTCCCCCCTCAGCCGCCGCCGCCACCTCTCCCCATCTCCATCTAGTCTCCCTTCCTTTCCTTGCCGGTAATTGTTCTGTAGGAATAGCAAAGAGAGAGTAGGGAAGCTTTGCCTCTGTCTACCTCCGCTCCCGTCGGCGTCCGGTGCCGCCACCATGTCCTTGTGCTCGGGGAGGCTCCCCGCGCCCCATTCCCACCAGCGTTGAGGTCGAAGGGCGACCACAACGACGGCCAGGAGCGCGTCATCGCCTCGGCCCCGAAGCTCCCGTCGTCTACCTCTACCTCGTCGGCAGCACGGAACCGCCGGCGTCTTCTTCCCCTACGACTACTCCTTCCAGCGGTGGCTCCTTCCCATACCTTCCCGAGGTGAGGCAACCCTCCTCCCTCCTTCCTCGCTAGGCTCGGCCGTAGATCGCCGGAGTTCTCTCCAAACCGAGAGGCAGATCGGTCTTGCGCGTGGTAGTTTTATTTCTCTGCTATCTTGCGTCGGTGTGATGGTGCAAGAGAGGGGCTCCCTCCCCTTGTGCTAGCAGCGCCGCGGCTAGGTTGTTTCCCTCGACGACATTGAGCCGTAGCTAGACAGAACCTCGTCGGCTTCTCTGTCTCCGACACGCAGGGTAGATCAGGGCAGCAGATAAGCAGAGAGGGGCTCTTTTTCTGTTTCGATGTGCTTATATGTCCAGACGCCGTATCGTAGCCCAGTGGTAGCAAGTGTTGTGTGCCTATTGGAGGTGCTGGGTTCGATTCCCCACTCGCCACCTTTTATTTGTTTTGCTTGCTCCTGCATAGTAGCACACATGGACTAGTTAACCTGACTGAGCATCCTTCTCTGTCGAGCTGAAGGCAGTAGCGAAGTGGTTGTGCAGTGGTGTTGCACCAGGGGCACAGGGGTTCGAATCCCAGGCTGCCCCTTTTCTTTTTTTTCCTTCTTGCTATTTCTCCCCCTTTGCGTTGTTTTCTATTCTTGTGCCTAAATCCATAGGTGACAAATGGCATTTTATCTTCCTTTTGCTGCTATAGATGTGGCAGATTGTGTGAAGCATGTATGTGTGTTCATGTGTGTTATTGTAGATGTGTGTGTTTATGTGTGTGTGTGAGTGCTTGAGGGTGATTGTGTGTGCAAGTGTGTGTGTTGCTCTACACACATGCTTGTGCAATTGCACAAGAACTTGAGATCAAGCCTTGTGTGTTAGTGGATTTGTGCATGTGTGTGTGTTTCCCCACACACTTATGCATACACATCCTTGTGAGTGTGTAGGTGTAGGTGAGTGAGTGGGTTGTGTTTGTTCTTGCTTAATTGTAGTGTGAGTGTGTGTGTCCATGTGCTTGGTGATGGACTCATGCCACCATTGGCCTTGTGATAGTGTGCAATAGAATGTGTAGGTGTAGTTCTAGTGAATAGCACATGTGCTGATGCACTATTCACTATATGTGATTCTATGTAGATTTTCTTTTCTAGTTTGTGCTCACTTGCTCCAAGTAAGTGCCCACATATTATATATGTTTTTGTGGTAGAAAGATCCCATGAATCCAATGGTGAAATCATTTTTTCCATTGGAACATTTTATGGAGATGTCGTATTTACATTTTCTTCTATGTTTAGAGCTTGGTTCCATGAGTTGTGATGAGCCTTTGTGGTTGTTTCTTGGTTGTGCTAGTAGAGGGTGACCCCCTCTACCACATGTTGGTTTCGATTCACGATTTGGAATCCATGTGTGCAATTTGTGGCCATCCAAAGTAGGCATGTGGCTGAAATTCCAGATTTTCACAAAGTCTGAGAATCCGTTTATATTTTTCTTCTCCTGTAGATTAGGTTGTGCTGGTCATTGTGTTATGATATAGCCTTAGCTTTCAACTAGAAAGTTGGACCTGATATGTTTGTCTAGTTCCCTGTATAATTTTATGTCATTTGGAGCCCTGTAGGTATTGTTTTGGCTGCTGTCAAAAAGCTTCAGAGCAAAGACAGAAAGTAAGGTGCAGGAATTTTCACTAGTCCCTGTAATCTGATTGTTTTGGGCAAGTTTGCAGCCTTATAAATTTCTGTGTTTAATTCCTTTTTGTGTGATACTTTCTTGTGCTGATAGTATTCTTGGCTAGCTACAGCCACATATATTATTTGTCATAGTTGGGTGGCTGTAGGTGCTTTGCATGTAGCTCACAAAGTGCTATGATGCAGTTTATGGCAGATTGTGTAGTTTTGTCATTTTGATGATTGTGAGTGCTTAGTTGATGTTGTGGTGTTCTTCTTTGCTCCACCCCATCCATGATGGTTTGTTTTATGTCTTGGCAACCTGGGAATACCAGATTTGTGCCTTTTGAGTGTGTGGTGATAATTTTGACACGTAGGGCTTCATATCTTGTTTCATTGATTCCCGTTGATCCGTAGCTCCGTTTGTATTGTTCTTTATATGGTTTTGCATCGTTTTCACGAGACACATATGATCATGTCATTCTCATGCATGTCAAAATAGGTTAGCATGCAGTTCTGTCCAGGAACTTGTTTTAACTTCTTAAGCTTGTGTAAGTGATGGAAACAGTGATGCATGCTCATTTTCATCTCATGCATCATGTGCTTGTTAGATCTTGAGGTGCTGTTGTTCATTGGATGTTATTATTATGTTGGGTAGCACCGGGATCAGAGAACGAATACGTGGAGTCAAGAGAGTACGTGCAGGACGATCAAGAACCATTCCAAGCCGAGGATATCACACGCAAGATGATATGACCTTGATTCCATCTCTAGAATTGTTATGCTAGTTTGCGTTTCCATGTCATATTTCTCGCTGCCTACCACTGAATTAAATTGCCTCTTGATATGCCATGAAACCAAACACTTGTCCCTTCCTAGCAAACTTGGATGGCTATGTAGGCTTTGCTCAGCTACTAATGTTAGCGTTGCTAGATGCAGGTGCTTTGTCTCATGTGACAACATGAGCTTGATATCATTATCTTAAATTCTGTTATTTAATTAATGCACCTATATACTTGGTAAATAACGGAAGGCCTAGCCTTTTGCCGGGTGCTTTGTTCGTTATTGCCGCCTTAGTTACCGGTTACCGGTGTTTGATTCCATATTGATCGCTCCTAACACGTTCGGGGTTGTTATGGGGACCCCCTCAATAAATCACGTAGTGCTAAGGCTTGTCCGGCAGGACCCAACATCGGTGTTAATTTGCTACAATAATCTGCATAGGGAATGGCCTACCCGAGGAATTTAATCAACAACCCGGGCCGGTGCTCCTCATGAGTGTTGGTCCAAACTAGAGCACCGTGCGGGGCCATCCCGGGGCAACTCGGGAGATTTCTCTGGCCAATGTACGCTTCGCTTATCCAGCGTGTCCTGAGACTGAGATACGCGGCTCTTATCAGGGTCATCGACACGTTGGGAGGTCCTGCTAGTCTTGCTTTACCTTAGCGATATATCTTGCGTATGGGAATCCCGGTGAAGCTTTGGTTTTCCCCAGAGTTGAGGTTTTCCTCTAAGGAAGCCGACGAGATCACGAGATTCATGATAGAGGGTTACTTTGCGGCCCGTGTACTTTTGTGATGGACTAGTTGGAGCACCCCTGCAGGGTTTAATCTTTCGGAAAGCCATGCCCGCGGTTATGTGGCAACTTGGAATATTTTGTTAACATCCGGTATTAGATAACTGAAACAAAAGCTAATAAAATTGCCAACTATGTGCGTGACCGTGACTGTCCCCTCGAAGATCTCTCTTCGATCGGGAACACGGTGGGGTTATGAATGACATAGGTAGGTGTACAATATCACTTAGTGATCAAGTATTCATGACCGCTAGTATAGTCCACCTTCATAAATGTTCTACGTAAGATAGCCACCATAACAAGCTTAGGATGCTGCAACCTTAAACACTCTACCCTATCCAACCTAATAACTTGACTAGTTCTGGCACCGAGGTCATAGATTGCTGAGTCCCCGTGGCTCACAGATTTCTCCACAATACCAACAGGTTCAGGTACACCAGAGACAAATGATCCCGACGGCACGCAACTGGCGTGGCAGTACGATGAGGAGACCGACAGCCTATACGTGAACTATCGAGAAGATTGAGGCGTGGTCGTGATCCTGGGCGTGCAGGCAGGGTGCCATAGCCTTTTCTCTGTTTTGTAGTTTGTAGCGGAACTACTTTGGTTGTATGCGTGATGTACTCTGATATATTTATGAGAAGACAATTGAACCCCTGATTGTCTATCTTTTATTATTATGTATGTGCTGTGTTACCTGTTTACGAGACGCTTAGATGCGCTCCTTTCCAATTCGGGGCCTCGATCCCTAGATCGGAAAGGACCGCATCTTGGTCGTTACAGGTACTAGCCATGGAAAAGTGAGAATACAGTAGCCCATAATCAATATAGATGGAATTCAAGTTTGCTACAGTACCAAAAGAAGTGGTAGTTTGTTTTCTTGTACAAATGTTATCACAAGTTTCTGTTTAAGTTTTGTGTTGTGAAGTTTTCAAGTTTTGGGTGATGTTCTCATGGACAAAGAGATAAGGAGTGGAAAGAGATCAAGCTTGGGGATTCCCAAGGCACACCAAGCCAAATTCAAGGACACCAAAAAGCCTAAGCTTGGGGATGCCCCGGGAAGGCATCCCCTCTTTCGTATTCAATCCATCGTTAACATTACTTGGAGCTATATTTTTATTCACCACATGATATGGGTTTTGCTTGGAGAGTCTTGTATCTTAGGAGTCTTTTCTTTTTGTTGTGTCACAATCATCCTTGTTTCACACCTTTTTGAGAGAGAGACATGCACTCATCGTGATTTTGCTAGAATGCTCATAGTACTTCACTTATATCTTTTGAGCTAGATACTTTTGCTCTAGTGCTTCACTTATATATTTTGAGCTAGATACTTTTGCTCTAGTGCTTCACTTACATATTTTGAGCTAGATACTTTTGCTCTTGTGCTTCATTTATATCTTTAGAGCACGGCGGTGCGTGATTTGGTAGTTGGCTTATGCTATGAAAGAAGTCCCATGTGCTAGGTACCCAAAGAGGATGCAAAAACCTCCATCTTCATGTGCATTGAGTAGAAAGAAAAGTTTCGATTCCTCTCAATTAGTTTTGAGACATGGATTCGGGAATATTAAAAGCTATGTTAGTAGGGTGTTGTGAATCTAGAAATACTTGTGTTGAAGTTAGTGATTCCCGTAGCATGCACGTATGGTGAACCGCTATGTTAGGAAGTCGGAGCATAATTGATCTATTGATTGTCATCCTTTGTGTTGAGGTCGGGATCACGCGATGTTTTACACCTACCAACCCTTCCCCTCGGAGTATGCGTTTAGCACTTTGTTTCAATTACTAATAAAAAAATTCGCAACAAGTATGTGAGTTCTTCATGACTAATGTTGAGTCCATGGTATAGATGCACTTTCACCTTTCACCATTGCTAGCCTCTCTAGTGCCGCCCAATTTTCGCCGGTGCACAAACCCACCAAATTCCTTCCTCAAAACAGCCACCATACCTACCTACTATGGCATTTTCATAGCCATTCCAAGATATATTTCCATGCAACTACCACCGTTCCGTCTCATGACTTGTGCCGTCACTCTCATATTGCCATTGCATGATCATACTAGATCGTTGCACATCCCGGTACACTGTCGGAAGCATTTCCTATGGAGTCATCATCATTGTGATCTTTGAGCTTTGAGTAACTCAAAGTGTGATGATCATCATTATTAGAGCATTGTCCCATGTGAGGAAATAAAAAAAAGGCCAAAGAGCCCAAAGACAAAAACAAAAAAACAAAAAAAGAGAAAAGAAAAAAAAGAGGCCTAAGAGCCCCAAAAAAAGAGAAATGAGAGAAAAAGAGAGAAGGGACAATGCTACTATCTTTTTCCACACTTGTGCTTCATGTTATCACCATGTTCTTCATCATTGAGAGCTTCTTGCTTTGTCACTACCTTATGCTAGTGGGAATTTTTTATATAACTTGGCTTCATCAAAATTGCCCTAGGTCTTCGTGAGCAAGCAAGTTGGATGCACACCCACTAGTTTTCCTTTTATAGCTCTAGTGCATCTCTTGTATGGCAATCCCTACTCATTCACATTGATATCTATTAATGGGCATCTCCATAACCTATTGATACGCCGAGTCAATGTGACCATCTCCTCCTTTTTGGTCTCACAACCACCACCACACTCTATTCAACCTATAGTGTTATATCCATGGCTCGCGCTCATGTATTGCGTGATAGTTATAAAAGGTTTGAGAAAGTAAGAGTGAAAAAACAATTACTTGGACAATTCCGGGGTTGTGCATGATTTACATTAGTTGTGTGAGGATGATGGAGCATAGCCAGACTATATGATTTTGTAGGGATAACTTTCTTTGGCCTTGTTATTTTGAAAGTTCATGATTACTTTGCTAGTTTGCTTGAAGTATTACTGTTTTCATGTCAATAGCAAACTATTGTTTTGAATCGTACAGATCTGAACATTCATGCCACATGAAAGATGTTGCAAAGGACAACTATGCTAGGTAGCATTCCACATCAAAAATTCATTCTTTATCACTTCCCTATTCGAGGACGAGCAGGAGTTAAGCTTGGGGATGCTTGATACGTCTCCAACGTATCTATAATTTTTGATGGTTTCATGCTATTAAATTGTCAAACTTTGGATGTTTTGCATGCCTTTTATTTATTTTTTGGGACTAACTTATTAATCCAGTGCCAAGTGCCAGTTCCTGTTTTTTCCATGTTTTTGACCCCTTTCACAGCAGATATTGAAACGGAGTCTAAACGGAAGAAAATCCCTGAAAAGATTTTTTCTGGAACGGAAGAAGATCGGAGAGCTTGGAGGCTAAGCGAGAAGAACCCCAGGGGCCCCAGAAGCCCCCACCCCGCGGAAAGGGGGGTCGCGCCATGCAGGCTTGTGGGCCCACTAGAGGTCCCCTGACCTAGATCTTTCGCCTATAAATTCCCAAATATTCCCAAAAAAATCAGGGGAGCATCTAAAGTACTTTTCCGCAGCCGCAAGCTTTTGTCTCTGCAAGATCCCATCTGGGGCACGTTCTGGTGCCCTGCCGGAGGGGAGATTCGCATACGGAGAGGTTCTTTATCAACACCATGACCTCTCCGATGATGCGTGAGTAGTTCACCATAGACCTACGGGTCCATAGCTAGTAACTAGATGGCTTCTTCTCTCTCTTGGATCTTCAATACAAAGTTCTCCATGATCTTCATGGAGATCTATCCGATGTAATCTTGTTTTGCGGTGTGTTTGTCAAGATCCGATGAATTGTGGATCTATGATCAGATTATCTATGAATCTTATTTGAGTTTCTTCTGATCTCTCTTATGCATGATTTCATATCCTTGTAACTCTCTTCGAGTTGTGGGTTTTGTCTAGCCAACTAGATCTATGATTCTTGCCATGGGAGAAGTGCTTGGTTTTGGGTTCATACCGTGCGGTGACCTCACGCAGTGACAGAAGGGGTAACGAGGCACGTATCGTGATGCTGCCATCAAGGGTAAAAAGATGGGGTTTTAATCATTAGTTTGAGATTATCCCTCTACATCATGTCATCTTGCTTAAAGCGTTACTCTATTCGTCATGAACTGAATACACTAGATGCATGCTGGATAGCGGTCGATTTGTGGAGTAATAGTAGTAGATGCAGAAAGTATCGGTCTACTTGTCTCGGACGTGACGCCTATATGCTAGATCATTGCCTTAGATATCATCATGACTTTGCGAGGTTCTATCAATTGCTCGATAGTAATTTGTTGACCCACCGTAATACTTGCTATTTTGAGAGAAGCCTCTAGTGAACACTATGGCCCCCAGGGTCTACTCCACACCATATTTTCAGCCTTACACTTTTTACTTCGTTGCACTTTCCGCCTTCAGATCTTACTTTGCAAACAATCTTGAAGGGATTGACAACCCCTTTGAAGCGTTGGGTGCAAGCTTGTTTGTGTTTGTGCAGGTACTCTGGACTTGACGAGACTCTCCTTCTGGATCGATGCCTTGGTTCTCAAACTGAGGGAAATACTTACTACTCCTGTGCTGCATCACCCTTTCCTCTTCAAGGGAAAAACCAACACAAGCCAAATCTTCGTCAACGTGTCAATCTGGCGCTGTTGTTTGAGAAGTAGCAGACGCTAAAACCAAAAACAGGGAAAACTAAACTAGACCTATCATTTTTCTTCTAAGCAATCGAAGGTGAAAGCTTGGAACAGAGGTTTGTGACTCCTCGATTCATCCATCTGATGATCATCGAAAGAAATCCGTCAATGAGGTTGATCAAGTCTCCTCGACAAACCTTTTCGAATCGCAAAAGAAGACGGAGAATTTTCGAACAGTCACTAGGTTACCTCAATTGGGATGAGTATCTCCCCAACAAGCAAATCATACTTCATCTTAACATGAGGAATAGGGCATTCAAAGCTCCCAATAAGAATCGATGAAGTCTTTTCGGTAGCATTGATGCAATGTACACGATATTGTTTCTTCAGAAAGTGCACCGTATGCTCATTACCGTTGACATGGAAAGTTACAATGCCTTTGTTGCAATCTATAATAGCCCCCGCAGTGTTTAGAAATGGTCTTCTGAGGACTACCGACATGGCATCATCCTCAGGAATATCCAAGATTACAAAGTCTGTTAAGATAGTGACGTTAGCAACCACAACAGGCACATCCTAGCAAATGCCGATAGGGAAACCAGTTGATTTGTCGGCCATTTGCAGAGAGATTTCAGTGGGTGTCAACTTATCCAGTTCAAGTCCACGATAAAGAGAGAGAGGCATAACAATAACACCGGCTCGAAGGTGGCATAACGCAGTTCTAACGTAGTTGCCTTTAATGGAGCAACGTATAGTGGGCACACCGGGATCACCTAGTTTCTTAGGAGTTCCACCCTTGAAGGTATATTTAGCGAGCATGGTGGAAATCTCAACCTCAGGTATCCTACTCTTATTAGTCACAATATCCTTCATGTACTTAGCATACAGAGACATCTTGAGCATATCCGTCAAACGCATTTGCAGAAAGACAGGTCTGAGCATTTCAACGAATCGCTCAAAATCCTCATCATCCTTTTTCTTGGATGGTTTAGGAGGAAAGGGCATAGGTTTCTGAAGCGATGGTTCCCTTTCTTTACCATGCTTCCTAGCAGTGAAGTCACTCTTATCGTATCTCTTAGTCTTAGGTTGTGGGTTATGAAGATCAACAGGTTCAATCTCCACATCCTTATCATTGTTAGGTTGAGCATCAACATGAACATCACTATTGATATTATCATTAGGCTCATGTTCATCACCAGATTGTGTTTTGGCATCAGAAGCAAAGACATCATTTGGACTCTCAGGTGTAGTAGCAACAGGGTTGCTAGCGTGCAGGTTCCTATCATCTTTCTTCTTCTTTCTAGGATGACTAGGTGCATTAGTGCTAACTCCTTGAGAATCTTGTTCAATTCTCTTCGGATGACCCTCAGGATACAAAGGTTCCTGAGTCATTCTACCACCTCTAGTGACGGCTCTGACAGAATTGTCATTCAACTCATTGAGCAAGTCATTTTGGGCTTTAAGTACTTGTTCTACCTGAGTAGTAACCATAGAGGCATGTTTACTCAGAAGCTTAAGATCGTTGATGTTTCTGTCCACACAAGCACTTAAATGACTAAGCATACGAGCATTCTGTTCCAATTGTCTGGTAACATAATCATTGAAACTCTATTGTTTGGCAACAAACTTATCAAATTCATCCAGGCATAAGCTAGCAGGTTTCTCAAAAGGAATATCACTCTCATCAAACCTACGCAGAGAATTTATTCCTACTACCTGTATCGGGTTATCAAGACCATGGATCTCTTTGATAGGTGGTAGATTTTTGACATCTTCAGATTTAATGCCTTTCTCTTGCATAGATTTCTTGGCTTCTTGCATATCTTCAGGACCGAGGAATAGAATACCTCTTTACTTTGGAGTTGGCTTATGAGGTGGTTCGGGAATAGTCCAAGCATTCTCATTGCACAAGATGTTATTCAATAGGATCTCAGCTTGTTCTACAGTTCGTTCCCTAAAAACACAACTAGCACAACTATCTAGTGTTGGAAATATGCCCTAGAGGCAATAATAAAATGGTTATTATCATATTTCCTTGTTCATGATAATCGTCTATCGTTCATGCTATAATTGTATTAACAGGAAACAGTAATACATGTGTGAATGAATAGATTACAATGTGTCCCTAGCAAGCCTCTAGTTAGCTAGCTCCTTAGTCAATAGATGATCATGGTTTCCTGATCATGGACATTGGATGTCATTGATAACGGCATCACATCATTGGGAGAATGATGTGGTGGACAAGACCCAATCCTAAGCCTAGCACTAGATCGTATTGTTCGTATGCTAATGCTTTTCCAATGTCAAGTATCTTTTCCTTCGACCGTGAGATTGTGCAACTCCCGGATACCGTAGGAGTGCTTTGGGTGTATCAAACGTCACAACGTAACTGGGTGACTATAAAGGTGCACTACGGGTACCTCCGAAAGTGTCTGTTGGGTTGGCACGAATCGAGATCGGGATTTGTCACTCCGTGTGACGGAGAGGTATCTCTGCGCCCACTCGGTAGAACATCATCATGAGCTCAATGTGACTAAGGAGTTAGTCACACGATGACGTGCTACGGAACGAGTAAAGAGACTTACCGGTGACGAGATTGAACAAGGTATAGGTATACCGACGATCGAATCTCGGGCAAGTTCTATACCGACAGACAAAGGGAATCGTATACGGGATTGATTGAATCCTTGACATCGTGGTTCATCCGATGAGATCATCATGGAGCTAGTGGGAGCCACCATGGGTATCCAGACCCCGTTGATGGTTATTGGCCAGAGAGGTGTCTCGGTCATGTCTACCTCTCTCCCGAACCCGTAGGGTCTACACACTTAAGGTTCGATGACGCTAGGGTTATAGGGAATTGTTATACGAGATTACCAAAAGTTGTTCGGAGTCCCGGATGAGATCCCGGACGTCACGAGGAGCTCCGGAATGGTCCGGAGGTAAAGATTGATATATAGGACGGATGGTTTCGGACACCGGAAGTGTTTCGGGCATCACCGGTAACGTACCGGGACCACCGGCACCACCGGAGGTGGTCCCGGGGGACCACCGAAGGGGGGGGGGGCTGCGACCCCAAGAGGTAAGATGGGCTAAGTGGGGGTGGGAACCAGCCCCTAGTTGGGCTGGTGCGCCTCCCCACTCAGCCCATGGCGCAGGGGAAAGAAAAAGAGGGGGGAACCCTAACTTAGGTGGGCCTTAGGCCCACCAGAGGGGTGCGCCACCCCCTCCTCCCCATCTGGCCGCCACAAACCCGATCTGAGAGGGCTTCCGCACCCCCTAGGGTGGGAATCCTAGGGGTGGCACCCCCTCTCCCCTTCCCCTATATATAGTGGGCACTTTTGGCCTTTGGAGGACACAGTTTTCCCTCTCCCTCGGCGCAGCCCTGCACTTCTTCCTCCTCCTCTCTGCCGGCGCTTGGCGAAGCCCTGCCGGGAGACCTCGTCTCTCCACCAACACCACGCCGTCGTGTTGCTGGTCTTCTTCCCCAACCTCTCCCTCCTTCTTGCTGGATCAAGGTGCGGGAGACATCACCGGGCTGCACGTGTGTTGAACGCGGAGGTGCCGTTGTTCGGCACTAGATCGGTATCGCCGCGAGTACGACTCCATCAACCGCATTCTAGCAACGCTTCCGCTCAGCGATCTTCAAAGGTACGAAGATGCTCTTACCCCTCTCTCGTTGCTGGTCTCTCCATAGGAAGATCTGAACATGCGTAGGAAAATTTTGAATTTATGCTACGTTACCCAACAGTGGCATCTGAGCCAGGTTTTCTATGCGTAGATTCTATGCACGAGTAGAACACAAAAGTTGTGGGCGATGGTTTGTCAATTTGCTTGCCGTTACTAGTCTTATTCTTTTCCGGCGGTATTGTGGGATGAAGCGGCCCGGACCGACCTTACACGTACGCTTACGTGAGACTGGTTCCACCGACAGACATGCACATCGTGCATAAAGGTGGCTAGCGGGTGTCTGTCTCTCCTACTCTAGTCGGATTGGATTTGATGAAAAGGGTCCTTATGAAGGGTAAATAGCTTTGGCATATCATCATTGTGGCTGTCACGTAGGTAAGAAGGCGTTCTTGCTAGAAACCCAAATCAGCCACGTAAAACTTGCAACAACAATTAGAGGACGTCTAACTTGTTTTTGCAGGGTTTGACATGTGATGTGATATGGCCAAAGTTGTGATGTTGCATGTATGATGTATGAGATGATCATGTTATTGTAATAGGTTTCACGACTTGCATGTCGATGAGTATGACAACCGGCAGGAGCCATAGGAGTTGTCTTAATTTATTATATGAGATGCAACGCCTTGTGCTTGCTACTTTTACTTGATTGCTAACGGTTAGCCATAGTAGTAGTGATAGTAGTAGTTGGCGTGACGACTTCACGGAGACACGATGATGGAGATCATGATGATGGAGATCATGGTGTCACGCCGGTGACGATGATGATCATGCAATGCCTGAAGATGAAGATCGGAAGAGCAAAGATGATAATGGCCATATCATGTCACTATATGATTGCGTTGTGATGTTTATCATGTTTTACATCTTATTGCTTAGAACGACGGTAGCATAATAAGATGATCCCTCCTAAAATTTCGAGAACGTATTCCCCTAAGTGTGCACCGTTGCGAAGGTTCGTTGTCTCGAAGCACCACGTGATGATCTGGTGTGATAGATTCTAACGTTCGCATACAACGGGTGTAAGCCAGATTTACACACGCGAAACACTTAGGTTGACTCGGCGAGCTTAGCATGTACAGACATGACCTCGAATACAAGAGACCGAAAGGTCGAACATGAGTCGTATGGTTGAATACGATCAGCATGAAGTTGCTCACCATGGTGACTAGTCCGTCTCACGTGACGATCGGACACGGGTTAGTCAACATGGATCATGTATCACTTAGATGACTAGAGGGATGTCGATTTAAGTGGGAGTTCATACTTAATTTGATTAAATGAACTTAATTGTCATGAACTTAGTCTAAAAGTTGTCTTTATAAATATTGTAGATGTCCAACGTCAACCTCAACTTCAACGCATTCCTAGAGAAAAACAAGCTGAAAGATGATGGTAGCAACTATGCGGACTGGGTTCGCAACCTGAAGCTCATCCTTGAAGCAGCTAAAAAGGCTTATGTCCTTAATGCGCCGCTAGGTGACCCTCCTGCTCCCGCAGCAGCGCAGGACGTTCTTAACGTCTGGCAAGCGCGGAGTGATGACTACTCTCTGGTCAGGTGTGGCATGTTATACAGTTTAGAAACGGGGCTCCAAAGACGTTTTGAGCAACACGGGGCATATGAGATGTTCCAAGAGCTGAAGCTAGTTTTTCAAGCTCATGCCCGTGTCGAGAGATATGAAGTCTCCGACAAGTTCTTCAGCTGTAAGATGGAGGAGAACAGTTCTGTCAGTGAGCACATACTCAAAATGTCTGGGTTACACGGTCGTCTGACTTCACTTGGAGTCGAACTTCCGGATGATGCTATCATTGACAGAATCCTCCAGTCTCTCCCACCAAGCTACAAAGGCTTTGTGCTTAACTACAACATGCAAGGGATGGAGAAAACCATTCCCGAGTTGTACTCGATGCTCAAGTCTGCAGAAGTAGAAATCAAGAAGGAGCATCAAGTGTTGATGGTCAACAAGACCACTAGTTTCAAGAAAGGCAGGGGTAAGAAGAACTTCAAGAAAGACGGCAAAGCTGTTGCCGCGCCCGGTAAACCAGATGCCGGGAAGAAGAAAAAGAACGGACCCAAGCCTGAGACTGAGTGCTTCTACTGCAAGGGAAAAGGTCACTGGAAGCGGAACTGCCCCAAATACTTAGCGGACAAGAAGGCCGGCAACGTTAAAGGTATATGTGATATACATGTTATTGATGTGTACCTTATCAGCGCTCGTAGTAGCTCCTGGGTATTTGATACCGGTGCTGTTGCTCACATTTGCAACTCAAAGCAGGAACTGCGGAATAAGCGGAGACTGGCCAAGGACGAGGTGACAATGCGCGTCGGGAATGGTTCAAAGGTCGATGTGATCGCCGTCGGCACGCTACCTCTACATCTACCGTCGGGATTAGTTTTAAACCTTAATAATTGTTGTTTAGTACCAGCTTTAAGCATGAACATTGTATCAGGGTCTTGCTTAATGCGAGATGGCTACTCATTTAAGTCAGAGAATAATGGTTGTTCTATTTATATGAGTGATATGTTTTATGGTCATGCTCCGCTGGTGAATGGTTTATTCTTGATGAATATCGATCCTGATGTTACACATATTCATAGTGTGAGTACCAAAAGATGCAAAGTTGATAACGATAGTCCCACATACTTGTGGCACTGCCGCCTTGGTCATATCGGCGTTAAGCGCATGAAGAAGCTCCATACTGATGGACTGCTAGAATCTCTTGACTTCGAATCATTTGACACATGCGAACCGTGCCTCATGGGCAAGATGACTAAGACTCCATTCTCAGGAATAATGGAGAGAGCCACCGACTTATTGGAAATAATACATACTGATGTGTGTGGTCCAATGAACGTTGAAGCTCGCGGTGGTTATCGTTATGTTCTCACTCTCACCGATGATTTGAGTAGGTATGGGTATATCTACTTGATGAAGCACAAATCTGAGATGTTTGAAAAGTTCAAGGAATTTCAGAGTGAGGTTGAGAATCAACGTGACAGAAAAATAAAATGTCTACGATCTGATCGTGGAGGAGAATATTTGAGTCACGAGTTTGGCACACACCTAAGAAAGTGTGGAATCGTTTCACAACTAACGCCGCCTGGCACACCGCAGCGCAACGGAGTGTCTGAACATCGTAATCGCACCTTATTAGATATGGTACGATCTATGATGTCTCTCACCGACTTGCCACTATCATTTTGGGGATACGCATTAGAAACTGCAGCATTCACTTTAAATAGGGCACCGTCTAAATCCGTTGAGATGACACCATATGAACTGTGGTTTGGCAAGAAACCTAAGTTGTCGTTTCTTAAAGTTTGGGGCTGCGATGCTTATGTGAAGAAACTTCAACCAGAAAAGCTCGAACCCAAAGCGGAGAAATGCGTATTCATAGGATACCCTAAGGAAACTATTGGGTATACCTTCTATCTTAGATCCGAAGGTAAAACCTTTGTTGCCAAGAACGGATCCTTTCTAGAGAAAGAGTTTCTCTCGAAAGAAGTAAGTGGGAGGAAGGTAGAACTTGATGAGGTAATTACACCCCCTCTTGAACAGGAAAGTAGCGCAACGCAAGAAGTTGTTCCTGTGGTGACTACACCAACTGAAGGGGAAGTTAATGATGATGATCATGAAGCTTCGGATCAAGTTACTACTGAACCGCGAAGGTCCACAAGGGTACGCTCCGCACCAGAGTGGTACGGCAACCCTGTGATGGAAATCATGTTGTTAGACAACGGTGAACCTTCGAACTATGAAGAAGCGATGGCGGGCCCGGATTCCAACAAATGGCTTGAGGCCATGAAATCCGAGATAGGATCCATGTATGAGAACAAAGTATGGACTTTCGTGGACTTGCCCGATGAACGGCAAGCCATAGAAAATAAATGGATCTTCAAGAAGAAGACTGATGCAAACGGTAATGTAACCGTTTACAAAGCTCGACTTGTCGCAAAGGGTTTTCGACAAATTCAGGGAGTTGACTACGAAGAGACTTTCTCTCCCGTAGCAAAGCTGAAATCAGTCCGAATCATGTTAGAAATTGCCGCCTTTTATGATTATGAAATTTGGCAAATGGACGTCAAAACAACATTCCTTAACGGGAATCTTAAGGAAGAGTTGTATATGATGCAACCAGAAGATTTTGTTGATCCTAAAGGTGCTAACAAAGTATGCAAGCTCCAGCGCTCCATCTATGGGCTGGTGCAAGCATCTCGGAGTTGGAACATTCGCTTTAATGAGGTGATTAAAGCGTTTGGGTTCATACAGGTTTACGGAGAAGCCTGTCTGTACAAGAAAGTGAGTGGGAGCTCTGTAGCTTTCCTCGTACTATATGTGGATGACATATTATTGATGGGGAATGATATAGAGATGTTGGAGAGCATAAAGGCCTATTTGAACAAGAGTTTTTCAATGAAGGACCTTGGAGAAGCTGCATACATATTAGGCATCAAGATCTATAGAGATAGATCGAGACGCCTCATAGGTCTTTCGCAAAGTACATACCTTGACAAGATATTGAAGAAATTCAATATGGAAAACTCAAAGAAAGGGTTCTTGCCAGTTTTGCAAGGTATGAGATTGAGTAAGACTCAGTCGCCGACCACGGCAGCAGATAGAGAGAAGATGAGTTCTGTCCCCTACGCTTCAGCCGTGGGCTCTCTAATGTATGCCATGTTGTGTACCAGACCTGATATAAACCTTGCGATAAGCTTGGTAGGGAGGTACCAAAGTAATCCCGGTGCAGAACACTGGACAGCGGTCAAGAATATCCTTAAGTACCTGAAAAGGACTAAGGAAATGTTTCTCGTTTATGGAGGTGACGAAGAGCTCGTCGTAAAGGGTTACGTCGATGCTAGCTTCGACACAGATCCGGATGACTCTAAGTCACAAACCGGATACGTATATCTGTTGAATGGTGGGGCAGTGAGCTGGTGCAGCAGCAAGCAAGAAGTCGTGGCAGCATCTACATGTGAAGCGGAGTACATAGCTGCTTCAGAAGCGGCTCATGAAGGAATTTGGATGAAGGAGCTCATCACCGACCTTGGAGTGGTTCCAAGCGCGTCGGGTCCTATGACACTCTTCTGTGATAACACTGGAGCCATTGCCATAGCCAAAGAGCCCAGGTTTCACCGGAAGACGAAGCACATCAAGCGCCGCTACAACTCCATCCAGGACCATGTCCAAACTGGAGTGATAGATATTTGTAAAGTACACATGGATCTGAACATTGCAGACCCGTTGACTAAACCTCTTCCACGAGCAAAACATGATCAGCACCATAATGCTATGGGTGTTCGATACATCACAATGTAACTAGATTATTGTCTCTAGTGCAAGTGGGAGACTATTGGAAATATGCCCTAGAGGCAATAATAAAATGGTTATTATCATATTTCCTTGTTCATGATAATCGTCTATCGTTCATGCTATAATTGTATTAACAGGAAACAGTAATACATGTGTGAATGAATAGATTACAATGTGTCCCTAGCAAGCCTCTAGTTAGCTAGCTCGTTAGTCAATAGATGATCATGGTTTCCTGATCATGGACATTGGATGTCATTGATAACGGGATCACATCATTGGGAGAATGATGTGGTGGACAAGACCCAATCCTAAGCCTAGCACTAGATCGTATTGTTCGTATGCTAATGCTTTTCCAATGTCAAGTATCTTTTCCTTCGACCGTGAGATTGTGCAACTCCCGGATACCGTAGGAGTGCTTTGGGTGTATCAAACGTCACAACGTAACTGGGTGACTATAAAGGTGCACTACGGGTACCTCCGAAAGTGTCTGTTGGGTTGGCACGAATCGAGATCGGGATTTGTCACTCCGTGTGACGGAGAGGTATCTCTGGGCCCACTCGGTAGAACATCATCATGAGCTCAATGTGACTAAGGAGTTAGTCACACGATGACGTGCTATGGAACGAGTAAAGAGACTTACCGGTAACGAGATTGAACAAGGTATAGGTATACCGACGATCGAATCTCGGGCAAGTTCTATACCGACAGACAAAGGGAATCGTATACGGGATTGATTGAATCCTTGACATCGTGGTTCATCCGATGAGATCATCGTGGAGCTAGTGGGAGCCACCATGGGTATCCAGACCCCGCTGATGGTTATTGGCCAGAGAGGTGTCTCGGTCATGTCTGCCTGTCTCCCGAACCCGTAGGGTCTACACACTTAAGGTTCGATGACGCTAGGGTTATAGGGAATTGTTATACGAGATTACCGAAAGTTGTTCGGAGTCCGGGATGAGATCCCGGACGTCATGAGGAGCTCCGGAATGGTCCGGAGGTAAAGATTGATATATAGGACGGATGGTTTCGGACACCGGAAGTGTTTCGGGCATCACCGGTAACGTACCGGGACCACCGGGACCACCGGAGGTGGTCCCGGGGGACCACCGAAGGGGGGGGGGGGCTGCGACCCCAAGAGGTAAGATGGGCTAAGTGGGGGTGGGAACCAGCCCCTAGTTGGGCTGGTGCGCCTCCCCACTCAGCCCATGGCGCAGGGGAAAGAAAAAGAGGGGGGGAACCCTAACTTAGGTGGGCCTTAGGCCCACCAGAGGGGTGCGCCACCCCCTCCTCCCCATCTGGCCGCCACAAACCCCATCTGAGAGGGCTGCCGCACCCCCTAGGGTGGGAACCCTAGGGGTGGCACCCCCTCTCCCCTTCCCCTATATATAGTGGGCACTTTTGGCCTTTGGAGGACACAATTTTCCCTCTCCCTCGGCGCAGCCCTGCACTTTTTCCTCCTCCTCTCTGCCGGCGCTTGGCGAAGCCCTGCCGGGAGACCTCGTCTCTCCACCAACCCCACGCCGTCGTGTTGCTGGTCTTCTTCCCCAACCTCTCCCTCCTCCTTGCTGGATCAAGGTGCAGGAGACGTCACCGGACTGCACATGTGTTGAACACGGAGGTGCCGTTGTTCGGCACTAGATCGGAATCGCCGCGAGTACGACTCCATCAACCGCGTTCTAGCAACGCTTCCACTCAGCGATCTTCAAAGTTACGAAGATGCTCTTACCCCTCTCTCGTTGCTGGTCTCCCCATAGGAAGATCTGAACATGCGTAGGAAAATTTTGAATTTATGCTACGTTACCCAACATCTAGGTGGTCTTTGGAAGCATCGGTAAGTCCATTATAGAAGATATCAAGTATTTCGTTCTTCTTAAGAGGGTGATCAGGCAAAGCATTCAGTAGCTGGACGAGCCTCCCCCAAGCTTGTGGGAGACTCTCTTCTTCAGCTTGAGCAAAGTTGTATATTTCCTGCAAGGCAGCTTGCTTCTTATGGTCAAGGAAATATTTTTCAAAGAAGTAGTAGACCATATCCTGGGGGCTACACACACAACCAGGAGCAAGAGAAGTGAACTAGGTCTTAGCATCATCCTTTAGCGAGAAAGGAAACAACTTGAGGATATAGTAGTGGCGGATCTTTTCCTCACTAGTGAATAGGATGGCTATATCGTGTAGTTTGGTAAGATGGGCTACAACCGTTTCAGATTCATAACCGTGAAAAGGATCAGATTCGACTAGAGTGATTAACTCAGGGTCGACAGATAATTCATAATCCTTATCGGTCACAAAGATAGGCGAAGTAGCAAACTTCGGGTCGTATTTCATCCTAGCGTTCAGAGATTTTTCTTTCCACTTGCGCAGTAAATTCTCAACATCATAGCTATCCTTACACGCAAGAAAATCCTCAGCTATCTCTCCCTCCATAACATAAAGCTCAGGCATAACAGGCAATTCAGGCATAATAGCAGGTTCTACTTTAATAGTATCGGCAGTTTCAGAAGTATTATCACATCTAGCAGCAACTCTAGCAATTTGTGCATCAAGGAATGCACCTAGTGGCAAAGCAGTATCAAGCATAGCATCATCAGGCATAGTATCAAGCATATCATCATCAGGCATAGTATCAAGCATAGCATCATCAGGCATAGTATCAAGCATAGCATCATCATAAGCATCATGGGCAGCAGAAGTAGCATCATCTAGGACAGGCGACATATCAAGATTTCTAGCAGGAGGTGATGTCGCAAACTTACTCATAACTAAAGGTGAATCAAGTGCAGAGCTAGATGGCAGTTCCTTACCTGTCCTCGTAGTTGAGGGCAAGACTTTGGTTCTTGGATCTATCGGATTCCTCATAGTGACCAGCAGACGTCAATCCCAATTGACTCAGAGAATATAGATGTGCCTCCCCGGCAACGGCGCCAGAAAATGGTCTTGATAACCCACAAGTATAGGGGATCGCAACAGTTTTCGAGGGTAGAGTATTCAACCCAAATTTATTGATTCGACTCAAGGGGAAGCGAAAGAATATTCTCAAGTATTAGCAGTTGAGTTGACAATTCAACCACACCTGAAAGATTTAGTGTCTGCAGCAAAGTATTAGTAGCAAGGTAGTATGATAGCAGCAGTAGCAACAGTAATCAGTAGCAGCAGAGTAACAGTAGCAGCAACAACAGTAGTAGCGACAAAGTAACATAGCAAGGACCAGTAGTAAAAGACTCGTAGGCAGTGGATCAGTGATGGATGATTATGCCGGATTTGATTCATCATGCAACAGCTATAACACGGAGAGATAAGTAACTAGCTCCCGTTCGTCAATCTAATGTAGGCATGTATTCCGTATGTAGTCATACATGCTTAGGGAAAAGAACTTGCATGACATCTATTGTCCATCCCTCCCGTGACAGCGGGGTCCTAATGGAAACTATGGGATATTAAAGTTCTCCTTTTAATAAAGAACCAAACCAACGCATTAACACTTGGTGAATACATGAACTCCTCATACTACGGTCATCTTCGGGAGTGGTTCCGGCTATTGTCACTCCGGGGTTGCCGGGTCATAACACATAGTAGGTGACTACAACTTGCAAGATAGGATCTAAAACACACATATATTGGCGACAACATAATAGGTTCAGATCTGAAATCATGGCACTCCGGCCCTAGTGACAAGCATTAAGCATGGCAAAGTAGTAGCAACATCAATCTCAGAACATAGTGGATACTAGGGATCAATCCCCGTCAAAACTAACTCGATTACATGATAGATCTCATCCAACCCATTGATGACCCACAAGTATAGGGGATCAATCGTAGTCCTTTCCATAAGTAAGAGTGTCGAACCCAACGAGGAGCAAAAGGATCTGACAACTGGTTTTCAGCAAGGAAATATCTGCAAGCACTGAAATTATCGGTAACAAGTGATTGTGTCGTGAGATGATTTGTAGCGAGCAACAAGTAACAAAAGTAGAAACGGTGCAGCAAAGTGGCCCAATCCCTTTTGTAGCAAGGGACAAGCCTGGAAAAAGTCTTATAGGAGGAAAAGCGCTCCCGAGGACACAAGGGAATTTTGTCATGCTAGTTTCATCATGTTCATATGATTCGCGTTCGTTACTTTGATAGTTTGATATGTGGGTGGACCGGCGCTTGGGTACTGCCCTTACTTGGACAAGAATCCCACTTATGATTAACCCCTCTCGCAAGCATCCGCAACTACGAAAGAAGAATTAAGACAAAGTCTAACCATAGCATTAAACTACTGGATCCAAATCAGCCCCTTACGAAGTAACGCATAAACTACGGCTTAAGCTTCTGTCACTCTAGCAACCCCTCATCTACTTACTACTTCCCAATGCCTCCCTATAGGCCCAAATAGTGGTGAAGTGTTATGTAGTCGACGTTGACATAACACTGCTAGAGGAAAAACAACATTCAACACATCAAAATATCGAATGAATACCAATTTCACATGACTACTATTAGCATGACTTATCCCATGTCCTCAGGAACAAAAGTAACTACTCACAAAGCATAATCATATTCATGATCAGAGAAGTAATGAGTAGCATCAAGGGTCCGAACATAAACTCTTCAACCAAGTAATCCAACTAGCATCAACTACAAAGAGTAATCAACACTACTAGCAACCTTACAAGTACAAATCGGAGTCGCGAGACGGAGATTGGTTACAAGTGATGAACTAGGGTTCAGAGATGAGATGGTGCTGATGAAGATTTTGATGGTGATGATTCCCCTCCGATGAGTGGAGTGTTGGTGATGACGATGGCGATGATTTCCCCCTCTGGGAGGGAAGTTTCCCCGGCAGGATCGTCCTGCCGGAGCTCTAGATTGGTTCTGCTCAAGTTCCGCCTCGTGGCCTCGGTGAATCCACGAAAAAGCTCCTCCTTAATTTTTTTCAGACGAAACCCTTCATATAGCAGAAGAGGGGGGCCAGTGGGCCAGCAGGCTGCCCACAAGCCCCCTTGGCGCGGCCTGGGGGGTGGCCGCGCCAAGTAGGATTGTGGCCACCTGCTGGCGCCCCTCTGGCGCTTCTTCGACCCAATATTTTTTATAAATCCGGAAAAAAATCCACGTTGATTTTTACGGCGTTTGGAGTTGCGCAGAATAGGTATCTCAACTTTGCTCCTCTTTCAGGCCAGAATTCCAACTGCCGGCATTCTCCCCCTTCATGTAAACCTTGCAAAATAAGAGAGAAAAGGCGTAAGTATTGTACCATGAAGTGAAATAACAACGCAAGAAGCGATAAATATCAACATGAAAACATGATGCAAAATGGACGTATCAACTCCCCCAAGCTTAGAACTCGCTTGTCCTCAAGCGAGAGCCTAGCTCAATAAATATGTCCACATGTTTAGGGAGAGAGGTGTCGACAAAACAAGATACGAACATGCATGCATCATGATCATGATCGGAACAACCATACCAACATATAATCTCGCATGCTAAAGTGATAATTCCTTCACAAAGTAAAGCATGGATCAAGAACCTTACCGAGAAGTAACAACCGATAGCCTTTAGTCATTGAAGCAATTTCAATTTATCACAACATCAGAAAGAGTCAAATAAGAGCTTGTAAAGCAAATCCACATACTCAATCATCTTTTCATTCTCTACAATTGCTACAACTCACGCGGTACTCATGAGATCAAAGTTTCAGTTGGACACATCGAAAGATAGGGGCTTATAGTTTTGCCTCCCAACCATTTACATCAAGGGTAATGTCAACAATAATAATTCATGAATGCTTACCTCCAAGTTGACATATGAATATAGATCTTTCCCTAGCATATGACGTTAGCCAAGATAAAGGCGAAACAAGGAATTGGTGAAGATCACCATGACTCTTTCAAGGGAAAAAAAGTAAAGGTACAAGATAGGCCCTTCGCAGAGGGAAGCAGAGGTTGTCATGCGCTTTTGAGGTTTGGATGCGTGTCCTCCTAGTGCGGAGGAACGTGACTTTATATTGCCTCCAGTGATAAAGAACTATATTATGCAGTCTGTCGCTTTTATGTCTTCCTCATCACAGGTTCGTACAAAGCTTATTTTCCACACACTAATAGATCATACATATTAGAGAGCTATTTTTATTACTTGCATCGATGATAACTTACTTGAGGGATCTTATTCAATCCGTAGGTAGGTATGGTGGACTCACATGGCAAAACTGGGTTGATGGTTTATGGATGCACAAGTAGTATCTCTACTTAGTGCGGGAGGTTTGGCTAATGTGAGGTGGAAGCAATCGTCACATGCTAAGGGATCTCTAATCATATAACATTGTTCGGAGCCAAGCAAACACAATTCATTATGTTGTCTTGTCCAACATCTACTTCTAGGCATGCAATAGTTTAGTGAGTGTTCACAATCATAGATGGTGTCAGAGATGATATATTTATATGTGAACCTCTCCTTCTTTATCACTTCGTATTAATTGCAGCAATGACCAAGGTCTACGTTTGTCTACCCTCAACAAGTTTCAATCATCATCCTTTTTATATGTGAAGCCATCACTTCCCATAAGATCATTACATGATCTTTCATGCTTTTGTTCTTTTCTCAATCTATTGATCATGGCAAGAGGCAAACCCTTCAACTAAGACACTCTTTATTATATGGCTCACGAGCTCGAATACATCGGGGGTGACACAAAGAAAAACTCAAGACTAAAACACTAAGACTTTTAAACTACTAGAGAAAAAGAAAGGAAGCTGAAAAGGAACAAACTAAAACAAAGGTAATGGCAATAGATGTGATGGTGATACGATACCGGGGCAACTCCCCCAAGCTTGGCAAAAGCCAAGGGGATTGCCCATACCCATTCTCAGTTGTCTTCCTTTGGTGGTGATGGTGGTGGAGTTGTTGCAACCTTTGATTCCAAGAGGGCCATTAATCTTTGATTTATACCTTGGAGATATGTGATATGTTTTTCCAGGAAAACAACTTCACGAGTGAGATAAGTTTTGCGAGCACGAGTTGTTTCACAAAACCTCAAGAGTTCAACCAAGGGTGGAGACAGTAGGTGGAGGTAGGGTTGGAGGAAATCCACTTCTCCAACTTCTTCCTTGTTGATCATAGATTGCACTTCGTCCCATGCCTGATTCTTCTCCTCAGCTTTGCCCTTGGTTTCTTTAGGTAGCCTTTCTTTAGCCTCCATGACCTCCATCCTTTTCAGGTCAGCATGTACTTCTCCATAGACTTGACGAAGATTGTTCTCCCCCACAGATTCCTGGGACGACATCTTGCTCTAAATCTGCGGCAGAAAACAGGCTCGAAACGAAAAACAGAGGAAATCTGCATGACACGAGGGTCAGACCAAACAGGAGAATATATATTGATTTTTCCAGACCAGAAGGAGTAGTCCGCACGAAAAAAGAGTCCGGGAGGCACACTAGGTGGCCACAAGCCCTCCCGGCGCGGCCAGGGGGTGGGCCCGCGCCGGGTAGGCTTGTCGCCTCCTCGCGCACTTTCCGGACTACTTCCAATTTTTGAATTTTTGAAATATTGCAAAACGGAGAAAAATTCCTACTGGAAAAGTTTTGGACTCTGTTTTCTTACCGAATCACATACCTCTTCGTTTTCGGAGTGTGAAACAGGATAATAAATATCCCTTAGGTATTCTTCCGGAGTTATGGTATTGATAATATTTCTTTCAACATTTATGGAAGTACCTAAGATATAATGCTTGATTCTCTGCCCATTTACAACTCTCGGACAATTCCTTCCGTGTTGTTGATCTTGATAGCACCGGAACGATATACTTCCTCAACAACATAGGGACCTTCCCATTTAGAGAGAAGCTTGCCTGCAAAGAATCTTAAACGAGCGTTATATAGCAAGACATAATCACCTACATTGAACTCACGCTTTTGGATTCTCTTATCATGCCACCTCTTAACCTTCTCTTTGAACAACTTGGCATTCTCATATGCCTGAGTTCTCCATTCATCAAGCGAGCTAATATCAAATAACCTCTTCTCACCGACAAGTTTGAAATCAAAGTTGAGCTCTTTGATTGCCCAATAAGCTTTATGCTCTAACTCAAGAGGTAAATGACAGGCTTTACCGTACACCATTTTGTACGGAGACATGCCCATGGGATTCTTATAGGAAGTTCTATAAGCCCACAGTGCGTCATCGAGCTTCTTACACCAATTCTTTCTAGACCTATTGACAGTCTTTTGCAGAATCAGTTTAATCTCTCTATTACTTAGCTCTACTTGACCACTGGACTGAGGGTGATAGGGAGACGCGATTCTATGGTTGACATCATACTTAGCAAGCATTTTACGGAAAGCACCATGAATGAAATGTGAACCACCGTCGGTCATTAGATATCTAGGGACTCCAAATCTAGGGAAGATAACTTCTTTAAGCATCCTGATAGAAGTGTTGTGATCAGCACTACTAGTGGGGATAGCTTCTACCCACTTAGTGACATAATCAACAACAACTAAGATGTGAGTATACCCGTTGGATTTTGGAAAAGGTCCCATATAATCTAATCCCCAAACATCAAATGGTTCAATGACAAGTGAAAAGTTCATAGGCATTTCCTGGCGTTTACCGATATTACCTACTCTTTGACATTCGTCACAAGACAAGACAAATTATGGGCATCCTTGAAGAGAATGGGCCAATAGAAACCTGATTGCAATACCTTGTGTGCAGTTCTATCTCCCGCATGGTGTCCTCCGTAGGCCTCGGAGTGACTCTTCTGTAGGATCTATCCTTGTTATGTTCAGGTACACAACGTCTAATAACACCATCTACTCCTTCCTTATAAAGGTGAGGATCATCCCAAAAGTAATGTCTCAAGTCAAAGAATAATTTCTTCTTTTGTTGGTATGTGAAACTAGGTGGTATACATTGGGCAACGATATAGTTTGCATAATCAGCATACCATGGTGCACTACATGAAGCATTGATGACATTTAATTGCTCATCGGGAAAGCTGTCATCAATAGGTTGTGGGTCATCAAGAACATTCTCCAACCTAGACAAGTTATCTGCTATGGGGTTATCAGCACCCTTCCCGTCAACAACGTGCAAATCAAATTCCTGTAGCAAGAGAACCCATCTGATAAGTCTAGGTTTAGCGTCCTTCTTCTCCATGAGGTAATTAATAGCAACGTGATCAGTGTGAATAGTGACTTTGGAATAAACTATGTAAGACCTAAACTTTTCACATGCAAACACGACTGCTAAAGACTCCTTTTCCATAGTAGCATAGTTTCTTTGGACACTGTCTAGAGTTTTACTAGCGTAGTGAATAACATTCAACTTCTTATCGACTCTTTGCCCTAGAACAGCACCAACAGCATAATCACTAGCATCACACATGATCTCAAAAGGTAAGTTCCAATCAGGTGGTTGAACAATAGGTGCAGTTATCAAAGCCCTCTTAAGTATTTCGAAAGCTTCCTCACAATCATCGTCAAAAACAAAAGGAATATCCTTTTGCAAGATATTGGTAAGAGGCCTAGAAATCTTGGAGAAGTCTTTAATGAACCTTCTATAAAAACCAGCATGACCAAGGAAACTTCCTATACCTTTGATATCTGTGGGGTATGGCATTTTCTTGATTGCATCAACCTTAGCCTTATCGACTTCAATACCTCGTTCAGAAATTTTATGTCCTAAGATGATGCCTTCATTAACCATAAAGTGGAACTTCTCCCAATTCAAGACAAGATTGGTATCTTTACATCTCTACAAGACTCGATCAAGGTTGCTGAGGCAATCATCAAAAGAAGACCCATAAACGGAGAAGTCATCCATGAAAACCTCAACAATATTTTCAGAAAAGTCAGAGAATATAGCCATCATACATCTTTGAAAAGTGGCAGGTGCATTACATAAGACAAAAGGCATACGTCTATGAGCAAAGCTACCGAAAGGGCAGGTGAAAGTGGTTTTCTCCTGATCAGATTGTGCAACTGGTATTTGGAAGAAACCAGAATAACCGTCTAGAAAACAGAAGTTTGTGTGTTTAGACAGTCTTTCTAGCATTTGGTCGATAAAAGGCAAAGTGTAATGATCTTTCCTAGTGGCTTTATTCAATTTCCTAAAATCGATCACCATCCTATAGCCAGTAATAATCCTCTGAGGGATCAATTCATCCTTATCATTAGGGACAACGGTAATGCCTCCCTTCTTAGGGACGCAGTGCACCGGACTCACCCAATCGCTATGAGCAACCGGATAGATGATACCTGCTTCCAGGATCTTTAGTATTTCTTTTCTCACTACTTCTTTCATCGTAGGATTTAATCTCCTTTGATGATTAGCAACTGGTTTGAAATCAGGATTAGTTTTAATCTTGTGTTGGCATAGAGTAGGACTAATGCCCTTAAGATCATCAAGAGTATATCCAATAGCAGCACGGTGCTTCCTCGGAGTTTTTAGTAACTTCTTTTCTTCATGCTCTGAGAGGCTAGCACTAACAATAACATGATGTATCTCTTTTTCATCAAGATAAGCATAGCTAAGAGTATCAGGCAACAGTTTAAGCTCAAACACAGGATCACCCTTTGGTGGGGGTGGATCCCCAAGCAGTTCAACAAGCAAGTTATTCTTAAGGATAGGATATTGTTCTAAGACAACTCTATCTATCTCATCCCTTTCATCCATATGCATATCATTTTCATGCTCAAGCAAGTATTGCTCTAAGGGATCAGTAGGAGGTACGGCAATAGAAGCTAAGGCAATAGTTTCATCCCTACTAGGCAACTCCTTTTCATGAGGTTGTCTACCAAACTTAGAGAAATTGAACTCATGTGACACACCTTCAAAGCTGACAGTGACAGTTTGCTTCTCACAGTCAATATGAGCATTGACAGTATTGAGAGAAGGTCTACCAAATATGATGGGACAAAAGCTATCTTGTGCAGTAACAAGAACGAGGAAATCAGCACGATACTTCGTTTTACCACACAAGACTTCAACATCCCTAACAATTCCCACAAGGCAGATAGTATCTCTATTGGCAAGCTGAATAGTGACATCAACAGGCTCTATCTCAACAGGTGCAATCTCATCTTTGATTTCATCGTATAAGGATTGAGGTATTGCACTAACACTAGCACCCACGTCACATAAGCCATGATAACAATGATCTCCTATCTTAACACAAACAACAGGCATGCCAACAACAGGCCTATGTTTGTCTCTAGCGTGAGGTTTAGTAATTCTAGCAGCATCTTCACAAAAGTGAATATTATGTCCCTCAACATCGTCGGACAGAAGATCTTTGATAATAGCAATGCTAGGTTCAACTCTAATTTCCTCAGGGGGGTGTAGGTGTTCTAATATAGCCTCTACGTATCACAGTTGAAGCTTTAGAATGATCCTTTATCCTAACAGGGAAAGGTGGTTTCTCAATGTAAGCACTGGGAACAATAGGATCATTATAGGAAATGACTCTCTCTTCAATTGGATTGGGTTTAACTACATTGACTTCTAAGGGAGGATGATATTTAAACCACTTCTCTCTGGGGAGATCAATATGAGCAGCAAATGATTCACGCAATGAAGCTACTATCTCAGAGTCAAGTCCATACTAAGCGCTAAAGTCAAAAAAAGTATTTGTCTCAACAAAGGATTTAACGCAATCAAACGTGAAATTCATACCTGACTCCTTACCTTCTTCAAGCTCCCAATCTTCAGAGTTGTGTTTAATTCTCTCCAATAAATTCCATTTGAAGTCAATATCTCTCTTCATAAAAGAACCGGCACAAGAAGTGTCGAGCATGGTGCGATCATCATGAGAAAGTCGAGCATAGAAGTTCTGAATGATAATTTGCCTCGAGAGCTTATGATTGGGGCATGCATATAACATTGATTTATCCTTCAAAGATAAAGAAAAGACCTTCTTCTTGACCTCATCCTTGGGCAAACCTGCAAGCTTAAATAAACCACAAACTTCATCTACATAGATTAGATGCAAGTGTGGATGTGATGTTCCATCTCCAATAAAAGGATTAGTCATCAGTTTCTCAAGCATACCCGAAGGAAATTCAAAGCAAATATTTTCAGTAGGTGCAGCAGGTTGAGGCGCAACTCTTCGTGCTTCCGTTCGAGGTGAACATACCCCGAACAAGCCCCTCAAAGGATTAGTATCCATAGTGACAAGTGACAATAAGTTTCAGAACACTATACGAATGTTTCCTTACCAAGTTCCACTTACCAAAGGCGCTTCACTCCCCGGCAACGGCGCCAGAAAAGAGTCTTGATGACCCACAAGTATAGGGGATCAATCGTATTCCTTTCGATAAGTAAGAGTGTCAAACCCAACGAGGAGCAGAAGGATCTGACAAGTGGTTTTCAGCAAGGAAATATCTGCAAGCACTGAAATTATCGGTAACAGGTGATTCTGTGGTGAGATGATTCGTAGCGAGCAACAAGTATCAAAAGTAGCAACGGTGCAGCAAAGTGGCCCAATCCCTTTTGTAGCAAGGGACAAGCCTGGACAAAGTCTTATAGGAGGAAAAGCGCTCCCGAGGACACACGGGAATTTCTGTCATGCTAGTTTCATCATGTTCATATGATTCGCGTTCGTTACGTTGATAGTTTGATATGTGGGTGGACCGGTGCTTGGGTATTGCCCTTACTTGTACAAGCATACAAGTTATGATTAAACCCTCTCGCAAGCATCCGCAACTACGAAAGAAGAATTAAGACAAAGTCTAACCATAGCATTAAACTAGTGGATCCAAATCAGCCCCTTACGAAGTAACGCATAAACTAGGGTTTAAGCTTCTGTCACTCTAGCAACCCATCATCTAATTACTACTTCCCAATGCCTTCCTCTAGGCCCAAATAATGGTGAAGTGTTATGAAGTCGACGTTCACATAAAACCACTAGAGGAAAAACAACATTCAACACATCAAAATATCGAACGAATACCAAATTCACATGACTACTATTAGCATGACTTATCCCATGTCCTCGGGAACACAAGTAACTACTCACAAAGCATAATCATATTCATGATCAGAGAGGTAATGAGTAGCATCAAGGATCTGAACATAAACTCTTCCACCAAGTAATCCAACTAGCATCAACTACAAAGAGTAATCAACACTACTAGCAACCTTACAAGTACCAATCGGAGTCGCAAGACGGAGATTGGTTACAAGTGATGAACTAGGGTTTGGAAGTGAGATGGTGCTGATGAAGATGTTGATGGTGATGAGTCCCCTCTGATGAGAGGAGTGTTGGTGATGACGATGGCGACGATTTCCCCCACCGGGAGGGAAGTTTCCCCAGCAGGATCGTCCTGCCGGAGCTTTAGATTAGTTGTGCTGAAGTTCCGCCTCATGGCGGCGGCGAATCCACGAAAAAGCTCCTCCTTGATTTTTTTCCCAGACGAAACCCTTCATATAGCAGAAGAGGGGGCCAGTGGGCCAGCAGGCTGCCCACAAGCCCCCTTGGCGCGTCCTGGGGGGGTGGCCACGCCAAGCAGGCTTGTGGCCACCTGCTGGCGCCCCTCTGGCGCTTCTTCGGCCCAGTATTTTTTATAAATCCGGAAAAAAATCCTCGTTCATTTTTACGGTGTTTGGAGTTGCGCAGAATAGGTATCTCAACTTTGCTCCTCTTTCAGGCCGGAATTCCAGCTGCCGGAGTTCTCCCTCTTCATGTAAACCTTGCAAAATAAGAGAGAAAAGGCATAAGTATTGTACCATGAAGTGAAATAACAGCCCAAGGAGCGATAAATATCAACATGAAAACATGATGCAAAATGGACGTATCACCCATCACGGTCCAACAAGGCTACGATGAGATTACTCACAAACGGTGAAGAGCATCATGGAATTGGCGATGAAGGAAGGTTGATGATGACGATGGAACGATCTCCCCTCGCCGGAGCCCAGAACGGACTCCAGATCTGCCCTCCAGATGAAGAACAGGAGGTGGCGTTGCCTCCGTATCATAAAACGCAATGAATCCTTCTCCTTGATTTTTTCTTCCGGGCGAAACAGAATATATAGAGCTGAGATTGGAGGCGGTGGAGCTCTGTGGGCCCCACAAGCCTGCCAGGCGCGGCCAGGGGGTGGCCACGCCTCCTAGGCTTGTGGCCCACTGGCTCACCTCCTCTGGTGGATCTTTGCGCAGGTATTTTTCATTAATTCCAGAAATATTCTCCGTAAATTTTCAGGTCATTCCGAGAACTTTTATTTCTGCACAAAAACAACACCATGGCAATTCTGCTGAAAACAGCGTTAGTCCGGGTTAGTTCCATTCAAATGATGCAAATTAGATTCCAAAATAACTGCAAAAGAGTTCGGACAA
This sequence comes from Hordeum vulgare subsp. vulgare, assembly GCF_904849725.1. NCBI lineage: Eukaryota > Viridiplantae > Streptophyta > Magnoliopsida > Poales > Poaceae > Hordeum > Hordeum vulgare. Next base: position 63,926,264 of record NC_058523.1, read on the forward strand.
GTAGATACGATGGAGACGTATCAGTGCCCTGTCGGAGGGGGATTCGGACACGGAGGGCTTCTTCATCAACACCAATGCCTCTCCGATGATGCGTGCGTAGTTCACCACAGACCTTCGCTTCTTCTCTCTCTTGGATCTTCAATACAAAGTTCTCGATGATCTTCATGGAGATCTATCCGATGTAACTTTCTTTTGCGGTGTGTTTGTTGAGATCCGATGAATTGTGGATTTATGATCAGATTATCTATGAATATTATTTGGGTCTCCTCTGATCTCTTATATGCATGATTTCGTATCCTTGTAAATCTCTTCGAGTTATGGATTTCGTTTGGCCAACTTGATCTATAATTCTTGCAATCGGAGAAGTGCTTGGTTTTGGGTTCATACCGTGCGGTGTCCTCACCTAGTGACAGAAGTGGTAGCGAGGCACGCATCGTGTTGTTGCCATCAAGGGTAAAAAGATGGGGTTTATATCATATTGCATGAATCTATCCCTCTACATCATGTCATCTTGCTTAAAGCGTTACTCTGTTGTTATGAACTCAATACACTAGATTCATGCTGGATAGCGGTCGATGTGTGGAGTAATAGTAGTAGATGCGGAAAGTACTAGTCTACTTGTCTTGGATATGATGCCTATATGTATGATCATTGCCTTAGATATCATCATGACTTTGCACAATTCTATCAATTGCTCGACAGTAATTCGTTCACCCACCGTAATACTTGCTATCATGAGAGAAGCCTCTAGTGAACACTATGGCCCCCGAGTCTACTTCACATCATATTTTCAGATCTACACAATTACTTTGTTGCACTTTTTTCCTTCAGATCTCACCTTGCAAATAATCGTGAAGGGATTGATAACCCCTTTATAGCATTGGGTGCAAGTTTGTTTGTTTTTGCGCAAGTACATTGGTGCCTCATCTTGATACTCCTACTGGATTGATGCCTTGGTTCTCAAACTGGGGGAAATACTTTTCGCTAATGTGTTGCATCACCCTTTCCGCTTCAAGGGAAAAACCAACGCAAGCTCAAGAGGTAGCAGCCCGCGCTAGCCAGCGAGTACATTTGTGCCAGTGAGGGTCGGTTCATCAACCCGCTCGGGGTGTGTCGCACTAGGATAGCTACGGAGGGAGAGATCTTAGACGTAGAAATCTCCGCCAATGCCGGGCTCTAGATCGTGGATGGATTGGAGTCTAGCGGCGGGAAGCTCAGCAAAGAGCAGCTCTTCCAGTCCATGAGGTACAACGACAGCCAGCTCCAGGCCCTCTATCGGGCCCGGAAGGGGAAACTAGACTCCCAGGCGACGATTGTCAAGGTAGAAGAGGAGGCCTTCGAGAAGCGCTTCAAGGAGACACAGATCAATTCGCCGAGGCTCAGCAGGAGGTGAAGGTCGATCGCAAAAAGCTGAGGACCGAGCAGTTCGAGCTCCTTCTGAAGTCGTCTGACATCCGGAAGGAGGAGGAAGAGGCCCGACGCCGAATTTCCAACGAAGATGCCCACCTCATTGCGCTTCGGATCAGCCTCGGGTCCCATGAGGAGGAACTTGCCGATCGTGAGAAGGCGCTCAGCAACAAGCTCAGCGCCAAGGACGAGGAAGTCGAGAGGCTCATGGCGCAGCATACCCAAGAGCTGATGGATAAGCACAAGGACGCCCTCCCCGTCCAAGCTTCGGAGCACGCCAGCAAGTTGCAGGAGGTTGCTGACTAGGCTGCCAGGGAGGAGCTTGCCGACAAGTTGAAGAAGCTGGAAGAGGACCTTGAAGGCCTCGGCAAGGAGATCTCAACCCTCACAGTTGAGAGAGAGAAAACTCTCTTCAACTTGACGGAGATCCGAGCTGTCGTTTTTGAAAAGGATGCCCGACTTCGCTCTGCCAATGCCTCCCTTGCCGCCTTGCAGGATAAACTAGCTCCCCTGGAGCAGGCCTTTGAGGAAAGCAAGGCCCGCGAACGGGTCTTGGCTCGGAAGCTCCTTGACGCGATGAATCAGCTCGAGACCGCCACCATCGCCCACGAGGATTACACGCGGGGCATGGAGTTGTGGACCGAACGCCTTGTCAACACTACGGAGAGGATCGCTGTGCAGCTGGCTTCTATGAATCTTCAAAAGCTTTGCTTATTCTTCAGGCCCGGAGGTGTCTCCAAGTGCCAAGCTGACTCTGTTCTTTGAGAGCGTGACCGACGCCTTGAAACAGATCCAAGTTGGCGAGGCGGCGCGCCTGGCGAATGAGTCCCGAAGGTTGTGCCAGGGCGCCCTTGTGAACGTCCTCACCAAGTTCGTGCAAAGGAACTCTGGCATCAACCTCACTTTGGGGCGTTTGTCGAAGGAGGCGGACCTTGGGGAGCTCGAGAAGCTGGTCATGCCCATCGTCGATAAGGTGGACCATATCAAGAGGGTGCAAGACCCGTGCCGAGATTAATTCCTGCAACTTCCAGCTAAGAGCAGTTGTATTCTGATCATGACAGTTAGTATTGTAATATATCTGGCATTCTTGATAAGTATCACCCCCCTCTTTTGGCCGTTCTTTTCATATGTCTTGCTCCCGTGTTTAGCTAGGGATCCGTCGGCTCATTTGGCCTTGTCGTGAGCGTCTCGAGGGGCGGCTCTTGCCAGAGTTGTCACTACGAGCAAGACGCCTTGCTTTCCTCTGGCTCCCCCTCCATGTTGTCGAGCACGCTCTTTCTTAAACACAAAGGGTATGATAAGCCCCTTAGGTTATCGAGCGCGCTTTGAGAAAACACTCAGGAGGCTCGCGACTGAGTTTCCCCGCGTACGGGTTTTCCATACAAAAGAAGCGAAGACGTGTGAAGGGGATAACGTACCTACCCAATAACTTACTCAAAGTCTTCACAACTTATCTCTAGGCTGCGGTACTTTTTTTGTCTCGAGTAGGTCGTCCTTGTTCTTGCTGCTGCTGTGGGCGTCCCCACTATCTTCCCCTCCTGGCAAACTTGTGCGCGGGGTTGCATCTGTCTTTTGAAAAAGAAATAAGAGAAGATAGATGCTTGGACCTCAGCGATATATTAGTTCAGGTGTTTCACAAAATCCTAGATTATGCATGTATATGATCTGACATGAAATTCTAAGAGATGATGCAAAACGCTAAGCTTTATTCAACTACGCACAGGGTCTTCGCCTGGCTTTGTACAAAGGATTACATGTAACTTCGGCAAGACTTGTACAAAAGGTGGTTGGTGGTGGACTCGGCAATCTCTCCCTACGGGTAGAACTTTTGAAGATGTTCAATGTTCAAGGAATTGCTCACTGTGTGCCATCTTCGGTCTCCACGCGAACAGCGCCGGGCCTCGTGACTCGTACTACCCGATATGGGCCTTCCCACTTTGGCGTCAACTTGTTTGAATTCTTGGCCGACTGAACGTGCCGAAGAACAAGGTCGCCTTCCGCAAAACTTCTGGCTCATACCTTGTGGCCGTGATAGTGACGCAAGGCTTGCTGATAGCGATTGGCTCGCACAGCTGCCTGAATCCGGTTCTCCTCGAGGAGCACTGCATCATCTCGATGCAATTTCTCTTGCTCAAGCTCATCATAAGCGAGCACCTGAGGCGATCCATAAGTGAGTTCTGTGGGAAGAACTGCCTCCGCCCCGTAGACTAGGGAGAAGGGTGTCTGGCCGGTGGCTCGATTTGGTGTCATTCTAATCGACCAAAGAACCGACGACAGTTCATCAATCCAGTGCTTTCCATGCCTTCACAGCTTGTCAAAAGTTCTCATCTTGAGCCGCCGCAGTACTTCGGCATTTGCTCTTTCAGCTTGACCATTGCTCCTTGGGTGGGCAATAGAACCGAAGCATATTTTGCAGTTGTAACACCCCAAAAATCGGGTTATCAATTTTTGTGATGTTATTCCTTCCTAGCTTGTCTCCCAGATTTTTTCCCTGGAATTTGGCAAATGACGAGGTGAATCCAGTCCATCCTCAACCTCTCACTACCTTTCCCATGTCCTTGTGCCATCTTGTCCCTGCTGAGTAAACCCCGAACCTCTTTGAAATCCTAGCTCCAAAATATTGGAACTGGGAATCCTGCCTTTGTGTTTACAAAGGAGCCATCATTTCCCTTTCTCTGATAATCCTCCAAATATTCCCAGAGATCATTCTTCCCTCATAAACCCTAGATGTGCAAAAATATTGCAAAGTCATATGCAATATTTCTCCTCTAGAATTAATTCTTGTTTCTGCCTTTTTGAGGAATTAAATCCAAGAAAATATATATCCATCTCCCAAGGTCATGAAAACTTGTGGAGATATTCTTTGTGATCATATGAAGCTCTCATAAAATATTGGCCATCACTACGTAAGAAAAATGCCTTTTCCTATTTAAAGCCAATATTGCATTTTGGGGCCTTTCCAAAGGAACTACCATTTTGGTAGCTAGGAAAAATCCCAAATAATTTGTGGAGCTTCTCATATCCATATATCCGTCGTTTCCATCAAAATATCAAGTTCCCCAATTCAAAAATTGAGCACAACATCCCTTTGCAAATTCTGTCCAGACTTCCTGTTTGCAAAGGAACTGCTTGATTCCTTATTTACCTTGAGCTGAAATTTTGCAGAGGAGTTCATTATGAAAAACTATCCTTTTCCAACAAAATCTAGCCCATTCCCTTTAGCCAATCTTCCTCAGCAAATTATTTAAGATTCTATCCATATTGGAGCACTCTGAAGGAAGTACCATTTATATTTATGCAAATGGTATCAAACTTTTAAAGTGACTTCATATGCCTAAATAATTAGTCTCCTCCAAGTTTGACCATTTCCATCTAGCCAATTAACCCCAGCATCAGCTTCTTCATTTTTGGTCAGAATGCTAAGTTACAAAGCAAGTACCCCCTAGACTTATTTGTTTGTGCTGAATTTTGGCCAGCATAGTGACCTTGGTGAGTGGTCAACCTCAACCAAAGATCATGCCAAGAGGTGCACTATGGTGGCCACACCACAACACAACACCTTGTTGTTGGAGACTATTTGGCTTTGGTTTGGTCACCCCATTGCTCCCCTCTGTTGTCCAGAAGCATATGTCAACTCAGTGGAGTGTGTAGATAAGCCTAGACATCATTTGAAAGCTTTTGGGGCATGGCAATGCCGTGGCACCGTGGTGACCACATGCAGAGCATGCAAAAACTGAGCTATGTGCATTTGAGTTGACGGGAGCTTGATTCCAGTGGGTTCTAGCTTGTCTAGGAGCACCAGCAAGTTCCCCACTGCCCTCCTGCACCCTCTAGAGCCCTCTCCCCATTGTTCCCTTGCTCCTGTAGGTAGCTAGCGATGCAATCTCGCCATGGATTCTCGAAGTTTCTCCCGGCGTCGCGAGAACTCCACCCGAAGCTATTTAAGGGCATCCCCGGGATTCTCCCATGAACCCCTCGAGCTCCAGCAGCCGGTTCCGACCCTCCACAGGCGCAACGTGGACCCGCACGACGGCAACGAGCTTGGCCGGCTCCGGCTGTGGCCGGGTTGCGTCGGCGGCGCTGGAGGGCGCTTCGGGCGACTCCGCGGCCACCCCTAGGCGCGGCGAGGGGCGGCGGCCCCCTGCGCCCTCTAAACAGCCCTCCCGCACAGCGGAGCGGTGGCAGCCGCGGCGGCCGGCGCCCTCCCCTGGCCCCTGTTGCGACTAAGAGAGAGGAAGGAGACGAGCGAGGGAGGAGAGATATAGAGGGAGGAGAGAGAGAGAAGAGAGAGAAGAGAGAGAAGATAGGGCGTGCGCCGCCCGTTAGAGAGAGAGAGCCCGGGCCCAGAGGAGTAAGTGGAAGCGCACTTCTCAAAATACGCTTTCCCTGTTGGTAAATGTATTCTGGCCGAACGCGATCTACTTCAGCCCCAGGGACCTGGTTGCAATATTTCTTTCTACAAATTGGCCCCTGGTGATCGAACACCCATAACTCCGCGTCCATAACTCCGATTGAGGTAAAACCAGCGCCCACGCTTTCGTCTCGTCGAGCTCGTTTAGGTAGTATGATTTTCATTATATGTTTGCACAGTAGAAATGACTGTTTGCCCTTGCCCTCCAATCAAGCCCTTCGAGAGAGAACCCTCTCCGGCAAATCTTTCCGGTGTTTTATCGCGCTTCTTCCCAGAGTATTCGTCGACCCTTACGCAAGCCAACCTCTTATCATGAGCTCTGAACTTGTGTGATAACTTTGCTTGCACCCTGTGTGTTTATCTGTATCACCTGTTAATCTGCCTTGGCATACAACTGTGATGACATTAGTAATAGTTACGAGCAGTACTTTCCATCTAATATATGCCCTCAAACTTTGCTCTGTGAGGTTCTTGCATATTTAACTTAAAATACTTATGTCCGAGTGCATAGTAATGTGCTTTGTGAGATGCCGACGAACCCTTGCTCGCATTTTTCTTCAATAACTGCACCATGCCTGAGTTTGAGCTGTTTTCGACTGTCTGGGGTGGATGCCAACTTTATATTTCTCTTGTGAGCAGCTAGCTCGTGTTCTGAGTTGCTTTTCGGCCATCACGGGCAACTGTTGAATTTATTTTCCTGGCAGTGACCCTATGCTTTGAGATGTTCTTCGGCCGTCTTAGGGAACTGCTACATTCTTCTTATCAACACCGTCTCATGCTCTGAGTTGCTTTCCAACCGTCTAGAGTCGGGGTTGAGTTATTCCGGTAATGTCCCAGACCTGTGTTGTAAAGAACGTTCTGGTGGCTACTGATTTATTTGCCAATTTTATACGAGGGTTCCAAGGGCCTAACTTATAGCTAGAACTTGTAAGGTAATAGTTCGTCATTCACATCCTGTTGTATTAATGACTCATGATATAGAGATAGGTTGTATTGTTGAAGAGGAAAGGGTGATGCAGCAAAGTAGAGATAAGTATTTCCCTCAGTTTGAGAACCAAGGTATCAATCCAGTAGGAGTATCAAGATGAGGCATCAAGGCACCTGCACAAAGACAAACAAACTTGCACCCAACGCGATAAAGGGGTTGTCAATCCCTTTATGATTACTTGCAAGGTGAGATCTGATAGTGATAATAGGTAAATACATATACATAAATAAAAGTGCAGCAAGGTATTTTTGGTATTTTTGTATGTAGATCTGAATATATAGTGTGTAAAATAGACCCGGGGGCCATAGTGTTCACTAGAGGCTTCTCTCATGATAGCAATTATTACGGTGGGTGAACGAATTACTGTCGTGCAATTGATAGAATCGCGCAAGGTCCTGACGTTATCTAAGGCAATGATCATACATATAGGCATAACGTCCGAGACAAGTAGACCGATACTTTTTGCATCTACTACTATTTCTCCACACATCGACCGCTTTCCAACATGCATCTAGTGTATTAAGTTCATAACAAACAGAGTAACGCCTTAAGCAAGATGACATGATGTAGAGGGATAAATTCATGCAATATGCTATAAACCCCATCTTTTTACCCTTGATGGCAACAACATGATGCGTGCCTCGCTACACCTTCTGTCACTAGGTGAGGACACCGCACGGTATGAACCCAAAACCAAGCACTTCTCCCATTGCAAGAATTATAGATCAAGTTGGCCAAACGAAACCCATAACTCGAAGAGAATTACAAGGATATGAAATCATGCATATAAGAAATCAGAGGAGACTCAAGTAATATTCATAGATAATCTGATCATAAATCCACAATTCGTCGATCTCGACAAACACACCGCAAAAGAAAGTTACATCGGATAGATCTCCATGAAGATCATGGAGAACTTTGTATTGAAGATCCAATAGAGAGAAGAAGCCATCTAGCTACTAGCTATGGACCTGAAGGTCTGTGGTGAACTATTCACGCTTCATCAGAGAGGCAATGGTGTTGATGAAGAAGCCCTCCGTGTAAGAATCCCCCTCCGGCATGGCACCAAAACGGTCCCGGGATGGGATCTCGTGGAAACAGAAGCTTGCGGTGGCGGAAAAGTAAGTTTGTGTCTCTCTCTGTTGGTTCGTGGAGTTTAGGGAATTTATAGGCAAAAGAGGTAGGGCAAAGGAGGTACGGGGGGGCCACGAGCCTGCTAGGCGCCCCCTGGGGCACACCCAGGGGGCTCGTGGCCTCCTCCGTGGCCCTCTGCCTTGGTTCTCAAGTCTTCTGGATCCCTTCTGTTATGGACAAAAATCACCCCGAAGGTTTTATTCCGTTTGGACTCCGTTCAATATTCTTATCTGAAAAAGGTCAAAAACACGGAAAAAATAGAAACTGGCACTGAGCACTGAGTTAATAGGTTAGTCCCAAAAATTATATAAAATATCATATAAAACAACCCAAGTTGATAATATAATAGCATTAAACAATCAAAAATTATAGATACGTTGGAGATGTATCAAGCATCCCCAAGCTTAGCTCCTGCTCGTCCTCGAGTAGGGAAGTGATAAAGACCGAATTTTTGATGTGGAATGCTAGCTAACATATTTGTTCTTTGTAACTTCTTTATTGTGGCATGAATGATCAGATCCATAAGATTCAAAACAATATTTTAATATTGACATGAAAACAATGATACTTCAAGCATACTAGCAAAGTAATCACGAGCTATTGAAATAACAAGGCCAAAGAAAGTTATCCCTACAAAATCATATAGTCTCGCTATGCTCCATCATCCCCACACAACGAATTTAAATCATGCACAACCCCGGTATTGGCCAAGTAATTGTTTTCGCACTTTTACTTTCTCAAACCTTTTTCAACTCTCACGCAATACATGAGCGTGCGCCATGGATATAGCACTATAGGTGGAATTGAGTGTGGTGGAGGTTGTGAGGCAAAAAGGAGGAGATGGTCACATCGACTCGGCGTATCAACATGCTATGGAGATGACCATCAATAGATATCAATGTGAATGAGTAGGGATTGCCATGCAACGAAAGCACTAGAGCTATAAGTGTATGAAAGCTCAAAAAGAAAACTAGTGGGTGTGCACCCAACTTGCTTGCTCACGAAGACCTAGGGAAATTTTGAGGAAGCCCATCATTGGAATATACAAGCCAAGTTATATAATGAAAATTCCCACTAGTACATGAAAGTGAAAAAACAAGAGACTCTCTATCATGAAGAACATGGTGCTATTTTGAAGCACAAGTGTGGAAAAAGATAATAGCATTGTCCCTTCTCTCTTTTTCTCTCATTTTTTTGTTTGGGCTCTTTGGCCTCTTTTTTTCATTTCATTTTTTCTCTTTTTTTGGTGGGCATCTTTGGGCTCTTTTTTTATTTGGGCTTCGCTAGCCTCTTTTATTATTTCCTCACATGGGACAATGCTCTAATAATGATGATCATCACACTTTATTTACTTACAACTCGATAGTTAGAAGTTAGAACAATAATGACTCTATATGAAATGCCTCCGGCAGTGTACCGGGATGTGCAACGATCTGGCTTAGCGCATGAAGTTGGAACATCTCGCTAGCTATCTTACGATCATGCAATGGCAATATGAAAGTGATGGCACATGTCATGAGACGGAACGGTGGAAGACGCATGGCAATATATCTTGGAATGGCTATGAAAATGCCATAATAGGTAGGTATGGTGGCTGTTTTGAGGAAGGTATATGGTGGTTTTGTGCACCGGCAAAAGTTGCGCGGCACTAGAGCGGCTAGCAATGGTGCAAGGGTGAGAGTGCATCTATACCATGGACTCACATTAGTCATGAAGAACTCATATACTTATTGCGAAAGTTTTATTAGTAATCAAAACAAAGTGTTAAACACTTACTCCCAGGGGAAGGGTTGGTAGGAGTTAACCATCGCGCGATCCTGACCGCCACACAAAGGATGACAATCAATAAATCAATTATGCTCCGACTTCGTAACATAGCGGTTCACCATACGTGCATGCTATGGGAATCACTGACATCAACAAAAGTATTTCTAGATTCACAACACCCTACTATCATAACTCTAATATTACCATATCCATATCTCAAAACTAATTGTGAGGAATCAAACTTCTCTTACTAATCAATGCACTTGAATATGTAAGTTTTTATTATATCCTCTTCATATGACTATCATATTTAGGACTAATTTCATAACACCCGCCAATTACCAAGTTACTTAGAGAGAGCGCTCTCAAAATGATATAAGTGAAGATTGAGAGTTTTTATTTCTACAAAATATGACATCGCCGTGATCTACAAAGATTTAAGTGAAGCACTATAGCAAAATTATCTAGCTCAAAAGATATAAGTGAAGCTCATGGGAGCTAAATTGCCTAACTCAAAAGATATAAGTGAAGCTCATTGAGTATTCTAACAAATTCATGATGAGTGCATGTCCCTCTCAAAAGGTGTGCAGCAAGGATGATTGTGATAAAACAAAAATCAAAGACTCCTATAATACACGACTCTCCAAGAAAAACACATATCATGTGGTAAATAAAAATATAGCTCCAAGTAACGTTACCGATGGATTGAAGACGAAAGAGGGGATGCCTTCCCGGGGCATCCCCAAGCTTAGGCTTTTTGGTGTCCTTGAATTTGGCTTGGGATGACTTGTGCATCCCCAAGCTGAGGATCTTTCCACTCTTTATTCCATTGTCCATAAGAACATCACCCAAAACTTGAAAACTTCACAACACAAAACTTAAACAGAAACTCGTGATATCATTAGTATAAGAAAACAAACCACCAACTTTTTAGGTACTGTAGTAAACTTAATTTCCATTTATATTGATGTTATATTACTGTATTCCCACTTCTCCATGGCTCGTACCCCCCGATACTAACCATAGTTTCATCAAAATAAGCAATCAACACAACAAAAACAGAATCTGTCAAAAATAGAACAGTCTGTAGCAATTTGTATATTTAGTAAACCTATGCTATCCCAAACATTCTGAAACATTATGAAAATTAGTGAAATCTGCATATCAATCAGCATAAAAAAGAATCACCTCAAAAGCTCTTTCTGGATAGGAATTAAAAATAATTTCGTAAGCACAAAGTTTCTGTCTTTTTTCAGCATGATTAAACAACTATCACCAAAACTAATCATAAAGGTTCTACTTGGCACAAACAGTAATTAAAATATAAAAACACAATAATAACAGAATAATGAGGGTGTGGACTCAACTAAAGAGAAAGTAAAAAGCAAAAATAAATTTATTCATTGGGTTGCCTCCCAACAAGCGCTATAGTTTAACGCCCTTAACTAGGCGTAAGGCAATAGATTCAAATGATGTCATCTTTAGTGCTCAAACCATAAGTAGCTTTCATAATGGATTCATAAGGCAATTTTATTTTCTTTCTAGGAAAGTGTTCGATGCCCTTCTTTAATGGAAACTGAAATTTAATATTCCCTTCCTTCATATCAATAACATCACCAATAATCCTAAGGAAAGGTCTACCAAGAATAATGGGACATGTCGGATTGCAATCAATATCAAGAACAATGAAATCTACGGGAACATAGTTCCTATTTGCAATAATAAGGACATCATTGATCCTTCCCATGGGTTTCTTAATAGTAGAATCTGCAAGATGCAAATAGAATCTGCAAGATGCAAATTAAGAGAGCACTCATCAATCTCATTGAAACCTAGAACATCACATAAAGATTTTGGAATTGTGGAAACACTAGCACCCAAATCATACAAAGCATGACATTCATAATTTTTAATCTTAATTTTTTATTAGGTTCCCACTCATCATGAATTTTTTGAGGAATAGATATTTCCAACTCAAGTTTCTCTTCAAGAGGTTTCATCATAGCATCAACGATATGTTTGGTAAAAGCCTTATTTTGGCTATAAGCATGTGGAGAGTTTAGCATGGATTGCATCAAGGAAATACATTCAATCAAAGAGCAACTATCATAATTAAATTCCTTGAAATCCAAAGTAGTAATTTCATCACTATTCAAAGTTATGATATCCTCTACTCCACTTTTAGTATTTTTAGCATCAAGATAAATAGACTCCGAACCATTGGGGTGTTTCTCGACCAAAGTGGATTCACATCCAGCCCCATCATCATTAAGATTCACTTTAGAAAACAAGGATTCAATAGGAGTCACACCAAGCACTTTAAGATCTTCATGATTCTCATCACATATTTCAGGTTTAGCAGCCATTTTATTGACTAAGGTAGCTTGTTTATCAGAAATCTGGCCTACCAATTTTTCAAGACGAGCGAATTGAGAATTTAACGCAAGGAATTCTTTGGCCATATCATCAATCTATTTATTCATATAATCCATAAAAGAATTTTGCTCCCTTAGTTCTCCACGAAAGTAACTATTATGATCAAACTGTGTAGACATGAAGCTTTTAACACTAGTTTTAATCTCTTTCAACTTTTTATAGTAAGCATCATAATCATTTGGTTGGGCCATGAGGATAAATAAGATAGCACACACGAGCAAACCGAAAGCAAGCAAAAGAAAGGGGCGAACGAAAAAGGCAAAATAAAGAAAGGCAAATATTTTTGTAAATTTTGTTTTAGAAGTGGGGGAGAGGAAAAAGAGAGGCAAATGGCAAATAATGTAAATGCAAGAGATGAGTTTGCGATAGGTACTTGGTAGATATGCTTCACTTGAATACTCCCCGGCAACGGCGCCAGAAATTCTTCCTGCTACTTGTTGAGCTTGTGTTGGTTTTTCCCTTGAGGAGGAAAGGGTGATGCAGCAAAGTAGAGATAAGTATTTCCCTCAGTTTGAGAACCAAGGTATCAATTAGTGATGGCAATGGGTCGGGTTTGGAGCGGGTTGAGCTGATCCAAATCCAACCCATGACCCATATTCCCAACCTCTGCCCATCCACCAAAGTATCCATGGGCATAAATTGTGCCCATGCCCAAACCCATTGCAGATATCCATGGAGCTCCATGGGCATAGAAAAATCAACATGAAGCCTTTCCAAAGTTCAGATTAACTCATCATCATTTGTTAAGTAAGATTAGGTTTAATAATTATGTTAGTGGAGTTGTGGGGGATTAAGGAACATGGGTCACACTTTGACCTTCTCTGACTGCGAGTGACTTGGGGTTGGACATTTTCTTAGTTTAACGTCACTACCATAGGGGGCCCATTTGTCATATGGGTATCCACTGGATATCCATGGAGCAAAAATTAAAACTGTGTCCAACTCGGTTGTTCATGGGTATTCATATCCATAGATCCATGGGCAGAAATGCGCTCTATACCCTTGCCCAACCGGGTCGGGTATCCATGGGTATTCATATCCATGGATAAAATTGCCATCCCTAGTATCAATCCACTAGGAGTATCAAGATGGGGCACCAAGGCACCTGCGCAAAGACAAACAAACTAACACCCAACGTGATAAAGGGGTTGTCAATCCCTTTACGATTACTTGCAAGGTGAGATCTGATAGTGATAATGGGTAAATATAAATAAATAAATAAAAGTGCAGCAATGTATTTTTGGTATTTTTGTATGTAGATCTGAATATATAATGTGTAAAATAGACCCGGGGGCCATAGTGTTCACTAGAGGCTTCTCTCATGCTAGCTAGTATTACGGTGGCTGAACGAATTACTGTCGAGCAATTGATAGAATCATGCAAGGTCATGACGATATATAAGGCAATGATCATACATATAGGCATCACGTCCGAGACAAGTAGACCGATACTTTCTACATCTTCTACTATTACTCCACACATCGACCGCTATCCAGCATGCATCTAGTGTATTAAGTTCATCACAAACAGAGTAACGCCTTAAGCAAAATGACATGATGTAGAGGGATAAATTCATGCAATATGATATAAAGCCCATATTTTTACCCTTGATGGCAACAACACAATGCATGTCTCGCTACCCCTTCTGTCACTAGGTGAGGACACCGCACGGTATGAACCCAAAACCAAGCACTTCTCCCATTGCAAGAATTATATATCAAGTTGGCCAAATGCCTTAAGCAAGATGACATGATGTAGTTTGGAGTGAGTTGTTGTTAGCCGCCCAGTAGGGCTGCGTGTTGGTGTACTGCTTGCATTGATTGTGCATGTGTGCTGTTGTAATGTCATGTATGCTTATTTGCCCTGTGTGCTTGGGTCATCTGTCACCCTGTTAAGTATAAATGTTTAACAGAGCTGGCATTGGATTTCTTAACAATATTCTAGTCAGTAGAGCACTTACACCTAATAACAACGGATTCGCCCATAGTCCCTAATAAAATGCGAGCAGGTATAGGTGTACGTATGCCAGGAGTACATACACCCACTAGCATTAAAACACCTTAGTGTAATCTGCTTGATATTATTCTTTCTTTTACCTGCATTTTGCCACCAGGTGCATTCTGCATCTGCTTGCATATTAGTTTGAATAAATTTCCTGTGAATTGTGAGAGCAATGTTTGCATACTGGTTGCAATCTCGGAGAAATTCTGAGAAATTTTATTCCAGCATGGACCATTACAACCCTTCCAGACCAAGACGTAAACCTCAATTTCCCCCAGTACTCACTAGTTCTGGATGTTGTTCAGCGAGAAGCAACCAGCGGTGTGGTCTCCACACTGATAGAGCTCCGCTGACTGCACCAAACTAACCCCAGACCCAGCAGTGCCTCTGTCACCATCTTGTGTGATGCTGACAGGTCGCCCTTGCCGCCCCCGCAAGAGCTTATTTTGCAGGCCTGAGACGACATAGTTGACCCTCAGCCATCCCTCTAGCCATGGCATCGCGACGATCATCAAGGATAATCGTGCACAGTAGCAGCAAGCCGCCAACCAGCACCGCCAGTAGACCAACCAGGAGGATCGTGAGAAGCTCCGACCCCACGCCCGCCATTAGCGCCTTGCCTCGCACCCATGCAACCAGAAAGAGAAGGAGAAGAGGAGGAAGAAGCGAGGTAGGATGCGAGGTGGAAGAGAGAGGAATCACTATCGTTTTTATAGCCGCAGCCCAGTGTACGGTGAGTGAGGTCGAGGAGGCCGCGGGCTGCTCGATCACCGGCGTCCAGGACCGAATCCGCGAGCAGTGTCGATCGGCGTTGGCCCGTGATGGAGTGCTCTCTGCGTCGGCCTCGTGCACGCCGCGCACTACCGTCGTAGGGTGCTTTACACCCTAGGAGCTAGGCGTGCGCAGTGCCTAGCCACACTCCGAACGGTGCAAGGGATAGAGAGAGTGAGAGCTATTGGCTCGAGAAAGAAGAAGAAGAAGGCTGCCAGTGGGCCCTGGTCCCACTTGCCAGCAAGAGAGGCCAATGTTCATCGTGATGCCCCAAGCATTTTCGGAACAAGGAAAATTCTGCTTTTTCTAAAATGATAGGGCTACCCAGTGACCCCCGCGTGTAGAATAGATCTCGTGATATTTGTGTCTTGATCTGGGTGTACCAATTTTGGTGCTCTTAACTCGGTTGTTTTCAACCACGGGGTTAAGATCCAAGCCCAGAAGTTTTCTTAGGAGGCATAGTAACAGTTTTGTGCTAAGCTAACCCTAAGAATCTCGAGGACGAGATTCTTCTAAGGGGGGAAGGTTTGTAACACCCCAAAAATCGGGTTATCGATTTTTGTGTTGTTATTCCTTCCTAGCTTGTCTCTCCCAGATTTTTTCTCTGGAAATTTGGCAAATGACCAGGTGAATCCAGTCCATCCTCAACCTCACAGTGCCTTTCCCATGTCCTTGTGTCATCTTGTCCTTTCTGAGTAAACCCCAAACCTCTTTGAAATCCTAGCTCCGAAATATTGGAACTGGGAATCCGGCTTTGTGTTTACAAAGGAGCCATCATTTCCCTTGCTCTGATAATCCTCCAAATATTTCCAGAGATCATTCTTCACTCATAAACCCTAGATGTGCAAAAAATATTGCCAAGTCATATGTAATATTTCTCCTCTAGAATTAATTCTTGTTTCTGCCTTTCTGAGGAATTAAATCCAAGAAAATATCTATCCATCTCCCAAGGTCATGAAAACTTGTGGAGATATTCTTTGTGATCATATGAAGCTCTCCTAAAATATTGGCCATCACTAAGTAACGAAAAGTGCCTTTTTCCTATTTAAAGCCAATATTGCATTTTGGGGCCTTTCCAAAGGAACTACCCTTTTGGTAGCTAGGAAAAATCCCAAATAATTTGTGGAGCTTCTCATATCCATATATCCATCATTTCCATCAAAATATGAAGTTCCGCAATAAAAAAATTGAGCACAACATCCCTTTGCAAATTCTGTCCAGATTTCCTGTTTGCAAAGGAAGTGCTTGATTACTTGTTTCCATTGAGCAAAAATTTTGCAGACCAGTTCATTATGATAAACTATCGTTTTCCACCAAAATTTAGCCCATTACCTTTAGCCAATCTTCCTTAGCAAATTATGTAAGATTTTGTCCACATTGGAGCACTGTAAAGGAAGTACCATTTATATTTATGCAAATGGTATGAAACTTTTACAGTGACTTCATATGCCTAAATAATTAGTCTCTTACTCCCTCCGTTCCTAAATATAAGTCTTTTAAGAGGTTTTCACTAGGGGGATACATACGGATGTGTATAGACATATTTTAGAGTATAGATTCATTCATTTTGTTCCGTATGTGGTCCTTTAGTGAAATCTCTAAAAAGACTTATATTTTGAAACGGAGGGAGTACAAGTTTGAGCCATTTCCATCTAGCCAATTAAGCCCCGCATGTCAGAATGCCAATGCAAGTTACAAAGGAAGTACGCCCTAGACTTATTTGTTTGGGATGAATTTTGGCCCGCGTGGTGACTTTAGTGAGTGGTCAACCTCTGCCAAAGATCATGCCAAGAGATGCACTATGGTGGCCACACGACATCACAAACACCTTGCTGTTGGAGACTATTTGGCTTAGGTTTGGTCACACCATTGCTCCCGAGTGATGTCTAGAAGCATATGTCAACTCAGAGCAGTGTGTAGATAAGCCTAGGCATGATTTGAAAGCTTGTGGGGCGTGGCAAAGCCGTGGCACCGTGGTGACCACGTGCAGAGCGTGCCAAAACTGAGCTCTGTGCATTTGAGTTGACGGGAGCTTGATTCCAGTGGGTTCTAGCTTGTCTAGGAGCACCAGCAAGTTCCCCACTGCCCTCCCGCACCCTCTAGAGCCCTCTCCACATTGTTTCCTTGCTCCTGGAGGTGGCTAGCGACGGAATCTCGCCATGGATTCTCGGAGTTTCTCCCAGCGTCGCGAGAACTCCCCCCGGAGCTATTTAAGGGCATCCCCAAGCCTCTCCTATGAACCCCTCGAGCTCCAGCACCCGGTCCCGACCCTCCACAGGCGCAGCCGTGGCCCTGCACGATGGCAACGAGCTCGGCCGGCACCGGCTCTGGCCGCGTCGTGTCGGTGGCGGTGCAGGGTGCCTCGGGCGACCCCGCGTCCACCCCTAGGCGCGGCGGCCCCCTGCGCCCTCCGGACAGCCCTCCCACGCGGCGGAGCGGTGGCAGCTGCGGTAGCCGGTGCCCTCCCCTGGCCCCTGTCGCGACTAAGAGAGAGGAAGGAGACGAGCCAAGGAGGAGAGAGAGAGAAGATAGGGCGGGCCCCGCCCGTCAGAGAGAGAGCCCGGGCCTAGAGGAGTTAGTGGAAGCACACTTCTCAAAATACGCTTTCCCTGTTGGAAAATGTATTCTGGCCGAAGGAACAATCTACTTCAGCCTCGTGGACCTGGTTACAATATTTCTTTTTACAGACTAGCCCCTCGGAATCTAACACCCATAACTCCGCGGTCGTAGCTCCGATTGAGGTAAAACCAGCGCCCACGCTTTCGTCTCGTCGAGCCCGTTTAGGTAGTATGATTTTCATTATATGTTTGCATAGTAGAAATGACTGTTTTGACCTTGCCCTCCGATCGAGCCCTTCAAGAGAGAACCCTCTCCGGCAAATCTTTCCGGTGTTTTATCGCGCTTCTTCCTAGAGTATTCGTCGACCCTCAGGCAAGCCAACCTCTTATCATGAGCTCCGGACTTGCGTGATAACTTTGCTTGCACCCTGTGTGTTTATCTGTATCAGTTGTTAGTGTGCCTTTGCATACAACTGTGATGACATTAGTAATAGTTACAAGCATTACTTTCCATCTAACATATGCCCTCAAACTTTGCTCTGTGATGTTCTTGCATATTTAACTTAAAATACTTATGTCCGAGTGCATAGTAATGTGTTGTATGAGATGCCGACGAACCCTTGCTTGCATTTTCTTCAATAACGGCACCATGCCTGAGTCTGAGCTGTTTTCGGTCGTCCGGGGTGGATGCCAACTATATATTTATCTTGTCAGCAGCTAGCTCGTGTTTTGAGGTGCTTTTCGGCCGTCACGGGCAACTGTTGAATTTCTTTCCGTGGCAGTGACCCTATGCTCTGAGTTATTCTTCGACCGTCTTAGGGAAGTGCTACATTCTTCTTATCAAGACCGTCTCATGCTCTGAGCTGCTTTCCAGCCGTCTTGAGTCGGGGTTGAGTTATTCCGATAATATCCCAGATCTGTGTTGTAAAGACTGTTCTCGTGGCTATTGATTTATTTGCCGATTTTATGCGAGGGTTCCGAGTGTCTAACTTATAGCTAGAACTTGTAAGGTAATAGTTTGCCATTCACATCCTGTTGTATTAATGACTCATGATATAGAGATAGGTTGTGGTGTTTCTACCGTTACTATTTCATACATAGTTATTATCATGGTCAATTATTGTTGATAAACAACCAAGCTTGATAAATATGTTGTTAAAACTAAACCTAGTGGGTTGATCTCGAGTCACCTGTCTGTGCTTACTCGTGCAGCCACATTTGCCATTGTGGGATGGGCTTGACTTGGTTTGATCGCGTGCTCTTTCACCTGTACCTCCAAAGAGGGAGGGTTATGCACGCGTGCTACCCTGATCAGGTAGGCGGTGATAACCATGTGAGCCAGTTGAGTTGTTTGTGTCGGCGTCCCCGTTTGGGACAATTTGGTTAATTTGTCCACGACAGTGGCAGGTGTCATGAGGACACACGGCCACCCAGGGCAGGACTCCGGGGGAGGATGAATGCCGGTGGTACAATGAAAGAGTCACAGGTCAGACAAGTTTCGTTGGAGCAACACTGGTCCACCCGAATGGAATCATGAGGTCAGTGCTCCATAATGTGGGTAAAGTGTGCAACCTCTGCAGAGTGTGAATCTATTCGAATAGCCGAGTCCACGGTATTGGACAGCCCGACCAGATCTCAGTAAACGGTCAACCATATCAGTGTTAGTAATGATGGTAGAACTCATCTTGTGTGAACATCAAAGGATGTCGATAACATGATATGTTAGCCAAGAGATGGCTATAAATGAGTAGTAAGATGACTATATGATTTGGAGGTGATTTGGATCCGTTCCGGTTAGATTACGAGTATATCGAGGATTTTTGGACAACCCAGAAGAGAATAAGTTGACATTTAGTAACAGTAAGCTATTTAAGCATTTGTTGTGATCTTTGCCATGCTAGGTAGATTACACGTTTAATCCATATCATGCTATGCTTGATTCATATTTTTCCTGTTAATTCCATGTCATGCTTAGAATAGCTATTATATAATTATTATGCTTGGTTCGTTATCTGTTGTTTGGATGCTATGTATTTGGTTGTCTTTGTTGGAAATATGCCCTAGAGGAAATAATAAATTAGTTATTATTATATTTCTTTGTTCGTGATAATCGTTTATTATCCATGCTATAATTGTATTGATTGGAAACTCAAATACATGTGTGGATACATAGACAAAACACTGTCCCTAGTAAGCCTCTAGTTGACTTGCTCGTTGATCAAAGATGATCAAGGTTTCCTGACCATAGACAAGTGTTGTTACTTGATAACGGGATCACATCATTAGGAGAATAATGTGATGGACTAGACCCAAACTATTAACGTAGCTTATTGATCGTGTCATTTTATTGCTATTGTTTTCTGCGTGTCAAGTATTTATTCCTATGACCATGAGATCATATAACTCACTGGCACCGGAGGAATACATTGTGTGTATCAAACGTTGCAACGTAACTGGGTGGATATAAAAGTGTTGTACACGTATCTTCGAAGGTGTCCATTGAGTTAGTATGGATCAAGAGTGGGATTTGTCACTCCGTGTGACGGAAAGGTATCTCGGGGCCCACACGGTAATACAACATCACACACAAGCCTTGCAAGCAATGTGACTAAGTGTAAGTCACGGGATCTTATATTACGGAACGAGTAAAGAGACTTGTCGGTAACGTGATTAAAATAGGTATGCAGATACCGACAATCGAATATCGACAAAATAACATATCGAAGGAGAAAGGGAATGACATACGGGATTATATGAATCCTTGACACTGAGGTTCAACCGATAAGATCTTCGGAGAATATGTAGGGTCCAATATGGGCATCCAGGTCCCGCTATTGGATATTGACTGAGGAGTGACTCGAGTCTGATAACCCACAAGTATAGGAGATCACGATAGTTTTCGAGGGTAGAGTATTCAACCCAAATTTATTGATTCGACACAAGGGGAGCCAAAGAATAATCTTGAGTATTAGCAGTTGAGTTGTCAATTCAACCACACATGAAAGACTTAGTATCTGCACCAAAGTTTTAGTAGCAAAGTAGTATGATAGTGACGGTAGCGGCGGTAACAGTAGCAGTAGTAATTTGTATAGCAAGTGTGAAAACATTAGTGGTAAAGTAACTTAGCAAGGACTAGTATAGGAAAAGCTCGTAAGCATTGGATCGGTGATGGATAATTATGTCGGATGGCATTCCCCATGTAACAGTTATAACATAGGGTGATATGTAACTAGCTCCAGTTCGTCAATGTAATGTAGGCATGTATTACGTATTTAGTCATACGTGCTTATGGAAAAGAACTTGCACGACATATTTTGTCCTACCCTCCCATGGCAGTGGGGTCCTAATGGAAACTAAGGGATATTAAGGTCTCCATTCAATAGAGAACCGGAACAAAGCATTAGCACATGGCTAATACATGGGATCCTCATACTATGGTCATCTCTGGGAGTGGTTCCGGCTATTGTCACTCCGGGGTTGCCGGGTCATAACACCTAGTAGGTGACTACAACATGCAAGATAGGATAAAGAACACACATATATTGATGAAAACATAATAGGTTCAGATCTGAAATCATGGCACTCGGGCCCTAGTGACAAGCATTAAGCATAGCAAAGTAGTAGCAACATCAATCTTAGAACATAGTGGATACTAGGGAACAAACCCCATCAAAACTAACTCGATTGCATGATAGATCTCATCCAACCCATCACTGTCCAGCAATCCTACAATAAGATTACTCACGAACGATGGAGAGCATCATGGAATTGGTGATGGAGGATGGTTGATGATGACGACGGCGTCAATTTCCCCTCCCCGCAGCCCAGAATGGACTCCAGATATGCCCTCCCGAGGAAGAACAGGCGGTGGCGGCGGCTCCGTATCGTGAAACGCGTTGAACTCTTCTCTCCTATTTTTTTCTGGGCGAGAGAGGTTATATAGAGTTGGAGATGAAGTCGGAGGAGCAACGTGGGCCCCACGAGCCTGCTAGGCACGCCTTAGGGGGGCGCGCCTGCACGGCTCGTGGCCCACTAACAGCGTATCTTCAGTTGATTCTTTCTCTGATATTTTTTATATATTCCATAAATATCCTCGTAAGTTTCCAGGTCATTCCGAGAACTTTTATTTCTGCACAAAAACAACACCATGGCAGTTCTGCTGAAAACAGTGTCAGTCCGGGTTAGTTTCATTCAAATCATGCAAATTAGAGTCCAAAACAAGGGCAAAAGAGTTTGGAAAAGTAGATACGTTGGAGACGTATCAACTCCCCCAAGCTTAAAGACTTGCTTGTCCTCAAGCAATTCAGTTGATAAACTGAAAGAGACAAAAGAAGAAAAAAAAATTTGACCGGCTACTGTAGGGAAAACCCCCCACAACCTTTTTCCTTTTATTCCCATATATGAGATCATTATGTACAAGAGGAAAATAGAATGTACAAAGGGGAAGAGGAGCAAAGACTACAAACCTCAAGGAGGCAAAAAGGAAATCCATTTAAGGAGATCATCCCTGAAACTAGCCTTAATTCTATGAGCTAATAGGGAAATGTCATGAATGAATCCAGATCTCCATTTTCTGAACTTTGGTTGCTCCTGGTTGAAGACCTTTGCATTTCTGATAGTCCAGATGTTCCAACATGAAGTGAAGACCACCTCAGCAAAGAAGGGGTTATGGAAGTCCCTTTTAGCAGCAACAGTAGCAGTCCACATGGATGGACCCTGCCATGTGATTTGCAGGTAATTCCAAACCAAGGTACTGAAAAGACAATTGAAGAATAAGTGATTCCTGTCTTCCTTGACTCGAGCGTGACACAGAACACAGAGATTGGAGTCGGAAACATTCCAGTGATGCCGTTCAAGCATGTCTTGAGTATTAAGCATGTCCATGATGAGCATCCATGCAAACATCTTAACCTTCATGGTACAGCAGCTTCTCCAGATCCAGTTGAGTAAAGGGTTTGGTGTAATACTGGTGTGAATGTGAGCATAGTAACTCTTGGCTGTGTAGGCCTTAGCATCCTTTCCCCATACCCATCTATCAGAGGCCTGATGATCAAGATCCAGATCTTGAAGCAAAGATTGGACCGAGAGCAGCTCCTGGTAAGCTTGAGCAGAAAGTGGTAAGTGGAACATGGAGAGCATGTTGTCATCATAAAAGTCTATAAAGACCTCTTGAGCTGTGCAGAAAGGATCAGTCACAAAAGAAAACAGTCTTTGGAATCTGGCAGCCAGTGGCATAATGGAGTTTCCAATCAACCAGGAGTCAGACCAAAACAGGAAGGAGTCACCCTTGTTCGGCAGAACATATGTAACTGATCTGAATTTGTCAAGCCGTTTACAGATATCCTTCCACCAAAAAGAACCACAAAGGGCAGTTCCCTGAGGTACTGTGTCATGATAGTAAGTGTTCCAAATCAAGTGAACCCAAGGGATATCAGCATGATTGAGGAATTTATCAACATGCTTGAGCAGGAGAGCTTCATTCTGGACTGCTAGGTTCATAATTCCTAGCCCCCCTTTACTTTTAGGCCTGCACACCAGAGGCCAGGCAGCAAGAGAGGGTGCATGATCATTCCCATTTCTTCTCCATAGACATTGCCTTTGAATTCTCTCCAGCTGCTTCAGTATGCCTGGTGGGATATCCAGACTGCATAGAAAGAAGATAGGCACAGAAGACAGTGCTGAGTTTAAATACTGTAGCCTTCCCCCTGAGCAAGAAAGGATGAACTAGCACTGAGTCTTCTTTCCATGCTATCAACCAGCGGCATGCGATCAATGATTCTTGGTTTAGTTGTCCCAATAGGAAGGCCAAGGTATGTGAAGGGCAAAGATCCCACTTTGCAACCAGTGGAGTCTGCCAGATCCTGTAGATGTTGAGGAGAAGTGTTAACAGGTAGAAGGGCAGATTTGTGATAGTTCACTTGTAATCCACTGGACTGGGAGAAAAGTAAGAGCATTTTCTTGAAGTGCAACAACTGAGGTTTGTCAGCAGGTAGGATGATAAGGGTATCATCAGCATATTGCACTATGGGGAAATCCTTATCATGACAAGGTATGGGCAGCTGAATCAGCCCCTCCACCAGAAGTTGATTAACCAGAGTTTGTAAAAAGTCAGTAGCAATAGCAAAAGGCAGTGGAGACATGGGATCTCCCTACCTGACACCCTTCTTGCACATAAACTTCTTTCCAGGCACACCATTGATCAGAACTGAAGATGAGCCAGAAGTTAGGAGCCGCTTGACCCAAAGTATCCATCTGTCATTGAAGCCTTTGTGCTTGAGGATCTGGAAAATGAACTCATGTTCCACAGAATCAAATGCCTTTTCAAAATCCAGCTTGAGAATGAATATAGGCTTCTTAGATTGATGGTATTGATGCAGGTACTCCAAGGTCCATCCAACATAGTCTTGAATGGTCCTAGACTTGATAAAACCATACTGATTCTTGTGAAGACACTTCACAATCTGCAACTGCAGCCTGTTAGCAATCATTTTGGACAAAAATTTGAGACCCATCCTAGTAAGTGATTGAAAAGGACGTGGATGTCGCCTAGAGGGGGGGTGAATAGGTGCTTTAAAATAGTTAAGGTTTAGGCTTGAACAAATGCGGAATAAAACTAACGTTTAATATGTCAAGCACAAAACCTACAAACAACTAGGCTCACCTATGTGCACCAACAACTTATGCTAAGCAAGATAAACAACTAAGTGATAGCAAGATATATTACAATAAACAATATGTCTATCACAAAGTAAAGTGCATAAGTAAAGGGTTCGGGTAAGAGATAACCGAGGCACGGGGAGACGATGATGTATCCCGAAGTTCACACCCTTGCGGATGCTAATCTCCGTTAGAGCGGTGTGGAGGCACAATGCTCCCCAAGATGCCACTAAGGCCATCGTAATCTCCTCACGCCCTCGCACAATGCAAGATGCCGTGATTCCACTAAGGGACCCTTGAGGGAGGTCACCGAACCCGTACAAATGGAAACCCTTGGGGGCGGTCACCGAACCCGTACACGTGGCAACCCTTGGGGGCGGTTACCGGTACCCGTACAAATTGCTCGGGGCAATCTCCACAACCTAATTGGAGACCCCGACGCTTCCCGGAGCTTCACACCACAATGATTGAGCTCCGAGACACCACCAAGCTTCTAGGACGCCAAAGCATCCACGAAGAACAATATCAAGGGTACTAAGTACCAAAGGTAGTAAGCTTCTCAACTTCTCACTTCCACGTATCACCGTGGAGAACTCAAACCGATGCAACTAATGCAATGGCAAGAACACACGAAGTGGTCAAGTCCCTCACACTCAAATCCCTCCACAACAACAAAAGCTATGGAGAATTATGAGAGGAAGAACAAGGAGCTCACAAAGAACTCCAAGATCAAGATCCAAGGAGTTCCCCTCACATAGAGGAGAAAGTGATTGGTGGAGATGTGGATCTAGATCTCCTCTCTCTTTTCCCTCAAGAACAAGCAAGAATCATTGGAGGGATAGAGAGTAAGCAAGCTCTAAGAATGTCAACAATGGAGGTAGAACAAGAGCTCAACGGATGGGTAAGTCCAAGGGGGAAGAAGACCCCCTTTATATAGTGGGGGAAGGAATCAGACCGTTACCCCCACTTTCTGCCCGAGCTCCAGCGGTACTACCGTTGGCTGCAGCGGTACTACCGCTGGCACTCCAGCGGTACTACCGCCACCTAGCGGTACTACCGCCACCTAGCGGTACTACCGTTGGCACTCCAGCGGTACGACTGCTGGCCCCAGCGGTACTACCGCTGGGCCCCTGGTAGTGCAACGGCACTACCACCGCCAAGAAAGTCTTCGCAAAAAGGTCCGTCCATGAACAACCGCTAGGCAGGCGGTATTAAGCTCCTGGAGCGGTACTACCGCTGACCAGGGGCGGTACTACCGCCAGCCAGCGGTACTACCGCTTGGGCCAGCGGTACTACCGCCAACTCTAGCGGTACTACCGCTCGCCACTGAAACAACCATAACTTTCACATACGAGCTCCGAATCGAGCAAACCCAAGCTTGTTGGAAATCTTAAGACCATGCGGTTATGAAAATGCCAATGATATAAATATGTGATTCCTCTAAGAATGAAGAACCGGCAAAAACTCCAACATCGAAAACATCATAGTAGTTGCATATGGACTCCGTTTTCGATGAACTCGAGCTTGTCATGAAGATGACCATAAGCTCTAAAACTCACAAAGAGAAACACCAAATAAGAACCAAGAAGTATGATGCAAGGATGCAAATGGTTTGAGCTCTCAACGAACGATACGATCAAGCTACTCACTTGAGAGCCCCCCTTGATAGTACATCAATCTATCCTAAACAGAAAACCTATCAAGGGCAAACCTATACCTTTTACCTCGTCCTCTTGAGCTAGATGATGATGATCTTGGCTTCCTCAAGATGGACCACCTTTCTTGATTGCGTTGGCTTGACGAAGACTAGTTGATTGCTCCCCCATACTCACTATGGGTGAGCCACTCTTTAGCATATCTTCACAAGTCCATTGCCACCACAATGAACAGCAGGCTTCAAGCAAGATATCTTCGTGTTGATCCACTTGAACTTGCACACCGCCATCTTGATGACGATCACCACTTGACGTCATCCTTCATGGGTTGTATGAGATCTTCCTCTAGACGCAAGCCCATGAAAACATACCTAACCCCCACATAGAACTCTCACAAAGACCATGGGTTAGTACACAAACACGTAATGGACAATGCTTACCATACCATGGGATCACTTGATCCCTCTCGGTACATCTTGTACGCTTTGTGTGTTGATCATCTTGATTTACGCTTTGTCTGAGATCTTGATCAACCTTGTGTCTTGATGACCATTCTTTGGTTAATACCTTGAATACCATCTTGGTCATCATATAAACTCCTTGAACCCAACAGATGGACTTCAAGAAGTTCCTATGGACAAATCCTATAAATGTAACTTAAGGAAACCATTAGTCCATAGGAATTGTCATCAATTACCAAAACCACATATGGAGATATATGCTCTAACAGTGATATTGGTCTGTAATCTCCCACATGTTCAGGTGATCTCTTCTTTGGAATTAGAGTAATATAAGATTAGTTCATGTTCTCAAGCTGAGCCTGACCGACATGGAAAGCAGCTGCAAGTTGATAAAACTTAGGGGAGATAATGGGCCAACATTTCTTGAAGAAAAGACCATTGAACCCATCAGGGCCTAGAGCTTTGTCAATCGGCATATCCTGAACAGTCTTGTCCATTTCAGACTTAGAAAAAGGTTCTGTGAGAATATCTAGACCCTCCACCTCATGTAGCATGGATTGTAAATCAAATGCCATGTTAATGCCAAGAGAAGTTCCCATTCTATCATTGAAAGATGCCCAAAAGCATGCAGCAATTTGATCATGATCATATATGACAGAACCATCATTTAACTTGAGAGATGCAATGTAATTCCTCCTATATCTCTCAGTAGCCATAGCATGGAAGAATTTAGTGTTTTCCTCACCAACCTTAACAAACCTGATAGTGGCTCTCTTTTTCCAGTATAAGCACTGAAGATGCAGAAGATGCTCCAAATGTAATTTGACAATTTTCCTGAAATTAGCTTCTGGTCTGAAAAGTGACCTCAACTCCTCAAGCTCATCCAAACACAGCACAACTTGGTTACATCTGGAAATAAAAGTTTTTAACTGTGATAGATTAGTCTGCCATTTTTTCAGAGCCTGCCTAAGATGCTTAAGCTTATCCATAATGACAGCAGTAATGTGGGTTTTCCTTGAAGGAATGAGCCAGGATTGCTGAACACATTCCATGAAGCCCTCCATTTCAACCCAGTAGTTCTCAAAGCGAAATAGGTTGCATTTAGGGATGGAAGTGTTGATAGTGACCACACAAGGAACATGATCAGAAGGAGTCTTTGCAAGGGGTAGCACTTGTGTAAGAGGATATGAGGAGATCCAGTTGGCTGATGTGAAAAACCAGTCAAGCTGCTCCAGAAGAGGGGAATCTTGCATATTGGACCAAGTGAAAGATCTGCCTTTAATGGGTAGTTCCAGCAATCCACGATGCCCAATAATTTCATTGAAGATGAACATGTCATTTACATCAGCCCCAGGAAGGTTTCTGTTGTCAGGGGATCTAATGAAATTAAAATCTCCAAGAAGCAACCAATTAGCCCAAGTGGGAATATTAAGATTATAGAGCCAGCTAACAAAAAGATCTCTGGCTTCACCTTGACAAGGACCATAGACATTCACTAAAGTCCATGATTCCCCAATGTGATTTGAGGTAAAAGAGATGATCAAACCATAGGGTGTGCATTCCACTAATTGGCTAGTAAGAATCGAAGAGTTCCAAAGGGTGATAAGCCCCCTTGATGCACCCCTGGAAGTAGAGTAGGCAAACTGATCAAATCGTTTGGGACAGAAACATTTGACTGTACGAAACTCGATTGACTGCATTTTGGTTTCCTGCAAGCACACCACAGCAGCTAGGCTCTCATCAATCTTGTTATGGACCGCACGTTGCCTATGGTCCGAATTTAGGCCACGCACAATCCAACACAGCACACGCCAATTTCTCGTAGAACGACTATCCATTGCACAATATATATATATAGCAAAAGCAGGGCTATGTAATAGCCAGTGTGACCACTGTTCAGAAAACCAAAAGACAGAGCAAGCAGAAGTTTCATGGTACATGGAGCCAGTATCATAACAACTTAAGATAGGTGGATTAAACATCAGCAGACGGTGGCGCGGAATCAACAGGATCTTCCATAAGTCAATCCACCGTTAGCTTCTCAGGGGCAATGCCTAATGACTGCCCAACCTCCTGAATCACTGGGATAGGAGTGGCAGGAGGTACTTGCACATCCTCACTCCTGCGATGTAGAGGGCATTGGCTTGGCCTTGGGCTTCCTCTTCTTGGGGACGTGCGCAGGCAGCTCCTGTAGGATTGGTTTGAAGCCATCACGCTTGATGAAGCCGCGAGTACAACGACGGACAGAGGAGTCAACGACAGGAGTGGCCTTCTTGGGGGTCCCCTTCTTCGATGGAGCAGAAGAATGATAAGATAAGTCCTCTGCAGATGAAGAAGGACTAAGAGGGATTACCTCCTGCATTGAGAGAGAGCTACTAGCAGGCTCTGATGGTGGTGGTTCTGGAGCATCAGGTTTGAAAGCCGCCGCCCAGGATCGCTTGGGGATCATAATGGGCTCCAGAATTGGCATCTGCAGTTGGCGAGGCACGTGCATAGCAGTAGCAGCCCCCATGAGGAACTTTTACGAACTCTGTTTGATCTTGTTGTTGTAATTATGTCTAACTCATATTCAGGTTGTCAGCAAGATCATAAGCTAACCACATAAGCAATGACATTTAGGTCTCATGGTATACTCATATCAATGGCGTAATTAATTAGCGAGCAATAATAATAAGTTTCAAACGTCAACACTTCTGAGACCGCAAACCAAAATAATCATGATACAATATGAATAAATGGTATCTTGCTAGCCCTTTCTGAGACCGCAAAACATAAATGCAGAGCACCTTCAAAGACCAAAGGCTGACTGGAAATTGTAATTCATGGCAAAGAATATCAAGTCATAGTCATACTCAATATCAATTAATAGCAAAGCATATAAATGACGGAGGTGCTCTCTAACTGGTGCTTTTTAATAAGAAGAGGATGACCCAACAGAAACGTAAATAGATAGGCCCTTCGCAGAGGGAAGGATTGATTTGCAGAGGTGCCAGAGCTCAAGCTTTTTAAAACAGAGATAAATAATTTTGGGTGGCATGCTTTCATTGTCAACGCGATGACCAAGAGTTTTCACCATCTTCCATGCTACACATATTATAGGCGGTTCCCACACAGAATAGTAAAGTTTTGACTCCCCCACCACCGATCAATCACACTCCACGACTAGCGGAATCCTCGGGAGCCGTCCATACCAACAACAATCGAGGGGAAGTTTTGTTTGCGATTATATTTTTGATTTGATTTGAGCATGGAAGTGGGCATTCCGATTACCGGCCCCTTTATCGTGAGTGATAGTGAATAAAAACGTATCGAGGATAACATGCCTAGCATGGAAGATATTGACCACCCCTTGTCACCACACGAGCGATTCGGGCATACAAAACAGATTATTATTTGAAGATTTAGAGAGTGGCACGTGCAAATTAACTTGGAACGGCAGGTAGATACCGCATATAGGTAGGTATGGTGGACTCATATCGAACAACTTTGGGTTTATGGATGTGGATGCACAAGCAGTATTCCCGCTTAGTACAAGTGAAGGATAGCAAAAGACTGGGAAGCGACCAACTAGAGAGCGACAACAATCATCAATATGCATCGAAATTAACCACTGTTGAGTGCAAGCATGAGTAGGATATAAATCACCATAAACATGAATATCGTAGAGGCTATGTTGATTTTGTTTCATCTACATGTGTGAACATGTGCCAAGTCAAGCCACTTGAATCATTCAAAGGAGGATACCATCCTATCATACTACATCATAATCATCTTGAAATTCATGTTGGCATCCAAGACAAACCATTATAAGCTCCTAGCTAATTAAGCATGGCATCAGAAACTATGATCTCTAAGTTGTGATGGCAAACATGTTTCTCTCATAACAATGCTGAATTAGGAACGATGAGCTAGTCATATTTACAAAAAAAAATTAGGTCGAGTTCATACCAGCTTTTCCAGGCTCAGTCACTTCATCATATATCGTCATTATTACCTTTCACTTGCACGACCGAATGATGTGGATAATAATAAGAGTATCCGTGCATTGGACTAAGCTGGAATCTGCAAGCAAATTCGGAGGAGAAGACAAAGTAATATGGCTCTTTGACGGATAAAAAATAATGCATATGAGAGCCACTAATCATTTTAATCATGGTCTTTCATACGTCTCCGTCGTATCTACTTTTCCGAACTCTTTTGCCCTTGTTTTGGACTCTAATTTTCATGATTTGAATGGAACTAACCCGGACTGACGCTGTTTTCAACAGAATTGCCATGGTGTTGTTTCTGTGCAGAAATAAAAGTTCTCGGAATGTCCTGAAAATTTACGAAGATTTTTTCTGTAATAAAACAAAAATACCTATGCAAAGATCCACCGGAGGAGGTGGATGATACGTATCCAACGTATCTATATTTTTTGACGGTTTCATGCTATTATCTTGTCAAACTTTGGATGTTTTGTATGCCTTTTATATATTTTTTGGGACTAACTTATTAACTCAGTGCCAAGTGCCATTTTCTGTTTTTCCATGTTTTTGACCCCTTTCAGAGGAGATTTTGAAACAAAGTCCAAATGGAAGAAAATCCCCGAAAATATTTTTTCTGGAAAATATCACAATACCGGAAGAAAAAGATACCGGAGAAGAGTCCCAAGGAAGCCACAAGCCTGTGGGGCGCCCCCACCCCCCTTGGCCGTGCCCCAAGGGCTTGTGACTCCCTCGTGGGTCCCCCTGACTTGTTCTCGATGCCATCTGGTCTTATAAATACGGAAACCTCCAGAAAGAAACCTAGATCGGGAGTTCCGCCGCCGCAAGCCTCTGTAGCCACCAAAAACCAATCTGGAGCACGTTCCGGCGCGCTGCCAGAGGGGGAATCCAACTCCGATGGCCATCTTCATCATCCCGGCGATCTCCATGACGAGGAGGGAGTAGTTCTCCCTCGGGGCTGAGGGTATGTACCAGTAGCTATGTGTTCGATCTCTCTCTCTCATGTTCTTGAGATGTCTTGATCTCGATGTACCATGGGCTTTGCTACTATAGTTGGATCTTATGATGTTCTCCCCCCTCTCCCTTCTTGTAATGAATTGAGTTTCCCCTTTGAAGTTATCTTGTCGGATTGAGTCTTTGAGACCACTAGATGTATGTCTGATGTGATCAACTTGCGGGTTTGTGACAATTGGGAACCGCTGCATATGGGTTGGCACACATGGATTCATGTGAGTACTCGATGTACATTTTGGTGATCAACTTGCAGGTTCGTGACATTGGGAACCTATGCATAGGGGTTGGCACACGTTTTGACTCTCCGGTAGAAACTTTGGGGCACTCTTTGAAGTTCTATGTGTTGGTTGAACAGATGATTCTGAGATTGTGTGATGCATATTGTATAGTCATGCCCACGGATACTTGAGGTGACAATGGAGTATCTAGGTGACATTAGGGTATTGGTTGATATGTATCTTAAGGTGTTATTATAGTATGAACTCTTGAATAGATCGATCATAAAGAATAACTTTATGGTGGTTTCGTACCCGACAATAATCTCTTCGTTTGTTCCCTGCTATTAGTGACTTTGGAGTGACTCTGTGTTGCATGTTGAGGGCTAGTTATATGATCCAATTATGTTATCATTGTTTACAGAACTTCACTAGTGAAAGTATGAACCCTAGGCCTTGTTTCCACGCATTGCAATAACGTTCGTGCTCACTTTTGTTACTAGTTACCTTGCTGTTTTTGTAATTTCAGATTATGAAAACCTATATCTACCATCCATATTGCACTTGTTTCACCATTTCTTTGCTGAACTAGTGCACCTATACAACTTACCATTGTATTGGGTGTGTTGGGGATACAAGAGACTCTTTGTTATTTGCTGAAAGAAGAATTACATAGAATGCTTGGCATAGAATATGTGAATGATGAGCATGATTGCAATGTTGTTAGCATGAATTCTATGAATACCCATGATGCTAATGATATGCAAAGCCACAAGCTTGGGGATGCTATATTTGATGAAGATGATCTTTTTAGTTCTTCCACTTTGAATGATCAAAATTATTTTGATGAAAGCATGCCCCCTATCTATGATGATTATTGTGAGGATACTTATGTTTTAAAGAAGAGGGATGATAAAACTTGTCATACTCTCGAGAACCCCTTTGCTAAACCTTGCTTTTTCATTGTGGACACAATTTGTAGTGCTCAAGTCTTTTACGATACTCCCACTCCTATTCTTGAGAATAGATTTCCTTATGTGGAGAGTAGTAAAATTCCTATGCTTGTAGATCATGAAAAGAAAGCCTTAGGTGCTAGTTATATTGTTGAATTCATTCATGATGCTACTGAAAATTACTATGAGAGAGGATCATATGCTTCTACTTATTGCAATAGTATCAAGCTTCCTCTCCATGTGTTGAAATTTTTGAAGCTATGCTTGTTTTGCCTTCCTATGCTAGTTGATTCTTGCTCCAATAAATTGATTGATCACAAAATCCCTATGCATAGGAAGTGGGTTAGACTTAAATGTGCTAGCCATATGCTCCATGATGCTCTCATTGTGTATCAATCCTTACCTTTTATGTGAGCATCATTGAAATCAATGCCTAGCTAAGGTCGTTAAACGATAGCGCTTGTTGGGAGGCAACCCAATGAATTTATCTTTTTCTTTCTGTTTTATCGCGTCCACACTTTCATAATTCTGTTGTGATTGTGTTTTTTGTGTTTCTTTTTGTGTTTCATCCAAGCAAAACCTTTATGACTAGTCTCGGTAATGGTTGTTTGATCCTTCTGGAAAAGACAGAAACTGTTCGCTCACGAGATGATTTTTCATTTTTATTCAGAAAGAGCTCTTGAGTTGATTCTTTTCGCTGCTGGTAGATATGCTTTTTTCCCAGGCCGTTGTAATTGTTCAGATTTTTTGAGGTACCATAAGTATACGAAGTATACAGATTGCTACAGACTGGTCTATTTTTGACAGATTCTGTTTTTGTTGAGTTGGTTGCTTGTTTTGATGAAACTATGGTTAGTATCGGGAGGTACTAGCCATAGAAAAGTGAGAATACAGTAGCCCAACATAAATATAGGTAGAATTCAAGTTTGCTACAGTAACAAGAGAAGTGGTAGTTTGTTTTCTTGTGCTATTGTTATCACGAGTTTCTGTTTAAGTTTTGTGTTGTGAAGTTTTCAAGCTTTGGGTGATGTTCTCGTGGACGATGAGATAAGGAGTGGAAAGAGCTCAAGATTGGGGATGCCCAAGGCATCCCAATCCAAATTCAAGGACACCAAAAAGCCTAAAGCTTGGGGATGCCCCGGGAAGGCATCCCCTCTTTCGTCTTCAATCCATCGGTAACATTACTTGGAGCTATATTTTTATTCACCACATGATATGTGTTTTGCTTGGAGCGTCTTGTATCTTAGGAGTATTTTCTTTTTGTTGTGACACAATCGTCCTTTCTGCACACCTTTTTGAGAGAGAGAGACATGCACTCGCCTTGATTTTTGCTAGAATGCTCATAGTGCTTCACTTATATCTTTTGAGCTAGATACTTTTGCTCTTGTGCTTCACTTATATCTTTAGAGCACGGCGGTGCGTGATTTGGTAGTTGGCTTATGCTATGAAAGTAGTCCCAAATGTGACAGGTACCCAAAGAGGATACAAAAACCTCCATCTTCATGTGCATTGAATACAAAGAGAAGTTTTGATTCCTCTCAATTAGTTTTGAGACGTGGATTCGGTAATATTAAGAGCTATGTTAGTAGGGTGTTGTGAATCTAGAAATACTTGTGTTCAAGTTAGTGATTCCCGTAGCATGCACGTATGGTGAACCGCTATGTTAGGAAGTCGGAGCATAGTTGATCTATTGATTGTCATCCTTTGTGTTGAGGTCGGGATCGCGCGATGGTTTACACCTACCAACCCTTCCCCTAGGAGTATACGTTTAGCACTTTGTTTCGATTACTAATAAAAACTTTCGCAACAAGTATGTGAGTTTTTTATGACTAATGTTGAGTCCATGGATTATACGCACTTTCACCCTTCCACCATTGCTAGCTTCTCTAGTACCGCGCAACTCTCACCGGTGCACAAACCACCATATGCCTTCCTCAAAACAGCCAACATACCTACCTACCATGGCATTTTCATAGCCATTCCGAGATATATTGCGATGCAACTTTCACCGTTCCGTCTCATGACTTGTGCCATCATTGTCATATTTCTTTGCATGATCGTAAGATAGCTAGCATGATGTTTTCATGGCTTCTTCGTTTTTTGATGTTATTGCTACGCTAGATCATTGCGCGAGGCGTTTCCTATGGAATCATCCTTGTTCTAAAGCTTTGAGCTTTGAGTAAATAAAAGTGTGATGATCATCATTATTAGAGCATTGTCCCATGTGAGGAAAAAAGAGTCCAAAGAGCCCAAAAATAAAAATTAAAAAGGGGGAGAAAAGAAAAAAAGAGGCCTAAGAGCCCAAATAAAAAAAAGAGAAAAGAGAGAAAAAGAGAGAAGGGACAATGCTACTATGTTTTTCCACACTTGTGCTTCATGATAGCACCATGTTCTTCATGATTGAGAGCTTCTTGCTTTGTCACTACCATATGCTAGTGGGAATCTTCATTATATAACTTGGCTTGTATATTCCAATGATGGGCTTCCTCAAAATTGCCCTAGGTCTTCGTGAGCAAGCAAGTTGGATGCACACCCACTAGTTTTCCTTTTGAGCCTTCATATACTTATAGCTCTAGTGCATCTCTTGTATGGCAATCCCTACTCATTCACATTGATATCTATTAATGGGCGTCTCCATAGTCTATTGATACGACGAGTAAACGTGACCATCTCCTCCTTTTTGTCTGACAAACACCACCACACTCTATTCCACCTATAGTGCTATATCCATGGCTCGCGCTCATGTATTGCGTGATAGTTATAAAAAGTTTGATAAAGTAAGAGTGTGAAAACAATTACTTGGCAAATACCGGGGTTGTGCATGATTTACATTAGTTGTGTGAGGATGATGGAGCATAGCGGGACTATATGATTTTGTAGGGATAACTTTCTTTGGCCTTGTTATTTTGAAAGTTCATGATTACTTTGCTAGTTTGCTTGAAGTATTACTGTTTTCATGTCAATAGAAAACTATTGTTTTGAATCTTACGGATCTGAACATTCATGCCACGTGAAAGAAGTTGCAAAGGACAACTATGCTAGGTAGCATTCCACATCAAAAATTCATTCTTTATCACTTCCCTACTCGAGGACGAGCAGAAGTTAAGCTTGGGGATGCCTGATACGTCTCCAACGTATCTATAATTTTTTATGGTCTCATGCTATTATCTTGTCAAACTTTGTATGTTTTGTATGCCTTTTATATATTTTTTGGGACTAACTTATTAACTCAGTGCCAAGTGCCAGTTCTTGTTTTTTCCATGTTTTTGACCCCTTTCAGAGGAGATTTTGAAGCAAAGTCCAAACTGAAGAACATCCCCGAAAAGATTTTTTCTGGAAAATATCAAAAATACCGGAAGAAAAAGATACCGGAGAAGAGTCCGGAGGAAGCCAAAAGCGTGTGGGGCGCCCCACCCCCCTGGTCACGCCCCAAGGGGTTGTGACTCCCTCATGGGTCCCCCTGACTTGTTCTCGATGCCATCTGGTCTTATAAATATGGAAACCTCCAGAAAGAAACCTAGATTGGGAGTTCCGCCGCCGCAAGCCTCTATAGCCACCAAAAACCAATCTGGAGCATGTTCCGGCACCCTGCCGGAGGGGGAATCCATCTCCGGTGGGCATCTTCATCATCCCAGCGATCTCCATGACGAGGAGGGAGTAGTTCTCCCTCAGGGCTGAGGGTATGTACCAGTAGCTATGTGTTCGATCTCTCTCTCTCATGTTCTTGAGATGTCTTGATCTCGATGTACCATGGGTGTTGCTACTATAGTTGGATCTTATGATGTTCTTCCCCCTCTCCCTTCTTGTAATGAATTGAGTTTCCCCTTTGAAGTTATCTTGTCGGATTGAGTCTTTGAGAACACTCACTACTAGGAAAAAGGTTTTTAACGACGGTATATGTGGTCGTTAAAAGTCGCATTGTGGTCGTTAAAGGTCATTAACGACCACAAGATGTTGGTCGTAGTAGGCTCCGTCGCTAAAAGTAATTTTCCGGTCGTTACTTCATATAACAACGGGATAGGGTGTGGTCGTCATCCCTAAGGCAATAACAACCACAACTACAGTATTAACGACCACTTTTGACGACCACATTTTTCATCACTCATATTTTATATAATTTCGGTTCAACCACCTATAGAATCGTTAGCATCATTCAACGCTTAAACGATATCCACATTAATTACGATATAAAAGAATCTGAATATTGAAAGTGTCATGCCCTCCTTTATTAAATAAGATAAGTTTAGAAAAATCCGACATACAATTCTGGAATTAAAACAACATTTAAGAAATTCGAGTCAAAAGCACTCCTTATACATGACTAATGTACTGGTCATATCTAATTTGGAAACAAAATAACTAGAAAATATAGTATTTATTAATCTTCAACAGAGGGGCATCATAATTGTTTGAATGGATATAACTACATGGGCAACTACAATACTCCTCGGGCTTCTTTATATTAAGGTGCACCATCATTCCTGCAAAATGTTGAGTAATTTATAAAAGTGAGTTCAGGTAAATAATTGGCACACTGTATAGTTATGGTTATGGGCATAGAGAGCATTAGTATATACTGATATATGAATGGTTATAATGGAATTCAAATGCAAACATCTGTGGCTCTTATCAAAATCATACATGAGCACCTACCACCGGGAGCAGCTGGAAACACACGATGCAATTAGACAAGAAACCATGGTGGTGCGAAAAATAATTAAATTGCACAAAGAGTATATTGGAAATAATGATGGTGTGTGTGTTGTCGTATCTGGGTTGTACACAGAACAAACACCTACTACCTCCATTCTACTCCCTCTGTTCCTAAATATAAGTCTTTTTAGAGGTTCCACTAGTGGACTACATACGGATGTATATAGACATAGTTTAAAGTGTAGATTCACTCATTTTGCTCCGTATGTAGACACCTAGTGAAATCTCTTAAAAGACTTATATTTAGGAACGGAGGGAGTAGAATATAACACGTTCTGGTAGGCTAGTTTAGCCTACCAAATGTCATATATTTTAGAACGGAGGTAGTACGTAGTATACTAGGATTAGAACTTGTAACCAAGTAGGCTAGCTTGTGGTAGTCCTAGCTGCTATATATACACATGCACACCCCTTTGTAAACATTGAAAAACGAAGATAACTAAAAGAAAACAATCAGTCTCAATACAAGGAAATACACCCACTTTTTTAACCTGTACGTTTCTAGCCGTGTGGACTGATCAACAAAACGATCTATGAGGAGCTGTGTATGTGCGTGCTGCTTCAGGCTAGAGTGAATTATCTTGATACTAGCTTTGGTACTGCATATTGCTTCGGACAGTTTGGGACAGGAATCAAACTAATTATTCTCTTTTTGCAAAACCTGTACATATGAACAATCAACTTCCATGTGCAAATAAATATAATGTATTGACTACTTATTACACAGGTTAAATAATACCTCACGCATTGGCATGATTGATGAAGGAAACAAATACCATCTTCTCTGAACTTAAAGTTCGGGATGAATTTAATACATTACTCGGGACCAGCAAAAATTGTGATCTCAAATGGATTTTTCTGACTATAGTACTCGAACCTGTAGAAATAAAAGGAACCAAATCAATAGATACTTATTGGAACTAATTCAAGAACAACTAGACCTATCCAGAGTATCAAGAATAATCTTCTCTGTACAAAACAACTAAAGCGTTTGCCATCTTCCTAACATACCTTAATTGGAGAAAAGTCATATAAGGAAACATGTGAGGAAGAGCTTGCTTGACCAATCTTATCTTCTTTTACAAATAAATCTGCAACAACGAATAAGAGCATCTTAAAGGTCAGGTCTTCCTTGATGCTGCGACGACGCATGCGCCTCCTCCTTCTCCCTGCCCAGATCCTACTCCCACGGGAAGAACACTCAGCCCCTGCACCCACCGCCTCTCCATTCTCCTCACATGTAGCCCCTACACCACATGGAGGTCGGTCTAGGGTTAGCCAGCACCTCTCCTGCTCGGTTTCCTCCCGATGGATGTGGATGTGGAGGACATGGACCTACCGTATCTCGGGAGCTTGGTGGACGAGGGGCATAACCGTAGGTGTAGGTCAGGCTCATGGTGGTGGATCAGGTGGAAGAGGAACGAGGGAGAATCGGTAGGTCATGTGGGAGATGAACCGAGGGTGAGGTGGGGATAATTAAAGAAGAGGTGATTTGGTCAATAACGACCACACCCATGGGCTCCTTTAGCCAACAGTAATTCGTTGTTTGTTACATGTACTTGATAGCCTGATTTCTACCGTTCGAGGTTTGCTCAGGTTTTGAACGATCAAGAGTTTTTTTCAGTCGTCGTCATTGATGGTTTTTCTAGTAGTGACTTGATGTATGTCTTGCACGTGTCTATCTGCTGTGATCAACTTGCGGGTTTGTGACAATTGCGAACCTATGCATAGGGGTTGGCACACGTGGATTCATGTGAGTACTGATGTACGTTTTGGTGATCAACTTGCGGGTTCGTGACATTGGGAACCTATATGCATAGGGGTTGGCACACGTTTTGACTCTCCGGTAGAAACTTTGGGGCACTCTTTGAAGTTCTATGTGTTGGTTGAATAGATGATTCTGAGATTGTGTGATGCATATCGTATAATCATGCCCATGGATACTTGAGGTGACAATGGAGTATCTAGGTGACATTAGGGTCTTGGTTGATATGTATCTTAAAGTGTTATTCTAGTACAAACTCTTGAATAGATCGATAAGAAAGAATAACTTTATGGTGGTTTCGTACCCAACAATAATCTCTTCGTTTGTTCCCCGCTATTAGTGACTTTGGAGTGACTCTTTGTTGCATGTTGAGGGCTAGTTATATGATCCAATTATGTTACCATTGTTGAGACAACTTCACTAGTGAAAGTATGAACCCTAGGCCTTGTTTCCATGCATTGCAATACCGTTCGTGCTCACTTTTGTTACTAGTTACCTTGCTGTTTTTGTAATATCAGATTACGAAAACCTATATCTACCATCCATATTGCACTTGTTTCACCATCTCTTCGCCGAACTAGTGCACCTATACAACTTACCATTGTATTGGGTGTGTTGGGGACACAAGAGACTCTTTGTTATTTGGTTGTAGGGTTGCTTGAGAGAGACCATCTTCATCCTACGCCTCCCGCGGATTGATAAACCTTAGGTCACCCACTTGAGGGGAAATTGCTACTGTCCTACAAACCTCTGCACTTGGAGGCCCAACAACGTCTACAAGGAGAAGGTTGCGTAGTAGACATCAGTGGACCAGTGGGCAAGAAGCCCACCGGCCGCGCCATGAGGGCTTGTCTGGCCCACGTGGCGCCACCGCCTCCAAACTCAGCGCTATATCTTCTGTCCCGCCCGGAAAAAAATCAGAGAGAAGGTTTCATCGCTATTTACGATACGGAGGCGTCGCCACCCCCCTGTTCTTTATCTAGAGGGCAGATCTAGAGTCCGTTTCGGGCTCCGGAGAGGGGAGATCGTCGCCATCGTCATCATCAACCTTCCTCCATCGACAATTCCATGATGCTCTTCATCGTTCATGAGTAATCTCATCGTAGGCTTGTTGGACGGTGATGAGTTGGATGAGATCTATCATGTAATCGAGTTAGTTTTGACGGGGATTGATCCCTGGTATCCACTATGTTCTGAGATTGATGTTGCTACTACTTGGCTATGCTTAATGCTTGTCATTAGGGCCCGAGTGCCATGATTTCAGATCTGAACCTATTATGTTGTCGCCAATATATGTGTGTTTTAGATCCTATCTTGCAAGTTGTAGTCACCTACTTGTGTTATGACCCGGCAACCCCGGAGTGACAATAGCCGGAACCACTCCCGGAGATAACGATACTATGAGGAGTTCATGTATTCACCGCGTGTTAAAGCGTTGGTCTGGTTCTTTATTAAAAGGAGAACCTTAATATCCCGTAGTTTCCATTAGGACCCCGCTGCCACGGGAGGGATGGACAATAGATGTCATGCAAGTTCTTTTCCCTAAGCACGTATGACTACATACGGAATACATGCCTACATTAGATTGACGAACGGGAGCTAGTTACATATCTCTCTGTGTTATAGCTGTTACATGATGAATCACATTTGTAATACTCATCCATCACCGATCCGCTGCCTACGAGTCTTTTACTACTGGTTGTTGCTACGTTACTTTGTCTAGGCTTGTCCCTTACTACAATAGGGATTGGGCCACATTGCTGCTACTGTTGCTACTGCTGTTACTTTGCTGCTGTTGCTACTATTGTTCCTTGCTACTTTGTTGTTACTTGTTGCAAGATCTTTACTGGCACTATTGTCGGGGAACAATAGTTACTCGCCCACGTGCAACTTTCTGGCGCCATTGATACAACAGTTGGGAATAGTCTGCCGTCAACAGATCGTTTCTGGCACCGTTGTTATCATACTACTTTGCTACTGATACTTTTCTTGCAGACACTAATCTTTCAGGTGTGGTTGAATCTGATAAACTTAGCTGCTAATACTTGAGAATATTCTTTCACTTCCCTTTTGGTGAACCAACAAATTTGGGTTGAATACTCTACCCTCGAAAACTGTTGCGATCCCCTACACTTGTGGGTTATCAAGACCTTTTTCTGGCGCCGTTGCCGGGGAAGCACAGCTATATTCTCTGAGTCGCTTGGGATTTTCGTCTCCTGATCACTATGAGGAATCCGAAAGATCCAAGAACTAAAATCTTGCCTTCCACTACGAGGAGAGGTAAGGAATTGCCATCTAGCTCTGCACTTGATTCACCTTCAGTTTTGAGTAAGTTTGCGACATCGCCACCTGCTAGAAATCTTGATATGTTGCCTGTGCTTGATGATGCTACTTCTGCTGCCTATGATGCTTATGATGATGCTATGCTTGATACTGCTTTGCCACTACGTGCCCTTGATGCACAAATTGCTAGAGTTGCTGCTAGATGTGATGATACTTCTGAAACTGCTGATACTATTGAAGTAGAACCTGCTACTATGCCTGAATTGCCTGTTATGCCTGATACGCGTTATGTTATGGAGGGAGAGATAGCTGAGGATTTTCTTGCGTGTAAGGATAGCTATGATGTTGAGAAATTACTGCGCACGTGGAAAGAAAAATCTCTGTGACCGAAGTTTGCCACTTCGCCTATCTTTGTGACCGATAAGGATTATGAATTCTCTGTCAACCCTGAGTTAATCACTCTAGTCGAATCTGATCCTGTTCACGGTTATAAGTCTGAAATGGTTGTAGCCCATCTTACCAAACTGCACGATATAGCCACCCTATTCACGAGTGAGGAAAAGATCCGCCACTACTATATCCTCAAGATGTTTCCTTTCTCGCTAAAGGATGATGCTAAGACCTGGTTCACTTCTCTTGCTCCTGGTTGTGTGCGTAGTCCCCAGGATATGGTCTACTACTTCTATGAAAAATATTTCCCTGCCCATAAGAAGCAAGCTACCTTGCAGGAAATATACAACTTTGCTCAAGCTGAAGAAGAGAGTCTCCCACACGCTTGGGGGAGGCTCATCCAGCTACTGAATGCTTTCCCTGATCACCCTCTTGAGAAGAATGAAATACTTGATATCTTCTATAATGGACTTACGGATGCTTCTAAAGACCACCTAGATAGTTGTACCGGTAGTGTTTTTAGGGAACGAAACGTAGAACAAGCTGAGATTCTATTTAATAACATCTTGTGCAATGAGAATGATTGGACTATTCCCGAACCACCTCCTAAGCCAACTCCGAATAAAAGAGGTATTCTATTCCTCAGTCCTGAAGATATGCAGGAAGCCAAGAAATCTATGCGAGAGAAAGGCATTAAATCTGAAGATGTCAAAAGTCTACCACATATCGAAGAGATCCATGGTCTCGATAACCCGATATAGGTAGTAGAAGTAAATTCTTTTCATAGTTTTTATGAGAGTGATATTCCTTTTTCTAAACCTGCTAGCCTATGCATGGATGAATTTGATAACTTTGTTGCCAAACAACAGAGTTTCAATGATTATGTTAGCAGACAATTGGAAAAGAATGCTCGTATGCTTAGTCATTTAAGTGCTTGTGTGGACAGAAATGTCAATGATATTAAACTTCTGAGTAAACATACCTCTATGGTTACTACTCAGGTAGAACAAGTACTTAAAGCTCAAAATGACTTGCTCAATGAGGTGAATGACAATTCTGTCAAAGTCGTTACTAGAGGCGGTAGAATGACCCAGGAACCTTTGTATCCTGAGGGTCATCCGAAGATAATTGAACAAGATTCTCAAGGAGTTAGCATTGATCCACCTAGTCATCCTAGAAAGAAGAAGAAAGATGATAGGAACCTGCACGCTAGCAACCCTGTTGCTGCTACACCTGAGAGTCCAAACGATGCCTCTATCTCTGATGCTGAAACACAATCTGGTGATGAACATGAGCCTAATGATAATATCAATAGTGATGTTCATGAAGATGCTCAACCTAGCAATGAAAAGGATGTGGAGATTGAACCTGATCTTGATAACCCATAGCCTAAGACTGAGAGATACGATAAGAATGACTTTGCTGCTAGGAAGCATGGTAAAGAAAGGGAACCATGGGTCCAGAAACCTATGCCATTTCCTCCCAAACCATTCAAGAAAAAGGATGATGAGGATTTTGAGCGCTTCGTTCAAATAATTAGACCTGTCTTTCTACAAATGCGTTTGACGGATATGCTCAAGATGTCTCCGTATGCTAAGTACATGAAAGATATTGTGACTAATAAGAGGAGGATAACTAATCTTGAGATCTCTGCCATGCTTGCTAATTATACCTTCAAGGG
Organism: Hordeum vulgare subsp. vulgare; assembly: GCF_904849725.1. NCBI lineage: Eukaryota > Viridiplantae > Streptophyta > Magnoliopsida > Poales > Poaceae > Hordeum > Hordeum vulgare. Next base: position 63,969,510 of record NC_058523.1, read on the forward strand.
TGGAACTCCAAAGAAACTAGGTGATCCCGGTGTGCCCACTATACCTTGCTCCATTAAAGGCAACTACGTTAGAACTGCTTTATGCGACCTTGGAGCCGGTGTTAGTGTTATGCCTCTCTCTCTTTATCGTAGACTTGAACTAGACAAGTTGATACCCACTGAAATCTGTCTGGAATTGGACGACAAATCAAGTGCTTTCCCTATCGGCATTTGCGAGGATGTGCCTGTTTGGTTGCTAACACCACTATCTTAACAGACTTTGTTATCTTGGATATTCCCGAGGACGATGCCATGGTGTCATCCTCGGAAGAACCTTTTTAAACACTGCAGGGGCTGTTATATATTTCAACAAACGCAATGTCACTTTCCATGTCAATAGTAATGAGCATACGGTGCACTTTCCAAAGAAACAATATCGAGTACATTGCATCAATGCTATCGAAAAAACTTCATCGATTCTTATTGGGAGCTTTGAATGCCCTATTCCTCGTGTCAAGATGAAGTATGATTTGCTTGTTGGGGAAATTCACATCCCCATTGAGGTGACTTAGTGACTATTTGAAAATTCTCCGTTCTCTTTTGCGATTTGAAAGGGTTTGTCGAGGAGATTTGATCAACCTCATTGGCGTATTTTCTTTCGATGACCATGAGATGGATGAATCGAGGAGTCACAAACCTCTATTCCAAGCTTTCACTTTAGGTTGCTTAGGAGAAAGATGATAGATTTAGTTTAGTTTTCCCTGTTTTCCGTTTTAGCGTCTCGTAGAAAAATACCCCGAAAATAGAAGTTCTCCGAATGTCCTGAAAATCAAGTATGATTTTTCTGGATTTTTTGAAAAATTGTGAGACAAAGAGTTTGTCTGGGGGCCACACCAGTGGGCCACAAGCCCTAGGGGCACGGGCACCCCCCTGGCCGCGCCACCCAGTCTTGTGGGGCCCACAGGCACCCCCTCCACTCATTCTTGCTCTCATCTGGTTCTCCTACATCCAGAAAAAATCGTTTCGCAGCTCAAACCCGTGTTCTTGCTCCTCTTGCTGGGATTTTCGATCTCTTTGCTCAAATCACCATTCTCCGAACTGTTTTGGGGAAGTTACTCCTTGGTAAGTGACTCCTCCATTGGTCCAATTAGTTTTTGCTCTAGTGCCTTATAATCCGCGTATTTTTGCTGCCTTGGTGACCATGTTCTTGAGCTTTGCATGCTAATTTTAGCTGGTCCCAAGTAGTTTTGATGCGTAATATGGCATCTAGGCACTTGCGGGAGTAGTTGCTACTATTTTAGTTGAGCCTTGTTCACCTTTCCTTTGGGTCACTGAAAATTTTAGAAAAGGAAGATGTTCAGGAGAAACTTTCATGGTGGTTCCTAAAGCAAGAGAGGTCCCCGTCTTGCGATTCGAGAGCCTGATCCTTACCAACCTAGGGACACGCAGGTACAACCATGTGAATGGCCCTTTGGTGAATTTATGATTGAGGCAGGTTTCAAAGATGAGTTTGATGCACTTGTTCATAATGTCGGACTCGAAGAATTCATCTCCCATAAATGTGAACAGTATGTTGCTCTCACTGCCTCTTTTGTTCGTAGATTCAAATTTTCAGTTGGCTATGAGCCATCGGTACTATTTGATCTCTATGATAAATCTTATACCATGGATTTAGAGGATTTCAATCGAATTTGCAAAATACCAATTTGGGGTAGCCTCAACGATCATCCTAAATCTTCGGTTAGAGATGTTTGCTCTGGTATTATAGTTGGAGAAACTAGAGACATTACGTAGGCTACCATGGGGTGTATTCATTTTCCTGCCTTGCATTACTTTGCCCTCTTCATAGGCAGATGCATTAATTGCAAGATTGAGCAATGTCACCTCTGCGCACCCGACCTTAGTATCCTTAAGAGCGAAGTGACGGGTGACAAAAGCTTCAACATGGGAGCTATTATAGCAAGGAGGCTGAATAAGAATGCTACTGAAGGGGATTTCTTTGGTGGGATCTATGCCACTCGCATAGCAAATTTTCTTGGAGTACCCATCCGTGAAGGAGATCCCCCGCTCCATACAGTTTTCCTTGACCGCGTCGCTTTGACACGCTACCAGTTCCTTGAGAGGGATGATGAATCCCTCCTATACCATTTGATATTTAACCGACAACATGTTTTCCATATTACCCTTCTCGCTCCTGCTCTCTTTCACTTTCAGGTAAAACGGAGATATTACATAACCAGAGGAGAGGCAGAAGAGTATGAGAGGGAGTCAAAGGCTGCTCGTCTCCGTGAGGCAACTATTCAGGAAGTGGCTGCAACGCTCCCGTATAACCCCATTATGATTTTGGATTTTGTGAGGACCATCCTTGGGAGTAGACCAACTTAGGCAAAAAGCCTAAGCTTGGGGGAGTACGTGTTCTCACCGACTTTGCATTCTTGCTTATGCTTTCACTTTGTTATCCGGTGTTCACAGTTTTCCACTGTATCATCCATGCTAGTTTATTTTATTTTTCTCATTTTCTTTTCGTGTGTCTGTCTAGTTTGAGAAAAACCAAAAAGATTTTTTTTGCTTGTTGGGAGCTTTCCCGTGTAGATAGTTTTCTTTTTCTTTGGGTCAAGGTAGAAGATATTGGTTACAATGTTTAGTGGCTCTTGCATGCATACCTGTTTAGCTTTCATAGAGCCATATTACTTTGTCTTCTCCTTTGTGTTTGTCTGCAGATTGCAGCTTTAGTCCAATGCACGAGCACTCTTATTATTGTTCACATCGTTCGGTCGTGCAAGTGAAAGGCAATAATGACGATATATGATGAAGTGACTGAGCCTGGAAAAGCTGGTATGAACTCGATCTATTTTGTTTTTGTAAATATGACTAGCTCACTGTTCCTAGTTCAGCTTTGTTGTGAGAGAAACATGTTTGCAATGACAACTTAGAGATCATAGTTTCTTATTCCATGCTTAATTAGCTAGGAGCTTACAATGGTTTGTCTTGGATGCCCACATGAATGTTGAGATGACTATGATGTAGTATGATAGGATGGTATCCTCCTTTGAATGATTCAAGTGGCTTGACTTGGCGCATGTTCACGCATGTGGTTGAAACAAAATCAATATAGCCTCTATGTTGTTCATGTTCATGGTGATTTATGTCCTACTCATGCTTGCACTCAATGTTAGTTAATCTCATTACATTTTGATGACTGTTGTCGCTCTCTAGTTGGTCGATTCCCAGTCTTTTGCTAGCCTTCACTTGTACTAAGCGGGAATACTGCTTGTGCATCCACTTCCATAAACCCAAAGTTGTGCCATATGAGTCCCCCATACCTACCTATGTGCGGTATCTACCTGTCGTTCCAAGTAAATTTGCATGTGCCATTCTCTAAATCTTCAAGAAATAATCTGCTTTGCATGCCCGAATCGCTCATGTGGTGACAGGGGGCTATTGGTATCCTTGATATGTGTTTATTCACTATCATTCACGAGAAAGGGGCCGGTAATTGGAATTCCTAGTTCCATGCTCAAATCGAAAACATAATTGCAAACATAACTCCCCCAGGATTGATGTTGGTATGGACGGTACCCGAGGATTCGGCTAACCGTGGAGTGTGATTGATTGGTTGTGGGGGAGTCAAAACTTTACTGTTCTGTTTGGGAACCGCCTATAGCATGTGTAGCGTGGAAGATGTTGAGAACTCTTAGTCATTGCGTTGACAATGAAAGCATGCCACCCAAAATTATTATCTCTGTTTTGAAAGCTTGAGCTCTGGCACCTCTGCAAATCAATGCTTCCCTGTGTGAAGGGCCTGTCTATTTATGTTCCTGTTGAGTCATCCTCCTCTTATAAAAGCACCAATTAGAGAGCACCTCTGTCATTTTTATGCTTTGCTTTTAACTGTGTTGAGTATGACTATGACTGGATCTTCATTGCCTTGAATTACAATGTTTAGTCACCCTTGGTCTTTGAAGGTGCTCTGCATTTATGTTTTGCGGTCTCAGAAAGAGCTAGCAAGATACCATCTATTCGTACTGCTTCATGTTGTTTTGATTGAAGTGTTGACGTTTGAGACTTATTATTATTTGCTCGCTAGTTGATTATGCCATTGATATGAGTTTACCGTGTGACCTACATGTCATTTGCTTATGTGGTTTGCTTGTGATCTTGCTGAAACTCTGGATATGAGTTAGACATAGTTGCAACAACAAGATCAAATAGAGTTCATCAAAGTTTTTTTTTGTCTCTTTCAGTTTGTCAACTGGATTGCTTGAGGACAAGAAAGGCTTTAAGCTTGGGGGAGTTGATACGTCTCCGTTGTATCTACTTTTCCGAACTCTTTTGCCCTTATTTTGGACTCTAATTTGCATGATTTGAATGGAAGCAACACGGACTGACGCTGTTTTCAGCAGAATTTCCATGGTGTTGTTTTTGTGCAGAAATAAAAGTTCTCGGAATGTCCTGAAAATTTACGGAGATCTTTTCTAGAATAAAAGAAAAATACCTGCACAAAGATCCACTGGAGGAGGTGGACCAGTGGGCCACAAGCCCACAGGCCGCGGCCACCCCCCTGGCCGTGTTGTGAGAGCATGTGGGGCCAACGTGGCGCCACCGTCTCCAAACTTAGCTCTATATCTTCTTTCTCGCTTGGAAAAAAATCAGAGAGAAGGTTTCATCACGTTTTTACGATACGGAGGCGCCACCACCCCCCGTTCTTCATCTGGAGGGCAGATCTAGAGTCTGTTTCGGGCTCCGGAGAGGGGAGATCGTCGCCATCGTCATCATCAACCTTCCTCCATCGACAATTAAATGATGCTCTTCATCGTTCGTGAGTAATCTCATCGTAGGCTTGCTGGACGGTGATGAGTTGGATGATATCTATCATGTAATCGAGTTAGTTTTGACGGGGATTGATCCCTAGTATCCACTATGTTCTGAGATTGATGTTTCTACTACTTGGCTATGCTTAATGCTTGTCACTAGGGCCCGAGTGCCATGATTTCAGATTTGAACCTATTATGTTGTCGCTAATATATGTGTGTTTTAGATCCTATCTTGCAAGTTGTAGTCACCTATTATGTGTTATGACCCGGCAACCCCGGAGTGACAATAGCCGAAACCACTCCCGGAGATGACCATAGTATGAGGAGTTCATGTATTCACCGCGTGTTAATGTGTTGGTCCGGTTCTTTATTAAAAGGAGAACCTTAATATCCCGTAGTTTCCATTAGGACCCCGCTGCTACGGGAGGGATGGACAATAGATGTCATGCAAGTTCTTTTCCCTAAGCATGTATGACTACATACGGAATACATGCCTACATTAGATTGACGAACGGGAGCTACTTACATATCTCTTCGTGTTATAGCTATTACATGATGAATCACATATGTAATACTCATCCATCACCGATCCACTGCCTACGAGTCTTTTACTACTGGTCCTTGCTACATTACTTTGTCTAGGCTTGTCCCTTACTACAAAAGGGATTGGGCCACTTTGTTGCTACTGTTGCTACTACTGTTACTCTGCTGCTGCTGCTACTGTTGTTCCTTGCTACTTCGTTGTTACTTGTTGCAAGATCTTTTCCGACACTGTTGTCAGGGAAGAATAGTTACTCGCCCACGTGCAACTTACTGGCGCCATTGATCCAACAGTTAGGAATAGTATGCTGTCAACACATCATTTCTGGCACTGTTGTTATGATACTACTTTGCTACTGATACTTTGCTTGCAGACACTAATCTATTAGGTGTGGTTGAATCTATCTTCTACCTCGACCCAAAGAAAAAGAAAACTATTTACACGGGAAAGCTCCCAACAAGCAAAAGAAAAATGGAAAATATTTTTGGGTTTTCTTTTTACTTACCACTAAGCATGCTGGAAAGTAAACTTGCAACTACATTTTTTTTGGTTTTCTCATTTTTAAACAAACACATGAGAAGAATGCCAGAAAAAGAAATAAACTAGCATGGATGATATAATGGAAGAGTGTGAACACCGACTATCAAAGTGAATGTGTGAGCATGAATATAAAGTCGGTGAGAGACACGTACTCCCCCAAGCTTAGGCTTTTGGCCTAAGTTGTTCTAGTTCCACAGCTAGTCCGGGCGGTATCCAAAATCATAATGGGGGTTGTACTGGGACACGGCAGCTACCGCCTGAATAGCTGCCTCACGGAGGTGAGCAGCCTTCACCTCCCTCTCATACTCCTCTACCTCTCCTCTAGTTATGTAATATCTCTGTTTTCCCTGTAAGTCAAAGAAGGCACGAGCAGGAAGGGTAATATGGAAAACACGTTGTCGGTTAAATTTTAAGTGGTATGGGAGGGATTCATTATCCCTCTCAAGGAAGTGATAATGTATCATAGCGGCGCGGTCAAGGAAAGCTGCGTGGAGCGGGGGATCTCTTGTGTGGATGGGTATTCCAAGAGAATTTGCTATGCAAGTGGCACAGATCCCACCAAAGAAATCCCCTTCATTAGCATTATTATTTAGCCTCCTAGCAATTATAGCTCCCATGCTGAAACTTCTATCACCCATTACTGCGCTCTTAAGAATACTAAGGTCAGGTGCGTAGAGGTGACTATGGTCATGCTTGTCGTTAATGCATCTACCTATGAAGAGGGCAAAATAATGTAAGGCGGGAAAATGAATGCTCCCCATGGTAGCCTGCATAATATCTCTAGTTTCTCCAACAGTTATACTAGAAATAAAATCTCTAACCGAATACTTAGGAGGGTCATTGGGACTACCCCAATCAGGTATCTTGCATATTCTATTAAAATCCTCTAAATCCATAGTATACGATTTGTCATAAAGATCAAACAGTATGGATGTGTCACGGCCAACTGAAAATTTGAATCTACGAACAAAAGAGGCAGTGAGTGTAGTATATTGTTCACATTTATTGGAGATGAATTCTTTGAGCCCGGCGTTGCGAACAAATCTATCAAACTAGTCCTTGAAACCTGCATCAATCATGAATTCATCGGAAGGCCATTCACATGGTTGCACCGGTGCGTTTCTCGGCTGATAAGGATCGGGCACCTGAATCGCGAGACGGGGACCCCTTTTTCTTGAGGAACCACCATTATAGTTCTTCCTGGACATCTTCCTTTTTCTGAAATAATTCTGAAATTTTTAGTGACTCAAAATAAAAGTGAACAAAGTTTTACAAAATGCATAGCAACTACTCCTACAAGTGCCTAGAGGCCAGATCATGCATCAAAACTACTTGGGACCAACTAAAATTAACATGCAAAGCTCAAGAATAGGGTCACCAAGGCAGCAATAATATGCAATGAATAAAGCACTAGAATAAAAACTAATTGGACCAATGGAGGGGTCACATACCAAGAAATAATTCCCCAAAAGAGTTTGGTGATTGGGGCTTTGCACAAGGAGATCGAAAAATACAGCAAAATAGGCAAGAACACGGGTTTAAGCTGTGGAATGATTTTTTCTGGAGGTAGACGAAGGAGATGGGTGCTGGAATAAGTGGAGGGGGCCACGTGGGACCCACGAGCCTGCCAGGGGCGCCCAGGGGGGGTGGGCGCGCCTCCTGGGCTCGTGGCCCACTGGTGCATCCCCCTGACTAGTTATCTATCTAAGAAATTCTTAAACATTCCAGAAAAAATCATACTTGAATTTCAGTGCATTTGGAGAACTTTTATTTTCAGGTCATTTTCTATTGAACGAATAATGCAGAAAACAGGAAAATAATGCTATATTTATTATTTTTCTAGTAAATAACAAAAAGTAAAAGTTGGGAACACAAGGTTGTGACTTCTAGATTCATCCATCTCATGGTCATCAAAGGAAATCCGTCAATGAGGTTGATCAAGTCTCCTTGACAAAACCTTTTTTTGAATCACATAAAACTGAAGAATTTTCGAATAATCACTAGGTTACCTCAACGGGGGTGTGCATATCCCCAATAACAAGTATATCATATTTCATCTTGACAGTAGGTATAGGGAATTCAAAGCTTCCAATAATAATTGATGAAGATTTTTCAATAGCATTAATGCAATGAACTCGATATTGTTTCTTCGGAAAGTGCACTATGTCCTCATTACCATTAACATGGAAAGTGACATTGCCTTTGTTGCAATCAATAACAGCCCGTGCAGTGTTTAAAAAGGGTCTTCCAAGGATGACCGCCATGGCATAATCCTCGGGAATATCAAGAATAACAAAGTGGGCACTACGGGATCACCTAGTTCCTTAGGAGTCCCACCCTTAAAAGTGTAATTAGCAAGAATGGTGGAAATCTCAACATCAGGCATCTTTCTTTTATTAGTCACAATATCTTTTATGTACTTAGTATAAGGAGGCATTTTAAGCATATCAGTCAAACGCATTTGCAAAAAGATAGGTCTAATCATTTCAACAAAGCGCTCAAAATCATCATCATCCTTTTTCTTGGATGGTTTGGGAGGAAAGGGCATGGGTTTCTGAACCCATGGTTCTCTTTCTTTACCATGCTTCCCAGCAATAAAATCATTCTTATCGTATCTCTTCTTCTTTGGTTTTGGGTTAGCAAGATCAACAGCAGGTTCAATTTCCACATCATTATCATTACTAGGTTGAGCATCAACATGAACACAACTACCAATATTATCACTAGGCTCATGTTCATCACCAGATTGTGTTTCGGCATCAGAAATAGAAACATCATTTGGATTCTCAGGTGTAACAGCAACAGGTTTACTAGCATGCAAGTTCCTATCATCTTTCTTGTTCTTCCTATTACCAGGATGACTACGTGCATCAGTATTAACTCCTTGAGAATCTTGTTCAATTCTCTTAGGATGGCCTACAAAGGTTCCCGAATCATTCTACCACCTCTAGTAACAACTCTAACAGAGTTATCATTCAATTCATTAAGCAAGTCATTTTGAGCCTTAAGTACTTGTTCTACTTGAGTAGTGACCATAGAAGCATGTTTACCAATAAGCTTAAGATCATTAACATTTCTATCCACACAAGCACTTATATGATTAATCATACGAGCATTTTGTTTCAGTTGTCTGCTAAAATAATCATTAAAACTTTGTTGTTTGACAACAAAGTTATCAAATTCATCTAAGCATAAACTAGCAGGTTTATCATAAGGAATATCACTCTCATTGAATCTATGAAGAGAATTTACCTCTACTACCTGTGTCGGGTTATCAAGACCATGTATTTCTTAAATAGGTGGTAGATTCTTAACATCTTCAGATTTAATACCTTTCTCTTGCATAGATTTCTTGGCTTCTTGCATATCTTCAGAACTGAGGAATAGAATACCTCTTTTCTTTGGAGTTGGCTTCGGAGGTGGTTCAGGAATAGTCCAAGCATTATCATTGCTCAAGATATTATTCAATAGAATTTCAGCTTGTTCCATAGTTTGTTACCTGAAAACACAACCAGCACAACTATCTAGGTGGTCCCTAGAAGCATCGGTTAGTCCATTATAAAACATATCAAGTATTTCATTTTTCTTAAGAGGGTGATCAGGCAAAGCATTAAGTAACTGGACAAGCCTCCCCCAAGCTTGTGGGAGACTCTCTTCTTCAATTTTCACAAAGTTATATATATCCTGCAAGGCAGCTTGTTTCTTATGGGCAGGAAAATATTTCTCAGAGAAGTAGTATATCATATCCTAGGGACTACGCACACAACCAGGAGCAAGAGAAGTAAACCAAGTTTTAGCATAACCCTTTAGTGAGAAAGGAAACAACTTAAGGATATAGTAATAGCGAATTTTTTCCTCATTAGTGAATAGGGTGGCTATATCATTCAGTTTAGTAAGATGTGCTACAACAGTTTTAGATTCATAACCATGAAAAGGATCAGATTCAACCAAAGTGATTAACTCAAGATCGACAAAGAATTCATAATCCTTATCAATAACAAAGATGGGTGAAGTAGCAAACTTAGCATCATATTTCATTCTAGCATTCAGATATTTTTCTTTCCACTTGCATAATAAATTCTCAAAATCATAGCTATCCATACAAGCAAGAAAGTATTCAGCTACCTCTCCCTCCATAACATAACCCTTAGGTATATTAGGCAATTCATATCTAGGAGAGCTAGGTCTAACAGGTGTCACAGCAGGTTCAACTTCATTAATTTCATCAGTTTCAGAAGTATCATCAGATTCAGCAGTAACTCTAGCAATTTGTGCATCAAGAAATTCACCCAATGGCATATCATTATCAAGAAAAGCATCATCATAAACATCATGGATAGCAGAAGTAGCATCATCAAGCACAGGCGACATATCAGAATTACTAGTAGGTGGTGGTGTCGCAAATTTACTCATAACAGAAGGTGAATCAAGTGTAGAGCTAGATGGCAGTTCCTTACATGTCCTCGTAGTTGAGGGCTATACTTTAGTTTTTGGATCTCTCGGATTCCTCATAGTGATCAACAGATATAAATCCCAAGTGACTCATAGAATAGAGCTATGCTCCCCGGCAACGGTGCCAGAAAAAGGTCTTGATAACCCACAAGTATAGGGGATCGCAACAGTTTTCGAGGGTAGAGTATTCAACCCAAATTTATTGATTCGACACAAGGGGAGCCAAAGAATACTCTCGAGTATTAGCAGTTTTGTTGTCAATTCAACCACACCTGAAAGACTTAGTATCTCCAGCAAAGTTTTAGTAGCAAAGTAGTATGATAGTAATGGTAGTGGCGGTAACAGTAGCAATAGTAATTTGTATAGCAAGTGTGACAGCAGTAGCGGTAAAGTAACTTAGCAAGGACCAGTATAGGAAAAGCTCGTAGGCATCGGATCGGTGATGGATAATTATGTCGGATGGCATTCACCATGTAACAGTTATAACATAGGGTGATATGTAACTAGCTCCAGTTCGTCAATGTAATGTAGGCATGTATTCCGTATTTAGTCATACGTGCTTATGGAAAAGAACTTGCATGAGATATTTTGCTCTACCCTCCAGTGGCAGCGGCGTCCTAATGGAAACTAAGGGATATTAAGGTCTCCTTTTAATAGAGAACCGGAACAAAGCATTAGCACATGGTGAATACATGGGATCCACATACTATGGTCATCTCTGGGAGTGGTTCCGGCTATTGTCACTCTGGGGTTGTCGGGTCATAACACATAGTAGGACAACAACTTGCCAAATAGGATCAAGAACACACATATATTGATGAGAACATAATAGGTTCAGATCTAAAATCATGGCACTCGGGCCCTAGTGACAAGCATTAAGCATAGCAAAGTAGTAGCAACATCAATCTTAGAACATAGTGGATACTAGGGATCAAACCCCATCAAAACTAACTCGATTACATGATAGATCTCATCCAACCCATCATCGTCCAGCAAGCCTATAATAAGATTACTCACGAACGATGGAGAGCATAATGGAATTGGCGATGGAGGATGGTTGATGATGACGACGGCGTAGAGTTCCCCTCTCCGGAGCCCAAAACGGACTCCAGATCTGACCTCCCGAGGAAGAACAGGCGGTGGCGGCGGCTCCGTATTGTGAAACGCGATGAACTCTTCTCTCTTACTTTTTTCTGGGCGAGAGAGGTTATATAGAGTTGGAGATGAAGTCAGAGGAGCCACGTGGGCCCCACGAGCCTGCTAGGCGCGCCCTAGGGGGGCGCACCTGCATGGCTTGTTGCCTACTGGCAGCGTATCTTGAGTTGACTCTTTCTCTGGTATTTTTTATATATTCCAGAAAAATCCTCGTAAGTTTCCAAGTCATTCCGAGAACTTTTATTTCTGCACAAAAACAACACCATGGCAGTTCTGCTGAAAACAACGTCAGTCCGGGTTAGTTTCATTCAAATCATGCAAATTAGAGTCCAAAACAAGGGCAAAAGAGTTTGGAAAATTAGATACGCTGGAGACGTATCAGGGGCATGTCTACATAGTTCTCGAACCCGCAGGGTCTGCACCCTTAAGGTTCGGCGATGTTTTAGTATAGTTGAGTTATATGTGTGGTTACTGAATGTTGTTTGGAGTCCCAGATGAGATCACGGACGTCACGAGGGTTTCCGAAATGGTCCGGAAACGAAGATTGGTATATAGGATGGTTTCATTTGGTCACCGGAAAGTTTTGGGCAATTCCGGCAGTGTACCAGGAGTGACGAATGGGTTCTGGGAGTTCACCGGAAGGGGCCCACCCACCCGGAGTGAGCCCAAGGCACTTGGGTGGCGCCACAAGTCCTTAGTGGGCTGGTGGAGTCAGCCCAAGGGGCCCATGGTGCCACATAAGAAAATACCAAAGGAAAAAAAGAAAAAGGGAAAGAGGGAGGTGGGAAGGAAGAGGAGGACTCCTCCTTCCCAAACTGAATTGGAGGAGGAGTCCTCCTGCTCCCCTTGCCCGGCGCACCTTGAGGGCTTGTCCCTCAAGGCTAGCCCTCCCCCTCCCTCCTATATATAGTGGTGTTTTAGGGCTGATTTGAGACAACTTTTGCCACGTGCAACTCAACCCTAGACCACATATTTCTACCTCTAGATCGGATTTCTGCGGAGCTCGGGCGGAGCCTTGCAAGAGTAGATCATCACCACCACCGGAGCGCCATCATGCTGTCAGAGAACTCATCTACTTCTCCGTCTTGCTTGCTGGATCAAGAATGCCAAGATCATCATCGAGTTGTACGTGTGCTGAACGCGGAGGTGTCGTCCGTTTTGCACTAGATCGGAACGGATCGTGGGACGGATTGCGGGACGGTTCATGGGACGGATCGCGGGATGGTTCGTGGGACGGTTCGAGGGACGTGAAGACATTCGACTACATCAACCGCGTTTCTTAACGCTTCCCGATGTGCGATCTACAAGGGTACGTAGATCCAATCTCCTCTTGTAGATGGACATCACCATGATATGTCTTCGTGTGCGTAGGAAAATTTTTGTTTCCCATGCAATGTTCCCCAACGGTGGCATCATGAGTAGAACACAAAAGGTTTTGTGGATAGTGATGTTTGATTTGATGCCCTCCTTAGTCTTTTCTCGATTCAGCGGTATTGTTGGATTGAAGCGGCCCGGACCGACATAACTCTTACTCTTACGAGAGACTGGTTTCATCGATTGACATGCAACCTCGTTGCATAAAGATGACTGGCGGGTGCCTGTTTCATCAACTTTAGTCGTCTTGCTTGCTGGATCAAGAAGGCCGAGATCATCATCGAGTTGTACGTGTGCTGAACGCGGAGGTGTCTCCGTTCGGCACTAGATCGGTGTGGATCATGGGATGGATCGCGGGACGGTTCGTGGGACGGATGGCGGGATGGGTTGTGGGACGGTTCGAGGGACGTGAAGACGTTCCACTATGTCAACCACGTTTCTTAACGCTTCCCAATGTGCGATCCACAAGGGTACGTACATCCAATCTCCTCTCGTAGATGGACATCGCCATGATAGGTCTTCGTGTGCATAGGAAATTTTTTGTTTCCCATGCAACGTTCCCCAACAGTGGCATCATGAGCTAGGTTCATGCGTAGATGTTATCTGGAGTAGAACACAAAAGGTTTTGTGTATGGTGATGTTTGATTTGCTTCCCTCCTTAGTCTTTTCTCGATTCAGCGGTATTGTTGGATTGAAGCGGCCTGGACCGACATAACTCGTACGCTTACAAGAGACTGGTTTCATCGATTGACATGCAACCTCGTTTCATCAAGATGACTGGCGGGTGCCTGTTTCTTCAACTTTAGATGAATTGGTTTTGACCGAGGCGGTCCTTGGAGAGGTTAAATAGCAATTTGCACATCTCCGTTGTGGTTTTTGCGTAAGTAAGATGCGATCATACTAGATACCCATAGCAGCCACGTAAAACATGCAACAACAAATTAGAGGATGTCTAACTTGTTTTTGCAGGGTATGCTTGTGATATGATATGGCCAATGACGTGATGTGATATATTGGATGCATGAGATGATCATGTTGTAATAGTTAATATTGACTTGCACGTCGATGCTACGGCAACCGGAAGGAGCCATAGGGTTGTCTTTAAACTAACGTTTGTGTTTGCAGATGCGTTTACTATATTGCTAGGTCGTAGCTTTAGTAGTAATAGCATAAGTAGCACGACAACCTCGATGGCGACACGTTTATGGACATCATGATGATGGAGATCATGGTGTGGCGCCGGTGACAAGAAGATCGTGCCGGTGCTTTGGTGATGGAGATCAAGAAGCACATGATGATGGTCATATCATGTCACTTACGAATTGCATGTGATGTTAATCCTTTTATGCACCTTATTTTGCTTAGAACAACGGTAGCATTATGAGGTGATCTCTCACTAAAATATCAAGATGAAATTGTGTTCTCCCGGACTGTGCACTGTTGCTACAGTTCGTCGTTTCGAGACACCACGTGATGATCGGGTGTGATAGACTCAACGTTCACATACAACGGGTGCAAAACAGTTGCACACGCGGAACACTCGGGTTAAACTTGACGAGCCTAGCATGTGCAGGCATGGCCTCGGAACACATGAGACCGAAAGGTCGAGCATGAATCGTATAGTTGATATGATTAGCATAGATATGCTTACCACTGAAACTATTCTCAACTCACATGATGATCGGACTTGAGTTAGTGAATTTGGATCATGTACCACTCAAATGACTAGAGAGATGTATTTTTTGAGTGGGAGTTCTTAAGTAATATGATTAATTGAACTAATTATCATGAACATAGTCAAAATGTCTTTGCGATTTATGATATAGCTTGCGCTATAGCTCTACTGTTTTTCATATGTTCCTAGAGAAAATTTAGTTGAGAGATAATAGTAGCAACTTTGCGGACTGAGTCCGTGAAACTGAGGATTGTCCTCATTGCTACGTAGAAGGCTTATGTTCTTAATGCACCACTCGGTGTGCTGCACCTCGAGCATCGTCTGTGGAAGTTGCGAACATCTGACATACACGTTTTTGATGACTACGTGATAGTTCAGCGTGTAATACTTAATGGCTTAGAAACAAGGCGTCGAAGACGTTTTGAAACGTCACGAAAAATAAGAGATGTTCTAAGAGATGAAATTGAGATTTCATGCTCGTGCCCTTGTTGAGATGTATGAGACCTCCGACAAGATTCTTTGTTTACAAAGTAAAGGATAAAAGCTCAATCGTTGAGCATGTTCTCAGATTTTCTGAGTACAACAATCACTTGAATCAAGTGGGAGTTAATCTTCCAGATGAGATAGTGATGGTTCTCCAAAGTCACTGCCACTAAGTTGCTAGAGCTTCGTGATGAACTATAACATATCAAGGATAGATATGATGATCCTTGAGAGATTCGCAATGTTTGACACTGAGAAACTACAAATCAATAAGGAGCATCAATTGTTGATGGTTAGTAAAACCACTAGTTTCAAGAAGGGCAAGGGCTAGAAGGGATACTTCATGAAACGGAAAACCAGTTGCTGCTCTAATAAAGAAACCCAAGATTGAACCCAAACCCGAGACTAAGTGCTTTTGTTATGAGGGGAACAATCACTGAGGAGGAGCTACCCTAGATACTTGGTAGATGAGAAAGCTGGCGAAGTCAACAGAAGTATATTTGATATACATGATATTGATGTGTACTTTACTAGTACTCCTAGTAGCACGAGGGTGTTAGATACCGGTTCGATTGCTAAGTGATTAGTAACTCGAAATAAAAGCTACAGAATAAACGGAGACTAGCTAAAGGCAAGGTGACGATAAGTGTTGGAAGTGTTTCCAAGTTTGATGTGATCAAACATCGCACGCTCCCTCTACCATCGGGATTGGTGTTAAACCTAAATAATTGTTATTTTTTGTTTGCGTTCAGCATGAACATGATTGGATCGTGTTTATTGCAATAATATTATTCATTTCAAGAGAATAATGGTTATTCTATTTGCTTGAATAATTACCTTCAATGGTTTATTGAATCTCGATCGTAGTGTTACTGAAAGTGCGTTATATCTACTAGGGGGGGTGAATAGGAGATTTTTAGAATTTCATCACTGAGGAAATTCCTTTTGAGGAAATTCCTCCCTGATGACTAACTTACAGTGGAAACAGTAAAGGATCAAGATTGCAAAGTTTCACTACATCAGTTTTTCAGTATGAGGAATGTGAAAACAGATTGCACGGTGAGCAGGCACGCAGAAAATAGATAAGGAATAACTAGCGTGAAGAATTTGGGGTTGAGGAATTTCAGAGAAAGTCTTCAACAAATTCTTCAAACAGTGACAGTGAAAATTATCAACACGTAACCTGAGGAATATAAAGAGTTGAGGAATTAGAACCCATTTCACAGCGAAGACAGTAGTTGATGACCCAGTTCCAACTGCTGTCACAGTTGTACATCTGGTTTGGAGCGGCTTGGTATTGAAACCAAAAGACACATAGTCCCGGGACACATAGTCCCTGCCGTATTCTCCTTGGGCTAAGAACACACAGTCCTCGCCCAACACTCGTGGTAAGTCTTCAGGGCAGACTTCCAAACCCTCACAAACTTGGTCACCCGGCGATCCACAATTGACTGCTGGATTGCTCTAGACCATGAGGCCAAACCGTCTGGAGGATGCACAGTCCTCAAAGGTAAAAGGCTTCAGTCCCACATAGGAACAACTTCTTCAGTGGTGCTCAATGACTTGGTTTTCGGTTTGTGGTTTGGTGTTTTGGGTATTTCTTCACTGATGAATTTCTCTCGAAGACTCTGAGGAATTTGGGTTGGTCTTATGACAAGTGTCAGTTTCTAACGGAGCAGCCAACCAGCTAATGGTTGTGGGGGTGGCTATTTATAGCCTGGGAGCATCCCGACATGATTTGACACTAATGCCCTTAAATAATATGACCGTTGGTGTGGATAAGACCAATGATGTGGCGTGGCTATCGAAACGGTCGGAACCCTCAACTGTGAGAGTCCTCATGTCACTCATATTCCTCACTTGAGGCTTTTGGTAGGATTAGGCTTGGGTTGAGCCTCATGAGGAAATTCATTCCAATGTGTTACCTCGACCCCCTTTAACAGTACGGTGTTCCTATTACTCAAGTGTGAAGAAAACAAAATAGAAAGAGTAAATCTTCATGCTTCAAAGTCTTCAGAATGATTTTCTTCAGGACACACCGAATTCCTCAATTTCAATATCTTCATGAGGAATATCAATTTCATCGAAAATTCTTTGCGATTCAAATCTTCAGCTTCAGACCAATTTCTTCAACCGAAGATATACATTTTTAGGGGTCGATATCCATCGAATATTTCAAACTCCTCAACGACTTATAGATCCTGTGTACACTCATGAACACATTAGATACTTAACCTATAAGTCTTCATACCACCAAAATCACTAAGGGGCACTAGATGCACTTACAGTTACACATGTTTATAATATTAGTGCCAAAATATACAAAGTAATAATGATAGTACCACTTACTTGTGGCACTGCCGCTTGAGTCATGTTGGTGTAAAAAGCATGAAGAAGCTCCATGTTGATGGATCTTTGTACTCACTCATTTTTGAAACGTTTGAGACCTGCAAACCATACATGTTGGTATAAACACATGAAGAAACTCCGCGCCGATGGATCGTTTGGACTCACTTGATTTTGAATCACTTGAGACATGCAAAATCATACCACATGGAACAAGAAAGTAACTTGTTGGATACAATACATTTTTTATGTGTGCAGTCCAATGAGTGCTGAGGCACGCAGTGGATGTTGTTAAGTTCTTACTTCACTGACGACTTGAGTAGATACAGGAGTATTTACTTGATGAATCACAAGTCTGAAATATTAAAAGGTTCAAAGCTATTTCAGAGTGAAGATCTCCGTGACAAGAGGATAAACTGTCTACGATATGATCATAGAGATGAATATCTGAGTTGCGAGTTTTGGTACACAGTTGAGACAATGTGGAAATTGTTTCGCAATTCATGCCACCTGGAACACCATAGTGTGATGGTGTGTCCAAATGTCATAGCCACGCCCTATTTGATATGGTGCATACTATAATGTCTCTTATCGAATTACCACTATCGTTTATGGGTTATGCATTAGAGACAACCGCTTTCACTTTAAATAGGGCACCGCATATTTCTGTTGAGATGACACAGCATAGACTATGGTTTGGAGAAACCTAAGCCGTTGTTTCTTGAAAGTTTGGGGCTGCAACGCTTATGTGAAAAAGTTTCAGTCTGATAAGGTCGAACCCAAAGCGGATAAATGCATCTTCATAGGATATCCAAAACAGTTGGGTACCTCTCCTATCTCAGATACGGAAGCAAAATGTTTGTTTCTAGAAACGGGTCCTTTCTCAACGAAAGGTTTCTCTCGAAAGAATTGAGTGGGAGGGTGGTGGAACTTGATGAGGTTATTGAATCGTCACTTCAACCATTGTGTAGCAGGGTGTAGGAAGTTGTTCCTGTGGCGCCTACACCAATTGAAGTGGAAAACTGATGATGGTGATCATTGAGCTTCAGATCAAGTTACTACAAACCTTGTAGGTCTACAAGGTCGCGTACTACTACAGAGTGGTACGGTAACCCTGTCTTGGAGGTCATGTGGTTGAACAACAATGAACTTATGAGCTATGGAGAAGCGATGGTGGGCCTGGATTCCGACAAATAGCTGGAGCCATGAAATCCGAGAGAGGATCCATGTATGAAAACAAAGTGTAGACTTTGGAAGAACTACTTGATGGTCGTAGGACTGTTAAGTAAAAGTGGATTTTTAAAGAGAAGACAGATGCTGAAAACTCACCATTAAGAAAAGCTTGACTTGTCGCAAGGATGTTTCCGACAAGTTCAAAGAGATGACTATGATGAGACTTTCTCACTCATAACGATGCTAAAAGTCTGTTGGAATTATGTTAGTAGTTGCTGCATTATTTATGAAATATTGCACAGGGATGTCAACACATTGTTTCCTCGACGGTTTCCTTGAGGAAAGGTTGTATGTGATACAACTAGAAGATTTTGTCGATCCTAAGGATACTAACAAGTATGCAAGCTCCAGCGATCCTTCAATGGACTGGTGCAAGCATCTCAGAGTTGGAATATACACTTTGATGAGATGATCAAAGCTTTTGGGTTTGTACAAGGTTTATGAGAAACTTGTATTTCCAAAGAAGTGAGTGGGAGCACTATAGAATTTCTGATAAGTATATGTGGTTGACATATTGTTGATCGGAAGTAATGTAGAATTTCTGTGAAGCATAAAGGGTTGTTTGAAAGGACTTTTTCAAAGGAAAACCTCGATAGAGCTACTTGAACATTGAGCATCAAGATCTATAGAGATAGATCAAAACGCTTAATAGAACTTTCAATGAAATGCATGCCTTGACAAGTTTTTGAAGGAGTTCAAAATAGATCAGCAGAGAAGGAGTTCTTGGTTGTGTTGTAAGGTGTCAATTTGAGTAAGACTCAAAACCCGACCACGGTAGAAGAAAGAGAAAGGACGAAGGTCGTCCCCTACGCCTTAGCCATAGACTCTAAAGTCTGCCATGATGTGTACCGCACCTGATGTGTGCCTTGCCATTAGCCTGTCAAGGGGTACAAAGAGTGATCCAGGATTGAATCACTAAAACAACGGTCAAAGTTATCCTGAGTGACTAATAGACTAAGGAATTTTTCTCGATTATGGAGGTGTTTAAAGAGTTCATCGTAAAGGGTTACATCGATGCAAGCTTTGACACTAATCTGAATAACTATGAGTAGTAAAAACGGATTCGTATAGTAGAGTAGATATTTGGAGTATTTCCGAATAGCACGTAGTAGAAACATCTATAAAGATGACATAAAGGTTTGTAAAGCACACACGGATCTGAAAGATTCAGAACCGTTGACTAAAACCTCTCTCACGAGCAAGACATAATCAAACCCCATAACTGTATGGGTGTTCGATTCGTTAAAATCACATGGTGATGTGAACTAGATTATTGACTCTAGTGCAAGTGGGAGACTGTTCGAAATATGCCCTAGAGGCAATAATAAATTAGTCATTATTATATTTCTTTGTTCGTGATAATCGTTTGTTATCCATGCTATAATTGTATTGATTGTAAACTCAAATACATGTGTGGATACATAGACAAAACACTATCCCTAGTAAGCCTCTAGTTGACTAGCTCGTTGATCAAAGATGATCAAGGTTTCCTGACCATAGACAAGTGTTGTCACTTGATAACGGGATCACATCATTAGGAGAATCATGTGATGGACTAGACCCAAACTATGAACGTAGCATATTGATCGTGTCATTTAATTGCTATTGTTTTCTGCGTGTCATGTATTTATTCCTATGACCATGAGATCATATAACTCACTGGCACCAGAGGAATACCTCGTGTGTATCAAACGTTGCAACGTAACTGGGTGACTATAAAGGTGCTCTACATGTATCTCCGAAGGTGTCCGTTGAGTTAGTATGGATCAAGACTAGGATTTGTCACTCCGTGCGACGGAAAGGTATCTCGGGGCCCACTCAGTAATACAACATCACACACAAGCCTTGCAAGCAATGTGACTAAGTGTAAGTCACGTGATCTTGTATTATGGAACAAGTAAAGAGACTTGCCGGTAACGAGATTGAAATTGGTATGCGGATACCGACGATCGAATCTCGGGCAAGTAACATACCGAAGGACAAAGGTAATGACATACGGGATTATATGAATCCTTGACACTGAGGTTCAACCGATAAGATCTTCGGAGAATATGTAGGATCCAATATGGGTATCCAGGTCCCGCTATTGGATATTGACCGAGGAGTGACTCGGGGCATATCTACATAGTTCTCTAACCCGCACGATCTGCACACTTAAGGTTCGGCGATGTCTTAGTATAGTTGAGTTATATGTGTGGTTACGGAATGTTGTTTGGAGTCTCGTATGAGATCACGGACGTCATGAGGGTTTCCGGAATGGTTTGGAAATGAAGATTCCTATATAGGATGGTTTCGTTTGGTCACCGGAAAGTTTGGGGCAATTCCGGCAGTGTACCGGGAGTGACGAATGGGTCCGGGAGTTCACCAGGAGGGGCCCTCCCACCCAGGAGTGAGCCCAAGGCACTAGCATGGCGCCACAAGTCCTTAGTGCGCTGGTGGAGTCAGCCCAAGGGGCCCATGGCGCCACATAAGAAAATACCAAAGGAAAAAAAAGGGATAGAGGGAGGTGGGAAGGAAGAGGAGGACTCCTCCTTCCCAAACCTAATTGGAGGAGGAGTCCTCCTCCTCCCCTTGGCCGGCGCACCTTGAGGGCTTGTCCCTCAAGGCTAGCCCTCCCCCTCCCTCCTATATATAGTGGTGTTTTAGGTCTGATTTGAGACAACTTTTGCCACGTGCAACTCAACCCTAGACCACATAGTTCTACCTCTAGATCTGATTTCTGCGGAGCTCGGGCGGAGCCGTGCAGGAGTAGATCATCACCACCACTAGAGCGTCGTCACGCTGCCGGGGAACTCATCTACTTCTCCATCTTGCTTGCTGGATCAAGAAGGTTGAGATCATCGTCGAGCTATACGTGTGCTGAACGCGGATGTGTTGTCTGTTTGGCACTAGATCGGAACGGATCGTGGGACGGATCGCGGGACGGTTCATGGGACGGATCGCGGGATGGTTCGTGGGATGGTTCGAGGGACGTGAAGACGTTCCACTACATCAACCGTGTTTCTTAACGCTTCCCGCTATGCGATCTACAAGGGTACGTAGATCCAATCTCCTCTCGTAGATGGACATCACAA
This sequence comes from Hordeum vulgare subsp. vulgare, assembly GCF_904849725.1. Classification (NCBI taxonomy): domain Eukaryota; kingdom Viridiplantae; phylum Streptophyta; class Magnoliopsida; order Poales; family Poaceae; genus Hordeum; species Hordeum vulgare. Next base: position 63,991,176 of record NC_058523.1, read on the forward strand.
TGATAGGTCTTCGTGTGCGTAGGAAAACTTTTGTTTCCCATGCAACGTTCCCCAACAGTCTTGCGAGTACATTCGAAGTACTCACCTGGCCTTGCACGTGGCCAGTTGCAGGAGAAGACTCGTCGTGCTAGATAGTAGCCCAGCCAGTCCTGTGAGTTATGGAGCCCAGCCAGGGACGTCGATGCCGCTATATCAAGACCGTTGCTGCCATTTGATAGCTTTGGAGTTGTGTAATATTGTTGTAAGCAACAGTATTGTAATACTCCATTATATTAATAAAGCCATTTTTGCCTTGAATTGTTGTATCATGTCTGTGGCGTGCGTCCGGTCTTATCCTGGGGACGGGCGTGCGTTGGCCCTCTTTCGGGGTGCCACAACTGCCGAGGTCTTGGATGTAGTGCGTGAAGGTGCGGCTCATTAACTAAGTGCAATTGTCTGTGAGGACCCTATTCGGGACACCGAAATGGCAGACAATTCCCTGGAAGAACTTGACGGCTGACTATGCTATCACATTTCTCATTGGTTCCACCTCTGGCCACTTTGTGAACTTGTCGATTGCGATGTACAAGTACTCAAAGCCCCCGACAGCACGGGGGAAAGGGCCGAGGATATTGAGCCCCCAAACCGAGAATGGCCAGGAGAGAGGGGTCGTCTGGAGAGCTTGGGTTGGCTGATGAAGCTTTCTCGAATGGAACTAGCACGCTTCACACTTGGTTACTAGTGCAATTGCATCCTGGAGGGTCGTGGGCCAGAAAAAGCCTTGCCAGAATGCTTTGCCGACAAGGGCTTTTGACCCTTTGTTGGAGCCACATATCCCCCCATGTATCTTGGCCAACAGCTCTAGTCCTTCCTCTTGGGGGATGCATTTCAATTTCACGTCGTTTAGTTGTCTTCTATAGAGGGCATCATCCACGAACTGGTACATGCTGGATTGACGGGCTACTCTTTCTGCTTCTTCCTGCTCTTCGGGCAGGTCCCTAGTTTGGAGGTACTGGACTATGTGTTGCGCCCATGTCGGAGCCTGAGGTTCGACGGCAAGGACTAAAGGCATATCCTCTGTCAGGGGGCACCCCTCTCGGCAGGCTTATCCTCTTCTCCGGCAACGTCTTCTCCGGCGAGATCCCTGTCGGGACTCTTTGGCAGGTCTGCTGGAAAATACTCGCCGGAGTTTAGTTTCCTTCTCTTTCCTGGCTTGTTTGATGGTGTTACGGAGGGTTGAGTCAGTCGTAGCACAAAAGTTCCTGGTTCCACAGGCAACTTGAGGGCTTCAAGCTTCGACAGGTCGTCAACGATGGTATTCTCGGCACGAGGGACATGCTCCATGTGCAGACCGTCGAAGCGCTCTTCCAACTTTCTCACCTCCTCCATGTAAGCCTCCATCACTGGACTCTGGTAGTCCTTGTTGACCTGTCGGACTACTAGCTATGAATCTCCTCTGACGATGAGCTTCGTGATCCCCAGATCTGCCGGGATCCTGAGGCCGGCAAGTAGTCCTTCGTACTCAGCAGTGTTGTTGGTTGACTTCTCCCAGGGAAAGTACATATGGATTACGCACTTGAGGCGTTCTCCAGTAGGCGCAACTAGCAGTATGCCGGCTCCAGCACCTTGTGGTGAGAACGCTCCATCAAAATACATGACCCGTTCTTGGTTGTATTCTTTGCCCGGGAGGGTTGATTCTGGTATTTCTTCGTCTGGCGTCGGGGTCCATTCGGCAATGAACTCCGCCAAGGCCCTGCTCTGGATGGTGGATGTGCTCTCAAATGTGAGGCCGAAACTGGACAACTCCAACGCCCACTCCGATCCTGCCAGTGGCATCGGGGTTTCGCAAAACCCTTTGCAGCGGAAAGCGAGTGACGATGGTGATCTCATGTGCTTGGAAGTAGTGGTGCAGCTTTCTCGAGGCCGTGAGGAGGACAAAAAGCAACTTTTGCACCCCGGAGTATCTCGATCTGGCCCCTTGGAAGAGGGAGCTGACGAAATAGACTGGGTGCTGCACCATGTTTTTCTTATGCACTAGCCTGCCTGCTGGCGGGGGTTTCTCTTGATTCTCCCTGGACTTTGCCGGGGGCCCTTGGTTGCCGGTATGCGCTTCCTCATTCGATGGCGTCACCTTCGTCAGCACATTTTCGTCGTATTCCCTCTGCGCCACCAGGGCAGCGCTAACCACTTGGTTGGTTGCCGCTAGGTAGAGGAGCAGTGGCTCTTGTTGTCTAGGCGCTACCAGGATTGGCGCAGAGGAAAGGTATTTCTTCAGGTCTCATAGCGCTGCTTCCGCCTCGATGGTCCATTCCATTGGTCTTGCCTTCTTCATGATTTTGAAGAATGGTAGGGCACGCTTAGCAGATTGGAAATGAACCTGCTCAGGGCGGCTACACAGTCGGCTAGGCGTCGTACATCCTTGATGCGCTTCGGTGCCTCGATTTGTTCGATGGCCTTAATCTTGTCAGGTTTGGCTTCGATCCCGCGTTGGGACACGAAGAACCCGAGAAGCTTGCCGGATTGGACACCGAAGACACACTTTTCGGGGTTGAGCTTGAGATTGGTCTTGGGCAGGTTAGCAAATGTCTCTTCCAGATCTTACACGAGTGTTGATTTGTCCTTGGTCTTGAACACTATGTCGTCCATGTAGGCTTCCAGATTCGTGTGGAGTTGGGGCTCAAACCAAATCTGGATCACTCTTGCAAAGGTGGAACCGGCATTCTTCAACCCGAAGGGCATTCATACAAAGCAATACGTGCCACAGGGGGTGATGAAGGCGGTTTTCTCTTCATCTTCCTCGGCCATGTAAATATGGTGATACCTTAAATAGGCGTCGAGGAAGGATAACACGTCGCAGCCAGTAGTGGAGTCGACAACCTGGTCGATGCATGGCAAGGGAAAAGGGTCTTTTGGGCAAGCTTTATTGACATCGGTAAAGTCAATACAGAGCCGCCACTTCCCATTCGCCTTGCACACTACAACCGGATTGACTAACCATGTAGGATGGATGACTCCTCTAACTAGTCCAACTGCTTCTAACTTCTTGATTTCCTTGGCAATGAACTCTTGCCGCTCGAGGGCTTGCTTCCTCACCTTCTGCTTGACCGGCCGTGCATGGGGGCAGACTGCGAGGTGGTGCTCAATCACCTTCGTGGGAACACCAGGGATATCTGATGGTTGCCATGCAAAGACATCGAGATTCGCCAGCAGGAAAGTGATGAGCGCGTTTTGCTATTTGTTGTCAAGGGTGGAACTTATGGTGAAAGTTCCACCCGTGCCGTCTTCGTGGGCGGGCACCTTCTTGGTCCCTGGCGGAGCAGCCCTGGATTTCTTGTTCCGTGCAGCGGAGGTCTCCGACGCGTCTTCGGCGGCAGCAAAGTATTCTTGTGAGGCGTGATTGCCGGGATCAGCGCGGGAATCCCCCTTGTCGGGATTCTTCTCCCCGGGGGCCTTGGCTGCAGGCGCTGCCACTGCCTCTCAGTAGAGGCGGTTGGTGCACACCAGTGCATCCTTCTTGTCAGTGTTGATGACGACGATGCCGACCGGCCGAGGCATCTTCAGGGTTTTGTAGGCATACTGGGAGGCTGCCATGATTTTGGCCAGCATGGGGTGATGACGATTTGATGTATATACTTCTCGCCCCTCGTTGGACCCCAAGTGGAAGGTGGAGATGTAGTCAACATCAAATTTCCTTACACGGAGACTGTAAGGTTTACCGAACCAGGAGGACTCCTAGGCTCAACAAGTAGGTGTCTTCCACCCTAGCGCTAGCAGAAGACGTGGACCTGCACACACAACAAATAACTTTGCTCCCAGCAAGTACAGAGAGGTTGTCAATCTCTCTGGCCTTGTAGTTTGCAAAGGATCAAAACACAAGCGGGAAGGTAATAGTGATTGCAATGGAAAAGTAAATGAAAGCGGTAAATGATGGAGGTGTAAACAATTATGGTGATATGGACCGGAGTCACATGATGTTCACTAGTGATGTCTCTCTCCCAAAATACGATGAACAACTATTCTTGGGTAAACAAATCACAGTTGGGCAATTGACAGAATTATGATCGAACCGCAATGCTAATTATGCTCCTTGATAGTATGAGGTTCAATAGTAATGGGCAGTACGCCAAGACAAGTAGACCGTTTATTCATTAGCCTCTACTTATTAATCATCCACCTTGAGATACCTATCCAGAACATCTCTCCGGTATTAAGTTGTGAGCCCCACCCAAAGTGTAAACTCAAAGCAACGGACAACTGCATTAACGAACTATGTGTAAGGTAAACAATCCTTGCAACCGTGGTCACAAGCACCGTTGTTTTATCCCTGGTGGCAACAAGCACATCCCCTATTCTCATGTTCCTGTCACTCAAGCTAGACATCGAGGGGCCCGAACCCACAATCATGCATAATGCTCCCTCTTGGAGTTACGATCTACTACTTGGCCAAAGCAATAAAAAAGCAACGGAGAACATGCATGAATCACTAAGGAACATGATATAAAAGGATAATCAAATATATAACTCATAACAATCTGAACATAATCTCATAATCCATCGGATCCCAACAAACCGAGCATAGCAAAAGCAAGAGAATTACATACATGCCTTGCCTTGATCATGTAGGGCAGCTCACAAAGACTAACCATTGAAGCACAAGATTGGAGAGAAGACATCACATAGCTACTGGTCATGGACTCATGGTACAAGGGAAACTACGCACAGCATATCCGGGAAGCGTCCATGGCGGTGGAGATCCTCCCGGAGGTCAATTCTCCCTCCGGCAGGGTGCCGGGAAGAGGTCTCTTGATGCACCCGATCTTGCAAGCGCTGCGGCGCGGAACGATGGAGAAATTCGTGATTCCAGAAAGTCTGTGAGGCTTTCCTCACGGAATTCTGAATATGGGCCAAAGGAAGGCACCGGAGGAGGTGGGGCCCACCCAAGCAACCTCCTGGCGCGGCCTGAGCCCTCGCCATGCCAGCAGGCCGCTTGGGAGGCCCCTAGCCCTCCTTCGGTGATCCCGGAGCTTCTATTTCGCTGATTTTTTAATATTTTTTTCTGGATTTTTTCAGGCTTCGGAAAATTGGGTTAAAGCCCCTGCAAAAAAAACATCAGCAGACAGAAACTGGCACTGGGTGCACCAAGTTAGTAGGTTAGTCCAAATATGTGTAAAATGATATAAAAGTGTAGCAAAACATATAACAATGTCACACAAAAGATCATGGAACAAGCAGAAATTATAGATACGTTTGGGACGTATCACGGGGCGCGTGAGGATCCCGTTGTACACGAACGGATTGTCCGCAACGTCGATGATGACCTTTTCCGTCTGGTAGTTCTGGTCGCTGCCGAAGGTCACTGGCAGCGTGATCTTCCCCTTCGGTTGAATCTTCCGGGGTTGATCCCTTGGAACGCGCCTATTTCCTCGAGATCTTCGTCGGGAATCTGCAACCTCCAGATTACATCGAGGGAGATGAGGTTTAGACCTGACCTGCCATCCACCAACATGTTCGTCACCTTGAGGTTGCGAATCATTGGGGATACCAACAACAGCAAACATTCAATCTTCGTGGTGCAGTATGGATGATCCCAAGAATCGAAGATGATCGGTGTGTGCGACCACTCCAAGGGCCTATGAGTACCAATGGAGGGCCCCGCCGCGCTCACCTCTCGCGCCCACTTCTTTAGTTGGCGGTGGGAAGAGTGTAGCAAAGTACCTCCATCGAGGCACATCACATCTATTGCCTTTTGGAATTTGTGGTCACTGGAGTCGTCGTCTGGGTAGTCCTCATCTTCATCCTCCTCCTTTCTTTCCCGCGCTGGTGCGGGCTTCACCCTCTTGTTCTTGAACTTGTCGTGGGGACCTCCTCGGCCGCCCTTCTTCCCGCCTGATCCCTCACCATCGTCTCTGGCCTTCTCCTTGTCACGCCTCTGGTACTCCGCCCTCTGCTTCTCGGCAAGTTGTGACCCTTCGTGCGGTGGATCTTGCACTATTGGGCGTCGGAGCCCTCTGGCTTATCGGCTGCCGCCAAGGCCTGGCAAAAGCCGCACCTGGAAGCGTCCTTGCCGGGGGCCTCGGCCTTCGCCTTCTTGGAGGTGTCATTGTTGCTGGATGTCTCGACGGCAAACACGGCTTTTCCCTTCCATTTCTTGTTGCGCCGTTTCCCCTTTTTCGTGGGGACATTGACGTCTTCATCTTCGGAGTCGGCCTTTGCACCGGCGTCTTCACCGAGAAGCCTTCTCCCTTCTTCTGCTCGCGCACACTTGTCCGCCAGGGCGTAAATCCTAATGACATCGTGAATCTTGTTCATAGCAAGCTCCTTGCGCATCTTTCGATTTTGCATGTTCTGATGTAACGCACTGATGATGGCGGCTGGGTGAATGTCCGGGATGTTGTGTTGTATGCGGCTGAATCTCTGGATGTACTTCGCAAAGTCTCACCCTCCTTCTGGGGGATGATGTGCAAGTCACTCTCTTGGCCGGGGGCCCGATGGCCGCCTGTGAAGGCGCAACGAAGTCCTAGCACAACTCCTTCCAGGAGGAAATGGAATTCTTGGGTAGGTGCATCAACCACGACCTGGCATTGGGCTTGAGCACCAATGCAAAGTAGTTGGCCAGTATCTTGTCGTCTCGGCCCCCGACAGCATGCACCGTAATGGTGTAAATGCTTAGGAACTCAGGCGGGTGGGTCTTGCCGTCGTACTTCTTCAGGATCTCTAGCTTGAAGGTACGGGAGCTGGGCCACTGGATCTGCCGCAACTCGCGGGTAAACGCCGGACAACCTAGCTCGTAAGGTAAGTCGCCATGATACCCCGATGCAGGAGTGTCTGAAGTGGCTCTAGCACGTCTATCTGATTGACGACGCGTTTCTCGTCGTCGCTCGATGAGAGTATGCGCGTCCTCCTTGCGCCACTCATGAAAAACATCACGTTGATCGCGGTGGGTCTGTGGGTCGGAAGTCCCAGTCGAATCGTCAGAGACGACAACTGTTGCCGCTGTTGTGGGGGAGAGTGCACCGTGGCGGTGGCAGCTCCAGTATTTTCGGTGCGGTCATGGGCGCGCTTGCTGGAAGGTCGTTTCGACATCCCTGCCTGCTGGGGCCAGTCCCCATTGGCGAGGACGACGAGACTCTAGATGGTGGCCCTCCACTCCTCGAGCATGTCCGCTATTAGGGATAAGTCCAAGAGCAGCTGAGCGCGCTTCAGGGCTTCCGCAGTCGTGGGCGGTGGAGATATTTGCGAAGACCGCGAGGGGTTCTTACTTCTAACTACGTAAAAAGGACCGCCCCCTTGGTCCCGCGGTGGTGTGCCGTCCTGGCTAGTCCCAGAGCATGTGTGTTGGCTGTGCGAGTCTTGGGAACGAGGCCCCGGATTCCTTCGTGGGGGTGGCGAATCACCGTGGTTCCGACGTGGTCCGTCGCGTGCGCCCTGGGAAGGTCGGGGCCGGTCCGTCTGTGTTGTCATCTTGGAGGATGTCCTCACATCCCTCGAAGTAGTTGCGCTGCCCATGGGCTGCGCAGCTACATCCTTCGATGCACCGGCGCGCGAATAGTCATCGCGGTCGCGAACGATACCACTCGTCTGGGTTTTCTCTCCAGAATGTTGTGGAAGTTCGGGACCTCCGCCTCCTTGTCCTGCACCCGCACCCTCTCCCGCCCACGCCAGGGTAGGAGCACTGGGTGTGGGTGGATCGGTTGCCGGAGCACCCCTCTTCTTGGGGCCATGGCGATCAAGAAAAACGGGTGCGCTTATGGCTAGGTCGGATCAACGCGACCCTCGCGCCCCCTACCTGGCGCGCCAAAGATGTCGAAAAGCGACGCCTATGGGAAGCTCTAAGGGTCCCTTGATCATTCGGCGGAGGGAGAGAGGTGGCGCCGAGAGCAGAACTAGCGATCAGCACCGGCAAGATCGTTTACCCAGGTTTGGTCCGCTTGCCACGTAAAACCCTACTCCTGCTTGACTTGTACTGGGTGCTTACTGTAGGGTTATTTGCTACAGTAACCTAGCTGGTGATTAAAGAGTCTAACTGCAAAAGTCCAACCCCTAGAAATGAGCCTTGAGCCTCCTTTTATGGGCAAAGGGGTCACCAACAGTGTGCTCACGGGTTGCATAGTGAACAGGGTTCACCGCTCATCTTTCTACTGTGGTGTCAGGGGGTAGTGAATTCCTTGTCTCCCCCTTGACCTGCATCAAGGTGGCTTTGACATGTACCCAAGTGTATTGACACCTGGGCTTCGTGTTGGCACATGGGTGATGCGTTGGAGCGGTAGAGTCAGTGGCACTGTGGGAGGAGGGACACCTGGCGGGCGAAGATAGCTTGTCGGCCTAGCGTCCTTGCGTGTGTCCTAACTCATTTTCCCGGCAAGAATGGCTTGCTGGGGCCTTGGACATCTTCCCGGCAAGGAGGGGTTGCTGGGGGCGTGGGATTCTTCCTGACAAGGAGAGCTTGTCGGGGACTTGTGGATCTTCCCGACAAGGAGGGCTTGCCGGGGACCTTGCAGCCTCGGCTGGTTCTTCACACCTTTGGTGAGGTGTGGTCTTGGCGAGCCTGGGGTTTATCTCCCCGTCTGCTCTCTTATTGTATGTCACCAAGGGTGTTGCTGGTGCCCGTGCAAAAGTCTGGGGCACAGGAGACCCCAATCTCTAGTGCACCGACACTTCATGACCATTATTTGGATAATACCTTGAATACCACCTTGGTCATCATATAAACTCCTTGAAACCAACAGGTGGACTTCAAGAAGTGCCTGTGGACAAATCCTTCGAATATAACTTAAGGCAACCATTAGTCCATAGGGATTATCATCAATTACCAAAACCACATATGAATAAATTATGCTCTAACACCTTTCTTATACCACCGCATCAATATCAATAACCCACAATTTCTCTATATGTGCTACATGATGGTTTTTTATCTAGTCTTATGAACCATGCAAATTACCATCACTATTTGTCCACCTCTCAAACAAATATAGATGAAGAACAAGAGCATAATATTTCTATAAAATCTACATGCCACCGTGCTCAAAAAGATATAAGTGAAGTACTAGAGCAAGTACTAAGCTCAAAATATATAAGTGAAGCACATAGATTATTCTAACAAATTTTGATGATATGGTATATCTCTCAAATAGGTGTGTCCAGCAAACAATGATTGTGGTAAATTGAAAGTAAAAGAAAACAAAAGCAGACGATGCTCCAAGCAAAATGCATATCATGTGATGAATAAAAATATAGCTCCAAGTAACATACCGATGGATTGATACGGAAAGAGGGGATACTTTCCGGGGCATCCCCAAGCTTAGACGCTTGAGTCTTCCTAGAATATTACCTTGGTATGCCTTGGGCATCCCCAAGCTTAGGCTTTTGCTGCTCCTCAATCCTTTTGTCCACCCGGACCAAAACTTAAAAACTTCAATCACATAAAACTCAACAAAACTTTGTGAGATCTGTTATTATAAGCAACATATCAAATATTTTCAGGTGTTGTTACAAGTTGATTCTTATTTTATTTTAGCATAGGGTATCATATATTAACTCCTCCTTGGTTTATACCCCCGATACAATCCATCGCATCATCAAAACAAGTACACACATGCAAAAACTAAATCTGACTAAAACATAACAGTTTGTAGTAATCTGTAATGAACCTATTCTTCCGTAACTCCAAAAATTATGAACAATTAGGATGACCCGAGGAATTTGAATAGGAATATTGTGTAAAAAATGTAGCTTAAAATACATTCTAGTAAAATCAGAGAAATTCTGCACTAGATGTCAAAATTTCTGTTTTTTGCACCCTATCAATTCTACTCATCATGCAAATCATCCCAAAGGCTTTACTTGACACAAACACTAATTAAAACGTAAAAACACAATCATTACAGAGGCAATAATTTTCTTATCACAAACTAATAGAAAGTAAAGAGTTTAAATGACGATATATATTGGGTTGCCTCCCAACAAGCCTTGTTGTTTTACGCCCCTAGCTACGCATATTGCATAGTTTCAAATGTTGTCATATTTGACATCAAGCTCCTTAATAATACAACCATGGATAGTAGGAACAAGAGGAGACTTGATAATATGATCCTTTATCATGTCTATGAAGTTGGGCTGAACACTAATCATTTTGAGATCTTCGTTTCTTTTGGTGGGAGGTGTACTATTGCTCATAGGAACGTATATGAACTTGGGACTTTTGTCTCAAGAAGTACTAGCATTAGTTTTGGATGATGTAAAGGAGTAACCTACTTTTTCAATCACCTTCTCCATTTTATCAATTCTACTCAAACCTTGTTCCACCCTCTCATCAATAATAATGTCCTTTTCCTTTAAGGTTTTCAAAGTCATCCCTACACGTGACCCAAGTTGAGTGATATGATTATGCATTTTTATCTAACTCCTTAGTGGGTTCGTGAGTAACCATTTTCCTTTCAATAACATCAAATCTTTGCATAATATGTTCCAAGGTTAAATTGGCTTCATTAATGATAATGGGTGGTGTTCCAACAAGATTTTCAATGCCATTATAGGCATCCAAAGTGTGACACATTAAGACATTTCCACACGTGATGGTGTCAAGGACAAACCTATACCAAGTTGTCACACCAACACAAAAAATATGGAGCAAGGTAGTAGTGGATAGTTTATTAGTTGCTTTATTTTGAGCGTAGCAAATCCTGTACCATGCATCTTTGAAACTTTCTCCTTCCCTTTGCTTAAAATTGAGAACATCATTATTGGGAGTAACGCGAACAAAGGAAGAACTAGCCATTACTTCAGACAAGAAGACAAGTAGCAAGCAAAGATAACTTTTATTTTATTTCCTACGAGATAAATTCAATATACCAGCAAATAAAAATAGGAACAAGTGAATGGAATTTTGTGTGGAGTTACTTGGTAGTTGGTGATGATATTCCCCAAAAACGGCACCAGAAATCCTTCCTCATACTTGCGATCTGCGTTGGGTTTTTCATGAAGAGGAACGGGTTATCGCTTCACAATGTGGGTAAGTATTTCCTCAGTTATGAAACCAAGGTTTATCGAACCAATAGGAATATCAACCACAACCATCTTCAACGGTTGCACACAAAAGAATAAACAACTTGCACCCAATGCGGGAAAGAGGGTTGTCAATCCTCTTGTCTTGTTATTTGCAAACAAGTGAGGTGTGTAGATAACTATAGATAGCAAGATAAAATAAAAAAAAGTAAATAGTGGCAAGGTATTGAAGGTTTTATCAATATATTTTGAATAGAACCGGGGGCCATAGCTTTCCCTAATGTCATGTCTCATGAAAAATAGCATACAATGGGTAAACAAATTACTATTGGGCAATTGACAGAAAAGCGGATAGTTATGTGATATTCACGACAATGATCTTGTGTATATAAGCATCACGTCCGTACAAAAATAGGCGTACTCCTGTTTGCACCCATTACTATTACCCCAATCATCAGCCGCTATCCACCATGCATCTAGAGTATTAAGTAAAACAGAGTAATGCATGGAGGACAATGACATGATGTCGACAAAGTAATCTCAAGCAATATGAATAAACCCCATTGTTTTATCCTTAGTAGCAGCAACACAAAGACGCATCTTGTCCCCTTCTGTCACTCGGATATAGAAATTCGCCTGGTTGAACCTACCACAACGCACCTCTCTCACCGAAGAAATATCGATCTAGTTGTTCAAACTATTTCAGTAGATTGGAGAGAATTAAAAAGCTATCATAACTATGCACATAATAATCATATTAGTATTCAGAGGTGACTCAAATATTTATCATGAATAATCTGAACATAAACCCACAATTCATCGGATCCCAACAAACGCACCACACAAATGGAATTGCAATATATGGATCAAAGCGAAGATGCGATGATCATTGCATTGAAGATCAAAGAGAGAGAGAGATTGCCATCTAGGTACTGGCCATGGACCTGTAGGACCATGGTGAACTACTCACACATCATCGTGAGGTCAGCAAGGTTGATTAAGAGGCCCTCCGTGATTGATCCCCCTCCAGTAGGGTGCCGGAACGGAGCTCGAGATGGCGTCCTGTCGAAACAGAGACTTGTGGCGGCATAAAAAGTGTTTCATGACTCCCTCTGGTGTTTTTAGGGTAGATGAGAATTTATAAGGTAAAGAACGGAGTTAGGAGGGCCACGAGGGAGGCTCATGATATCACGACGCCTCCCAGGTCGTGCCCTGTTGGCTTCTGGGCCCCTCGCGAGGCCTCCAGCCTTCTTCTGATGCTCGTTAGTCTTCTTTTGGTCCAGAAAAAGCACCAAAAAGTTTCAGGGCAATTGTACTTTGTTTGGTATGGAAAACTTGAAAAGTGAAAAACACGCAGAAAACAACAACTGGCATTGGGCAGTGGGTCAATAGGTTAGTGCTCAAAAATAATATAAATTGGTAAATAAATACCCCAAAAGTAATCTAGAATGATAATATATCATCATGGAACAATAAAAAGTTATAGATACATTGGAGACGTATCATCTATGATTCAGGGTGAGAGGATATCCTACATATACACACTTAGGGGAGAAAGTTCCAAATGTTCTTGGAGATGCATCTATCCAAACAAATAGGGGAGAATTATCTATAATAAAATCTTATTTTCAATATATCTTCCATGTCTTGGTACTTTTGATGCTCTTTGCATCTTTACAATAGAATACTCTTATGTTATCTAACAATTGTTTTCTCAAGTGTGTCCCTACTGCTAAGATGCTCAAGAACTCCAAGGTAAGTATATGCATCATGTCGTGGTAATGATTCCGACAATAGAAAGGGGGTAGGATAAAGGAGCATGATCTATCGAGATGCAAATGGCTGACACGATGATTTTAGCGAGTTCGGGCCTCTCGCGGTGGAGATAACAACCCTACGTCTCGTGCTCCAGAGAGGCTTTGTTTTTCTGTCATGAACACGGAGTTACGTGGAGTATTAGAGAGAGAGAGCCAAGGCACTAGGGGAAGAATGAACCCGCAGGAGGAGGAGAAGTCAGCCCCTGAGCTATGTGGTGGGGGTGGCTTATATAGAGTGTGTCACCCCCTCACCTCCTATGTTACAATATGGAGCATTAGTGCCATGATGATAGCCCACTACGCAACCTCCACTATGAGTATGATGCTTTGAATGCCTTGTTGGTCTTCACATATCTGAGTGAGACATATGGCCGAGTGGTTTACCGTCGTCCGAGTGGATGAACATACTAGTCCGAATGACCAGTATGTATGTATTTATCCGGACCCACCTGATGTGTAGACCCCATGGTATTATGGTATTTCGACCCTTCATGGGCCTACCCGTGTTGTGTATCCCAAACAATAGCCCCTGAGACTCCGACTGATTGCTGGTAGTCGGTTGGAGTTTGTTGAGTCCGTTGAACTTCAATGTTGTTGCTGGACCTGACCAAGCAGAATGTTTCTTTTTTAGTATTTTTCTTCTGGTGGGGGCACGCTCGGGGCACCCACTAGGTGTAGTCCCCGAGCCTTTGTCGGACTAGATGAGTCGGGCAAAGGGTTTAAGTCTTACAATGCGGAACTGAACTAAACAGGTGAACTCTGATGCGCTTGGCGTAGTAAATTGTTGCAATCTAGAGCTGAATCAGTCAGACCAACCTTTGTGCGCTAGGCACGATAAATAGATATAATCTGGAGCTGAGTCAGTCGGGTAAATATTCGTGTGGTTGGAATGTTGAATGCTTATTGAGTGTGCCTTATATGATTTTTGGATCAAGGCTAAGTCCCCGAGTGTGGATGATGTCCTCACTCGGAGTAGTTTCTAACTTAGGCGAATCAGGTTTGCAGCTAAGCCCACGAGTGTGGATCCTGTCCTCACTCGGAGTAGTTTTTAACTTAGGCGATATGACTCGCAGCTAAGCCCCCGAGCATGGAGGATATCCTCACTCGGAGTAGTTTTTAACTTAGGCGATACGGAATCGCAGCTAAGCCCCCGAGTGTGGAGGATGTCCTCACTCAGAGTTGTTTTTGACTTAGGCGATACGGAATCGCAGCTAATCCCCCTAGTGTGGAGGATGTCCTCACTCAGAGAAGTTTTTAACTTAGGCGATATGGAATCGCAGCTAAGCTCCCGAGTGTGGAGGATGTCCTCACTCAGAGTAGTTTTTAACTTAGGCGATACAGAATCGCAGCTAAGCCCCCGAGCATGGAGGATGTCCTCACTCGGAGTAGTTTTTAACTTAGGCAATACAGAATCACAGCTAAGCCCCCTGAGTATGGAGGATATCCTCACTCGGAGTAGTTTTTGACTTAGGCGATATGGAATTGTAGCTAAGCCGGGTGATGTCGCGCGGGGCGGCCGAGTGATGAAGACGTGCCACATGGAGTGGCGATGCGCGGGACATCTGAGTGAGGTAGACTAGTCCGACTGAGTGGCAACGCGCAGGGCGTCCAAGTGATGTACGTCGAGGAGGCGTCTGACCCACTAACGGCACGTGGGGTGGTCGTGTCCACTACGTCATCAAAGGGGCTTCCAAACAAATGAAAACGCATGAATGATCATTGCGGCAACTGAGCCTGAGTAGCGACGAAGATGGCGCACATATGCCTCGAGTGATCGCGTAACCTATGTATGAAAAATAGCACAAGCCAGCATAAAAATTTATCAAAGTAATTTGATCTTTTATAAAATAGTTTGTGTAAATAACACCCATAAACACCCAGTGGGTGTGCCAGGTGCTTGTACTTATGCATGATCCGACTGTACTTATGCAAGTGAAGGATATGAATGAAGTCCTTTGACTACCGGACCCAAACGAAGCAGAAGTGAAGTGTTCCCACATAAAAATAAACAACCAAGCGCAGAGGTACACTCGGAGGCATGGGCTCCGAGTGAACGTCATGTGCGACTTCCCCGACAATCGGTGATGCGGAAACAACTATTTAATTGAATGCATCATATGAAGAATGACTTAGCTGTCTGATGCGCAGGAGTGGCCGAGTGAGAGTGTCCAACTGAGTAACGATGCATGGAGCGGTAGAGTGACGAAGGAGCGTCCAACCAAGTGACAGCGCGCGGAGCGGTCGAGTGACGAAGGAGCGTCCAGTAGAGTGACGGCACGCGGGGCGGCCGAGTGACGGTGGAGCATCCGACTGAGTGGCGATGCACGGAGCTGTCGAGTGATGACGATGAGCCTAGTAGATTGACGGCACTCGTGGCAGACGAGTGACTACGACGCGTCCAGTAGGGTGATGGCACTCGGGGCGGCCGAGTGACGAAGGAGCGTCCAGTCAAGTGATGGTGCGCGGAGCAACTGTGTGACGAAGGAGCGTCCAGTCGAGTAGTGATGCACGGAGCTGCCAAGTGACAAAGGAGAGTCCAGTTCAGTGATGGCGTGCGGAGCAATCGAGTGACGAAGGAGCGTGATGACCCACAAGTATAGGGGATCAATCGTAGTCCTTTCGATAAGTAAGAGTGTCGAACCCAACGAGGAGTAGAAGGATCTGACAAGTGGTTTTCAGCAAGGAAATATCTGCAAGCACTGAAATTGTCGGTAACAAGTGATTGTGTGGTGAGATGATTCGTAGCGAGCAACAAGTAACAAAAGTAGCAACGGTGCAGCAAAGTGGCCCAATCCCTTTTGTAGAAAGGGACAAGCCTGGACAAAGTCTTATAGGAGGAAAAATGCTCCCGAGGACACACGGGAATTTCTGTCATGCTAATTTCATAATGTTCATATGATTCGCGTTCGTTACTTTGATAGTTTGATATGTGGGTGGACCCGCGCTTGGATACTTCCCTTACTTGGACAAGCATCCCACTTATGATTAACCCCTCTCGCAAGCATCCGCAACTACGAAAGAAGAATTAAGACAAAATCTAACCATAGCATTAAACTAGTGGATCCAAATCAGCCCCTTACGAAGCAACACATATACTAGGGTTTAAGCTTCTTTCACTCTAGCAACCCATCATCTACTTACTACTTCCCAATGCCTTCCTCTAGGCCCAAATAATGGTGAAGTGTCATGTAGTCGACGTTCACATAACACCACTAGAGGAAAAACAACATACAACACATCAAAATACCGAACGAATACCAAATTCACATGACTATTATTAGCATGACTTATCCCATGTCCTCAGGAACAAAAGTAACTACTCACAAAGCATAATCATATTCATGATCAGAGAGGTAATGAGTAGCATCAAGGATCTGAACATAAACTCTTCCACCAAGTAATCCAACTAGCATCAAGTACAAAGAGTAATCAACACTACTAGCAACCTTACAAGTACCAATCGGAGTCGCGAGACGGAGATTTTTTTTTGACCGGCTACTGTAGGGAAAACACCCCACAGCCTTTTTTCTTTTATTCCCATATCCAAGAGTTATATGGACAAGTAGAGGTTACGATATACAATGGGGTTGGGGGGCTATGAATACAAACCTCAAGGAGTCAGAAAGGAAATCCATTTAAGGAGATCATCCCTGAAACTAGCCTTAATCCTATGAGCTAACACGGAAATGTCATGAATAAAGTTGGATCTCCATTTTATGAATCTCAGCTGCTCATGGTTGAAAACCTTGGCATTTCTGATAGTCCAGATGTTCCAACAGGCAGTGAACACTACCTCAGCAAAAAAGGGGTACTGGAAATCTCTCCTGGCAGCCAAAGCAGAGCTCCACATGGATTGACGCTGCCATGTGATCTGCAGGTAAGTCCATACCCTGGTGCTGAAAAGAGAGATGGAGATTGGTTACAACTGATGAACTAGGGTTTGGAGATGAGATGGTGCTGATGAAGATGTTGATGGTGATGAGTCCCCTCCGATGAGAGGAGTGTTGGTGATGACGATGGCAACGATTTTCCCCTCCGGGTGGGAAGTTTCCCCGGCAGGATCGTCCTGTCGGAGCCCTAGATTGGTTCTGCTCAAGTTCTGCCTCGTGGCGGCGGCGAAACCACGAAAAATCTCCTCCTTAATATTTTCCTGGACGAAACCCTCCATATAGCAAAAGAGGGGGCCAGTGGGCCAGTGGGCTGCCCACAAGCCCCCATGGCGTGGGTTGGGGGGTGGCCGCGCCGTGCAGGCTTGTGGGCACCCCCTGGTGCCCCTCTGGCACTTCTTTGGCCCAGTATTTTTGATAAATTGGGAAAAAAATCCCCGTTGATTTTCACGGTGTTTGGAGTTGGCAGAATAGGTATCTCAACTTTGCTCCACTTTCAGGCCAGAATTCCAGTTGTCGGTATTCTCCCTCTTCATTTAAACCTTGCAAAATAAGAGAGAAAAGGCATAAGAATTGTACCGTGGAGTGAAATAACAGCCAAAGAAGCCATAAATATCAACATGAAAACATGATGCAAAACGGACGTATCAACTCCCAGAAGCTTAGACCTCGCTTGTCCTCAAGCGAAAGCCGAGCTCAATAAATATGTCCACATGTTTAGGGAGAGAGGTGTCGACAAAACAAGGTACGAACATGCATCCATCATGATCAAGATCAGAACAGCAATACCAACATATAATCTCTCATGCTAAAGTGATAATTCCTTCACAAAGTAAAGCATGGATCAAGAACCTTACCGAGAAGTAACAACCGATAGCCTTTAGTCATTGAAGCAATTGCAATTTATCGCAACATCAGAAAGAGTCAAATAAGAGCTTGTAAAGCAAATCCACATACTCAATCATTCTTTCATTCTCTACAATTGCTACAACTCACGTGGTACTCAGGAGATCAAAGTTTCAGCTGGACACAGAGAAAGATAGGGGCTTAAAGTTTTGCCTCCCAACTGCTTACCTTTAGGTTAATGTCAACAAGAATAATTCATGAATGCCTACCTCCAAGTTGACATATGAATATAGATCTTTCCCAAGCATGTGACGGTAGCCAAGACAAAGGCAAAATAAGGAATTGGTGAAGATCACCATGACTCTTTCAGGGACAAAACGTAAAGGTACAAGATAGGCCCTTCGCAGAGGGAAGCAGAGGTTGTCATGCGCTTTTGAGGTTTGGATGCATGTCCTCTTAGTGCGGAGGAACGTCACTTTATATTGCCCCATGTGATAAAGAACTTCATTATGCATCATGTCGCTTTTATGTCTTCCTCATCACAGGTTCGTACAAAGCTTATTTTCCACACACTAATAGATCATACATATTAGAGAGCAATTTTTATTACTTGCGCCGATGACAACTTACTTGAGGGATCTTATTCAATCCATAGGTAGGTATGGTGGACACTCATGGCAAAACTGGTTTGAAGGTTTATGGATGCACAACTAGTATCTCTACTTAGTGCGGGAGGTTTGGCTAATATGATGTGGAAGCAATCGTCACATGCTAAGGGATCTCTAATCATATAACATTGTTCAGTGCCAAGCAAACACAATTCATTACGTTGTCTTCCTTGTCCAACATCTACTTCTAGGCATGCAATAGTTTGGTGACTGTTCACATGATGGGTAACGTAGCATAAATTCAAAATTTTCCTACGCATATTCAGATCTTCCTATGGCGAGACCAGCAACGAGAGAGGGGTAAGAGCATCTTCATACCTTTGAAGATCGCTAAGCGGAAGCGTTGCTAGAATGCGGTTGATGGAGTCGTACTCGCAGCGATTCCGATCTAGTGCCGAACTACGACACCTCCGCGTTCAACACACGTGCAGCCCGGTGACGTCTCCCGCACCTTGATCCAGCAAGGAGGAGGGAGAGGTTGGGGAAGAACTCCGGCAGCACGACGGCGTGGTGTCGATGGAGAAACGAGGTCTCCCGGCAGGGCTTCACCAAGCACCGGCAGAGAGGAGGAGGAAGAAGGGCAGGGCTGCGCCGAGGGAGAGGCAAAAGTCTGATCCCCATGGCCAAAAGTGCCCACTATATATAGGGGGAGGGAGAGGGGAGACCACCCCTAGGGTTCCCACCCTAGGTGGTGCGGCAGCCCCCCCAGATGGGAGGTGCGGCGGCCAGAGGGGGGAGGAGGGCTTGGCGCACCACCTGGTGGGCCTTAGGCCCACCTGGCTTAGGGTTTGCCCCCCTTTTTCTCTCCCCTGCGCATTGGGCTGAGTGGGGAGGCGCACCATCCCACCTAGGGGCTGGTTACCACCCCCACTTGGCTCACCTTACCTCCCGGGGTCGTTGCCTGCTGGGGTTATAGTCCTAGGGTAGGGTCATAGGCCTGCCTTGTAGGTCCTACCCAAGGACTTCCCCTCACAAAGGACAAGGCCCTTAGTCAGCTCCGACTGAATTAAGGAGTCCCCATCATCCAGTCGGTAACAGGTCCTTGATCATCCAGTCGGAGACTAGCATTCGGAGGATATCAAGCTAACCGACTGGATACCACTCGGTACATCGTAACCCCCCTGGAGGGAAACGGTCGTACGTTTCCAGGTGCATTTATTAGCATTTAGGGCGTACGTTACCTGTAACGTACGCATTCAATCGCCACTACTCCACCCCTGTACCAGAACCGTTGTGGAGGGTAGCGCACTCTATATAAGCCACCCTCCCCCGCTGGTAGAGGGGTTAGCAACTCATTGTATTCCATATTTCCACTCGACAACAAGCTCCCTGAGCACTGAGACGTAGGGCTATTACCTCCACCGCAGAGGGGCCTGAACTCATACAACCTCGCCATAGCTAAGGCTCTGCCCATCCTTTTCGTACCCTACACATCTACTGTCAGGCTTATACCCACGACAGTTGGCGCCCACCGTGGGGCAGGCGTCTAAGCGACTTCCGGCGAGTTTGCGACTACTTCCTTTCGTCATGTCGTCCGGTGGAGATTCGAGCATGGGTCACCAGAACTTCTTCGGCGCTCTCTCCTTCATCGTCGACGATTCAGCGTGGCTTCGGGATGCGCCCCTTGACGTTGGAGCGCTTCCCCGTCGTGGGGCTACGCACTTCCGTGCCGGCGCCCGCGGCATTCTTCTTATCCAACAGTCGGCTCCGTTGTCGACCTGCACCGCCGTCACGCGCCGCAGCAAGAGGTCTCGCCGTCCGCGACTTCAGCGTTGGGTGCAACATGCCCAGGCGTGCCAGAACGCGTCTTCACAAGTGGCGGTTCTAGAGTCTGTTGTGGTTGCCCCGCAGTCCCAGCACTCGGGCTCGGTTCAGACTGAGTTTCCTTCCGAATACGCGGGTCGCGGGCCTGCAGCAGAAGTACACATGGCCAACTCCCATGAAAATCCCCGTCAAGCTGGCCGGAACGAGCACGAGATCGGCGAAACGTCCGGCTCGCGTCGTCCGCCTCGCCGTTCTGCCAGTCGACACACTCGGCGGAGCAACGTGGAGTTGTTCCGCACACCCCTCCTCAACTTGGCTGCAGCTGCCAAGATAGCCGATTCCCTCCAGCCGACTGATTCAGACGCTGGTAGGGGAATCGAGCAGATCCGAGCCCTGTTGCACACGGCGCAGCAGCAGAATTCGGCAGTCTCCCAGTCGCATAACAGGATCCATAATAGTTCCGTTCATGCGAACACGCATCGGTCGGTTCACAGCCCTGGTTCCCATCAGCGACACAGAGGAGGCAGTCGTTCCATAAATCACGAAGATCGCCGCCGTTCACGCACCCCTCCGCGGGGTGGGCCCTACAGGCCCCGACATCATGATGATCGGCGTTCAGTCGGTGATATTTACGACCCAAGGCCTGACGCAAGAGGGCGTATCGCTTAGCGAAGGGTCGACAGGGGTCGAGCCCACCGCGAGGCTTATGATATGGACCGTCCGAGCGGAAGCAGGACCATCGTGTCTGGTCCCGAGTGTTTCAGTCGAGCCATCCGTTCGGCGGACATCCCGCCAAACTTCAGATTGGCAACGGGAATCAGCAAGTTTACAGGAGAGTCCAAGCCAGAAACGTGGCTGGATGACTACCGAGTGGCGGTCCATATCGGAGGAGGGGACGACCATGTCGCCATGAAGCACCTCCCTCTGATGCTCGACGGCTCGGCTCGAGCGTGGCTGAACCAGTTGGCCCCCTCAAGCATCTACAGCTGGGCAGATCTGGCCTGGGTGTTCATCAGGACCTTCGAAGGGACGTGCAAGCGCCCTGCTGGCCTCGTGGAGCTCCAGCACTGCGTCCAGAAGCAGAATGAGCCCCTGCAAGACTTCATCCAGCATTGGACAACTCTCTACCACACGGTGGAGAACGTCATCGAGCATCAAGCAGTCTGCACCTTCAAGGCAGGCGTGCGGTACATAGATCTGTATCTAAAATTCGGCCGAACAGGCGACATCTCCATGAGCAAGATGATGGAAATAGCGATGCGCTATGCTAACAGCGAAGAAGAAGACCGCATCCGAAGCGGCAAGCACAAAACAGTCGTTGATGGAGATGGAGGCAACACTCGGAAGCAGAAGCAGAAAGCCTCGACTGCTCCGCAAGCAGAAGTTGCAGCCGTAACCAATGCCAAGTTCAAGGGCAAAGGGAAAGCTCAGTTCACCCCCAAGAAGAAGAAGTTCAATAACCCGATCCTGGACCAGCCATGTCCGCTTCATACGAAGATGGATGAAGAGGGCAACCCCATATATGCGAAGCATACCACTCGACAGTGTCGCCTCCTGATCCAGGGGTTCAGCGAAGGGCAACCGAGTGAGAAGGACCGTGAACAGGATGAGGAGGATAAGGAGGATCCGTTCCCCCAAGTCATGCAACCCTGATGATTTTTGCTGACGTCGAGACCAAGAGTCGATTGAAGCTGGTGAACAGGGAGGTGAACATGGCCACCCCTGCCAGCCCCAAGTTCCTCAAATGGTCCCAGACTGCGATCACCTTTGACCAGTCGGATCATCCAGCACACGTGCCCACCCTAGGGAGGCAGGCTCTGGTCGTTGACCCGGTGGTGGAAGGAGTCCGACTGCGCAAAGTCCTCATGGACGGCGGCAGCGGCTTGAACATCATGTACGTCGACACTCTCAAGGGGATGGGCATTCCATGTCCAAACTCAGCGAGAGCAGCATGCAGTTCCATGGAGTCGTCCCTGGACGGAAGGCCAAGTCACTCGGCCAGATCGCGTTGGACGTCGTTTTCGGCTCCGACAAGAACTTCCGCAAGGAAAAGCTGACGTTCGAAGTGGTGGACTTTGAGAGTGCTTACCACGCAATTCTGGGCCGCCCGGCGTACGCACGTTTCATGGCCCGTCCATGTTACGTATACCTGAAGCTGAAGATGCCAGGTCCGAAAGGTGTGATCACCATCACGGGCAATCGACAGCGAGCCGAAGAGTGCCTGCAGCAGGGATCAAGAATCGCCGACCAGCAGATGGCCGTCCTCGAGCTCGTCGAGTACAAGAAAACAGTCGACCCCGCCGACCTGATGCGCTCAAAGAAGCCAGCTTCTAAATCCGCATTCCAGTCGGTGGGAGAGATGAAGAAGGTCAGCATTCACCCAACGGACGACACTGCTGTCCCGACGAACATCTCCACCACCCTCGATCCTAAATAGGAAGCCGAGCTCACCCAATTCCTCCGTGAGAACTGGGACATCTTCGCATGGAAACCCTCTGACATGCCAGGTGTACCCAGGTAGTTGGTTGAGCACCGACTGCATGTGGACCCCGTCGCTCGGCCCATCCGAGAGTGCTTGCGCTGGTCCGCCGCGCACAAGAGGAAAGCAATCGGGGAGGAGGTGGCCAAGCTGCTGGCAGCGAACTTCATTCGCGAGGTTCACCACTCCGAGTGGCTCGCCAATGTTGTCATGGTGCCCAAGGACAGGTCGCTCCGAATGTGCATCGACTTCAAGCATCTCAATAAGGTCTGCCCGAAAGACCATTTTCCGCTCCCCCGCATAGATCAAATCATCGATTCGACTGCGGGTTGCGAGCGTCTGTCTTTTCTTGATGCCTATTTGGGTTATCATCAGATCCGTCTGTATGGTCCCGATGAGTTAAAAACAGCCTTCATCACCCCATTCGGGTGCTTCTGCTACATCACTATGCCATTCGGTTTGAAGAATGCAGGAGCTACCTTTATGCGCATGATCCAAAAATGTCTCCTCGACCAGATCAGTCGGAATGTGGAGGCGTATATGGATGATATCGTAGTCAAGTCACGCAAAGGTTCCAACCTGCTGACTGACTTGGCACAAACATTCGCCAACCTTCGTAGGTACGATATCAAGCTCAACCCCGCCAAATGTTCATTCGGCATTCCCAGCAGAAAGTTACTCGGTTTCTTCGTTTCCGAACGAGGGATCGATGTCAACCACGAAAAGATCGGGACCATCGTCCGAAGGGAGAGCCCGGTCAAAATACACGATGTTCAACGGCTCACAGGTTGCCTAGCGGCTTTGAGCAGGTTCATCAGTCGACTCGGCGAGAAAGCACTTACTCTGTACCGACTCATGAAGAAATCAGATACTTTCGAGTGGACAGACGACGCCCAAGTCGCATTCGACGACCTCAAAGTCCTACTTTCCACCCAGCCGGTTCTTACTGCTCCGCTCAGTAAAGAGTCCCTTCTTCTGTACATTACGGCTACAAATCAAGTCGTCAGTACTGTTCTTACAGTCGAACGAAAAGAAGAAGGCAAAGCATACAAAGTTCAGCGGCCAGTGTACTACGTCTCCAAAGTCCTGACTCCTTCCAAGCAGAGGTATCCCCACTATCAAAAGCTCATCTACGGGATTTACTTGACTGCGAAGAAGGTGGCCCATTATTTCCAAGACCACTCGGTGTCTGTCGTTTCTGATGCTCCGTTGTCGGAAATTCTCCACAATCGAGACGCGTCAGGATGAGTGGCGAAGTGGGCGATGGAGATGTTGTACTACGATATCAAGTTCG
Organism: Hordeum vulgare subsp. vulgare; assembly: GCF_904849725.1. Classification (NCBI taxonomy): domain Eukaryota; kingdom Viridiplantae; phylum Streptophyta; class Magnoliopsida; order Poales; family Poaceae; genus Hordeum; species Hordeum vulgare. The sequence continues at coordinate 64,014,914 of NC_058523.1, forward strand.
AGGCCAAGAAAGCTATTAAGTCTTAAGCTCTGGCTGACTTCGTAGCAGAATGGGTAGAACAACAGCAACCGACCCACATCTACGCGGCCCATTGGACAATGTTCTTCGATGGGTCCAAGATGTTGAATGGCTCCGGCGCTGGCGTTGTGATCATATCGCCAAAGGGCGACAAGCTCAAGTACGTGCTACAGATACACTTCGATTCCTCCAACAACAAGGCAGAGTATGAAGCTCTCCTCTACGGGTTGCGTATGGCCATCTCACTCGGCGTCCGTCGCCTGATGGTCTACGGCGATTCGGATTTGGTGGTCAATCAAGTGATGAAAGAGTGGGACGTCAGGAACCCCACCATGACCACATACTGCAATGCAGTGAGGAAGCTTGAGAAGAAGTTTGAAGGTCTAGAACTTTACCATGTTCCGAGACTGAAGAACCAAGCAGCGGATGAGTTGGCAAAACTCGGATCCACTCGGAGACCAGTCCCGAGTGACGTCTTCCTCAAGCACCTCCACCTTCCCTCAGTCAAAGAAGATCCTTCTACAGAGGAACCAGTACAACCAAAGAGTTCAACAGATCCGACTGAAGTCGATGTACCTGCTATGGTTGATTTGATCATGGAGATTCTTGCTGTCATCCCCGATTGTACTGTGCCGATCATTGCATATATCCTGAGACAGGAACTACCAGAAGACGAAGTCCAGACCAGGCAGATAGTCCGCAGGTCGAAGTCATTCACTGTCATTGATGACCAATTGTACAGGGAGAGCGTTTCAGGCGTTCTCCAACGATGCATCTCCCCAGAGGAGGGGCAGCTGATCCTGGAAGATATTCACTCGGGGCCTGCGGTCATCACGCCTCTTCGAGAGCAATCGTCGCCAAGGCATTTAGGGCTGGTTTTTTCTGGCTACAGGCAAACGAGATGGCTAAAGATATGGTCAACCGATGTGAGGGCTACCAGTTCTACTCCAATAAGTCCCACAAGCCGACGTCTGCGTTGAAGACGATCCCTCTTGTGTGGCCGTTTGCAGTGTGGGGATTAGATACAGTCGGTCCACTCAAGACAGGCCAAGGTGGATACACACATATGTTGGTGGCAGTCGACAAGTTCACGAAATGGATCGAAGCCAAGCCCATCAAGAAGCTCGACGCCTCAACAGTCGTCAAGTTTGTCAGGGACATCATCTTCAGATTCGGTGTACCTCACAGCCTAATCACGGACAACGGGACAAACTTTGATTCGGACAGATTCAAAGGTTTCTGTACAAGCCAAGGTATCCGAGTGGACTTTGCTTCCGTGGCGCACCCGCAGTCCAATGGACAAGCAGAGCGGGCGAACGGACTTATTTTGCAAGGTTTGAAGCCCCAACTCCTGTGAGAGATAGAACATGCCGCTGGCGCTTGGGTCGCCAAGCTACCTTCAGTGCTTTGGGGTCTTCGCACAACCCCGAACAGATCTGCAGGGCGATCACCGTTCTTCCTCGTCTATGGAGCAGAAGCAGTCCTTCCGAGTGACTTACTTCACAACGCTCCACGAGTCGAACTCTTCTCCGAAGGTGAAGCAGAACAAGCAAGGCAAGATGGAGTGGACCTTCTAGAGGAGGAGCGCGAGATGGCACTGACTCGCTCAACCATTTATCAACAAGATCTGCGGTGTTTTCACGCGCGACATGTCAGGAGTCGTACGTTCCAAGCAGGCGACCTGGTGCTCCGAGTGGATCAGCAAAGACCTCACAAGTTGGCTCCTGCTTGGGAAGGACCCTTCATCATCTCAAAGGTGCTGAACAATGGAGCATACAGACTCTACAACGTCGACAGGGAGATAGACGAGCCGCGAGCATGGAACGGAGATCTCCTGAAGCGCTTCTACACGTGACCGTCGACTAAAGCAATGTAAAGAACAAGTATTGGTGAAATAACATAAAGCAGATTGAGTTTTTTGCAGGTTCGAAGTTCTTCCGCGGTCGCAGACTCCGGTCTCAAAAAAAACTTAGCTATGATCCAGAATCGCCTAAGTATGAACTTTCTCCGAGTGTGCACTTAACGTCACACTCGGGGACTTAGCTGCGATCCAGAATCGCCTAAGTATGAACTTTCTCCGAGTGTGCACTTAACGTCACACTCCGGGACTTAGCTGCGATCCAGAATCGCCTAAGTATGAACTTTCTCAGAGTGTGCACGTAACGTCACACTCGGGGACTTAGCTACGATCCAGAATCGCCTAAGTATGAACTTTCTCCGAGTGTGCACTTAACGTCACACTCGGGGACTTAGCTGCGATCCAGAATCGCCTAAGTATTAACTTTCTCCGAGTGTGCACTTAACATCACACTCGGGGACTTAGCTACGATCCAGAATCGCCTAAGTATGAACTTTCTCCGAGTGTGCAGTTAACGTCACACTCGGGGACTTAGCTGTGATCGAGAATCGCCTAAGTATGAACTTTCTCCGAGTGTGCACTTAACGTCACACTCGGGGACTTAGCTGAGATCCAGAATCGCCTAAGTTTTCACTTCCTCCGAGTGTGCACTTAACATCACACTCGGGGACTTAGCTGCCATCCAGAATCGCCTAAGTATGAACTTTCTCCGAGTGTGCACTTAACGTCACACTCGGGGACTTAGCTGCGATCCAGAATCGCCTAAGTTTTAACTTTCTCCGAGTGTGCACTTAACGTCACACTCGGGGACTTAGCTGCGATCCAGAATCGCCTAAGTATGAACTTTCTACGAGTGTGCACTTAACGTCACACTCGGGGACTTAGCTGCGATCCAGAATCGCCTAAGTATGAACTTTCTCCGAGTGTGCACTTCACGCCACACTCGGAGACTTAGTTGCGATCCAGAATCGTCTAACTATGAACTTTCTCCGAGTGTGCACTTAACGTCACACTCGGGGACTTAGCTGCGATCCAGAATCGCCTAAGTATGAACTTTCTCTGAGTGTGCACTTAACGTCACACTCGGGGACTTAGCTGCGATCCAGAATCGCCTAAGTATGAACTTTCTCCGAGTGTGCACTTAATGTCACACTCGAGGACTTAGCTGCGATCCAGAATCGCCTAAGTATTAACTTTCTCCGAGTGTGCACTTAACGTCACACTCGGGGACTTAGCTGCGATCCAGAATCGCCTAAGTATGAACTTTCTACGAGTGTGCACTTAACGTCACACTCGGGGACTTAGCTGCGATCCAGAATCGCCTAAGTATGAACTTTCTCCGAGTGTGCACTTAACGTCACACTCGGGGACTTAGCTGCGATCCAGAATCGCCTAAGTTTTCACTTCCTCCGAGTGTGCACGTCACGCCACACTCGGAGACTTAGTTGCGATCCAGAATCGTCTAACTATGAACTTCCTCCGAGTGTGCACTTAGCATAACACTCGGGAACTTAGCTGCGATCCAGAATCGCCTAAATATGAACTTTCTCCGAGTGCGCACTTAACGTCACACTCGGGGACTTAGCTGCGATCACGAACTGCCTAAGTTTTAACTTTCTTCGAGTGTGCACTTATCGCCCCACTCGGGGACTTCGTTGCGATCCAGAATCGCCTAAGTAATATCTTTCTCCGAGTGTGCACTAAACATGGCACTCGGAGACTTAGCTGCGATCCAGAATCGCCTAACTACATGAGTTACAGATCCAATCGGAAATTTCACAGACCCTCAATGAGGTTCATGCAGATGTCAAGACAACTGATATGTTCCGAATATTTGCCCCTGGCTTCACCAAGAAACGCCAAACAAAAACTCGAGTCAAAATTGCAACAGAAGAGCAAAGGATTCGATGTCAAGTTCAACCAGAGATAATGGCTCGGTGTGGATCAAGCTTACCCACACCGAAACGAGAATGTAACGGCCAACTGCAGTGGCCAAAGTTTCTTACAAAGCAACACTCGGCATACCGAGGATAATGTTTTCTTACGCGTCGTCTGGATCGGCGCCAGGACTGGAGGGCTCCACGAAGGTGTCCAGGTCAATTCCGTCAGCGATGCGGGTGGCACTTTCAAGGAAGGTTTCCATGAAGTCTTCGAATTGAAGTTTCTTCGTGTTGGCCACCTTCAACGTTTTCAGCTTCTCCTTGCGCACCTCCTTGCAATGAACTCGGACCAAGGACAGAGCAACATCTGCACCACAATGAGCCGCAGATTTCTTCCATGACTGCACTCGGCCGGGGACCTCCTCCAATCGACTAAGCAAGTTTTCCATCTCCTGCCGCGACTCATCCTCAGGCCAAAGCTCCTTATCGATACAGCCGACGACTTCCTTCAGTCGACCGATGAAAGGGCCAACTTTGCCCACGCGGATGTGCGCTCGGAGCAGATCTTGGTTGGCATCCTCGTCGAGTGGAACGTTCTCGAGAATCGACCGCTCCACATCAGCTGCTTCAGCTTCAGCGTCAAAGCAAAAATCTGCGACAACAGGACAAGCAAACAATAAGCGCCGAGTGTGACGCGCATAACACAAGCACTCAGAAAAAGCAAGACTTACCAGCCAAACACGTCATCATCTGCCGAGCCCAGACGCTGACATATTTCTCATGCGCTTTGCACCGTTTGTTCAGCACGTTCATTTGTCCCATCAGATTAGTCCTTTGTTTCCCCATCTTCTCAACTTCCTCAGTCAGCACTTTGTTCGCTTCATGGGCCTCCTCCAACGACTTCTCTCGCTCCGCCAGAACCACCTTCATACCATCCATTGCAAGTAGTGCCGCATCCCGCTCACCAGCAAACTGAATCTTCTCCGCCCTCAGAGTCTCATATGTTGTCCCCATTTCACAAGTTTTCTGCCAGCCAGCACCAAGAGACAATCAGATAATTCAGCAATAAAAGTCTAAGTTCTTCAGACCCCTGCCGACGCAAGCAGTCGACAGCGGTCTCGGGGACTACACCCAGTGGGTTCACTAAGAGTGACCTCACTGGCATGCAACTCAAGCAGGCCCGCCCTATTGAGATGCATGTTACCACCTACGCCTACGAGGCCAATACTACCCGACTTGAGTACAAATTACTCTCGGGGACTCTTACAGTAAGTGCACTCCAAGTGCCACAACAGACCTGACCAAAGCAAAGACAATATGTATAAAGACAACTGCCGGTGCAAACACTCGGCAGAAGTCTCGGGGACTACACCCACTGGGTTCACTCAGAGTGAACCCATTGCAAACATCATCCGTTATCCGAGAACACCCAGTGGGTTACAAGAGAAAAGTAAATACTTACTAGCCCACTTACTCGGATATCTTCCAGCAGCTCCAAACTCCGCTGGTACAAGGATGCGACGGAGTCGTAGGCCCTCTTGGCTTCTCCAGCCATCAGCTCCGCCTGCACCATGGCTCCCTTGGCCGCTCCCACCTGCTACCCCGGGAGACGCTGGATGTTGAACTCGACATTCGACGAGCCTGGCATCGTCGGAAGTTCCTGAGGCATCCCAAGGTCCGCTCCAGTCGGCTCTTCAACCACCAGCGCCGGTTCAGTCGGCGGCAGCGCTTTAGTCGGCAGCACGTCGGCGGCGAGAGCAGCAACAGGCGAAGCAGCCTCAAGAACAGGCTACGCAGCTTGTTCAGCTCTCCCCTGATCACCCTCGTCCACGCAAATCGCCCCTGATAGACCGAACGGCGCGAGATCTCAGGAAAAGAAAGAGGCAGAACCTATGATGGAATTCGAGACGCGATAGTATAAAACACTCGGATTCACTACAACGCACCTGGTTGGGACAAGACGACGTTGTCCGTGTCCATGGGGTCATCCTCCTGGCGCGCCGGAGAGGTGGCAGAAGTAGCGACTCTGTCGAGTGAAATCCATTCTACCAATAAACAGGAGTTCACTCGGATATCAGAAGAAATTAGAAGATCGATGCACTTACGTGGAGGTGACGGGGAGAGCAACCCTCATCCGTGCCAGAGCCTTCCGAGGCTTGGGCCCACTCGGTTTGGCCGCCTTGGAAGATTGACCCACGGACTCGACAGCAGCGTCCCTGGCCCTCTTGGTGCTCCGAGCACTCGGCACCGCGGGAGCAGCAGGCGGAGCACTCGAGGATGCCGGAGGAGCTGAGGGAACCACAGGTTCGTGTCGACGCTTGGTCCGGTGCTCTGGCAGCGGAGGCGGCGAGTCCTGCTCTTCGTCATCCTCCCCTTCTTCACCAGACTCCTCCTCCATCTCCCCACTATCGGAGACGTACTCGCCACTCTCCACGCTGCCCTCTTGGCTGCCTTCTTCCTCCGCCTCATCCGGGTTCCCGTTCGATACAGGAGAAAACCAGTTGGTCCACTTCTGCGTGAAATACAGTCGGCGACATCAAGCAACAAGCAGAGATTCAAGAAAGCGATAAAACTAAAACAGATACGTGCACTCGACACACGGTACTCACCTGATTCGGAGGAGGATTGTCCGCGCTGAAAGCCCTCACTCGCCGAGACCCTCTGGGGTTCTCGCACGCGCCTGTGATCTGGAGCACCCATGATGCCACCTTCTCCTCGGTCATGCTCAAGACGTTAGTCCGAGTGGAGTCCTCGGTCCCCGAGTAGTGCCACATGGCGTGGTCGCGAGCCTGCAGTGGTTGTATGCGCCGACCAAGGAAAATCTCCAGCAAATCCATGCCAGTGACTCCCCTCCTGACGACGTCTACGAGTGCATCGACCAAGGGCTGGATGTCGAGCTTCTCTGCCTTCGTGAGCGCGAGCTGCTTAGGTGGAGCGGGACGATCAAGGCTAAAAGGGGGCAACCCTGAAGAGGCGTTCGGACAGGCAACGTCTTGGCAGTAGAACCACGTCGACTACCAGTTCCTGACCGACTCGCTCAGCTGAAGAGCAGGATAACTACTCCGACTCTTTTTCTGGAAACCTAAGCCCCCGCAGAGCTGGAGAAGATGTGTCTTATCATCCGACTGGCTGAGTCATTTGATGGTTTCGGATCTAGCAGAAAATATGTGTTTGAACAACCCCCAATGGGGGGCAGCCGATGAAACACTCGCACATAACGATGAACGCAGAGAGATGGGCAATAGCATTCGGAGGAAAGTGGTGAAGCTGTGCCTTGAAGTGGTTCATGATGCCCTTAAAGAAAGGATGCGGGGGCAGGGAGAAACCTCGGTAGACATGGATGAGCAGCAAGACATGCTCCCCCTCCCGAGGTGCCGGCTCGACCTCGTTCTCAGCCGGCAGCCTCCAAGACTTATGGACGATCATCCCGTCCTCCACCAGCTGCAGCAGATCCCCCTCCGTCACCGTAGAGGGGAGGAAGTCGCCTTGAATCCACCCCGCCGGCAACGGCCGCTGCCGCCGCTGAGCAGGAGCCGTCGCCTTCCCCTTCTTCTTCCTCGCCTCCATCTTGCTGGTCTGACCCTTGGTCATGGCGGAAGTTGCGAATCCGCAGAGGGGAAGGAGGAGTGGAGAGGTTGGGTGCGCTGGAGGCGGCGAGGAGGACGAAGCAGAGGCAAGGTTAGGTGCGCTGGAGACGGCAAGGAGGACGAAGCAAAGGCAAATGATCCGGCGGGCGTAACGAAAAACCCTCGCCGCTGGGATTTAAATAAGGTTCCGACTAGGCCGCTGGCAGGTGGCCCCGAAACCTTATCCCCCGACCGACCGCAGCGATATCAGTGGAGAAGTTGAAGCCGCGAGAATCGAGGCGTCAGGCGCTACTCGAGCGCGCTGGCGTCATCCCCGCTGAGCGTGCGGAAACCGAAATTTGAGGATCCCAGAAAATCCGTTGCTGTCAGTTGACTGGTCGCGTCAAGAGATACCTTGGGAGCACTCGGTTTCCGACAGTTTGTTCCACAAAGATTTCCACTCGGATCGTTTGTCAGAGAAGATAAAATGGATCGAGGCAGACAACACCAAAGTCACATCCGTTCCAGTCGGATCCAAACTTCAAGCACCGCTTCATCGTTCCAACCCCAATCCATTCGGGGACTAATGATGGGGTTATAGTCCTAGGGTAGGGTCATAGACCTGCCCTGTAGGTCCTACCCAAGGACTACCCCTCACAAAGGACAAGGCCCTTAGTCAGCTCCGACTGAATTAAGGAGTCCCCATCATCCGGTCAGTAACAGGTCCTCCATCATCCAGACGGAGACTAGCATTCGGAGGATATCAAGCTAACCGATTGGATACCACTCGGTACATCGTAACCCCCCTGGAGGGAAACGGTCGTACGTTTCCAGGTGTATTTACTAGCATTTAGGGCGTATGTTACCTGTAACGTACGCATTCAATCGCCACTACTCCACCCCTGTACCGGAACCGTTGTGGAGGGCAGCGCACTCTATATAAGCCACCCTCCCCCGCTGGTAGAGGGGTTAGCAACTCATTGTATTCCATATTTCCACTCGACAACAAGCTCCCTGAGCACTGAGACGTAGGGCTATTACCTCCACCGCAGAGGGGCCTGAACTCATACAACCTCGCCGTAGCTAAGGCTCTGCCCATCCTTTTCGTACCCTACACATCTACTGTCAGGCTTATACCCACGACATTGCCCCCCTTCGGTGGTCCCCCGGGGCCACCTCCGGTGGTCCCGGTACGTTACCGGTGATGCCCGAAACACTTCCGGTCTCCGAAACCATCCGTCCTATATATCAATCTTTACCTCCGGACCATTCCGGAGCTCCTCGTGACGTCCGAGATCTCATCCGGGACTCCGAACAACTTTCGGTAACCTCCTATAACAATTCCCTATAACCCTAGCGTCATCGAACCTTAAGTGTGTAGACCCCACGGGTTCGGGAGACACGCAGACATGACCCAGACACCTCTCTGGCCAATAACCATCAGCGGGGTCTGGATACCCATGGTGGCTCCCACTTGCTCCACGATGATCTCATCGGATGAACCACGATGTCAAGGATTCAATCAATCCCGTATACGATTCCCTTTGTCTGTCGGTATAGAACTTGCACGAGATTCGATCGTCGGTATGCCTATACCTTGTTCAATCTCGTTACCGGTAAGTCTCTTTACTCGTTCCCGATCTTGATTCGTACCAACCCAACAGACACTTTCAGAGATACCCGTAGTGCACCTTTATAGTCACCCAGTTACGTTGTGACGTTTGATACACCCAAAGCACTCCTACGGTATCCGGGAGTTGCACAATCTCACGGTCGAAGGAAAAGATACTTGACATTAGAAAAGCTTTAGCATACGAACAATACGATCTAGTGCTACGCTTAGGATTGGGTCTTGTCCATCACATCATTCTCCTAATGATGTGATCCCGTTATCAATGACATCTAATGCCCATGATCAGGAAACCATGATCATCTATTGACTAACGAGCTAGCCAACTAGAGGCTTGCTAGGGACACATTGTGATCTATTTATTCACACATGTATTACTGTTTCCTGTTAATACAATTATAGCATGAACAATAGATGATTATCATGAACAAGGAAATATGATAAGAACCATTTTATTATTGCCTCTAGGAAATATTTCCAACAGTCTCCCACTTGCACTAGAGTCAATAATCTAGTTACATTGTGATGTATCGAACACCCATAGCATTATGGTGTTGATCATGTTTTGCTGATGGAAGAGGTTTAGTCAACGGGTCTGCAATATTCAGATCCGTGTGTACTTTACAAATATCTATCACTCCACTCTGGACATGGTCCTCGATGGAGTTGTAGCGGCGTTTGATGTGCTTCGTCTTCCGGTGAAACCTGGGCTCCTTGGCTATGGCAATGGCTCCAGTGTTATCACAGAAGAGTGTCATTGGACTCGACGCGCTTGGAACCACTCCAAGGTCGGTGATGAGCTCCTTCATCCAAATTCCTTCATGAGCCACTTCTGAAGCAGCTATGTACTCCGCTTCACATGTAGATGCTGCCACGACTTCTTGCTTGCTGCTGCACCAGCTCACTGCCCCACCATTCAACACATATATGTATCCGGTCTGTCACTTAGAGTCGTTCGGATCTGTGTAGAAGCTAGCGTCGACGTAACCCTTTACGACGAGCTCTTCGTCACCTCCATAAATGAGAAACATTTCCTTAGTCCTTTTCAGGTACTTAAGGATATTCTTGACCGCTGTCCAGTGTTCCATACCTGGATCACTTTGGTACCTCCCTACCAAACTTATGGCAAGGTTTATATCAGGTCTGGTACACAGCATGGCATACATTAGAGAGCCCACGGCTGAAGCGTAGGGGACAGAACTCATCTTCTCTCTATCTACTGCCGTGGTCGGCGACTGAGTCTTACTCAATCTCATACCTTGCAAAACTGGCAAGAACCCTTTCTTTGAGTTTTCCATATTGAACTTCTTCAATATCTTGTCAAGGTATGTACTTTGCGAAAGACCTATGAGGCGTCTTGATCTATCTGTATAGATCTTGATGCCTAATATGTATGCAGCTTCTCCAAGGTCCTTCATTGAAAAACTCTTGCTCAAATAGGCCTTTATGCTCTCCAACATCTCTATATTATTCCGCATCAATAATATGTCATCCACATACAGTATGAGGAAAGATACAGAGCTCCCGCTCACTTTCTTGTACAGACAGGCTTCTCCGTAAACCTGTATGAATCCAAACGCTTTAATCACCTCATTAAAGCGAATGTTCCAACTCCGAGATGCTTGCACCAGCCCATAGATGGAGCGCTGGAGCTTGCACACTTTGTTAGCACCCTTAGGGTCGACAAAACCTTCTGGTTGCATCATATACAACTCTTCCTTAAGGTTCCCGTTAAGGAACGCTGTTTTGACGTCCATTTGCCAAATTTCATAATCTTAAAAGGCGGCAATTGCTAACATGATTCGGACTGATTTCAGCTTCGCTACGGGAGAGAAAGTCTCTTCGTAGTCAACTCCTTGAATTTGTCGAAAACCCTTTGCGACAAGTCGAGCTTTGTAAACGGTTACATTACCGTTTGCATCAGTCTTCTTCTTGAAGATCCATTTAATTTCTATGGCTCGCCGGTCATCGGGCAAATCCACCAAAGTCCATACTTTATTCTCATACATGGATCCTATCTCGGATTTCATAGCCTCAAGCCATTTGTTGGAATCCGGGCCCGCCATCGCTTCTTCATAGTTCGAAGGTTCACTGTTGTCTAACAACATGATTTCCATCACAGGGTTGTCGTACCACTCTGGTGCGGAGCGTGCCCTTGTGGACCTTCGCGGTTCAGTAGTAACTTGATCCGAAGCTTCATGATCATCATCATTAACTTCCTCTTCATTCGGTGTAGGCGCCACAGGAACAACTTCCCGCGCTGCGCTACTATCCTGTTCGAGAGGGGGTGTAATTACCTCATCAAGTTCTACCTTCCGCCCACTTACTTCTTTCGAGAGAAACTCTTTCTCTAGAAAGGATCTGTTCTTGGCAAAAAAGGTTTTACCTTCGGATCTAAGATAGAAGGTATACCCAATAGTTTCCTTAGGGTATCCTATGAATACGCATTTCTCCGCTTTGGGTTCGAACTTTTCTGGTTGAAGTTTCTTCACATAAGCATCGCAGCCCCAAACTTTAAGAAACGACAACTTAGGTTTCTTGCCAAACCATAGTTCATACGGTGTCGTCTCAACGGACTTAGACGGTGCCCTATTTAAAGTGAATGCTGCAGTTTCTAATGCGTATCCCCAAAATGATAGCGGTAAGTCGGTAAGAGACATCATAGATCGTACCATATCTAATAAAGTGCGATTACGACGTTCAGACACTCCGTTGCGTTGCGTTGTGCCAGGCGGCGTCAGTTGTGAAACGATTCCACACTTCCTTAGGTGTGTGCCAAACTCGTGACTCAAATATTCTCCTCCACGATCAGATCGTAGACATTTAATTTTTCAGTCACGTTGATTCTCAACCTCACTCTGAAATTCCTTGAACTTTTCAAATGTCTCAGATTTGTGCTTCATCAAGTAGATATACCCATACCTACTCAAATCATCGGTGAGAGTGAGAACATAACGATAACCACCGCGAGCTTCAACGTTCATTGGACCACACACATCAGTATGTATTATTTCCAATAAGTCGGTTGCTCTCTCCATTATTCGTGAGAATGGAGTCTTAGTCATCTTGCCCATGAGGCACGGTTCGCATGTGTCAAATGATTCAAAGTCAAGAGACTCTAATAGTCCATCAGTATGGAGCTTCTTCATGCGCTTAACGCCGATATGACCAAGGCGGCAGTGCCACAAGTATGTGGGACTATCATTATCAACTTTACATCTTTTGGTACTCACACTATGAATATGTGTAACATCACGATCAAGATTCATCAAGAATAAACCATTCACCAGCGGAGCAAGACCATAAAACATATCACTCATATAAATAGAACAACCATTATTCTCTGACTTAAATGAGTAGCCGTTTCGCATTAAGCAAGACCCTGATACAATGTTCATGCTTAAAGCTGGCACTAAATAACAATTATTAAGGTTTAAAACTAATCCTGATGGTAGATGTAGAGGTAGCGTGCCGACGGCAATCACATCGACCTTTGAACCATTCCCGACGCGCATCGTCACCTCGTCCTTGGCCAGTCTCCGCTTATTCCGCAGTTCCTGCTGTGAGTTGCAAATGTGAGCAACAGCACTGGTATCAAATACCCAGGAGCTACTATGAGCGCTGGTAAGGTACACATCAATAACATGTATATCACATATACCTTTAACGTTGTCGGCCTTCTTGTCCGCTAAGTATTTGGGGCAGTTCCGCTTCCACTGACCTTTTCCCTTGCAATAGAAGCACTCAGTCTCAGGCTTGGGTCCATTCTTTTTCTTCTTCCCGGCATCTGGCTTACCGGGCGCGGCAACAGCTTTGCCGTCTTTCTTGGAGTTCTTCTTACCCTTGCCTTTCTTGAAACTAGTGGTCTTATTGACCATCAACACTTGATGCTCTTTCTTGATTTCTACTTCTGCAGACTTGAGCATCGAGTACAACTCGGGAATGGTCTTCTCCATCCCTTGCATGTTGTAGTTAAGCACAAAGCCTTTGTAGCTTGGTGGGAGAGACTGGAGGATTCTGTCAATTATAGCATCATCCGGAAGTTCGACTCCAAGTGAAGTCAGACGACCGTGTAACCCAGACATTTTGAGTATGTGCTCACTGACAGAACTGTTCTCCTCCATCTTACAGCTAAAGAACTTGTCGGAGACATCATATCTCTCGACACGGGCATGAGCTTGAAAAACTAGCTTCAGCTCCTGGAACATCTCATATGCGCCGTGTTGCTCAAAACGCCTTTGGAGCCCCATTTCTAAACTGTATAACATGCCACACCTAACCAGAGAGTAGTCATCACTCCGCGTTTGCCAGACGTTCAGAATGTCCTGGGCTGCTGCGGGAGCGGGAGGGTCACCTAGCAGCGCATCAAGGACATAAGCTTTTTTAGCTGCTTCAAGGATGAGCTTCGAGTTGCGAACCCAGTCCGCATAGTTGCTACCATCATCTTTCAGCTTGTTTTTCTCTAGGAATGCGTTGAAATTGAGGTTCACGTTGGCCATCTACAATATTTATAAAGACATCTTTTAGACTAAGTTCATGACAATTAAGTTCATTTAATCAAATTAAGTATGAACTCCGACTTAAATCGACATCTCTCTAGTCATCTAAGTGATACATGATCCATGTTGACTAACCCGTGTCCGATCATCACGTGAGACGGACTAGTCACCATGGTGAGCAACTCCATGCTGATCGTATTCAACCATATGACTCATGTTCGACCTTTCGGTCTCTTGTATTCGAGGTCATGTCTGTACATGCTAAGCTCGTCGAGTCAACCTAGGTGTTTCGCGTGTGTAAATCTAGCTTACATCCGTTGTATGCGAACGTTAGAATCTATCACACCCGATCATCACGTGGTGCTTCGAGACAACGAACCTTCGCAACGGTGCGCACTTAGGGGAATACGTTCTCGAAATTTTAAGAGGGATCATCTTATTATGCTACCGTCGTTCTAAGCAATAAGATGTAAAACATGATAAACATCACAATGCAATCATATAGTGACATGATATGGCCATCATCATCTTTGCTCTTTCGATCTCCATCTTCAGGCATCGCATGATCATCATCGTCACCAGCGTGACACCATGATCTCCATCATCATGATCTTCATCATCGTGTCTCCGTGAAGTCGTCACGCCAACTACTTCTATCACTACTACTATAGCTAACCGTTAGCAATGAAGTAAAAGTAGTAAGCACATGGCGTTGCATCTCATACAATAAATTAAGACAACTCCTACGGCTCCTGCCGGTTGTCATACTCATCGACATGCAAGTCGTGAAACCTATTACAATAACATGATCATCTCATACATCATACATGCAACATCACAACTTTGGCCATATCACATCACATGTCAAATCCTGCAAAAACAAGTTAGACGTCCTCTAATTGTTGTTGCAAGTTTTACGTGGCTGATTTGGGTTTCTAGCAAGAACGCCTTCTTACCTACGTGACAGCCACAACGATGATATGCCAAAGCTATTTAACCTTCATAAGGACCCTTTTCATCAAGTCCAATCCGACTAGAGTAGGAGAGACAAACACCCGCTAGCCACCTTTATGCACGGTGTGCATGTCTGTCGGTGGAACCAGTCTCACGTAAGCGTACGTGTAAAGTCGGTCTGGCCGCTTCAACTCACAATACCGCTGGAAAAGAATAAGACTAGTAGCGGCAAGCAAATTGACAAATCATCACCCACAACTTTTGTGTTCTACTCGTGCATAGAATCTACGCATAGAAAACCTGGCTCGGATGCCACTGTTGGGTAACAGGGCATAAATTCAAAATTTTCCTACGCATATTCAGATCTTCCTATGGAGAGACCAGCAACGAGAGAGGGGTAAGAGAATCTTCATACCTTTGGATATCGCTAAGCGGAAGCGTTGCTAGAATGCGGTTGATGGAGTCGTACTCGCAGCGATTCCGATCTAGTGCCGAACTACGGCACCTCCGCGTTCAACACACGTGCAACCCGGTGACGTCTCCCACACCTTGATCCACCAACGAGGAGGGAGAGGTTGGGGAAGAACTCTAGCAGCACGACGGCATGGTGTCGATGGAGAGACGAGGTCTCCCGGCAGGGCTTCGCCAAGCACCGGCAGAGAGGAGGAAGAAGGGCAGGGCTGCGCCGAGGGAGAGGCAAAAGTCTGATCCCCAATGGCCAAAAGTGCCCACTATATATAGGGGGAGGGGAGAGGGGAGACCACCCCTAGGTTTCCCACCCTAGGTGGTGCGGCAGCCCCCCCAGATGGGAGGTGCGGCGGCCAGAGGGGGGAGGAGGGGTTGGCGCACCACCTGGTGGGCCTTAGGCCCACCTGGCTTAGGGTTTGCCCCCCTTTTCTCTCCCCTACGCATTGGGCTGAGTGGGGAGGCGCACCAGCCCACCTAGGGGCTGGTTACCACCCCCACTTGGCCCACCTTACCTCCCGGGGTCGTTGGCCCCCTTCGGTGGTCCCCCGGGCCAACCTCCGGTGGTCCCGGTACGTTACCGGTGATGCCCGAAACACTTCCGGTCTCCGAAACCATCCGTCCTATATATCAATCTTTACCTCGGGACCATTCCGGAGCTCCTGTGACGTCCGGGATCTCATCCGGTACTCCGAACAACTTTTGGTAACCTCGTATAAAAATTCCCTATAACCCTAGAGTCATCGAACCTTAAGTGTGTAGACCCTACGGGTTCGGGAGACAAGCAGACATGACCAAGACACCTCTGTGGCCAATAACCATCAGCGGGGTCTGGATACCCATGGTGGCTCCCACTTGCTCCACGATGATCTCATCGGATGAACCACGATGTCAAGGATTCAATCAATCCCGTATACGATTCCCTTTGTCTGTCGGTATAGAACTTGCCCGAGATTCGATCGTCGGTATGCCTATACCTTGTTCAATCTCGTTACCGGTAAGTCTCTTTACTCGTTCCGTAGTACGTCATCGTGTGAGTAACTCCTTAGTCACATTGATCTCATGATGATGTTCTACCGAGTGGGCCCAGAGATACCTCTCCGTCACACGGAGTGACAAATCCCGATCTTGATTCGTACCAACCCAACAGACACTTTCAGTGATACCCGTAGTGCACCTTTATAGTCACCCAGTTACGTTGTGACGTTTGATACACCCAAAGCACTCCTACGGTATCCGGGAGTTGCACAATCTCATGGTCGAAGGAAAAGATACTTGACATTAGAAAAGCTTTAGCATACGAACAATACGATCTAGTCCTACGCTTAGGATTGGGTCTTGTCCATCACATCATTCTCCCAATGATGTGATCCCGTTATCAATGACATCTAATGCCCATGATCAGGAAACCATGATCATCTATTGACTAACGAGCTAGCCAACTAGAGGCTTGCTAGGGACACATTGTGATCTATTTATTCACACATGTATTACTGTTTCCTGTTAATACAATTATAGCATGAATAATAGACGATTATCATGAACAAGGAAATATGATAATAACCATTTTATTATTGCCTCTAGGGCATATTTCCAACATCACAATCATAGATGGTGTCAGAGATGATATATTTATATGTGAACCTCTCCTTCTTTATCACTTCCTATTAATTGCAACAATGACCAAGGTCTACGTTTGCCTACCCTCAACAAGTTTCAATCCTCATTCTTTTTATATGTTAAGCCATCACTTCCCATAAGATCATTACATGATCTTTCATGCTTTTGTTCTATTCTCACTCTTTTGATCATGGCAATAGGCAAAGCCCTTCAACTAAGACACTCTTTATTATATGGCTCACGAGCAAGAATACATCGGGGGTGACACAAAGCAAAACTCAAAACTAAAGCACTAAGACTTTTAAACTACTATAGAAAAAGAAAACTGAAAAGGAAAACTAAAAAGGAAAACTAAAACAAAGGTAAAGGCAAAAGATGTGATGGTGATACGATACCGGGGCAACTCCCCCAAGCCTGGCAAAAGCCAAGGGGATTGCCCATACCAATGTTCAGTTGTCTTCCTTTGGTGGTGATGGTGGTGGAGTTGTTGAAGAGGTCTTGAGTTGTTTAATTTCCACTTGAGCATTGATACGTCCATTTTGCATCATGCTTTCATGTTGATATTTATTGCTTTATGGACTGTTATTATACTTTGTGGTACCATACTTATGCCTTTTCTCTCTTATTTTTCCAGGTTTATTTGAAGAGGGAGAATACCGGCACCTGGAATTCTAGACTGGAAAAGGAGCAAGTCTGAGTCCTCTATTCTGCGCAACTCCAAATGCCCTGAAAATCTACGTGGAATTTTTTGGGAATATATCAAAAATACTGGGCGAAAGAAGTGTCAGAGGGGAGCTGCTAGGGGCCCACAAGCCTGGTTGCCGCGGCCTACCCCCTGGCCGCGGCAACAGGGCTTGTGGGCACCCTGGTGGCTCACTAGCCCCCCTCTTTTGCTATATGAAGGGTTTCGTCCGAAAAAAAATTAGGGTGCAGCTTTCTCGTGGATTCTCCGCCGCCACGAGGCGGAACTTGAGCAGAACCAATCTAGAGCTCCGGCAGGACGATCCTGCCGGGGAAACTTCCCTCCCGGAGGGGCAAATCGTCGCCATCGTCATCACCAACACTCCTCTCGTCGGAGGAGAGTCATATCCATCAACATCTTCATCAGCACCATCTCCTCTCCAAACCCTAGTTCATCTCTTGTGACCAATCTCCGTCTCGCGACTCCGATTGGTACTTGTAAGGTTGCTAGTTGTGTTGATTACTCTTTGTAGTTGATGCTAGTTGGATTACTTGGTGGAAGAGTTTATGTTCAGATAATTGATGCTACTCATTACACCTCTGCTCATGATTATGATTATGCTTTGTGAGTAGTTACTTTTGTTCCTGAGGACATTGGATAAGTCATGCTAATAATAGTCATGTGAATTTGGTATTCGTTCGGTATTTTGATATGTTGTATGTTTTTTTCCTCTAGTGGTGTTATGTGAACATCGACTACATAACACTTCACCATATTTGGGCCTAGAGGAAGGCATTGGGGAGTAGTAAGTAGATGATGGGTTGCTAGAGTGACAGAAGCTTAAACCCCAGTCTATGTGTTGCTTCGTAAGGGGCTGATTTGGATCCACTAGTTTAATGATATGGTTAGACGTTGTCCTAATTCTTCTTTCGTAGTTGTGGATGCTTGCGAGAGGGGTTAATCATAAGTGGGATGCTTGTCCAAGTAAGGGCAGTACCCAAGCGTCGGTCCACCCACATATCAAACTATCAAAGTAACGAACGCGAATCATATCAACATGATGAAACTAGCATGACAGAAATTCCCGTGTGTCCTCGGGAGCGTTTTTCCTCTTATAAGACTTTGTTCAGGCTTGTCCCTTGCAACAAAAGGGATTGGGCCACTTTGCTGCACCGTTGCTACTACTTGTTACTTGGTAATTTTCGCTTGCTACATTTCACCTCGCTACACCATCACTTGTTACCGCTACTTTCAGTGCTTGTAGTTATTACCTTGCTGAAAACCGTTTACCAGAGCCTTCTTCTCCTCGTTGGGTTCGACACTCTTACTTCTCGAAAGGACTACGATTGATCCCCTATACTTGTGGGTCATCAAGACTCTTTTCTGGCGCCGTTGCCGGGGAGGGAAGCGCCTTTGGTAAGTGGAATTTGGTAAGGAAACATTTATATACTGTGCTGAAATTTATTGTCACTTATCACTATGGAAACTGTTCCTTTGAGGATTTTGTTAGGGGTATCTTCACCACGAACAGAAGCACGAGGAGTTGCTCCTCAACCTGAGGTACCTACTGAAAATATCTTTTATGAAATTCCTTCGGGTATGCTTGAGAAACTGCTGGCTAATCCTTTTACAGGAGATGGATCTTCACATCCAGACTTGCATCTAATCTATGTAGATGAAGTTTGTGGTTTATTTAAGCTTGCAGGTTTGCCCGAGGATGAGGTAAATAAGAAAGTATTTCCTTTATCTTTCAAGGATAAGGCGTTGACATGGTATATGCTATGTGATGATACTGGATCATGGGACTATAATCGGTTGAAATTGGAATTTCATCAAAAGTTTTATCCTATGCATTTAGTACATCGTGATCGGAATTATATTTATAACTTTTGGCCTCGTGACAGGGAAAGCATAGCTCAAGCTTGGGGGAGTCTTAAATCAATGCTATATTCATGCCCCAATCATGAGCTCTCGAGAGAAATTATCACTCAAAACTTTTATGCTCGGCTTTCTCATGAAGATCGTACCATGCTTGACACTTCTTGTACCGGTTCTTTTATGAAGAAGGATATTGACCACAAGTGGAATTTACTGGAAAGAATCAAACGTAACTTTGAATATTGGGAGCTTGAAGAAGGTAAGGAGTCAGATATGAATTTCTAGTTTGATTGCGTTAAATCTTTTGTTGAAACAAACACTTCTAGAGATTTTAGCGCTAAGTATGGACTTGACTCTGAGATAGTAGCTTCTCTATGTGAATCTTTTGTTGCTCATGTTGATCTTCCCAAAGAGAAGTGGTTTAAGTATCATCCACCTGTAGAAGTCAACATAGTTAAACCCAATCTAGTTGAAGAGAAAGTCATTGCCTTTAGTGATCCTATTGTTCCTTGTGCCTACGCTGAGAAACCACCTTACCCTGCTAGGAAAAAGGATTATTCTAAAGCTCCAATTGTGATACGTAGGGGTTACATTAGACCACTTGCACCCCTGACGAGATTAGAATTGAACCTAGTGTTCCTATTATCAAAGATCTCTTAGACGAAGACATGGACTGGCATGTTATCAAATTCTGTGAGGACTCCGCTAAAATTGCTAAACCTTACGTGAAAGACAAATATGGACCTGTAGTTGGCCTGCCCGTTGTTTCTGTCAAGATAGGAGATCACTGTTATCATGGTTTATGTGATATGGGTGCTAGTGTTAGTGTAATAACCCGGTCCCTATATGATGAAATCAAAGATGAGATTGCACCTGCTGAGTTAGAACCCATTGATGTCACTGTTACGCTAGCTAATAGAGACACTATCTGCCCTCTGGGAATTGTGAGAGACGTAGAAGTCCAGTGTGGTAAGACGAAGTATCCTACTAATTTCCTCGTCCTTGCTACTGCACAAGATAGCTTTTGTCCCATCATATTTGGTAGACCCTTTCTCAACAGAGTCAATGCTCACATTAATTGCATTAAACAGATTGTCACTGTTAGTTTCGAGGATGTGTCTCATGAATTTAACTTCTCCAAGTTTGGAAGACAACCCCATGAAAAAGAGTCGTCTGGTAGGGATGAAATCATTGCTCTTGCCTCTATTGCCATACCTCCTACTGATACTTTAGAGCAATATCTGCTTGAGCATGAAAATGATATGCATATGGATGAAAGAGATGAGATAGATAAAATTGTTTTAGAACAATATCCTATTCTCAAGAATAATCTGCCTGTTGAACTGCTTGGGGATCCTCCCCCACCAAAGGGTGATCCTGTGTTCGAGCTAAAATAGTTACGAGATACTCTTAAGTATGCTTATCTTGATGAGAAGGAGATATATCCTGTTATTATTAGTGCTCACCTCTCGAATCACGAAGAGAAGAAGTTATTCAAAACTTTGAGGAAGCACTGTGCTGCTATTGGATATACTCTTGATGATCTTAAGGGTATTAGTCCCACTCTATGTCAGCACAAGATTAAAACCGATCTTGATTCTAAGCCAGTTGCTGATCATCAACGGAGATTAAATCCGAGGATGAAAGAGGTCGTGAGAAAAGAAATATTAAAGCTTCTAGAAGCAGGAATCATTTATCATGTTGCTCATAGTGATTGGGTAAGTCCAGTACATTGCGTACCTAAGAAGGGAGGTATCACCGTCGTTCCTAATGATAAGAATGAACTAATCCCACAGAGGATTATTACTGGCTATAGGATGGTGATAGACTTCCGGAAACTGAACAAGGAAACCAGGAAAGACCATTACCCTTTGTCGTTTATCGACCAAATGCTAGAAAGGCTATCTAAACACACACACTTCTGCTTTCTAGACGGTTATTCAGGTTTCTCGCAAATACCTGTTGCATAATCTGATCAGGAGAAAACCACTTTCACCTGCCCCTTCAGTACCTTTGCTTATAGACGTATGCCTTTTGGCTTATGCAATGCACCTGCCACCTTTCAAAGATGTATGATGGCTATATTCTCTGACTTCTATGAAAAGATTGTTGAGGTTTTCATGGATGATTTCTCCGTTTACGGTTCTTCCTTTGATGATTGCCTCAGCAACCTTGATCGAGTCTTACAGAGATGCAAAGATACCAACCTCGTCTTGAACTGGGAAAAGTGCCACTTCATGGTTAATGAAGGCATCGTCTTAGGACACAAAATCTCTAAGAAAGGCATTGAAGTTGATAAGGCTAAGGTAGATGCAATTGAGAAAATGCCTTGCCCCAAGATATCAGAGGTATACGAAGTTTCCTAGGTCATGTTGGTTTCTATAGAAGGTTCATTAAAGACTTCTCTAAGATTTCTAGGCCTCTTACCAACCTCTTGCAGAAGGATGTTCCTTTTGTTTTCAATGAGGATTGTGAGGAAGCTTTTGAAATACTTAAGAAGGCCTTGATAACCGCACCTATTGTTCAACCACCTAATTGGAACTTGCCCTTTGAAATCATGTGCGATGCTAGTGATTATGTTGTTGGTGTTGTTCTAGGACAAAGAATTGACAAGAAGTTTAATGTCATTCACTACGCTAGTAAAACTCTAGACATTGCCCAAAGAAACTATGCCACTACGGAGAAGGAGTTTTTAGCAGTCGTGTTTGCATGTGAAAAGTTCAGATCTTATATAGTTGACTCCAAAGTCACTATTCACTCTGATCATGCTGCTATTAAGTACCTTATGGAGAAGAAGGACGCTAAGCCTAGGCTAATCAGATGGGTTCTCCTGCTACAGGAATTTGATTTGCACGTTGTTGACCGAAAGGGTGCTCATAACCGTGTTGAAGATAACTTTTCTAGAGAATGTCCTTGATGACCCACGACCTATTGATGATAGCTTTCCTGATGAGCAATTGAATGTCATCCGCACTTCACATAGTGCACCGTGGTATGCTGATTACGCAAACTATATCGTAGCCAAATACATAACACCCAGTTTCACCTACCAACAAAAGAAGAAATTCTTCTTTGATTTGAGACACTACTTTTGGGATGATCCTCACCTTTATAAGGAAGGAGTAGATGGTGTTATTAGACGTTGTGTGCCCGAACATGAACAGGGACAGATCCTGCAGAAGTGTCATTCTGAAGCCTACGGAGGACACCATGCTGGAGACAGAACTGCTCATAAGGTATTGCAATCATGTTTCTATTGGCCCACTCTCTTCAAGGATGCCCGTAAGTTTGTCTTGTCTTGTGACGAATGCCAAAGAATAGGGAACATCAGTAAGCGTCAGGAAATGCCTATGAACTATTCACTTGTCATTGAACCATTTGATGTCTAGGGCTTTGATTATATGGGACCTTTCCCGAGTTCCAATGGGTATACTCACATCGTAGTTGCTATGGATTATGTCACTAAGTGGGTGATACGTCTCCATCGTATCTACTTTTCCAAACTCTTTTGCCCTTGTTTTGGACTCTAATTTGCATGATTTGAATGGAACTAACCTATACTAACGCTGTTTTCAGTAGAATTGCCTTGGTGTTGTTTTTGTGCAGAAATCAAAGTTCTCAGAACATCCTGAAAATTTACGGAGAATATTTCTGGAAAATATGAAAAATACCTGCGCAAAGATCCACCGGAGGGGATGGGCCAGTGGGCCACAAGCCGTGTAGCCGCCACCCCCCCCTGGTGGCGGCTAGCAAGCTTGTGGGGCCCACGTGGCTCTGCCGCCCCCAATCTCAACTCTATAAATTCACTTTCGTCCCAGAAAAAAATAAAAAGAGAAGACTTCGTCGCGTTTACGATACGGAGGCGCCGCAACATCCTGTTCTTCATCTAGAGGGCAGATCTGGAGTCCGTTTTGGGCTCCGGAGAGGGGAAATCGTCGCCATCGTCATCATCAACCTTCTTCCCTCTCCAATTCCATGAAGCTCTTCATCGTTCGTGAGTAATCTATTTGTAGGCTCGCTGGGCGGTGATGAGTAGGATGAGATCTATCATGTAATCGAGTTAGTTTTGACGGGGATTGATCCCTAATATCCACTATGTTCTGAGATTGATGTTGCTACTACTTTGCCATGCTTAATGCTTGTCACTAGGGCTCGAGTGCCATGATTTCAAATCTGAAATTATTATGTTGTCCCCAATATATGTGTGTTTTAGATCCAGTCTTGCAAGTTGTAGTTACCTACTATGTGTTATGATCCGGCAATCCCGGAGTGACAATAAACGGAACCAGTCCCGGTGATGACCATAGTTTGAGGAGTTCATGTGTTCACCAAGTGCTAATGCGTTGGTCTGATTCTTTATTAAAAGGAGAACCTTAATATCCCGTAGTTTCCTTTTGGACCCCGCTGTCACGGGAGGGATGGACAAAAGATGTCATGCAAGTTCTTTTCCCTAAGCACGTATGACGACAATCGGAATGCATGCCTACATCACACTGACGAACGGGAGCTAGCCATATATCTCTCCGTGTTATATCTGTTGCATGATGAATATCATCCAAACAAATCACAGACCCATTGCCTATGAGTTTGTCCCACTGCTGTTGTTACCTGTCTTGCTCTGCTGCTGTTACTTGTCTTGCTCTGCTGTTGTTACTTGTCTTGCTCTGCTGCTACTGTTGTTACTACTGTCCCTTGCTACTATTGTTACTTGCTACTGTTGTCACTACTACTGTTCCTTGCCACTGCTATTACTCGTTACACTGCTGCTACCTGCTACAATTCTGGTTCGCTCGTCGTTGACAGGAACAGACAATTTCCGTCAACGGGCAAATTCTGGCGCCATTGATACGACCGTTAGAAATAGTCTGCCATATCAATAGATCGTTTCTGACACCATTGTTATCATACTACTTTGTTGCTGATACTTTGCTTGCAGATACTAATCTTTCAGGTGCGGTTGAATCTGATAAATTCAGCTGCTAATACTCGAGAGTATCCTCTCACCTCCTGTCTGGCAAATCAAAAAATTTGGGTCGAATACTCTACCCTCGAAAACTGCCGCGAACCCACGCGCTGGTGGGCATCAACAACATTCTTCTAGTTTCGTTGCCGGGGAGTGCTAGCAGCATTCTTCTGGTGCCGTTGCAGGGGAAGGTCTGTTGTCACAGAAGCAGCATTTTTATGGCATCGTTGCCGGGGAGGTATTCCTATATTCTCTGAGTTACTTCGGATTTATATCTGCTGATCACTATGAAGAATCTGAAGGATCCAAAAGCAAAAGTCTTGCCCTCAACATCGAGGGGAGGTAAGGAACTGCCATCTAGCTTTGCACTTGATTCTCCTTCAATTATGAGTAAGTTTGCGACATCACCTCCTGCTAGAAATCTTGATATGTCGGATGTGCTTGATGATGCTTATGATGCTACTGCTAGAGATGCTATGCTTGATACTATGCCTGATACTGCTAGAAATGCTATGTCTGATGATGCTAGAGATGCTATGCCTTATACTGCTTTGTCTGATACTGCTAGAGATGTTATGCCTGATACTCCTAGAGATACTATGCCTGATACTGCTAGAGATGCTATGCCTGATGATGCTAGAGATGCTATGCCTGATACTGCTAGAGATCCTATGCTTGATACTGCTAGAGATGCTATTTTGCCTGATGATGCTATGCCTGATACTGCTAGAGATGCTACTTTGCCTGATGTTCCACTAGGGGTGTTCTTGATGCTCATATTGCTAGAGTTACTACTAATGCTCGTGATGCTTCTGAAACTGCCGATACTATTGAGATAGAACCTGCTTTTGCTCCTGCTAGATCTAGCTCTCCTAGATATGAATTGCCTGATATACCTGAGGGTTATGTTATGTAGGGAGAGATAGCTGAGGATTTTCTTGCGTGTAAGGATGCCTATGACGCTGAGAAATTACTTCTCAAGTGGAAAGAAAAATCTCTGAAAGCTAGGATGAAATACGACCCGAAGTTTGCTACTTCACCTATCTTTATCACCGATAAGGATTATGAATTCTCTGTTGATCCTAAGATAATCTCTCTAGTCGAATATGATCCTTACCACGGTTATGAGTCTGAGACGGTCGTAGCCCATATTACCAAACTACACGATATAGCCACCCTTTTCACTAGTGAGGAGAAAATCCGCCACTACTACATCCTTAAGTTGTTTCCTTTCTCTCTAAAGGATGACGCTAGAGCCTGGTTCACCTCTCTTGCTCCTGGATGTGTGAGTAGTCCCCAGGATATGGTCTATTACTTCGGTGAGAAATATTTCCCTGCCCATAAGAAGCAAGCTGCCTTGCAGGAAATATAAAACTTTGCTCAACTCCAAGGAGAGAGTCTCCCACAAGCTTGGGGGAGGCCCGTCCAGCTACAGAATGCTTTGCCTGATCACCCTCTTAAGAAGAATGATATACTTGATATCTTCTATAACGGACTTACCGATGCCTCTAGAGACCATCTAGATAGTTGTGTCGGTTGTGTTTTTAGGGAACGAACTGTAGAACAAGTTGAGACCCTACTGAATAACATCTTGATCAACGATAAAGCTTGGACTATTCCCGAACCACCTCCTAAGCCAACTCCGAAGAAAATAGGTATTATATTCCTCAGTCCCGAAGATATGCAAGAAGCCAAGAAATCTATGCAAGAGCAAGGCATTAGATCTGAAGATGTCAAAAATCTACCACCTATCGAAGAGATCCATGGTCTCGATAACCCGATACAAGTAGTAAAAGTGAATTCTCTATGTAGGTTTGATGAGAGTGATATTCCTTTTGACAAACCTGCTAGCCTATGCTTTGATGAATTTTACAACTTTGTTGCCAAACAACAGAGTTTCAATGATTATGTTAGCAGACATTTGAAACAAAGTACTCGTATGCTTAGCCATTTAAGTGCTTGTGTAGACAGAAATTTCAATGATCTGAAGCTTCTGAGTAAGCATGCCTCTATGATTACTACTCAGGTAGAACAAGTACTTAAAGCTCGAAATGACTTGCTCAATGAATTAAATGACAACTCTGTCAGAGTCATTAATAGAGGAGGCAAAATGACTCAGGAACCTTTGTATCCTGAAGGCCATCCTAAGAGAATTGATCAAGATTACCAAGGAATTAATGCTGATACACCCAGTCATCCTAAGGAGAAGAACAAGGATGATAGAAAGCTACATGCCAGTTCACCAAATACTGTCACACCTGAAGAACCTAATGATATTTGTGCGTCTGATGCGGAAACACAATCTGGTGATGAACATGAACCTGGTGACAGTATGGACAGTGATGTTCATAACAATGCTCAACCTAGCAATGATGAGGATGTGGAGATTGAACCTACAGTTAATTCTGATAACCCACAACCTAAGAGATACGATAAGAATGACTTCACTGCTAGGAAGCATGGTAAAGAAAGGGAGAAAATGGGTTCAGAGATCTATGCCCTTTCCTCCTAAGCCATCCAAGAAAAAGGATGATGATGATTTTGAGCGCTTCGTTGAGATGATAAGACCCGTCTTTCTGCAGATGCGGTTAACTGATATGCTCAAAATGTCTCTGTATGCCAAGTACATGAAAGATATCGTGACCAATAAACGAAAGATACCAGATCTTGAGATCTCCACCATGCTTGCCAATTACACTTTCAAAGGTGGAACTCCTAAGAAACTTGGTGATCCCGGAGTGCCCACTATACCTTGCTCCATTAAAGGAAACTATGTAAGAACTGCCTTATGTGACCTTGGAGCCGGCATTAGTGTTATGCCGCTCGCTCTTTATCGTAGACTTGAATTGGATAAGTTGACACCCACTAAAATTTCTCTGCAAATGGCCGACAAATCAACTCTTTCCCTATCGGCATTTGCGAGGATGTGCCTGTTGTGGTTGCTAACACCACTATCTTAACAGACTTTGTTATCTTGGATATTCCCGAGGACGATGCCATGGCTGTCATCCTCGGAAGACCCTTTTTAAACACGGCAGGGGCTGTTATAGATTGCAACAAAGGCAATGTCACTTTCCAAGTCAACGGTAATGAGCACACAGTGCACTTTCCGAAGAAACGATATCAAGTACATTGCATCAATGCTATCGAAAAGACTTCATCGATTCTTATGGGGAGCTTTGAATGCCCTATTCCTCGTGTGAAGATGAAGTATGATTTGCTTGTTGGGGAGATACATATCCCCATTGAGGTGACTTAGTGGCTATTCGAAAATTCTCCATTCTCTCTTGCGATTCGAGAAGGTTTTGTCATGAGGACATGATCAACCCCATTGATGGATTTCTTTCGATGACCATGAAATGGATGAATCAAAGAGTCACATACCTTTGTTTTGAGCTTTCATTTTCTGTTGCTTAGAAGAAAAATGATAGATTTAGTTTAGTTTTTCCTGTTTTCTGTTTTAGCGTCCCGGAGAAAAATACCCCGAAAATAAAAGTTCTCCGATGGTCCTGAAAATTTAGTATGATTTTTCTGGAATATTTGAAAAATACTGGGCCTCAGAGCTAGCCTGGGGGCCTGACCAGTGGGCCACAAGCCCTGCAGCCCCGTGTTCTTGCTCATTTGGCTGTGATTTTCGATCTCCTTGCTCAAAGCACCATTCTCCGAACCGTTTTGGGGAAATTACTCCTTGGTAAGTGACTCCTCCATTGGTCCAATTAGTTTTTGCTCTAGTCCTTTATCCTTCGCGTATTCTTGCTACCTTGGTGACCCTGTTCTTGAGCTAGAAATGTTTATTTAGCTGGTCCCAAGTAGTTTTACCGCGTGATACGGTCTCTAGGCACTAGTAGGAGTAGTTTCTACAAGGTGTGGTTGGTCTTCATTCACTTTTCTCTTGAACTTCAAAAATTTCAGCAAAAGGAAATTATGTTCAGGAGGAAGTTTCATGGTGGTTCCTCAAGTAAGAAGGGTCCCCATCTTTCTTTTCGGGAACCCGAACCTTATCAACTAAGGGACACACCAGTACCACCATGTGAATGGCCCTCCGATCAGTTCTTGATCGAAGCAGGTTTCAAGGCTGAGTTTGATACACTTGTCCGCAATGCCGAGTTAGAAGAATTCCTCTCAGGTAAATGTGAATAGTATGCTATGCTCACTGCCTCTTTCAATATGGGAGCTATAATCGCAAGGAGGCTGAACAATAATGCCATTGAGGGGGATTTCTTTGGTGGAATTTATGCTACACGCTTAGCAAATTTTCTTGAAGTATCCATCCGTTCAGAAGACCCTCCTCTCCGTACAGCCTACCTTGATCGTGTCGCTCTAACACGCTATCAGTTCTTTGAGAGGGTTCATGGATCCCTCCTATACGGCTTGATATTTAACCGGCAGCGTGTTTTCCATATTACCCTTCCTGCTCCTGCTTTCTTTGACTTTCAGGTAAAACAAAGATACTACATAACCATAGGAGAGGGAGAGGACTATGGGAAGGAGGCGACGGCTGCTCGACTTCATGAGGCAGCTATTCAGGCAGTGGCTGCAGCACTCCCGTATAACACGCATTATGATTTTGGGTTTTGCTAGGACCATCCATGGGAGTAGACAAAGCTAGGCCAAAAGCCTAAGCTTGGGGGAGTACGTGTTCTCACCAACCTTACATTCATGCTTATGCTTTCACTTTGTTAGCCGGTGTTCACACTTTGCCACTGTTGTCGGTGAATACTCACAACATATGCCATGGGTAGGCTAAAGTTGGTGAGAACCAAAGGGACACAGGTGGGCGCTGGGAACAAGGTTGGTACACGCATGGGACGCACGATGTACGCAGGTTCAGGGCTCTCCGTAGAGATAATACCCCTAATCCTGCTGGTGTGTTTGATGTATGGGAACAGAGTACAATGTCGCTCCTGGAGCTGTGTTGGGAGGAGGAAGAGGGGAGTAGCCGGCTCGTCTCTACCTCTCTCTATGTAGTTGGTGAGTGTGTAGTGTAGAATGACTCGTGAGTGATCGGGCCCTCTGCATGGGGGGCGACCGGGGGGTTTTATAGACGAACCCGCCGGCCTACAATATGGATAAACGGTACATGCGTGGGACCCGGTTGGCTGCTTCGCCGGCTGGCCAGGGGTCCACAAGGGTCTTGTCTTGTCGATGAGGGGCCCGCCGGATGCATGGTCTCGATTGCCTGTGGGACCCGCCGGCTGACCAATGGGGCTCCCGCGTAAGGTTGACGCTGAGCATGCGGTGTATGTCTAGCGTCGCCCCGCGAGATTCTTCATGGGCAGGCAGTACGACTGCCTCCACTGTTCCCCACGCCGAGTGCAGTAATGGAGTGGGAGTGTGACGGTCCGACACTATGCTAGGTGATGGATCAGAGCCGGGGTAGGTCAGCAGCGTGGCCGCCGACGCTCGTACCTGCCGGGCGCCCTGATCCTGTACCTTTGCTGATGCGTAGCTACCTTTAATCGTGAGGTCTCTTCCTGACCTACGATCTGATGTGACTTGTGATCCTCGGCCGGCTATCCTGCTTGGTTAGCCGGCTTGAGGGTGGTCGCCTCCTCCTCAGTCCGGCTGGCGGGATCAGGCCAGCTTTGAAGGGGAGGCCGCCTGGATTCTAGCCGGCAGGGGTTGCCTGGCCGACCAGAAAGGTGGCCGCCTATTCTTCCAGCCGACAGGTGATGCCTAGCCGGTCAGAAGACTTGGGCCTTGGGAATCTCCATACCTTCATGTCCATTGGGCCAGAAATGAAGGAACAGGCTTGATGAGCCTACCCCGGGGTTATCCCCCCGACAGTAATCACCGAAGCTGGCCAGGTCTGCCGCCTGCTGGCGGGCGGCCTCACCGGCTTGTTGATTTGTCTTGACGTTTTGGTTGTTGTTCGCGGCGAAGGACGCCGGCTTCGGAACCGGGTAGCTTCGAAGCGACGCCTTGGTCCAGTCGTAACTGGCCCGGAGAACGCCACAAGCCAGGCCCCGCCTGGCGTAATGATGGCGATTACTATTGACAGGACCGGGCCTCGGCCCTGGGTCCCGCCACAACGCCCCCTCGGCCTCCGCGCGGGAGATCCTCTGCGGATTTACTCCGCAACGGTTGGGCTTAGGGGGGTGTTACCGATACACGGAATTAATGGGGCCCGACGCGCACCGGATCCCCTCCCCACGATGTTTCGTGGGGGTTTAAATGGGACGCGAGGGTTTCGAGGAGGCAATTCGCCCCCTCTTCTCGCCCTGCTCCGTGCTCTCTTCCTCCTTGCGTTCTGAGAAGAAAAGCTCGCGCCCTCTGTCCTCTTCATCTTCGCCGTCGAGACCTTCACCGACCGCTTCGAGATCTCGTCACCCGCAGCCATGGCCGGTGGATCTTCCTCGAAGAAGTCGTCAGCGCAGCAGGCGTCCTTGCAGGGG
This sequence comes from Hordeum vulgare subsp. vulgare, assembly GCF_904849725.1. Lineage (NCBI taxonomy): Eukaryota > Viridiplantae > Streptophyta > Magnoliopsida > Poales > Poaceae > Hordeum > Hordeum vulgare. The sequence continues at coordinate 64,045,322 of NC_058523.1, forward strand.
GCCTGGCTGGGTAGCGACGTCGACGAGGGGCACATTGATGCGCTCCGTCACCATCGACTGCTGCCCCCGGCCTCCCAAGTGTCGGTGCGCCTTCCCAGCTCCGAGACCGCTCCCGCACCCGCCGCGGGAGAGGTTGTGGTCTACGTCAAGCACTTCTACCGGGGCTTCGGGCTCCCGGCTAGCTCCTTCTTCGCCGAATGGCTTCAGTTTTTCGGGCTGCAGCCGCACCATCTGGCGCCGAACGCCATACTGCAGCTGGCCGCCTTCGTGGTCTTGTGCGAGGGCTTCATGGGGGTCGAGCCTCGCGTCGATCTGTGGCGGAGCCTATTCTTTTTTAAGCAACAGTCCATCGCCATGGAGAAATCTGAGGTGGAGAAGCTTCAGGGGCCGCGCCCCATGACGCCGTGCAAGGCCGCTGGTGCACCATCGCCTGAAGTTCGGCTTCCCCCAGATGCCTCTGCAAGACTCCATCAAGCATTGGTAGAAGGGTTTCTTCTACGTGAAGAGCGCCGACCCAGCCCAGGATGCCCTCAACATGCCTCCCTTCACCATCGCTCCTCTGACGCGGCGGAACTGGGATGCGAAGACTCCCAAGCCGCATCCTGAGGTGGCGCTTATCTGGGCCCACCTCGACATCTTAGGGAAGAGCGGCCTCCTCGGCCGCGACCTTCTCGCTACCATGGTGGTCCGCCGGATTCTGCCTCTACAGAGGCGGCCGCATCTGGTCTGCCAGATGAGCGGCCGGCTTGATCCATGCCGGTTGTCCGCCAAGAGGTTCACCCCGGGCGCTGTGGCGCGACGGGTGAACCTGATCTCCACCGCCCGCATGGATGAGGGCGGGGAATGGACATGGGGGATGCCCCCGTTCAACCGGGCTCACCCACCCCCGATGGTAGCCTTACTCTGTTCTTCTCTGTTGTTTTGTCTTGGATCCAGTGGCGCTGCTGAGCCTGGTTGAATTCCTTTTTTGTAGATGTTCAAGACCATGCAGGGGTCCCTCCGTCAGCCTGCTCCTGACGTGGAGGTGTCCGACGCCTCCGAGATGGAGGACGAGGGTGCGATGGAGCCCCGCTCAGACTCCTCCGCCGGCTCGGAAGATCCCCTGGAGTCGGAAGGGACCGAGCCGTCTGGTGAGTATCCACGGCACGCCGTAGAAGACTTGACGGATGACGATGAGGAAGCCTCATTCTGTTCTGATGCAGCCTTCGAGGAAGACTCCAACGAGGTGGAGGACGTCACCAGCTCACTTCTGACGCGTGGACAGCGTCAAGGTGGCGGAGCGACCGCTGCTGACGAGGCAGCCGGGAAGAAGGGCAAGGGTGACACAACTTCCCGGTCGGCCTCTAAGCGACCGGCGCCGGGTCCTCCAGCCGGGCAGCAAGCAGACGGCGCCAAGAGGCGCCGTGGCGGTGGCCGGAGGCAGGTCCCGGTAGTTGCAGGGTATGGTTTCCTCCACTTTTCCCTTCCTCACCTTGAGATGAGCTTTGTTCCAGAGAAGCTTGGCTTGACAGGGAGGTGGAGGATGCGGATGAAGACACCACCTCCGCAGCCGAGCGGGCCAGCTGGGCAGCAGCTGATGCTGCCGAGAGGGAGCTCGAGATAGAGTCCAAGCGCCGGTGGGACACGGCTGCGGGGAAGGCCGTCGTGGGTCAGCCTCGCCCCAGCCGGGTCGAGAGGCCGGCAGAGAAGCGTGCGAAGGCTAGACAGGACCCCTCCGCACATGCCTGTGTGGAGGAGCCAGCTAGCGAGGCCGCCTCCAGGCCGGCCCCAAGGACCGAAGGGGCCCAACCGTCTGGACCGACAGCCCCGGAGCAGGTGGACCTGGAGATGATCCCGGTTTCCACCAGGGCCGAAGCGGCTCCTGACGCGCCGGTGCTGGATCTGACCGTGCTGGACGCGGCTCCTGATGCCCCAGGGGCGACCATGGATGCGCCGGATGCGGCTCGTCCGCCTCCTGCGGGGGAGGTAGCGCCGGTTGGGACGGCGCCCGAGCCGGCCGTCGAGCCGACACCAGAAGCCGGCGCCATCGTCGTTCCCCAGCACGGCCCTATTGCGCCAAGGGCCGGGGGCCGGGCTGGGAGCCGGCCCATGAAGACATGGCGGGCGGTGAACTTGGCCCGCCTGCGAATGCCTGCCGACACCGTTCTCTCCGGCGTGCCGGAGCTAGTGACGTTGTTTTCCAATGGCCGGTCGAAGGTGGAGCAGACGGCCCGCGTGGTATGCGGCGACATGGAGCGCCTGGAAGCCCGCACCCAGGTAGGCCTTGCCTTTTTTGGTTTTTCTTTGCACTTTTTTCTCTTCTCTTGATGTCAGTGGGGGCGCGACAGCACCCACTGGGTGTGGACCCCAAGAATTGGGCAGGTTGATTGCCAACCGGTCTGAATCTCTTGGAGGCCTTTTCCCTGCACAGTTTTCTTCAGTGGGGGCGCGCAAGCGCACCCACTGGGTGTAGACCCCGAGAATCGGGCTGGTTAGGCTTTTAACCAGGTCGAATCTTATTCCTGCTCCCTTTCTCTCCCCCTTGGCAGGCGCTTTACGATGCTCAGGTACAGGCGTACAACGAGCTTCGGGACCAGCACCTGGAGGCTGATAGCCGGATCGCCGAGCTTGAAGCCCGGCTGGGTGAGGTTGCCGCGGAGCGTGATGCCCTGCGCAACGCTGGAGGCCGGCTCCAAGAGCAGCTGGACCTTCTTCAGGCGAAGAAGAAGGAGCTTGAGGCGGCTGGCCGGGTCGAGTTGCAGCGGCTGCGGGCCACGCTGCAGGAGAAGGAGGCCTCCTACTCTGCCGACACGGACCGCCTCGCGTCGCTTCACCTCAAGGAGGTGGACCTCAAGGACGCCGCCTTGAGGGATAAGGATGAAGCCCTTACCCAGAAGCAAACGCGGCTGGCTAAGGCCCTGGAGTCCGCCCCGACCCTCCAGGAGGAAATCGCCCGCCTTACTCATGTGAGTGAGGTGCGGGAGCGCGAGGTCCTCGAGGTCTTTCATGAGACCGACGGTGCCTTCTAGCGTGGGTCTCTTTTCCTTGTTTTGGCTTTGGTCTTTTCGCCGTCTCCTCCTCTTGCTGTGTTCTTACGTCCTGGTTGCCGTTACTCCAGATCTCTTCCCCGAGACCCAGGTCGCAGCCGACACCGCCCTTGAGGTGTGCCGTGAGGAGCGTCGTGCAGCCGGGCGGGAGGTAGATACTACCTCCGGCTGGAGCATGGAGGAGATCGGGGTGGGCCTTCGGGCCCGCCTGTACGTCCTGGGCGAGTCTGTGACTCAGCTCCAGGTTGCAGGTTCGTCGATGGTGGCGGCCCTGTTGCCGGAGGGCGTGGAGCCGACGACCATGAGCCGGCTTGCCCGCTGGCTCGCTGCGGGTGGAGAGCGCCTGGACACCTGGCGTGCCTCCGCAGCCCGGTCTGGGGCTTATATGGCCCTGCGCTTGGCGAAGTCATGGTATCGGAACCTAAACTTGGGCAAGCTGGCTGCCCAGCGCGACAGCTCAAAGGCAGAGCTGTAAGGCATGGAGGAGGAGCTCCGGGTGAGAGCCAGCGCTGTCACTGAGTACACAGCCTAGGATGAATTTGTCTTGGAGCGGGGTGAAGACGGCGTCATGATCGGTTAAGATCTGCACGGCCTTCAGCCCTATGACGCCGACGGCAGCTCCGACGAGGTGGTCCGGGTTGCGGAATCTGCAGCCGCCTCTAGCGGTGGGGCGTATGCCGACTCCGGGATCAGCGGAGCCGGGGGCCGCAGCGGGGGAGACGGCGCAACCACCTCGGGAGGAGCCGAAGGCGGTGATGCTACCACATCAGGAGCAGCGGCCGAGATGACCACTGAGGCCGCTGTCCCATAACCGGTGTCCTTCTGTGTTTTTGGTTCTACCCCCGGAGGGATGTAACGAACGTGGGCTATGGGCCAATGCTTTTATGAATGTATATATTCAGCATTATATTCGTCACCAAGCGTGTTGTCTTATGATCCCGTCTTTTGATTCTTGGTTGACTTCTCTTATCCGAAGCCATCAAGACATAAAGAACAAGACATAAGCCAATCAGAGGCCGGCTTGAATGATCCAACTCGAGCCGGTTGTCGCTAGTATAGCCGGACTGTGCATGTATTCGACCTGACCTGGCATCATATCGCGAACCGAGAGACCGGAGCCAACCCGCAGGTTCGAGCGAAGGACCAGGAGTCAGTCGGTACACAATGTGCTCGTCTACAAGGATGGACTGTCCGAGCGGCTGGCGAGCCCTCGAGCTTGTTTAAAGCTAGCAAGGGGCCGCGTTGCGTAGCCTCCGAGCTTGATTAAGCCAGCAAGAGGTGGTACGCGGTGTAGCCCGTACACTGAGTGAAAACTCTTTAGCAAGAAGAAGCATGGAGCATGCTCTTTTTATCATATTTGTTGTTCCCGGCAGTCAAAGGCCATCTTGAGTCTTGAATGAGATCGTATATACGATCAAGCCAGCCCGAGCCGGTCGTCCCAAGTATAGCCGGACTTTGCATGTATTCGACCTTACCTGGCGTCATATCGCGAACCGAGCGACCGGAGTCAACCCGTAGGCTCGAGCGACTGACCAGGAGTCAGCCGGTACACTATGTGTCCGTTATAAGGGTGGATCGTTCAGGCGGCTGGCGAGCCCCCGAGCTTGTTTAAAGCTAGCAAGGGGCCGCGTTGCGTAGCCTCCGAGCTTGATTAAGCTGGCAAGAGGTGGTACGCTGTGTAGCCCGTACACTGAGTGAAAACTCTTTAGCAAGAAGAAGCATGGAGCATGTTCTTTTGATTGCCTTCGTTGTTCCCTAAAGAGGGAGGAAGATACATGTGCATGCTCTTTCCTTTGCTTGTCTTCTGCCTTTTAGCAATAGAACGGGCGAAGCAACGCTGCGTTCCATGGGCGCTCCGTTTCTTGGCCGGAGTCGTCCCTCTTGCACTTCCTTGGCTTTTGGGCGTCAATCAGGTAGTAAGCGTTGTTGTGCAGCGCCCTACTGATGATGAAGGGTCCCTCCCAGGGGGTGAGAGCTTGTGCTGGCCGGCAGTACGCTGGATTCTTCTGAGGACCAAGTCTCCCTCTCTGAAAGAGAGAGGCCTGATCCTTTTGCTGTGGTAGTATCTCAGCTTCTGTTGGTAGATGGCCGTCTGGCTCAAAGCCAAGTCCCTTGCTTCTTCGAGGAGATCCACACCGTCTTCTCTAGCCTCCTTCGCGTCTGTTTCTGTGTATAGGGTGATCCGAGGTGAGTCGAACTCGACATCCGTGGGGATAATAGCCTCAGACCCGTATACCAGAAAGAATGGAGTGAAGCCGGTCGACCGGTTCGGCTGGTGCGGAGGCTCCATAGCACAGCCGGCAGTTCTTCAATCCAGCAGCCGGCTGACCTAACTAGTGGCACCACCAGCCTTGGCTTGATGCCGGCTAGGATCAGGCCATTGGCCCTCTCCACTTGGTCGTTTGACTGAGGGTGTGCCACTGAGGCCAAGTCGAGCCGGATGCCTACCTTGGAATAGTAGAGCGCCAGGGCACCCTTGGCAAAGTTGGTGCCATTGTCGGTGATGATGTTGTGGGGAACGCCATATCGAACAGAGATGTCTATGATGAACCTGACAGCAGTGGATCCGTCAAGCTTCTTGATGGGCCTGGCTTCGATCCACTTGGTGAACTTGTCGACGGCTACCAAAAGATGGGTCATCTCACTGCGAGCCGTCTTGAAGGGCCCAACCATGTCCAGTCCCCAGACGGTGAACGACCATGATAAGGGAATGGTTTTCAGCGCTGAAGGTGGCATGTGGCTTTGTGCACTGAAGCGTTGGCAGCCTTCGCATTTGTCCACCAAATCCACGGCCTCCTCGAGGGTCGTGGGCCAGTAGAATCCATGGCGGAATGCTTTGGCCACCGGGGTTTTGGAGGCGGCATGATGCCCACACTCCCCTTGGAGGATGTCTCTGAGGATCTCCTGCCCTTTTTCTGATTCGATGCAGCGTTGGAACACGTCGGTCGTGCTGCATCGCACCAGATTGCGATTGATGATGGCATAGGCGGCAGACCTGCACTGGATCTGTCTCGCCTCCGCCTCGTTCTGAGGAAGTTCGCCGCGAAGAAGGAAGGCCAGAATGGCCTGAGCCCATGATGGAGCCGACACGAGGGTCGCCTCTGCTTCGTCTTGACTGTTGGAGGCTTCTGCAGCCCCCGAGCTTGATGGCGTCTCCGGTGCTATTACTGCAGCCGGCTCACCGTCTATCTCCATGATGTCCACCCACTGGGAGGATTCGAGCCCGGACAGAGCCGGGGTTGTCGTTCTAGCTGGTGCCGCTGTTGGAGTCGGTTGGACCAATGGAGCCGGATTAGGATCCGAAGCCGGCGTAGTTGGTGGAGCCGACGGCGCTTGCACCGTAGACTCAGTCAGAGCCGCATTTGGAGCCGGTACCGTCAATGCAGCCGGCGTGGGGTCCACAGCCGGCATAACTGGCGGAGCCGGCGGCGCTTGTATCATAGAGTCGGCCGGTACGAAGGTTGATGCCGACTCAGGAGACGGCTTGATAGACGGCTTATGGAGTTGCTCGAGGGAGCCGTCGGCTGGAATGGCCTGTCTTGTGGAGCCAATCTTTGCCAGCGTATCGGCCACCTCATTTTCCGCCCTGGGAACATGGTGGAACTCACAACCCTCGAAGGGGCCGCTAAGCTGCTGGATGAGGAAGCGGTAGCTCGCCATGTTTGCGTCCCTGGCGTCCCACTCGCCAAAGACCTGCTGCACCACCAAGTCTGAATCGTCAAAGCATATGAGCCGCCGGATGCCGATCTCCTTGGCAAGCCGGAGGCCATGAGCTAGTGCTTCGTACTCGGCGACGCTGTTGGAGGCGGCGAAATGGATCTGGAGAGCGTACTTGAGTTGGTCCCCTTTCGGAGACGTCGAGATGATGTCGGCTCCCAGTCCTGTCTGCATCTTCGAGCCGTCGAAGTGCATTCGCCAATGCGTGGAGTCTGGAGGCCGTGGCTCGAACTGGGTCTCGGCCCAGTCGACTAAGAAGTCGACCACCACCTGTGATTTGCTGGCGGTGCGAGGCTCGTACCGACTATCATGGTCCGCCATGGCGATGGACCATTTGGCAATTTTGCCCGTGGCATCATGGTTTCCCATGATCTCGGAGAGCGGAGCAGTGCTCACCACAGTGATGGCATGCTCTTGGAAGTATTGTTTTAATTTCGTTGCAGCAAGGTAAACACCATAACACATTTTCTGATAATTAGGGTAGTTCTGCTTAGAGGCGGACAAGACCTCGCTTAGGTAGTAGACAGGGCACTACACTGGCAGGGCCTTGCCTTCCTCTTTGCGCTGAAGTACCAACACTACGCTGACCACGCGAGTGGTCGCCGCGATGTATATGAGTATGGGTTCCCTTTTAGATGGGGCTGCCAAGATTGGCAGGCTCGAGATTACCCGCTTGAGGTCGCAGAAGGCTTCGTCCGCCTGGTCGTTCCACTCGAACTTCGTCGTCTTCTTCATGAGCTGGTAGGGTGGAAGGGCCTTCTCGCCAAGCCGGCTGACAAACCGGCTGAGAGATGCCAAGTAGTCGGCGAACTTCTAGACGTCGAGGATCTGAGCCGGCCGCACCATCCGCTCGATGGTGCTGATCTTCTCAGGGTTCGCTTCGATGCCGCGGGCGGATAAGAAGAACCCTCAGAGTTTGCCGCCTGGGACCCCGAAGACGCACTTCTCAGGATTGAGCCGGATCTTGTATTCGCGCAGATTAGCGAATGTCTCCCGCAGGTCGTCGAGGAGGCTGAACTGCTGCTTCGTCTTGACGACGATGTCATCCACATAGACGTGGATGTTTCTGCCAATCTGAGGCAGTAGGCACTGCTGCATGCTGCGTTGGAATGTCGCACGCGCGTTCTTGAGACCGAACGTCATGGTGGTGTAGTAGTAGGCCCCGAAGGGTGTGATGAAGGAGGTCTTCAGGCGATCAGCTGGATCCAGCTTGATTTGATGGTAGCCCGAATAAGCATCCAGAAACGACAACAGTTTGTAGCCTGCAGTGGAGTCGATCACTTGATCTATCCTAGGCAACGCGAAAGGGTCTTTCGGACAGGCCTTATTCAGGCTAGTGTAGTCGATACACATTCGCCATGTGTTGTTCTTCTTCAGCACCAGGACTGGGTTCGCCAGCCAGTACGGGTGGAAAACCTCCATGATGAAGCCGGCTGCAAGCAGCCGGGTGATCTCTTCTCCGATTATGTGCCGCTTCCCCTCGGCGAAGCGGCGCAAAGGTTGTTTCACCGGCTTAGCATCCAGTCGCACGTGAAGTTTGTGCTCGGCGTACTTCCTCAGAACACCCGGCATGTCCTTGGGGGACCACGCAAAGATGTCCCAATTCTCATGGAGGAAGTCGACGAGCTCGCCTTCGTATTTGGGGCTGAGGCCAGCCCCAATGGTGATGCACTGCTTCGGGTTGGCAGGGTCGAGTGGGACCTGCTTGGTCTCTTTAGCCGGCTTGAAAGAGCCCTCGCCGGCCGATTGGGACAGAGGAGAAGGAATCGCCGGCTGCTCGGTAGCCTGGGCCACGAGCCGGTCGATCTGCCGCTTCTCCTCAGCAATTACCAAGGCGTCGGCAAGGCGGCTGCTATCTTGGGCACACTCGAGCGACTTCTTGTAGTCGCCAACAACAGTGATGATGCCCTTGGGACCCGGCATCTTCATTTTCAGGTAGGCGTAGTGCGGAATAGCCATGAACTTGGCCAGAGCCGGTCTCCCCAGCAGCGCGTGATACGGGCTACTGAGGTCCACTACCTTGAACCATATGGACTCATGGCTGAAGTGGGCCTTGTCGCCGAAGAGGACGTCCAGCTGGATCTTGCCGATGGGCGAGCATGACTGCACAGGCACGATGCCATGGAAGACAGTGCTGGTTGGCAGGACGTCCGTCTCCTTGAGCCCGAGCTTGCGGAGAGTGTCGAGGTAGAGGATGTTGATGCTGCTGCCGCCATCGACCAGCACCCAGGAGAATCGGGGGGTGAGCCTTTTGGAGGCGAAGGTGGGGTCGAGGACGAGTGCGTATGACCGCGGGTTGGGCATCACCACAGGATGGTCCACCCGACTCCATGTGATTGGTTTGTCAGACCAATGCATGTACTAGGGAACCGGGGGGACAGTGGCGTTTACCTCGTGCCGTCTTTAGCGCAGGTTGTGTTTGTCGTCGCCTTCGCTAGTGAAGACGACGAATGCTCCGTCTTGGTGAGGATAGTCGTCAGGGTGAGGACCGTCATCGCGAGGCAGTGGCGGCGGAAGCGGAGCGTGATTGGGAGCCGGTGCACGGGGCGCCGCCTGCGCACCCGGAGGAGCCGGCAGGCCCTCCCCTTGCGACAGCCGGCGTGTGACACTGCATTGTCGAAGGGTATGGGTAGACGGCGTCGCCCCAGAATGTATCTTGCAGGGGGCGTCGAGCAGCTGCTCGAGAGACTGCTTGGGCAGCCAGTTGGTGTTGCCCTTATTGCGACGCTTTCGTGGAGGGCCGGCTTGAGAAGCCGACGCCTCGCCCTCCACATTGGCCACTAGCTTGTTGTTGGAGCGGGGATCCATCTGATCCGCCTTGCACTTGTAGTTATTCTGGCCGCCTCGGTTATCCCTAGCCGGCTTGGGAGTAGCCGACACAGGCACAACCTTGTCCAAGGCGGTCACCTTGATGCGCATTGCAGAGTCGGCCATGGAGTACTTGTCCGCCTTGGCCATGAGCACCGCCAAAGAGGTGGGCTCGGCGCACATGAGCTTGTGCTTGAGGAGGGTGCCGTCTCGGCATCTATCGATTAAGTACTGGATGGCTTGTACCTCATGCACCCCCTCACAGGAGTTGCGGAGCTCAGTCCACCGGGTGATGTAGTCGCGGAGGGGTGCGTCGGCCTTCTGGACGCACATGGCCAGCTCACGGGGCCGGCCAGGGCGCTTGTATGTGCCAGTGAAGTTGCGGATGAACGCCTCCTTGAAGTCCAGCCAGGAGTTGACGCTGCCGGCCGGGAGGCTGTTAAGCCAAGTCCGGGCCGAGCCGGCCAACATGAGTGGCACGTAGCGAACCGCTACGCGCTTGTTGCCCCTGGCGATGCCTACGGCAGTGGTGTAGTCGATCAGCCAGTCTTCTGGCTTGGCCGTGGCGTTGTATTTCGGTGTATCCCGAGGCAAGGTGAAACCTCGGGGGAACGGCTCCCCTCGAATCCGGGGGCCGAAGCATGTCGGGCCGACGGGTCCGTCTTCCTCCAGGAGGGCCGAATGGGCCAGGGCAATGATACGCCGACGAGCGTCCCGCTCATCCTGGGTGGCGGGGGCGCCAGTCCTCGTGGCGAGAGGGGAGGCGCCTCGGGATCCGGAAGCGTGAGTTCTTCACGGGGGAAGATCCCCGTACTCCGAATCGCCCTCGTCGCCACCGCGGCGTAAGCCCGAAGTGTGCTCGCTCTGGCGCTGCAGCGTCGGTCTTGGCTTCCCTCGCCCCTCTAGCCGGAAGGGCGATGCGAGGAAGATCCTTCTGCGTGGTGTTGGCCGCTAGGGTTTCGGCGAGCCCCCGAGTTCGGTCCCGGGAACTCTGATTGAGCCTGACCAGGGTTAACCCGAGTGTGTTGCTGGTTGGCGGCGTCAAGGAGATCCTTGACACGCTTCTCCTAGAAAGCGCGCTCCTCGCCTTCCAGGCTCGCCATCTCCTCCATGGCTGCCTGCGTCGCCCGCATGTTGGCCGCAGGAGTCTCGTAGGTGGGCATGTCCCCACCTAGAACCTCCGCGATGAACCGGCCGCAGCTGCGGACCGATCCAAGCCGACTAGGGGCCTCGGAAATCGGAGTGAGACCGTACGCGGAGTTATACTCGCAATGCGTAGCCTCCAACCGACGTTTCGCCGAGGCCACGGCGATGCCCTCCTCCAAGATACGATTGTGAGCCTCCTCTAGTGAGGCCCGAGCATCTGCAGGGTCGACGGAAGCGGTGACCGGTGTCTTCAGGCCGGCGATGGCGTCTCGAAGAGTATCAGCGGCGGCCGCAGCGGGCTCGCCGGCGCCTTCGGAGGCCTTGCCGGGAGCCGTGGTGGTGCCAGCGCCGATAACCATCACCTCCACGACGTTGGAGACGGTAGCAACGAGGTATGGGGTGAAGAACCCCACCGACGGCGGGGGGCCGTCGAAGATGAGGACGTTGCTGGGGTAAACGTCGTGGGCAGGCATCTCAGCGATAGAGAGCCTGTTGAAGCTAGCGCAGAGCGCCTTAACGTCGTAGTCCTCGCCGAAGTAGCGCGGGTCGTCGTTGAGGCGAAGGTCGCTAAAGAGAACGCTGAGGTTCTCCATAGCAGTGACAACGACGCTAGGGAGTGCCTCATCATCAGAATCTTCGTCCGAATTCGCATGTCGGACGGGGACGTCGATCATCACGGGTGTTGCCTCGTCGAAGGAGGGCTCCACGGGCATGCAAACTGATCCGGACGCGATGCATCCAGTGGTGTAGGTGCGGGGCCCCGGCCAGCGTGTAAATCCAGCCGATGCCGCGTTCGGCCCCATGGTGGGTGCCAAATGTCGGTGAATACTCACAACATATGCCATGAGTAGGCTAAAGTCGGTGAGAACCGAAGGGACAAAGGTGGGCGCTGGGAACGAGGTTGGTACACGCATGGGACGCACGATGTACTCAGGTTCAGGGCTCTCCGTAGAGATAATACCCCTAATCCTGTTGGTGTATTTGATGTATGGGAACAGAGTACAATGTCGCTCCTGGAGCTGTGTTGGGAGGAGGAAGAGGGGAGCAACCGGCTCGTCTCTACCTCTCTCTATGCGGTTGGTGAGTGTGTATTGTAGAATGACTCGTGAGTGATCGGCCCCTATGCATGGGGGGCGACCGGGGGGTTTTATAGACGAACCCGCCAGCCTACAATATGGATAAAGGGTACAGGCGTGGGACCCGGCTGGCTGCTTTGCCGGCTAGCCAGGGGGCCACAAGGGTCTTGTCTTGTCGATGAGGGGCCCGCCGGCTGCATGGTCTCGATTGCCTGTGGGACCCGCCGGCTGACCAATGGGGCTCCCGCGTAAGGTTGACGCTGACCACCCACTGTACGTCAAGCGTCGCCCCGCGAGATTCTTCATGGGCAGGCAGTACGACCACCTCCACTGTTCCCCACGCCGAGTGTAGTAATGGAGTGGGAGTGTGACGGTCCGACACTATGCTAGGTGATGGATCAGAGCCGGGGTAGGTCAGCGGAGTGGCCGCCGATGCTCGTACCTGTCGGGCGCCCTGATCCTATACATTTGCTGATGCGTACCTACCTTTAATCGTGAGGTCTCTTCCTGACCTACGATCTGATGTGACTTGTGATCCTCAGCCGGCTAGCGTGCTTGGTCAGCCGGCTTGAGGGTGGCCGCCTCCTCCTCAGTCCGGCTGGCGGGACCAGCCGGCTCTGAAGGGGAGGCCGCCTGGATTCTAACCGGCAGGTGTTGCCTCGCCGGCCAGAAAGGTGGCCGCCTTGTCTTCCAGCCGGCAGGTGATGCCTAGCCGGTCAGAAGACTTGGGCCTTGGGAATCTCCATACCTTCATGTCCATTGGGCCGAAAATGAAGGAACGGGCTTGATGGGCCTACCCCGGGGTTATTTCCCCAACAACTGTATTATCCATGCTAGTTTATTTTTGTTTTCTTGTTTTGTGTCCTTTTTAGAAAACCCAAAAAGATTTTTCTTTCTTCTTTTGCTTGTTGGGAGCTTTCCCGTGTAAATAGTTTTCTTTTTCTTTGGGTCAAGGTAGAATATATTGGTTACAATGTTTAGTGGTTCTTGCATGTCTACCTGTTTAGCTTTCAAAGAGCCATATTACTTTGTCTTCTCCTTTGTGTTTGCCTGTAGATTTCAGCTTGGTCCAATGCACTAGCACGCTTATTATTGTTCACATTGTTCGATCGTGCAAATGAAAGGCAATAATGATGATATATGATGAAGTGACTGAGACTGGAAAAGCTGGTATGAACTCTATCTATTTTGTTTTTGTAAATATGACTAGCTTATCATGCCTGATTCAGCTTTGTTGTGAGAGAACCATGTTTGCAATGACAACTTAGAGATCACAGTTTCTGATGCCATGCTTAACTAGCTGACAGCTTATAATGGTTTGTCTTGAATGCCAACATAGATTTCGAGATGACTATGATGTAGTATGATAGGATGGTATTCTCCTTTGAATGATTCAAGTGGCTTGACTTGGCGCATGTTCATGCATGTAGTTGAAACAAAATCAACATAGCCTCTATGATGTTCGTGTTCATGGTGATTTATATCTTGTTCATGCTTGCATTCAATGTTAGTCAAACTCATTGCATCTTGATGACTGTTGTCGCTCTCTAGTTGGTCACTTTCGAGTCTTTTGCTAGCCTTCACTTGTACTAAGAGGAATACTGCTTGTGCATCCACTTCCATAAACCCAAAAGTTTTTCCATGAGAGTCCACCATACCTACCTATTTGCGGTATCTACCTGCCGTTCCAAGTAAATTTGCATGTGCCACTCTCTAAACCTTCAAGAAATAATCTGTTTTGCATGCCCGAACCGCTCATGTGGTGACAGGGGGCTATTGGTATCTTCCGTGCTAGGAGTGTTATCCTCGACATGTGTTTATTCACTGTCATTCACGAGAAAGGGCCCGGTAATTGGAATGCACAGTTCCACGCTTAAATCGAAAACATAACTGTAAAACAAGACTCCCCCCGGATTGATGTTAGTATGGACGGTACCCGAGGATTCGGCTAGGCGTGGAGTGTGATTGATTGGTGGTGGGGGAGTTAAAACTTTACTTTTCTGTTTGGGAACCACCTATAGCATGAGTGGCATGGAAGATATTGAGAACTCTTGGTCATTGCATTGACAATGAAAGCATGCCACCCAAAATTATTATCTCTGTTTTCAAAGCTTGAGCTCTGGCACCTCTGCAAATCAATGCTTCCCTCTCCAAAGGGCCTGTCTATTTATTTTCCTGTTGAGTCATCCTCTTCTTTTATAAGCACCAATTAGAGAGCACCTCTGTCATTTTTGTGCTTTGCTTTTGATTGATATTGAGTATGACTATGACTGGATCTTCGTTGCTATGAATTACAATGTTTAGTCAGCCCTTGATCTTTGAAAGTGCTCTGCATTTATGTTTTGCGGTCTTAGAAAGAGCTAGCGAGATACCACCTATTCATATTGCTTCATGCTTGTTTAGATTGAAGTGATGGTATTTGAAACTCATTATTATTTGCTCGTTAGCTGATTATGCCATTGATATTAGTTTACCGTGAGACCTTTGTGTCACTTGCTTATGTGGTTAACTTGTGATCTTGCTGAAATTCTGGTTATGAGTTAGACATAGTTGCAACAACAAGATCAAACAGAGTTTGTCAAAGTTTTTCTTTCTCTCTCATTTTGTCAACTGAGTTGCTTGAGGATAAGCAAGGTTTTAAGCTTGGGGGAGTTGATACGTCTCCATCGTATCTACTTTTCCAAACTCTTTTGCCCTTGTTTTGGACTCTAATTTGCATGATTTGAATGGAACTAACCTGGACTAACGTTGTTTTCAGCAGAATTGCCTTGGTGTTGTTTTTGTGCAGAAATGAAAGTTCTCAGAATGTCCTGAAAATTTACGGAGAATATTTCTGGAAAATATGAAAAATACCTGCGCAAAGATCCACCGGAGGGGATGGGCCAGTGGGCCACAAGCCCTATAGCCGCCACCCCCCTGGTGGCGGCTAGCAAGCTTGTGGGGCCCACGTGGCTCAGCCGCCCCCAATCTCAGCTCTATAATTTCACTTTCGTCCCAGAAAAAATAAAAAGAGAAGATTTTGTCGCGTTTACGATACGGAGGCGCCGCCACATCCTGTTCTTCATCTGGAGTGCAGATCTAGAGTCCGTTTTGGGCTCCGGAGAGGGGAAATCGTCGCCATCGTCATCATCAACCTTCTTCCCTCTCCAATTCCATGAAGCTCTTCATCGTTCGTGAGTAATCTATTCGTAGGCTCGCTGGGCGGTGATGAGTAGGATGAGATCTATCATGTAATCGAGTTAGTTTTGACGGGGATTGATCCCTAGTATCCACTATGTTCTGAGATTGATGTTGCTACTACTTTGCCATGCTTAATGCTTGTCACTAGGGCCCGAGTGCCATGATTTCAGATCTGAAATTATTATGTTGTCACCAATACATGTGTGTTTTAGATCCAATCTTGCAAGTTGTAGTTACCTACTATGTGTTATGATCCGGCAACCCCGGAGTGACAATAACCGGAACCACTCCCGATGATAACCATAGTTTGAGGAGTACATGTGTTCACCAAGTGCTAATGCGTTGGTCCGGTTCTTTATTAAAAGGAGAACCTTAATATCATGTAGTTTCCTTTTGGACCCCGCTGCCACGGGAGGGATGGACAATAGATGTCATGCAAGTTCTTTTCCCTAAGCACGTATGACGACACACGGAATCCATGCCTACATCACATTGACGAACGGGAGCTAGCCATATATCTCTCCGTGTTATAACTGTTGCATGATGAATATCATCGAAACAAATCACCGACCCATTGCCTACGAGTTTGTCCCACTGCTGCTGTTACCTGTCTTGCTCTGTTGCTGTTACTTGTCTTGCTCTGCTGCTGTTACTTGTCTTGCTCTGCTGCTACTGTTGTTACTACTGTCGCTTGCTACTGTTTCTACTTGCTACTGCTATCATTACTGTTGTTCCTTGCCACTGTTATTACTCGTTACACTGTTGCTA
Source organism: Hordeum vulgare subsp. vulgare (assembly GCF_904849725.1). Lineage (NCBI taxonomy): Eukaryota > Viridiplantae > Streptophyta > Magnoliopsida > Poales > Poaceae > Hordeum > Hordeum vulgare. The sequence continues at coordinate 64,061,043 of NC_058523.1, forward strand.
CCTGCTACAATTCTGGTTCGCTCGTCGTTGACGGGAACAGACAATTTCCGTCAACGGGCAACTTCTGGCGCCATTGATACGACCGTTAGAAATAGTCTGCCGTATCAACAGATCGTTTCTGACACCGTTGTTATCATACTACTTTGCTGCTGATACTTTGCTTGCAGATACAAAACTTTCAGGTGTGGTTGAATCTGATAAATTCAGCTGCTAATACTCGAGAGTATCCTCTCACCTCCTGTCTGGCAAATCAACAAATTTGGGTCGAATACTCTACCCTCGAAAACTGCCGCGAACCCACACGCTGGTGGGCATCAACAACATTCTTCTAGTTTCGTTGCCGGGGAGTGCTAGCAGCATTCTTCTGGTGCCGTTGCAGGGGAAGGTCTGTTGTCACAGAAGCAGTGGGTAGAAGCTATCCCCACTAGAAATCTTGATCACCATATCTCTATTAAGATGCTTAAAGAAGTCATTTTCCCAAGATTTGGAGTCCCTAGATAACTGATGAGTGATGGCGGTTCACACTTCATTCATGGTGTTTTCCGCAAGATGCTCGCTAAGTATGATGTCAACCATAGAGTTGCATCTCCTTATCATCCTCAGTCTAGTGGTCAAGTGGAGTTGAGTAATAGGGAGATCAAATTGATCTTACAAAAGACCGTTAATAGATCTCGAAAGAATTGGTCTAGCAAACTTGACGATGCACTATGGGCTTATAGGACTGCTTATAAGAATCCCATGGGCATGTCACCGTATAAAATGGTTTACGATAAGGCCTGTCATTTACCTCTTGAGCTGGAACACAAAGCTTATTGGGCAATCAAAGAGCTCAACTTCTATTTCAAACTTGCCGGTGAGAAGCGGTTGTTTGATATCAGCTCATTAGATGAATGGAGGGCCCAGGCATATGAGAATGCCAAGTTGTTCAAGGAAAAGGTTAAGAGATGGCACGATAAAATAATACAAAAATGAGAGTTCAATGTAGGTGATTATGTCCTGCTATACAATTCTTGTTTAAGATTCTTCGCAGGCAAGCTTCTCTATCAATGGTAAGGTCCCTACGTTGTCGAGGAAGTATATCGTTCCGGTGCCATCAAAATCAATAACACGGAAGGTAATTTTCCTAGTGTGGTAAATGGGCAAAGAATCAAGCATTACATCTCTGGTACTCCCATAAATGTTTAGACCAATATCATCAATATCATAACTCCAGAGGAGTACATAAGGGATGTTTATCAGCCTGTTTCAGACCCTGAAAACGCAGAGGTATGTGTTTCGATAAGTAATTGGACTCCAAAACTTTTCCAATAGGAAATTTTCTCCGTTTTGGAATTTTTGGAAAATTAGAAAAACAAAAATCAGTCCGGAGAGCACACGAGGCGGCCACAAGCTTGGTTGTCGTGGCCTACCCCCTGGCCGCGGCAACAGGGCTTGTGGGCACCTCGTGTGCCTCTCGGACTCCGTTTTCTTGCGGAGCACTCCTTCTGGTCCAGAAAAAATCATTATATATACGCCCGAGGGTTTTCATCTCCGTATCGTGCAGTTTTCCTCTGTTTTCGTTTCGAGCCTATTGTCTGCCGCAGATTTAGAGCAAAGATGTCTTAGGAATCTGTTGGGGAGAATAATCTCCCTCAAGTTCATGAAGAAGTAGATGCTGATCTGAAAAGAGTAGAAGTCACGGAAGCCAGGGACAAAGCTAAGGAGAGAACCCAAGCTAGGGAGGAAGTTCAACCTATGTTCAACATTGAAGACGTTGAAGGAGTAGATTTTCTCCAACCCTTCCTCCACGTGATGTGTCCATCCTTGATTGAACTCTTGAGGTTTTGTGAAACAACTCGTGCTCGCAATATTTCCCTTTCTCGTGAAGTTGTTTTGCTGGAAAACCATGTCGCAGATCTCCAAGGTATAAATCAAAGATTGATAGCTCTCTTGGAATCAAAGGCAAAGACTTCACCACCATCACCACCAAAGGAAGACAACTAAGCATCGGTATGGGAAACTCCCTTGGCTTATGCCAAGCTTGGGGGAGTTGCCCTGGTATCGTATCACCTTTATATCTTTTGCTTTTACCTTTGTTTTAGTTCTTTCCTTTTCAGTTTTTATTTCTTCTCTTAGTGGAATAAGTCTTTCGTGTTTAGTTTGAGTCTTTTGCCTTGTGTCTCCCCCGATGTATTCGAGCTTGCGACCTATATAATAAAGAGAATCTCAGTCAAGGGCTTTGTTTTGTGCCGTGATCAAAAGTATGAAAAGAACGATAGCATGAGAGATCATGAGATGATCTTATGGAAAGTGATAGCTTCACATATAACAAGTATGATGACTAAAACTTGTTGAGAGTAGACCAACATAGACCTCGGTCATTGTTGCAATTAATAAGAAGTATTAAGGAAAGAGAGGTTAACATATAAATATATCATCTTAGACACTTTCTATTTTTGTGAGCACTCACCAAACTATTACATGCTTAGAAGTAGATGTTGGACAAGGAAGACAACATAATGAATTGTGTTTGCTTGGTTCCAAACAATGTTATATGATTAGAGATCCCTTAGCATGTGACGATTCCTTCCACCTCATATTAGCCAAAACTCCCGCACCAAGTAGAGATACTACTTGTGCATCCATAAACCTTCAACCCAGTTTTGCCATGAGTGTCCACCATACCTACCTATGGATTGAATAAGATCCCTCAAGTAAGTTGTCATCGGTGCAAGCAATAAAAATTGCTCTCTAATATGTATGATCTATTAGTGTGTGGAAAATAAGCTTTGTACGAACCTGTGATGAGGAAGACATAAAAGCGACAGACTGCATAATAAAGTTCTTTATCACATGAGGCAATATAAAGTGACGTTCCTCCGCACTAAGAGGACACGCATCCAAACCTCAAAAGCGCATGACAACCTCTTCTTCCCTCTGCGAAGGGCCTATCTCGTACCTTTACTTTTTGCCCTTGTAAGAGTCATGGTGATCTTGACCAATTCCTTATTTAGCCTTTTTATTGGTGAACGTCATATTCTTGGGAAAGATCTATATTAATATATCAACTTCGAGATGAGTACTTATGCTTTATTATTGTTGACTTTACCCTTCAGGTAAATGGTTGGGAGGCAAAACTATAAGCCCATATCTTTCTCTGTGTCCAACTGAAACTTTGATACCTTGAGTATCACGTGAGTTCTAACAATTGTGGAAAACAAAAGAGATGATTGAGTATGTGGATTTGCCTTACAAGCTCTTATTTGACTCTTTCTGATGATATGATAAATTGCAATTGCTTCAATGACTATGGATTGTTGCTGGCTACTTCTCGGTAAGGTTTTTATTTCATACTTTGCTTTGTGAAGGAATTGTTAATTTCCCATAAGAATCACTATGATGCATTGCTGTTCTATGGATGATCATGATGCCCTCATGTTCGTATTATGTTTTATCAACACCTTCATCCCTAAACATGTGAACATGTTTATGGATCTTGGTTTTCGCTTGAGGACAAGCGAGGTCTAAGCTTGGGGGAGTTGATACGTCCATTTTGCATCATGCTTTCATGTTGATATTTATCGCTTTATGGACTGTTATTATACTTTGTGGTACCATACTTATGACTTTTCTCTCTTATTTTTCAAGGTTTATTTGAAGAGGGAGAATACCGACAGCTGGAATTCTGGACTAGAAAAGGAGCAAGTCTGAGTCCTCTATTCTGCGCAACTCCAAATGCCCTGAAAATCAACGTGGAATTTCTTTGGAATATATGAAAAATACTAGGCGAAAGAAGTGTCACACTGGAGCTGCCAGGGGCCCACAAGCCTAGTTGCCGCGGCCTACCCCCCTGGCCGCGGAAACAGGGCTTGTGGGCACCCTGGTGGCCCACTGGCCCCCCCTCTTTTGCTATATGAAGGGTTTCGTCCGAGAAAAAATTAGGGTGGAGCTTTTTCGTGGATTTTCCGCTGCCACTAGGCGGAACTTGAGCAGAACCAATCTAGAGCTCCGACAGGACGATCCTGTCGGGGAAACTTCTCTCCCGGAGGGGGAAATCGTCGCCATCGTCATCACCAACACTCGTCTTGTCGGAGGGGAGTCATCTCCATCAACATCTTCATCAGCACCATCTCCTCTCCAAACCCTAGTTCATCTCTTGTAACCAATCTCCGTCTCGCGACTCCAATTGGTACTTGTAAGGTTGCTATTAGTGTTGATTACTCTTTGTAGTTGATGCTAGTTGGATGACTTGGTGGAAGAGTTTATGTTCAGATCCTTGATGCTAATCATTACACCTCTGATCATGATTATGATTATGCTTTGTGAGTAGTTACTTTTGTTCCTGAGGACATGGGATAAGTCATGCTAATAATAGTCATGTGAATTTGGTATTCGTTCGGTATTTTGATATGATGTATGTTGTTTTTCCTCTAGTGGTGTTATGTGAACGTCGACTACATAACACTTCACCATATTTGGGCCTAGAGGAAGGCATTGGGGAGTAGTAAGTAGATGATGGGTTGCTAGAGTGACAGAAGCTTAAACCCCAGTCTATGCGTTGCTTCGTAAGGGGCTGATTTGGATCCACTAGTTTAATGCTATGGTTAGACGTTGTCTTAATTCTTCTTTCTTAGTTGAGGATGCTTGCGAGAGGGGTTAATCATAAGTGGGATGTTTGTCCAAGTAAGGGCAGTACCCAAGCGCCGGTCCACCCACATATCAAACTATCAAAGTAACGAACGTGAATCATATGAACATGATGAAACTAGCATGACAAAAATTCCCATGTGTCCTCGGGAGCGTTTTTCCTCTTATAAGACTTTGTTCAGGCTTGTCCCTTGCTACAAAAGGGATTGGGCCACTTGGCTGCACCGTTGCTACTACTTGTTACTTGTTACTTTTCGCTTGCTACGTTTCACCCCACTACACCATCACTTGTTACCGCTACTTTCAGTGCTTGCAGTTATTACCTTGCTGAAAACCGTTTAGTAGAGCCTTCTTCTCCTCGTTGGGTTTGACACTCTTACTTATCAAAAGGACTATGATTGATCCCCTATACTTGTGGGTCATCAAGCATAAAATTCTGCTCCCTCAGATCATCATTTTCATCTTCAAGCTTCAACACCCTTTGGCATAATTCCTTCTTACTCTCGTGCAAGAAAGTAGAAGGGGTAAACAAGGTCTTAGGCTTCTTCCTTGAGCTAGGGAGGCTCGACTTCTTGAACTCCACATGCGTGTGTCCAGGTTGAGGTAGAGGAGCCTCCTCTTCACCGGAACTTGTTTGTTCCTTCCCCTTGGGATCATAGTCTTCTTCCTCATCAGTGGTCCGGCCATATGGATCAAAGTCCCCATAGACCTTGGGGTTAGCAAGGTAATCAGACACATAGCTCTCCCCCTCTGAATCTTGAGAAGACATCTTGACCTAGATTTGCGGCAGAAAACAGGCTCGAAACGAAAAACAGAAGAGATCTGCGTCATGGAGGGGTCAGACCAAACGGAAGTATAAATAATGATTTTTCCAGACCAGAAGGAGTACCCTGCACGAAAACAGAGTCCGGGAGGCGCACGAGGTGGCCACAAGCCCTCACGGCGCGGCCAGGGGGTGGGCCCGCGCCGTGCAGGCTTGTCGCCTCCTCGCGCACTTTTCGGACTACTTCCAATTTTTGTATTTTTTCAAATATTCCAAAACGGAGAAAAAATCCTACTGGAAAAGTTTTGGACTGTGTTTTCTTACCGAATCACATACCTCTTCGTTTTCGGAGTCTGAAACAGGCTGATAAATATCCCTTAGGTATTCTTCTGGAGTTATGGTATTGATGATATTGCTTTCAATGTTTATGGGAGTACCTGAGATATAATGCTTGATTCTCTGCCCATTTACCACCCTCGGACAATTACCTTCCGTGTTGTTGATCTTGATAGCACCAGTACGATATACTTCCTCGACAACATAGAGACCTTCCCATTTAGAGAGAAGCTTTCCTGCAAAGAATCTTAAACGAGAGTTATATAGCAAGACATAATCACCTACATTGAACTCACGCTTTTGTATCCTCTTATCATGCCACCTCTTAACCTTCTCTTTGAACAGCTTGGCATTCTCATATGCCTGAGTTCTCCATTCATCAAGCGAGCTAATATCAAATAACCTCTTCTCACCGGCAAGTTTGAAATCAAAGTTGAGCTCTTTGATTGCCCAATAAGGTTTATACTCTAGCTCAAGAGGTAAGTGACATGCTTTCTCATACACCATTTTGCACGGAGACATGCCCATGGGATTCTTATAGGCAGTCCTATAAACCCACAGTGCATCATCGAGCTTCTTAGACCAATTCTTTCTAGACCTGTTGACAGTGTTTTGCAAAATTAGTTTAATCTCTCTATTACTTAGCTCGACTTGACCACTGGACTGAGGGTGGTAGGGAGACGCAATTCTATGGTTGACATCGTACTTAGCAAGCCTTTTACGGAAAGCACCATGAATGAAGTGTGAACCACCGTCGGTCATTAGATATCTAGGGACTCCAAATCTAGGGAAGATAACTTCTTTCAGCATCTTGATAGAGGTCTTGTGATCAGCACTACTAGTGAGGATAGCTTCTACCCACTTAGTGACGTAATCAACAGCAACTAGGATGTGAGTATACCCATTAGATTTTGGAAAAGGTCCCATATAATCAAAGCCCCAAACATCAAATGGTTCAATGACAAGTGAATAGTTCATAGGCATTTCCTGACGTTTGCTAATATTACCTATTATTTGACATTCGTCACAAGACAAGACAAACTTACGGGCATCCTTGAAGAGAGTGGGCCAATAGAAACCTGATTGCAATACCTTGTGTGCAGTTCTATCTCCCGCATGGTGTCCTCTGTAGGCCTCGAAGTGACACTTCTGTAGGATCTGTCCCTGTTCATGTTTAGGTACACAACATCTAATAACACCATCTACTCCTTCCTTATAAAGGTGAGGATCATCCCAAAAGTAATGTCTCAAGTCAAAGAAGAATTTCTTCTTTTGCTGGTATGTGAAACTAGGTGGTATATATTTGGCAACAATGTAGTTTGCATAATCAGTATACCACTGTGCACTACGTGAAGCATTGATGACACTCAATTGCTCATCGGGAAAGTACTCATCAATAGGTTGTGGGTCATCAAGAACGTTCTCCAACCTAGACAAGTTATCTGCTACGGGGTTATCAGCACCCTTTCTGTCGACAACGTGCAAATCAAATTCTTGTAGCAAGAGAACCCATCTGATAAGTCTAGGTTTAGCGTCCTTCTTCTCCATGAGGTACCTAATAGTGAAAGTGCGTTATATCGAATCGAGGGGGTGAATAGAGATTTTTAGAATTTCATCACTGAGGAAATTCCTTTTGAGGAAATTCCTCACTAATGACTAACTTACAGCGGAAACAGAAAAGGATCGAACGTGCAAACGTTCACACCAGCAGTATTTCAGAGTGAAGAATGTGAAAACAGATTGCACAGTAAGCAGGCACGCAGAATACAGATGATGATTAACTATTGTGAAGAATTTGGGGTTGAGGAATTTCAGAGAAAGTCTTCAGCAAATTCTTCAAACAGTCACAGTGAAAGTCATCAACACATAATACAGTGAAAGTAAAGAGTTGAGGAATTAGAACCCGTTTCTCAGTGAAGACAGTCGTTGATGACCCAGTTCCAACTTCTGTGACACTTGTACATCTAGTTTGGAACGGCTTGGTATTAAAACCAAAGGACACCCAGTCCCGGGACACACAGTCCCTACCGTATTCTCCTTGAGCTAAGGACACACAGTCCTTGCCCAACACTCGTGGTAAGTCTTCAGGGCAGACTTCCAAACCCTCACAAACTTGGTCACTCGACGATCCACAATTAACTGCTGGAACGTTCTAGACCATGATGCCTAATCGTCTGGAGGATGCACGGTCCTCAAAGGTAAAAGGCTTCAATCCCACACAGGAACAACTTCTTCAGTGATGCTCAATCACTAGGTTTGGTTTGTGGTTTCGGTGGGTGGTGTATTTCCTCACTGATGAATTACTCTCGAAGACTCTGAGGAATTTGGGTTGCTCTTATGACAAGTGTCAGTTTCTAACGAAGCAGCCAACCAGCTAGTGGTTGTGGGGTGGCTATTTATAGCCTGGGAGCATCCCGACATGATTTGACACTAATGCCCTTAAATAATATGACCGTTGGAGTGGATAAGAGGAGTGGCTTGGCGTGGTTATCAAAACGGTCGGAACCCTCAACTGTGAGAATCCTCATGTCACTCATATTCCTCACTTGAGGCTTTTGGTAGGATTTGGCTTGGGTTGAGCATCATGAGGAAATCCATTCCATAGTGTAACTTCGACCCCCTTTAATAGTACGGTGTTCCTATTACTCAAATGCGAAGAAAGTAAAACAGAAAGTGTAAATCTTCACGCTTCAAATTCTTCAGAATGAATTTCTTCAGGAACCACCGGACTTCTCAATATCAGTATCTTCATGAGGAATATCAATTTCATCGCAGATTCCTCGCGATTCATTTCTTCAGCTTCAGACCAATTTCTTCAACTGAAGACATACATTTTTAGGGGTCGATATTCTTCAAATATCTCAAACTCCTCAATGACGTATAGATCGTGTGTACACTCATAAACACATTAGATACTTAACCTATAAGTCTTCAAACCACCAAAATCACTAAGGGGCACTAGATGCACTTACAATCTCCCCCTTTTTGGTGGTTGATGACAATTAAGTTAAGTCTTCAACAGGGATCAAAAAATATGAAGTGTAAATACTCATTTGAGGAATTTGAAAACAAGATTCAGAGAGACTCCCCCTGAAGATGTGCATACCTTGAGGATTTTGCTTTTATAGCAAATGCACATTGATGATTCATATCATGGAGATCTCCCCCTGAGTCTTGTAAATCATGCATACATATAACATATCATATGAAGAAAATGAAGATGCATGATGGCAAATGGTATCTGACGAATTCCAGCATGCGTGCATTAAAACTTTGAGAAATAAGCATGCGAAGAAAAACGTTCAAAAGCGTCAGAGTACCATCGGGCTTAAGTTACAACTCATTACATAAAAACTTCAGAGGAGCCAAGAGTTTGTAACTTAAATATAGTTCATAAGCCCCAAAAATATCCCGCTTGAATACTAACTCTCGAGTTTCTCCCCCTTTGTCATCAAGTGACAAAAAGGGACAAACTGAGGACTAACGCCCATGAAGACTTCATTTCTTGGCGGTTGAGGAAGAGCCGCGATGCTTCTTGGGAGTAGTCTTCTTCCTTGGGCCGGTTGTTGTGTCGAGTTGTTCCTCATCAGATTCAGCAGTGCGGAATGAAGAAAAGGAGCTGTCTTCAAGGTCTGGCACTGGAATGGGCCTGAACTTCCTCTTGGGAGGCCACGACCAGTCAAAGTCTCGCTCAAAGTCCATTTCTTCAAGCTCAGTCTGAGTCTTCAGATGTGCAAGTGTAGCCCAGGTGCGATCGAAAACCTCATGCAGATAGTGATGATTAATCTTCACAGAGTTTTGTGTTTCAGTGAGGGTTTTCACAATGGCACCAAACTGGCGTTTGACCCATTTGTGGTTGCGATCCACCTTCTGGTGAAGACTGAGGAGGAGCTCTCTGGTGTTCAGCACGCGAGGAGGAACTTGGCTTGCTGGATGAGTCTCAGTATCGTCCCATGAAGAATATGCTTCTGGCTCTCTGAACTGGCCATCAAGGGGCCTGCTGCCTTCTTCAATCACAGATTTTCCTTTTCCTTCAATGGGTTCAAAAGTCTTCTTGTTGACCTGAATAGGAGGCATATAACCAACATGGTTTTGACAATCAGCGTGAAAGTTGATACATGTCCTTGTCCTGATGAATCTCATGATCCACGGGGCATATATCTTGTGATCATAGGGGCACATGGCATTGTCGGCCAAAGTCCTCAAGAAGAAATCATGGATATTGATAGGAATACCGTGAATGATGTTGAAGAGGATATTCTTCATGAGTCCTACAACATCTTCTTCATCGTCATGGCCTTTGATTGGCGCGAGCACACTGTAGAGGATTCTGTAGACAGACCGGGGTGTGTACTTGAGCTCGTGGATGAGGAAGGTTGTTCTGGGGGTTTTGCCTGCAGCCAAAGGCTTCATGAGGACTTCCATCATTCCATTTGGCAGCTCATGCTCACCATAAAGCTTCACAGCCCCATCTGAGGGAATTGGTACGGGCAGTTCTCTGAGGAGTTCAGAAGCAGGAGCCTTGTAGTGAGTGTTTTGGGACATCGAGTCAAACACCCAAGTGTTGATGTCTTCAGCGTCGCCAGATATGTGAAGAGTGGCATAGAACATAAGAATAAGCTCGTTGTTCCAGTCTGATATGTCTGAGCACATTGGGAGCAAACCTGCATCGTGGAGTACACTGAGGACTGGCTCCAGGCAAGGTATTGCTTCAAGCTCAACATGAGAAATGTGCTTGTGCTGGAATATCTTGTTGCGTCCACAGAGCACAGAGGAATAGTAGTTCATCTGAGTCCTTGTCCAAAACTTCAGATGCCTCAATTGAGGCTTGTCATAAGGGTTCTCTCCGATGAAGTACATGCGTTCTTAAAAGAAATTTTCTTTCTGAAACTTTGGATGCTTGGACAATGGCTGACGCTGAACTGGCTGAAGATTTTGCTGAGGAATAGGGGAGGAGACAACAATAGCAATCTCTGGGTTGAGCACAATGAAGTCATTGTCTTGGGTGGGTACATTTTCTTCAGCATTTTCCTCAGGGTGAGGAATTTCATCAGCTGGTACTTCATGCTGAGGAGTGCTTGCTCTGGCTGAGCTTCAGGCTGAGGAATTTCTGCATCATTCTCATTTGGAGGAGTTGGGTCAGCCTGTTCCTCATCTTGAGGAGTCTGCTCAGAATGTACAATTTCATCAGCATGAGGATTTTCAGCTTGTTTTTCCTCAGCTGGCTTTGTGGCAGAAGCAGTTTCATCAGCTGGTGCAGCTGATGCTTGAGTAGTATCTGTCTGAGGAATAAGAGGTTGAGGACTGTCGTCAATCTGAATTTCCTCATCAGTGTGTTCCTCAGAGGCGACATCCTTCATTTCCTCATCTGCCCTTGTAGCTGAGTCATCAATGACGACCATCTCATAGGAAGGGGAGACATTGAGAGGCACTGGGTCCAGAGGAGCAGTTTCTTCAATTTCTTTGAGGCGCTTTGCCTCTGTCTCTTCTACTGCTGAGGAGGCTTTTCTCTTCTTGGCTTCCTTTTCAGCAGCCCTTGTTTTCTTCACGTCTGATGGAGATGGAATTATCTTCTTCACCTTTGAAGCTTTTGGTGAAGGTGTTCTTTCTTCAGATTCTTCAGCTGGTAGTGAGGAACCAGCTGGAACAGAGTCATCATCCTACTTTGATGAAGCAGCTGGATCAGGAGCAGTCTCATCAGTGGCAGCAATTTCATCAGTTGCAGTTTCCATGATGATTTCTTCAATGGCCGGTTCATCAACACGGTGCTCTTGGTGTTCTTCCTCGACTTGAGGAGTTTCCTCCTCATGAGGAGATGCAACTGTTGGCTGCTCAACCAAGGGCTGAGGAGTTGGTGCTGGGGGTGCGGTTCTCTTGTTGTAGTCATCAACAGCACTAGTGGCTAGCTTGATGAAATTGCTCTTGATGCTTTTGTGATCTGACAGCTTGGTGTACTTGTGAGTCGATATTTGCAGCTCTGCTTGGGTTGACACCAGTGCATCAGGAGTCAGTTTGAGGAGATTCTGCCTGAGGAGTTTCTCCGTTTTGATCTTTGCAACCTTTGCCTGCCTGGCTTACTGTTCTTTCCACTTGGCTTCATTTATGAAGGTGGCCACCATGTGGCTGATGCCAGGAGGAAGTTTCAGATCATCAATGGTAGTGTTTGGGTCCTCATACCAGATATTGATGTAGTCAAGGAGGACCTTGGGGTCCATGGCCAGAGGAATAGCACTGCCTGATGCTTGAGCTACCCTTTCTTGCTTGTTTCTGATGATGGCTTGCAGGGTTTCATCATCATATTCATCACTTCCCTCTGATGCAGATGGGACTGCGATGATTTTTCTGGGGCTGGGCAGAGGTGCATGTTCAGCAGTTGTCAAAGTCTTCACAAGAGGTGTTGAAGACTTTGTCTCCGAGCTAGTTGCAGCTGGGAGTGAGGAGCTGGAGCTGGCGGTCGTAGGTTTCACGACATGCTTCTATACTGGTTTCTCTTGAGGCTTTGGAGGTGGAGCTGAGGATTTTGGTGCTGAGGAGATTGGTACTGAGGGTTTTGGCGCTGATGGTTTTGGTGTTGAAGGTTTTGGTAATGAGGGTTTTGGTGCTGAGGGTTTTGTGACAGAAGCCTGAGCAGACTTTTCTTGAGGCTTTGGAGCCCTTTGCTTTGATGGCACAGACTGCATGTGAGGAATTTCTGAGCCTGAGGTTTCTGCAGCTGAGGAATTAGTAGCACCGGAGGCAGCAGCTGAGGATTCATTAAATTTCCTCACTGCAGCTTCTGCTTGCTTCTTGAGATTGGCCAGATGTTTTTCTTTCTCATCTGGGTAGTCATCAATTGTCATGAGACTTGAGGGATGTGCTACTTGATGATCCTCAAGTGGGGCCCTTCTGCCAGGAGGCTTCAAAGCGAATTTCTTCGCATATTTGGGAGTCACAAACCTGTACTCCTTCCATTCCTTCGCCCATCGGCGTTCAATCTTCTGCAGCTTTATCTTTCTCTTGGCCATTGTCTCATGTTCATCAGGCGTACAATAGTCCAAGTAAATGTCCTCAGGAATATCAGCAGCTGTGTTTTGCTCAAGTTTCTTTCCTCCCTTCTGTTTTCTGTCTTCCTCCATTTTCCTCAGTTGAGGACTTTGTTGATGATTTTGAACTCTTGAGGATTCTGATGAGCCTTGAAGAGTTTCTTCCAGAAACGCTGGAAATGAGTTAATGTGATGAGAACCGAGAGATTCATCAGCTGACATGTGTGTACCTGTGAACAGAGTATAGTTGCGAGGAATTTGGAGAGGTCATATGCGTTCTCAGATTTGAAGAAAATGAAAAAGTTTGACAGTTTGAGGAATATAACCAGTGGTTGAGGAATTTGCCTAAGCATACTGTTCTTGGGTTCCAGAGTTGTACAGATTCGAAAATTCGCACAATTGAGGAATCTCGTGAAAATCTTAGATGCTTAGCATAGTTCATCAATGATTGTGGTGATAGGTAGTGTTTGAGGAATCAAGTGCGCATCGTATCTTGAGGAAAAACAGATTTCACATAGAAGATGTAAAATTTCAGATCTAATCTGCTATAAAAATGGGATATATTTACCCTGGAAGGTGCGTACGAAGAACACAGAAAGTTGTGTTGGAGAGGCTCTTCGTTCTAGTGTCCAATGCACCCTAACTCGGCGACAGAGGACGTCTACGGCGGCGGCGGACGAAGATGGTCCGACCCCGGCGTGGTTCCGACGACGGAGAAGTCGAGGCAGTGAAGCTCTTCCTCACCGGCGACGAAACTACCAGCGGTGGCGCTAGGGTTCGGTGGAGTGTGCTGTGGCAGGAGAGCGATGAGGCGAAGAATAGGATGCCGAGGGGGATAAGGACATATTTATAGCCAAAAGTTACTGTTGGCGCGAAAATGTCGGACCAAATAGCCCCTGCCTCTACGTCTCCGCAGGACACGTGTAGCTCCCGTACGATGCGGTGGAGATAGTGGAGATCGTGGTTACCCGATCGTGGGAAGTGGGGGTTCAGTTACTGTGCATTTAAAGAAAACAATTTTTGAAGATTTGAGGATTTTCGTTACAAAATCATCAGCTGACAAGGATGCAGTGAGGATTTTGAACAAAGTTTCAATTAGAACGCATATGAAGAATTGAATAGACTGGATAAGTATAGCATAGAGGGAAAGTGGGGTCCGATCACATTCACTTAGCACAACCATCAACTTGAAGAAATAGCAATAAGTGAATGCTGTTGAGGACTAGAAATCACAGTCTATCTAATCAAATGAAAGTCATCAAGTGTTTTTGAAGATTTTGTAATAAATCATCACAATGAAGAACGGATGTTTTGAAGAAAAATGCACTGTGAGGAAATTGGTCATTTGAGGAAAATCAACTTGAGGAATTTCACATTGGGCGGTGGCGTTACCCACCATATAAGAATGTTGATTACAGATGCCGCGTACAATTGTCATAGGGCCCTCAGAATCAATTTCTTCGTTAATTTCTTCACATTCAGAGTGACATTCTTCATCAGTTAAAGAAAATCGTTTCATCATGTGTTGCACATCTAAGTCGTCAACTTTGCATAAGTGTTAGGATGTGTGCATGTTTTTACAAAACATTTGAAGACTCTAAGATATTTAGCTCACACCGCAACTTGCAAAACCTTTTCTCATCCAAGGGCTTAGTGAAGATATCTGCCAGTTGATCATCAGTCTTCACATGATCGATGAGGATATTGCCCTTGAGGACATGGTCCCGAAGAAAATGATGACGAATCTGGATGTGCTTGGTCTTCGAGGGATGTACTGGGTTGTATGCAATCTTGATAGCACTCTCATTGTCACAGTAGAGAGGTACATTCTTCATGTTGATGCCGTAGTCCTTGAGGGTTTGCTTCATCCATAGCAATTGAGCACAGCAAGAACCAGCAGCAATGTACTCAGCTTCGGCAATGGAGAGTGATACGCAGTTCTGCTTCTTTGAAGACCAGCAAACTAGTGATCTTCCGAGGAAATGGCATGTGCCAGAAGTTGAATTGCGATCCACACGGTCACCAGCATAGTCTGAATCAAAATACCCTACCAGATGAAGATTGGAGCCCTTGGGATACCATAATCCTAGTGTTGGTGTGTGAGCTAAGTATCGAAGAATATGTTTCACAGCCTTATGGTGTGATTCCTTTGGTTTTGCTTGAAAACGTGCACACATGCAAACACAAAGCATTATATCTGGCCTAGATGCACACAGATACAATAAAGAGCCAATCATAGAATGGTATACCTGCTGATCGAAATCTTTACCATTTTCATCAGTGCCGAGGTGGCCGTTGGTAGGCATCGGAGTCTTGGCACCTTTGCATTCGTGCATGTCGAATTTCCTCAGAACATCCTTGAGGTATTTCTCCTGTGATATGAAGATTCCATTGCTTTGTTGACAAATTTGAAGACCTAAGAAAAATTTCAGCTCCCCCATCATGGACATCTGATATTCTTCACTCATCATGTAGGCAAATTCATCACTGTATCTTTTGTCAGTACAGCCAAATATGATATCATCAACATATATTTGACATACAAACAGCTCATTATCATAGGATTTTGTGAAAAGAGTTGGATCGAGTGGACCAGGTTTGAAGCCTTTCTTCATGAGGAATTCCTTCAATGTATCATACCATGCCCGAGGGGCTTGCTTGAGGCCATACAGAGCCTTTTGAGTCTGAAGACTTTGTCTGGATTCTTTGGATCCTCAAAACCTGGAGGCTGAGCAACATATACTTCTTCCTCAAGCTTACCATTGAGGAATGCACTTTTCACATCCATTTGATATAAGGTAATGTTATGATGATTAGCATAAGCAAGTAGTATTCGAATAGCTTCAAGTCTAGCAACAGGTGCAAAAGTTTCATCGAAATCTATTCCTTCAACCTGGGTGTAGCCTTGGGCTACAAGTCGTGCCTTGTTCCTTACCACTTGACCGTCCTCATCTTGCTTGTTTCGGAAAATCCACTTGGTGCCGATGATGTTGTGCTTGTGAGGATATGGTCGTTTGACGAGCTCCCATACGTCATTCAGCTTCAATTGAAGAAGTTCGTCTTGCATAGCTTGGATCCACTCCGGTTCCAGAAAGGCCTCAACAACTTTTGAGGGTTCTGTGATGGATACAAAGGAAAAGTGCCCACAAAAGTTAACTAAGTGTGAAGCTTTTGAGTGAGTGAGAGGACCTGGCGCGTTGATGTCGTTGAGGATTTTGTCAAGTTCTACTTCGTTTGCAATCCTCGGATGAGCTGGTTGAGGATTTTGCCTGGGCTGAGGAAGTGGTGTTGTTGCAATTTCCTCAGGAGCATCTTCTTGGTTTTTATCAGCGATGGGGATCGTTTCTTCACCAATTTCCTCAATGGGAACAATGTCTTCAGTAGGCTTAAGCTTTATTGCTTCCTCAGGAGACAGCTTATCTGGATCAGAAGGCAATTGCTCTCTTTGCGAGCCATTAGTTTCATCGAACCGTACATCTACAGTCTCAATAACTTTGTTGTGATAGTTGTTGAAGACTCTGTAAGTGTGCGAGTCCTTTCCATAACCGAGCATAAAACCTTCATGTGCCTTAGGTGCAAATTTTGAGCTATGGTGAGGATCTCTAATCCAGCATTTTGCACCGAAGACTTTGAAATAACTTACATTGGGTTTCTTGTCAGTGAGGAGTTCATATGAGGTTTTCTTGAGGAATTTGTGAAGATATACCCTGTTGATGATATGACATGCAGTGTTGATTTCTTCGGGCCAAAAGCGACGAGGAGTGTGATATTCTTCAAGCATAGTTCTAGCCATTTCAACCAGAGTCCTGTTCTTCCTTTCGACGACACCATTCTGCTGAGGAGTATAAGGAGCAGACAATTCGTGAGTAATACCAAGTTCATCAAGATAATCATCAAGACCAGTGTTTTTGAACTCGGTTCCATTATCACTCCTGATGTGTTTGATCTTGATGCCAAAGTTCGTCGAGGCCCTTGAAGAAAATCGTTTGAAGATTTCCTGCACTTTAGTTTTATACACTATGATATGCACCCAAGTATATCTGGAATAATCATCAACTATGACGAAGCCATATAAAGATGATGCATTGGTTAGTGTGGCATAGTGAGTAGGTCCAAATAAATCCATATGAAGCAATTCGAATGGACGTGTAGTGGTCATGATGGTTTTAGAGGGATGCTTGGATCTGGTCATTTTCCCAGATTCACAAGCACCGCAGAGATGATCCTTGAGGAATTTGACTGATTCGATGCCGATGACATGCTTCTTCTTTGCAAGCGTGTGCAAATTCCTCATGCCTGCATGACCTAGTCTTCGGTGCCACAGCCATCCTTCTGAGGTTTTTGCTAGTAAGCAAGTGGCTGGTTGAGGACCTGTAGAGAAATCAACAATGTACAAATCCCCTCTTCTTACACCTTCGAAGACTTTGGATCTGTCAGATTCCATGATGACTACACATCTATATCTACCAAAGATAACAATCATATCAAGATCACAAAGCATCGAGACTGACATAAGGTTAAAACCAAGGGATTCAACAAGCATCACTTTGTCCATATTCGTATCCTTGGAAATAGCTACTTTGCCAAGTCCCAATACCTTGCCTTTACCTTTGTCAGCATATGTGATTTGCTTCAGAGGTGATGGAGTTAGTGGCATATTCATCAGTAAGCTTTTATCACCAGTCATGTGATGTGTGCAGCCACTATCGAGAACCCACTCAGTATTTTTGGGTTTGTCATCCTGCAGATGAATTAGTACAGCTTACCATCTCATATGCTTCAGATTTGAAGAATATGATACTAATTTCATCAGTTCAGTAATTTCATCATAACAGAAATGTAAGGACGTGTGAAATATTTCTATTTCATCAATCATTAGCTTGCGTCCTATCAAGCATTTCCTCAGGTCTCCAGCAAATTCTTCAGATGATGATTTTCATCTGGAGACCTGACCTGCAGAAGTGATTAGTTCGATTTCTTCACCACCCACATCTGAAGGGGTGGCAAAGCGTTTATCATCCTGCGAGCACCATATGAGAAAGGTGGCATTGAAGCCAATGCACTTCTCTTAACAGTAGGGGGGTTAAAGTACTCATATGAATATGCAGAGAACTGGTTTGAGGATTTATGAACAAAATGATTTGAGGAGTAACGCTCGTATTCATATTCCTTGTAGTTTCCCTGCATGTTAGACGCATAAGCATGGGTACGAGCATAGTTTTGACCAGTTGAGGATTTTGATCCTCTTGAAGACTTTGGTCCTCCTGAGGAATTTGATCTGGGGTTCAGCTTCTTCAGTGGTGGTGTCATGAGGACATTCACCTGAAGATTTTCAAGACAACTTTTGGGAACCCAGATTTTCCTCAGAGGAGGGCCATTCCTGCAGTTAGTTCCAACATATCGAGCAAATACTTCACCAGATTGATTTTTAAACAGTTTATAGTTGGAATCAAATGACTCATCCTAGGAATAGGATAGTTCGCATGAAAAGCGAGTTAGATTAGATGGATCAAAAGGAGGCCCAGTAGCAGCAACCCATGAGGTTTTGGGATACTTCTTAGGTTTCCAATAAGATCCATCAGCATTTAATTTCCTCTCAAAGGCAATTCCTTCTTTCCTCGGGTTCCTGTTCAAGATCTGCTTTTTAAGCACATCACAAAGGGTTTGATGTCCTTTGAAGCTTTTGTACATGCCTGTCACATACAATTCCTTCAACCCTGCATTTTCATCAGTAACATTTGTGTTTTCCTCAAGTGAGGAAATAGACACAACAGGTGCAGTTGAAGAATTTGTAGCAATGGTAGCATTTGATGATTCTGGTGAGGAATTAGCAGTTTCGCGTTCAATGCATTTAAGACATGGAGGAATAAATTCAACTTGACTAGCGCTGATCTGTTGAGCTAGTAATGAATCATTTTCCATACGAAGATCATCATGAGACATCCTCAGCTTCTCAAGATCAAGCTTCCTTTGAAGAAATTCATAGGAAAGCTTCATGATCAATGAGGAGTGTATCATAACGATCCTGAAGATTATCAAATCTAGACTGAAGACTTTTCATGTCATCAGTGAGGATTTGGGTAAGGTTCATTTCATCATTCAACAGATCATCACTTTTGTCTAGCAGTTTCTGAAGCTTTTCCAAAGCAGTTTGTTATTTAGTGGCAATGATAGCAAGTTTACTGTGACTGGGTTTCTTATAATCATTAGGTTCACAGTCACTTGAATCAGAGGAGGAGGCATTATTTGATACCTTTGAACCTTTTGCCATGAAGCAATAGGTTGGAGCGAAGTCATCAGCATAGTCATCAGTCTGGATGGTGCAATCATTTTCTTCAAGATTGAAGATTGACTTGCTGACGAAAGTGGTTGCTAGTGCAAGACTAGCCTGTCCAGATTCTGAGTCTTCTCCAGAACCCTCTTCTTCATCACATTCCTCTGATTCTGCCTCGGAGTCCATTTCCTTGCCAATAAGTGCCCGAGCCTTTCTGAAACTAGTCTTCTTGTGTGATGAGGGCTTTGAAGATGAGGATTTTGAAGATTTCTTCTTCTTCTTCGAGTCATCAGAACTGTCATCCTTGTATTTCTTCTTCTTTGATTCCTTTCCCCAACGGGGACAATCAGCAATGTAATGACCTGATTTCTTGCACTTGTGACAGGTTCGTTTCTTGTAGTCCTCAGATGTAGATTCTGATTTCCTCATGTCTCTTCTTGAAAATTTACCGAACTGGCCACGTCGTGTAAATCTCTGGAATTTCCTCACAAGCATTGCAAGCTCCTGTCCAAATTCTTCAGGGTCACAAATGTTGTCATCTGTGTCTTCTTCTTCAGATGAGGAAATTTCTCTAGCCTTCAGTGCACGTGGTCTGGAATAGCTTTGTCCATATAGATCTCTCTTTTCTTCTAGCTGGAATTCATGAGTATTTAGCCTTTCAAGTATATCAGCTGGATCCAGCATCTTGTAGTCTGGTCTTTCTTGAATCATCAGAACTAAAGTATCAAATGAAGAATCCAAAGATCTCAGCAGTTTCTTCACAACTTCGTGATCAGTGATGTCTCGAGCTCCCAGTGCTTGCAGTTCATTTGATATGTCAGTGAGGCGATCAAAGGTGTCTTGGCAGCTTTCATTGTCATGTCTCTTGAAGCGATTGAAGAGATTGCGAAGAATATCAACACGAGAGTCACGTTGGGTTGATACTCCTTCATTTACCTTGCACAGTCTCTCCCAGATCAGTGTTGCAGATCCCAAAGCACTTACTCTTCCAAACTGGCCAGGGCTTAGATGGCCACAGATCACGAAGTTGAGTTGCTTGAATTTCTTCACATCAGCCGCAGTGACACTGGCAGAGATGATGGGGACTCCATTTTCCACAATATACCAGAGATCATTATCAATAGCTTGTAGATGCATTTGCATTTTGTTCTTCTAGAAGGGAAAGTTCTTTCCTTCGTAGGTAGGACATGCTGCAGTCACCTTAAACATGCCTGCAGTCGACATAACTAAAACTCCAGGTGGTTAAACCAAAATCACACAGAACAAGGGAGTACCTTGCTCTGATACCAATTGAAAGTGCGTTATATCGACTAGAGGGGGTGAATAGGAGATTTTTAGAATTTCATCACTGAGGAAATTCCTTTTGAGGAAATTCCTCACTGATGACTAACTTACAGCGGAAACAGAAAAGGATCAGACGTGCAAACGTTCACACCAGCAGTATTTCAGAGTGAAGAATGTGAAAACAGATTGCACAATAAGTAGGCACGCAGAATATAGGTCATGATTAACTATTGTGAAGAATTTGGGGTTGAGGAATTTCAGAGAAAGTCTTCAGCAAATTCTTCAAACAGTCACACTGAAAGTCATCAACACATAATACAGTGAAAGTAAAGAGTTGAGGAATTAGAACCCGTTTCTCAGTGAAGACAGTCGTTGATGACCCAGTTCCAACTGCTTTGACAGTTGTACATCTGGTTTGGAGCGGCTTGGTATTGAAACCAAAGGACACCCAGTCCCGGGACACACAGTCCTTACCGTATTCTCCTTGAGCTAAGGACACACAGTCCTCGCCCAACACTCGTGGTAAGTCTTCAGGGAAGACTTCCAAACCCTCACAAACTTGGTCACTCGACGATCCACAATTAACTGCTGGAACGTTCTAGACCATGACGCCTAACCGTCTGGAGGATGCACAGTCCTCAAAGGTAAAAGGCTTCAGTCCCACACAGGAACAACTTCTTCAGTGATGCTCAATCACTAGGTTTGGTTTGTGGTTTCGGTGGGTGGTGTATTTCCTCACTGATGAATTACTCTCGAAGACTCTGAGGAATTTGGGTTGCTCTTATGACAAGTGTTAGTTTCTAACGGAGCAGCCAACCAGCTAGTGGTTGTGGGGGTGGCTATTTATAGCCTGGGAGCATCCCGACATGATTTGACACTAATGCCCTTAAATAATATGACCGTTGGAGTGGATAAGAGCAGTGACTTGGCGTGGTTATCAAAACGGTCGGAACCCTCAACTGTGAGAATCCTCATGTCACTCATATTCCTCACTTGAGGCTTTTGGTAGGATTTGGCTTGGGTTGAGCATCATGAGAAAATCCATTCCATAGTGTAACTTCGACCCCCTTTAACAGTACGGTGTTCCTATTACTCAAATGCGAAGAAAGTAAAACAGGAAGTGTAAATCTTCACGCTTCAAATTCTTCAGAATGAATTTCTTCAGGAACCACCGGACTTCTCAATATCAGTATCTTCATGAGGAATATCAATTTCATCGCAGATTCCTCGCGATTCATTTCTTCAGCTTCAGACCAATTTCTTCAACTAAAGACATACATTTTTAGGGGTCGATATTATTCAAATATCTCAAGCTCCTCAATGACTTATAGATCTTGTGTACACTCATAAACACATTAGATACTTAACCTATAAGTCTTCAAACCACCAAAATCACTAAGGGGCACTAGATGCACTTACAAATAGCAGCATGATCAGTGTGAATAGTGACTTTGGAATCAACTATGTAAGACCTGAACTTTTCACACGCAAACACGACTGCTAAAAATTCCTTCTCCGTAGTGGCATAGTTTCTCTGGGCACTGTCTAGAGTTTTACTAGTGTAGTGAATAACATTCAGCTTCTTGTCAACTCTTTGCCCTAGAACAGCACCAACAGCATAATCACTAGGGTCACACATGATCTCAAAGGGTAAGTTCCAATCACGTGGTTGAACAATAGGTGCAGTTATCAAAGCCCTCTTAAGTATTTCGAAGGCTTCCTCACAATCATCGTCAAAGACAAAAGGAATATCCTTTTGCAAGAGATTGGTAAGAGGCCTAGAAATCTTAGAAAAGTCTTTAATGAACCTTCTATAGAAACCAGCATGACCAAGGAAACTTCTTATCCCTTTGATATCTGTGGGGTATGGCATTTTCTCAATTGCATCAACCTTAGCCTTATCGACTTCAATACCTCTTTCAGAAATTTTATGTCCTAAGACGATGCCTTCATTAACCATAAAGTGGCATGATACGTCTCAAACGTGTCTATAATTTTTGATGGTTCAAGGATGCCGTAAAAGCCTAAGCTTCGGGATGCCCCGGGAAGGCATCCCCTCTTCTGATATTGATGCTTTGAAAGTTAGATGTGCTCCTCCCAAGGTCAACTTGGATTAAACTTTGAAAGCTATGTGTGTCTCCATGAATGAGAGCAAAGAAAGAACTGCCCAAATTCGCGCTAGGAATGAATGGTTTAAAAGGGTGTGTTCTAGTGATGCAAATCATGAAGATCTTAAAGTGCTTGGTGTGACTCCTCTTGAATCTTTGTTTTCGCATGTCAAACCTATTGATGAAGGGGTTGGATATGAATTCACTTTGGTTGAAAAATGCCCCAATGATTCGGAACCAACCTATCTTGATGATAAAGGTGTGGAGAGTGGAGTAGAAGAAACCAAAATTTTGGGTAGTAATGAAACTCCCACTCTGGATTTCAAGGAATTCAATTATGATAGTTGCTACGTGTTTGAATGCATTTCTTTGATGCAATCCATTGCAAACTCTCCACATGCTTATAGCCAAAGCAAAGCCTTTACCGCACATATCGTAGATGCTATGATGAAATCTCTTGAAGATAAGCTCGGACTAGAAGTCTCTATACCTAGAAAACTTCATGATGAGTGGGAACCTACTATCAAAATCAAGATCAAAAACTATGAGTGCAATGCTTTGTGTGATTTGGGTGCTAGTGTTTCTGCGATTCCAAAGTCTTTATGTGATATTCTTGGTTTTCATGAGATTGAAGAGTGTTCTCTTAATTTGCATCTTGCGGATTCTACTGTCAAAAAACCCATGGGAAGGACCGATGATGTTCTTATTGTTGCAAATAAGAACTATGTACCCGTGGATTTCATTGTACTTGACATAGATTGCAATCCTTCATGTCTAATTATTCTTGGTAGACCTTTCCTAAGGACTATTGGTGCTATCATCGATATGATGGAAGGGAATATTAGATTTCAATTTCCTCTAAAGAAAGGCATGGAGCACTTTCCTAGAAAGAAAATAAGATTGTCTTATGAATCTATGATGAGGGCTACTTATGGTTTGAGGACCAAAGATGACTATACGTGATTCCATCACCTTTTGCCTAGCTAAGGGCGTTAAACAATAGCGCTTGTTGGGAGGCAACCCAACGAATATATCCTTTTTCTTTCTGTTTTGTGTTTTCCACACTTTCATAATTCTGTTATGATTGTGTTTTTTGTTTTTCTTTTTGCGTTTGTGCCAAGCAAAACCGTTATGATTAGTCTTGGGGATGATCGTTTGGTCATGCTAGAAAACACAGAAACTTTCTGCTCATGAAAAGAATTTTCATTTTTTCTGTAAGAGATTTTGAGTTGATTCTTTTTGCTTCTGATTTCCACACAAATTCTTCAGGCTGTCATAATTTTTCAGAATTTTGGAAGTATCAGAAGTATACGAAATATACAGATTGCTACAGACTGGTCTGCTGTTAACAGATTCTGTTTTTGTTGTGTTGGTTGCTTATTTTAATGAAACTATGGATAGTATCGGGGGGTATTAGCCATGGAAGATTGAAAATGCAGTAACCCAACATCAACATAAGTAGAATTTAAGTTTGCTACAGTACCTAAGGAAGTGGTGGTTTGCTTTCTTATACTAATGTTATCACGAGTTTCTGTTTAAGTTTCGTGTTGTGAAGTTTTCAAGTTTTGGGTGAAGTTCTTATGGACAAAAAGATAGAGTGGCCAGATCTAAAGCTTGGGGATGCCCAAGGCACCCCAAGATGATTCAAGGATGCCCTAAAAGCCTAAGCTTGGGGATGCCCCGGGAAGGCATCCCCTCTTTTGTCTTCAATCCATCGGTAACGTTACTTAGGGCTATATTTTTATTCACCACATGTTATGTGTTTTTCTTGGAGCGTCTTGTATCGTAGAAGTCTTTTATTTTTGTTGTGTCACAATCATCCTTGCTGCACACCTAGAGAGAGAGACATGCACTCACCGTGATTTTGTCGAGCTTCACTTATATCCTTTGGTTAGACAATTCAGCTCACATGTGCTTCACTTATATCTTTTGAGCTAGTTGATTTTGCTCTATGTGCTTCACTTATATCTTTTAGAGCACGGCGGTGCGTGGCTTGGTAGTTTATCTATGCTATGAAAGTAGTCTCAAAAGGGGTAGTTATCCAAAGGGATACGAAAACTTCCACCTTCATGTGCATTGAATAGTTAGAGAAGTTTGATTCATCTCAACTAGTTTTGAGTTGTGGTTATGGTAATATTGAAGTTATATTATTAAGGTGTTGTGGATCTAGAAATACTTGTGTTGAAGTTAGTGATTCCCGTAGCATGCACGTATGGTGAACCGCTATGTGATGAAGTATGAGCATGATTAGTCTATTGATTGTCATCCTTTGTGTGGCGGTCGGGATCGCGCGATGGTTTATACCTACCAACCCTTCCCCTAGGAGTATGCGTTGAATACTTTGTTTCGATTACTACTAAAACTTTTGCAACAAGTATATGAGTTCTTCATGACTATGTTGAGTCCATGGTTTTGATGCACTTTCACCTTCCACCATCATTATCTTCTTTAGTGCTGTGCAACTTTCGTCGGTGCACAAAACCCACCATTAGCCTCCCTCAAAACAGCCACCATACCTACCTACTATGGCTTTTTCAAAGTCATTCCGAGATATATTGCCATGCAACTACCACCATGACATGTGCCACCATGTCTACATTGCCATTGCACGATCGTAAGATAGCTAGCATGATGTTTCCATTAATGTCCATGCCATGCTAGATCATTGTCACGGTACACTACCGAAGGCATTCCACATAGAGTCATCGTTGCTCTAAGTTTTGAGTGTGATGATCATCATTGATGGAGCATTGTACCATGTGAGGAAATAAAAGAGGACAAAGATGCCCACCAAAATAAAAAAATGAATAAAAAAAGAGGCCAAAGAGCCCATTCAAAAAAATGAGAGAAAAAGAGAGAAGGGATAATGCTACCACCTATCCACACTTGTGCATTTTGAGCACCATGATCTTCATGATTGAGAGTCTCTTGTTTTTTCACCACCATATAGCTAGTGGGAAATTCTCATTATATAACTTGGCTTGTATATTCCAATGATAGGCTTCCTCAAAATTGCCTTAGGTCTTCATGAGCAAGCAAGTTGGATGCACACCCACTAGTTTTCTTTAAGAGCTTTCACATACTCTTAGCTCTAGTGCATCATTTGTATGGAAATCCCTACTCATTCACATTGTTATCTATTGATGAGCATCTCCACAGCTCATTGATATGCCTAGTTAATGTGACCATCTTCTCCTTGTTTGTCTTGCAACCTCCACCACACTCCACACCACTTATAGTGCTAAAACCATGGCTCATGCTCATGTATTGCGTGAGAGTTTAAAAAGTTTGAGAAAGTAAAGGTGTGAAAACAATTACTTGGCCAATACCGAGGTTGTGCATGATTTAAATTCGCTGTGCAATGATGATAGAGCATAGCCAGACTATATGATTTTGTAGGGATAACTTTCTTTTGGCCTTGTTATTTTGAAAGTTCATGATTACCTTGCTAGTTTGCTTGAATTATTATTGTCTCCACGTCAATAGCAAACTATTGTTTTGAATCTAATGGATTTGAACATTCACGTCACATAAGAGGAGTTACAAAGGACATCTATGCTAGGTAGCATGAAAGAATCAAAAATTCATTCTTTATCACTTCCCTACTCGAGGACGGGCAGGTGTTAAGCTTGGGGATGCTTGATACGTCTCAAACGTATCTATAATTTCTGATGGTTTCACGTTGTTATCTTGTCAACTTTGGATATTTTATTTACCTTTTATATCTTTTCGGGACTAACTTATTAACTCAGTGCCAAGTGCCAGTTCATGTTTTTTCTGTGTTTTTGACTCTTTTCAGATATAATTTTGGAACGGAGTCCAAATGGAATAAAATCCCAGAAATGATTTTTTCCAGAACGGAAGAAGATCGGGGGCCAAGCAAGTGGGGCCATAGGGGGCCCACAAGCCCTGTTGTCGTGGCCAAGGGAGGCCGCGGCAACCAAGCTTGTGGCCCCCCTGGCGCTCCCCTGCCCTAGGTCTTTGGCCTAAAAATTCCCTAAAAATCCAGAAAAAATCAGGGCATCCACGAAAACACTTTTCCGCCACCGCAAGCTTCCGTTTCCGTGAGATCTCATCTGGAGACCCTTCCCGGTGCCCTGCCGGAGGGGACTTTGGAGTTGGAGGGCTTCTTCATGAACATCATCGCCCCTCCAATGACTCGTGAGTAGTTCACTTCAGACCTACGGGTCCGTAGTTAGTAGCTATATGGCTTCTTCTCTCTCTTGGATCTTCAATACAAAGTTCTCAATGATCTTCATGGAGATCTATCCGATGTAATCCTCTTTGGCGGTGTGTTTGTCGAGATCCGATGAATTGTGGATTTGTGAACAGATTATCTATGATATATATTTGAGTCTTTGCTGATTTCTTATTTGCATGATTTGATATCCTTGTAAGTCTCTCCGAGTCTTGGGTTTTGTTTGGCCAACTAGATCTATGATTCTTGCAATGGGAGAAGTGCTTGGTTTTGGGTTCATACCGTGTGGTGACCTTTCGCAGTGACAGAAGGGGCAGCAAGGCACGCATCGTGTTGTTGCCATCAAGGGTAACAAGATGGGCTTTTATCGTATATATGAGATTGTCCATCTACATCATGTCATCTTGCTTAAGGCGTTACTCTGTTCTCATGAACTTAATACACTGGATGCATGCTGGATAGCGGTCGACGTGTGGAGTAATAGTAGTAGATGCAGAAAGTATCGGTCTACTTGTTTTGGACGCGATGCCTATAGATATAATCATTGCCATAGATAACGTCACGACTTTGCGCGGTCGTATCAATTGCTTGACAGTAATTCGTTCACCCACCGTCTACTTGCTTTCATGAGAGAATCCACTAGTGAACACTACGGCCCCCGGGTCTATTCAGACCTATCGTTTCCACTTTTGCTTTTACTTTGCTTTGTTTCTTTGTTGCTTTCAATTCTCACTTGGCAAACAATCTATAAGGGATTGACAACCCCTTCATAGCGTTGGGTGCAAGCTCTTTGTGTTTGTGCAGGTACTTGTGATATTCCTTCACTCGATCGATACCTTGGTTCTCAAAACAGAGGGAAATACTTACCACCGTTGTGCGACATCACCCTTTCCGCTTCGAGGGAACACCAACGCAAGGCTCCAAGGCCACGGGGGAATCCTTTGCATATTTGCCAAGGAAGTCCCTAAAGGCGTAGCCGTAGCAGAAGAATTCCTGGTGCCGTTGCTGAGGAGTATCAAGAGAAGAATAGTCTGGCGCCGTTGGAAGGTCTTTTGTTGCAGTAGCATGGCACTTCTCCCAATTCAAGACAAGATTGGTGTCTTTACATCTCTGCAAGACTCGATCAAGGTTGCTGAGGCAATCATCAAAGGAAGACCCGTAAACGGAGAAGTCATCCATGAAAACCTCAACAATCTTTTCACAAAAGTAAGAGAATATAGCCATCATACATCTTTGAAAGGTGGCAGGTGCATTACATAAACCAAAAGGCATACGTCTATAAGCAAAGGTACCGAAAGGGCAGGTGAAAGTGGTTTTCTCCTGATCAGATTGTGCAACTGGTATTTGGGAGAAACCAGAATAACCGTCTAGAAAGCAGAAGTGTGTGTGTTTGGACAACCTTTCTAGCATTTGGTCGATAAAAGGCAAAGGGTAATGATCTTTCCTAGTGGCTTTATTCAGTTTTCTAAAACCGATCACCATCCTCTAGCCAGTATTAATCCTCTGTGGGATCAATTCATCCTTATCATTAGGAACAACGGTAATGCCTCCCTTCTTAGGGATGCAATGTTCCAGACTCACCCAATCGCTATGAGCAATAGGATAAATGAAACCTGCTTCCAAGAGCTTTAGTATTTATTTTCTCACTACTTCTTTCATCTTAGGATTCAATCTCATTTGATGATCAGCAACTGGTTTGAAATCAGGATCAGTTTTAATCTTGTGCTGGCATAGAGTAGGACTAATGCCCTTAAGATCATCAAGAGTATATCCAATAGCAACACGGTGCTTCCTCGGAGTTTTTAGTAACTTCTTTTCTTCATGCACTGAGAGGCTAGCACTAATAATAACAGGATATATCTCTTTTTCATAAAGATAGGCATATTTAAGGGTACCAGGCAACTGTTTAAGCTCGAACACGGGATCACCCTTTGGTGGGGGTGGATCCCCAAGCAGTTCAACAGGCAGATTATTCTTAAGGATAGGATATTGTTTTAAGACAACTCTATCTATCTCATCCCTTTCATCCATATGCATATCATTTTCATGCTCAAGCAAGTATTGCTCTAAGGGATTAGTAGGAGGCACGGCAATAGAGGCTAAGGCAATAGTTTCATCCCTACTAGGCAACTCCTTTTCATGAGGTTGTCTACCAAACTTGCAACCACGGCAATAGAATCCTCCGGGTGGGAAGTTTCCCCGCAAGGATCGTCCTGCCGAAGCTCTAGATTGGTTCTGCTCAAGTTCCACCTCGTGGCGGCTGCGAAACCACGAAAAAGCTCCTCCTTAATTTTTTCCTGGACGAAACCCTCCATATAGCAAAAGAGGGGTGCCAGTGGGCCAGTGGGCTGCCCACAAGCCCCCATGGCGTAGCCTGGGGGTGGCCACGCCGTGCAAGGTTGTGGGCACCCCCCGGTGCCCCTCTGGCACTTCTTCGGCCCAGTATTTTTGATAAATTGGGAAAAAATCCCCGTTTATTTTCACGGCGTTTGGAATTGCGCAGAATAGGTATCTCAACTTTGCTCCACTTTCAGGCCAGAATTCCAGTTGCCGTTATTCTCCCTCTTCATTTAAACCTTGCAAAATAAGAGAGAAAAGGCATAAGAATTGTACCGTGAAGTGAAATAACAGCCAAAGAAGCGATAAATATTAACATGAAAACATGATGCAAAATGGACGTATCAAAGCGTCCGGTTGAGTGACGGCGCCCGAGACGACCGAGTGACGGAGGAGCGTTCGGTTGAGTGACGGCGCGCGAGATGACTGAGTGACGAAGGAGCATCCAGTCGAGTTACAGTGCACAGAGCGACCGAGCGACGAAGGAGCTTCTAGTCGAGTGGCGATGCACAGAGCTACCGGGTGAGGAAGGAGCGTCCGGTCGAGTGACGGCGCGGGGGCGACCGAGTGACGAAGGAGCGTCCAGTCGAGTGACGGAGCGCGGGACAACCGAGTGACGAAGGAGCGTCCAGTTGAGCGACAGTGCGTGGAGCGATCGAGTCCAGCATGTCAGCAAGAATGACGCACAGAGGCGTCCAGGTAACCTGTGTATGAAAATATAACACAAGCTAACATAAAAAAATTCTCGCAATAATTTAATGTTTGTTGAAATGATTCATGTAAATTGCACCCATAGACACCCTCTAGGTGTGCTAGGTGCTTGCTGGTCAAAACTAGCAAGAGTCTAAAGGCTGAAGGATCCAACTGAATTTGTGAAAGTGAGGGATCCAACATGAAGATAAAGAACCGAGCGCAGAAGTACACTCCATGACATGGCCTCCGAGTGAACATCATATGCGACTTACTTGACACTCTGTAATGCATAAATAATTATTTAACTGAATGCAGTGTGTGAAGAATGTCTTAGCTGTCCAACGACGCGCGGGGCGATCAAGTGAAGTAGATGCATCCGTCGGAGTGGCGGCGCGCGGGGCGGCCGAGTGACGATGGAGCATCTGACTGAGCGGCGATGCGTGGAGCTGCCGAGCGATGACGACGCGTCCAGTAGAGAAATGGTGCTCGGGGTGGCCGAGTGTCGATGGAGTGTTCAGGAGAGTGGCGATGCGCAGAGCTGCTGAGTATGACGACGCGTCCAGTAGAGTGACAGCGCGCGGGGCGGCCGAGTGTCGATGGAGCGTCCGACTAAGTGGCCATGCACGGAGCTGCCGAGTGATGACGACGCGTCTAGTAGAGTAATGGTGCGCGGAGCAGCCGAGTGTCAATGGAGCGTTCGACTGAGTGGCGATGCACGGAGCTGCCGAGTGATGATGATGCGTCCAGTAGAGTGGCGACGCTCGGAGCAGCCGGGTGATGACGATGTGTGTTGGGGATATTACCTGTTAATAACCCGCCCTAGTTGGGCCGGGTCACCAATCAGGCGATTCACCTAAACAGTGATTTGGGCCTTGGCCTGGATCGGATCAAGGTCGTATGGAGGTTTATGATTTCTGGAAGGCCTCCAAGCTTTGAAAGACGGCAACTTAGAGACCACAGGGGTCATGATTTATAGGAAGGAAAGTATCCTTGTAAACCCTAAGGGTTCGACCTGTATATAAAGGCGAGTCCCAGGGAAGGAGAGGGCAGGTTAGAATTCATCGAGTGCTAGGTCTGGCGATTTACGCCCTCCTTGTAATCGAAACCACATCTATACAAACCAAAGCAGGACGTAGGCCTTTACCTCCTCACAAGGGGCTGAACCTGGGTAAATCGCCGTGTCTCTCCCGCTTAACCCCTTTGAGTCGCCACCAAGGTGCGATGGCTCCGGTACTAAGTCCTTTCATGAGGACATCTACCGTGACAAAACAACGACAGTTGGTGCCCACCGTGGGGTCTGCGCACGATGGAGTTGAGTTCTCAAAGGGAGCCCTACCAGGGTTTGGGAGTTACGCAACGGGGCTCATGACCCGGAGCCGCCGCGGGAAAACCTACATCGACAACCGGCGATGGGGGCCCGAAGCAGATTCGATTGAATTTGGTTACAGGGTCCCCTTCGGCAAGATCAACATCTTCATCGCCATGATCGGATCATCCGTGCCTGAGCCGGACATCTCCACCGACATCGTCGAGCCGGCCAGGTACGCCCACCCAATAATAACGCCAAATCTGACTCGCCCGGTCTTTGTGGGGTTCACGCAGGGATCGGAGGAGCCAGAGCGCTTGGCGACTCAGGAAACTACACCGGTCAACTCTGATGACGAATCATCCATGGGCGATTCAGAATCAATCCGATCTCTACATGGGGATTGTCTTGGGAGCTTGTCGCTCGCCATGGACCCCGAAGTCCTTGACCGAACCCGCCGTCAGATCGCCATTTACATGGCGGGGGCGACTCAACCCACACAAAACCCCACCGGAGGCGATGGAGCCGGCGAGACGTCCAGAAGCCCGGCCGCAGTCCTGGTGGATTTAGCGGCACAAATCACAAAGCTGACCCGGCGGACATGTCACCCCTAAAGAAGCCGACTACAGATGCTGAGTTGCCCCTCAAGTTCAAGCCAACGGATGACACTAAGACAATCGATTTCGTTCCTGGCGATTCATCCAAGGAGTTCACCATTGGGACGGGTCTGGACCCCAAATAGGAAAGCGCGCTCATCGAATTCATCCGTGAGAATCGGGACATCTTTGCATGGAAACCTTCTGACATGCCTGGTGTGCCGAGAGAATTCGCTGAGCACCATCTTAATGTTGACCCAAAGGCAAAACCCATCCAGCAATACCTTCGCAGATTTAACGAGGAGCGACGCAAGGCGATTGGGGAAGAGGTTGCCCGTCTTTTAGCCGCTGGATTCATCATGGAAGTTTTTCACCCCAAATGGCTGGCTAACCCGGTTTTGGTACTCAAGAAGAATGGTACCTTTCGTATGTGCATTGACTATACAGATCTCAACATAGCATGTCCAAAAGATCCCTTCGCTCTTCCCCGCATCGACCAGATCATTGACTCGGTTGCGGATGCGAACGATTGTGCTTTTTGGACGCTTACTCAGGATATCACGAAATCAAGATGGCCATGGAGGATCAAGAGAAAACAGCCTTTATAACCCCCTTTGGGGCTTTTTGTTATGTGTCCATGCCTTTTGGACTCAAGAGTGCAGGGGCGACTTACCAGCGCTGCATTCAGAATTGCCTCCGCAACCAAATCGGTCGCAACGTCCACGCCTATGTCGACGATATTGTAATCAAAACCCGCCAGGGGGAGACACTACTGGAGGATCTCAAGGAAACGTTCGATAATCTACGGGTATATCAGATGAAGCTAAATCCCACCAAATGTGTTTTTGGTGTGCCTGCAGGGAAATCGCTGGGCTTCCTGGTATGGGAGCGCGGCATTGAAGCTAACCCGGACAAGATCGAAGCAGTTACGTCCCTTGGAAAGCTGGTGAACGTTAATCAAGTTCAACGATTGGCGGGTCGCATTGCGGCCCTAAGTCGTTTCATAAGTCGCCTGGGTGAGAAGGCGATCCCTCTTTATCAGTTATTAAGGAAATCTGATCGGTTTGTTTGGACGAATGAGGCAGACGAGGCGCTCGAAGCCCTGAAACGCCAGTTGGTTAACCCGCCGGTCCTGGCCGCCCCGACTGAAAAAGAGCCCATGCTTCTGTATATCGCGGCAAATTCCAAAGCAGTAAGTGTGGCAGTGGTCGTTGAAAGAAAGGAGGAAGGGAAGGAATACCCAGTTCAACGCCCGGTATATTTTATCAGCGAGGTGCTAACCCTTTCCAAGCAGCGGTACCCACACTGGCAGAAGTTGGTATATGGGTGTTTATGGCAAGTCGGAAACTTAAGCATTACTTCCAAGAACACCCTATCACAGTGGTTAGCTCTACCCCCCTTGGGGACATCATCCAGAATCGGGAGGCAACAGGGCGGATTGCCAAGTGGGCAATTGAACTTGGGCCGCACCACATACAGTATACCCCCCGCACAGCCATCAAGTCTCAGGCTTTAGTTGATTTTGTCAACGACTGGACGGAGTTGCAGGCTCCGGAAGACAGGCCTGATCTCACTTACTGGACTATTTATTTTGATGGATCTAGGCAGCTGGAAGGCTCGGGGGCTGGTGTGGTGTTGGTATCCCCTCAAGGAGATAAATTCTGCTACGTTCTCCGACTCATGTTTCCATGCACTAACAATGCGGCGGAATACGAAGCTTTGCTTCACGGCTTGCGACTCGCCAAAGAGATGAATTTGACGTGAGTCGGATGCTTTGGCGACTCTGATTTGGTGGCGCACCAAGTTTCGGGTACCTGGGATTCTCGGGACCCCATGATGGCGGCTTACAGAAGAGCTGTGTCTGATGTGGCGGGTCATTTTCATGGTTATCAGGTGGACCACATTGATCGGCGCCTCAACGAGGCAGCTGACGCCCTCTCACGACTTGGTTCCCAGCGAAAGCCAGTTCCTCCCAATGTTTTTCTGGATATTTTACATAAACCATCCGTGATTCTACCATCAGAGGAGGAGTTGGCAATACCAGATCCTGAGTCTCAGCTCGTGGCGGCTCTCCACGTCACGCCAGATTGGGCTCTTCCTTATCTGGCTTATCTCGCCAGGGGCGAGTTACCAACAGACGAAGTTTCGGCTCGTCAAATCGTTCGCCGCAGCAAATCCATGGTCATCATCAATGGCGAGTTATATAAGCGGAGTGCCTCTGGAGTTTTTCAGCGATGTGTTTCCTCCGAAGAAGGATGCATAATCTTAAATGACATTCATTCCGGAGACTGTGGGCATCATGCCGGGTCACGCTCTTTGGTGTCAAAGGCTTTTCGTCATGGTTTCTTTTGGCTGACGGCTCATGCAGATGCAGAAGATATAGTTTGTCGGTGCGAAGGATGCCAGCGTTATGGGCGACAGGCTCATGTGCCGGCTCAAGAATTAAGAATGATCCCCATCACTTGGCCTTTTGCGGTCTGGGGGCTGGACATGGTCGGCCCCTTTAAAATGTCCTCTAACAAGAAGACCCATCTGCTGGTGGCAGTTGATAAGTTCACCAAGTGGGTTGAGGCGGAACCTATTGGAGGTTGCGATGCGGAGACAGCGGTCAAATTCTTGAAAAAGCTGATTTTCTGGTTTGGATATCCGCACAGTATCATTACTGATAATGGTACTAACTTGTCCCAAGGGGCGATGCAGGAGTTTTGCCGTCGAGAGCATATCCGGCTTGATGTTTCTGCAGTCGCTCACCCACAATCTAATGGGCAGGCAGAGCGGGCGAATCAGGAGGTTTTGCGAGGAATTAAGCCCCGACTCATGGTTCCCCTGGAGAAAACCCCAGGGTGTTGGGTTGAAGAGTTACCTTCAGTACTGTGGAGTATTCGGACTACCCCGAACCGGTCCACAGGTTTCACCCCTTTCTTTCTGGTCTACGGAGCAGAAGCCGTTCTTCCCACTGATATAAGGCATGACTCACCCAGAGTCGCCGCATATGTGGAACAAGACAATGAGCTGGCGCGTCAAGACTCTTTGGACGCCTTAGAGGAGGCACGTGAACTGGCTGCGGCCCGTTCAGCTATCTACCAGCAGGATCTACGGCATTGTCACAGCCGCCGGGTTAAGAGTCGGTCCTTTCAGGAAGGCGACTTGGTTCTTCGATTGATACAAGATCGTGCTGGCATGCATAAGTTATCACCGCCTTGGGAAGGACCGTTCGTCGTTAGCAAGAATCTCTGCAATGGCTCTTATTATCTGGTGGATCTTCGGCCTAACCGGCCAACCACGGAGGCTGAGTCAACTCGCCCCTGGAATATTGCCCACCTGCGGCCTTATTACACTTGAGCTCTTGAGCTCTGCATTTTGTAAGTTTTTCAGTTTCATTATGAAGTAATAAAGTTAAAAATACTCCCCGACTTGGGGGCTTCTTCATTAAAGAACAATTTTGTCATCCTGTCGCGACCTTATGAGCCGACAGAATCATCATCTTAGGGTGGCGCTTGAGCTTTCTGACTCGCCCCATCCTGTCGCGACCTTATGAGCCGACGAAAACATCATCATTTAGGGTGGCGCTTGAGCTTTCTGACTCGCCCCATCCTGTCGCGACCTTATGAGCCGACGAAACCATCATTTAGGGTGGCGCTTGAGCTTTCTGACTCGCCCCATCCTGTCGCGACCTTATGAGCCGACGAAACCATCAGCATCTTAGGGTGGTGCTTGAGCTTTCTGACTCGCCCCATCCTGTCGCGACCTTATGAGCCGACGAAACCATCATCTTATGGTGGTGCTTGAGCTTTCTGACTCGCCCCATCCTATCGCGACCTTATGAGCCGACGAAAACATCAGCATTTTAGGGTGTGTGCTCGAGCTTTCTGACTCGCCCCATCCTGTCGTGACCTTATGAGCCGACGAAACCATCATTTTAGGGTGGCGCTTGAGCTTTCTGACTCGCCCCATCCTGTCGCGACCTTATGAGCCGACGAAATCATCAGCATCTTAGGGTGGTGCTTGAGCTTTCTGACTCGCCCCATCCTGTCGTGACCTTATGAGCCGACGAAAACATCAGCATTTTAGGGTGTGTGCTCGAGCTTTCTGACTCGCCCCATCCTGTCGCGACCTTCTGAGCCGACGAAACCATCATTTTGGGGTGGCGCTTGAGCTTTCTGACTCGCCCCATCCTGTCGTGACCTTATGAGTCGACGAAATCATCAGCATTTTAGGGTGTGTGCTCGAGCTTTCTGACTCGCCCCATCCTGTCGCGACCTTATGAGCCAACGAAACCATCATTTTAGGGTGGCGCTTGAGCTTTCTGACTCGCCCCATCCTGTCGCGACCTTATGAGCCGACGAAATCATCAACATTTTAGGGTGTGTGCTCGAGCTTTCTGACTCGCCTCATCCTGTTGCGACCTTATGAGCCGACGAAACCATCATTTTAGTGTGGCGCTTGAGCTTTCTGACTCGCCTCATCCTGTCGCGACCTTATGAGCCGACGAAACCATCATTTTAGGGTGTGTGCTCGAGCTTTCTGACTCGCCTCATCCTGTCGCGACCTTATGAGCCGACGAAACCATCATTTTAGGGTGTGTGCTCGAGCTTTCTGACACGCCTCATCCTGTCGCGACCTTATGAGCCAACGAAACCATCATTTAGGGTGTGCGCTCGAGCTTTCTGACTCGCCCCATCCTGTCGCGACCTTATGAGCCGACGAAATTACTGTTTTTATTTTCCTTCACGGCATGGCCACGAGGGTTTTAAAATATTTTTCCTGATTTATCTTGAAAATATTTGTTATCATTTATTTGGTTTCATGTATGTTGTTTTCAAAACCTAAGTCGGGTTGATGATCAAAGTTACTTCATCCATGGCGGACTAAGCATTTTACAGGATTCTCAAATGGCGGATCAAAATATTTCAAATCGCCTTAAGGGCGATATAAAGATTCTTTCGAGAGTATCACAAAAGTAGTACCGACTTATAAAAAAAACCTATTACATGGCTCTCAGGCCAAATCGATGAAGTTTACTCTGTTGGCGCCTTCAGATCATCTTGCTGCGAGCTTTGGCCGACTTCAATTTGCAAGTCGCCCAGTACCCAGTTACACTTGGCCAGAGCTGCGAAGTCATCTTCATCGGTCAGGATTGATGCCAGATCTGCTTCCAAGTCAAAAGGGTTCTTGGGTCGCCGAGGAGTTAAACTGGTCGTCACAAAGGTTGGCGGGCTGACCTTCTTGTTCTTACTGTCATAAGCAGCCTGATACTTTGATAAATCCAGACTTGCTGCGAGTTGGGTAGCCGCTAGCCGGGAGTCTTTGACAACACGTTGATAGTCTTCTTCGACGAATTCTGACCCGTCATCTTTGAGTTGAGGAAAGCCTGCCGCTACCTCTTCCGGGTTGATCTCTGGAGCATATGCCATGCAGCGACTCAAGGCAGTCAGTACCCCCTTCCGGGCGGCTGACCGAGTCAACTCGCCAATCTGAGGGGGAAGCGTAGATAGGCAGCCGAGCATTTTCTTTATGGAAGTTATGGGCTCTTTGGCACCCATCACAGCTTTAATAGTTAGAACAATGTCGGTGTACAGCTGCTCTGTCAGCGTGTAAATCGCCTTCAGCATCAACACGCAATCATCTTGAAGGTTGGCGGCTCTCGGACCTGTGTAAGGGGTCATGATGATCAGCGACTTACAAATAAGAGTTATTGATATAAAAAAGGGGATCAAACGTCTGAGTAAGTTTACCAAAGACGGCTTGCGTCATGTTTGAGATATGACGCTTCAAGCCGGACAATTCTTGTTGCATAGTGGCCAGCCTAGCTTCAGCCTTCTCTGCTCTTTTCATTGCAGCATCTTGGTCAGCTTGAGCTCTTTTCAAATCAGCTTTGAGTTTTTCCAGCTCAGCCATGACCAATTGATGTTTCTCCTCCGACTTAGCTCGGGCATCTTGCTGACCAGATAAGTTTTTCTTTAAATCGCTAAGTGCCGATTCAGTCTGAGCAAGAGTTTCCTGTAGAAAGTACGAAATAAGGGGCAAGTCTCAGAACTATTGCAAGCAATATCCGTGACACTTGGGGGTTAATGTATAAATTTTTTTATTTTCAGATGAAATTATACAATATCAAGACCCGGCTCATCTTTTTACTGATGACTCGGCCCTTGGGGGTTACTGGTCGAAAGTTTTTTCTGAATTTTTTAAGACCCGGCTCATCTTTTTACTGATGACCCGGCCCTTGGGGGTTACTGGTCGAAAGTTTTTTCTAAATTTATTAAGACCCGACTCATCTTTTTACTAATGACCCGGCCCTTGGGGGTTAATGGGAGTAATATTGTATAACAATAATTACCTCATGTTTGTTTTTTAGCATCCGCAGCAGGCTTTTCTCCATCTCATAACTCACCTCCAGGCGACTTGCAAAACCAGAGCAGAGTTCCTTGAACTCCAGATTTTCATATTCAGAAAGCTTAGCCTTGGAGAGTTCAGACTCAGGAATGGTTTGAGAGGAGGATGCCACATGCCTTGACAAAACCGTTGCCGCTGGTTTGGAAAAGCCGGTACCAGTAATAATTACAGCATCCGGATCTTCTGCTGTCATCAATGGACTTGGTGGCTTAGGGGCATCCATTATTTCCTTGGGCGAGTTTGGAAGATCCATTTGATTTTCGGGCTCGCCTTGATCCGGGTTATCCTGGATCGGCACTAACTCTTTGATGGGCTCTGAAATTGTGACAGGAGTTGGTCCACTGGTTCTCCTTTTCTTGGCCTGTGCCCTAAAAGAAGGGAGAAGCGCATTAAGGAACTGAAAGTTTATTACCCTCAGGTTCAAAGTAAGATTATCAAAAGACTTACCCAGGGACTCGAATCATTGGCGGAAGTGTCGACATCACTGAGTCGCCAGATGTAGGAGGAGAGTTCTGCAAGAATTATACGACAAAAATATAGGCGGGTTACAGACGTGATCCAAAGAAACATGAAGAATTGTTATTCATAAGTACCTCATTTGGTTTCCTCTTGTTCGTGGCTGGTAAGACGGACACCAGATCACCGGAATGACTTCGGGTCTTCCAATTTGAAGTATGTTGTGCTTTCTTCAGTAGGAAATTTGGGTCCAAACAAGCATTTGGGTGTGAGAAGGGAACTTTCCCACAAATTCGCCTGGCCGGCTTAGGTGGAGAAGGAGATGAACCGGAGGAAACAGAAATTACCTCAACAGAGTCCTCCTAGCTTTTGTTGTCTTCATTCTATTCAAGAGAGGCAGAGATATAAATACAAAGTTAACAATAGTGGATGGCGAGTGAAAAGAGGATAGGTTTTTACCTCCGAAAGTGCATCGCCGACTTGAGACTCATCGACTTCGGATGGCTCAGCCGCAGCAGCTTTGCCCTTGCCCTTGGTTTTCTTTAGGGGCGGCTTAACGTTTTTCATGGCTGGCCTTTTGGGTTTTTTGGACCAAAATTTATCGCCTTTCTGAAATAGCATATGTTACAAAAACCACAATACAAGTGAAACATAAGAAGTGAAGACAAAAGACGGGTTAGATTTGCTCACCTTGCGCGCCGGATTAATTTTGCAGAAAGGCTTGAGGCCGATTTGGCCGCATTTTCCCGCAGGCTCGCCAGTCAGCTTCTTGATGATGGTGACAATATCCTTTTCTGTTAAAGCCATGTGGAATAACATTGAGGATGATCTAAGGTGCCATCAAATTCGCACATTAGCCCGTCCCGGCAACTCAAAGGGAGGATGCGCCATTCGACCCAGCAACGGACCAGGTCAACCCCAGTAAGGCCGTTGTTTGTCAAAGATCTTAACTCGGACAATACTGGGATGAATTCTGATTCCTGCTCCTTGGTGAGCTTGTTTGGAAGCTTGAAGTTCGTTGGAAGGCGGTCTTTCCTATAGCCCAGAAGCTTGTTTTCGCCTGCAGGTGAGGTCTCTTGACAATAGAACCAAGACTCGCCCCAACCTTTGGGATGGCTGGGCATGGCGAGTGAGGGAAACGGGCTATCCCTGCGGCGCTGGACATTGACACCGCCGAGTTCCAGGCTGGGGCCGTTGTGAAATTCCGTTTGGCGATTCAGATGGAAAAAGTGCCATAATAAGGGGACAGAGAGTTCAATCCGCAGATAAGCCTCACAGAACACTTGGAATTGGCATAGGTTACTTATCGGGTTAGGTCCCAGATCCTGGAGGCGGATGTTCATGAAAGTCGTGGCGTCTCTAAGAAACTTTGATCCGGGCGGCTTAAAACCTCGCTCCAGGTGTTCAACAAAAACGACTATCTCCCCTTCTTTGGGATTGGGGAGATCCTCTCCGAACCCGGTACGCGAGCCGATAACATTCTGAGGGTCCAAGTTGCCCGTTTTCACATAGTCTGCTAGTATGGTGTCGTTGACTTTGGTAGGAAGCCAGTCACTTTTGAAGACGGCGCCATGCTACAAAGAAGTAAAGTATGGATGAATTTACACGCCTCGAACATCTACTGTAAGGGGTGAAATAAGTTCATTTAACTCGGCAAGAAATTTGTCCACAGACTGAGGGAAAAGACTTGACCCGCCATATCAAGAGCCGAGTTGGGTTGCTATGGTGACTTACGAAGTTTGGCTATTCACGAGAGTTGCATTCTAAAGATGATGGAGACGTTCGTTCAAAACATCAAAGTGTGAAGACTACAAACAACTTTTTGCAAACAGTAGGTAAATTATGGATCTACTGGATAGATGAAAAAACATGAGAAAAGTGGCTGGATGCAGCAATTTATTACCAGGGCAAGGTGATGCCCTTCGCTTGATGAATATTACTCTAGATTCGCAAGTAAGAGCGGATAAATGAAGGTATTCAAAGCATTGGCTATCTCGTCGACATTTGTGCTAATCAGTTCAGGACAGGCAACAAATGCTCGCGGAGAACATCAAGAACATGGCAGTGCTGGAGCTTCGAATGGAGATTAGATCTGTTCTTAAATGGGCGGTGGCCTAACCTGATGCTTTCGTTCGGAAAAGGCCGACAGTGACGGAGATTGTTGGAGAAGCACGGAGGTCCCGTCGAGCGAAGAGATCTTCGACGGCGGCGGAGTTCTTGGCGAGCGACGAGACGGTCGACGACAATGCGATGGTCAATGGTGGCGGACGGATCGGCCGCGGTGCGAAGCTTGACGACGGCGAAGATCTATGGGCGGCGCCGAAGCCTCTCGGACGAAGACAGAAAGTGCGGTCAGCGGCGGAGCCCTCGGGAGGCGATGAGACTTCCTCGCTGTGATAATGGGGAGGAGATTGACGAGACTGGTAGGTGGGAAGCACCAGTCCTGCCCCCCCCCCATCTATTTAACAGGGCGGGCGCTGGAATCGAGGCGCCGTGAGCGGGAACCGCCGGGGAATAAAAAGATTCGCCATAATAGTGTTCCGAAGATTTTGGGATAACGATGCACCAGGATCCGTTGGGATTATGTCAGTCTTCCCGCAAATCGAGGGATAAGAAGATGCCAACAAGAAATGGTTTGGCGACTTAAAGATTTTTCAGTACCAGATGGCGGGTTACAATTTCTGACGTATGGAGAAAAATGAGGAATGAATCGCCTTCAACTGAGCAGAAGTATTGGCGTGAAAAGAGTTCAAGTCAATCTGGGGCCTAATGTTGGGGATATTACCTGTTAATAACCCGCCCTAGTTGGGCCGGGTCACCAATCAGGCGATTCACCTAAACAGTGATTTGGGCCTTGGCCTGGATCGGATCAAGGTCGTATGGAGGTTTATGATTTCTGGAAGGCCTCCAAGCTTTGAAAGACGGCAACTTAGAGACCACAGGGGTCATGATTTATAGGAAGGAAAGTATCCTTGTAAACCCTAAGGGTTCGACCTGTATATAAAGGCGAGTCCCAGGGAAGGAGAGGGCAGGTTAGAATTCATCGAGTGCTAGGTCTGGCGATTTACGCCCTCCTTGTAATCGAAACCACATCTATACAAATCAAAGCAGGACGTAAGCCTTTACCTCCTCACGAGGGGCTGAACCTGGGTAAATCGCCGTGTCTCTCCCGCTTAACCCCTTTGAGTCGCCACCAAGGTGCGATGGCTCCAGTACTAAGTCCTTTCACGAGGACATCTGCCGTGACAAAACCATGACAATGTGTCTAGTAGAGTGACGGTGTGCGGGGCAGTCGAGCGACGATGGAGCATCCAACTGAGTGGCGATGCGCGAAGCTGCCGAGTGACGAAGGAGCGTCCAGTCGAGTGATGGTGCGTGAGGCGGTGAGTGACGAAGGCGTGTCTCGCTGAGTGGCGATGCGTGGAGCTGCCGAGTGATGCTGACGCATCCAGTAGAGTGACAGCGCACGGTGCGGCCGAAGGGACGATCATTCCACTAAGCTTTAGACCCGTCCGAGTGAACCTGGGTTCGAACAGAAAAGTGATTGTTAAGCAATTATGGAATAATATAAGGATTGAACTATAAAATGGTTGGAGGGGATAAGATCCTCGATCATCTGCCGAGTGGCTGGGGACTTGTTCCCCCCGAGTTCATCGTCATCCAAGTGGAGTTCCGCCAGTCCATAGAGGGAGGAGTCGCCGCACGCTCAGGGCATGGCCAGTTTTCGGATACAATAGTGTCGGGCATGTGCCCCTGTCGTGGGGGCTGCTGCCACACATATGATACAAGAGGGACAAGACCTCCCGTGTGCATGCCGCGTCGAGTGTGGTCGACGCTGGGGGGAGCCGTTCCTTTGCGGTCGTTTGTAGAGACCGTCGCCGGGCCGTCAGCGTTGGATAGCCGAACAACCGCGCGTCTGCATCGGGT
Source organism: Hordeum vulgare subsp. vulgare (assembly GCF_904849725.1). NCBI lineage: Eukaryota > Viridiplantae > Streptophyta > Magnoliopsida > Poales > Poaceae > Hordeum > Hordeum vulgare. The sequence continues at coordinate 64,103,362 of NC_058523.1, forward strand.
TGGCAGGAGGAGGAGTTGTTGTTGGGGAACGTTGCATGGGAAACAAATACTTTCCTACGCACACGAAGACCTATCATGGTGATGTTCATCTACGAGAGGGAGATCGGATCCACATACCCTTGTATATCGCTAAGCGGGAAGCATTGAGAAATGTGGTTGATGTAGTGGAACAGCTTCGCGATTCAAATCATCGTCGTCCCATGATCCGTCCCGATCTAGCACCAAACGGACGGCACCTCCGCGTTCAGCACACGTACAGCTCGATGACGATCTCCGCCTTCTTGATCTAGAAAGAGATACGGGGAAGTAGATGAGTTCCCCGACAGCGTGACGGCGCACCAGTGATGGTGATGATCTATTCCTGCAGGGTTCCGCCCGAGCTCCGCAGAAAACCGATCTAGAGGAAGAACTACGAAGTAGAGGTTTAGGGTTGCACGTGGCAAAGTTATGTCTCAAAAATCCTAAAAACTCTAGTATGTATAGGAGGAGGGGAGGGGCTATCCTTGGGGCTCAAGAGAACCCCTAGGGCATCGGCCGAGTGGAGGAGGAGGGGACTCCAACTCCAATTCAGTTTGGGGAAGGAGGAGTCCCCTCCTTCCTTCCCACCTCCCTCTTTTTTTTATTTTTCTCCTTTGATTTTTCCTTTAGCCAACATAGCCCTATTGGGCTGGCCTCACCAGCCCACCAAGGGCTGGTGCGCCACCCATGGGCTATTGGGTTCTCTCCCGGGTGGGTGGCCCCCTCCCGGTAAAAACCCGGAACCCATTCGTCACTCCCGGTACACTGCCGGTAATGCCCGAAATCTTTCCGGAGGCCAAATGAAACAATCCTATATATCAATATTCGTTTACGGACCATTCCAGAAACCCTCGTGGCGTCCGTGATCTCATCTGGGACTCCGAACAACCTTTGGTCACCAACACCTATAACTCAACTATACTGAAATGTCACCGAACCTTGAGTGTGCAGACCCTACGGGTTCGAGAACTATGCACACATGACCTGAGACACTCCCCGGTCAATATCCAATAGCGGGACCTGGATGTCCATATTGGATCCTACATATTCTACAAAGATCTTATCGGTTGAACCTCTGTGCCAAGGATTCATATAATCTCATATACCATTCCCTTTGTCCTTCGGTATGTTACTTGCCCGCGATTTGATCGTCGGTATCCCCATACCTATTTCAATCTCGTTATCGGCAAGTCCCTTTACTCGTTCTGTAATACAAGATCCCATGACTAACACTTTAGACACATTGCTTGCAAGTCTTATATGTGATGTTGTATTACTGAGTGGGCCCCGAGATACCTCTCCGTCACACGGAGTGACAAATCCCAGTCTTGATCCATGCTAACTCAACGGACACCTTCGGAGATACGTGTAGAGCACATTTATAGTCACCCAATAACATTGCGACGTTTGATACACACAAGGTATTCCTCCGGTGTCAGTGAGTTACATGATCTCATGGTCATAGGAATGAATACTTGACACGCAGAAAACAATAGCAACAAAATGACACGATCACATGCTACGTTCATAGTTTGTGTCTTGTCCATCACATCATTCTCCCAATGATGTGATCTAGTCATCAAGTGACAACACTTGCATATGGTCAGAAAACCTTAACCATCCTTGATCAACTGTCTAGTCAACTAGAGGCTTACTAGGGACATTGTTTTGTCTATATATCCACACATGCATTTATGTTTTAATTCAATACAATTATAGCATGGATAATAAACGATTATCTTGAAACAGGAAATATAATAATAACTATCTTATCGTTGCCTCTAGGGCATATTTCCAATAGTCTCCCACTTGCACTAGAATCAATAATCTAGTCTCACATCGCCATGCGATTTACATTGGAATGAATCTAACACCCATACAGTTCTGGTGTTGATCATGCTACGCTCGTGGAAGAGGTTTAGTCAGCGGATCTACAACATTCATATTCGTGTGCACTTTGCAAATATTTATGTCCTCTCCTTCAACATAGTCGCGGATGAGGTTGAAGCGTCGTTTGATGTGTCTGGTCTTCTTGTGAAACCTTGGTTCCTTGGCTAGAGCAATGACACCAATGTTGTCGGAAAACAGAGTTATTGGATTCAGTGCGCTCGGCACAACTCCAAGATCCGTCATGAACTGCTTCATCCAGACACCCTCCTTAGCCGCCTCCGAGGCAGCCATGTACTCCGCTTCACATGTAGAATCTGCTACGACGCTTTGCTTGGAACTGCACCAGCTTACCGCACCCCATTAAGAATAAATATGTATCCGGTTTGAGACTTAGAGTCATCCGGATGAGTGTCAAAGCTTGCATCGACCTAGCCCTTTATGACGAGCTCCTCGTCACCTCCATAAACGAGAAATATTTCCTTATTCCTTTTTAGGTACTTCAGAATATTCTTAACCGCCGCCCAGTGTTCCACTCCTGGATCACTTTGAAACCTGCCTGACATACTTATGGCCAGGCTAACGTCCGGTCTTATGCACAACATTGCATACATGATAGACCCTATGGCTGAAGCATAGGGGACGATACTCATCTTTTCTCTATCTTCTGCGGTCACCGGACACTGAGTCTTACTCAACTCTATACCTTGTAACACTGGCAAGAACCCCTTCTTGGATTGCTCCATTTTGAACTTCTTCAAAACTTTATCAAGGTATGTGCTTTGTGAAAGTCCTATTAGGCGCCTCGATCTATCTCTATAGATCTTAATGCCTAATATGTAAGGAGCTTCTCCTAGGTATTTCATTGAAAAACATTTGCTCAAGTAATCCTTTACGCTCTCTAAAAACTCCACATTGTTTCCAATCAGCAATATGTCACATATAATATTAGAAACGCTACAGAGCTCCCACTCACTTTCTTGTATATACAAGATTCTCCAACAACTTGTATAAACCCAAACGCCTTGATCACTTCATCAAAGCGCTTATTCCAACTCCGAGATGCTTGCACCAGTCCATAAATGGATCGTTGGAGCTTGCATACTTTGTTAGCATTCTTTGGATCGACAAAACCTTCGGGTTGCATCATATACAACTCTTCCTTAAGAAAACCATTAAGGAACGTCGTTTTGACATCCATCTGCCAGATTTCATAATCGAAAAATGCACCTATTGCTAACATGATTCACACGGACTTAAGCATCGCTACAGGTGAGAATGTCTCATCGTAGTCAACTCCTTGAACTTGTGGAAAACCCTTTGCCAGAAGTCGAGCTTTATAAACGGTCACATTACCGTTCGTGTGTGTCTTCTTCTTAAAGATCCATTTATTCTGAATAGCCTTGCGACCTTCAGGTAATACTTCCAAAGTCCACACTTTGTTTTCATACATACATCATATCTCGAACTTCATGGTTTCTAACCATTTGTTGGAATCCGGGCCCACCATTGCTTCTTCATAATTCGCAGGCTCATTGTTGTCTAACAACATGATAGATAAGACAGGATTCCCGTACCACTCACGAGCAGTACGTGATCTTGTCGACCTATGAGGTCCGACAGTAACTTGATCTGAAGCTTCATGATCATAATCATTAGCTTCCTCCTCAACCGGTGTTGCCTCTACAGAGATTTCCCTCTGCCCTGCGCCACCATCTAGAGGGAGTAGAGGTTCCACAACCTCATCAAGTTCTATCTTACTCCCACTCAATTCTTTTGAGAGAAACTCTTTCTCAAGAAAATCACCGTTCTTAGAAACAAACACTTTGCCCTCGGATCTGAGATAGAAGGTGTACCCAACTATCTCTTTTGGGTAACCTATGAAGACGCACTTTTCCTCTTTGGGTTCCAGCTTTTCAGCCTGAAGCTTTTTAACATAAGCATCGCATCCCCAAACTTTAAGAAACGACAACTTTGGCCTCTTGCCATGCCATAGCTCATATGGTGTCGTCTCAACGGATTTTGATGGTGCCCTATTTAAAGTGAATGCAGGTGTCTCCAATGCATAACCCCAAAATGATAATGGAAAATCGGTAAGAGACATCATAGATCGCACCATATCTAACAAAGTACGATTACAACGTTCAGACACACCATTACGCTGTTGAAAGGACGTGGATGTCGCTTTAAAATAATTACGGTTTAGGCTTGAATAGATGCGGAATAAAACTAACGTTTAGTTTGTCAAGCACAAAACCTAAAACAACTAGGCTCAACTATGTGCACCAATAACTTATGCTAAGCAAGATAAACAACTAAGTGATAGCAATATATATGACAAGAAACAATATGGCTATCACAAAGTAAAGTGCATAAGTAAAGGGTTCAGGTAAGAGATAACCGAGGCACGCGGAGATGATGATGTATCCCGAAGTTCACACCCTTGCGGATGATAATCTCCGTTAGAGCGGTATGGAGGCACAATGCTCCCCAAGATGCCACTAAGGCCATCATAATCTCCTCACGCCCTCGCACAATGCAAGATGCCGTGATTCCACTAAGGGACCCTTGAGGGCGGTCACCGAACCCGTAAAAACAAGGTTGGGGCAATCTCCACAACTTAATTGGAGGCTCCCAACAACACCACAAAGTTTCACCACAATGGCATATGGCTTCGAGGTGACCAGAAATGCTCGGGGCAATCTCCACAACTTAACTGGAGACCCCGACGCTTGCCCGGAGCTTTACACCACAATGATTGAGCTCCGAAGCACCACCAAGCTTCTAGGGGTACCAAGTACCCAAAGGTAATAAGCTTCTCAACTTCTCACTTCCACGTATCACCGTGGAGAACTCAAACCGATGCACCAAATGCAATGGCAAGGGCACACGGAGTGCCCAAATCCTTCTCTCGCAAATCCCACCAAAGCAACTAATGCTAGGGAGGAAAATGAGAGGAAGAATGAAGAAGAACACGAAGAACTCCAAGATCTAGACCCAATGGATTCCCCTCACTTAGAGGAGAAAGTGATTGGTGGAAATGTGGATCTAGATCTCCTCTCTCTCTTTTCCCACAAGAACTAGCAAGAATCATTGGAGTGATTGAGAGTTAGCAAGCTCGAAGAAGGTCAAAAATGGGGGAAGAACACGAGCTAAGAGATAAGGTTCAAAGGGGAGGAAGACCCCTTTTATAGGTGGGGGAAAATCCAACCGTTATGCTTCATAGCCCGCACAGAGCGGTACTACCGCTCATGGGAGCGGTACTACCGCTCAGTAGGTTCACCAACCATGTTGAGGCCAAAAAGGATGTGAGAAATAGTCCGACGGAGCTGTACTACCGCTCCTGGTGTGGTACTACCGCTAGGGAGCGGTAGTAAAAAATTACTACCGCTCCGGGGGAGGTACTACCGCTCTGGGGGTTGTACTACCGCTACAGGAGGGTACTACCGCTAGGGAGCGGTAGTAAAAAATTACTACTGCTCCGGGGGTGGTACTACCGATACAGGAGCGGTACTACCGCTCGCACCAGGAGCGGTACTACCGCTGGATACTGAAACTGCTCTAACTTTCTTCGAAACTGCTCTACCGTATGTTGGAAAACTAACGACATGGGCTAACACAATCTTGATAGAAATATCAATAAGAAGCAAGTGAGAAAAGTACCATAAGAAAATGGTGAGAACCCTTCTTCGAATAAGACTGGTAAAAACTCCCAGCAACGAAAACATCATAGAAGGTGCATATGGACTCCGTTTTTGATGAACTCGAGCTTGTCATGAAGATGACCATAAGCTCTAAAACTCACAAAGAGAAACACCAAATAAGAACCAAGAAGTATGATGCAAGGATGCAAATGGTTTGAGATCTCAACGAACGATACGATCAAGCTACTAACTTGAGAGTCCCCCTTGTTAGTATGGCAATCTATCCTAAACAGAAAACCTATCAAGGGCAAACCTATACCTTGCACCTCGTCCTCTTGAGCTAGATGACGATGATCTTGGCTTCCTCAAGATGGACCACCTTTCTTGATTGCTTGGCTTGATGAAGACTAGTTGATTGCTCCCCCATACACACTATGGGTGAGCCGCTCTTCAACATATCTTCACAAGTCCATTGCCACCATCCTCCACCACTTGACATCATCCTCCATGGGTTGTATGAGATATTCCTCTAGACCAAGCCCATGGAAACACACCTAAGCCCACATAGAACTCTCACGAAGACCATGGGTTAGTACACAAACACGTAATGGACAATGCTTACCATACCATGGAATCACTTGATCCCTCTCGGTACATCTTGTACGCTTTGTGTGTTGATCATCTTGATTTACTCTTTGTCTGAGATCTTGATCAACCTTGAGTCTCTATGACCATTCTTTGGATAATACCTTGAATACCTCCTTGGTCATCATATAAACTCCTTGAACCCAACAGATGGACTTCAAGAAGTGCCTATGGACAAATCCTATAAATATAACTTAAGGCAACCATTAGTCCATAGGAATTGTCATCAATTACCAAAACCACATATGGAGAAATATGCTCTAACAATCTCCCCCATGTTGGTAATTGATGACAACCACTTAAAGAGAGTTTATATAAGGAAATAAGCATAACCAAGCACACACATGCAAAGCAGTAATGCATGCGTACAAGATGTAAATGCTTATGCAATAAAAGCAAAACCCTCTAAGCATAACCAAACTAAACTCTCTAAACTTCTCCCCCATTGGCATCGATTGCCAAAATGGACAAAAACTTTAGAAAGCCAATATAGTAGGTGGTCCTCCAAAAAGTGCGTACTTATCAACAAATGAGTACAGAGAAATACACATATACAATGATAAGAAGTTGGAGGAAAACAAACTATATCGAGGACCTAAAGATTGCAAATAAAATGATCGTATGCCACAAAGACATACAAAAATAGAGGCAAGCAATCAAAAGATACCAGATGGAACAAACAATCATATGGTCCTTCGAACCACATGAACAAAAGATATTATGATAAAGGCAACAAAGTGTTTTATCAAAGCTAGAGAAGCTCCCCGTGATTTGTGCACTAATAAGAGATTTTTGTATTTGATACAAGTGCACAAAATAGGGTCGTTGCTCCCCAAAATTAATAAAAACACAGAACGATTGCAAGAAGATAGATGAGACAATAAGCATATCACTTTGCACAAAACAAATGGTTGAGCAACATGTAAAAGAAGCAACTTAAGAATAGGCTCAACCAAAATAATGTGTGTGAGTCATGGCAAAGCACTTGAGAAGACTAAGATAAGGATGAGCATTACTCAAAAACATAGTCTTGATGAAATGAGAAACAAAGTGCAAGACATATCATTCCCACACACACACACACTAGAAAATGGGTTCACAAGCTTACTAATAAACGAAATAAGAACCAACGCTTGTGACAACCCATGGTGAAGATAGGAAATAAGAACCTTGTCAAGTGGAGGGATACCAATCGAAATGGAAAAACCCTCATCAAGACAAGCATGAGGAAAAATAATCTTCAGGTCAAAGAGTGCATAAAGATGTAGGAAAATAAGATATGCACTCAAGACAAATCATTTCACGAAGCCACCAAAACTGAAAAAGGAAATGCAACGATGGACGTGAAATAAAAGAGGATATCAATTAGAGATGTAACTTCTCTCATGTGTAAAAGATTCTAAGTAGAAGACAATCATGATGATATATATCCACAAAGAAGGATGTACACACGAAATGGTTACAAGAAGGAACAAACAAGATATCCTAAAGGAAGTCATAAATATATCAATAAGATCTTTGCTTGGAAGCATAGCACATGGCCTAATATTTTCTTATTGTACAATATGAACTTCCAACATACGAACATCAAAGACATGCCAACTAGCAATAAGACATCATCGTTCTGATGCTTTGAGAAAGGAGACGAGTACTACAAGAACGAATCAAGAGATTCATGCCATGATGCAACCTGGAAAAGAAAAGACAGGTTTGGGCCTTTGCAAGAAATGAATGCATGAAGTAGATACTTGTTGCTGAGACAAAATTGGATTGATGTAGTAGATAGTTGTTCGTTGATCATCCTAACTTGGCTCCAATAATCACATGGTCTCAACACCTTCCTTATAGGTGAGCCGAGCATCCGATGCATCTCCAATTGTTCCTGGGACAACAAAACAAACAAAATGGTGCCCAAAATCATTGGGACCAAAGAGTTAGATAACCAACAATACATAGGACAAACTCCACATACATATGTGCACATAGATATGAATTTGAATTTCATGCACACTTTAGCCAATTTATGACAAGGTGGAGTTTCCCCTATATATTGGGTCAAAGAAAGAAAGCAAGCAAAAGAAGCTATATATAGTAAATAGGCATGCTCAAGGCTTTCAAGAATCAACTCAACACAAAGTTCATAAGACACCAAAAGACAAGGTATCAAGTGATAATAAGATACCAAGCGAAAAACAATCACTTGAAGGATATCAATTAAAATATACCTCAAGGAATGAGATATATATCCATTGGAACATGCCAAATAAAAGGAAACAAGATACCAATTGAAGGAAAACAAACACGAGGTATCTAGTTTCCAAAAGAGAGCTAGGTTCCAAAAAACCAAACCCTCGACAAATTTTCATGATGGCACAAAGCAACATAAAGAGCAAGACTTGCCTCCCATCAACACACACTCGATGGGGATCAAAAGATTTTATGATGGGCGAATAAATAGAGTGTTCTAAAGAAAATAGGATAGCTCCCGCAAGGGATGTACCTTATATAGAATTTGCATTTAAATACAAAATGCACAAGATGGGATCATCACTTTCTCTATATCTATAAAACACTAGACATGTTAAAATAGATCCACAAGAGGCAAGGAAGACAAACGAAACAAAAAATCCAATGTAAAGACGATTAGCAATTTCTACCACATGATGGGAATACCAATTGTCAAGGACAAGAAGTATTTTGGAAATAATACTCATTGGTAGATCGCAAATATATCCAACATCATCTTTAGCCCTAAAACGCAAGCAAATGACACTTGTAGAGCTAACATGCCACCTAGGAACAAGATAATTTACAATATCAACACTAAGTGGCAATACCTCAAATGTACACATTTTCTAGGCTTGTAATATGCACATAGCATATTACTCCCCCATAATGTGATAACCCAACAATATTAACAAGTGGCAAATTAAAACCAACAAGAGATAATTAATGGACCATATAGAATTTGAATTTCTCATGAGTAAGACATACCACATAGAAACTAGATAATCTTGAAATATCGATACTAAGTGGTATTCCCCATGTATACATATTTATAGGATTGTGAGGTGTGCAAAGCACATCACTCCCCCACAATGGGATAATCCATTAATCTCTCACAAGAGCCAAGAAAGATACAAACAAGATGCAAAAAGGCTCACTACAAGACTCACATGTACATGATGTGCAAGCCAACATACACATACTCAATTACTCAAGATAAGCAAGTTGGAAGCACAACATATACAAACACATGCAAGGTACAAAACCACAACATGCAAAGGGGCAAGTAACTAACAATGTAAACAATTTAAGTACAAGTTACCGTAAGGAGGCACATTGGATATGAGATAGAAACTCGATAATCCAAATGACTTGGCTTGAGATAATATGAATGATGAAGACCCCTTAATTCTTCATTATATATCCAAGTCTCCAATGTCCTCCACATTCACATATTGATCAAGTTTGAGCTTGTTGGTCCCCAACCACGTTGGGTCCTAAGAGGTTAGTCACAATAGGCTTGGCAACCCAAATGGTACTTTTCTTGACACCATTCCGAGTACCAACAAACTTGGCAAACACATTGCCAACCTTATCCTTCCCAAGAGAATAGATATCATCAATAATGATTGGGTTGGATAAATTACCTCTCGTGCAAGAAGAAGCGAAGTGGCCCTTCTGACGACATAAGTAGCAACATCTACCCTTTAATTTCTTCCCTATTGATTTCTCAACATGAGGAGTGTTGGCTTGGGTCTTCTTGGGAAGGGGCCTTTCTTCAACTTGTAGTTGAGTATGTGATTGAACTTGTCGCCGTTTCCCTTGTTGCTTGTGACTTTGGGGCTTCTTATTTAGTGGGCAAGATCTAACATGGTGCCCTTCAATTTTGCACTCGAAGCAAATAATCTTGGCCGAATTCTTGACTTGTTCTTGGCCCTTCTTCTTGAAGCTTTTGGACTTATTATTCTTGTTGGAGTTGAATCCAAGTCCATCTTTGTCATTTGGAGATTTTTGCCCACAAAAGACATTGTTGAGTGTGGACATTCCTTCATGACTCTTTTCCAAGTCTTTCTTCAAGGAAGTGACTTGTGCCTTGAGCTCTTTGATTTCCTCTACATGGTTAGTATCAACACAAGTACTAGAGGAAGTATAAGCTTCATTTTTAGCGCAAGAAGGCATGGAAAGTAATTCATCACAAGATGTAGCAGCATTATGAGTAGATGAATTACAAGGACTAGCACATGGCAATATAGCATTTTGACTAGAAGTAGTGCTAATGTCCACATGAGGCTCACTCGATGTTACCTTGACAGTAATAGCCTCATGAGCTAATTTTAGCACATTATGGGATACTAGAAGATCATCATGAGAGCTTGTGAGCATTACATGACTTTCTTACAATTTCCCATAATTGCTAGATAGCAACTCAAGTTGAGCCCTTAGCACAACATTCTCCTTTAAAATGGATGCTTCACAAGAAGTAGAGTTAGTAGCACAAGCGTCATTATTAACAATAAGAGGAGAAGGCAACTTGGCAAGCTCTTTAGCATATGAAGCTTCAAGTTGAGCATGAGACTCGGTGAGTTTGATGAGTGAACTCTTAATAGCCCTTGAGCCATTTTCGAGGTGCTCATAGTCCTCAACGAGTTTAGCATGTGCAACTTCAAGCTTATCGTTTTTAGTTCTAAAATCATTAGCCACCTCGAGAGCTCTATCATGAGATTCCTTTAATCTAGATAATTCTATGGCAAAGGTTTCCTCAAGAGATTTCTTGGTGGTTTGTTTATTTTCAAGATCTTGAGATAGCTCCGCGATCTCGTTAGCGTAATCACGCTCATGAACTTCCATTGTCTCAATGGTGGCCTCATGCTCCTCGAGATGAGCTTCCAACTCCTCAATGTATTTCTTGCCCTCAGTGGCAATAGACATGATTTCCAAGAAGTTGGAACAAGCAAGTTTATTCTTATAAAGAGATTTAAAAATCATTTCACCCTTAATTTTTAGGGATGCAATAATATCACTCTCTTCATCATTATTCTCATCCTCATTATCATTAACGTCATCATCATGAGATACATTGGGATTCAAAGTAGGAGATACCTTTAAAGCCTTAGCCATAAGGCAAAAGTGAGTAACAATAGATGATGATGTAGGATCCCTTAAAGCATCATTCAAGCCACATCTTGTTCCATGGAGTGATGAATTTCCTCTACATTGTTAGCACAACAACTCGAGGAAATATATATATTTTTATCATGGCAACAAGATATAGGAAGCATATCATCATGAGATTTAGTCACGCAGTTTTTACATGATATGCAAGGACTATCAACACAAGCATGTAAAACATTTAGAGTGTTCGAAGTGTTAATGCCCAAAGCTGAAGCATTGCAATAATATAGTGATGAAGGATCATCAACAATAAACCCACTATCATCATTGCAATGCTCACCACTACTCACCATATCATTACCTTGTGGCAATCCACATGTAGGTGAAGTAGATGAAGTTGAGAAGACCACACGACCGGAGGTGGAGGGGGAACAATAATTCCCACAAATCTTGGACATACCATATTTATCTTGAAGCTTTGTCCACAACTCATGAGCATCCCGGAATGGCACGAGTCGAAATATAACTACATTTCTCAAAGTATCAAAAAGCACATTAGAAGCTTGAGCATTGAGATAAGAGTTTTTATCATCCTCTAAATATATATTTTGAGAATCCTTTGGAGGAGAAAAATCCATATCTATAATTCTCTCCAAGTTTGGGTCCATGACCCTAAAGTGATTAAGCATGCGAATTACCCAAACATCAAAATTTGTGCCATCGAAAGTAAGAGTGTCAGAGAATCCTAAACCACTAGTCGGCATCCTTACTCTCTAGGTGGTTAAACCTAATAAAGAGAGACCTAGCTTTGATACCAATTAAAAGGACGTGGATGTCGCCTAGAGGGCGGTGAATAGGCGCTTTAAAATAACTACGGTTTAGGCTTGAACAAATGCGGAATAAAACTAACGTTTAGTTTGTCAAGCACAAAACCTAAAACAACTAGGCTCAACTATGTGCACCAATAACTTATGCTCAGCAAGATAAACAACTAAGTGATAGCAAGATATATGACAAGAACAAATATGGCTATCACAAAGTAAAGTGCATAAGTAAAGGGTTCGGGTAAGAGATAACCGAGGCATGCGGAGACAATGATGTATCCCGAAGTTCACACCCTTGCGGATGCTAATCTCTGTTGGAGCGGTGTGGAGGCACAATGCTCCCCAAGATGCCATTAAGGCCACCGTAATCTCCTCACGCCCTCGCACAATGCAAGATGCCGTGATTCCACTAAGGGACCCTTGAGGGCGGTCACCGAACCCGTACAAACAAGGTTGGGGCAATCTACACAACTTAATTGGAGGCTCCCAACAACACCACAAAGCTTCATCACAATGGCATATGGCTTCGAGGTGACCACAAATGCTCAGGGCAATCTCCACAACTTAATTGGAGACCCTGACGCTTGCCCGGAGCTTTACACCATAATGATTGAGCTCCGAGGCACCACCAAGCTTCTAGGGGTACCAAGTACCCAAAGGTAATAATCTTCTCAACTTCTCACTTCAACGTATCACCGTGGAGAACTCAAACCGATGCACCAAATGAGATGGCAAGGGCACACGGAGTGCCCAAATCCCACCAAAGCAACTAATGCTAGGGAGGAAAATGAGAGGAAGAATGAAGAAGAACACGAAGAACTCCAAGATCTAGACCCAATGGGTTCCCCTCACTTAGAGGAGAAAGTGATTGGTGGAAATGTGGATCTAGATCTCCTCTCTCTTTTCCCTCAAGAACTAGCAAGAATCATTGGAGGGATTGAGAGTTAGCAAGCTCGAAGAAGGTCAACAATGGGGGGAAGAACACGAGCTAAAGAGATAAGTTTCAATGGGGAGGAAGACCCCTTTTATAGGTGGGGAAAATCCAACCGTTATGCTTCACAGCCCGCACACAGCGGTACTACCGCTCATGGGAGCAGTACTACCGCTCGGTAGGTTCACCAACCATGTTGAGGCCAAATAGGAGGCGAAAAACAATCTGATGGAGCGGTACTACCGCTCCTGGCGCGATACTACCGCTAGGGAGCGGTACTACCGCTACAGGAGCGGTACTACCGCTCGCACCAGGAGTGGTACTACCGCTGGATACTGAAATTGCTCTAACTTTCGCATATGGACTCCGAATTCAACGAAACCAAGTTTGTTGGAAAACTAAAGACATGGGCTAACACAATATTGATAGAAATATCAATAAGAAGCAAGTGATAAAAGTACCATAAGAAAATGGTGAGAACCCTTCTTTGAATAAGACGAGTAAAAACTCCGAGCATCGAAAACATCATAGAAGGTGCATATGGACTCCGTTTTCGATGAACTAGAGCTTGTCATGAAGATGACCGTAAGCTATAAAACTCACAAGGAGAAACACCAAACAAGAACCAAGAAGTATGATGCAAGGATGCAAATGGTTTGAGCTCTCAACGAACGATACGATCAAGCTACTCACTTGAGAGCCCCCTTGTGAGTACGACAATCTATCCTAAAACAGAAAACCTATCAAGGGCAAACCTATACCTTGCACCTCGTCCTCTTGAGACAGATGACGATGATCTTGGCTTCCTCAAGATGGACCACCTTTCTTGATTGCGTTGGCTTGATGAAGACTAGTTGATTGCTCCCCCATACACACTATGGGTGAGCCGCTCTTCAAAATATCTTCACAAGTCCATTGCCACCATCCTCCACCACTTGACATCCTCCTCCATGGGTTCTATGAGATCTTCCTCTAGACGCAAGCCCATGGAAACACACCTAACCCACATAGAACTCTCACAAAGACCATGGGTTAGTACACAAACACGTAATGGACAATGCTTACCATACCATGGGATCACTTGATCCCTCTCGGTACATCTTGTACGCTTTGTGTGTTGATCATCTTGATATACTCTTTGTATGAGATCTTCATCAACCTTGAGTCTCTATGACCATTCTTTGGATAATACCTTGAATACCTCCTTGGTCATCATATAAACTCCTTGAACCCAACAGATGGACTTCAAGAAGTGCCTATGGACAAATCCTATAAATATAACTTAAGGCAACCATTAGTCCATAGGAATTGTCATCAATTACCAAAACCACATATGGAGAAATATGCTCTAACAGCTGTGGTGTTCCAGGCGGCGTCAACTCTGAAACGATTCGACATTGTCTTAAGTGAGCACCAAACTCGAAACTCAGATATTCGCTCCCTCGATCAGATCGTAGGAACTTGATCTTCTTGTTACGATGATTTTCAACTTCACTCTGAAATTGCTTGAACTTTTCAAACATTTCAGACTTGTGCTTCATCAAGTAGATATATCCATACCTACTCAAATCATCAGTGAAGGTGGGAAATAACGATATCTGTCGTGCACCTCCACACTCATTGGACCGCACACATCAGTATATATGATCTCCAACAAGTGACTTGCACGCTCCATTGTTCCGGAGAACGGAGTCTTAGTCATCTTGCCCATGAGGCATGGTTCGCACGTGTCAAGTGATTTGAAATCAAGTGACTCCAAAAGCCCATCAGCATGGAGCTTCTTCATGCGCTTTACACCAATATGACCTAAGCAACAGTGCCATAAAAAGGTGGTGCTATCATTGTTAACTCTACATCTTTTGGTCTCAATGTTATGTATATGTGTGTCATCACAATCAAGATTCAATATGAACAAAACCCTCACATTGGGTGCATGACCATAAAAGATATTACTCATAAAAATAGAACAACCATTATTCTCTGACTTAAATGAGTAACCGTCTTGCAATAAACAACATCCATATATAATGTTCATGCTTAACGCATGCACTAAATAATAATTATTTAAGTTCATAACTAATTCTGATGGTAAATGAAGTGAGACTGTGCCGACGGCGATTGCATCAACCTTGGAACCATTTCCCACACTCATCGTCACTTCATCATTCGCCTGCTTTCGTTTATTCCGCAGTTCCTGCTTCGAGTTGCAAATATGAGCAACAAAACCGGTATCAAATACCCAGGCACAACTACGAGAGTAGGTTCGGTACACATCAATAACATGTATATCACATATGTTGGAAATATGCCCTAGAGGCAATAATAAATTAGTTATTATTATATTTCTTTGTTCATGATAATCGTTTATTATCCATGCTATAATTGTATTGATTGGAAACACAATACTTGTGTGGATACATAGACAAAACACCGTCCCTAGTAAGCCTCTAGTTGACTAGCTCGTTGATCAAAGATGGCCAAGGTTTCCTGGCCATAGGCAAGTGTTGTTACTTGATAACGGGATCACATCATTAGGAGAATCATGTGATGGACTAGACCCAAACTAGTAGACGTAGCATGTTGATCGTGTCATTTTGTTGCTACTGTTTTCTGCGTGTCAAGTATTTGTTCCTATGACCATGAGATCATATAACTCACTGACACCGGAGGAATGCTTTGTGTGTATCAAACGTCGCAACGTAATTGGGTGACTATAAAGATGCTCTACAGGTATCTCCGAAGGTGTTGGTTGAGTTAATATGGATCGAGATTGGGATTTGTCACTCCGTGTGACGGAGAGGTATCTCGGGGCCCACTCGGTAATACAACATCACACACAAGCCTTGCAAGAAATGTGACTTAGTGTAAGTTGCGGGATCTTGTATTATGGAACGAGTAAAGAGACTTGCCGGTAAACGAGATTGAAATAGGTATGCGGATACTGACGATCGAATCTCGGGCAAGTAACATACCGAAGGCCAAAGGGAATGACATACGTGATTATATGAATCCTTGGCACTGAGGTTCAAACGATAAGATCTTCGTAGAATATGTAGGATCCAATATGGGCATCCAGGTCCCGCTATTGGATATTGACCGAGGAGTCTCTCGGGTCATGTCTACATAGTTCTCGAACCCGCAGGGTCTGCACACTTAAGGTTCGGCGTTGTTTTATGCGTATTTGAGTTATATGGTTGGTTACCGAATGTTGTTCGGAGTCCCGTATGAGATCACGGACGTCACGAGCGTTTCCGGAATGGTCCGGAAACGAAGATTGATATATAGGATGACCTCATTTGATTACCGGAAGGTTTTCGGAGTTACCGGAAATGTACCGGGAATGACGAATGGGTTCCAGGTGTTCACCGGGGGGGGCAACCCACCCCGGGGAAGCCCATAGGCCTTGGGGGTGGCGCACCAGCCCTTAGTGGGCTGGTGGGACAGCCCAAGAAGGCCCTATGCGCCATAGGAAGAAAATCAAAGAGAAAAGAAAAAAAAGGAGGAGGTGGGAAAGGGAAGAAGGACTCCACCTTCCAAACCAAGTTGGATTCGGTTTGGAAGGGGAGACCTTCCCCCCTTGGCTCGGCCGACCCCCTTGGGGCCTCTTGAGCCCCAAGGCAAGGCCCCCCTCTCCCACCTATATATACGGAGGTTTTAGGGCTGATTTGAGACAACTTTTGCCACGGCAGCCCGACCACATACCTCCACGGTTTTACCTCTAGATCGCGTTTCTGCGGAGCTCGGGCGGAGCCCTGCTGAGATTAGATCACCACCAACCTCCGGAGCACCGTCACGCTGCCGGAGAACTCATCTACCTCTCCGTCTCTCTTGCTGGATCAAGAAGGCCGAGATCATCATCGAGCTGTACGTGTGCTGAACGCGGAGGTGCCGTCCGTTCGGCACTAGATCGGAGCGGATCGTGGGACGGATCGCGGGACGGTTCGTGGGACGGTTTGCGGGGCGGATCGAGGGACGTGAGGACATTCCACTACATCAACTGCGTTTATTAACGCTTCTGCTGTGCGATCTACAAGGGTACGTAGATCGGAAATCCCCTCTCGTAGATGGACATCACCATGATAGGTCTTCGTGCGCGTAGGAAAATTTTTGTTTCCCATGCGACGTTCCCCAACAACATATACCTTGTTTGGCATTGGTCGCCTTCTTATTAGCCAAATACTTGGGGCAGTCGCGCTTCCAGTGACCCATCCCCTCGCAATAATAGCACTCAGTTTCCGGCTTAGGTCCAGCCTTCGGTTTCTTCGTCGGAGGAGCAACAGATTTGCCGCTCTTCTTGGAGTTACCCTTTTTGCCTTTGCCGCTTTTCTTGAAATGAGTGGTCTTATTCACCATCAACACTTGATGTTCTTTCCGGAGTTCTGACCCTGCGACTTTCAGCATCGCGAATAACTCGTCGGGTGACTTATTCATCCCTTGCATGTTATAGTTCAACAAAAAGCTCTTGTAGCTAGGTGGCGGTGATTGAAGAATTCTGTCAGTGATAGCCTCTTGCGAGAGTTCATCCCCAACTCAGCTAGACGGTTTGAGTACCCAAAAATTTTGAGCACATGTTCACTGGCACACAAATTCTCCTCCATTTTGCAAGCATAGAATTTATCGGAGGTCTCATACCTCTAAAAGATAAACTTCAACTCCTGGAACATCTCATATGCTCCATGACGTTCAAAGCATCGTTGAAGTCCTGGTTATAAGCCATACAAGACTGCACATTGAACTACTGAGTAGTCCTCCTTACGTGCTTGCCAAGCGTTCAAAACATCTTGATCAGACGTAGCGGGTGGTTCAGCTCCTAGCACTGCATCAAGGACATAATTCTTTTTCCCAGCTTGTAGGACGAGCCTTAGATTATGAGCCTAGTCTACAAAGTTGCTACCATCATCCTTTAGCTTAGCTTTCTCTAGGAACGTATTGAAATTCAGGGTTGCTACTGCGTGAGCCATTGATCTACAGCATAAAAAATTGCAAAATGGACTTAGACTATGTTCAAGACAATTAGAGTTTAGCTAATCAAATTACTAATGAACTCCCACTCAAATAGACATCCCTCTAGTTACTTGAGTGTGGCATGATCCAAATTCACTAAGTCAAGTCCGATCATCACGTGAGTTGAGTGCAGTTTTTGTGGTAAACATCTCCATGTTAATCATATAAACTATACAATTCATGCTCGACCTTTCGGTCTTATGTGTTCGGAGGCCATGTCTGCACATGCTAGGCTCGTCAAGTTAAACCCGAGTGTTCCGCGTGTGCAACTGTTTTGCATCCGTTGTATGTGAACGTTCAGTCTATCACACCCGATCATCACGTGGTGTCTCGAAACGACGAACTGTCGCAACGGTGCACAGTCGGGGAGAACACAATTTTATCTTGAAATTTAGTGAGGGATCACCTTACAATGCTACCGTCATTCTAAGCAAGATAAGGTGCATAAAAGGATTAACATCACATGCAATTTATAGGTGACATGATATGTCCATGATCTTGTGCTTCTTGATCTCCATCACCAAAGCACCAGCATGATCTTCATCGTCACCTGCGCCACACCATGATCTCCATCATTGTGCCTCCATCGAGGTTGTCGTGCTATATATGCTATTACTACTAAAGCTACAACCTAGCAATATAGTAAACGCATCTGCAAACACAAACGTTAGTTTAAAGACAACCATATGGCTCCTGCCGGTTGCCGTACCATCGACGTGCAAGTCGATATTTTAACTAGTAAAACATGATCATCTCATACATCCAATATATCACATCATGTCTTTGGCCATATCACATCACATGCATACCCCGCAAAAACAAGTTAGACGTCCTCTAATTTGTTGTTGCATGTTTTACCTGGCTGCTATGGGTATCTAGTATGATCGCATATTACTTACGCAAAACCACAACGGAGATGTGCAAATTGCTATTTAACCTCTCTCCAAGGACCGCCTCGGTCAAATCCAACTCAACTAAAGTCGAAGAAACAGGCACCCGCCAGTCATCTTTATGCAACAAGTTGCATGTTAGTCGATGAAACCGGTCTCTCGTAAGCGTACGAGTAATGTTGGTCTGGGCCGCTTCAATCCAACAATACCAGCGAATCGAGAAAAGACTAAGGAGGGCAGAAAATCGAACATCAACACCCACAAAAACTTTTGTGTTCTACTCGATATTACATCTACGCATGAACCTAGCTCATGATGCCACTGTTGGGGAACGTTGCATGGGAAACAAAAAATTTCCTACGCACACGAAGACATCTACATACCCTTGTAGATCGCTAAGCATTAAGAAACGCGGTTGATGTAGTGGAACAGCTTCGTGATTCAAGTCACCGTTGTCCCACGATCCGTCCCGATGTAGCACCGAACGGACGGCACCTCCGCGTTCAGCACACGTACAGCTCTATGACGATCTTCACCTTCCTGATCCAGCACGAGAGACGGGGAAGTAGATGAGTTCTCCGGCAGCATGATGGTGCATCGGTGTTGGTGATGATCTATTCCTGCAGGGCTCCGCCTGAGCTCCGCAGAAAACATATCTAGAGGAAGAACTACGAAGTAGAGGTTTAGGGTTGCATGTGGCAAAGTTATGTCTCAAAACCCCTAAAACCTCTAGTATATATAGGAGGAGGGGAGGGGCTAGACTTGGGGCTCAAGAGAGCCCCTAGGGCATCGACCGAGTGGAGGAGGAGGGGACTCCAACTCCAATTCGGTTTGGGGAAGGAGGAGTCCCCTCCTTCCTTCCCACCTCCCTGTTTTTTTTCTTTTTCTCGTTTGATTTTTCCTTTAGCCGACATAGCCCTATTGGGCTGGCCTCACCAGCCCACCAAGGGCTGGTGTGCCACCCATGGGCTATTGGGTTCTCTTCCGGGTGGGTGGCCCCCTCACGGTAAAAACACGAAACCCATTCGTCACTCCCGGTACACTGCCTGTAATGCCCGAAATCTTTTCGGAGGCCAAATGAAACAATCCTATATACCAATCTTTGTTTTTGGACCATTCGGAAACCCTCGCGACGTCCGTTATCTCATCCGGGACTCTGGACAACCTTCATCACCAACACCTATAACTCAACTATACCGAAACGTCACCGAACCTTAAGTGTGAAGACCCTGCGGGTTCGAGAACTATGCAGACATGACCTGAGACACACCGCGGTCAATATCTAATAACGGGACCTGGATGTACATATTGGATCCTACATATTCTACGAAGATCTTATCGGTTGAACCTGTGTGCCAAGGATTCACATAATCCCGTATACCATTCCCTTTGTCCTTCGGTATGTTACTTGCCCGAGATTTGATCGTCGGTATCCCTATACCTATTTCAATCTCGTTACCGGCAAGTCCCTTTACTCGTTCCGTAATACAAGATCATGTGACTAACACTTTAGACACATTGCTTGCAAGGCTTATATGTGATGTTGTATTACCGAGTGGGCCCCGAGATACCTCTCCGTCACATGGAGTGACAAATCCCAGTCTTGATCCATGCTAACACAACGGACACCTTCGGAGATACCTGTAGAGCACCTTTATAGTCACCCAGTAACGTTGCGACGTTTGATACACACAAGGTATTCCTTCGGTGTCAGTGAGTTACATGATCTCATGGTCATAGGAATGAATACTTGACACGCAGAAAACAATAGCAACAAAATGACACAATCACATGCTACGTTCATAGTTTTGGCCTTGTCCATCACATCATTCTCCCAGTGATGTGATCCAGTCATCAAGTGACAACACTTGCATATGGTCAGAAAACCTTAACCATCCTTGATCAACTGTCTAGTCAACTAGAGGCTTACTAGGGACATTGTTTTGTCTATATATCCACACATGCATTTATGTTTTCATTTAATACAATTATAGCATGAATAATAAATGATTATCTTGAAACAGGAAAAATAATAATAACTATTTTATCATTGCCTCTAGGGCATATTTCTAACAGCTGCGTGTGGTGGCGCAAACGGGTCCCTGTCTCCACCCTGGAGGCCACCGCCGGGCGGTCAGCACTGCAGGAAGGTGTCATTGTTTGCTAGAGCTTCGCGAGTCCATGGCCACCTGCCACGTCAGGACAATGCCTCGTCCGAGTAGGTTGCTGTCGATTGGAAGGGAAAGTCACCGTTTGTGCCGCGTCGATTCCTTGCCTCCACCGTGGAAGCTGCCGGCGAGCAGTCGGTGCCGAGCAAGGGAGCGCTTCACACTTACACCGTGCTCGACCTATGTCTCACCGCGGCATCGGCTGGCTGAGTAGCTGGCATCGGAGGGTGGAGCAATGTTGTCGGCTGCTTGCTGTCATCGATGTGGAGTTGATCCGGAGGGGAGACTGCCGCGCGCCTGCATTGAGCTACACATGCGCCTCCGATGCAACGCCGATGGTCAGGCAGCCGATGCCGGGGAGAGTAGGCGTCGCAGGAGCGCGGCCAACACCTGACTTCCGAAGTGCGTCGATCGGTCGACGCTGGCGGAAGGAGTCACCAATGCTGACACCAAGCAAGGATTGTGCCTCCCCTTTCTGACCTGCGCAATGATAATGGAAGTTGGACTTGGTCCATGGCTGAATGAGCTTGAGTCTGCATCCGAGTGGATTCATTTGTCCGAACTTGAACTAATCTGGTTCGCAACTGTCCGAGTGAAACATCCATTGGGAGACCCTGCGAGTTTGGCTATATACACCCCTCCACCATCTCTCATTCGTAGAGGAAGCACTCAAAACATACAAGCACTTGCCCCATCCATTTTTCTCAGAGAGAGCCACCTACTCATATGTTGAGATTAGGATATTCCATTCCTACCATATGAATCTTGATTTCTAGCCTCCCCAAGTTGCTTTACACCCAACCAATCTCTTCTACCCAAGCCAAATTTGTGAGAGAGTGATTGAGTGTTGAGGAAACTATCTTCTAGAGCACAAGAGCAAGGAGTTCATCATACTACCACATATATTACCTTTTAGAGAGTGGTATCTCCTAGATTGGTTAGGTGTCGCTTGGGAGCCTCCTACTTCGTGTTGCGGAGTTGAACCAAGAAGTTTGTGAGGGCAAGGAGATCGCCTACTTCGTGAAGATCTACCCCGAGTGAGGCTAGTCCTTCGTGGACGTAAGCCATGGTGGAGTAGACAAGGTTGCTTCTTCGTGGACCCCTTGTGGGTGGAGCCCTATGTGTACTCGCGCAACCGTTACCCTCTGTGGGTTGAAGTCTTCATCAACATGGACGTACGATAGCACCACCTATCGGAACCACGTCAAAAATCTCCGTGTCCATCTTTGTGTTTGATCTTCCTAACTCTACTCCTTACTTCACATGTCCATGTATTTACTTTCCGCTGCTATACTCGCAAACTTGCATGTGTAGGGTGTGTTTGACTTGCTATAATTGCTAAATTCTGCCAACCATTAAAATTCGCCATCTATAGACATCCCTTATAGTGATCCCACACATGTAACTCACGACAATTTTAAAAAGGTTGTGCAAAAATTACCACTTCTTGAGAAAGCCACATGACGACGAACCAACCCTGGACGTCGCAACTTGACATGACCCCTCTCATCGTCACAGGGTGCCCAGCATGGCGCCGGTGGCTGTAGTGAGGTTGTTGTTCATCATGAGCCGATACAGAGGAGCTGATAGGTATTTGTCAAACGGTGACAATGTTGTCAGGATGCAGCCATCGACATGCGATGGTCGGCGGCAATGTTAGTGATCCAGCATGGTGATTTTCAACGCCGACATGACCAGGGTAGGTCACCGGAGAAGAGGGGGTTGATGCATGGTCCTAGATGATGGCGAGCTCGACACGAGACCTGGACCTGTCATGCAACGAAATGGATGTTTTCTTCAAGTCTTTTTTAGGAGTCTTCAAGTTTGGTTTGGGACAACATGGCGATGACACTATCCCCGTGTAGGAATAATGATCTCCCCGCTCCCCCTGTTTTGTTGGTGTGTTCATCACCGACGAAAGGCTGGTGAAGGAGTGTCTTCGACGGGTCTTCCCGGATCCAGTCGGTTTTTGTTTTCGGTGGATCCGTATGGATTTGACATGCATTCACAATCTTTAGAGTTTTCGCAGGACCTTATCGTGGCTTTCTTCTCTAGAACGATGATTAGCTTCACATATCGTGGCCTCTCACGTCTTCTGGTCTACATCGACGACTTTCTAGTCACTCCTTCTACAATTTCTTTGGGTTTAAAAAATGTTTGATCAGCTAGTCGAAGGCCCGGAGGTGGCGTCAAGTTTTGCTCACGATGCATAGCAGATGAATGCAGGAGGAAGAAGATTTTGGCATCACGAAGAATTTAAATGTATCTTTATCTCTATGTACGAGTATGAGTGTGTTTGTTAGAACCCGTGATACTTTTATGTTTTTAAGATTCCGTGGTACTTAATATATGATCTAGGGCCTTTCCAGAAAAGAAGATTTTCAAAAATGAGTAATTCATTGTATTTTATGGACCAATAAATAACATTTTGCAGATAAGGGCGTGCTTGGATAGTCGGTTTGGAGCTAATACATGTGTATAATTGATACATACCTTAAATAATCGTTTTTATTCCAGATAAAAATTGTACTACGACTGATCCAGGTGTATAAGTTTACACCTATTCCAAGCGGAGCCTAAGGCTATTCGGCTATTCCAAAGGCATCGCCAGAAAAAGAGCAGCCAAAAGCGGTGCGGATCGAACGGCCACGATCCCACCCCAAAAGCTCCACACGCCACGCGCTCCATCGCGAGTCGCAACCCCATCTTGCGGCTACTAACACCCGAACGAGGCCCTGCCTAGGGTTCCACCCCCGTCGTCCGATCCGATCCCGCCCCCCACCATGAGCGGCCACCACGACGCCAGCAAGCCCTACCAGCCCCGCCGGGGCCCGGAGCGCCCCCCGCCGCAGCAGCCGGCGGAGGACGAGGAGGCGGCCGCGGCGGCGATGGCCGAGGCCGAGGCCGCGGCGGGGGCGATGGAGCAGTACGAGCCGCATCTGGAGCACGAGGAGGAGGAGGAGGAAGAGGAGGAGGGGGAGGAAGAGGGGGAGGAGGAGGGAGAGGAAGGGCATGGGTACGCGTACGACTACGTTACCGGGGAGGCCGTCCCGATGGACGAGGAAGCCGCTGCGGCCGCGGCGCACGCCCACCACGGGGCGGCGGGGCCGCTCGGCATGGAGGCTGGCGGCGCGCCGCAGGCCCCGTCCAACACGCTCACTCTCTCTTTCCAGGGCGAGGTGTTCGTCTTCGAGTCTGTGTCCGCCGAGAAGGTGCCGCCCCTCTGATCCCTTCCCTGCAAATTTCGTTCTCCTTTCCTAGTCTACTTTGATTGGCTGGAAATTAATTATTTGATCTGGTAATCTGACAGGTGCAAGCGGTTCTCTTATTGCTTGGAGGAAGGGAGCTCGGCCCGGGTATGGGCGCGGGGCCGTCGTCTTCGGCATCATACAGTAAGGTTTAGACTCCACTCGGTGAGCTGTATCATTTATCCGTTGAGAAGCTTTCGAATTACGTGTTGCTTATGTCATTGTATCTACTCTGCGTTATAGAGGCTGAATTCACACCGGATGGCATCACTGATGAGGTTCCGCGAAAAGCGCAAGGAAAGGAACTTCGATAAGAAGATCCGCTATTCTGTTAGGAAGGAAGTTGCACATAGGTCAGTGTTAGCTTGGTAACATAAAAGTTAGCTCTGCCCTTTGCATGCTGTGTCATGACACCATACATACTTTTGTTCACATTTGCAGGATGCATCGCCATAAAGGTCAGTTCACATCATCCAAAGCGAAGGCCGAAGAAGCCGCATCCGTGGCTAATTCAGATTGGGGTGCAGTGGAAGGCCGGCCCCCTTCTGCGCCTGTGTAAGTCCACAAACTGTTGTGCTGGTTATATGTAGGCGCTTGAAAATTTCATCATCCGGATTCCATAAGTCGAGAATGACTATACTTGCATACAAATAAGTTCTCTCTTAGGGCTTGTTCGTTTGCAAGGGGTTTGAAGAGGATTGGGGTGGATTGGGCAGGATTAATTCCTCTATAAGTCAAGATCCACCTCAATCCCCTCCAAACCTCTCCAATCCTCACCAAAAGAGGTTTAACCAAACATAGCCTTATACAGATTGTGAATAAATGATTTCGTTGTAAATCAGTACAGAAGTTAGGTTTGGTGTGATGTTCCATATGCCTGCGTAGGATAGCCAGGAGTTTGCTGTTATGAACAATTTAAGCGTAGTTTACTGTCTGGTATAGTGTGTTAGTTGCCTGGCTTCTCGTTGGCTCTGTATCACTATCTCATACTCTTGCGTACAAGGTTGTTCTGTAAGCTCATGCTGTGATGCTACATAGAACTGAAATCAGGGGATTACAATGCTAGCTTGAAGACGTGCATCGATAATTGTTACCAAGCCTAGCACTTCTATCTCACTATTTTTTGCTATTCGGTTGTTGCTTACCGAAGATTTAGTTGGTATTGGTTGAAGTACCTGTGATCATTGGATGGCATGAGATGCTTCTTGAACACTTTTATTAGTACATGTCACTGTTTATCTGTAGCAACAGCTTGCTTCAGAATACAAAAAGATAATAGTACTTATATATTTGACAGTTGTTTCACTATCCAATTCTTTCAGATGTCAGCATTGTGGTATCAGTTCTAACAATACACCTATGATGCGTCGAGGACCGGATGGACCAAGGACTCTGTGCAATGCATGTGGACTCGCATGGGCAAACAAGGTACTTAAATTCTTGTGGTATTGTGTTAGTATGTTTATTTACCTTGTTGTTTTCACCAACATCTGCAGCAGGCTGTGTTGTTGCACAACCTACTACTAATTGTGTAAGTGTTAATATTAGGCAAGATATTAATTGTATTGTATTGTATATTAATATCAGGCAAGGTATAAATTGGATATGAATATTAGGTAGAATGTAATTGCTTGGTTATGCAAACGTTGATATTAGGCATGATATTAATTAGTGGATGGTGCTAAATATGTTTAGTGCTAAACATGTTCAATACTAAACGCCGAAACGACATAGACCATTGGATGTATGTGGTTGAGCAGGTGAGATTTGTTGGATCTCTGCAACTCCCTCTTTTTATATTGGTACTGGTATTGGTATATAGATATACTGTAAAGAAGTCATGTCTTCTTTAACATCAATAAGGAACAATTTCTTAGTAGTCTATAGTCCAGCTGTAACAAAATATCCTTCTGCACCGCCTGTTATGTTGGATGCTCTTCTCTGATATTCTAGCAAGATGGTTTTAACTTTATCAGCAACAATGGTTTTTTTTAATACCAAGTGATAAACTACATGTCAGTAATTTTTTCCAGCTAGTCTGGTTTGTAACATGAGCTTCATGAAAGTTGAACACCCCCATCCCCCCTCTGAAACTTCCACCTAAATCGTTTGGTTAGTACTTCAATGAAATGACAACAATACAGGATTTTTTTTCCACATTGTTAGAGTACCTCATGCCTGACTTTGCATTTACATATTCATATGTTAATGATTCTTCAACGTGTTTCTCCTTCCTAGGGTATGATGAGAGAGGTCAAAGGTCATACACCTTTGAAAGTTGTGCCGCCTGCAACCGATGACGCTGTAAGCACTAATTCTCCCCTTCCATTGGATTGACAGTCTACCTTATCAGATTTGATATAAATAGTTTTCTTCTTTTGTATTTTCGTTCATAACCTGAAGTCGATGTTGCGTACCGGAAGTCGATGTTGTGTACCATTTTCTGAACTGCTAGAAGCTTCTATTGTAAGCTCTGAATGAAACTACAACAATATACATGTCCCTATCGGAATTAGAGGGATAGATTATTTTTGGATTTTTTTTCTGAAGTTCAGACTTAATATGGTTAGGATTTTCAAAGAACAATAAAGAGTCTGTTTCTGTATTTTGATCGGTTCAGTTATCTCATTTGAATATAAATCTCATGCCCTGCAGCAGAACGGAGTTGCTGAAGCACCAACCGCTGAGCAGCAACATCTCGCACTAGAAGCAGCACCAGAAGCTCCTGCTCCTGCTGCCAATGGCCATGATTCATAGCCATCAGGTGGTGGATACTTCAGCGTTGGTCCAGGAGTTGCATGCTTAGTTATAATTGGCATCTTGCAATGTGCGCATTGTGGTGTGGATGTACCGACAGTCTGACTCTGTTGCCGCAATTGTAGATAGATAACAGACGTGTTTGACATGGTTTTTCCGATTGTTTGTTGGATTTAAATCTTCTAGAAATGAGACTGTTAGTGACAACAACATCCTCTCCTGCACGGCTGCTTTGCTGCTTTAGAATTGTATGAGATAGTCTTTTAGATAAATGGCTTCAGGACGGCATTATTTTTTTAATTATACATGGATCTGTATGCCAGATAATTTGCGTGTACTCGGTAGCGACTTTGTTGGCTACACGAAGATTTTGCTAATTTACCATACAAAAAATGGCCCATGATTTGCTATTATTTGAGTCAAGCTTTGTGTGCGCATTATATTTTTGATGAAGAGTGAAGTCTGCAAAATGACTCGCAATTGTGTAAAGTTGACTCTTCCAAAGTTTTTTTTGGCGTCGGGGGACAGCAGAGAGACCATGAATCTTTGTGCTTGATGGGAGAGATTTGGTCTAGGGTTTGGTTTTGATGTTCTCTTGTCATTTGTTGTCTAGATGGTGGAGGTGTCGGCGCAATGAAACAAGTATCCCAACCTTGTCGTGGTGGTATGTTGTTGTGGGCATGTTGGGTTTTCAAGATCTGATCCTTGGGGTTGTGAGGGTGGGTATGTTTTCGTCTTAGTTCGCACGAAACCATTCTTTTCAACATCTTGGTGTCTGTCTTCCGACCATAGTTACAACGACACAAGGGCGACATGCCCATGTCGCGGAGCAGGCTCAACGTTGAGCAGGTTAATTTCCGAGGAAGATATTTTTGTCAAAGGTGTTATTGCAAGTCTCCGACTTGTCTAACATATGACTTCTTGCATAAATAAATTAGTCTATCTGGGTTTCTAAAGCGGACACAAGTATTTACCTTCAATTTACCAGCGAAACATGTGTTATATGCTAGGATTAAAAATATATCATTAGATTTGTATTGAATACAGTTTGTAAACATATCTACACTTTGTTAGTCAAGCTGGAAATTTAAAATCTATGTCCGCTTTATAAACCCGGACAGAGGGGAACAATGTAATGGTAGGTTCCCCTTGAAATGTTTTTATTGTAAAACATCACCCTCTTTGCTTCCTCCTGTAGTCTTTAGGGCGCTTCTCGCGCGTCCGGACCAAGAGCAACGCTTGGCGCCAAACTACTTCCATTTCCCGCCACCTTCTGCTCTCGACCGCAGTCGAATCCCTTGGCGACGGCACAGGTGCTCGTATACAACTTTTCCCCATTCTCCCCTGTGCCGCGCCTCTTCTCCTCCCCTCCCGTCCCGTGGCATTCTCCTGCTTGCGCTGCTCGTAGACAACTTTTCCCCATTCTCTCCTGGAAAACCCTAGAACCCGGCCAATCTCTTAAACCCTAAACGTTTCATGCCTTTT
The DNA here is from genome assembly GCF_904849725.1 of Hordeum vulgare subsp. vulgare. Taxonomy (NCBI): domain Eukaryota; kingdom Viridiplantae; phylum Streptophyta; class Magnoliopsida; order Poales; family Poaceae; genus Hordeum; species Hordeum vulgare. The sequence continues at coordinate 64,131,981 of NC_058523.1, forward strand.
GCAGGTCAAATAGTGTCGCGGACCAAGTTTCAGTAGCAAACCAGGTCAACCTGATGTAATTTTGTGGTAATTTTTAAAATCTTCGTACATCTGGTGGTGGTGCTGTTTGTACTATGCATGTTTTTTACTTTTTACACTCTGAATTTGTCAAGGAACACCCATGTTTTCTTGTTCTGGTAGTAATCTTGTTTTGTCCGTCCATCCTCATCCCCTGGAGCATATGGTATTGACTGCATTGTTCCTCATGTTTGTAGCACAAATGGAATTATTGATCTGAAGTATTTTTGCTAATTCTGAACATTAAGGCTGTGTATAACGTAGAGGTGGATTTATGATAATCCAGATTTTACAGCTAGCCATTTCCTATCTTTTCGAATGCTAACCAGGGTTTTCTGCGTTTTTGCTATTTTTCCGTCGTGAATCTTAAAACAAGTTCAGCAATCACAAAGTGAGCCTAAGCGACGCACAATTCAATGTATGTATTAATTGTGGAGTCAGTATTTTTTTTTTTGCTAAATACGTAAAAGTGGAAGTAATAAGTATTGCAAGGCAGGTAAATAACCATATATTTTCCTGTCCAAACGGTGAAAAGCAACGAGACATCAAAGTGTATCCAATTCCAAAAAAGTCAGTGATTTGTGTTGATTTCACCAAGCAATTCTAATTTCCTTTCTCTCAACCAAACAGCAAAAATTAGAATTGCAGCTCATCTTGATTTCATGTTGAAGTATAATTGCCTCTTAAAATCACTGGATCATTTTCAATTCTAATTGCCAAAATGGAGCTTAGGTAGTATTTTATGCGCTTGAGTGGCGCAGTCCCTTATACGCCTGATACATTCTCCCCGGTCCAGTTGGAAGGGAAAACTTCAGGCCTCATCTCCAGTGCTAATTTTCTCAAGAGTTCCAACTCATCTTGCTCGCACATTAGCCGCTGCCAGAAAATATTTTTTACCATTTCTCTGCATCGTTGATCTGTGGAAGTACTGAATCCACATCAATCAGTCCACAGTGATAATTGATTTGTTCTTTTGTTTGTAAGGAAACCTTGCTTGAATGGATGGATTTTTCAAAAGTTTGTTCTGTTCTTGGGGATCCTTGCTTTGCTACCCCCATTGAGCAATCAACATCAAAATTATTCTTTTCTATCTGTTCAGTTAGATGCTGATATGCTTGCTTTCTGTGTGGTACTTTACTAATCTACATATCCACCCAATCTTTGATTAGATTTTTGTTATTCAGCCTGCCTGATTGATCCAGTCCTCCGATATGGAGGATAAGAGAGTTGAGACCATGGAGATCGATGTGCAGCAGAAAGAAGTCGAAACTGCTATGCCTGACGGCTTCAACACCGATTACCTCCGAATCTACTACGGTAAAATGCCAGAGTCATTTTTCCATCGTAAATCATAATGTGTGGAATTGATTGGGTAAATAACCTGAAATGAGTGGCAAATTTCAATCCCTTGTACTACCTCTGTTACACCATACAAAATTATGGTGTAAGATTCCACACGGAAGGCTTAGTTTTGCAGCATATTTTTTTTAGTTCTGCGGTTATTGCTATTATTATGCTCTTATGCCTAAAAATGTGGAAGCACTTATGTTCAAGAACTCTCACCCCAGGAGCTCTTCCCCACCATTTTCTTGTGCTTGTTTTCTAAAGATAACTTTAGATGAATGCAAAATAATAATGTCTTGTGCTTAAGTTCAAAGTTCAAACTCACTTCTGATGATTAGTCACAATTGCAGCAAAGCTCTTCCCATATGGTGATTTCTTCAAGTGGCTTTCCTATGGAAATGGTCTGTGATCACACTATACTACTTCGGTTTAGGTACTGATTGTCTTCCTCTGTTAACTGAATCTTTTTTTGGTAGATGCGAAGCATCCGGGATGTGATCAGTCATATATTGGGCGCCGTGAGCTTTCGTTTACGCTGGAGAATGATATCTATCTGCGGTTTCAATCCTTTGACAGTGTATCTGAACTGGAGAGTTCTATCAAAGAGAAGTGCCCTTTCAAGATTGACATTGGACCTTTCTACAGTGTGGATGTATGATATAGCATCACTAAAGTTGCCAATTATTTAGTTCGATTTAATTGTTTATATTATGTAGCCTGCAAATTGCCAAATGAAAATATGTTTTTGTAGCCTGCAAAGCGACACGCCTATGCCCAGTCTGGCAATAATGTCTTCGTACCAGTGGAGAGAGAACTTATTTTTGATATCGTAAGAAACATGTCATGTTTTTTTCCCATCATTTGAGTGTGTCCTGTTATCTTTTTTCAGCTGTTACTAATTGTGATTTTTTCAATATTCCCAGGATATATCTGATTATGATGATGTTAGGTACTGCTGCTCTGGAGCCGACACCTGTCTGGACTGCTGGCCATTAATGACCATTGTTATCAAGATCCTGGATACTTCACTTAGAGGTAAGTTCTTTTGCTACTTTAAGCACACATGGCATTCACATGTTGATACGAAAATTCTGGATAATCCACTTGAATTGCAGTCTATTACTTTCTTGGTCTGCGATAATTTTTTTGGAAGTATGTATTTACAGGCGATTTTGGTTTCAATCACATACTGTGGGTATATAGTGGTCGCCGTGGTGTCCATTGCTGGGTTTGTGATAGTAGAGCAAGAAAGTATGTTTACGAGAACTTTTTTTAGCTGAAGAAAACATTTTTTTGTTTCCTTGGTTCGGTGATCGTGAAACTCATCTCTATTCTCCTTTTAGGCTCAGCAATGAACAAAGGTCTGCAATTGCTGACTATTTCCGTGTTTATAAGGTGGTACTTCTTGATTCATAACTCTTAAACCCCGTTTCCCCGTCTGTTTTCTGAAATCTGTTGGTCTGCATTACCTTTTTTCAGGGTGGTGAGAATGCATTGAAGAAGGTGACGCTTACTGGACCCGTCCTACACCCTTTCCTTGCGTACGGCCTAAACCATAACCGTCTGTGATATTTGCATCTTGTGTCAGTCACAAATAGGTTTTATTAAAACTTTATGCTCCTGCAGACGATCATACACTGATGTTCTGAAATGCTTCTTCGAAGACAAATTATTACACAGCCAACAACTGTTTGCTTCAGAAGAGAAATGCCAGAAGATACTCGAACTTATTCCTGATGGAAGTAAGAAAAGAAAAAAACCCTAAGAAGCTGAGACAATGCTCCTCAGATATCATTGATATTGACATTTTCATTTCCAGATGTTTCTAGTGAGCTCCATGATAGGTGGCAAGGAAATAGACGGTCCTCTATTTCGAAGGAAGATGTGAATGCAGCAAGATGGGAGCAGTTAAAGACGACCTTGCAGTCAGGAAAACATAAGGTTAGTGTTTAATCTCCTGCAGTTATATTCCTTTCTATTGCATATATGCCGGTTATCAATTTTGACTGCAGTAAATGTGTGTGTGTGTGTGTGTATACATATACCTTTCGAGATTCAACGGGCTGCTGTGTGAACTGTGCAGTATTCATATTTCTGACTTACAAATTACAGTTGCATCTTGTGACTCAGCTTATCATTTTGAAATGTAGGATGGGTAACTCTAATAAACCATTTTTATGTCTCAGACGCAGGGGCTTCGCAGATGTGTAGAAGAGATTGTCTTCTCATACACGTATCCTAGACTTGACATGGAGGTAAAAGAAAAATCATCACAAATACATTTTGGTAGCAAATGAATCATTGATATCTTTTATGTCCATTAATCAGACTTGATGTTGTATATCAGGTGTCAAAACACATGAATCATTTACTGAAAGCCCCTTTCTGCATACACCCAAAGACAGGTAAAAAGCCGGATATATTTCTAATTTTAGCGTTCTAATGTAATAAGGCGGCACAGTTCCATACATGGAAAAAAGAAACATGGAGCTTATTATCCAATAGAAGTTTCTAATATGGCCGTTCCTTGAATGATGCACACTTTTAACACAGTATGCCTACACTTCTGCCTTTTGGAGTTGTATGTTTGATGATTTTGTCATCTCGTTAGTTCTAACAACTGTTCCAATGTTTCTCCAGGACGTGTTTGTGTTCCTATTGATCCCAACAATTGTGATGATTTTGATCCTTCAACTGTTCCAACCCTATCACAAGTATTTCCTAGCCAAACATAACAAACATATTATGTGCTAAAATTTATTTGTGCCTTCCGATGCGTGATAAGTGATAACACAATACTGACCTTCTGAATTTACCATACATGCCCAGCTATTAGGAGAGCTCAATGCTGCTGGTATGCAGATTGATTCTGAGAGTGGTAAGTTATTGAACTTACACCTTTTGGGATTTGTGTTGAAGTGCGTCATTTATAACTTGTGAATGACATTTTTGTACCATACAATCTTTGTCTTGGGTACACCTCATAACCCTGTTTTGAATTACAGACTGGGAAAGGACATCCCTTGAGAAATCTATCAGATTTTTCAGAACATCATTTCTGCAACCAATGCTGAAAGCTTGCAAGGTATGTGCTCTTTGCTGCTATATTTCTACGGTCGTATCATTATCAAAATGCGTTGATATCTAACAGTTTGACTTAGCCATGTAATTTTTTCCTAGTTGATCAACATGATACAGTAGAAGCTGGGCCAATAACGAGATGATCTTCTTTCATATCGGTTTGGTTGGAAGAATCCCTCTAGTCTCTAGGGATTTGATGTTTCCTGAGAAGTTGACAAACTCGTTTAGTTTCAGTCAAGCTATCTTCCACGTTTTAAGCTGAAAAGGGTCAACTTCACCGTCATTTGTTAGCGTTATTCTCAGGCTGGCTGTTAGTATTTCTATGACATATTTGCTAGGAAAAAATGCATCATACTTGTCACAAGTATGCTCTTTGTCCGGACAAGCCCATGGAGTTCTTTTTGGCTTAAGACATCTGAGCTTTGAACACCAGATTAATTTACTCCCTGAAGTGGTTTTCGGTGGTCCATGTCATCCGCACCACCAGTTACGCCACTGGTGGCCCCATCACCCTTCTGCCTCATGCCGCAGAATCTTTGCTGTTCCTAAAGGTTCTTCCTTCTACCAATTTGTTATACTCAGCCAAGCGCACTCACATGGTGCACAAGCATTACGCTGGTTTAAGCCATTGAGAGAAGGGCCCTGTTCCAGGCCACCAAGCATGTGCGGTAAGACTGTAGGGTCTGTGGGCTCCTTCCCCTGGCCGGCGTCGGAGTTCTACTTGATTGAGTTCATGCTAATTTTAAAATTGAGGGCAAATGTCGGCGGTTAAGTCGTGTGAAGAGGAGTGTGGGAGAAGGAGAGGGTCGTAGCCTTAGAGATTATGAGAAGGGTGATGTGGATGGACACATGGACAAAAAACCCTGGGCCGTGAATGCCACCCTTGCAATGTGGTATGTGGATGTCGCAGGCAAAACTGCCGTCAGGGGTTCCAGTATTGGAGGTTCAGGGGGAGCAAGTAAGCGAAAAAACTGAGAGTTGTTCAGAGAATAGTGGGGGAGTAAGCTACATTTTTTTGTATTTGCTTACATGAAACGAACACTTTGCTACAATGTCAGTTTATTTACCATGTAGTTTTGCAGGAGGAACTGGAAAGCGCTTACAATGCAAAGCTCCAACAGGCCAAGAATAACTTGAATTGGTAAAATCTGTATGCACAGAGGCAGGGCGGCAACAACTCTGCGCATCAACAGCCACACCGTAGAGTTTAACTTGGGTACAAAGTACTACCCTGGAGATCCTAGTGCCACACCGCTGCTCAATTTTTTGACGTGGGTATAACTGACACAGCCAAATGTAATATATCTTCTGTTTTTTCAAGTTTATTTCGGCGAACAAGTGGGGCTGCACCATTGTTCAGTTACTCTTAATGAAGGAGGCTACATTACATTTATGTTTGTATCTTTGATCCAAAACATGTGCATGAATACCTCCGCCATTTGTTCAATAAAATCAGCAAGTATAACAGAAAGGGTGGTGCGTTGTATAATCCAAAAGGTATTCTTCGATAAGCGTACGTACCAAAGGGGCATGTGAAGGTTGTCTTCTCTGATCTTTTGGTTGAATTGTTATTTGAGAAAATGCAGAGTATGAATCAAGATAACATAAGCGTGTATTCTTAGCGAACCTCTCGAGCATCTTATCGATGAATAGCAGTGGATAATGGTCCTTATGAGTCTCTTTATTCAGTTCATGTAGTCCACACACATACGGTACCCAATAATAGTTCTATTAGGGATTAGTTTATTATCTTTGTTAGACACAATAGAAGTCCTCCTTTGAGACACAATGAACCAGACTAACCCACTTATTATCAAAGATAAAGTAAATAATATTGCATCTAATAGTCGTATTATCTTTTTACTAGTTAAATGCCCATGCGTTGCCACGGCATACGAAATATGATATGAAAAGATTACTTGATAAAATGATAGCATGGAATTTGGATATCTTAGAACAATGTTAAAGGTAATTGTAAATCTATGAACATGGACAAACTTGTTTTGAAATGTAGATAATAACTAAAACATTCATAAAGTTAGCACATCCGTTTTAATTGGCTCTTCAATTTGCCCATCCGTGCATACGCAAAGTCGTAAATTTGAACATCGTCGATTGCTCTTCAATTGGCTCTTCTGTCACCCTAGCCTTAAGTTTTATCATTGTTGATGGCTCTTCTATCTTCCTTTTATTTGCTTGATATTCTTCTGTCAGTTCAACGCGCTCGCGTAGCTTGTCATTGACATCTTTGTACTGCTCCCATCGATGCAACACCAGCCTTTTAACCCTGTCCCCAAGAGAGGTGTCACGACGCGCGTCCTTCCTAACATCTGAGACAAACATAAATAGATATATCGGGACACAACAAAACAATTCGCTTGCAAAAAATATGTACGTCGCTAAAGAGTTACCTTCTAAATCATCGCTCGCGCCATCGGAGAATGTCGGACGGTGTTCAAATGTGAGCTGGGATGTTTCTGTTTCAATAAGGGACCCTGGCATACATTCATATATAATTAATATAGTGGCATGAAGAATCAAATGCATTATAAATCAAGGTAACCAGCCTTACTGGATGCATGATCAACCTCCATGTTGAAGGCTTCAAGAATAGAAGTGGTGTACTCCGCTTGTTTCAGATCTTCCTCGTATAAATCTAGTTTTTTGTCAAATAGTCGAAGAAAAACTATTTCATAATTGCGCGCGACTATTGCTATTTCTCTCATGCCATTGACTGCATAATAATCTGTTTGAAGTGGCCCAACGTGCATTACTACGCGAGAAACATCTAAAAAAATGAAAGTTAGTTTGATGATGATCATTAGCCAGAGGTATTGTTTAGAGCAAGATCAAATTAAATTAGAAATAATACCAATGATCGAGCCGTTGTTTAGATAAAAAAACATTCATCTGCATTAACAATGTGAACAAAAGAATTAGCGAGCTGATTGCAATTATGATATATACACGTAGAACTACATGCCTATACTTTTCTCCTGAATAAGATGATCGTACTTCCAGTGCAACATACCTTTGAACCGTAGGCGATGTCAGTTAATTATAGCAAAGAAGGACCCTAATGCTTGTGTTGTGTAGTATGCAAATTGCCCTACTGTGCTTCATTTTATAGGCGAAGACATGCTACAATGCTTGGAGCGACGGGACTTCAGCTAAAAAATTTGAAGATGGACTAAAACTACACTTCCTGATCGTGCATGTCGTCAACGGAAGATGAAGACGTCCTATTTGCTAGCTAGTGCCGTAGCTGATGCATGCATGCTTAACAATTTTATTTTTTTGTTTTGTGGACGTAGCTGATGCATGCATGCATGACCATCTTGCGGCAGAGCTGATTGCGCGTAGTCGGGCCTCATAATCACACAATTACTAATTAAGGGTTATGATCAACATCCAACCACCACTTAAGCTGCTGGCCAAGCCTAGAGAGGACTTCTTCATATTCCCAAAGCGAAATTGCATTGACAAACATACCCGTGCGTTCGATCGAGTGAGATTTTTGAATTAGGAAATGAGATCAAGGGAAAAATATAAATATTATACGTGAATTAAGGAGACAAAAAGCCTAAAGTACTTCTTAAAGTCAACGATGAGATTTTATTGGCACTTCCATGTCTATATAAGGAATACCATGGTATAGAAAAAAAAACTTCGTAGTATATTCTTTTACCCGTTGCAACGCACGAGTTTACATATAACAGAGATTACTTTTTTCCCTCGCCAAAACATATTGCATAATAAAATTCATGTTATAAATATATAGCCACAACATATGGAAAAATACAATAAACAAATCCATGGAGATGAACAAAAAAAATTCGATAAAAAATACAGTTTGAGTACAGGTGTGTAGAGATAAGTCCACTTTTATTATCTAGATTACAACTCTCTACTTGAGGCACTTGAGAATTTGTCGTACATCATACGGGATGTTGTCTTCAGCTTCATTCGCATGATAGTCGAGCAAGTATAACAAAAAATTCTTTCTCAGCTCATAACCATCCTGCATGAGCAATGTATCTCATTAACATGCGATTATGCTTCATTTAATTAATTAAATGCCCATGCGTTGCCACGGCATACAAAATATTATATGAAAAAAATTACTTGATGAAATGATAGCATGGAATTTGGATATTTTAGATGCTCGTTTTTTATGATTGAATATATTTCAGGAAGAGAACAATAATAAAGGTAATTAAAAATCTATGAGCATGGACAAACTTGTTTTGAAATGTAGATAATAACTAAAACATTGATAAAATTAGCACATCCGTTAAAATGCTGTGACATCCTCGACTTTTGCTACAGTAAATATTGTAATTAAGCTACAGTGATCACCCGCAAATGATGCCACATCATCGAGAATTACCGTCGTTGACCCGCATTGAATTTCTATCTGGATTCAGAAATTGAAAACAAATGATGATTATATTTATAAAGTCATTTTAACTATTAAAGAAAAAAAGTGTTAAAAATAATAATGATAAAAGAAAGAAAAGAAATTAAAAAAAAGAAATTAGAAAGAAGAAATAATAGAAAAGTAAAACAAAACAAAACAAAACAAAACAAAATATGTATATAAAGAAATAAGCAGAAGGGTAAAATAAAATTGAAAATGAAATACAAATAAAGAAAAAAGAAACAACAGAGGAAAAAAAAGAAGGCCAAACCCCCACCCCCTGGCCCAACTGGGCCTAGTGGCCCAGCCGGCCAGGCCTCCAGCCGCCGCGCTGGGAACCCTAGCGCTCCCCCCGGCGAGAGGCTGGCTCCCCTCGCTCTCCCTCCTGCCGCCGCCATAAAGGGACGAGGGAGCCCTCCCCTCGTCACCCCCACCAACCGTCGCCCCACCTCCCACCGACACCCTTCTCTCTCCCTCCCAGTCCCCCACGCACCAGAGCCCCCCTCCCCCACGACTCTCCCTCCCCTGCCCGATCCACCTCCTCCCCACCGGCCCTCTTCTCCACCTCCTCCCCTCCCGCCGGCGGGCCCCCTGCCCCTCCTCCACTCGGTTCCTCTCACCTCGAGCCGAGAGGAACCCCCCGTCGGCCGGACCTCCAGCACCCTCCGGCGGCCGAAGCCCTCCCGGTTCCTCCCTGGTCGACCGACCTAGGCTAGGGGCCTTTCCCCCCGTCGCGCCGCCCCTTCCTCCCGCTCGGTCCAGGAGGGACCGGGCAGGGAGACAGGCCCCCTCGGCCCCTCCACCCCGCCGGCGAGCCCCTCCCCCACCGGGCCTCCCATACACCTCTTCCTCGCCGGAACGACCGTCACCGTCCTCACCGAAACCACGCCGTCACCGTCACCGCCTCGTCCTCCTCCTCGCCGTCACCTCCGCTTCCCGCGAACTCCGGCTTCATCGGTCCGTCTCATCAACGTTGGTGAGCCCCTCCTCGGGCTCCTCCCACCGTCGCGTTCCCCTCACCGTCCCGGTTCCGTTCCGGCAAACGGGACCCCGATCCGTCGACGGTAGTGACCGATAGGAGGATTTGAAGAAGGTGTTCTCCCATGTTGAGTTAGCAGAGAGTTCTGTGTCTCTCTGTTAACAGAGAGAGAGATGAGAGTACTCAGGGTTAAATGAAAATAAAAACAAATGATGTATTAGATGCGTATGTATGTATGTATGTATGTATTTGCGTATATAGATATTTGGAGGAATACGATAATTGCATGGTTATGTATCTGTAAAAAAATGAGTATATAGCCTTAGGTCACTTACCGGTGGGGCCAACGCACCCGCTGTCTATGACAGGGAGGCCCCATGCGATAGTTAAAATAAAATAAAAATAATGTTAATGTTTTCATTAAATAAATAAATAGATATATTAGTTAAATTAATTAATTGGATAGTTAGAATAATTAGAGTATGACACGTGGGTCCCCCACTAAATTAATCTGATTAATTAATATTTAATCTTAATTAAAACTTGTGCCTATGACGTTCGGGACCCGCTGGTCAGTTGACCAGTCAACTGTTGATGTCAGCATGACATCATGCTGATGTCATAATAGCTTTTTATTAAATCTTTTAAATCTGTTTTTAATTCCTAATTATTGAATAAAACTTTAAAAATTAATATTAAATAATCCGTAAGTCAGATCAAAATATTTTCAACATGAAAGTTGATCAGCAGAACGAGACGAACCCGGATACACGGTCCATTCGTCTGTCACGCGTCCCTAGCATAGCAAACTTGGAACATTTCCATCGTTTCTAGTATAACCGGTAGTAGCCCGAGACTCGGAAAATATCGTCAGATATTCTTCCGACCCGTCTATGATGGTTGTTGTTGCGTTAGCTCATGTCTAGCCTGCATCTTGCCATGTCATACTTTGTGTTGCATCGGTGCTATTATTTATTGTTTCTTCCCCCTCTTCTTACCGGTAGACCCCGAGACTGACGCTGCTGCCGGGTACATCTACGACCCTGCCGATCAATCCTTTACCACAGAGCAGCAAGGCAAGCAAACCCCCCCTTGATCATTCCTATATCACCTATGTCTTTCTTCCTACTGCTTGCATTAGTATTTTGCTACTGTTGTAGTTAGCTCCTATATGTGATGCATAGCCTGTTTTTGATGAACTGCTACTTTCAGTCCTGTACCTTTAATATGCCTAGTATAGGTGGAGCAGTCATCCCCTCTGACCCCGTAGTCCAGTTGCCCCGCTTGTTTTCAATCTCGATCTCTGATCGACGAGCCAGACCCGACACAGCACATACACCTCCTTCGTTGTATGACGCTATAGGGATACTATCGGGTACCGAGGGTGACACCTCGCTAAGTACTCCTGATGATATCTCTGTAGTATAGCTAGTCGGTCGTGGTTATCGAGGGTGATTCCTCTTTCACCATTCCCGATGACGCCTCTGTCGTGCAACCCCGCAAGTGTGGGACCCCCGAGGGTGATTCCTCTAAGCCCACCTTGACGGGTACATCGTTCGGAATCCAACGAGGGTGATACCTCGGATTCCCCCCCCCCCCCCCCGATGTTCCAACCACACAGTTACTCGACCATGTTACTGGGATCATTGGTGATTAGTTGTAAGACGGGTGGATTCCCGTGAGACTGTGTTGTTGACCTAATTAAAATGTTAATGGACTTGGGTATTTGATCTGGGTTGGTCGGAGACCTTTTCGCACTAACCGGCTACGCGGGAAGAATTATGGGTACTCGGCGTCGCGGTATCAGCCGAAGCTTTTCAGATGTCAGCAATCGTAGTGGCGCGTGCCCGAGTGGTCCCGAGATGCATTGCGCTTGTGATTAAGGGATGCTAGGACTGACGTCGGCCGCCCTCGCATCGTGCAGGAGCGCGAAGGGGAACTGGGCCCATGAACCCTTTGCGCTTAGGATTTAGACCGGCGGGCTGACCTCTCTGATTAGTCTTAGGTGGGGCTGCGACGTGTCGATATTCCGAGGCCGGGCAGGACCCAGAAAAGTATGTCCGGCCAGAGTGTTATCGAGCGTGACGGGACATGTGGTGCACCCCTGCAGGGATGAAAATTAACTATTCGGATAGCCGTGTCCACGGTTACAGGACGACTTGGAGTTGTGCCCCGATCTTATACAACTACAATTGTTACTTAACTGGATCATTAGTTTGCCTCGGGATTGCTTCCTCGCAGGGAGTCGAGGGAGGATCTTTAGGCGTGACCTCACTTTAATATTGCTGCAACAATATGACTATTAATGTGTTACCCCCCCTGTTCTACTCTCGTCTATTGCTGCAAGACCCTGAAGATGCTAGTCTTCGATAGGACTAGGCCTTCTCCCTTTATTCTCGCATTGCTGCAGTCAGTCCACATATAAGCCCCCTTCTTTGATACTGATGCATAATTAGAATAGTTCTGATGTAAGACTTGCGAGTACTTTGGATGAGTACTCACCGCTGCTTTGCTTCCCCTCTTGTCCCCTCGATCCGTTTGCTGCAACCAGATGATGGAGCCCAGGAGATGGAGGTCCCCGCCGCCGACGACTGCTACCCCGACGGTGCCTACTACTACGTGGAGGCCGCTGATGATCAGGAGTAGTTAGGAGGTTCCCAGGCAGGAGGCCTCGCCTCGTTCGATCGTTGTATGTTTTGTGCTAGCCTTCTCTAAGGCACCCCATGTTTTATGTCTGTACTCATATATTGTTGCTTCCGCTGACTCGTGTGTTTATCGAGCTTTCGTATTCTAGCCCTCGAGGCCCCTGGCTTGTAATATGAAGCTGATGTTATTTTATTTGTGTCTAGAGTTGTGTTGTGATATCTTCCCGTGAGTCCTTGGGTTTGATCGTACGCATTTGCGTGTATGATTAGCGTACGATTAAATCGAGGGCGTCACAAATGCCATAGACATAAACAAACATGACGAAACAGTCATCTACATAGTGGATACAAACCAAGTTCGTGATAGCTAAACTTACAAATTGAAACAAATAATCATATGTATAATAGACATAACCAATGTCAACTATTTGTACTACATGCACCAAGCTTTCTTTGTATACATCCTGCGCCGGGGATCATTTGTAGACAACTTGCTTGCTAGGAAAGCCCACCTCCATTCAATAAGTTGACGAACAAACTTCATGTCAATCAACCCCCCTATTATTTTCGGGCGAATATCTGCTTAAATATATATAAAAATGTAACAGTTAGTAATATTTAATTTTTGGAACTACATATACTAATAACAATCATAAGTAATTAATTTGTAGTTAATTATAAGTCAGAACAATTCACCATCAAGTGCGCGTGCTGCAGCATGATCCGGGTTGAATGCAAGGGTGGTGTAATTTGAAGTTTCTAGATTTCCTATTGTCATGACAAAAAAATTATTTAGGTTTGTGGCTTGGTTAATTTTTTTGTCTTGATGGTTTATATCACTGTTGGCTCTGCTGCAAATCCTATTTTGGAATTTTTGGAAGAATGGGGCACAGAAAATTTTGAGGTTTGTTTTATCCCCTTCTCAATGTGTGCGAATGTATTATCATTTGCTTATCTTACCCAAGATTTAAGTTTTGTGTCATTTACCAATTACAACAGTCAGTGACTTTGATCTGGATTCATTTTTAACAGGAGATATCACCGCCAGTCATTCCTCAAGCTGCTAAAATATTTGTCAATAGTTGCTGGGTTGGAATTCATAGGAATCCTGACCTATTGGTGAAGACACTTCATCGTTTAAGAAGACAGGTTTGTGCTCTCCTTCTCCTGTTTCATGCTAAAAGCTGCTGGCCATGTAGCAGAATGTACATGAGTATTGGGAAACATATTTTATCTGCATATTTTGTATATTTAACAGATTGGGAGCACTCCATTAATAAAACTGATGTGATTTGTTGGCCTTTCATATGCAATCCTGAATTAGTTTCATATCTAGTACTTACTATGCAAAGTAAAGATCATTTTCAAGGTGTATGGTGAACATGTTAAGAGTGTCGGCATGTGATTTTTAACGACATTCATGTATTAAAATTACATGCTGAATGTTGTTAATTTTCAGATTGATGTCAACACTGAAGTTGGTGTGGTTCGTGATATTCGTCTTAAAGAACTTCGACTCTATACGGATTATGGCCGTTGCAGTCGTCCATTGTTTATTGTTGAAAAAAAGAGGCTTCTAATCAAGAAGAAACATATCCGAGCATTGCAACAAAGGGTCTGATATTCTCTAATTTATGCTAGTTTTTATTCAAATTTGAATTGGTATGCATGTTCGTTTTCTCATATGATCGTATATTATCCTACTGTATGGTCATCCAGGAGACTCCTGATGAAGGCTGGCATGACTTGGTTGCCAAAGGATTTATAGAGTACATAGATACTGAAGAGGAGGAGACTACTATGATCTCTATGACTATACGTGTAAGTACTGTTCGCATTTGATGTATACCTGATTGAACAGCTGTGGCCTGACCTAGTTCTCCATTCAATTGGCATTCCTTTACATGAAACATCTTTGTTTCTTCTTTCTATTTGCATTTCTTTATGCCGAGGCCTTTCCTTCATCCTATATTAATGCTTTGCTAATAATTCCAATAAATTGAACTTTGAGGACCTTGAAACTTCGAGGCATAATCCAGGGGAAGCATATTCTGAGACTTACACGCACTATGAGATTCACCCTTCACTGATATTTGACATAGAAAAGACTGTTTCCAATATGATCATAGAAGGGTACCCCTATGCATGTGTCAATTTTCATTCCGTTTGTTAAATTCGGTCGTGGAGAAAGAGTGCAAATGGGGGCTGATAGGGAGGGAATGAAACAAAAATGCACGTGCTTATAGCTATAATTGGTGAAAAACTGAACATATGTCATACTTGGATGTATTTGACAACTAGAATAAGTGATGCACACATAGTGAGGTTATTGGGTCGCCAGGGGCAAGATATAGGAAGCTTGGTAGTTGTTAAGATGTAATTTGAAATTTAATGTAGGCAATAACACTACTAATTTATCTACATGTCACAATGGGGTGGTTGTTAAGCACAAATAACAGGTGTGACACGATGGCACGAGAAAATAAATAACACTTGGCCAGCTAGGAGGATCTGGACATGGACAAGCAAGCAAGCGGGAGCGAGACAACAACATTTTGGGTTGGCATGAGTGCTCTAGATGACCGAGAAATACGACATCCACGATAGAGGGTGCTATAGAAGATCTGGTAGGAGGACGCGCTAGAGAAGGTCAAAGATGAAAAAATATTAACGACTGCTCATCATTATTACACTTGGCATGGTAGTAAGAACATGAGAGAATGAGGACAAACTAGTCCGTCGTCAACAATGGGCAACAACCGAAAAAACAGAGAAGATTGTGAGGAGACACTCCAAGATGATATTATCTCAACATAGTCATATAACCACATAAAACAGAGACATTATAAATTTAAATGATATTTGACATCGGTATTTTTACCTCTGTAGTTTGATGTATTTAGTAGTTGCCATACAAAAGAATCCTTTGTTTGCAAATGGAACGGCTTCTTTATACCCCTCAAAAAGGATTCTTTGAAGGTGTAAAGAATCATTTGAATAATTTAAGTATATATAATCTGTGAAATGAAGAATTAGTTTGAACTGCTTCTTTACACCCCTCAAAAAATACGTATGGTGTATCTTTTTTGTGCTGAACTTGAAATACAAATTTGTTCTTTACGCCTCGAGCAATCATGTATATTTTTTCTGCTGAACATGATGTGTATGTGCGTGCAGAACGAGGGACTGAAGTAGACAAAAAGGCTGGTGTACCAGATGGCGCTGATGGAGAGCGGGCTGAACCTGTCTAAGCTGGAGAGCTGGTTGAACCTGTCTGATGCAGAGCGGGCTCATGCAGTTCCCCGTCGCGGCCGTAGAGGAGGCAGAGCCTGGACCTGAGCCCCGCCGCGGCCGTAGAGGAGGCAGAGGCCGGCGAGTGGAGGAAGTATGTGGCCGTAGAGGAGGCAGGTGATCGGGCTCGGGGGCGATGTTGGCTACGTCGCAGGAAGATCGGGGAACTGCAAATCCATGACTGGATTTATTGTTTTCTGATTTTCGCTGGAATAGATCATGCTCCGGATGGGCGATGTTTTCTGATTGTTGCTGGAATAGATCGTGCTCCGGCTGGGCGATGTTGGTTGGCACCTAGTAGTGAGTTTGACTGGGCCGGTTTTTTGTATTGATACGTTCGCTTTGGTTTTCGGAGGGTTGTAAAAAATCTATGTGGGTGGACCGCTTTGGTTTTTGGAGGGATTTAAAAAATCTGCGTGGGTGGACGTGGGTGGCTATTCTCTAGCGAGATAGAAGGGGATCGCTGCTGGTCGAACCATCACGACGGCAGATCCCCCTTTAATAGTAGAGATTATCACATCTTTTGTGTAGGGATTCAACTTTTATTGACTTTCAATGATCAGTTTTTCTCCTTCCATATGTATCTTATGGGTAAAAAATATTTGGGCTTATACCTTTGATATCGTTCAACAATATCCCAAACATTCACTATGTTTTCAGCGCGGTCATCAGTTTTCCTTCTTTTTCTGAAAGGCTAGCATTTATAATAAGCAAAAACTTTATTTGTATCATCAAGAAATTCGTAGGGCTCCGCCCGAGCTCCGTAGAAATACAATCTAGAGGAAAAACCGTGGAGGTATGTGGTCGGCCTGCCGTGGCAAAGTTGTCTCAAATCAGCCCTAATACTTCAGTATATATAGGAGGGAGGGGGAGGGCCTTGCCTTGAGGCTCAATAGAGCCCCAAGGGGTCGGCCGAAGCAAGGGGGGGGGGGGAGTGCTCCCCTTCCAATCCTAGTCCAAGCAGGATTGGAAGGTGGAGTCCTTCTCCACTTTCCCACTTCCTGTTTTTTTCTTTATTTTTTCCTTTGATTCCTGTGCATAGGGCCTCTTGGGCTGTCCCACCAGCCCACTAAGGGCTGGTGCGGAACCCCTAAGGCCTATGGGCTTCACCCGGGTGGGCTGCCCTCCCCAGTGAACATCCGGAACCCATTCGTCACTCCCGGTACATTCACGGTAATGTCCGAAAACTTACAGGTCATCAAATGAGGTCATCCTATATATAAATCTTCATTTCCGGACCATTCCGGAAACCCTCGTGACGTCCGTGATCTCATCCAGGACTCCGAACAACATTCGGTAACCAACCATATAACTCAAATACGCATAAAACATCGCCTAACCTTAAGTGTGCAGACCCTGCGGGTTCGAGAACTATGTAGACATGACCCGAGGGACTCCTCGGTCAATATCCAATAGCGGTCAATATCCAATAGCGGGACCTGGATGCCCATACTGGATCCTACATATTCTCCGAAGATCTTATCGGTTGAACCTCAGTGTCAAGGATTCATATAACCCCGTATGTCATTCCCTTTGTCCTTCGGTATGTTACTTGCCCGAGATTCGATCGTCAGTATCCGCATACCTATTTCAATATCGTTTACCGGCAAGTCTCTTTACTCGTTCCATAATACAAGATCCCGTGATATACATCAAGTCACATTGCTTGCAAGGCTTGTGTGTGATGTTGTATTACCGAGTGGGCCCCGATATACCTCTCCGTCACACGGAGTGACAAATCCCAGTCTTGATCCATACTAACTCAACGGGCACCTTTGGAGATACCTGTAGAGCATCCTTATAGTCACCCAGTTACGTTGTGACGTTTGATACACACAAGGCACTCTCCGATGCCAGTGAGTTATATGATCTCATGGTCATAGGAATAAATACTTGACACGCAGAAAAACAGTAGCAACAAAATGACACGATCAACATGCTACGTTCATTTAGTTTGGGTCTAGTCCATCACATGATTCTCCTAATGATGTGATCCCGTTATCAAGTGACAACACTTGCCTATGGTCAGGAAACCTTGACCATCTTTGATCAACGAGCTAGTCAACTAGAGGCTTACTAGGGACAGTGTTTTGTCTATGTATCCACACAAGTATTGTGTTTCCAATCAATACAATTATAGCATGGATAATAAACGATTATCATGAACAAAGAAATATAATAATAACTAATTTATTATTGCCTCTAGGGCATATTTCCAACAGTCTCCCACTTGCACTAGAGTCAAGAATCTAGTTCACATCACCATGTGATTTGAACGAATCCAACACCCATATAGTTCTGGGGTCTGATCACGTCTTGCTTGCGAGAGAGGTTTTAGTCAACGGTTCTGAAACTTTCAGATCAGTGTGTTCTTTACAAATCTTTATGTCATCTCATAGATGCTGCTACTACGTGCTATTCGGAAATACTCCAAATATCTACTCTAGTATACGAATCCGTTTCACTACTCATAGTTATTCGGATTAGTGTCAAAGCTTGCATCGACGTAACCCTTTACGACGAACTCTTTAACCACCTCCGTAATCGAGAAAAATTCCTTAGTCCATTTAGTTACTAAGGATAACTTTGACCGTTGATCAGTTATTCAATCCTGGATCACTCTCTGTACCTCTTAACAGACTTGCTGCAAGGCACACATCAGGTGCGGTACTCAGCATGGCATACTTTAGAGTCTACGGCTAAGGCATAGAAGACGACCTTCGTCTATTCTCTTTATTCTGCCGTGGTCGGGTTTTGAGTCTTACTCAAATTCACACCTTACAACACAGTCAAGAACTCCTTCTTTGCTGATCTATTTTGAACTCCTTGAAAAACTTGTCAAGGCATGCATCTTGTTGAAACTTCTATTAAGCGTTTCGATCTATCTCCATAGATCTTGATGCTCAACGTTCAAGTAGCTCAATCCAGGTATTCCTTTGAAAAACTCCTTTCAAACAACCTTTTATTCTTTACAGAAATTCTACATTACTTGTGATCAACAATATGTCAACCACATATACTTATCAGAAATTCTATAGTGCTCCCACTCACTTCTTTGGAAATACAAGTTTCTCATAAACCTTGTATAAACCCAAAAGCTTTGATCAACTCATCAAAGCATATATTCCAACTCCGAGATGCTTGCACCAGTCCATAGAAGGATCGCTGGAGCTTGCATACTTGTTAGCATCCTTAGGATTAACAAAACTTTCCGGTTGTATCACATACAACCTTTCCATCGAGGAAAACAATGTTTTGACATCCTATGTGCAATATTTCATAAATAATGCAGCAACTGCTAACACAATTCCAACAGACCTTTTGCATCGCTATGAGTGAGAAAGTCTCATCACAGTCAACTTCTTGATCTTGTCGGAAAACATCCTTGCGACAAGTCGAGCTTTTCTTAATGGTGACGATTCACCATCATCGTCTGTCTTCCTTATAAAGATCCATCTTTACTTAATAGTCCTACGACCATCAAGTAGTTCTTCCAAAGTCTATACTTTGTTCTCACATATGGATTCTCTCTCGGATTTCATGGCCTCCAATCATTTGTTGGAATCCGGGTCCACCATTGCTTCTCCATAACTCGTAGGTTCATTGTTGTTCAATAACATGACCTCCAAGACAGGGTTACCGTACCACTCCGTAGTAGTATGCGACCTTGTCGACCTACGAGGTTTGTAGTAACTTGATCCAATGCTCAATGATCACCATCATCAGCTTCCACTTCAATTGGTGTAGGCGCCACAGGAACAACTTCCTGCGCCCTACTACACACTGGTTGAAGTGATGGTTTAATAACCTCATCAAGTTCTACTACCCTCCCACTCAATTCTTTTGAGAGAAACCTTTCCTCGAGAAAGGACCCGTTTTCTAGAAACAAACACTTTGCTTCCGGATCTGAGATAGGAGATGCACCCAACTGTTTTGGATATCCTATGAAGATGCAGTTATCCGCTTTGGGTTCGAGCTTATGAGACTGAAACTTTTTCACATAAGTGTCGCAACCCCAAACTTTTAAGAAACGACAGCTTAGATTTCACTAAACCTCAGTCTATACTGTGTCATCTCAACGGAATTACGCGGTGCCCTATTTAAAGTGAATGCGGTTGTCTCTAATGCGTAACCCATAAATGATAGTGGTAATTCGATAAGAGACATCATAGTATGCACCATATCAAATAGGTCGCGGCTATGACACCATCACACCATGGTGTTCTTGGTGGCATGAATTGCGAAACAACTTCTACATTGTCTTAACTGTGTACCAAAACTCGCAACTCAGAAATTCATCTCTATGATCATATCGTAGACAATTTATCCTCTTGTTATGACGAACTTCACTCTGAAACAGAATTGAACCTTTTCAATATTTCATGATTCATTAAGTAAATACTCCTGTATCTACTCAAATCGTCATTGAAGTAAGAACACAATGATATCCACTGCGTGCCTTAGCACCCATTGGACTGCATACATCAAAATGTATTACTTCCAACAAGTTACTATCTTGTTTCATCTCAATGAAAACAAGGCCTTGCTCATGTGGTATGATTTGCATGTCACAAGTGATTCAAAATCAAGTGAGTATAAAGATCCATCAGCATGGAGCCTCTTCATGCAATTTATACCAACATGACTCAAGCGACAGTGCCACAAGTAAGTGGTACTATCATCATTACCTTGTATCTTTTGGCACCAATATCATGAACATGTGTAACACTACGATCGAGATTCAATAAACCATTGAAGGTGATTATTCAAGCAAATAGAGTAACCATTATTCCTTTTATGAATAATCGTATTGCAATAAACACGACCCAATCATGTTCATGCTTAACGCAAGCACCAAATAACAATTATTTAGGTTTAACACCAATCCCGATGGTAGAGGGAGCATGCGACGTTTGATCATATCAACCTTGGAAACACTTCCAACATATATCGTCACCTCACCTTTAGCTAGTCTCCGTTTATTCCGTAGCTTTTATTTCGAGTTACTAATCACTTAGTAACCGGACCAGTATCCAATACCCTCGTGCTACTAGGAGTACTAGTAAAGTACACATCAATATCATGTATATCAAATATACTTCTGTCGACTTAGCCAACCTTCTTATCTACAAAGCATCTAGGGTAGCTCTGCCTCAGTGACCGTTCCCCTCATAACAGAAGCACTTAGTCTCAGGTTTGGATTTAATCTTGGGTCTCTTCATTAGTGCAACAACTGTTTTGCCGTTTCACGAAGTATCCCTTCTAGCCCTTGCCTTTCTTGAGACTTAGTGGTTTTACTAACCATCAACTATTGATGCTCCTTCTTGATTTCTACTTTCGCAGTGTCAAACATCGCGAATCGCTCAAGGATCATTGTATCTATCCTTGATATTTTATAGTTCATCACGAAGCTCTCACACCTTGGTGGTAGTGACTTTGGAGAACCATCACTATCTCATCTAGAAGATTAACTCCCACTTGATTCAAGCGATTGTCGTACTTAGACAATCTGAGCACATGCTCAACGATTGAGCTTTTCTACTTTTACTTCATGGAGAAAGAATCTTGTCGGAGGTCTCGTACCTCTTAACAAGGGCAAGAGCATGAAATCACAATTTCATCTCTTTAGAACATCTCTTATGTTCCGTGACGTTTCAAAACGTCTTCGGCGCCTTGCTTGTAAGCCATTAAGTATTTTGCACTGAACTATCGCGTAGTCATCAGAAACGTGTATGTCGGATGTTCACAACATCCACAGACGACACTCGAGGTGCAGCACACCGAGTGGTGCATTAAGGACATAAGCCTTCTGCGCAACAACGAGGACAATCCTCAGTTTTACAGACTCAGTCCGCAAAGTTGCTACTATCAACTTTCAACTAAATTTTCTCTAGGGACATATAAAAAACTATAGAGCTATAGCGCAAGCTATATCGTAATTCGCAAAGACCATTAGACTATGTTCATGATAATTAGTTCAATTAATCATATTACTTAAGAACTCCCACTCAAAAAGTACATCTCTCTAGTCATTTGAGTGGTACATGATCCAAATCCACCATCTCAAGTCCGATCATCACGTGAGTCGAGAATAGTTTCAGTGGTAAGCATCTCTATGCTAATCATATCAACTATACGATTCATGCTCGACCTTTCAGTCTCTTGTGTTCCGAGGCCATGTCTGCACATGCTAGGCTCGTCAAGTTTAACCCGAGTGTTCTGCGTGTGCAACTGTTTTGCACCCGTTGTATGTGAATGTTGAGTCTATCACACCCGATCATCACGTGGTGTCTCGAAACGACGAACTGTCGCAACGGTGCACATTCGGGGAGAACACAATTTCGTCTTGAAATTTTAGTGAGAGATCACCTCATAATGCTACCGTCGTTCTAAGCAAGATAAGGTGCATAAAGGATTAACATCACATGCAATTCATAAGTGAAATGATATGGCCATCATCAAGTGCTCCTTGATCTCCATCATCAAAGCACCGGTATGATTTTCTTGTCACCGGCGCCACACCATGATCCCCATCATCGTGCCGCCATCGAGGTTGTCATGTATGCTATGCTATTACTACTAAAGCTACGTCCTAGTAATATAGTAAACGCATCTGCAAACACAAACATTAGTTTAAAGACAACCCTATGGCTCCTGCCGGTTGCTGTAGCATCGACGTGCAAGTCGATATTAACTATTACAACATGATCATCTCATACATCCAATATATCACATCACGTCGTTGGCCATATCACATCACAAGCATACCCTTCAAAAACAAGTTAGACGTCCTCTAATTGTTGTTGCATGTTTTACGTGGTTTTCATGGGTATCTAGTAGGATCGCATCTTACTTACGCAAACACCACAACGGAGATGTATGAATTGATATTCGACCTCTCTCCAAGGACCTCCTCGGTCAAATCCGATTCAACTAAAGTTGGAGAAACCGACACTTGCAATTCATCTTTGAGCAACGGGGTTGCTCGTAGCGATGAAACCAGTCTCTCGTAAGCGTACGAGTAATGTCGGTCCGAGCCGCTTTGATCCAACAATACCGCGGAATCAAGAAAAGACTAAGGAGGGCAGCAAATCGCACATCACCGCCCACAAAAACTTTTGTGTTCTACTCGAGATGACATCTACGCATGATCCTAGCTCATGATGCCACTGTTGGGGAACATTGCATGGGAAACAAAAATTTTCCTACACGCACGAAGACCTATCACGGTGATGTCCATCTCCGAGAGGGGATGTCCGATCTACGTACCCTTGTAGATCGCACAAGAGGAAGCGTTATGAAACGCGGTTGATGTAGTGGAACGTCCTCACATCCCTCGATCCGCCCCGAGAACCGTCCCACGAACCGTCTCGCGATCCGTCCCACGATCCGCTCCGATCTAGTGCCAAACGGATGGCACCTTCACGTTCAGCACACGTACATCTCGACGATGATCTCGGCCTTCTTGATCCAGCAAGAGAGACGGAGAGGTAGATGAGTTCTACGACAGCATGACGACGCTCCGGAGGTTGGTGGTGATCTATCTCAGCAGGGCTCCGCCCGAGCTCCGCAAAAATACGATCTAGAGGAAAAACCGTGGAGGTATGTGGTCGGGCTGCCGTGGCAAAGTTGTCTCAAATCAGCCCTAATACCTTAGTATATATAGGAGGGAGGGGGAGGGCCTTGCCTTGAGGCTCAAGAGAGCCCCAAGGGGTCGGCCGAAGCAAGGGGGGGGGAGTCCTCCCCTTCCAATCCTAGTCCAACTAGGATTGGAAGGTGGAGTCCTTCTCCACTTTCGCACTTCCCCTTTTTCTCCTTTGATTCCTGCGCATAGGGTCTCTTGGGCTGTCCCACCAGCCCACTAAGGGCTGGTGCAGCACCCCTAAGGCCTATGGGCTTCCCCCGGTTGGGCTGCCCCCCCGGTGAACATCCGGAACCCATTCGTCACTCCCGGTACATTACCGGTATTGTCCGAAAACTTTCCGGTAATCAAATGAGGTCATCCTATATATCAATCTTCGTTTCCGGACCATTCCGGAAACCCTCGTGACGTCCGTGATCTCATCCGGGACTCTGTGGGGACCCCGACTAGTAGGTCGAGATCATCGTGCCAAGTGATCCCAAGGATCAATGCTCACTGAACACAGATACTGAATAATAGAGTCTTACATCCAAATACCGAATATTACATCAAATGACCGAAGGGTCAGGTTTACAAGGAGGGCCTAAGGAAACCGGGTATGACGGGTAGCGGAAACTCATAAGGGCTAAGCGGGTGCCAATGCCATCAAGCCTACACCGACAGGCATTCTGACTTGGAAGCGTCCTAGATCGCAGGTCCGTCTTCAAAGACGTACTCATCGCCTAACTCCGGTCCTTCCATGTCTGGTTAATAATATAACCAGTGGCAAGCCAATGAGTACTTTGACTGTACTCGCAAATAGCCCATGATATGAACAATGAAAGTGAAGTACAACAATAACAAGCAGCTTTGATGAAATGCAACTTGGTGGGATGATCATGTATATGCATCAAGCTAAAGAATTACTCTTGAAGAACAGGTTACAGATGCCATCGCATCTGTCAAGGGCTGAACACTCCGGGTTCACCCTATATGCCAAGTCACCGAACTTGGTCATATCGTTTCATCTAGTAACACCAGTTACCACACATACACACACACACTCACACTTGGTTTATGCGGAAACGCTGGACGTAGTTTAAGCAGGATTACCCAACTGTCCTTGGCCGTGGACACGGCTATTCGAATAGTTTGACACTCTGCAGAGGTTGCACGCTGTACCCACGAGAACCGGGAAACTTCCGTGTCATCCACGACTCGCGGTATATCACATATACCCGAGATAAGTACACGATCATTATCTTTCCCCTGACGGTACTAAACAAGGAGGTCCACTCGATTGGTACATAACCCACATGTTGTACGTCTTACGAGCACCGACTCTGGACAGTATCAACCATGTGGGGACCAACGGTGTGCCTGGAACTCATAAAAATGGCCTAGTCGCCCTTCCTGGCACGACCCCATCACGAGAGTGACGACAATCGCCACTGGTAATGTGGTTCTTTCCTAGTACCGACCATAGTAATCAACAAAGCCCCATCCCATAAAGGGGTAATGTGGTCGCACAGGTGAGGTTGGGAAGGTCGACACATCATAAATCTAATCCCATTTCCGAAACCATACTCACACAAAACACCGGTGCACCACTTCACCAAAAGTGGCCACCCATCTCATCATCACCCTCGGGCATTAGTGGTACCCGATGGGGTTTTTCATAAACCTTTGATTTAACTCATCATCATGCTCATGCAATGGTTCTCTAACTCTACTAGTCAACATGATAGTAGCATGATCCTCATAGAAGGTAGGATCAAGCTCATCATGCTTGTGCTCCGAGGAGCCATATGTATAACATCACCATCATGCAAGTCACCAAAAGGGCTGCTTGCCTTGGTCAGCTAGGTATCCGAGGTCTTCGAGGTCTTCCGCTCCGAATCCTTTGTCACTCGGTAATTCTATCGTCGAGAATAGAATAAATAAGAAATAGCTCACACAAAAACAGATCACAAATCACTTTTAAAAATGTTGCAAAACTTGGTTAAATTCAGGTTGTTAATTTGAAAAATATATTCTGTTTGTTTTTACTAGCTAAGCATTTTTAATAATTACTAAACAGGGGCAAACTATTGCCTTTAATGGCTTTATATTATTATAAAACATATCCTGTTTTTGAAAAATGTCAACAATGGCAGAATCAAATACTACTCATTTTTAGAAAAATAGAAGTGGAAGAATTACATTTTTCCACTGGGTAGTTATTTTTACAAAAATCATTTTAGTCTCTGTTTTAAAAATAAAAGAAAAATGCCAAAGCCTGGCCTGGGAAGCAGGCCAGCCCAGCCAGCCAGCAGGCTGCCACGCGCGCGCGTGCGCCAGGTTTGAACCTGGCGTGCGGGCCCCTGGGGTCAGCGGATGTGGCTGCGCGCGGAGCGGCTCCAGGACGCCGACAGGTGGAGCCCACCTGTCGGGTTCTTCCCCTACCTCCGGCCAGGGAGGAGGAGATGAACTCCGGCCAGGCTATCGTCGTCCTTGGGCCTAGCTAAGGAAGGAATGGGTTCAACGTGCCTCCGCCTACCTACAGGCGGTCGGGACAGCGCCGGAGAGGCTCGGAGTCGCCGTCGACGAGGTGGCCGTGGCGGAGGGGCTTCGGGACGTGGTTGAACTGGTAGCTAGGAGCACAGAATCGCTCGGGGCAGTTGGGGGAAATGTTCCTGGTGTCGAGGGGAGTGCTCTGGTGGGTCGAGTGTCGCAGGAGCCGACGTGTAGCCGGAGATCGACCGGAGCTCCGAGGCGGAGGGGCCTCGGTCGATCTCGAGCATCGGGGCTCTGCGAGCTCGATTGGGTGGCAAGGGAGGAGCTAGTGGTCGTGCAGAGGCTGCTGGAGGGGTGCTGAGGCGCCGGGGAGGCCTATTTATAGGCTCGCGACGGTGAGCCGACTCGATGCACCGATGACTCACCGTGGCACGCGTGCGTGCACAGTGAGGAGCTGGCTGCGAAACCACGGTCTCTGGACGTGGTTTGGGACACTCTGAAGCATCGGCCGCAAAGGGAGAAGGCGTGGGGTCGAGCTGCAGTGTATGTGCATGCTCGGCCAAGTTGGGTGCGTGCGGGCACGCGTCGCCCGAGCTCTAGCGCGGGAGAGGAGGGTCCCTGGCGGCTGCTTTACACAGAGGTGTTGTCGGGGGAGGTCTTGGACACTTCGGGGGAGGTTGGAACCGGCCGGGAGCGTTGTCCCCTTCTCGGTGGCTCCCTGTAGCGCATCCAGAATGCAGTTTTGGCATGCCACGACATGCTGGCACGCTCTGGGGCACTTTAGACGTGTCCCTCATGTCCTGGGTGTTGTTGGGAGTGTTTCTAGCCATTGTGTGCTAGTGAGAGCACTTGCTGGTCAAGGGGGACATGTTTCACTAGTGGTGTCAGCCCTGATCTGTGGCACAAATTGGGGTTCTTGTCACTTGTGCTTTGAACTAGGGAGGGGCCAGTTGACTGGGTGTTTAGGTTGATCTGAGGCACTAATACACCGAGTTTGAGGCTTGGCCATTGGGTAAAACAGTGGCTAGGTGGGTTTTTACCTTCCTGTCAAAAGGTGTTCGACAGTGGTTTGGGGTGCTTCCACTCCACCACTGGAACTGCAACTTAACAGGTTTGGTCTTGGGGTTAAAGTAGGGCTTTTCACCAATTTTGAGCTCCATTGAACAAGTTTAGCTTTGTAAACTTGAAAATGCATCAAAGTGGCCAGATTTGTCCCCTCCAAAGGGAGTGTGACTAAACAGAGTCTTACAAATCTCATTTTTGGTGTGGAGTCCTCATTTGAGGTGCCAAGCACCACTGCAAAGTTTCAGCCCCATTGGACAAACTTTGCTATGTAGAGTTGTTCCAACTCTATTCTGGACAGAGAGGGTTTTAGGCTCATTTGGTGACCTTCCCCACCTTGGATCAAGGTGAGATTTTATGTGGGCACCAAATATGGCTTGGGGAGGCTCCAATAATTTAATGGGATTTTATTGAGAGTATTTCCTTTGGAAATATCTAAAAAGGTTAAAATAGACAGGAATGGTTTTCAGGATTTTATTCAAATAATTATAATATAAAATAGGGTTGAAAATATTATATATAGAAAATATCTGTCCTTCTGAGTTTTCATGATTTTACTCAGAATTTTCTAAGGCAGAGAAGCATTTTTCCTTGTGGGAATATCATTCCTAGCCTTAGAAACAGACATGTATTTAAAATTGAAAAATAATGTTTTAAATCATTAATTAATGGTTTTGGTAAATAATAATAGTATTTGAGTTCAGATCACCAACTTTGGTTGGGTGTGCTACTAGGCATCATGAGCTAGTAGTGTAACCCAAGCAAGGTAGAGGTGATTTGGTGTCAAAGAAAAAGAGTTTTGGAAATTCATTTAAAAATAAATTTATCATGGGTTTTGGATCAACAAGCAAACAAGCATACATTCATACAAGGCATTCATAGCATTCACAACATCATTAGAAAAAGTTTTAACAAGCTCTGACTTTTGCAACTTAAAACATTGGTGGTGAAAAACAGGGTGTGACAGACCTATCCCTCTTACAAGAATCTCGTCCGCGAGATTCCTAAGCTAGGTGTTAAATAGCTCTAGAAATTCTGATCGGAGATAGTCTTCACGTTCCCATGTTGCTTCTGCTTCGGTATGGTTGCTCCACTGAACCTTGAAATACTTGATGGTGCGGCTTCTGGTGCAACGCTCTGCTTCATCCAGAATGTGAATCGGCTTCTCGCGGTAGGTAAGGTCCGGTTGAAGGTCAACAACTTGGTGGTCAATGTCCTTGCAAGGATCGGAACAGTTCGACACTTGTAAGCACTTCCGGAGCTGTGATACGTGGAACACGTTGTGCACACCCGAAAGTTCTGGGGGTAACTCCAAGTGATAAGCCACTTCCCCGCGCCTTGCTGTGATCTTGAAGGGTCTAATAAACCTCGGGGCTAGCTTCGCCTTGACGTGGAAACGCTTGGTTCCCTTGAGAGGCGTAACACGGAGGTACACCTGGTCTCCGAGAACGAACTCGACATCCTTGCGGTGGGAGTCCGCATAGCTCTTTTGTCGGGACTTAGCTGCCTTCAGGTTTTCTTGGACAAGCTGCACCTTATTTTCCGCTTCCTGCAACGCTTCTGGCCCAAAAACTAGTCCTTCTCCGGTTTCGGACCAATTGAGTGGGATGCGGCACTTTCGCCCATATAGCACCTCGAATGGGGCCATTTGGAGACTGGACTGGTAGCTGTTGTTGTATGAGAACTCAGCAAACGACAGACAGTCTTCCCATTTGGCACCATGAGCCAAGACACATGCGCGGAGCATGTCCTTGAGTATCTGGTTTACCCTCTCGGTCTCTCCGCCCGTCTGCGGGTGGAAAGCCGTGCTGAAAGAGAGCTTGGTTCCGAGAGCTTCTTGAAACTTCTTCCAGAATCTTGAGGTGAACTGCGTGCCGCGGTCGGACACGATCTCCTTAGGAACTCCATGGAGGCTAACGATGTGCTCAATGTAGAGGCTAGCCAACTTGTCGCCCCCGTAGGTGGTGTTGACCGGAATGAAATGAGACACCTTAGTTAAGTGGTCGACGATGACCCATAGGGAGTCATGACCCCTGCTTGATCGGGGTAGTCCGGTGATGAAGTCCATGATGACTTTATCCCATTTCCATTCTAGCACTTGAAGAGGTTGTAGCAGCCCAGCAGGTCGCTGATGCTCAACCTTGACCCGCTGGCATACATCGCACTTAGCGACGTAGGAGCCTATCTCTCTCTTCATGCCATGCCACCAAAATCGTTCTCGGAGGTCTTGATACATCTTGGTACCACCGGGATGGATGGAGTATGGCGTGTCATGAGACTCTTGCAGGATCAAGTCCTTGAGTTCGGCCTTGTTGGGCACGCAAAAGCGTCTCCCGTACCACACCACTCCTTGATCGTCAACCGAGAACCCTGGGGCCTTGCCTTCTTGTATCTTCCTCTTGAGGCCTTCAATACTCTTGTGTCCCTTCTGGGCTTCCTTGATATCATCAGCCAGAGTTGGTTTGACTTCGAGGTTGGCCAGGTATCCTGGTTCGACTAACTCCAGCCTGAAGCTTTCCATCTCTTCATACAAGGCGGCCAACCTTTCCTTGAGCATGACGTTCAAGCTGCCAGCCTTCCGGCTTAAAGCATCGGCTACCACGTTTGCCTTACCGGGGTGGTACTGAATGCTAAGGTCGTAATCCTTGATTAACTCAAGCCATCTTCGTTGCCTCATATTCAGCTCCCTTTGGGTGAAGATATATTTCAGACTCTTGTGGTCCGTGTATATTTCACATCGCTTCCCCAGAAGGTAATGTCGCCATGTCTTCAAGGCGCGCACTACGAGTGCTAACTCGAGATCATGGGTGGCGTAGTTCTCCTCATGCGGACGCAGTTGCCGTGACAAGTACGCCACGACTCTGCCATCTTGCATTAAGACTCCATCGAGTCCGGTTTCGGAGGAATCACAGTAAATCACAAACTCCTTGTTGATGTCCGGGGTAGCTAGTACTGGGGCGGTAGTCAGTCTTTTCTTCAACTCTTGGAAGCTCGCTTCACACGCCAGTGTCCACTCGAACTTCCGGCCTTTCTTCAAAAGCTGAGTCATAGGTCGAGTGATGCTGGAGAATCCCTCTATGAACTTGCGGTAGTATCCCGCGAGCCCGAGGAAACTGCTGACATCCTTCATGTCTCTCAGCGATTCCTAGTTGGTCACTGTGGTAATCTTGAATGGATCTACTGCCAATCCGCTTGCCGTCATGGTATGACCCAAAAATCCAACTTCGTTTAGCCAGAATTGGCACTTGCTGAACTTGACATATAGTTGGTGCTCTCGAAGCTTTCCTAGAACTAACCTCAAGTGTTGCTCATGCTCTTCTTCGGATTTTGAGAAGATTAATATGTCATCGATGAATACGATGACAAACTTGTCCAAATACTCCATGAAGATCTTGTTCATGAGGTACATGAAGTAAGCTGGGGCATTTGTCAATCTGAAGGACATGACAGTGCACTCATAGAGACCGTATCGGGTCACGAATGCAGTCTTGGGTATGTCCTCGGGTCGAATCTTCAACTGGTAATATCCGGATCGGAGATCGATCTTGGAGAATACCTTAGCTCCATTTAACTAGTCAAAAAGGTCTTCTATCTTGGGGAGTGGGTACTTGTTCTTGATTGTGACTTCGTTGAGAGAATGGTAATAGATGCAGAGTCGAATGGTACCATCCTTCTTTGATACAAACAGAACAGGTGATCCCCAAGGTGATGCACTCGGACGAATGAATCCTTTCCTGAGTTGCTCATCCAGCTGCTTCTTCAGCTCTGCTAGCTCTTCGGATCCCATCCTGTAAGGCTTCTTATATATAGGCCTTGACCCGGGCATGAGCTCGATGATGAACTCGATGTCTCGGTCAGGAGGCATTCCAGGTAGCTCGCAGGAAAGACGTCCGGGTACTGACAGACTACAGGCACTTGGTCGAGCTCTACCGTGGATATGCTGTTGATTCGAGGTACTTGAGCTGATACCGGCTCAGAGACATACTTGACCTTGACCCCTTGGTCGCTTGTCATGGTAATGGCCCTATTGGCACAGTCCAAGAGACTCTGGTGCTTGGCCAGCCAATCCATGCCGAGAATTACTTCTAAGCCTTGCGACTTATGCATAATGAGGTGTGCCAAGAAGCTTGTCCCATTGATAACTACCTTGACCCCTCTACACCCTAGATTGGTCCTCAACACTGCTCCCGGGGTTTGAATTGCCATCTGCCCTTGAAGTACAGTGGGTTTTAAACCACACTTCTCCGCAAACCTTCGAGTAACAAAAGAATGCGAAGCACCACAATCAAACAACACTGTAGCTGGGGTGGAGTTGACGAGGAACGTACCCAGAATGCAGTCCGGGTCTTCCTGCGCCTCTTCGACGGTGATGTGGTTGATCCGCCCCTACTATTGAACTGTTGGTTGCGGGGAACCTGGTTTCTTCCTGGTGCTCCTTGACCTGGGTTGGGTGCATTGGGACGCGGTGCATCGGGCTTCTTGTTGGGACACTGCGTGGAATAGTGTCCGGTTGGACAACACCCAAAATAGGTGACCTGACCCGGAGGGTTGGTCTTGACTCCATTGTTATTCGGCGGGTTGGAAACTGGCTTGGTGTTGACTTGAGGCTGATAATTTTGATGGAATACCGGGGTCTTGTACTACTGCTGCTGATAGTTGGGCCTCGCAGGTGGTGACTGCCATGGTCTCGGTCTTGCATTAGTGGGTCCTCCACTGCCTATCAGCTTGCGCTTGCGGGTGTCGTCCATTGCATGACGCTTGTCTTCCAGCATAAGTGCCTTGTTAACCAGGTCGCTGAAGGTCTTGCAGTCGCAAACTACCAACTGGTATTGCAGGGACTGCTGCAACCCTTTCATGAAGCGTTCCAGCTTAGTGGCCTTAGTGTTAACATCCTCAGGGGCATACCTCGACAAGAGGTTAAACTTCTGCAGATATTCCTTAACAGTTCCACTGCCTTGCCTCAAGGCTCGGAATTCCCGCTTCTTGATGGTCATCATTCCTGGCGGAATATGAACCGTGCGGAATCCTTCCTTGAACATTGCCCAAGTGATGACTTGACCAGCTCGCATGATCTGGAAACCATCCCACCAAGCCCTGGCGGTGCCTCCGAGACAGTGAGAAGCATAAAGGACCTTCTCACGTTCATCGGTGCACTTGACCAGCGCAAGGAGGTCTTCAATAGTGCGAATCCAGTCATCGACATCCAATGGTTCAGTCGTCTGTGTGAATATGGCAAGCGTAGTCCGCATAAACTCGGAGAGAGTAGAGCGCCCATTGCCATTCCCGTTCTGCGGCGGGTTGTTCACTAGGACTTGAGCGAGCTGCTGAATGGCGGCATTGTTGGCTTGACGCTCCTCGCGAAGAGCCTGAAGGAACTGAGCCATAGTCAAGTTCTCGGGAGGAGGTGGCGGAGGAACATTGCCAGGCTGCTCATGGTGATCTCTAGCGTGAGCTTCTCCTTCGGTTCCCTGCGGCTGACCTGAGGAGGCGGCGCCGGGGTTGCCGAAGGTGCTGTTGCGGGTTGCGTTCACCATCCTGTCATGGAAACAGATAGGTCAACATTCCACCTTGCTGGAAACCACAAGGGTATGCTCTAGTAAGAGGGGGGGGGGTCCAAATGTGCGCTAGTGCGAGTCTTTAAAACCAAAGTCCTGGAACGGAATTTGCATTCATTGAAAACAAGTGACGTAGTCGCGTACAGGCTGCCTAAGGCAGAATGCGGCTTACATCATACACACTCATAATTTGAAAGATCGGATACATGGATACCCTACGCTCAGGGGTACTCCTAGTTGCCTATGCTGAAATCCTACGCGGCGGACTGCTCGGTCTCATAGGTGGGTTCGGCAGGATCTTCGTCTTCGTTGGTGTCTTCTTCCTTCAAAGAGTGGAAGAAAGAAGCGGTACATCACAGCGTCTCTTAGGTGAGGCGGTGAAGAGCTCAGTATACTCTTCCGCTGTTAGGCGGCGACCCGGAAGAGGGACAGCCCGGATCGGTAGCACACCACCCCTGGTAGCAATACCGGTCCTTCCTTCAGGTGTGCCTGTTTTCTTCACCTTGCGATTCTTCATCTTCTCGGTGCGAAGTAGGCCCTTGACTTGGTGCAATTCTTGGCGAAGCTTCATTGATTCCTTAACCAGAAGGTGCATCAGGGTGTCGGATGAGAGACTGAAGTAGGTCTAAAACCTTAATGGCATCCTGTCCTCATACGATGGGGTGAGCGTCCAACTCCCGTCCACTCCTTCCTTCATAAAAGACAGGTGATGAGTAGCGGGCTCATCAGCCATCTCAGGGAGGATATCACGGAGACACACGAGCACCTCTCGTGCGCCTGTCTCCACTGCCAGCATCAGTTCCCCCATTTGTGGTCCTTCAAAGAACCAACTAGACGGGGAGTCGTTAGCCTTCACTATCACGTCCAAGTGATATTCCTTGGTGTCGGCGTTGACCCAGTGCTCGTGGTAGAGGAAGATGGGCGTGCGGCGTACGTGGCACTTCTCGAGACTATCCACTAGGAGCAGGGGAAAGCCGGTCTCCAGAAGCGTCTCACGTACGGCGGCCATCTACAAGATATAGGAGAGAGAGAGAATCAGAAGGTTTTAGGTGAAAAATCTTAAGTGTAAGGCTAGTGTACTAATTGTTTTCGGCTAACGTCCATGCTACCCAAGGCTTCCTGTAGTCAGGATGGCTGTGATACCAGTTCTGTGGGGACCCCGACTAGTAGGTCGAGATTGCCGTGCCCAGTGATCCCAACGATCAATGCTCACTAAACACAGATACTGAATAATAGAGTCTTACATCCAATTACCGAATATTACATCAAATGACCGAAGGGTTAGGTTTACAAGCAGGGCCTAAGGCCAATTAAAATGGGTACGACGGGTAGCGGAAACTCATAAGGGCGAAGCGGGTGACCATGCCATCAAGCCTACACCGACAGGCATTCTGACTTGGAAGCGTCCTAGATCGCAGGCCCGTCTCCGAAGACATACTCATCGCCAAACTCCGGTCCTTCCATGTCTGGTCAATAATATAACCAGTGGCAAGCCAATGAGTACTTTGAATGTACTCGCAAACAGCCCATGATATGAACAATGAAAGTGAAGTACAACAATAACATGCAGCTTTGAAGAAATGCAACTTGGTGGGATGATCATGTATATGCATCAAGCTAAAGAATTACTCTTGAAGAACAGGTTACAGATGCCATCGCATCTGGCAAGGGCTGAACACTCCGGGTTCACCCTATATGCCAAGTCACCGAACTTGGTCATATCGTTTCATCTAGTAACACCAGTTACCACACATACACACACACACTCACACTTGGTTTATGCGGAAACGCTGGACGTAGTTTAAGAAGGATTACCCAACTGTCCTTGACCGTGGAGACGGCTATTCGAATAGTTTGACACTCTGCAGAAGTTGTGCGCTGTACCCACGAGAACCGGGAAACTTCCGTGTCATCCACGACTCGTGGTATATCACATATACCGAGGTAAGTACCCGATCATTATCTTTCCCCTGACGGTACTAAACAAGGAGGTCCACTCGATTGGTACCCAACCCACATGTTGTACGTCTTACGAGCACCGACTCTGGACAGTATCAACCATGCAGGGACCAACGGTGTGCCTGGAACTCATAAAAATGGCCTAGTCGCCCTTCCTGGCACGACCCCATCACGAGAGTGACGACAATCACTCCCGCCACTGGTAATGTGGTTCTTTGCTAGTACTGACCAGAGTAATCAACAAAGGCCCATCCCATAAAGGGGAAATGTGGTCGCACAGGTGAGGTTGGGACGGTCGACACATCATAAATCTAATCCCATTTCCGAAACCATACTCACACAAAACACCGGTGCACCACTTCACCAAAAGTGGCCACCCATATCATCATCACCCTCGGGCATTAGTGGCAGCCGACGGGTTTTTTCATAAACCTTTGATTTAACTCATCATCATGCTCATGCAATGGTTCTCTAACTCTACTAGTCAACATGATAGTAGCATGATCCTCATAGATGGTAGGATCAAGCTCATCATGCTTGTGCTCCGAGGAGCCATATGTATAACATCACCATCATGCAAGTGCTTCGAAGAAGCCTTCGGTACCATCACACCAATGATGAACCGACACTATGATCACATGCAACGGAAAAGTACTTGCTATTCTAGCATGCATCAATTCATATGCTCAAGTCATGGTCAAAGGGCTGCTTGCCTTGGTCAGCTAGGTATCCGGGGTCTTCGAGGTCTTCCGCTCCGAATCCTTCGTCACTCGATAATTCTATCATTGAGAATAGAATAAATAAGAAATAGCTCACACAAAAACAGATCACAAATCACTTTTAAAAATGTTTCAAAACTTGGTTAAATTCAGGTTGTTAATTTGAAAAATATCTTCTCTTAGTTTTTACTAGCTAAGCATTTTTAATAATTACTAAACAGGGGCAAACTATTGCCTTTAATGCCTTTATATTATTATAAAACAGACTCTGTTTTTGAAAAATGTCAACAATGGCAGAATGAAATACTACTCATTTTTAGAAAAATATCAGTGGAAGAATTATACTTTTCCACTGGGTAGTTATTTTTACAAAAATCATTTGTCTCTGTTTTGAAAATAAAAGAAAAAGGCCAAAGCTTGGCCTCGGAAGCAGGCCGGCCCAGCCAGCCAGCAGGCTGCCAGGCGCGCGCGCGCGCCAGGTTTGATCCTGACGTGTGGGCCCCTGGGGTCAGCGGATGTGGCTGCGCGCGGGGCGGCTCCAGGACGCCGACAGGTGGAGCCCACCTGTCGGGTTCTTCCCCTACCTCTGACCAGGAAGGAGGAGATGAACTCCGGCGAGGCTACCGTCGTCCTTGGGCCTAGCTAAGGGCAGGAATGGGTTCAGTGTGCCTCCGCCTACCTGCATGTGGTCGGGACAGCACGGGAGAGGCTCGGAGTCACCGGCGACAAGGTGGCCGTGGAGGAGGGGCTTCGGGACGTGGTTGAACTGGTAGCTAGGGGCACAGAATCGCTCGGGGCTGTTGGGGGAAAGGTTCCTGGTGTCGAGGGGAGTGCCTTGGTGGGTGGAGTGTCGCA
Source organism: Hordeum vulgare subsp. vulgare (assembly GCF_904849725.1). NCBI lineage: Eukaryota > Viridiplantae > Streptophyta > Magnoliopsida > Poales > Poaceae > Hordeum > Hordeum vulgare. Next base: position 64,168,065 of record NC_058523.1, read on the forward strand.
GGAGCCGACGTGTAGCCGGAGATCGACCGGAGCTCCGAGGCGGAGGGGCCTCGGTCGATCTCGAGCATCGATGCTCTGCGAGCTCGATTGGGTGGCAAGGGAGGAGCTAGTGGTCGTGCAGAGGCTACTGGAGGGGTGCTGAGGCAACGGGGAGGCCTATTTATAGGCTCGCGATGGTGAGCCGACTCGGTGCGCCGGTGAGTCACCGTGGCGCGCGTGCGTGCACAGTGAGGAGCTTGCTGCGAAACCACGGTCTCCGGACATGGTTGGGACGCTTTGAAGCCTCGGCCGCAGAGGGAGAAGGCGTGGGGTCGAGCTGCAGTATCTGTGCATGCTCGGTCGAGTCGGGTGCGTGCGGGCACGCGTCGCCCGAGCTCTAGCGCGGGAGAGGAGGGTCCCTGGCGACTGCTTTACACAGAGGGGTTGTCGGGGGAGGTCTTGGACACTTCAGGGGAGGTTGGAACCGGCTGGGAGCGTCGTCCCCTTCTTGGTGGCTCCCTGTAGCGCGTCTAGAGCGTAGTTTTGGCATGCCACGGCATGCTGGCGCGCTCTGGGGCAATTTAGACGTGTCCCTCATGTCCTGGGTGTTGTTGGGAGTGTTTCTAGCCGTTGTGTGCTAGTGAGAGCACTGGCTGGTCAAGGGGGACATGTTTCACTAGTGGTGTGAGCCTTGATCTGTGGCACAAATTGGGGTTCTTGTCACTTGTGCTTTGAACTAGGGAGGGGCCAGTTGACTGGGTGTTTAGGTTGATCTGAGGCACTAATACACCAAGTTTGAGGCTTTGCCATTGGGTAAAACAGTGGCTAGGTGGGTTTTTACCTTCCTGTCAGAAGGTGTTCGACAGTGGTTTGGGGTGCTTCCACTCCACCACTGGAACTACAACTTAACAGGTTTGGTCTTGGGGTTAAAGTAGGGGTTTTCACCAATTTTGAGCTCCATTGAACAAGTTTAGCTTTTTAAACTTGAAAATGCATCAAAGTGGCCAGATCTGTCCCCTCCAAAGGGAGTGTGACTAAACAGAGTCTTACAAATCTCATTTTTGGTGTGGAGTCCTCATTTGAGGTGCCAAACATCCCTGCAAAGTTTCAGCCCCATTGGACAAACTTTGCTATGTAGAGTTGTTCCAACTCTATTCTGAACAGAGAGGGTTTTAGGCTCATTTGGTGACCTTCCCCACCTTGGATCAAGGTGAGATTTTATGTGGGCACCAAATATGGCTTGGGGAGGCTCCAGTAATTTAATGAGATTTTATTGAGAGTATTTCCTTTGGAAATATCTAAAAAGGTTAAAACAGACAGGAATGGTTTTCAGGGTTTTATTCAAATAATTATAATATAAAATAGGGTTGAAAATCTTATATATGGAAAATATATGTCGTTGTGAGTTTCCATGATTTTACTTTGAATTTGCTAAGGCAGAGAAGCATTTTTCCTTGTGGGAACATCATTCCTGGTCTTAGAAACAGACATGTATTTAAAATAGGAAAATAATGTTTTAAATCATTAATTAATGTTTTTGGTAAATAATAATAGTATTTGAGTTTAGATCACCAACTTTGGTTGGGAGTGCTACTAGGCATCATGATCTAGTAGTGTAACCCAAGCAAGGTAGAGGTGATCTGGTGTCAAAGAAAAAGAGTTTCGGAAATTCATTTAAAAATAAATTTATCATGGGTTTTGGATCAACAAGCAAACAAGCATACATTCATACAAGGCATTCATAGCATTCACAACATCATTAGAAAAAGTTTTAACAAGCTCTGATTTTTGCAACTTAAAACATTGGTGGTGAAAAACAGGGTGTGACAAACTCCGAACAACATTCCGTAACCAACCATATAACTCAAATACGCATAAAACATCGCCTAACCTTAAGTGTGCAGACCCTGCGGGTTCGAGAACTATGTAGACATGACCCGAGGGACTCCTCGGTCAATATCCAATAGCGGGACCTGGATGCCCATATTGGATCGGACATATTCTCCGAAGATCTTATCGGTTGAACCTCAGTGTCAAGGATTCATATAATCCCGTATGTCATTCCCTTTGTCCTTCGATATGTTACTTGCCCGAGATTCGATCGTCAGTATACGCATACCTATTTCAATCTCATTTACCTACAAGTCTCTTTACTCGTTCCGTAATACAAGATCCCGTGACTTACATCAAGTCACATTGCTTGCAAGGCTTGTGTGTGATGTTGTATTACCGAGTGAGCCCCGAGATACCTCTCCGTCACACGGAGTGACAAATCCCAGTCTTGATCCATACTAACTCAACGGGCACCTTCGGAGATACCTGTAGAGCATCTTTATAGTCACCCAGTTACGTTGTGACATTTGATACACACAAGGCATTCTTCCGGTGCCAGTGAGTTATATGATCTCATGGTCGTAGGAATAAATACTTGACACGCAGAAAAACAGTACCAACAAAATGACACGATCAACATGCTACGTTCATTTAGTTTGGGTCTATTCCATCAGATGATTCTCCTAATGATGTGATCCCGTTATCAAGTGACAACACTTGCCTATGGTAAGGAAACCTTGACCATCTTTGATCAACGAGCTAGTCAACTAGAGGCTTACTAGGGACATTGTTTTGTCTATGTATCCACACAAGTATTGTGTTTCCAATCAATAAAATTATAGCATGGATAATAAAGGATTATCATGAACAAATAAATATAATAATAACTAATTTATTATTGCCTCTAGGGCATATTTCCAACATTTATAGCAAATTTATATCATTTTTGGAACTAACCTATTGACATAGTGCCTAGTGCGAGTTGTTGTTTTTTGCTATTTTTTTCCTTCATAGAAAATCCATATCAGGTGAAGTCCAAATGCCACGAAACTTTACAGAGATTTTTTTTGGACCAAAAGGAAACTTGGAAGCTAAGAATGAGCAGCAGACGAGGCCCAGGGGGCCCACTAGACACCAGGGCGCTAGGTCCCCTAGCGCGACATGGTATCTACCGGGGCCCTCGGGCACCTCCTCCACCGCCTTTGAGCTCTATAAATAGCCCAATATTCGGAAAACCCTAGAGGAGTCGACAAAAAATTGTTTCAGCCGCCGCGAGTTCCACAACCACAAAATCCAATCTAGAGCCCGTTCGAGAGAGGAACACGACCACACAGGGGTTCACCATCCTCATTGGTGCTCCCCCGATGATGCGTGAGTAGTTCATATCAGACCTACGGGTCCGTAGGAAGTATCTAGACGACTTTCTCTCTCGTTTTGTTTCTCAATAAAATGGTCTCTTGGAGATCCATATGTTGTAACTCTTTCTTTTGCGGTGTGTTTGTTGGGATCAGATGAATTGTGAGTTTATGATCAAATCTATGAAAACATATTCATGCTTGATTATTATAGCCTTGTATTTCTTCTTCGATATTTGGTTTTTGTGTGGCTAACTTGATCTTTTATCTTGCAATGGGAAGATGTGCTTTGTGATGGGTTCGATCTTGAAGTGCTCAATCTCAGTGACACAAAGAGACGTGGCACGCATGTATTGTTGCTATCAAAGATAAAACGATGGGGTCTATTCCTACATGAATAGATCTTGTCTACATCATTTCATCGTTCTTAAGGCATTACTCCATTTCTCCATGAACTCTACACTAGATGCATGCTCGATAGCAGTCGATGTGTGGAGTAATAGAAGTACATCTAGGCAGAAGTCGGTCTACTTATCTTGGACGTGATGCCTATATAGATGATCATTTTCTTGAATGTCGTCATAATTATTTGCTCTTCTATCAATTGCCCAACAGTAATTTGTCTACCCACCGTTTGCTATTTTCTCAAGAGAAGCCACTAGTGAAACCTACTGCCCGCGGGTCTACTTCACATCATGTATTTGCGATCTCTACTTTGCTATTTGCGTTTTTATTTATTTGCCCTTTTATTTTCACATCTATATTATTAAAAAAGCAAAAATACCTTGTTGCATTCTATTTGCTATCACTCTTATTTGGATATATCAATCTATCCTTACTTTACCCACAAGGGATTGACAACCCCTCTGTAACGCTCAAAATGCGATCCTATCATTATTTTGGCACGAGGGCCTCGACAAGGATAGAAGCGCATCTCGTCGTTTTGCAAGAATGTATATCGTTACATGCACATGTACGATGAGTATATGGAATTGGCTTGCACTCGCCACAAGCGACAACATAAACATCTTAATACAACAATACATTTAATCATCATGTAGAAGAGCAGGGTCTGACTACGGACGAAAACAAATGGTAAAATAACGACGTCCATCTTGCTATCCTAGGCTGCCAGCCTGGAACCCATCCTAGATCGATGAAGAAGAAGAAGAAGAAACTCCAAGTAGAACAATCATCACACTCACGTAAACATATCACTTTATCAGCGCCTGCAACTGTTGTTGTAGTAATCTGTGAGCCACACGGACTCAGCAATCTCATTTCCAAAGGTATCAAGACTAGCAAAGCTTAATAGGTGAGGTATGGTTAATTGGTGAGGCTGCAGCAAGTGACTAAGCATTTCCTTTTAGGTGGCTAACTTACGAGTACAAAGAATAAAAGAGGGGGATGAGCTACGCATAAGCGGACGTGAACTATTGATGATCAAATGAAAGATCGTCATCACCTACTTACGTCAAACATAACCCCACCGTGTCCTCTCTCGGACAAAAACTCACGTGGAGAGACAATCAAGATTACACACAGAGTTGGCATATTTTAATTATGTTTACTTTAAGTTATCTAGAACTGGATGTTAAAAAAAGTTTCCAAGTTTCCACATAACCGCGGGCAAGGCTCTAAGAAAGATTTAACCCTATAGGGGTGCTCCAACTAGTCCATCACAAAGTACCACACGCTGCGTCGGAAACCTCGACCGCGGAAAACCCGTGATCTCCTTGGATTCCTGGTGGAAAATCTCAACCTCCAGATAGCCCAAAGTATCCTCGGAATCCCTCGCACAAGTCGTTCGAGAAAGGTAAAACAAATCCAGCAAGGCCACCCAGTGAGCCAGATCTACATCTAGAGCCGCGCGTTCTATATGCACGGGCATCAACCAACTATGCAAAGTGGACAATAGCCAGAAAATGCATCGAGTTGCCCCGAGGTGGCACCATCGACTGCCAGGTAGGTGGACCAACACTCATGCAGAGCACTGGCGCGGGGGTTGATTAATTATCCACGAGGGCCGGCAAGTCCCTATGCAATTTTATTAGTTATTAGGCAAATGTAGTACCAATGTGGGCCTTGCTAGAAGAGTTTTATCTCAAAATGAAAATCAAGGGGGTCCCCATAACAACCTCAAGCATGTTAGGAGCGCTCAATATGGAACTTAACACCGGTAGCCGAAACTAAGGCGACAAAGATGGAACAAAACACCGGGCTAGAGGGCCAAGCCTTCCACCTTTTACCAAGTATATAGGTGCACTAAATTAAATAGCAATAATACGGTGATATAACAAGGAACCCATGTTTTCACATGGAAGCAACCGCACCGGCAACTAGCAATGCTATAAGAAGGCTGAGCAAGCGGTAACATAGCCAAACAGTGGTTTGCTGGGTTGTGGAAAGTTTGAAGATTTTCATGGCAATATTGGGAGGCTTATTAAACATGTGGTAGGCAGCGAGACATAGAGAAGGGACGAGACAACTAGCATGGCATTGATAGTAATGGTATCTAGGGGAATGGTCATCTTGCATGTGATCTTGCTTGGAAGAAGAACGAATCTATGAAAAAGATGAACCGACGTTGTCGAACGAATCCTCACATTCCGACATGCTTGCAGAACTCTATCGAGAAGAATCAATTCAGAAACAAGAATCCACACACATAACTCCACAACATAAGCATGGCATGATGCACAACACATATGATGCATGTCCGGTTTAGTTATGCAAGGCATGACAACCACCACAATCAAATGCTACACATTAAGTGAAGCTCAATATGCAACGAGTTGCATGTTGACGAAGCTCCACGTTCAAATATTTAGTTCACACTCATTTAGGTACTCATCAATGTTAAATGTTGTTTAGCATGACAAGAGGTGAATCATAAATAAACTATCTATCTAGACATTTTAAATGAGGTCGGAAACAACTTATAGTATTTCTGGTATGACCCCATGTGTTAATTTCGAAATATGTCCAGATCTGATGATAGCGCAGGCACGTGCAAGGCTCGCGGTTAGCATCCAAGGCGGCGGCGAAGCTCCGAATGCGGCCATGAAAGAGTGCAGTGCGGGACGGCGCTGCTCCGGTGAGCGCATTGTGGCTTCGACAAGGCGACGGAGGCCACCGACAGTCGCGGAGGCGGGGCACGTGAGGCGGCGCGGGATGCAAGGTCGCGGCGTGCGGGCTATGGCTGCACGCACACGGGTGTCTCGCACGGTTATGGGAGGCTGTGGGCAGATCTATGGGTGCCGTACATGTCCGGTTGGTGGCACGTACGTGTCCGGGGTGTGGTGTTGGGCGATTCCAAACCCTCAGATCAAGATCCAAAGGGCATATTTGGTCAGTTGGCTAGGGTTGCGGGATTGGAGGGAGGTGGAGCTAGCAGGTGGGGTTTTTTGAGGGGGTTTGCTGCAATTTTGGCAAGGGGGAACCCTAATGGAGAGAGAGGCTCTCTCCACAAAGTGGGTTTTTATAGGGAATGGACTATGGGTGGCTGGATGATGTCCATCCGACCGCGATCCGACAACCACGAATGGAGGGAGGGGCTAGGTGGGTCTAGTGGGCCGTGTAGATGGGGTTGGGCTGAAAAGAGAGGGAAGAATGGTGCGGCTCTTGACAGGGTTTTAAAACGCGAAAGTATCTGCCGAATAAACCAATGACGGTGGCGCTACGGTCAACCGTTCGGGTATCAAACGATCTCCGATTGCAACGAAACTTGGCAGGCGGTCTACCTACATTATAATAAGACCGCACACCAACTTTCGACCCAATCCAAGAATATTTTATGTGCACTTTTAAAAACAATATTTAAATGATGCCGTAGGCACACGTGTGTGTGGTTGGTCTCAACAGGGTTAATGACAAAAAGGGAAGAACCGACAACTAACAACGGATGCAAGTTTTAAAAAATGACGACAACGGAGTGATGATGCAATGCAGATGATGCGTATGATGTGATGATGAATGCGACAAACAAATAAAACATACCGCGACAACAGAATAAAAGGAGAATCTTCTGGAGTGTCGGTTCGGGGTTGTTACAACTCTCCTACACTAACAAGAGATCTCGACCCGAGATCTAAGAATGAAAGGGGAAGAGGATGAGAAAGAGCAATAGGTAAATCTTAGTTGCTTCTTGACAAAAGTGGAAACCAACAAAACCTAGAGGTTGCAAAGAGATGAAGAATGATATGAGAAACAAGCAAGAATTCAAAAGAAATTTCGGCATCACTTTGGTAGGAAAGAGGGAAAAAATTGATAAGATAGAAAGAACTTGAAAGGATTACACAACACCCCGGTTAAATGAACAAACAAGGAAAGAGCATGATCTTGATAAAACAAGATAATAGATTAAGTGAGATCAACACCACAAATCCTTCGGAATAAAAGAATAGAACTAGATCACTAGGAAGAAAGAACGAATTAAAATGACAAATTCCAGCACATTGCTTGGAAGCCTCACAAGAAGAATTGAATGGAGTTGTTGGAAAATCAACAACGAAAAGAAGATGCTTGTTGTGGGATTATGGAAAACATCCCAAAATTATGAAGTGACAACCAACCACTAGCATAAACAGACATTGCTTGGAAGCAATAAGATATGCACAACTTCTTTGTCCAAGAGGATACATAGAGAACTTGGATCATGATAAACACCATAATAGCAACAGTCCTTAGGAAAATCTTTAGGTGAAATATAATCGAAGATAACTTCAATGAAGAAACCATGAGTTGAAAAATATCCCATGATCAAAGAATTTGGTGGGTTTAAATATCTTATTCTTAACAAACATTCTCTTCGAGACTCCTTGTAAGTCAAGAATGCTATAACACCACCTCAAAGGATAATGGAGAAAGAATTGCACTTGGAAATTCAAGATAAGAACACTTGAGGTTCCCCAACAAGAATCTTGAAGACCACCTTGAGAATGAATTGAATCCTTGAAGAGCCACCATGAAGAACCTCCGTATACAAAAGGATAATCAAAAGACATGAAGGTTGAAAAGACTAAGATTATGGGCTCCTAGGTCGGTACTGCTCTGATACCAACTTGTGACTCCCAAATAAGGATAGGATCACATTTTGGGCATTACACCCTGCCGCGTGCTGGGTTGCGAAGATTTGTTATTTGTGTTCAGGTGCTGCTTACATAGTCTTGTGGATCTTCCTACTAGATTGATACCTTGGATCCATAACTGAGGGAAATACTTGTCGTCGCTATGCTACATAATCCTTTAAGCTTGGAGGAAACCAATACAATTAGCGAGGAGTCACATACCCATAGGAATATGAGAACACAACATAGGATAGATATAAAATCACCACTTGACATCGAAGCTACTTGAATTACCATATTTCAATAAAACAAAGGACGAGGCTTACAAAACAAGCGAGAAACAAATTCATGAGAGAGATTCCATTCGATATTTTCGTGGTAAGGTTCGCATGGGCTCGATCTACATTGGATTGTCATATTGAAATGACGCTCGAATATGCTCCCTAGGCATAGGAACTACAAGGCTTTACAGAGCATATGTGAGGAAACATATTAATTCCCGCTCGTCCTCAAGTAGGTAAATGATAAAAACATAATTTTTGATGTGGAATGCTACCTAACATATTTATCCATGTAATATTCTCTAATGTGGCATGAATATTAAGATCCATAAGACTCAAAACAAAAGTCTATATTGACATAAAAACAATAATATTTCAAGCATACTTATAAGGTAATTGCTTCCTTTCGAAATAGCATGGTCTTAGAAAGTTATCCCTACAAAATCATATGGTCTGGCTATGCTCCATCTTCACCGCACAAAGTATCTAAATCATGCACAACCCCGGTGAAAGTCAAGCAATTGTTTCACACTTTTTATGTTCTCAAACCTTTTCAATTCTCACGCAATACATGAGCGCGTGCCATGGATATAACACTATAGGTGGAATAGAATGTGGTAGAGGTTGCAAATAGAAAGGAAGAAGATAGTCTAACATCAACTAGGCATATCAATGGGATATGGATATGCCCATCAATGGATATTAATGTGAGTGAGTAGGGATTGCCATGCAACAAATGCACTAGAGCTATAAGTGTATGAAAGCTCAAAAATAAAACTAAGTGGTTGTGAAGATGTGTACCACTAGTAATATGAAAGTGACAACATAGGAGACTCTCTATGAAGAACATGGTGCTAATTTGAAGCACAAGTGTGGAAAAATATAGTAGCATTGTCCCTTCTCTCTTCCTCTCATTTTTTTCTTTTCACCTTTTTTTCTATTTTTTTGAATGGGCTTCTTTGGCCTCTTTTATTTTTTATGGGCCTCGCTGGCCTCTTTTATTTTTTGTAAAGTCCGGAGACTCATACCAACTTGTGAGGGAATCATAGCTTCCATCATCCTTTTTCTCACATGAGACAATGCTCTAATAATGCAAATCATCACACTTTTATTTACTTAAAACTCAAAAGATTACAACTCGTAGCTAGAACAAGGTATGATTCTACAAGCATGTGCAGGTGATGGTGTGTGTCCTAAAAATGAGACGGTGGTGTTGCATGGCAATATATCTCAGAATGGCTATGAAAATGCCATAATAGGTAGGTATGGTTGCTGTTTTGAGGAAAATATATGGTGGCTGTTTTGAGGAAGGTGGGTTTAATGTACATGCAAAAGTTGCACGGTACTGGAGAGGCTAGCAAAGGTGGAAAGGTGAGAGTGTGTATAATCCATGAACTCAACATTAGTCATAAAGAACTCATATACTTATTGCAAAATCCTACTAGTTATCGAAGTAAAGCATTAGACACATGCTCCTAGGAGAAGGGTTGGTAGGAGTTAACCATCGCGCGATCCTGACCTCCACACAAAGGTTGACAATCATTAAACAAGTCATCCTCCGACTTCATCACATAACGGTTCACCATACGTGCATGCTACGAGAATCACAAGCTACAACACAAGTATTTTTTTAATTCACAATTACTTACTAGCATGACTCTAATATCACCATCTTCACATCTCAAAACTATATGCGAGAAATCAAACTTCTCATCATATTCAATGCACTTAATATGAAAGTTTTTATTATATCCCTCGTGGATGCCTATTATATTAGGACTAAATTCACAACCTAAACCAATTACCATGCTGTTTAAAGAAATCCCAAAATAATTTAAGTGAAGTACGAGAGTTTAATAATTTCATGACACCGTCGTGCTCTAAAAGATATAAGTGAAGTACTAGAGCAAGATTGCCTAGCTCAAAAGATATAAGTGAAGCATAAAGAGTATTCTAATAAATTCACGATTTAGTGTCTCTCTCTCTCAAATGATGTGTGCATCAAGGGTGATTGTGGCAAACTAAAAAGTAACGACTCATATCATACAAGACGCTCCAAGCAAAACACATATCATGTGGTGAATAGAAATATAGCCTTAAGTAAATTTACCAATGGATTGAAGACAAAGATGGGATGCCTTCCGGGGCATCCCCAAGCTTAGGCTTTTTGGTATACTTGAATATGGATTGGGATGCCTTGCACATCCCCAAGTTTAGGATCTTTCCACTCCTTGTTCCGTAGTCCATCAAAGCTTTACCCAAACTTAAAAACTTCACAACACAAAACTCAACATAAAACTCGTGAGATCTGTTAGTATAAGAAAGATAAATCACCACTAGGTACTGTTGTGAACCCATTATTTATTTATATTGATGTAATATTTACTATATTCTAACTTATCCATGGTTCATACCCCCGATACAACCCATAGATTCATCAAAATAAGCAAACAACACAAAGAAAACAGAATCTGTCAAAAACAGAACATCATGTAACAATCGGTTTACTTCGAATACTTCGTTGACTCAAAAAATTCCAAAAAATTAGGAAAATCAGGGAAATTTGGATATCAATCTTGTGTCAAAAATTTAGATCAAAAGCACGTTCCAGTGAATTTACAAAATTCCTTGACTGAGAGCGATAGTTTCTGTTTTTCAGCAAAATCAACTTGCAAACACCGTAGACTATCCCAAAGGTCTTACTTGGCTCAAACACTAATTAAAACAAGAAAAAATAATTATTAAAGAGTTAATAAAGTTTTCATCACTAAAAAAAAAGCAAAAATAAAAGCAAAACAAATAAAATTGGTTGCCTCCCAACAAGCGCTATTGTTTAACACCCCTACCTAGGCATAATGCAATAGATCTAGGTATTATCATCTTTGGTATGAAATCCATAGGTAGCTCTCACAATAGATTAATAAGGTAATCTTATTTTATTTCTAGTAAAGTGTTCCATGCCTTTCCTTAATGGAAATTGGAATCTAATATTACCTTCCTTCATATCAATAATTGCACCAATTGTTCTAAGGAAAGGTCTACCAAGAATTATAGGACATGTAGGATTGCATTCTATATCAAGAACAATGAAATCTATGGGCACATAATTCCTATTAGCAAAAATAAGAACATCATTAATCCTTCCCGTGGGTTTCTTAATTGTGGAATCCGCTAGATGCAAATTTAGAGAACAATCATCAAATTCGCGGAATCGTAACACATCACATAAAGTATTTGGAAATGTGGAAATACTAGCACCCAAATCACACAAAGCATGGCACCCATAATATTTAATTTTAATTTTAATAGTAGGTTCGCACTCATTATAAATTTTTCTAGGTATAGAGACCTCCAACTCAAGTTTTTCTTCAAAATATTTCATCATGGCATCCACAATATGTTTAGTAAAAGCCTTATTTCAACTATAAGCATGTGGAGAATTTAACATGGATTGCAACAAGGAAACACAATCAATTAAAGAACAACTATAATAATTAAAATCCTTGAAATCCGAAAGAGTGGGCTCATTGCTATTTAAAGTTTTGACCTCTTCAATCCCACTTTTATCAATTTTATCGCTAAGATCTATGAACTCCGAATCATTGGGACGCCTTTTAGTTAAAGTTGACTCATCTCCAGTCCCATATTTTTCAAGAATTATCCTAGAAAACAAATATTCAATAGGTGTCACACCAATCACTTTTAGATCTTCATCAATATTATCATGAGAAAACACCTTTTCAAACCATTCACGCTTAGCACATAGTCTAGCAGTTCTTACTTTACACTCATTAATAGAAATTCTCATAGGTTTTAAAGAATCATTATTATCATACTTGGGTGGAATAGATCTAATTTTTAAATAATCAATCTCAAGAGAAATTCTATCAACGTTCCTAGGCAAATCATCAATCTTGAGCATTTTTTCTTCAATGATAGCATGGAAACCTTTTTGAAAGCTAATGAATTATTTAATATTATTCTCAAGATAGGAGGGAATCTTATTATAATTTCCATAATAATTGTTGTAGGAATTACCATAATTATTATAGTAATTACTAGGAAAAGTCCTAGTATTAAAATTACCTCTATACGCGTTATTGCCAAAATTGTTCCTACCAACAAAAATCACATCCATAGATTCATTATTATTTCAAATAAAAGAAGACAAAGGCATATCATTGGGATCAATAGGAGCACTCTTACTAGAAAACAATTTCATTAATTCATCCATCTTTCCACTCAAAGTATTTATTTTTTCCATAGCATGCACTTTTTTACTAGTAGGAGATCTTTCGGTATGCCATTGAGAGTAATTTGCCATAATATTATCCAGGAGTTTAGTAGCTTCTAATAATGTGATTTCCATAAAAGTACCACCTGCGGATGAATCTAAAATATTTCTAGAAGGAAAATTCACCCCGCATAAAAAAATGTATAATCATCCATATACTCAAACCATGCGTGGGGCAATTCCTAATCATTAGTTTCATCCTCTCCCAAGATTGTGCAACATGCTTATGATCAAGTTTCTTAAAATTCATTATATCGTTCCTAAGGGAGATAATCTTAGAGGGAGGAAAGCACTTGGAAATAAATGCATCTTTACACTTATTCCATGAATCAATACTATTTTTAGGTAAAGATGAAAACCATGTTTTGGCACGATATCTAATGAGAAAGGAAATAGCTTTAATTTAACAATTTCATTATCCACATCTTTCTTCTTTTGCATATCACACAACTCAAGAAAGTATTTAGATGGGATGCGGCATCTTCACTAGGAAGACCAGAAATTTGTTCTTTCATAACAAGATTGAGCAAAGCGACATTAATTTCACAAGATTCTGCACTAGTGGCTGGGGCAATCGGAGTACTAATAAAATCATTATTAATAGTAGTGGAAAATCACATAACTTGGTATTCTCTTGAGCCATCGTGACAAAGCAATCTAGCACACAAGCAAGCAAACAAACAAAAAGACAAACGGAAAAAGGCGAATAAAAAAGGCAAATCTTTTTGGTATTTTCTGAAAATCGTTTTAGAAGTGGGGGAGAGGAAAACGAGAGGCAAATGGAAAATAAAGTAAATACAAGAGATGAGTTTGTGTTGGGTACTTGGTAATCTTGCTATGTATCCTCCCCGGCAATGGCGCCAGAAATCCTTCTTGCTACCTCTTGAGCTTCCGTTGGTTTTCCCTTGAAGAGGAAAGGATGATGCAGCAAAGTAGATAAGTATTTCCCTCAGTTTGTTGAGAACCAAGGTATCAATCCAGTAAGAGGAACAAACAAGACTCCAATAGTAGTACCTACACAAATAATCAAACACTTGCACCCAACGCTATAAAGGGGTTGTCAATCCCTTCAGAGTTATTTGCAAGGATGAGATCTGATAGAGATAGATATAAAATATTTATAGATATGAAAGTAAAACTAAAGTAAGTAAATTATAGCAAAGTATTTTTGGTATTTTTGGTTTATAGATCTGAAAGTATGATATGGAAAATACACCCGGGGGCCATAGGTTTCACTAGGGGCTTCTCTCATAAAGGGAAATAATACGGTGGGTGAACAAAATACTGTTGAGCAATTGATAGAAAAGCAAATAATTATGAAGATATACAAGGCAATGATTATGCATATAGGCATCACGTCCGTATCAAGTAGATGAAATGATTCTGCATCTACTACTATTACTCCACACATCGACCGACTCCTGCCTGCATCTAGAGTATTAAGTTCATGAAGAACACAGTAACACATTAAGTAAGATGACATGATGTAGAGGGATAAACTCAAGCAATATGATGAAAACCCCATCTTTTTACCCTTGATGGCAACAATACAATACGTGGCTCGCTACCCCTATTGTCACTAGGTGAGGACACCGCAAGGTTAAACCCAAAACTAAACACTTCTCCCATTGCAAGAATTACTAATCTGGTTGGCCAAACCAAACGAATAATTCGAAGAGACTTGCAAAGATATGAAATCATGCCTATCATAATTCAGAAGAGACTCAAATAATATTCATGGATAATCTGAACATAAACTCACAATTCATCGGATCTCAACAAACACACTGCAAAAGAGTATTACATCGGATAGATCTCCATGAAGATCATGAAGAACATGGTATTGAAGATCAAAGAGAGAGAGAGAAGAAGCCATCTAGATACTAGCTACGGACCCGTAGGTCCGTGGTGAACTACTCACACATCATCGGAGGGGCAATGGAGTTGATGTAGATTGTAATGCCCCAAGAGTGTAACTTGCCATATTTGGAACCTTCTCTATGTGGGTCCACCTTGTCATTGCAATGAGAGCCTATGCATGTGTTATTTCATGTGTCACCTTGTCTTTCCTTTGCATGCATGGATCCATTCCATTCATCCATGTATTTGTGTTGTTGCCTTGTGATCATATGTATGAGGTGTGATGATGTGTGTTGTTAGGTGTTGCTATGTGAGATGATGTGGAGTGGGTGTTGCTTGTAGTAAGTAGCTATGTGAATTCAACTAGGTTTTAAAACCTTCCCTCTCTCTTTTATACCAAGGTCAAGATTCAATTGCTCCATCCCCATTTCAAAAATGCCCATGATTTAGTTTGTTTTGCGGTGGATTTGAAAAGATGTATTTGTTGTTTTATAACTTAGTTTTAAAGGTGCAAATATTCACAAAACAGACCCAATAAATTCCGTTTTGTAAATATTTAATTGCTCCAAATATTTCTTTTCTATTTTATTCAAATAGGTCATAATTTCTTATGACGAGGGGTATTTTTATTTTTATTTTTGGTGCCATAGATTTCCTGGGATTTAATTGTTTTTCCTGTGTTGGATTTATATAGAAAATCCCCGAGGGTTTCTTTTCTCTCTTACCAGGTGCTAGATGGGCCACCTTCTCCCTCCCGAGGCCCATCACTCCTCGCTGTTTCCCTAGCTAGAGCCCAGGCGCGCTCCTTCTTCTTTCTTCAGACGACGTCTACCCCGTGCGTCGCTTTCCGTCAGGCTGCAGAGAGAGACCGAGAGGTTTGACGCTGTCCATCCCAACCACGGCCCCATAAAGCCTTGGCGTCCGTGCCCCCTTGGCCTAGGGTCCTCCATCCCCTCCTTGCGCCGCCACTTCCTCCCTCCATCTCCTCTTTTCCCCAAGGTAAGCTCCTGTAGTTCCAGTTGCAGAGAGAGAGGTAGTGCGCCGCCGTCGATCCCGTGCTTCCCTCGCCTCCGGCGCCGGCCAGCATGTCCGGTGGCTCGGGGAGGACGCCCGCGCTCCATTCCCTCCGTCGTTGAGGTCGGGGAGCGACCACAACGACGGGCAGGAGCTCGTCTCCGACGCATTCCCGACGAACACCCTCCCTGTTTCAGTTCTGCAACGCATCTTCAGATCATCGACAATTTTCTTCAGGCTTCTTCCTCTTCGATCGGGACCCCCCTTTCCACTCCTTCCCCTCGGCGAGCCAACACCTTCCTCCCTTCCCCCTCTGTAGATGCGCCTAGGTGCTTCGTGACCGAGCTTCTCCGATCAGAGAAGAGGACGACCAGTGCTTGCGTGTTCGTTGTGCAGGTGTTGATCTGGTGTAGTGTGCTAGGGATCGTTCGATGCTCCGGGTAGGGCCTTCCATCAGAGTAGGAGTGGCGTAGTTGATCCCTGCGGGCGCAGCCCTAGCGAGTAGAGAGCACGCTCCGGTGATAGTCTCTGTCGCCGGCATCTCTGTGCAGGCAGAGCAGGGCGATCTTGATGTATGTGTATGTTACCTAGTAGAACCCCCTCTGTTTAGTCGACTCCCGTAGCGCAGCGTAGTGGTAGTATGCATGTGTGTTGTTCAGGCGGTCGAGGGATCGATTCCCCACGGCACCACACCCCCTTTTTGATATTGTTTTGCACAGTAGCCTCAGTAGCACAGAGAGTAGCTTAACCTGCTTGTCTTCTTTGGTCCTGTCAAGTTTATGTGCAGTAGCAGAGTGGGTTGTCTCCCTGTGTGTGACCAGGGGGTCTAGGGATCGAATCCCTTCCCCATCCTTTTATTTTTTTGTTGCATTTATTTTAGGTTTTGCATTGTTGTGCTTGCATATGGCTGTGGTATGCTAGGTAGCATATTTGGTATATTTTTGCTTGCCTCTAAACAACATGTGGTCTCTAGAATACTTGCTGCCATGGTAGAAATGCATGTGTAGTGAGTGTATATATGTGTTGTGAGCTTGATGCCATGTATGTGTGTGTGTAGGCACTAGGTTTTTGTGTAGTTGCTAGTCACCATGGTGATGTGGTGTGTCACCTCTAGGTGATTTGATGAGCTTGAGCACTAGTGGGTGCAAGAGTTGTGGGTGTGTGTGTGTGGGGTTTTCCCCACACACTTTGTGATTCTTGATGTGCTTATGCTATCTGCTATATGTGGTGCTCCTCCTAGGCATGTGTGCTTGTGTGGTGCAAACACCCAAGGAGTGTGTAGGTGTATGTTGTATGTGCATGTGAGGTAACCTAGTGTTTGTGATCTAACTAGCATGTGTAGGTGATGGAGTAGTTGTGCTTGGAGTATGTATGTGAGTGGTGTTTCTTGAGGATGTGTGTGTGAATCGTGATGTGCTATGGCACACACACATGAGGTCTAAACCCTCATGTCACCATTGGTGTTGTGGACATGTGCAAGAGCATGTACAAGTGATAATCTAGTGAGAAACACATGTGATGATGCACTATTCACCACTATGTGATTCCATGCTCATTTTCTTCTTAGCTTTGTGCCCAATTATTCTATGCAAGTGCCTATGTGTTATATATGCTTTTGGAGTACAATCATCCCAGGAATCCAATGGTGGGTTCAGATTCCACTTTGGAACACTTTCTGGGAATGTCATATTTCTGTTTTGTTCAATGTTTAGAGCTTGGTTCCATGTGATGTGATGAGCCCAAGAGGTTGATTCTTTATTGTGGCAGTAGAGGGTGAACCCCTCTACCACATGTTGGTTTTGTTTCACGCTTAGGAGTTCATATGTGCAAGTGGTGCTTAGTCAAAGAAGGCATGTGGCTGAAATTCCAGTTTAGTGAAAATCTGTGATTTTCACTAAGTGTGAGAATCTGCTTATATTTTCTTCTCCTGTTGTTGTGCTTGTAGAGGTCGAGCTGTTGGGAATCAGCCTTTGCTATCAACTGGAAAGTTGTAGATTTTGTATTTCTCTAGCTATCTATCAATTTTCATTCCATTTGGATTCATGTAGATATTGTTTTGGGTGTTGTCAAAATGCTTCAGAGCATAAACAACTAGTGAGAATCTAGAATTTTCAATAAGTCCCTGAAAACTGATATTTTTGTCCAAGTTAGCAGCTGTGTAACTTATTGTGTGAAACTCCTTTGAATTAGCCTTTTTCTCATGCTTGTAGAGCTTTGGAATAGCTTCTTCCACATATCTTATTTGACACATTTGGGTGGCTGTAGGTGCTTTGCATGTAGCCCTCAAACTGCTATGATGCTGTTTATGGCAGATTGTATAGTTTTGATGTTTTGATGCTTGTGAGTGCATAGATGATGGTGTGGTGATATTCCTTGCACCACCCCATACATTCTTGTTTGTTTTGTGTTCTGGAAACCTGGGAATACCAGAAGTATGCCATTGGAGTGTGTTGTGATGGTTTTGATACGTAGGACTTCATTTCTTGTTTCGTTGTTTCCCATTGATCCGTAGCTCAGATCATTACGTTCTTTATATGTTTTTGCATCTTTTTCGCGTGACGCATCTGTTCATGTCATCCTCATGCATGTCAAGATAGCTTAGAGTGCAGTTCTGTCCAGGAACTTGTATTTCCTTCTCATGCTTGTGCTAGTGACTAGAATAGAGATGCACGTTCATTTTCATCTCATGCATCATGTGTTTGTTGCATCTTGTTGTGCTGTTGTTCATTGGATGCTATTTTTATGTTGGGTAGAACCGGGATCGGATAACGAGTACGTGGATCCGGGAGAGTACGTGCAGGACGAACAAGAGCAGCTCCAAGCTGAGGACATCACATGCAAGATGATATGACCTTGATTCCATCTCTAGACTTGTTATGCTAGATTATGTTTCTTCCGTCATATGCTCGCTGCCTACCACTGAAATAATTGCCTCCTGATATTGCCATGAAACCCAAACACTTATCCCTTCCTAGCAAATTTTGAATGGCTAAGTAGGCCTTGCTAAGCTTTTAATGTTAGCGTTGCTAGTTGCAGGTGCTTTGTCTCATGTGATAACATGATCTTGATATCATTATGTTAAATCTGTTATTTAATTAATGCACCTATATACTTGGTAAATAACGGAAGGCCTAGCCTTTTGCCGGGTGTTTTGTTCCGTTATTGCCGCCATAGTTACCGGCTACCGGTGTTTGATTCCATAATGATCGCTCCTAACACGTTCGGGGTTGTTATGGGGATCCCCTTGATAAATAGCGTAGTGTTAAGACTTGTCCGGCAGGACCCAACATTGGTGTTAATTTGCTAATCACTTAATAATCTGCATAGGGAATGATCACCCCGAGGTACTTTAATTAACAACCTGGGCGAGTGCTCCTCTTGAGTGTTGGTTCAACCTGGTCTGCCTACGGGGCCACCACAAGGAAACTTGTGGTTTGGTTCTCGTAGCTAGTTCCATCCGTCGTGTCCCGAGACTAAGATACGCGGCTCTTATCGGGGTCGTCGACACGAGGGAGGTCCTGCTAGTCTTGTCTTACCTTAGCGATATATCTTGCGTATAGGAATCCCGGTGAAGCTTTGGTTCTCCCCAGAGTTGAGGTTTTCCTCTAAGGAATCCGAAGAGATCACGAGATTCGTGATAGAGGATTACTTTGTGGCCTGTGACCGTTTGTGATGGACTAGTTGGAGCACCCCTACGGGGTTTAATCTTTCGGAAAGCCGTGCCCGCGGTGATGTGGCAACTTGGAATATTTGTTAACATCCGGTTATAGATAACTTGAACATAATATAACGAAATTGCCAACTGAGTGCGTAACCGTGACTGTCCCCTTCGAAGATCTCTCTTCGATCGGGAACACGGTGGGGTTATGATTGACGTAAGTAGGTGTTCAAGATCACTTAGCGATCATCTAGTAATCGATCGCTAGTATAGACCATCTTCAGTTCATGTTCTACGTAAGTTAGCCACCATAAAGCTTAGGATGCTGCAACCTAAACAGTGAACCTTCCTTACCTAATAACTTGACTAGTTCTGGCACCAAGGTCATAGATTGCTGAGTCCCCGTGACTCATAGATTCCTTCAACACACCAACAGGTACAGGTATGCCCGACACAGGTGATCCCGACGGCATGCAGCTGGCGTGGCAGTACGATGAGGAGAACGACCGCCTGTACGTGAACTATCCAGAAGACTGAGGCGTGGTCGTGATCATGGGCAAGCATGCAGGGTAGCATAACCATTTCTCATGTTTTGTGGTCCGTAGCGGAACTACCTTGTTTGAATGCATGATGTAACTCTGATATTATTTATGAGATGGCAGTTGAATCCCTTATTGTCATTCTATTATTATGTATGTGCTATGTTACCGTGCTTGCGAAACACTTAGATGCGCTTCTTTCCTCTTTGGGGCCTCGTTCCTCTAAACCGGAAAGGATCGCATCTTAGTCGTTACATAGATGCCCTCTGTGATCAATTCCCTCTCTGTCACTTCACCGGAAAAGGCTCCCAGATTGGATCTCTCGGGAACAGAGGCTCCCGCCGGCGTAAAAGTATTTCCGTGGCTCTTTTTGACGTTTCTGGAATATTGGGGAATTTATAGGCCAAGAATTAGGGTTAGGAGACCTGTAGGGGCCCACAAGCCAGGGGCACGACCACTCCCCCAGGGCGCGCCCTGCAGGCTTGTGGCCTCCTCGCAACTTCCTTGCCCCTACTCCAAGTCTGTTGCGTGTCTTCTGGTCCAAGAAAAATCTTTCCAAAGTTTTTTTTTCGTTTGAACTACGTTTAATATTCCTTATCCGCAATATTAAAAAACGTGGAAAAACAAAAAGTGGCACTAGGCTCTAGGTTAATAGGTTAGTCCCAAAATTAATATAAAACATCATATAAATGCATATAGAACATCCAAAACATATAATATAATAGCATGGAACAATAACAAATTATTGATACGTTGGAGATGTATCACATATCAAGATTGTCCTCTATAAGAAAGACCGTGAACAAACGAATCCACTAGATGTCGAACACCAACCTCACATCATGCATTTGTTGGAAGATAATCCTAGGTAACTACTTGAATTCCCACCTAAGAATTTCCGAAATCTTTCTTGCTTATGCTATCAGGTTGCGGGTCCGGGAACCTACTCAATGTAATCAGCTACAAACCTTTCCCGCAACTATCAACACATATCCGATAAGTTCCGCAAATTCATCTACCCTATACCCTCGTAATCACAACGATACCAATTATGGTAGTACATCTGGACGCTCTCCCCAGTACTGGATGACGTAAACTCCTCTCGACACAAAGAGTATTTAAGCAATTTAGAACATCCTCCGTCCTGAGATACTTAGGAAACTGAAAGATAGTGAGGTGTCAAGAACCCCTTGGAGATCTACTCCTGGATAACAGGAGGCACCAAGTCAGAATTGTGTCACATCGACATCATAGAGGCTCCAAAATACCCTGCGTGGTCCTAATTTTTTTTCCAGTGAGAATAGGAGTAGAATTAAAATTCCTACGTCAAGATTCCTCACGAGAGCATAGAAGAGGAGTAAAAAGAGTCACACTCTTTGATATATAACTAGACTCAATGTAATTTTTTTCACTAGACTTGACTCATTCAAGTTCGATTAATCAAGGGGGCTCCTAGGTCGGTACCGCTATCATACCAACTTGTAACGCCCAAGATGCGATCCTATCCTTATTGTGGCATGAGGGCCTCGACTGGGATAGAAGCGCATATCGTCATTTCACAAGATTGGATATCGTTACACGTACATGCACAAAAGAGATGAGTATATGGAATTGGCTTACACTCGCCACAAGCTACAACAAGATCAACTCAAATACAACAACACATTCATTCACCAAGTAGAAGAGCAGGGTCCAACTATGGTCGAAATCAAACGAATAAAATGACTTCCATCCTTGCTATCCCAGGCTGTCGGCCTGGAAACCATCCTATGACCGATGAAGAAGAATAAGAAGAAACCCCAAATAGAACAATCATCAAGCTCACGTCAAAGTATCGCTTTACCTGTACCTGCAACTG
Source organism: Hordeum vulgare subsp. vulgare (assembly GCF_904849725.1). Taxonomy (NCBI): domain Eukaryota; kingdom Viridiplantae; phylum Streptophyta; class Magnoliopsida; order Poales; family Poaceae; genus Hordeum; species Hordeum vulgare. Next base: position 64,189,805 of record NC_058523.1, read on the forward strand.
TTGTTGTAGTAATCTGTGAGCCACAAGGACTCAACATTCTCATTTCCAAATATCCAGACTAGCAAAGCTTAATGGGTGAGGTATGGTTAAGTGGTGAGGTTGCAACAAGCAACTAACCATTTATTTGAGTGGCTAACTTACGAGTACAAGAATAAGAGTAAGGGTGATCTACGCATAAATGGACATGAACTAATAATGATCAAGAAATAATCTTGTACACATACTTAAGAGTCATACATGACCCCATCGTGTCCTCTCTCGAATGCAAAACTCACGAGAAGAGATAGTCACGGTTACACACACAATTGGCATATTTTATTTAAGTTTACTTCAAGTTTTCTATGACTCGGTGTTAAACAAAGTTTCCAAGTTGCCACATAATTGCGGGCACGACTTTCTAAAATATTTAACCTTGCAGGGATGCTCCAACTTGTCCATCACAAACTATCACAAGCTGCCCTTAAGAGAAAACCGCAACCTCGAGATAGCCCGAGGTACAATATCCGAGTGCACAAAACCTTTGATAGGAGTAAAACAAATTCAGCAAGACCGCCCGGAAGGCCAGATACCAACAGGAGCCACGCGTATCTCTTTCTCGGGGCACTACCGGATGGGAAAGATGTCAGGTTGGCTGAAACCCTGGGTGACCAGGGGGCGCCGAACATCACCCGTTTTGGACCAGCACCATCAACACTGGCACACCCTATATTATATTGAATTAATCCACGGGTAGCGCTAACTCCCTATGCATTAAAAACGGTGTTTAGTATTATTGTGTTGGGAAAATATAGTACCAATGTTGGGCCTTGCCGAAAGAGTTTTATCCCAATACGAAAATCAAGGAGGTCCCCATAAGAGCCCCAAGCATGTTAGGAGCCCTCAATATGGAAAATAACACTGGTACATAAGCCCCATCTCGCGAGGTGGACCCCTGCGGACGATGTCGTGTGCCATGTCAAGCCTCGCCTTGCGAGGAGGCCTCCCGGGGCTGCCCTTGTGGCCCTCGCAAGGCGGACCGGTCAAGGGTGGCCTTGCGGATCGGGTGGCCCTAGGGTGTCACATGAGTGACGCGCGCCGGGCCAGGGTGTGTGTGGAGGCGTACATGAGTCTTTCCCCTTTTGTGCTAAGGGAGCAGGACCACTATCGGTTCCCAAAGAAATCCCTAAATGTTTTTGTGTTTGGTGCTAGAAGACCAAGACGGGAGGATCGCGAGGATAGGAGGTCATCCCAGCCCACCAACGCGTCATAGATGAAGCTTTTGCACGAGGCCACTGCTATTGCTAGGATTGGCCGCGATCCTGTCCCCCTTCAAACTTGCCGTTGTGGAAACCCTTCCCATTGGCTCTTTTTTGGGGAAAGAGTACCAAGCCCAATATAAGGGAGGACAGACCGTCACCGTAGGGGGGACTGTGGTAATCTCTTTGGCACCCACCTAATCAAGAAAGCAGGAGTAGGGTCTTACACTGAGAGGTGGCCTGAACCTGGTTAATCGCCGGTGTCTACTGTCTCTCTTCCCTAGGTCGAACACGCTGGAATGTCACTACGAGACAACGCTGTAGAGTAGGGCCGTAGAGCTTGCACACCCTAGAGTTCGAACCTCCTTAGGTCCCCGGAGCCCTGAATCCGACATTTGGCGCGTGAGGTAGGGGTGCGCTATGATTCTTTGGCTTCATCCCAGATCCAGCTCCGCTCACTCGATGATGGATTCCCGTCATGTTCGTGCTGAGCGTCAGGCAACCCGCATCACACAGACCACGTTGATTGGCCACAACAGCGAAAACCGATGGCACTCCGACGGTGAGGCGACTGGCGCCGTTGCCGATCGTGTTGGCCGCCAACAAAGAGACTCCTCCTTCCACCCCTCCGTGCAGTACGCCGGCTGCACTGCCATGGATTCCTCCCCACACGCTCGCCTGAGCACGTGAACGCGCAAGCTGCGTTGCTCATAGAGCAAGAGCTCCTTTCCTACCGCCCAACGAACATCGGCTACGATGCATGGCTGGGCCGCATCACCGTGCTCATCATGACCGCCAGAGAGGCCCCGACACCCTCCCACTCGCTTTCCCCTCCTCTGTCTCGTGCGAGGGACGTGGCCCATGGGCTCCTCCGCCACCTCCCTTGTGCAACGGCCCAGTCGAGCCCCAGCGCAACACACGCCCGCTCGACAAGCCCGATGGAGCCCCTCCTCGGACTCAAGATGAGGCCAGCTGCCAGGTCGTCTGCCACCCACTGCCGGACACAAACGATGTCCTTGAGCAGAAGTGCCAGTGTCACGACCAACTCATTCAAGATGTCGCGGCAGTCGGGCGCCAGAACAGGGTCGCGCTCGCTCATGGTGTCCCCTCGAGCGGTGTGGGCTGTCGGGCCTTCACCCGTGAGCTTTCCCCATGTCCCTCAAGGATGACGCACTCTCGTGGCTCATGAACCTGCCCAAGGAACCGATCTCCTCATGGAGCAAGCTCTGTGAGCAGTTCGTCGCCAACTTCAAGGGAGCGCATGACCACCCACTCTCTGTCAACGACCTGCGACGTGTGAAGCAGCACCCGGGGGAGACCCTATGCAAGTACATCCAGCGCTTCAGCCAGGTGTGCAACAAGATTCGGTGTGCCTTGGATGAAGAAATCACCATGGCGTTCTCCCATGGTGTCACGGACGTCCGCATGTGCGAGAAGCTTGCCATCAACAACAACTTGGGCACCACCTTGGAGCTGTTCAACATCATCGACAAGTGTGCCAAGGCTGAAGAATGCCGCGTGTTTATCCACGACAACCCCGACGCGGAGCCGGACGATGGCAGGGTGAAGTCCAAGGAGGTCAAGTGCAAGGGCCCCATAGTGCTCTTGGAGGAGCCTGTACTGAAGCACAGTCACGATCATGACATCCTCGAGAAGGACGACCACCTGCTCTATGCCCTCCACAATGTGTGCACTCACAACACTGCTATCCCACAGACAACAGCGCCAGAAGTTGACACGTTGACAGAGGCTGGGCTTGCGTTGGTTCTTCCCTTGAAGAGGAAAGGGTGATGCAGCACAGGAGCAGTAAGTATTTCCCTGAGTTTGAGAACCAAGGTATCGATCCAAAACGAGGGTCTCATCAAGTCCAGAGTACCTACGCAAACACAAACAAGCTTGCACCCAATGCTTCAAAGGGGTTGTCAATCCCTTCAAGATTGTTTGCAAAGTGAGATCTGAAGGCGGAAAGTGCAAAGAAGTAAAAAGTGTAAGGCTGAAAATATGGTGTGGAGTAGACCCTGGGGGCCATAGTGTTCACTAGAGGCTTCTCTCAAAATAGCAAGTATCACGGTGGGTGAAAAAATTACTCTCGAGCAATTGATAGAACCGCGCAAAGTCATGACAATATCTAAGGCAATGATTATGCATATAGGCATCCCGTCCGAGACAAGTAGACCGATACTTTCTGCATCTACTACTATTACTCCACACATCGACCGCTATCCAGCATGCATCTAGTGTATTGAGTTCATGACGAACAGAGTAACGCTTTAAGCAAGATGACATGATGTAGAGGGTTAATCTCAAACCAATGATGAAAACCCCATCTTTTTACCCTTGATGGCAACAACACGATACGTGCCTCGCTACCCCTTCTGTCACTGGGTGAGGTCACCGCACGGTATGAACCCAAAACCAAGCACTTCTCCCATTGCAAGAATCATAGATCTAGTTGGCCAGACAAAACCCACAACTCGAAGAGAATTACAAGGATACGAAATCATGCATAGGAGAGATCAGAAGAAACTCAAATAAGATTGATAGATAATCTGATCATAAATCAACAATTCATCGGATCTCGACAAACACACCACAAAAGAAGATTACATTGGATAGATCTGCATGAAGATCATGGAGAACTTTGTATTGAAGATCCAAGAGAGAGAAGAAGCCATCTAGTTACTAGCTATGGACCCGTAGGTCTATGGTGAACTACTCACGCATCATCGGAGAGGTCATGGTGTTGATGGAGAAGCCCTCCGTGTCCGAATCCCCCCTCCGGCAGGGCACCAGGATGTGCCCCAGATGGGATCTTGCGGAGACAGAAGCTTGCGGCGGCGGAAAAGTAATTGTGATCGTCTCCTTATTTTTTTGGGAATATTTGGGAATATATAGGCGCAAGATCTAGGTCAAGGGACCTCCAGGGGGCCCACAAGCCTGGATGGCGCGACCCCCTTGGCCGCGGGGTGGGGCCTTGTGGGGCCCCTGGGGCTCTTCTGGCTTGGCTCCCAAGTTCTCCGATCTGCTTCCGTTCGAAAAAGTCTTTTCGGGGATTTTCTTCCGTTTGGACTCCGTTTCAAAATCTCCTCTGAAGGGGGTCAAAAACATGGAAAAAACAGGAACTGGCATTTGGCACTGAGTTAATAAGTTAGTCCCAAAAAATAAATAAAAGGCATGCAAAACATCCAAAGTTTGACAAGATAATAGCATGAAACCATCAAAAATTATAGATACGTTGTAGACGTATCAAGCACCGAGGAATACCAGGTTCTCAGGTCCCTCCACAATGAGTGTGCTGCCCAACGCCCAGACCACAACGACTGCGATGTCGTCTGAGGTGGTGGCCGTGAAAGTGGCAATTGGGACAGCCGGAACGGCAACCCTCGTCAGGCTTATCGCGAGCAGCGTCACGAGGACGCTTGGCGTGACTGCCCTCGCAAGGACGCTGGAGCGAACAACCTCGTGAGGCACGCCCCTAGGACAATGCGAACCTTCCGCTACTGCCGCAAAGGAGGGGCGATGTGACAACCTGAGATCGATGTTCCAGAAGATTCCCCCTTTATTCCGTTTTCGTCATGTGATTATTTTAATTTGACGCATCATCATCACATCATGCGCATCATCCGCATTGCATCGGCACCCCGTTGCCGCCAATTTTCGAAGTTGCATCCGTTGTTAGTTGCCGGTTCTCTCCGTGTTCGTCGTTGCCCGTTCTGAGCCCGACCACACACGCACGTGCCCGCGGCATCGTTTAAACCTTGTTTTTAAAAGTGTGTGTAAAACTTTCTCTGATTGGGTTGAAACTTGACGGGCGGTCTTATTTTAATGTAGGTAGGCCGCCTCACAAATTTCGTCGCAATCGGAGTCCGTCTGGTACCCGAACGGTCGACCGTAGCGGCACCGTATTCGATCTACCGTCAGACATTTTTCGGTGTTTTAAAATACGTTGCCGGGCGCCCGTTTCCCTCTCATCTCCGGCTAGCCTACTCTACACGGCCACTTAGCCCGTCCTCGCGTGCGAAACCGTCTGATTTAGATCGCGCGGTTGAAACCGGGGCAAAATTCTGCTAACCCTAGCCCCCTTTCCCTATATAAACACCCCTCCCCTACCTATTTGGGCGCCCCCTAATCCTCCTCGGGATCCGCGCCCGAAACCCTAACCCAAGCAGCACCCTCTCTCTCCTCTCAACCGCCGCGGGGCCGCGAGCCCAGATCCGGCCCGCCCGGGCCCGAGCCGCCGCGCCGCCCGTCGGGAAGAGCCCGAGCTCCAGCTCCTCCTGTCGTCCCGTTGCCCTTCGCCGCGTCGCCGCCGGCCGCCGTCGCGAGCCGCCCGCGCCTCCCCATCTCCCCAAGGAGCCGCCGCCGTCTGCCAGAGCTAGCCGCGCCGGAGCGCCCTCCCGCCGCCAGCACTTCGCCCGGCGCCAGCTCCGCGTCACCGCTCGCCGCGCATGGGCTGGGATCCGGCCGCCGGCGCCGAGATCCGATCGTGGCTGAGCCCTCCAGCCTTCCCGCGCCGGCCTGCCGCCGCCATGGCCGTCCTCGAGGTGGAGGACGACGAGGCAGCAACGCCAGATCGGGAGTGTCGTCTCCTCCCGCTCGGTTGGCGCATGGGCCATTGCCTCCTGGGCCCAGTGCCATCGCCATGTGCCTCGGCCGCGACCGCCCCCAGTCTAGTGCCTCCGACCGTCCCAGGCCGGCCCGTGGCCGGGAGGTGAGCCCCGTCCAAGCCCTGTCTCAGGCGTTGTTTAGTTGATAGTCGCCCATGCGAGTAGGCCCAACTGCTGTATATTCAGCCCGATAGTTCTTTTTAGGGTTTTCGAATTAGTTAATTTCAGGAAAATAGCTATTTTTCAAACGCCCGTGGAATTTAAACCGTGTATCGGATCGTGACATATTGTATATGAAACTTGATTAGTTTTCCGCATAGATTCTTATTTTGCAACTTGCATGCACGTTTGAATTAGTTTGAACCGCTGAATGCCTAGTTTTGCATGTTGTCCTAATAGGAGTTCGTCCCGTATTTATTTTCGTGCGTGTCCGGATTGCTCAAACCCCGTAGATAAAATGCTCATGTTTTTAGGGACCCTTTGACATGTATTTTAGAGTAGTTGGTTGTATTTTTGCATCTAGGATTCCATTGCTAGTTTGTCATATGGTGTGTAGGACGTAATCTCGCATATTCGTGTGACGATATTTTTGTTTTGCAACCCCACATGTTATATATGTTTTCGTGGTAGAAAAACCCATAGAATTTAACTGTGTATTTAGTTTTAGCTTTTGAGCAAGTTAGTGCGTGTGATATTTTGACATGTTGCCCTCTTGTCTATTTTTTGTGATTTAATCCGTGCATGATATGAATGAGTTGTCAACTAGAGATATGCCCTTGGATGTGTAGGCTAGCCTCTGGTAATTTTGGTTGCAATATAAATACATGTTTAGGTATGGTTTGCTTGTTCTCTACTTTCTAGAAAATAATGTTGTTTTAGAGATGCTGAAATATTTCTAAGTCTGAAATCTGCTATATTTTGTTGCTGTCCTCCCATGAGTTTATCTGGTGATCTATAGCTCTTTTGAGGTTGGTGCAATGGAGTTAGTTGTAGACTTTAAGATTCTCTAGCATGTTGTAAATTTTCATGCCATTTGGACTCCTGTAGTTTATGGTTTTTCTGCTGTCAATATGCCTTCAGATCAAAAACTGCACTGTCATAAAACTGAGTTTTCACCAAGTCTGAAACTACGTGTGAGCAACCATTTTGTGAGTTCTTTTCCTAGTGATCCAAGCTTCCATGCTAGGTGTAATTGGTTCTATGTTGTAGTGCATCTTTCCCTCTATCGTCTCATGCCTTGGTTGTGCATTTTATATTGTTGTAGCTCATAGTTGTGGGGTGTAGAAAATTCTATGTGGCTGTTTTTGGCAGATTGTAGTGATTTCTTGTTTAGCTCGTAGTTGTTGAACCGTTGCTCCGTTTTGATCGTGCCCTATATTAAAATTTCTTAGAATCTCGTGTAGTTTCATAAGATGTTGCTTCCTTCTTGGTTTGGGATGTTGTGGATGCCATTTGCACACATATTGCATTCATGCCTTCATATCTTGTGGTGTTCGTATCTTTTGAACTGTAGCTCCGTTGGAGATGTTCTCTATGTGTAAATTGCTTGTAACGACGCGTAGAATCACGTGAACCTATTTATTTTGATGTTTAACAAATATTAAAACATTTTAGTTCAGATACGTACAGAATTAGAAATTAACATGTGAGGTCATCTCAGAAATGCTATATATCATTTCCGACCTCATTTAAAATGCCTAGATAGATAGCTTAGTTGCGCTTCACCTCTTGCCATGTTTAACCAAAATTAATATTGCCATGTACCTAATCGAGAGTGAACTAAATAATCCGTATGTGGAATTTCGTCAATATGCAACTCGTTGCATATTGAACTTCACTTAATGTGTAGTAGTTGATCGTTGTGAATTGACATGCCATGTCTTGCATATATCCAATTCATCATGCATCATACGTGTATTGCATCTTGTCATGCATATGCCGTGGTGAATATCTGTGTTGATGATTGTTTCCGGTTTCCTCCGTCTCGATGGAGTTCCGCAAGCGTGTCGGAATGTGAGGACCCGTTCGACTACTTCGGTTCGTCTGCTTCACGGAGTCGTTCTTCTTCCAAGAGGGATCTCAGGCAAGATGACCATTTCCCCAGATACCATTACTATCATTGCCATGCTAGTTTTATCCTTTCTGTCGCTATGTCTCGTTACCTACCACCTGTTAAATATCAGCCTCCCAACATTGCCATGAAAACCTTTAACCTGTTCACAACCTAGCAAACCACTGATTGGCTATGTTACCGCTTGCTTAACTATGTGTTAGCATTGCTAGTTGCAGGTGCAGTTGCTTCCATGTGATAATATGGGTTCCTTGATATATCACCATATTAGATGCTATTTAATTTAATGCACCTATATACTTGGTAAAAGGTGGAAGGCTTGGCCTTTCTAGCTTGGTGTTTTGTTCCACCTTTGCCCCTTAGTTTCGGCTACCGGTGTTATGTTCCATAATTGAGCGCTCCTAACACAATCGGGGTTGTTATGGGGACCCCCTTGATAATTCGTTTTAGATTAAGGCTGGTCTGGCAAGGCCCAACTTTGGTTTTACATTTGCCTAATAACTAAATAATGCATAGGGACCCGCCGGCACCCGCGAAGTAATTAATCAACCCCCGGGCCTGTGCTTCGCATGAGTGTTGGTCCAACCTGTCAACCGCCGGTGGCTACCAGGGGCAACTCTGTGATTGGACTATCGGAAGTTTGGACAATCCGTCGTGTCCTGAGAACGAGATACGCGGCTCCTATCGGGATCGTCGACACGTCGGGCGGCCTTGCTGGGTTAGTGTTACCTTTGAGGAAATATCTTGTGCATCGGGATTCCGGTGATGCTTTGGGTAATCTCAGAGTTGAGGTTTTCCACTAAGGAGTCCGACGAGATTGCGAGCTTCGTGATCGAGGATTTCTATGCGGCTTGTGTTAATTTGTGATGGACTAGTTGGAGCACCCCTGCAGGGTTAAATCTTTTCGAAAAGTCGTGCCCGTGGTTATGTGGCAACATGGAAACTTTGTTTAACACTAGTTCTAGACAACTTGAAGTTAACTTATTTAAAATATGCCTACTGATCGAGTGGGTAACCGTGACTGTCTCCTTCGTGAGCTCCTTCTCTGAACAAGGACACGGTGGGGTTATGTTTGACGTAAGTAGGTGTTCAGGATCATTCATTTGATCATCAGTAGCTCACGTCCGTTATGCGTAGATCATCCCCCCTCTTTATTCTTGTACTCGTAAGTTAGCCACCAAATATATGCTTAGTCGCTTGCTGCAGCCTCACCACTTAACCATACCTCACCTATTAAGCTTTGCTAGTCTTGATACCTTTGGAAATGAGATTGCTGAGTCCCCTCTGGCTCATAGATTACTACAACACTAGTTGCAGGTACAGGTAAAGGTTACTTGACGCGAGCACGTTGATTGTTCATTTGGAGTTGCTTCTTCTTGTTCTTCGTCATCGATATAGGATGGGTTCCATGCCGATAGTCTGGGATAGGAAGGATGGACGTTGTTTTCTTTTCTCGTTTGTTTTTGTTCGTAGTCGGACCCTGCTCTTCTTCATGATGTTTATGTATTGAACTAATGTGACTCTGATGTAGCTTGTGGCGAGTGTAAGCCAATTCCATATATCTCATCTTTTCAGTACATGTACTTGTAATGATATCCATTCTTGTGAAACGACGAGATGCGCTTCTATCCTTGACGAGGCCCTCACGCCAAATTAAGGATAGGGTCACATCTTAGGCGTTACAGGCGACAACAACCGACATGAAGAGGAGGCCGGGGGCTACGAGGAGCCCTGCATGGTAGCCCGCATCCTTGGCGGACCACACACCCCTACTTCGAACCGCCTGTTCAAATAGGTCCCTCGGGAGGGAATGCTACCCTCCTGAAGCCAGAAGCCGCGCGTCCCCTCAAACGGTCGTAGTATGCCATAAATTTCAAATCCATGTATGACCGTCGGTCCATAGGCTTTGCGAATGCGCTCCCCATGCTGTGCACCTCCACCATCATCAATGTCTCGTTCACCAAGACGCTCATCGATGGAGGCGTCGATCTCAATGGGTTCTGTGTCGAGACCTTCGAGACATTTCAGGTGCTTTATGATTAGTTGATGCCTACCAGGACATTTTCAGGAGTGACCGACAGTTCTACTGTTCCCCTGGGACAAGTCTGCCTCCCTGTTACCTTTGACACGTGCGCCAACTACCACACCGAGCTTATCGACTTTGACGTAGCGCACATCAGCCTACCATACAACGCAGTCCTAGGGTACCCGACGCTGGCCAAGTTCATGGCGGCAACGCAACATAGTTACAACATCCTCAAGAACCTGGCTCTAGCAACGTCGTCACCATTGCCTGTGACAAAAAGGATGCAACCCGTTACCTCGAGCGCACCTACAAGGCTGTCGGAGCTGACCATTCGGATGGCGAGGGAGACATTGGGCGCCGCCAGGCGGCTCCCCCAAGGAAGAAGCAGTCGCTATCCACCCGAGGCTTCGTCGAGGCCAGGAATGCACCATCCAAGTCTCACACCGCAAGCCCCGTGCTCGCGACCGCCGGTCTCCCCGTGGCATAGGAAGGCATTCCCGGCGCCTCCTTTGGGTCGGGCTCAAGGATTTCCATCTCGAAAGCGTCCGATCTGACTAGCGTGAGAAAGGAGGCACCCAAGCACCACTTGGTGGCGTGCTTCGAAGCGCGCCCCCGTGAGCAGGAAGTATGGCGTCAGGTGCGAGGGGCACAAGAGTTCATCGCCCAAGAGATCGACAAGCTGCAGGAGGCACGTGCCATGCGTGGCGAGCGCAACCTGTGATGCCCCACCATCACGACCGCCACCCCGAGAAGAACGACCAGGTACACATGTGCATTGATATCACGGGCCTCAACAGGGACTACTTACGGGACCCTTTCTGGCCTACACACGCTTGTGTGAGCAGGAGCACCGCTGCCGGCCGCGCCTGCATGACTTTCGAGATGGAAAACACGGCCGCCACTTTTCGAAGGCTAACGCAGCTCCTAGCGATGCCGTGCGAGCCATCGAGCCCCTGATATCTCAAGCACGGGCCGACCCGGAGCGGAGAGCCTCCACGGTCTGCCTCGCCAGGCCCTCGACGCCTGTGCAGCGGCTTCATTTCCACGTGACTTTTTGGTTGTTTAATTAAGGGCAGCCATCGAGCTACGCTTACATCGATCCAACAAGGTTTTCTCCTTACAGATGCCTTGCTTTTTGGTTTTTTATTGAACCTAATTATCATCTGATTGAGTTTATGTTGTTCACCTAAATCTTGTGTTTGATGTCTCAATGCTATCTTAAATCGCCGCGCCCTTGTGAACTTCTCCCCTGGCCGCCTCATGACTAGGGGCTATGCACGACGTTTGTGCCTGGGCCCATCCCGACAAAGGTGGTAAATCCAAGGGACCTAGGTCTGCCTCGCGGGTCAGTCCCCGCACTTGGCATTTCACAAAGGCCCTTGGTGTTTTGCTGCGCGCTCGACAAAGATTTCCTTTGAACACCGCATGGGGATTCGCCATGACGCCTGTGTTGAGGTCCGCCCCCACAGCGTTGCTAGGCCTGAGTGACCGGGCTATGCCTCGCGGGCAGGGTCGGCTCGCGCCATTGCACACGTGGCCTGGTGCCCGACGCGCCACGCCATGATCTCGGAATGACTGCCCAACACGCATCACCTTGAGCACTCTGATGATGAAGGGAGTGATGTGCCTCATGAGGCCCCCATGTTACCCTCTCGACACGAGTAGCATGGGCCAGTGACCGCCCGTATGACAGGATGCAAGTCGCCCGAGGGCTGTGGATGCAGCTCCTGGGCCGTGCACATGGAACCCTCAAAGTCTCCGCTCGTGACGTGCTTACGTAAGAATGAGGTGGGGTAGCACACGCCCCGGAGCCTCCCGACATGCCATTCCTTGGAGTCAGGAGGACTCCCGCCCACACCCGTGTGGAAGCCCCATGCTTCGCGCTCGCAGAAAATGGTCGAACCGCGACTATACCCACGCCAAGTGGAACCCCATGCTCCACGCTGGCGGGAAATGGTCAAACCGCAACTATGCCCATGCCAAGTGGAAGCCCCATTGTTAGAGCATATTGCTCCATATGTGGTTTTGGTAATTGATGACAATCCCTATGGACTAATGGTTTCCTTAAGTTATATTCGAAGGATTTGTCCATAGGCACTTCTTGAAGTCCATCTGTTGGTTTCAAGGAGTTTATATGATGACCAAGGTGGTATTCAAGGTATTATCCAAAGATTGGTCATAAAGACACAAGGTTGATGAAGACTAAGCAAGGAGTAAATCAAGATGATCAACACACAAAGCATACACGATGTAACGAGAGGGATCAAGTGATCCCATGGTATGGTAAGCATTGTCCATAACGCTTTTGTGTACTAACCCATGGTCTTCACGAGAGTTCTATGTGGGGTTAGGTGTGTTTCCATGGGTTTGTGGGGTTAGTTGCCCCGTGCAGTAGTTCCTCCCTTTACCACTACCGTGCGTGCGGTAGAACCGCACCGGCAGCGGTAGTACCGCTATGCTCGGGCTGAAAGTGGGGATAACGGGTGTATTCTTTCCACCACTATATAAAGGGGGTCTTCTTACCCATTGGATCTCTATCCATTGAGCTCGTGTTCTTCCCCCATTGTTGACCTTCTTTGAGTTTGCTAACTCTCAATCCCTCCAAAGATTCTTGCTCCTTTTTGAGGGAAAAGAGAGAGGAGATCTAGATCCACATTTCCACCAATCACTTTCTCCTCTAAGTGAGGGGAACCCCTTCGATCTAGTTCTTGAAGTTCTTGGTGTTCTTCTTTGTTCTACCTCTCATTTTCCACCATAGCATTAGTTGTTGTGGTGGTATTTGGCAGTGAAGGACTTGGGCACTCCATGTGCCCTTGCCAGTGCATTTGGGGCATAGATTTGAGTTATCCACGATGATACGTGGAAGTGAAGTTTGAGAAGCTTATTACCCTTTGATACTTGGTACCCTAGAGATTGTTCTTTGTGGATGCTTTGGTGTCCTAGGAGCTTGGTGGTGCCTCTGAGCTCAATCATTGTGGTGTAAAGCTCCGGGCAAGCGTCAGGGTCGCCTATTAAGTTGTGGAGATTGTGGTCACCTCGAAGCCATATGCCATTTTGGTGAAGCTTCATGGTATTGTTGGGAGCCTCCAATTAAGTTGTGGAGATTCCCCCAACCTTGTTTGTACGGGTTCGGTGACCACCCTCAAGGGTCCCTTAGTGGAATCATGACATCTTGCATTTGTGAGGGTGTGAGGAGATTACAGTGGCCTTAGTAGCATCTTGGGGAGCATTGTACCTCCACATCGCTCCGAACGGAAATTAGCATCCGCAAGGGTGTGAACTTCAGGATACATCATCGTCTCTGCATGCCTTGGTTATCTCTCACCGAGCTATTTACTTATGCACTTTACTTTGTGATAGCCATATTGTTTCTTGTTGTATATCTTGCTATCACGTAGTTGTTTATCTTGCTTAGCATTAGTTGTTGGTGCACATTGGTGAGCCTAGTTGTTTTAGGTTTTGTGCTTGACAAATTAAACGTAGTTTTATTCCACATTTGTTCAAGCCTAAACCGTAATTATTTTAAATCGCATATTCACCCCCCCTCTAGGCGACATCCACGTCCTTTCACCCATGCTCCGCGCTGGCAAAAAACGGACGAACTGCGACTATTCCCATGCCAAATGGAAGCCCCATGCTCCACGCTAGCGGGAAACGGTCAAACCACGACTATGCCCACACCAAGAGGGAGCCCCATGCTTCGTGCTGGTGGAAAATAGTCGAAACACATTTATGCCCATGCCAAATGGAAGCCCCATGCTCCATGCTAGTGGATGAAACAACTAAAGGTGCCTTGCATGCTGCACCAACTTTAGGGTGAGTTGCGACGCCCGTGACTCCTGCTAAGGCCGACCCTCCTACGGCTAACGCCCGCCAGCCGCCCCTCGGGCCCCACACACATGGGGGTTGGACACGGTGCCGGTGCTCGGCTCGGCTCCTTCGTGACGGTGCCAGACTCGCGCACCACCCCGCCAAGTTCCTTGGCATTTGGTCTCCTCGCGTGGCACCCAAGCACGAGCTAGTGGGCTCACTTTATGCGAAACAATTCTTATGCGCACGAGGCTCCTCTTCGGAATGGACCGTTGAATAACCCACAAGTATAGGGGATCGCAACAGTTTTCGAGGGTAGAGTTTTCAAACCAAAGTATTGATTCGACTCAAGGGGAAGCGAAAGAATATTCTCAAGTATTAGCAGTTGAGTTGTCAATTCAACCACACCTGAAAGATTTAGTATCTGCAGCAAAGTATCAATGGCTGATAACACACAAGTGTAGGGGATCGCAACCGTTTTCGAGGGTAGAGTATTCAACCCAAATTTATTGATTCTCCACAAGGGGAAGCGAAAGAATATTCTCAAGTACTAGCAGCTGAGTTTGTCAGATTCAACCATACCTGAAAGATTAGTGTCTGCAAGCAAAGTATCAGTAGCAAAGTAGTATGATAGCAACGATATCAGAAACAGATCTGTTGATGGCAGACTATTCCTAATTGTTGTATCAATGGCGCCAGTAAGTTGCACGTGGACGGGGAACTATTCTTCCCCGACAACGGTGTCGAAAAAGTCTTGCAACAAGTAACAACAAAGTAGCAAGGAACAACAGTAGCAGCAGAGTAACAACAATAGCAACAGTAGTAGCAAAGTGGCCCAATCCCTTTTGTAGCAAGGGACAATCCTGGACAAAGTAACGTAGCAAGGACCAGTAGTAAAAGACTCGTAGGCAGTGGATCGGTGATGGATGAGTATGCCGGATGTGATTCATCATGTAACAGCTATAACTCGGATAGATATGTAACTAGCTCTCGTTCGTCAATCTAATGTAGGCATGTATTCCATATGTAGTCATACGTGCTTAGGGAAAAGAACTTGCATGACATCTATTGTCCATCGCTCCCGTGGCAGCGGGGTCCTAATGGAAACCACGGGATATTTGGTTCTCCTTTTAATAAAGAACTGGACCAATGCATTAACACGTGGTGAATACATGAACTCCTCATACTATGGTCATCTCTGGGAGTGGTTCCGGCTATTGTCACTCCAGGGTTGCCGGGTCATAACACATAGTAGGTGACTACAACTTGCAAGATAGGATCTAAAACACACATATATTGGCGACAACATAATAGGTTCAGATCTGAAATCATGGCACTCGGGCCCTAGTGACAAGCATTAAGCATAGCCACGTAGTAGCAACATCAATCTAGAACGTAGGGGATACTAGGGATCAATCCCCGTCAAAACTAACTCGAGTACATGATAGATCTCATCCAACTCATCACCGTCCAACAAGCCTACGATGAGATTACTCACGAACGGTGAAGAGCATCATGGAATTGTCGATGGAGGAAGGTTGATGATGACGATGGCGACGATTTCCCCTCTCCGGAGCCCTGAACGGACTCCAGATCTGCCCTTCACATGAAGAACAGGAGGTGGCGGCGCCTCCGTATCGTAAAACGCGATGAAACCTTCTCCTTGATTTTTTTCCGGGCGAGACGGAAGATATAGAGCTGAGTTTGGGGGCGGTGGTGCCACGTGGGCCCCACAAGCCCTCATGGCGGGGGGGGGGGGGGGTGGCCGCAGCCCAGGGGCTTGTGGCCCATTGGCACGCCCCCTCCGGTGGATATTTGCGGAGGTATTTTTCTTTTTTTCCAGAAAAATTCTCCGTAAATTTTCAGGACATTCCGAGAAATTTTATATCGGCACAAAAACAACACCATGGCAATTCTGCTGAAAATAGCGTTAGTCCGGGTTAGTTGCATTCAAATCATGCAAATTAGAGTCCAAAACAAGGGCAATAGAGTTCGGAAAAGTAGATACGAAGGAGACATATCAACTCCCCCAAGTTGACAAATTGAAAGAGACAAAAGAAAAACTTTGACGGACTCTGTTTGATCTTGTTGTTGTAACTATGTCTAAGTCATAACCAGAATTTCAGCAAGATCACAAGCAAACCACATAAGCAAATGACATCTAGGTCTCACGGTAAACTCATATCAATGGCATAATCAGCTAGCGAGCAAATGATAATAAGTCTCAAACATCGGCACTTCAATCAAAACAACATGAAGCAGTATGAATAGATGGTATCTCGCTAGCTCTTTCTGAGACCGCAAAACATAAATGCAGAGCACCTTCAAAGACCAAGGGCTGACTAAACATTGTAATTCAAGGCAATGAAGATTCAGTCATAGTCATACTCAACACAGTTAAAAGAAAAGCATAAAAACGACAGAGGTGCTCTCTAATTAGTGCTTTTATAAGAGGAGGATGACTCAACAGGAACATAAATAGACAGGTCCTTCGCAGAGGGAAGCATTGATTTACAGAGGTGCCAGAGCTCAAGCTTTGAGAACAGAGATAATAATTTTGGGTGGCAGGCTTTCATTGTCAACAGCAATGACTAAGAGTTCTCAACATCTTCCACGCTAATCATGCTATAGGTGGTTCCCAAATAGAAAAGTAAAGTTTTGACTCCCCCACCACCAATCAATCACACTCCACGGCTAGCCGAATCCTCGGGTACCTTCCATACCAACATCAATCGTGGGGGAGTTTTGTTTGCAATTATCTTTTCGATTTCAGCATGGAACTGGGAATTCCAATTACAGGCCCCTTTTCGTGAATGATAGTAAATAAACACATATCGAGGATAACACACCTAGCATGGAAGATACCAATAGCCCCCTGTCACCAGATGAGTGGTTCGGGCATGCAAAACAGATTATTTCTTGAAGGTTTAGAGAGTGGCACATGCAAATTTACTTGGAACGGCAGGTAGATACCGCACATAGGTAGGTATGGTGGACTCATATGGAACAACTTTGGGTTTATGGGAGTGGATGCACAAGCAGTATTCCCGCTTAGTACAAGTGAAGGCTAGCAAAAGACTGGGAAGCGACCAACTAGAGAGCGACAACAGTCATCAAAATGCATTGAGATTAACTAACATTGAATGCAAGCATGAGTAGGACATAAATCACCATGAACATGAACATCATAGAGGCTATGTTGATTTTGTTTCAACTACATGCGTGAACATGCGCCAAGTCAGTCCACTTGAATCATTCAAAGGAGGATACCATCCTATCATACTACAACACAGTCATCTCAACATTCATGCGGGCATCCAAGACAAACCATTATAAGCTCCTAGCTAAGTAAGCATGCCATAAGCAACTATGATCTCTAAGTTGTCGTTGCAAACATGTTTCTCTCACAACAAAGCTGAATCAGGCATGATGAGCTAGTCATATTTACAAAACCAAAATAGATCGAGTTCATACCAGCTTTTCCAGGCTCAGTCACTTCATCATATATCGTCATTATTACCTTTCACTTGCATGACCGAACGTTGTGAACAATAATAAGCGTGCTCGTGCATTGGACTAAAGCTGGAATCTGCAGGCAAACACAAAGGAGAAGACAAAGTAATATGGCTCTTTGAAAGCTAAACAGGTATGCAAGCAAGAGCCACTAAACATTGTAACCAATATCTTCTACCTTGACCCGAAGAAAAAGAAAACTATTTACACAGGAAATATCCCAACAAGCAAAAGAAGAAAAAGAAAATCTTTTTGGGTTTTCTCAAACTAGACAGACACACGAAAAGAAAACGAGAAAAAGAAAATAAACTAACATGGATGATACAGTGGCAAAGTGTGAACACCGGCTAACAAAGTGAAAGCATAAGCAAGAATGTAACGTCGGTGAGAACACGTACTCCCTTAAGCTTAGGATTTTGGCCTCAGGTGGTTTACTCCCAAGGATGGTCCTGGCAAACCCAAAATCATAATGGGGGTTATACGGGAGCGATGCAGCCACTGCCTGAATAGCAGCCTCATGGAGACAAGCCGCCTTTGCCTCCCTCTCATACTCCTCTGCCTCTCCTGTGGTTATGTAATATCTCCGTTTTACCTGAAAGTCAAAGAAGGCAGGAGCAGGAAGGGTAATATGGAAAACACGCTGCCGGTTAAATATCAAACGGTATAGGAGGGATTCATCATCCCTCTCAAGGAACTGGCAGCGTGTCAAAGCGATGCGGTCAAGGAAAGTTGTATGGAGCGGGGGATCTCCTTCACGGATGGGTACTCCAAGAAAATTTGCTATGTGAGTGGCATAGATCCCACCAAAGAAATCCCCTTCAATAACATTCTTATTCTGCCTCCTTGCTATAATAGCTCCCATGTTGAAGCTTTTGTCACCCGTCACTGCGCTCTTAAGGATACTAAGGTCAGGTGCGCAGAAGTGACAATGCTCAATCTTGCCATTAATGCATCTGCCTATGAAGAGGGCAAAGTAATGCAAGGCAGGAAAATGAATACTCCCCATGGTAGCTTGCGTAATGTCTCTAGTTTCTCCAACAGTAATACCAGAGAAAAAATCTCTAACCAAAGATTTAGGAGGATCATTGAGGCTACCCCAAATAGGTATTTTGCAAATTCTATTGAAATCTTCTAAATCCATGGTATACGATTTATCATAGAGATCAAACAGTACCGATGTCTCACGGCCAACTGAAAATTTGAATCTACGAACAAAAGAGGCAGTGAGAGCAACGTACTGTTCACATTTATCGGAGATGAATTCTTTGAGTCCGACGTTGTGAACAAGTGCATCAAGCTCATCTTTGAAACCAACCTCAATCATAAATTCATCAGAAGGCCATTCACATGGTTGTACCTGCGCGTCCCTTGGTTGGTAAGGATCAGGCTCCCGAATCGCAAGACGGGGACCTCTCTTGCTTGAGGAACCACCATGAAAGTTTCTCTTGAACATCTTCCTTTTCTGAAATTTTCAGTGACCCTAAGGAAAAATGAACAAGGCTCAACTAAACTAGTAGCAACTACTCCCACAAGTGCCTAGATGCCATATTACGCATCAAAACTACTTGGGACCAGCTAGAATTAGCATGCAAAGCTCAAGAACATTGTCACCAAGGCAGCAAAAAGACACAGAGTATAAGGCACTAGAGCAAAAACTAATTGGACCAATGGAGGAGTCAATTACCAAGGAGTAATTTCCCCAAAACAGTTCGGAGAACAGTGATTTGAGCAAAGAGATCGAAAATCCCAGCAAGAGGAGCAAGAACACGGGTTTGAGCTGCGAAATGATTTTTTCTGGAGGTAGGAGAAGGATATAAGAGCAAGAATGAGTGGAGGGGGTGCCTATGGGCCCCACAAGCCTGGGTGGCGCGGCCAGGGGGTGCCCGTGCCCCTAGGGCTTGTGGCCCACTGGTGTGGCCCCCAGACAAGCTCTTTGTCTCAGAATTTTTAAAAAATTCCAGAAAAAATCATACTTGATTTTCAGGACGTTTGGAGAACTTCTATTTTCGAGGTAATTTTCTACCGGACGCAAAAACAGAAAATAGGGAAACCTAAACTAAATCTATCATTTTCTTCTAAGCAACCGAAGGTGAAAACTTGGAACAGAGGTTTGTGACTCCTTGATTCATCCATCTCATGGTCATCGAAAGAAAATCCGCCAATGAGGTTGATCAAGTCTCTCGACAAACCTTTTCGAATCGCGAAAGAGAACGGAGAATTTTTGAATAGTCACTCGGTCACCTCAATGGGGATGTATATGTCCCCAACAAGAAATACTTCATCTTGACACGAGGAATGGGGCATTCAAAGCTCCCAATAAGAATCGATGAAGTTTTTTCGATAGCATTGATGCAATGTACTCGATATTGTTTCTTCGGAAAGTGCACCCTATGCTCATTACCGTTGACATGGAAAGTGACATTGCCTTTGTTGCAATCTTTAACAGCCCTGTGTAGTGTTTAAAAAGGGTATTCCGAGGATGACTGCCATGGATCGTCCTCGGGAATATCCAAGATAACAAAGTCTGTTAAGGTAGTGACATTAGCAACCACAACAGGCACATCCTTGCAAATGCCGATAGGGAAAGCAGTTGATTTGTCGGCCATTTACAGAGAAATTTCAGTTGGTGTCAACTTATCCAGTTCAAGACTATGATAAAGAGAGAGAGAGAGAGGCATAGCACTAACACCGGCTCCAAGGTCGCATAAAGTAGTTCCAACGTAGTTACCTTTAATGGAGCAAGGTATAGTGGGCACCCCAGGATCACCTAGTTTCTTAGGAGTTCCACCCTTGAAGGTATAATTAGCGAGCATGGTGGAAATCTCAACCTCAGGTATTGTTGGGGATATTACTTGTGAATGACCCGCCCTAGTTGGGCCGGGTTACCAATTAGGCGATTCACCCAAACAGTTATTTGGGCCTTGTCCTGGCCGGATCAAGGTCGTGTGATGGTTTATAATTCCTGGGAGGTCTCCAAGCTTCGGAAGATGGCGACTTAGAGACCACAGGGGTCACGACTTGTAGGAAGGAAAGTATCCCTGTAAACCCTAGGGGTTCGACCTGTATATAAAAGCGAGTCCTAGGGGAGGAAAAAAATGGGTTAGAAATCATCGAGTGCTAGGTTCGGCGAGTTACGCCCTCCTTGTAATCGAAACCACATCAATACAAACCAAAGCAGGACGTAGGCCTTTACCTCCTCACGAGGGGCCGAACCTGGGTAAATCGCCGTGTCTCTCCCGCTTAACCCCTTTGAGTCGCCACCAAGGTGCGATGGCTCCAGTTCTAAGTCCTTTCACGAGGACATCTGCCGTGACAAAACCACGACAGTTGGCGCCCACCGTGGGGCCCACGCACGGTGGAGTTGAGTTCTCAAAGGGAGCCCTACCAGGGTTTGGGAGTTACGCAACGGGGCTCATGACTCGGAGCCGCCGCGGGATAACCTACATCGACAACCAGCAATGGGGACCTAAAGCGGATTCGATTGAATCTGGTTACAGGGTCCCCTTCGGCAAGATCAACATCTTCATCGGCATGATCGGATCATCCGTGCCTGAGCCAGACATCTCCACCGACATCGTCGAGCCGGCCAGGTATGTACGCCAAGTCATAACGCCAAATCTGACTCGCCCGGTCTTTGTGGGGTTCACGCAGGGATCGGAGGAGCCAGAACGCTCGGCGACTCAGGAAACTACACCGGTCAACTCTGATGACGAATCATCCATGGGCGACTCAGATTCAATCCGCTCTCTGCATGGGGATTGTCTTGGGGGCTTGTCGTTGGCCATGGACCCAGAAATCCTTGACCGAACTCGCCGCCAGATCGCCATCTACATGGCTGGGGCGACTCAGCCCACACAAAACCCGACTGGAGGCGATGGAACCGGCGAGACGTCCAGGAGCCCGGCCGCAGTCCTGGTGGATTTAGCGGCGGAGATCACAAGGCTAATGGCGAGTCCCCTCACACCAGAGAACCAAGAGGAGATAAACACAGAGCTGGCGAAACTCAGAGAGGCAGTGGCAAAGGCTCATCGGGATGCCGAGATGGAGTCCACCAGGATCGAGACTCGGCAAGCTCAAATTACGGCCGAAAGGATGCGTATAAACACTGACAACTGGCGGCTCGAGAGACAGCAGCGTGTGTCCGACGCTGTCCATCAGCGAAGACACCAGGGTCGCCTGCCCCCTGATCTCAACCCGACCCGCCTGTTCGACACTCCACGAACCCCTGGGGCGGGAGCCGCCCTGGGGGGAGGACCGGGCCGCCCGCCTAACCCGCCGGCTCAGCCGGTTGAGGATCACATTCCCCGATTTCGGACGCCTCAAGGCCACTTTTCCGACCCGGTGGATAACGTGCTTGCCGCAACTCGCCATCTGGAGTCTCTTCCGATTCACGGCAACACCCCTGCCGAGATAGAAGCAAGGAACCCCATCGAGATGTTGAAGACGACGGTGGTTCAAAACGCCCAGTTCTCGCATAGCCTCGAGAGATTGCATTCCACCCCCCAGGCAAGTTACACCAGGAGCCGGCCAGAGGACCAGCCCGCCGTAAACAGCGGGCCGTAACATGTCCCACAGGACAACCCGCCTGAACGGAACCCACCGGGCCGGGATCTCCCGAACACCCAAGACGCCCCGGCCCCCCTCGTCGGGGGCGGAGGGCGAGTTGGGGTACCATGCTTGTCCCCCGCTCTTCGTAACGAAAAGATGCCCAAAGACTTCAAAGGGGCAAGGGAAGTGCCTAATTATACCCCGGACCTCGAGCCGGCATCATGGATCGAGAGTTATGAAATCGCCATGGACATGCTCGACGTGAACGAGGCGGTTTGAGCCAGATACTTCACGATGATGCTCGAAGGATTAGCACGCACTTGCTTGAAAAACTTACCTCCCAATTCCATCTAGTCCTGGGCCGAGTTAAAAGAACGTTTCATCAAAAACTTCCGAGGAACTTGCAAACGTCCGATGACGATCGTCGATCTACAGCACTGTGTTCAGCGCCCGGATGAGTCGGCCCACCATTGGTCACGGCGGGTTGCAGAAATTATCCATTCGTCAGATGGTATTACGGCGGCTCAAGCTGTGCTCATCCTCGAGCATAATTTCCATTACGAACCCTTGGTGCAAAAATTGGGGTGACTCAAGCGAAAGGTCCAAGACATGGGAGAACTGATGGACACCCTCACTAGATACGCTGAGGCCGATGATACCAAAGATCCTGGCGAGGATGGTAAGGCTAACTCGCCTAAGAAGGGCGAGTCATCCAAAAATCATACCCGGTTCCAGGGGCGTAACCGTCACAACCAAGGGACCAATGGCAAGCGGGGACCGCAGGAGGAGCCCTCGGACTTAGTCGCCAACACCAACGCCAATAATGGCAAGAAGAAGAATCGGGGGTTCAGCGGGAAGAGGCCGCGTAACTATGAAGAGCTACTCAAAGGCCCTTGCCCGCACCATGCCACGGCAGACGGTCCGGCGACTCACTCTTGGGAAAACTGCTTCGTGATCCGAGAGTTTCGGGCAGAGGCGATCAAGAAGAGTCAAAACGATGACCCGGACCAACGTCAGGAGCAATTTGCCGCACCCAACCAAAGACAGAACCCTTTCGGCGGCTTTCCCGAACAGGGGGTTCAGGGAGGCCCGCAGCCAGGCGGCGGCCAATACCCGGTGCACCACCAGCGGCGGTATAACCCGCCAGGAGTTTTCCAGCAGCCACCCCCACAGGGGGCTCCGCAGGTTCAGGACGACAATGGGGGCTTTCGCAGCAACCCCAAACAGTTAAGTAATGGGCAGTATCATGTTTTCACCACTAATGCTTGCAGGCGTGATAAGAAGGTGAGTCACTGGGCGTACAGTGTATCTGAACCAGCACTTCCCAGATACCTCCATTGGTCTGAGCAAACCATAACGTGGAGCAGGGAGGATCACCCGCCGAGAGTTGATAACCCGGGCGATCTGGCGTTGGTCGTGGCTCCCCAAGTCGGGGGTTACACCCTATCAAAAGTGCTAATGGATGGTGGCAGCAGCATCAATATCCTATACTTTGACACTTTCCAAAGGATGAACCTATTGGACAAAGACCCGATGCCTTCAACTACGGTTTTCCACGGAATCGTCCCAGGCAAGTCGGCCTATCCCATAGGCCGAGTTAGGCTCACAGTGGCGTTTGGAACTGCGCAGAATTATAGGTCGGAGTCACTGATCTTCGAGGTGGTCAAATTGAAAAGCCCCTACCATGCGATGTTTGGGTGGCCGGCTTACGCCCGCTTCATGGCTCGCCCGTGCTATGTCTATCTCAAGCTCAAAATGCCTGGTCCCAAAGGACCCATCACGGTTGATGGAGATAGAAGGATTGCAAAGGAATGTGAAGAAGGGGACGCGGCTTATGCGGAAGTCGCCTGTGTTGCGGAAGAGCTCGAACACCATCGGGCCAATGTTGACCCGGCGGATATGTCACCCCTGAAGAAACCGACTACAGATTCTGAGTCGCCCCTCAAGTTCAAACCAACGGATGACACTAAGACAATCAATTTCGTACTTGGTGATTCATCCAAGCAGTTCACCATTGGGACGGGTTTGGACCCCAAATAGGAAAGCGCGCTCATCGAATTCATCCGTGAGAATCGGGACATCTTTGCATGGAAACCTTCTGACATGCCTGGTGTGCCGAGAGAATTCGCTGAGCACCATCTTAATGTTGACCCAAAGTGCAAACCCGTCCAGCAGTACCTTCGCAGATTTAACGAGGAGCGACGCAAGGCGATTGGGGAAGAAGTCGCCCGCCTTTTAGCCGCCGGGTTCATCGTGGAAGTTTTTCACCCCAAATGGCTGGCTAACCCGGTTTTGGTACTCAAGAAGAATGGTACTTTTCGTATGTGTATTGACTACACAGACCTCAACAGAGCTTGTCCAAAAGATCCCTTCGCTCTTCCCCGCATTGACCAAATCATTGACTCGGTGGCGGGATGCGAACGATTGTGCTTTCTGGACGCCTATTCAGGATATCATCAAATCAAGATGGCCGTGGAGGATCAAGAGAAAACAACCTTTATAACCCCCTTCGGGGCCTTTTGTTATGTGTCCATGCCCTTTGGACTCAAGAGTGCGGGGGCGACTTATCAACGCTGCATCCAAAATTGCCTCCGTAACCAACTTGGTCGCAACGTCCATGCCTATGTCGACGATATTGTGATCAAGACCCGCCAGGGGGAGACGCCACTGGAGGATCTCAAAGAAACGTTCGACAATCTACGGGTATATTAGATGAAGCTAAATCCCACCAAGTGTGTTTTTGGTGTACCTGCAGGGAAATTACTGGGTTTCTTGGTATCGTAGCGCGGCATTCAATCTAACCCGGACAAGATCGAAGCGGTTACATCCCTTGGAAAGCCGGCGAACGTTAATCAAGTTCAACGACTGGCGGGTCGCATCGCGGCCCTGAGTCGCTTTGTGAGTCGCCTGGGGGAGAAGGCAATCCCTCTTTATCAGTTACTGAGGAAATCCGATCGGTTTGTTTGGAAAAATGAGGCAGACGAGGCGCTCGAAGCCTTGAAACGCCAATTGGTTAACCTGCCGGTCCTGGCTGCCCCAACTGAAAAGGAGTCCATGCTTCTGTATATCGCGGCAAATTCGAAAGCAGTAAGTGTGGCGGTGGTCGTTGAGAGAAAGGAGGAAGGGAAGGAATACCCGGTGCAACGTCCGGTATATTTTATCAGCGAGGTGCTAACTCTTTCCAAGCAGCGGTACCCATATTGGCAGAAATTGGTATATGGGGTGTTTATGGCGAGTCGAAAACTTAAGCATTATTTCCAAGAACACCCTACCACAGTGGTTAGCTCTGCCCCCCTTGGAGACATCATCCAGAATCGGGAGGCAACAGGGCGAATCGCCAAGTGGGCAATAGAACTTGGGCCCCATCACATACAGTATACTCCCCGCACAGCCATTAAGTCCCAGGCCTTAGTTGATTTCGCCAACGACTGGACGGAGTTACAGGCTCCGGAAGAACGGCCTGATCTCACTTACTGGACCATTTATTTTGATGGGTCTAGGCAGCTGGAAGGCTCGGGGGCTGGAGTGGTGTTGGTATCCCCTCAAGGATATAAGTTCTGTTACATTCTCCGACTCATGTTTCCGTGCACTAACAATGTGGCGGAATACGAAGCTCTGCTTCACGGCTTGCAACTCGCCAAGGAGATGAATCTAACACGAGTCAGATGCTTTGGCGACTCTGATTTGGTGGCACAACAAGTTTCGGGTACCTGGGACTCTCGGGACCCCATAATGGCGGCTTACAGGCAAGCTGTGTCTGATGTGGCGGGTCATTTTCATGGTTATCAGGTGGACCATATTGATCGGCGCCTCAACGAGGCAGCTGACACCCTCTCACGACTTGGCTCCCAGAGAAAGCCGGTTCCTCCTAATGTTTTTCTGGATATCTTACATAAACCATCCGTGACTCTACCATCGGAGGAGGAATTAGCAATACCAGATCCTGAGTCTCAGCTTGTGGCGGCTCTCCATGTCACGCCGGATTGGGTTCTTCCTTATATGGCTTATCTCGCTCGGGGCGAGTTACCGGAAGATGAACTTTTGGCTCGTCAAATCGTTCGGCGTAGCAAATCCATGGTCATCATCAATGGCGAGTTATATAAGCGGAGCGCCTCTGGAGTTTTTCAGCGATGTGTTTCCTCCGAAGAAGGATGCATAATCTTAAATGACATTCATTCCGGAGACTGTGGGCATCACGCCGGGTCACGTTCTTTGGTATCAAAGGCTTTCCGTCATGGTTTCTTTTGGCTGACGGCTCATGCAGATGCAGAAGATATAGTTCGTCGGTGCGAAGGGTGCCAGCGTTATGGGCGGCAGGCTCATGTGCCGGCTCAAGAATTAAGAATGATCCCCATCACCTGGCCTTTTGCAGTCTGGGGGCTGGACATGGTCGGCCCCTTTAAAATGTCCTCTAACAAGAAGACCCATCTGCTGGTGGCGGTTGACAAGTTCACCAAGTGGGTTGAGGCGGAACCTATTGGAGCTTGCGATGCGGAAGCAGCGGTCAAATTCTTGAAGAAGTTGATTTTACGGTTTGGATATCCGCACAGTATCATTACTGATAATGGTACTAACTTGTCCCAAGGGGCGATGCAAGAGTTTTGTCATCGAGAACATATCCGACTTGACGTTTCTGCAGTCGCTCACCCACAATCTAATGGGCAGGCAGAGCGGGCGAATCAGGAGGTGTTGCGAGGGATTAAGCCCCGACTCATGGTTCCCCTGGAAAAAACCCCACGGTGTTGGGTTGAAGAACTACCTTCGGTGCTGTGGAGTATTCGGACCACCCCAAACTGATCCACGGGTTTCACCCCTTTCTTTCTGGTCTATGGAGCAGAGTCTGTTCTCCCTACTGACATAAGACATGATTCACTTAGAGTCGCTGCGTATGTGGAACAAGACAATGAGCTGGTGCGTCAAGACTCTTTGGACGCCTTAGAGGAGGCGCGTGACCTGGCTGCGGCCCGTTCAGCTATCTACCAGCAGGATCTACGGCGTTATCACAACCGCCGGGTTAAAAGTCGAACCTTTCAGGAAGGCGACTTAGTTCTTCGGTTGATACAAGATCGTGCAGGCATGCACAAGTTGTCACCACCTTGGGAAGGGCCGTTCGTCGTCAGCAAGAACCTCCGCAATGGCTCTTATTATTTGGTGGATCTTCGGCCTAACCGGCCAACCACGGAGGCTGAGTCAACTCGCCCCTGGAATATTGCCCACCTGCGGCCTTATTACACTTGAGCTCTTAAGCTCTACATTTTGTAAGTTTTTCAGTTTCATTATGAAGTAATAAAGTTACAAATACTCCCTGGCTTGGGGGCTTCTTCATTAAAGAGCAATTGTGTCATCCTGTTGCGACCTTATGAGCCTACAGAGTCATCATTTAGGGTGTGTGCATGAGCTTTCTGACTCGCCTCATCCGGTCGCGACCTTATGAGCCGACAAAACCTGCATTTAGGGTGTGTGCTCGAGCTTTCTGACTCGCCCCATTCTGTCGCGACCTTATGAGCCGACGAAACCTGCATTTAGGGTGTGTGCTCGAGCTTTCTGACTCGCCTCATCCTGTCGCGACCTTATGAGCCGACGAAACCTGCATTTAGGGTGTGTGCTCGAGCTTTCCGACTCGCCTCATCTTGTCGCGACCTTATGACCCGACGAAACCTGCATTTAGGGTGTGTGCTCGAGCTTTCTGACTCGCCTCATCCTGTCGCGACCTTATGGGCCGACGAAACCTGCATTTAGGGTGTGTGCACGAGCTTTCTGACTCGCCTCATCCTGTTGCGACCTTATGAGACGACAGAGTCATCATTTAGGGTGTGTGCACGAGCTTTCTGACTCGCCTCATCCTGTCGCGATGTTATGAGCCGACGAAACCTGCATTTAGGGTGTGTGCTCGAGCTTTCTGACTCGCCTCATCCTGTCGCGCCCTTATGAGCCGACGAAACCTGCATTTAGGGTGTGTGCTCGAGCTTTCTGACTCGCCTCATCCTGTCGCGCCCTTATGAGCCGACGAAACCTGCATTTAGGGTGTGTGCTCGAGCTTTCTGACTCGCCTCATCCTGTCGCGACCTTATGAGCCGACGAAACCTGCATTTAGGGTGTGTGCACGAGATTTCTGACTCGCCTCATCATGTCGCGACCTTATGAGCCGACGAAACCTGCATTTAGGGTGTGTGCTCGAGCTTTCTGACTCGCCCCATCCTGTCGCGACCTTATGAGCCAACGAAACCTGCATTTAGGTTGTGTACACGAGCTTTTTGACTCGCCTCATCCTGTCGCGACCTTATGAGCCGACGAAACCTGCATTTGGGGTGTGTGCTCGAGCTTTCTGACTCGCCTCATCCTGTCACGACCTTATGAGCCGACAAAATTGCTATTTGCTATTTTTTTTTCTTCATAGCATAACCTCGAGGGTTTTTAACCTTTCTTTCTGATGCCTATTGAAAATATTTGTTATCATTTGTTTGGTTTCACATATGCCATTTTCAAAGCTTAAATCAGGATGATGATCAGAATTACTTCGTCCATAGCGAATTAAGCATCATAAAGGATTCTCAAAGGGCAGGTCAAATATTTCAAATCGCCTTAAGGGCGATATAAAGATTCTTTCGAAAGGGTATCACAAAAACAGTACGGACTTATGAAAAAGACCTATTACATGGCTCTCAAGCCAAATCAATGACGTTTATTCTGCTGGCACCTTAGGATCATTCTGTTGTGAGCTTTGGCCGACTTCAATTTGCAAGTCGCCCAGTACCCAGTTGCACTTAGCCAGAGCTGCGAAGTCATCTTCATCAGTCAGGATTGATGCCAGGTCTGCTTCCAAGTAAAAAGGCTTCTTGGGTCGCCGAGGAGTTAAACTGGTCGACACAAAGGTTGGCAGGTTGACCTTCTTGTTTTTGCTATCATAAGCCGCCTGATACTTTGATAAATCAAGACTTGTTGCGAGTTGGGTTGCTGCCAACCGGGAACCCTTGACAACACGTTGATAGTCCTCTTCAACGAATTCTGACCCATCGTCTTTAAGTTGAGGAAAGCCTGCTGCTACCTCTTCCGGGTTGATCTCTGGAGCATACGCCAAGCAGCGACTCAGGACAGTCAGAACACCCTTTTGGGCGGCTGACCGAGTAAGCTCGCCAATCTGAGGGGGAAGTGTGGATAGGCAGCCAAGCACCTTCTTTATGGAAGTTATAGGCTCTTTGGCACCCATCACAGCTTTAATAGTCAAGACACTGCTGGTGTACAGTTGCTCTGTCAGCGTGTAAATCGCCTTCAGCATCAGCACGCAGTCTTCTTGAAGGTTGGCGGCTCTCGGACCTGAGTAAGGGGTCATGATGATCAGCGACTTACGATAAGAATTATTTATAAAAAAGAAGAGGAGATCAAAAGTTTGAGTAAGTTTACCGAAGACGGCTTGCGTCATGTTGGAGATATGACGCTTCAAGCCGGACAATTCCTGTTGCACGGTGGCCAGCCTGGCTTCAACCTTCTCTGCTCTGTTTATGGCGGCATATTGGTCAGCCTGAGCTCTTTTCAACTCGGCTTTGAGTTTTTCTAGCTCAGCCAAGGCCAGTTGATATTTCTCCTCCGACTTAGCTCGGGCGTCTTGCTGACCAGATAAGTTTTTCTTTAAATCGCCAAGCGCCGATTCAGTCTGAGCAAGAGTTTCCTGTTGAAAGTACAAAGCAAGGCAAGTCTCGGAACTATTGCAAGCAATATCCCTGACACTTGGAGGCTAATGTATAATTTTTTTTCTTTTTAGATGAAATTATACAATATCAAGACCCGACTCATCTTTATAGTGATGACCCGGCCCTTGGGGGTTACTTGTCGCAAAAGTTTTTCTAAATTTTTCAAGACCCGGCTCATCATTTTATTGATGACCCGGCCCTTGGGGGTTACTGGTCGCAAAAGTTTTTCTAAATTTTTCAAGACCCGGCTCATCTTTTTATTGATGACCCGACCCTTGGGGGTTACTGGTCGCAAAAGTTTTTCTAAAATTTTCAAGACCCGGCTCATCTTTTTACTGATGACCCGGCCCTTGGGGGTTACTGGTCGCAAAGTTTTTTCTAAATTTTTCAAGACCTGGCTCATCTTTTTACTGATGACCCGGCCCTTGGGGGTTAATGGGAGTAATACAATATTAAAAACTTACCTCATGTTTGTTTTTTAACATCCGCAGCAGGCTTTTCTCCATCTCGTAGCTCGCCTCCAGGCGACTTGAAAAACTAGAGCAGAGTTCCTTGAACTCCAGATTTTCATATTCAGAAAGCTTCATCTTGGAGAGTCCAGATTCGGGAATGGCTTGAGAAGAGGATGCCACATGCCTTGACAAAACCTTTGCCGCCGGCTTAGAGAAACCGGTACCAGTAATAACTACAGCATCCGGGTCTGCTGTTGTCATCAATGGGCTTGGCGACTTAGGGGCATCCATTGCTTCCTTGGGCGAGTCTGGAAGATCCATTTGATTTTTAGGCTCACCTTGGTCCGGGTTGTCCTGAGTCGGCATTGATTCTTTGATGGGCTCTGAAGTTGTGACAGGAGTTGATCCATTGGTTTTACTTTTCTTGGCCTGTGCCCTAAAAGAAGGGAGAAGCGCATTAAGGAACTGGAAGTCTATTACCCTCAGAATTCAAAGTAAGATTATCAAAAGACTTACCCAGGAACTCGAATCATTGGCGGAAGTGTCGACATCACTGAGTCGCCA
Organism: Hordeum vulgare subsp. vulgare; assembly: GCF_904849725.1. NCBI lineage: Eukaryota > Viridiplantae > Streptophyta > Magnoliopsida > Poales > Poaceae > Hordeum > Hordeum vulgare. The sequence continues at coordinate 64,220,319 of NC_058523.1, forward strand.
GATGTAGGAGGAGAGTTCTACAAGAATTATACGTCAAAAATATAGGCGGGTTACAGATGTAATCCAAAGAAACATGAAGAATTGTTATTCATAAGTACCTCATTTGGTTTCCTTTTGTTCGTTGCTGGAAAGCCGGACACCAGATCACCGGAATGACTTCGGGTCTTCCGATTTGAAGTATGCTGTGCTTTCTTCAGTAGGAAATTTGGGTCCAAACAAGCATTTGGGTGTGAGAAGGGAACTTCCCCACAAACTCACCTGGCCGGCTTAGGTGGAGAAGGAGATGAATCGGAGGAAACAGAAATTACCTCAACAGAGTCCTCCTGGCTTTTGTTGTCTTCATTCTATTTCAAGAGAGACAAAGATATAAATACAAAGATTAACAGTAGTGAATGGCAAGTAAAAAGAGGGCGAACTTTTACCTCCGAAAGTGCATCGCCGACTTGGGATTCATCGACTTCGGACGGCTCAGCCATAGCAGCTTTGCCCTTACCCTTGGTTTTCTTTGAAGGCGGCTTAACATTTTTCATGGCTGGCCTTTTGGGCTTCTTGGACCAGAACTTATCGCCTTTATGAAATAGCATATGTTACAAAAACCACAATACAAATGAAGCATAAGGAGTAAAAGACCGAAGGCGGGTTAGATTTGTTCACCTTGGGCGCCGGGTTAATTTTGCAGAAAGGCTTGAGGCCGATTTGGCCGCATTTTCCCGCAGGCTCGCTAGTCAGCTTCTTGATAATGGTAACAATCAACTTTTCTGTTAAAGCCGTATGGAAATAACATTGAGGATGATCTAGGGTGCCATCAAATTCACACATCAGACCGCCCCGGCGACTCAGAGGGAGGATACGCCATTCGACCCAGCAGCGGATTAGGTCAACCCCAGTAAGGCCGTTGTTCGTCAAGGATCTTAATTCGGACAATATTGGGATGAATTCCGATTCTTCTTCCTCGGTGAGCTTGTCTGGAAGCTTGAAGTTGGTTGGAAGGCGAGTTGGCCTGTAGCCCAGAAGCTTGTTTTCGCCTGCAGGAGAAGTCTCTTGACAGTAGAACCAAGACTCCCCCAACCTTTGGGATGTCTATGCATGGCGAGTGAGGGAAATGGGCTATCCCTGCGGCGTTGGACATTGACGCCGTCGAGTTCCAGGCTGGGGCCGTTGTGGAATTCCGTTTGGCGATTCAGATGGAAAAAGTGCCAGAATAAAGGAACAGAGGGCTCAATCCGCAGATAAGCCTCACAGAAAACTTGGAATTGGCATAGGTTACTTATGGAATTGGGTCCCAAATCCTGGAGGCGGACGTTCATGAAGGCCATGGCGTCTCAAAGAAACTTCCATCCGGGCGGCTTAAAACCTCGCTCCAGGTGTTCAACAAACACGACTATTTCCCCTTCTTTGGGGTTAGGGAGATCTTCTCCGAACCCGATGCGCCAGCCGATAACATTATGAGGGTCCAAGTTGCCCGTTTGCACATAATCGGCTAGTATGGCGTCATCAACCTTGGTAGGAAGCCAGTCACTTTTGAAGACGGCGCCCATGCTACAAAGAAGTAAAGTATGAACTTACATGCCTCGAACATCTACCGTAAGGGGTGAAATAAGTTCATTTAACTCGCCAAGTACTTTGTCCATGGACTAAGGGAAGGGCTTGACCCGCCATATCAAAAGGCCGAGTTGGGTTACTATGGCGACTTACGGAGTGTGGCTATTCACAAGAGCTGCGTTCTAAAGATGATGGAGACGTTCGTTCGAAATATCAAAGTGTGAAGACTACAAACAGCTTTCCGCAAACAGTAGGTAAATGATGGATCTACCAGGCAGATGAAAAAACCTGAGAAAAATGACTGGATGCAGCAATTTATTACCAGGGCAAGATGACGCCCTTCGCTTGATGAAACACTATTCTAAAGATTCACAAGTAAAGGCGGATGAATAAAGGTATTCAAAGCATTGGCTATCTCATCGACATTCATGCTAATCAGTTCAGGGTAGGCGACGTCTGCTCGCAAGGAACATCAAGAACATGGCAATGGCTGGAGCTTCAAGAAGAGATTGGATCTATTCCTAAAATGGGCGGAGGCCTAACCTGATGCTTTCGGACGAAAGAGGCCGACGGTGATGAAGGTTGTTGGAGAAGCACGGAGGTTCCGTCGAACGGCGAGATGGTCGACGATGATGCGGTGGTCAATGGCGGCGGACGGATCGGCCGCGGCGCGAAGCTTGACGACGGCGAAGGCCTATGGGCGGCGCCGAAGCTTCTCGGGCGAAGACGAAGAGTACGGTCGGCGGCGGAGTCCTTGGGAGGCGATGAGATTTCCTCGCTGCAATGATGGGAGGAGGTTGACGAGACTGGTAGGTGGGAAGCATCAGTCCTGTCCCCCCCCCCCGTCTATTTATCAGGGCGGGCGCTGGAATCAAGGCGCCGTGAGCGGGAACCGCCGGGGAATAAAAATATTCGCTATAAATGCGTGCCGAAGATTTTGGGATAACGATGCACTAAGATCCGTTGGAGTTGTGTCAGTCTTCCCGAAGATCAAGGGATAAGGAGAGGCCAACAAGAAATGGTTTGGCGACTTAAAGAATTTTCGGTGCCAGATGGCGGGTTACAATTTCTGACGTATGAATAAAAATGAGGAATTAATCGCCTTCAACTAAGCGGAAGTATTGGCATGAAAAAGAAGTTCAAGTCAATTTGGGGCCTAATGTTGGGGATATTACCTGTGAATGACCCGCCCTAGTTGGGCCGGGTTACCAATTAGGCGATTCACCCAAACAGTTATTTGGGCCTTGTCCTGGCCGGATCAAGGTCGTGTGACGGTTTATAATTCCTGGGAGGTCTCCAAGCTTCGGAAGATGGCGACTTAGAGACCACAGGGGTCACGACTTGTAGGAAGGAAAGTATCCTTGTAAACCCTAGGGGTTCGACTTGTATATAAAGGCGAGTCCCAGGGGAGGAAAAAAAGGGTTAGAAGTCATCGAGTGCTAGGTTCGGCGAGTTACGCCCTCCTTGTAATTGAAACCACATCAATACAAACCAAAGCAGGACGTAGGCCTTTACCTCTTCACGAGGGGCCGAACCTGGGTAAATCGCCGTGTCTCTCCCGCTTAACCCCTTTGAGTCGCCACCAAGGTGCGATGGCTCCAGTTCTAAGTCCTTTCACGAGGACATCTGCCGTGACAAAACCACGACAGGTATCCTCCTCTTATTAGTCACAATATCTTTCATGTACTTAGCATACGGAGACATTTTGAGCATATCTGTCAAACGCATTTGCAGAAAGACAAGTCTAATCATTTCAACGAAGCGCTCAAAATCCTCATCATCCTTTTTCTTGGATGGTTTGGGAGGAAAGGGCATAGGTTTCTGAACCCATGATTCCCTTTCTTTACCATGCTTCCTAGAAGTGAAGTCATTCTTATCATATCTTCTAGCCTTAGGTTGTGGGTTATCAAGATCAGGTTCAATCTCCACATCCTTTTCATTGCTAGGTTGAGCATCTTCATGAACATCACTATTGATATTATCATTAGGCTCATGTTCATCACTAGATTGTGCTTCAGCATCAGAAACGGAGACATCGTTTGGACTCTCAGGTGTAGCAGCAACAGGGTTGCTAGTGTGCAAGTTCCTATCATCTTTCTTCTTCTTTCTAGGATGACTAGGTGCATCAGTGCTAACTCCTTGAGAATCTTGTTCAATTCTCTTCGGATGACCCTCAGGATACAGAGGTTCCTGGGTCATTCTACCGCCTCTAGTAACGATTCTGATAGAATTGTCATTCAACTCATTGAGCAAGTCATTTTGAGATTTAAGTACTTGTTCTACTTGAGTAGTAACCATAGAGGCATGTTTACTCAGAAGCTTAAGATCATTGACATTTCTGTCCACACAAGCACTTAAATGACTAAGCATACGAGCATTCTGTTCCAATTATCTACTAACATAATCATTGAAACTTTGTTGTTTGGCAACAAAGTTATCAAATTCATCCAGGCATAAGCTAGCAGGTTTATCAAAAGGAATATCACTCTCATCAAACCTACGCAGAGAATTTACTTCTACTACCTGTATCGGGTTATCGAGACCACGGATCTCTTGGATAGGTGGTAGATTTTTGACATCTTCAGATTTAATGCCTTTCTCTCGCATAGATTTCTTGGCTTCTTGCATATCTTCAGGACTGAGGAATAGAATACCTCTTTTCTTCGGAGTTGGCTTAGTAGGTGGTTCGGGAATAGTCCAAGCATTCTCATTGCACAAGATGTTATTCAGTAGAATCTCAGCTTGTTCTACGGTTTGTTCCCTAAAAACACAACTAGAACAACTATCTAGGTGGTCTTTGGAAGCATCGGTAAGTCCATTATAGAAGATATCAAGTATTTCATTCTTCTCAAGAGGGTGATCAGGCAAAGCATTCAATAGCTGGATGAGCCTCCCCCAAGCTTGTGGGAGACTCTCTTCTTCAAGTTGAGAAAGTTGTATATTTCCTGCAAGGCAGCTTGCTTCTTATGGGTAGGGAAATATTTTTCAGAGAAGTAGTAGACCATATCCTGGGGGCTACGCACACATCCAGGAGCAAGAGAAGTGAACCAGGTCTTAGCATCATCCTTTAGCGAGAAAGGAAACAACTTGAGGATATAGGAGTGGCGAATCTTTTCCTCAATAGTGAATAGGGTGGCTATATCGTGTTGTTTTGTAAGATGGGCTACAACCGTTTCAGACTCATAACCGTGAAAAGGATCAGATTCGACCAGAGTGATTAACTCAGGGTCGACAGAGAATTCATAATCCTTATCGGTCACAAAGATAGGCAAAGTAGCAAACTTCGGGTCGTATTTCATCCTAGCGTTAGGAGATTTTCTTTCCACTTGCGTAGTAGTATCTCAACATCATAGCTATCCTTACACACAAGAAAATCCTCATCTATCTCTCCTTCTATAACATAGCGTTCAGGCATAACAGGCAATTCAGGCATAGTAGCAGGTTCTACTTCAATAGTATCAACAGTTTCAGAAGTATCATCACGTCTAGAAGCAACTCTAGCAAGTTGTGCATCAAGGGATGCACCTAGTGACAAAGCAGTAGCACGCATAGTATCAAGCATAACATCATCAGACATAGTATCTTCAAGCATAGCATCATCAGGCATAATATCATGGGCAGCTGAAGTAGCATCATCAAGCACAGGCAACATATCAAGATTTCTAGCAGGAGGCAAAGTCACAAACTTACTCATAACTGAAGGTGAATCAAGTGCAGAGCTAGATGGCAGTTCCTTACCTCTCCTCGTAGTGGAAGGCAAGATTTTAGTTCTTGGATCTTTCGGATTCCTCATAGCGATCAGCAGACGTCAACCCCAAGTGACTCAGAGAATATAGTTGTGCCTCCCCGGCAAGAGCGCCAGAAAAAGGTCTTGATAACCCACAAGTGTAGGGGATCGCAACAGTTTTCGAGGGTTGAGTATTCAACCCAAATTTATTGATTCGCCACAAGCGGAAGCGAAAGAATATTATCAAGTATTAGCAACTGAGTTTGTCAGATTCAACCACACCTGAAAGATTAGTGTCTGCAAGCAAAGTATCGGTAGCAAAGTAGTATGATAGCAACGGTGTCAGAAACCGATCTATTGACGGTAGACTATTCCTAACTGTTGTATCAATGGCGCTAGTAAGTTGCACGTGGACGGGGAACTATTCTTCCCCGGCAACGGTGTCGAAAAAGTCTTGCAACAAGTAACAACAAAGTAGCAAGGAACAACAGTAGCAACATAGTAACAGCAGTAGCAATAGTAGTAGCAAAGTGGCCCAATCCCTTTTGTAGCAAGGGACAAGCCTGGACAAAGTAACGTAGCAAGGATGAGTAGTAAAAGACTCGTAGGTAGTGGATTGGTGATGGATGAGTATGCCGGATGTGATTCATCATGTAACAGCTATAACACGGAGAGATATGTAACTAGCTCCCGTTCGTCAATCTAATGTAGGCATGTATTCCGTATGTAGTCATACGTGCTTAGGGAAAAGAACTTGCATGACATCTATTATCCATCCCTCCCGTGACAGCGGGATCCTAATGGAAACTACGGGATATTAAGGTTCTCCTTTTAATAAAGAACCGGACCAACGCATTAACACGTGGTGAATACATGAACTCCTCATACTATTGTCACTCCGGGGTTGCCGGGTCATAACACATAGTAGGTGACTACAACTTGCAAGATAGGATCTAAAACACACATATATTGGCGACAACATAATAGGTTCAGATCTGAAATCATGGCACTCGGTCCCTAGTGAGAAGCATTAAGCATAGCCAAGTAGTAGCAACATCAATCTTGAACATAGTGGATACTAGAGATCAATCCCCGTCAAAACTAACTCGATTACATGATAGATCTCATCCAACCCATCACCGTCCAGCAAGCCTACGATGAGATTACTCACGAATGGTGAAGAGCATCATGGAATTGTCGATGGAGGAAGGTTGATGATGACGATGGCAACGATTTCCCCTCTCCGGAGCCCCGAACAGACTCCAGATCTGCCCTCCAGATGAAGAACAGGAGGTGGCGGCGCCTCCGTATCGTAAAACGCGATGAAACCTTCTCCATGATTTTTTTCCGGGCGAGACGGAAGATATAGAGCTGAGTTTGGGGGCCCACAAGCCCTCACAGCGCGGCCTGGGGGGTGGTCGCAGCCTAGGGGCTTGTGGCCCACTCGCACGCCCCCTCCGGTGGATCTTTGCGCAGGTACTTCTCTTTTATTCCAGAAAAATTCTCCGTAAATTTTTAGGACATTCCGTGAACTTTTATTTCTGCACAAAAATAACACCATGCCAATTGTGCTGAAAACAGCGTTAGTCCGGGTTAGTTCCATTCAAATCATGCAAATTAGAGTCCAAAACAAGGGCAAAAGAGTTCGGAAAAGTAGATACATTGGAGACATATTAGTAGTAAGGTAGTATGATAGCAGCAGTAGCAACAGAGTAACAGTAGCAGCAGTGACAGCAGTAGCGGCAAAGTAATGTAGCAAGGACCAGTAGGAAAAGACTCGTAGGCATTGGATCGGTGATGGATGATTATGCCGGATGCTATTTCCTACGGCAACAAAAGACCTTCCCTGTCAACGGCGCCCGGAATACTTCTGCTATGGGCTACGCCTATAGGGACTTCCTTGGCAAATATGCAAAGAATTCCCCCGCAGCCTTGGAGCCTTGCGTTGGTGTTCCCTTGAAGCGGAAAGGGTGATGTAGCACAGCGGCGGTAAGTATTTCCCTCAGTTTGAGAACCAAGGTATCAATCCAGTAGGAGGATCGAGTCAAGTCACAAGTACCTGCACATACACAAAGAGCTTTCACCCAACGCTATGAAGGGGTTGCCAATCCCTTATAGATTGTTTGCAAAGTGAGAACTGAAAGCAAAAAGTTAACAAAGCAAAGTAAAAGTGAAAGTGGAGACGATAATTGTGAACAGACCCGGGTTCGTAGTGTTCACTAGTGGCTTCTCTCATGAAAGCAAGTAGACGGTGCGTGAACGAATTACTGTCGAGCAATAGATAGAACCGCGCAAAGTCATGACGTTATCTTTGGCAATGATCATATCTATAGGCATCACGTCCAAAACAAGTAGACCGATACTTTCTGCATCTACTACTATTACTCCACACGTCGACCGCTATCCAGCATGCATCTAGTGTATTGAGTTCATAAGAACAGAGTAACGCCTTAAGCAAGATGACATGATGTAGATGGACAATCTCAAATCTATGATGAAAGCCCATCTTGTTACCCTTGATGGCAACAACACGATGCGTGCCCTGCTGCCCCTTCTGTCACCGGGAAAGGTCATCGCATGGTATGAACCCAAAATCAAGCACTTCTCCCATTGCAAGAATCATAGATCTAGTTGGCCAAACAAAACCCAAGACTCAGAGTGACTTACAAGGATATCAAATCATGCATATAAGAAATCAACAAAGACTTAAATATAATTCATAGATAATCTGATCACAAATCCATAATTCATCGGATCTCGACAAACACACCGCCAAAGAGATTTACATCGGATAGATCTCCATGAAGATCATGGAGCACTTTGTATTGAAGATCCACGAGAGAGAAGAAGCCATCTAGCTACTAACTACGGACCTGTAGGTCTGAAGTGGACTACTCACGAGTCATTGGAGAGGCGATGATGTTGATGTAGAAGCCCTCCAACTCCAAAGCCCCCTCTGGTAGAGCACCGGGAAGGGTCTCCAGATGAGATCTCGTGGAAACGGAAGTTTGCGGCGGCGGAAAAGTGTTTTCGTGGACGCCCTGATTATTTCTGGGATTTTAGGGAATTTATAGGCCAAAGAGCTAGGGCACGGGAGCACGAGGGAGCCACTAGCCTGGTTGCCGCGGCCCCCCTGGCCGCGACAAGAGGGCTTGTGCGCTCCCTGTGGGGCTCCTGCCTTGGCCCTCAAGTCCCCCGATCTTCTTCTGTTGTGGAAAAATTTATTTCGGGGATTTTACTCCGTTTGGACTCCGTTCCAAAATCAGATCTGAAAAGAGTCAAAAACACAGAAAAAACAGGAACTCGCACTTGGCACTAAATTAATAAGTTAGTCCCCACAAAGATATAAAAGGTATATAAAACATCCAAAGTTGACAAGATAACAGCATGAAACCATCAAAAATTATAGATACGTTTGAGACGTATCAAGCATCCCAAGCTTAACTCATGCTCGTCCTCGACTAGGGAAGTGATAAAGAATGAATTTTTGATGCTTTCATGCTACCTATCATATATGTCCTTTGTAACTCCTCTTATGTGACGTGAATGTTCAGATCCATTAGACTCAAAACAATAGTTTGCTATTGATGTGGAGACAATAATACTTCAAGCAAACTAGCAAGGTAATCATGAAATTTCAAAATAACAAGGCCAAAAGAAAGTTATCCCTACAAAATCATATAGTCTGGCTATGCTCTATCATCCTTGAACAACAAATTTAAATCATGCACAACCTCGGTATTGGCCAAGTAATTGTTTTCGCACCTTTACTTTCTCAAACTTTTTCGACTCTCACGCAATACATGAGCGTGAGCCATGGTTTTAGCACTATAAGTGGAATGGAGTGTGGTGGAGGTTGCAAGGCAAACAAGGAGAAGATGGTCACATTGACTAGGCATATCAATGAGCTGTGGAGATGCTCATCAATAGATATCAACGTGAATGAGTAGGGATTGCCATACAAATGATGCACTAGAGGTAAGAGTATGTGAAAGCTCTTAAAGAAAACTAGTGGGTGTGCATCCAGCTTGCTTGCTCACGAAGACCTAAGGCAATTTTGAGGAAGCCTATCATTGGAATATACAAGCCAAGTTATATAATGATAATTTCCCACTAGCTATATGGTGGTGACAAAACGAGAGACTCTCAATCATGAAGATCATGGTGCTTAATAAGCACAAGTGTGGAAAGATAGTAGCATTGTCCCTTCTCTCTTTTTTCTCTCATTTTTTTGGTGGGCTCTTTGGCCTCTTATTATTATTATTATTTTGGTGGGCATCTTTGGCCTCTTTTTGTAAATGGGCTTCGCTGGCCTCTTTTATTTCCTCACATGGGACAATGCTCCATCAATGATGATCATCACACTTACAACTCAAAACTTAGAGCAATGATGACTCTATATGGAATGCCTTCGGTAGTGTACCGTGACAATGATCTAGCATGGCATAGACATCAATGGAACCATCATGCTAGCTATCTTATGATCATGCAATGGAAATGTAGAAGCTGTGGCACATGTCATGGTGGTAGTTGCATGGCAATATATCTCGGAATGGCTTTGAAAAATCCATGGTAGGTAGGTATGGTGGATGTTTTGAGGGAGGCTAATGGTGGGTTTTATGCACCGGCGAAAGTTGCACGACACTAAAGAAGATAGTGATGGTGGAAGGTGAAAGTGCATCTATATACTTGTTGCAAAAGTTTTAGTAGTAATCCAAACAAAGCATTCAATCCATACTCCTAGGGGAAGGGTTGATAGGTATAAACCATCGTGCGATCCCGACCGCCACACAAAGGATAACAATCAATAGACTAATCATGCTCAGACTTCATCACATAGCGGTTCACCATACGTGTATGCTACGGGAATCACTAACTTCAACACAAGTATTTCTAGATCCATGACACCTTACTAGTATAACTTCAATATTACCACAACCACAACTCAAAACTAATTGAGATGAATCAAACTTCTCTAACTATTCAATGCACATGAAGGTGGAAGTTTTCATATCCCTTTGGATAACTACCTATTTTGAGACTACTTTCATAGCATAGATCAACTACCAAGCCACGCACCACTGTGCTCTAAAAGATATAAGTGAAGCACAAAGAGCAAAATCAACTAGCTCAAAAGATATAAGTGAAACACATATGAGCTGAATTGTCTAACCAAAGGATATAAGTGAAGCTCGACAAAATCACGGTGAGTGCATGTCTCTCTCTCTAGCTGTGAAGAAAGGAAGATTGTGACACAACAAAAATAAAAGACTCCTACGATACAAGACGCTCCAAGCAAAACACATAACATGTGGTGAATAAAAATATAGCCCCAAGTAACGTTACCGATGGATTGAAGACGAAAGAGGGGATGCCTTCCCGGGGAATCCCCAAGCTTAGGCTTTTACAACACTCTTGAATCAACTTGGCGTGCCTTGGGAATCCCCAAGCTTGAGCTCTTGCCACTCTTTATCTCTTTGTCCATAAGAACTTCACCCAAAACTTGAAAACTTCACAACACGAAACTTCAACAGAAACTCGTGATAACATTAGTATAAGAAAGCAAACCACCACATCCTTAGGTACTATAGAAAACTTAAATTCTACTTATGTTGATGTTGGGTTACTGTATTTGCAATCTTCCATGGCTAATACCCCCCGATACTATCCATAGTTTGATCAAAATAAGCAACCAACTCAACAAAAACAGAATCTGTTAACAGCAAACCAGTCTGTAGCAATCTGTACACTTCTTATACTTCTGGTACTTCAAAAATTCTGAAAAATTACGACAGTCTAAAGAATTTGCGTAGCAATCAGAAGCAAAAATAATCAACTCAAAAGATCTTACAGAAAAAAACGAAAATTCTTTTCGTGAGCAGAAAGTTTCTGTCTTTTCCAGCATGACCAAACGATCATCCCCAAGACAAATCATAACGGTTTTGCTTGGCAAAAACGCAAAAGAAACACAAAAAACACAATCATAACAGAATTATGAAAGTGTGGAAAACACAAAACAGAAAGAAAAAGGATAGATTCGTTGGGTTGCCTCCCAACAAGCGCTATTGTTTAACGCCCTTAGCTAGGCATATGGTGATGGAATCACGTATAGTCATCTTTGGTGCTCAAACCATAAGTAGCCCTCATTATAGATTCATAACGCAATCTTATTTTCTTTCGAGGAAAATGCTCCATGCCCTTCTTTAGAGGAAATTTAAATCTATTATTCCCTTCCTTCATATCGATGATGGCACCAATAGTCCTTAGGAAAGGTCTACCAAGAATAATGGGACATGAAGGGTTGCAATCTATGTCAAGTACAATGAAATCCACAGGTACATAGTTCTTATTTGCAACAATAAGAACATCATCGATCCTTCCCATGTGTTTCTTGACAGTAGAATCCGCAAGATGCAAATTAAGAGAATACTCTTCAATCTCATGAAAACCAAGAATATCACATAAAGACTTTGGAATCGCGGAAACACTAGCGCCCAAATCACACAAAGCATTGCATTCATAGTTTTTTATCTTGATTTTGATAGTAGGTTCCCACTCATCATGAAGTTTTCTAGGTATAGAGACTTGTAGTTCGAGTTTCTCTTCAAGAGATTTCATCATAGCATCTACGATATGAGCGGTAAAGGCTTTGCTTTGGCTATAAGCCTATGGAGAGTTTGCAATGGATTGCATCAAGGAAATGCATTCAAACAAGGAGCAACTATCATAATTGAATTCCTTGAAATCTAAAGTCGGAGTTTCATTACTACCCAATATTTTTATTTCTTCTACTCCACTCTCCACACCTTTATCATCAAGATAGGTGGACTCCGAATCATTGGGGCGTTTTTCAACCAAAGTGGATTCATATCCAGCCCCTTCACCAATAGGTTTGACACACGGAAACAAAGATTCAAGAGGAGTCACACCAAGCACTTTAAGATCTTCGTTATTTGCATCACTAGAACGCACTCCTTTAAACCATTCATGCCTAGTGTGAATTTGGACGGTTCTTTCTTTGCTCTCATTCATGGAGACACGCATAGCTTTTAAAGTTTCATCCAAGTTAACCTTGGGAGGAGCACATCTAACTTTCAAAGCATCAATATCACAAGACATCCTATCAACGCTCTTAGCCAAATCGTCTATTTCGAGTAGTTTTTCCTCTATGGACGCATTGAAAATCTTTTGAGAGTTGATAAACTCTTTGATATTACTCTCTAAATCAGAGGGTAATTTGTTGTGATTTCCATAAGTGTTGTTGTAGGAATTGCCATAATTGTTGGAGGAGTTACTAGGAAAAGGCCTAGGAACATAGTTTCCTCTAAAAGCATTGTTGTTGCCAAAATTGTTCCTACCAACAAAATTAACGTCCAAACTAGCGTTGCTACTCCCAATCAAGGAAAATAGTGGCATGTCATTAGGATCTAAAGGATCATTTCTACTAGCAACCAAATTCATCAACTCGTCCATCTTAGCACTAAGCGAGTTAATTTCTTCTATAGCGTGTACCTTTTTGCTAGCAGGTGACCTTTCAGTGTGCCACTGAGAGTAGTTGGTCATGATATTGTCTAGGAGTTTTGTAGCTTCTCCTAACGTGATTTCCATGAACGTTCCACCTGAGGCGGAGTCCAAGATATTGCGAGGAGCAAAATTCAAACCAGCGTAAAAGATTTGTATAATCATCCATAAACTCAAGCCATGAGCGGGACAATTTCTAATCATTAACTTCATCCTCTCCCAAGATTGTGCAACGTGTTAATGATCAAGTTGCTTGAAATTCATGATATCGTTACGGAGAGAGATAATCTTAGCCGACAGAAAATACTTGGATATGTAAGCATCCTTGCACTTATTCCAAGAATCGATACTATTTTTAGGCAAAGAAGAAAACCAAGTTTTTGCGCGATCTCGCAAAGAGAACGGAAAAAGCTTCAACTTAACAACATCATTATCCACATATTTTTTCTTTTGCATATCGCAAAGCTCAATGAAGTTATTGAGATGGGATGCGGCATCTTCACTAGGAAGGCCAGAAAATTCCTCTTTCATAACAAGATTCAGCAAGGCAGCGTTGATTTCATAAGATTCCGCACTAGTGGCGGGAGCAATCGGAGTACAAATAAAATAATTATTATTAGTACTCGAGAAGTTGCAAAGTTTGGTGTTTTCAGCCATGATGACTTCAACAAACAAACAAGCACACAAGCAAGCAAGAAAAATGGCAAGGGAAAACAACAAAAGGTAAAAGAAAACGGCAAAGGAGAAAGGCAAATGAAAACGGCAAAAGGCAAAAGAAAACGGCAAAAGAAAAAGGCAAATGAAAACGGCAAAGGAGAAAGGCAAATGAAAACGGCAAATGTGAAGTGGGGGAGAGGAAAACTAGAGGCAAGTGGCAAAAAAGGTAAATGAAAGAGATGAGTTTGTGAAACCTACTTGGATACATCTTGACTTGATCTCTCCTCCCCGGCAACGATGCTAGAAATACATATGCTACGGCGACAAAATAACTTCCCTGGCAACGGCGCCAGGAATCCTTCTGCTATGGGCTACGCCTATAGGGACTTCCTTGGCAAATATGCAAAGGATTCCCCCGCGGCCTTGGAGCCTTGCCTTGGTGTTCCCTTGAAGCGGAAAGGGTGATGTAGCACAGCGGCGGTAAGTATTTCCCTCAGTTTGAGAACCAAGGTATCAATGCAGTAGGAGGATCGAGTCAAGTCACAAGTACCTGCACAAACACAAAGAGCTTGCACCCAACACTATGAAGGGGTTGTCAATCCCTTATAGATTGTTTGCAAAGTGAGAACTCAAAGCAAAAAGTAAACAAAGCAAAGTAAAAGTGAAAGTGGAGACGATAATTGTGAATAGACCTGGGGGCCGTAGTGTTCACTAGTGGCTTCTTTCATGAAAGCTAGTAGACGGTGGGTGAACGAATTACCGTCGAGCAATTGATAGAACCGCGCAAAGTCATGACGTTATCTATGGCAATGATCATATCTATAGGCATCACGTCCAAAACAAGTAGACCGATACTTTCTGCATCTTCTACTATTACTCCACACATGGACCGCTATCCAGCATGCATCTAGTGTATTGAGTTCATAAGAACAGAGTAACGCCTTAAGCAAGATGGCATGATGTAGATGGACAATCTCAAATCTATGATGAAAGCCCATCTTGTTACCCTTGATGGCAACAACATGATGCGTGCCTTGCTACCCCTTCTGTCATTGGGAAAGGTTACCGCACGGTATGAACCCAAAACAAAGCACTTCTCCCATTGCAAGAATCATAGATTTAGTTGGCCAAACAAAACCCAAGACTCGGAGAGACTTACAAGGATATCAAATCATGCACATAAGAAATCAACAAAGACTCAAATATAATTCATAGATAATGTGATCACAAATCCACAATTCATCGGATCTCGACAAACATACCGCCAAAGAGGATTACATCGGATAGATCTCCATGAAGATCATGGAGAACTTTGTATTGAAGATCCACGAGAGAGAAGAAGCCATCTAGCTACTAACTATGGACCCGTAGGTCTGAAGTGGACTACTCACGAGTCATTGGAGAGGCGATGATGTTGATGTATAAGCCTTCCAAATCCAAAGTGTTTTCGTGGATGCCCTGAATTTTTCTAGGATTTTAGGGAATATATAGGCCAAAGAGCTAGGGCAGGGGAGCGCGAGGGAGGCCACAAGCCTGGTTGCCGCGGGCCCCCCTGGCCGTGGCAACACGGCTTGTGGGCTCCTTGTGGGCCTCCTGCCTTGGTCCTCAAGTCCCCCGATCTTCTTCTGTTCTGGAAGAATTTATTTCGGGGATTTTATTCCATTTGGACTCCGTTCCCAAATCAGATCTGAAAAGAGTCAAAAACACAGAAACAACAGGAACTGGCACTTGGCGCTGAATTAATAAGTTAGTCCCAAAAAAGATATAAAAGGTATATAAAACATCCAAAGTTGACAAGATACCAGCATGAAACCATCAAAAATTATAGATACGTTTGAGACGTATCATTATTCATCATGTAACAGTTATAACACGGAGAGATATGTAACTAGCTCCAGTTCGTCAATCTAATGTAGGCATGTATTCCGTATGTAGTCATACGTGCTTAGGGAAAAGAACTTGCATGACATCTATTGTCCATCCCTCCCGTGGCAGCGGGGTCCTAATGGAAACTACGGGATATTAAGGTTCCCCTTTTAATAAAGAACCGGAACAACGCATTAACACTTGGTGAATACAGGAACTCCTCATACTATGGTCATCTCCGGGAGTGGTTCCGTCTATTGTCACTCCGGGGTTGCCGAGTCATAACACATAGTAGGTGACTACCACTTGCAAGATAGGATCTAAAACACACATATATTGGCGACAACATAATAGGTTCAAATCTGAAATCATGGCACTCGGGCCCAAGTGACAAGCATTAAGCATGGCAAAGTAGTAGCAACATCAATCTCAGAACATAGTGGATACTAGGGATCAATCCCCGTCAAAACTAACTCGATTACATGATAGATCTTATCCAACCCATCACCGTCCAGCAAGCCTACGATGAGATTACACACGAACGGTGAAGAGCATCATGGAATTGGCGATGAAGGAAGGTTCATGATGACGATGGCGACGATTTCCCCTCTCCGGAGCCCAGAACGGACTCCAGATGAAGAACAGGAGGTGGCGGCGCCTCCGTATCATAAACCGTGATGAACTCTTCTCCTTGATTTTTTTCTGGACGAAAGAGGCTAAATAGAGCTGGATTGAGAGGAGGTGGAGCTTTGTGGGCCACACAAGCCTACCAGGCGCGACGAGGGGGGCGCCTGGTGGGCTTGTGGGCTCACGGCTCCACTTCCTCCGCTGATTCTTGCGCCAGTATTTTTCATAAATTCCAGAAAAAATCTCGTAAATTTTCAGGTCTTTCCGAGAGCTTTTATTTCTCTGCAAAAACAACACCATGGCAATTTTGCTGAAAACAGCGTTAGTCCGGGTTAGTTCCATTCAAATCATGCAAATTAGAGTCCAAAACAAGGGCAAAAGAGTTCGAAAAAGTAGATACGAAGGAGGCGTATCAACTCCCCCAAGCTTAAAGCCTTGCTTGTCCTCAAGAAATTCAGTTGACAAACTGAAAGAGACAAAAGAAAAACTTTGACGAACTCTGTTTGATCTTGTTGTTGCAACTATGTCTAACTCATAACCAGAATTTTAGCAAGATCACAAGGAAACCACATAAGCAAATGGCATCTAGGTCTCACGGTAAACTCATATCAATGGCATAATCAACTAGCGAGCAGATAATAATAAGTCTCAAACGTCAAAACTTCAATCAAAACAACATGAAGCAGTACGAGCATATGGTATCTCGCTAGCTCTTTCTGAGACCGCAAAACATAAATGCAGAGCACCTTAAAAGACCAAGGGCTGACTAAACATTGTAACTCATGGCAAATAAGATCCAGTCACAGTCATACTCAACACAGTTAAAAGAAAAGCATAAAAATGACAGAGGTTCTCTCTAATTGGTGCTTTTATAAGAGGAGGATGACTGAACAGGAACATAAATAGACAGGCCCTTCACAGAGGGAAGCATTGATTTGCAGGGGTGCCAGAGCTCAAGCTTTTGAAAACAGAGATAACAATTTTGGGTGGCATACTTTCATTGTCAACGGAATGACCAAAAGTTCTCACCATCTTCCACGCTACACATGCTATAGGCAGTTCCCAAACAAAAAAGTAAAGTTTTGACTCCCCCACCACCGATCAATCACACTCCACAACTAGCCGAATCCTCGGGTGCCGTCCATACCAACATCAATCCAGGGGAGTTTTGTTTGGAGTTATCTTTTTGATTTGAGCATGGAACTGGGAATTCCACTTACCGGCCCCTTTCTCATGAATGATAGTGAATAAAAACATATCGAGGATAACCCGCCTAGCATGGAAGATACTGATAGCCCCCTGTCACCACATGAGCGGTTCGGGCATGCAAAACAGATTATTTCCTGAAGGTTTAGAGAGTGGCACATGCAAATTTACTTGGAACGGCAGGTAGATACCGCATATATTTAGGTATGGTGGAGTCATATGGAACAACTTTGGGTTTATGGAAGTGGATGCACAAGCAGTATTCCCGCTTAGTAAAAGTGAAGGCTAGCAAAAGACCGGGAAGCGACCAACTAGAGAGCGACAACAGTCATCAAAATGCATTGAGATTAACTAACATTGAGTGCAAGCATGAGTAGGACACAAATCACCATGAAGATGAATATCATAGAGGCTATGTTGATTTTGTTTCAACTACATGCGTGAACATGCGCCAAGTCAAGCCACTTGAATCATTCAAAGGAGGATACCATCCTATCATACTACATCATAGTCATCTCAACATTCATGTTGGCATCCAAGACAAACCATTTTAAGCTCCTAGCTAATTAAGAATGGCATCAACAACTATGATCTCTAAGTTGTCATTGCAAACATGTTTCTCTCACAACAAAGCTGAACTAGGAACGATGAGCTAGTCATATTTACAATAACAAAATAGATCGAGTTCATACCAGCTTTTCCAGGCTTAGTCACTTCATCATGTATCATCATTATTGCCTTTCACTTGCACGACCGAATGATGTGAACAATAATAAGAGTGCTCGTGCATTGGACTACGCTAGAATCTGCAGGCAAACACAAAGGAGAAGACAAAGTAGTATGGCTCTTTGACAGATAAACAGATATGCATGCGAGAGCCACTAAACATTGTAACCATGGTCTTCTACCTTGATTCAAAGAAAAAGAAAACTATTTACACGAGAAAGATCCCAACAAGAAAAAATAAGAAAATAAAATCTTTTTGGGTTTTGTCAAACTAGACACACACACGAAAAGAAAACGAGAAAAAGAAAATAAACTAGCATGGATGATACGGTGGCAAAGTGTGAACACCGACTAACAAAGTGAAAGCGTAAGCAAGAATATAAACTCGGTGAGAAACACATACTCCCCCAAGCTTAGGCTTTTGGCCTAAGTTGGTCTACTCCCAAGGATGGAAATAACCAGCTCCGGGGTACTCCGGAGTGGACTGAGGATGCCAGTGCTGTGTGAGCTCCTCTGGCTCCCACAGATAAACCGGCGTTTGGTACTCAACTGGTGGCTCGGGCACGGGCACCTATGGTTGAGCTAAGCCCCAATATGTGTAGATGTCCGAGGGCATAATAATGTACCTGCCTGCATGAAGATTGAACAAAGAAGGAGCAGGCAAAGTAATAGTCTCACGAGTACCCTGACAAAATACCAGGTTATAAATCATCCTTCTATTTATATCTCTATCAAGAAATTCATGGCGAACCATGCTATCGTAATCTAGATATCTCTCGGGACGAAGAATCTCTTCTTCCTCATCCAGTCTAATAGGTATCTCAAAGTGTCTAGCAAGACGAGTAGCATAGATACCTGATACATCCATTTTGCATCATGTTTTCATGTTGATATTTATCGCTTCTTTGGCTGTTATTTCACTTCACGGTACTATTCTTATGCCTTTTCTCTCTTATTTTGCAAGGTTTACATGAAGAGGGAGAATACCGGCAACTGGAATTCTGGCCTGAAAGTGGAGCAAAGTTGAGATACCTATTCTGCGCAACTCCAAACGTCGTGAAAATCAACGGAGATTTTTCCCAATTTATCAAAAATACTGGGCCGAAGAAGTGTCGGAGGGGCACCATGGGGTGCCCACAAGCCTGCACGGCGCGGCCACCCCCCCAGGCTGCGCCATGGGGGCTTGTGGGCAGCCCACTCGCACACTGCCCCCCCCCCCTCTTTTGCTATATGGAGGGTTTCGTCCAGGAAAAAATTAGGAGGGAGTCTATTCATGGTTTCGCCGCCGCCACGAGGCGGAACTTGAGCAGAACCAATCTAGAGCTCCGACAGGACGATCCTGCCGGGGAAACTTCTTTCCTGAAGGGGGAAATCGTCGCCATCGTCATCACCAACACTCCTCTCATCAGAGGGGACTCGTCACCATCAACATCTTCATCAGCACCATCTCATCTCCAAACCCTAGTTCATCACTTGTAACCAATCTCCGTCTCGCGACTCCGATTGGTACTTGTAAGGTTGCTAGTAGTGTTGATTACTCTTTGTAGTTGATGCTAGTTGGATTGTTTGGTGGAAGAGATTATGTTCAGATCCTTGATGCTACTCATTACCCCTCTGATCATGATTATGATTATGCTTTGTGAGTAGTTACTTTTGTTCCTGAGGACATGGGATAAGTCATGCTAATAATAGTCATGTGAATTTGGTATTCGTTCGGTATTTTGATATGTTGTATGTTGTTTTTCCTCTAGCGGTGTTATGTGAACGTCGACTACATAACACTTCACCATTATTTGGGCCTAGAGGAAGGCATTGGGAAGTAGTAAGTAGATGATGGGTTGCTAGAGTGACAGAAGCGTAAACCCTAGTTTATGCATTGCTTCGTAAGGGGCTGATTTGGATCCACTAGTTTAATGCTATGGTTAGACTTTGTCTTAATTCTTCTTTTGTAGTTGCGGATGCTTGCGAGAGGGGTTAATCATAAGTGGGATGCTTGTCCAAGTAAGGGAAGTACCTAAGCGCCGGTCCACCCACATATCAAATTATCAAAGTAACAAACGCGAATCATATGAACATGATGAAACTAGCATGACAGAAATTCCCGTGTGTCCTCGGGAGCGTTTTTCCTCCTATAAGACTATGTCCAGGCTTGTCCCTTGCTACAAAAGGGTTTGGGCCACTTTGTTGCACCGCTGCTACTTTTGTTACTTGTTGCTTGCTACGAATCATCTCACCACACAATCACTTGTTACCGCCAATTTCAGTGCTTGCAGATTTTTTCCTTGCTGAAAACCACTTGTCAGATCCTTCTGCTCCTCGTTGGGTTCGACACTCTTACTTACCGAAAGGACTACGATTGATCCCCGATACTTGTGGGTCATCAAGACTCTTTTATGGCGCCATTGCCGGGGAGTGAAGCGCCTTTCGTAAGTGGAACTTGGTAAGGAAACATTCATATAGTGTGCTAAAATTTATTGTCACTTGTCACTATGGATACTAATCCTTTGAGGGGCTTGTTAGAGGTATCTTCACCTCGAACGGAAGCACGAATAGTTTCTCCTCAACCTTCTGCACCTACTGAAAATATTTTCTTTGAATTTCCTTCGGGTATGCTTGAGAAACTGCTGGCTAATCCTTTTACAGGAGATGGAACATCACATCCAGACTTGCATCTGATCTATGTAGATGAGGTTTGTGGTTTATTTAAGCTTGTAGGTGTGCCCGAGGATGAGGTCAAGAAGAAGGTCTTTCCTTTATCTTTGAAGGATAAGGCGTTGACATGGTATAGGCTATGTGATGATACTGGATCATGGGACTACAATCGGTTGAAATTGGAATTTCATCAAAAGTTTTATCCTATGCATTTAGTACATCATGATCGGAATTATATATATAATTTTTGGCCTCGTGACAGAGAAAGCATCGCTCAATCTTGGGGGAGGCTTTAATCAATGTTATATTCATGCCCCAATCATGAGCTCTCGAGAGAAATTATCATTCAGAACTTCTATGCTCGGCTTTCTTATGATGATCGCACCATGCTTGACACTTCTTGTACCGGTTCTTTTATGAAGAGAGATATTCACTTCAAATGGAATTTATTGGAGAGAATTAAACGCAACTCTGAAGATTGGGAGCTTGAAGAAGGTAAGGAGTCAGGTATGAATTTCACTTTTGATTGCGTTAAATCCTTTGTTGAGACAAATACTTTTTGTGACTTTAGCGCTAAGTATGGACTTGACTCTGAGATAGTAGCTTCATTGTGTGAATCTTTTGTTGCTCATATTGATCTCCCCAAAGAGAAGTGGTTTAAATATCATCCTCGTTTAGAAGTCAATGTAGTTAAACCCGCTCCAGTTGAAGAGAAAGTCATTGCCTATAATGATCCTATGGTACCCAGTGCTTACATTGAGAAACCACCTTTCCCTATTAGGACAAAGGATCATTCTAAAGCTTCAACTGTGATACATAGAGGCTATATTAGAACACCTACACCCTCTGAGCAAATTACAGTTGAACCTAGCATTGTTATTATCAAATATCCTCTGTCTGAAGAAGTTGAGGGACATAATATTCACTTCTGTGAAGATGCTGCTAGAATTGCTAAACCTCACGCTAGAGACAAACATAGGCTTGTTGTTGGCATGCCTGTGGTTTCTGTTAAGATATGAGATCATTGTTATCATGGTTTATGTGACTTGGGTGCTAGTGTTAGTGCAATACATCAATCCTTATATGATGGAATCAAAGATGAGATTGCACCCGTTGAGATAGAGCCTACTGATGTCACTATTCAGCTTGCCAATAGAGATGCTATCTGCCCTGGGGGAATTGTTAGGGATGTTGAAGTCTTGTGTGGTAAAACGAAGTATCCTGCTGATTTCCTCGTTCTTGCTACCGCTCAAGATAACTTTTGTCCCATCATATTTGGCAGACCCTTCCTCAATACCGTCAATGCTCATATTGACTGTGAGAAGCAAACTGTCACTGTTGGCTTTGAAGGTGTGTCACATGAGTTCAATTTCTCTAAGTTTGGTAGACAATCTCATGAAAAGGAGTTGCCTAGTAAGGATGAAACTATGGCCTTAGCTTCTATTGTCGTGCCTCCTACTGATCCCTTAGAGCAATACTTGCTTGAGCATGAAAATGATATGCATATGGATGAAAGGGATGAAATAGATAGAGTTGTCTTAGAATAATATCCTATACTTAGGAATAGCTTGCCTGTTGAACTGCTTGGGGATCCACCCCCACCAAAGGTTGATCCTGTGTTCGAGCTTAAACAGTTGCCTAATACTCTTAAGTATGCCTATCTTGATGAAAAAGAGATATATCCTGTCATTATTAGTGCTAGCCTCTCAGAGCATGAAGAAAAGAAGTTACTAAAAACTCTGAGGAAGCACCGTGCTGCTATTGGATATACTCTTGATGATCTTAAGGGCACTAGTCCCACTCTATGCCAGCACAAGATTAAAACTGATCCTGATTTCAAACCAGTCGCCGATCATCAAAGGAGATTAAATCCTAAGATGAAAGAAGTAGTAAGAAAAGAAATACTAAAGCTCCTAGAAGCGGGTATTATCTATCCTGTTGCTCATAGCGATTGGGTGAGTCCAGTGCATTGCGTTCCCAAGAAGGGAGGCATTACCGTTGTCCCTAATGATAAGGATGAGTTGATCCCACAGAGGATTATTACTGGCTATAGGATGGTGATCGATTTTAGGAAATTGAATACGGCCACTAGGACAAGATCATTACCCTCTGCCTTTTATCGACCAAATGCTAGAAAGGCTGTCCAAACACACACACTTCTACTTTCTAGACGGTTATTCTAGTTTCTCCCAAATACCAGTTGCACAATCTGATCAGGAGAAAACCACTTTCACCTGCCCTTTCGGTACCTTTGCTTATAGACGTATGCCTTTTGGCTTATGCAATGCACCTCCCACCTTTCAAAGATGTATGATGGCTATATTCTCTGACTTTTGTGAAAAGATTGTTGAGGTTTTCATGGATGACTTCTCCGTTTACGGGTCTTCCTTTGATGATTGTCTCAGCAACCTTGATCGAGTCTTACAGAGATGTAAAGACACCAATCTTGTCTTGAATTGGGAGAAGTGCCACTTTATGGTTAATGAAGGCGTCGTCTTAGGACATAAAATTTCTGAAAGAGGTGTTGAAGTCGATAAGGCTAAGGTTGATGCAATCGAGAAAATGCCATACCCCACAAATATCAATGGTATAAGAAGTTTCCTTGGTCATGCTGGTTTCTATAGAAGGTTCATCAAAGACTTCTCTAATATTTCTAGGCCTCTTACTAATCTCTTGCAAAAGGATATTCCTTTTGTCTTTGACGATGATTGTGAGGAAGCCTTCGAAATACTTAAGAGGGCTTTGATAACTGCACCTATTGTTCAACCACCTGATTGGAACTTACCTTTTGAGATCATGTGTGATGCTAGTGATTATGCTGTTGGTGTTGTTCTAGGGCAAAGAGTTGATAAGAAGTTGAATGTTATTCACTACGCTAGTAAAACTCTAGATAGTGCCCAGAGAAACTATGCTACTACGGAGAAGGAATTTTTAGCAATCGTGCTTGCATGTGAAAAGTTCAGGTCTTACATAGTTGATTCCAAAGTGACTATTCACACTGATCATGCTGCTATTAAGTACCTCGTGGAGAAGAAGGACACTAAACCTAGACTTATCAAATGGGTTATCTTGCTACAAGAATTTGATTTGCACGTTGTAGACAGAAAGGGTGCTGATAACCCAGTCGCAGATAAATTTTCTAGGTTGGAGAACGTTCTTGATGACCCACAACCTATTGATGATAGCTTTCCCGATGAGCAATTGCATGTCATCAATGGTTCACGTAGTGCACCGTGGTATGCTAATTATGCAAACTATATCATTGCCAAATATATACCACCTAGTTTCACGTACGAGCAAAAGAAGAAGTTCTTCTTTGACTTGAGATATTACTTTTGGGATGATTCTCACCTTTATAAGGAAGGATTAGATGGTGTTATTTGACGTTGTGTACCTGAACATGAATAGGGACAGATCCTACAGAAGTGTCACTCCGAGGCCTACGGAGGACACCATGCGGGAGATAGAACTGCACACAAGGTATTGCAATCAGGTTTCTATTGGCCCACTCTCTTCAAGGATGCCCGTAAGTTTGTCTTGTCTTGTGACGAATGTCAGAGAATAGGTAATATTAGCAAACGACAGGAAATGCCTATGAACTATTCACTTGTCATTGAACAATTTGACGTCTGGGGCTTTGATTATATGGGACCTTTTCCAAAATCCAATGGGTATACTCACATCTTAGTTGTTTGTTAATTACGTCACTAAGTGGGTAGAAGCTATCCCCACTAGTAGTGCTGATCACAACACATCTATCAAGATGCTGAAAAAAGTTATCTTCCCTAGATTTAGAGTCCCTAGATATCTAATGACCGACGGTGGTTCACACTTCATTCATGGTGCTTTCCATAAAACGCTTGCTAAGTATGATGTCAACCATAGAATTGCGTCTCCCTATCACCCTCAGTCCAGTGGTCAAGTAGAGCTAAGCAATAGAGAGATTAAACTGATTCTGCAGAAGACTGTCAACAGGTCTAGAAAGAATTGGTCTAAGAAGTTTGATGATGCATTGTGGGCTTATAGAACTGCCTATAAGAATCCCATGGGCATGTCTCCGTACAAAACGGTGTACGGAAAAGCATGTCATCTACCTCTTGAGCTAGAGCATATAGCTTATTGGGCAATCAAAGAGCTCAACTTTGATTTCAAACTTGCCGGTGAGAAGAGGTTATTTGACATTAGCTCGCTTGATGAGTGGAGAACTCAAGCATATGAGAATGCCAAGCTTTTCAAAGAGAAGGTTAAGAGGTGGCATGATAAGAGGATACAAAAGCGTGAGTTCAATGTAGGTGATTATGTCTTGCTATATAACTCTTGTTTAAGATTCTTTGCAGGCAAGCTTCTCTCTAAATGGGAAGGTCCCTACGTTGTTGAGGAAGTATATCGTTCCGGTGCTATCAAGATCAACAACACGGAAGGTAATTGTCCGAGAGTGGTAAATGGGCAGAGAATCAAGCATATATCTCAGGTACTCCCATAAATGTCGAGAGAAATATTATCAATACCATAACTCCGGAGGAATACCTAAGGGATGTTTATCTGCCTGTTTCAGACTCTGAAAACGAGAGGTATGTGATTCGGTAAGAAAACAGAGTCCAAAATTTTTCCAATAGGAAATTTTCTCCGTTTTGGAATATTTGAAAAAATACAAAACATGGAAGTAGTCCGGAAAGTGTGCGAGGAGGCGACAAGCCTGCACGGCGCGGGCCCACCCCCTGGCCGCGCCATGAGGGCTTGTGGCCACCTCGTGCACCTCCCGAACTCCGTTTTCGTGCAGGGGACTCCTTCTGGTCTAGAAAAAATCATTATATATACTCCCGTTTGGTCTGACCCCTGCATCACGCAGATTTCCTCTGTTTTTTGTTTCGAGCCTATTTCTGTTGCAGATCTAGATCGCTATGACTTCTCCAAAAGCTCCAAAGGACAAGATCTTCGAGAAGGTCATCAATCCCTACCTCACGGGAGTGCTCCAACACCCTCAATCTATCGAGATGCGTGAGGGGATGTTGCACATCCGTGATGTTGAGGGGCCCAAGAAGACCGGAAGCATGGAGATGAGGCTCGAAGCAATGGAGCAACAAGTCTTCAAGTGCCAAGGGATGGTGGAGCGTGGACTCAACGCCAACCACATGATGATCACGGAGTTCACCAGCAAGCACAGGATTGATGCCAATGATATTGGGAAGCATCTCTCCAGGCTCTATGATAGGGTTGATCAACTCCAGGGGCAGATCTAGGACCTGCAGAACCAAAACTTTGAGTATGAGTATAGATTTAAATCAATAAGGTTGGCTGCAGATTTGAGGATTCCAGAGACTCATTCATCTTTCCATGATGGAGCACCTATGCCTTGGGAGACGGAGGATCAAACTCATGTTGTGAAAACTCCACCATCACCACCAAAGGAAGACAACTGAGCATTGGTATGGGCAATCTCCTTGGCTTGTGCCAAGCTTGGGGGAGTTGCCCCGGTATCATATCACCATCATATCTTTTGCCTTTACCTTTGTTTTAGTTTTCCCTTTTAGTTTTCTTTTTCTCTAGTAGTTTAGAAGTCTTAGTGTTTTAGTTTTGAGTTTAGCTTTGTGTCACCCCCGATGTATTCTTGCTCGTGAGCCATATAATAAAGAGTGTCTTAGTTCAAGGGCTTTGCCTCTTGCCATGATCAAACGAATGAGAATAGAACAAAAGCATGAAAGGTCATGTAATGATCTTATGGGAAGTGATGGCTTCACATATAAAAAGAATGAGGATTGAAACTTGTTGAGGGTAGGCAAACGTAGACCTTGGTCATTATTGCAATTAATAGGAAGTGATAAAGAAGTAGAGGTTCACATATAAATATATCATCTCTGACACCATCTATGATTGTGAACACTCACTAAACTATTACATGCCTAGAAGTAGATGTTGGACAAGGAAGACAACATAATGAATTGTGTTTTCTTGGCTCTGAGCAATGTTATATGATTAGAAATCCCTTAGCATGTGACGATTGCTTCCACCTCATATTAGCCAAAACTCCCGCACCAAGTAGATATACTACTTGTGCATCCATAAACCTTCAAACCAGTTTTGCCATGAGTGTCCACCATACCTACCTATGGATTGAACAAGATCCCTGAAGTAAGTTTTCATCGGTGCAAGCAATAAAAATTGCTCTCTAATATGTATGACCTATTAGTGTGTGGAAAATAAGCTTTATACGAACCTGTGACGAGGAAGACATAAAAGCGACAGACTGCATAATAAAGTTCTTTATCATAGGGGGCAATATAAAGTGACATTCCTCCGCACTAAGAGGACACGCATCCAAACCTTAAAAGCACATGACAACCTCTGCTTCCCTCTGCGAAGGGCCTATCTTGTACCTTTACTTTTTGCCCCTGAAATAGTCATGGTGATCTTCACCAATTCCTCATTTCGCCTTTATCTTGGCTACCGTCACATGCTTGAGAAAGATCTATATTCATATGTCAACTTGGAGGTGAGTATTCATGAATTATTATTGTTGACATTACCCTTGAGGTAAGCATTTGGGAGGAAAAACTATAAGCCCCTATCTTTCTCTGTGTCCAGCTAAAACTTTGATCTCATGAGTACCACGTGAGTTGTAGCAATTGTAGAGAATGAAAGAATGATTGAGTGTGTGGATTTGCTTTACAAGCTCTTATTGACTCTTTCTGATGTTGTGATAAATTGCAATTGCTTCAATGACTATAGGCTATCGGTTGTTACTTCTCAATAAGGTTCTTGATCCATGCTTTACTTTGTGAAGGAATTATCACTTTAGCATGAGAGATTATATGTTGGTATTGATGTTCTAATCATGATCATGATGCATGCATGTTCGTATCTTGTTTTCTCGACACCTCTCTCCCTAAACATGTGGACATATTTATTGAGCTCGGCTTTCGCTTGAGGACAAGCGAGGTCTAAGCTTGGGCGAATTGATACGTCCATTTTGCATCATGTTTTCATGTTGATATTTATCGCTTCTTTGGCTGTTATTTCACTTCACGGTACTATTCTTATGCCTTTTCTATCTTATTTTGCAAGGTTTACATGAAGAGGGAGAATACCGGCAACTGGAATTCTGGCCTGAAAGTGGAGCAAAGTTGAGATACCTATTCTGCGCAACTCCAAGCGCCGTGAAAATCAACGGAGACTTTTTTTCCCAATTTATGAAAAATACTGGGCCGAAGAAGTGCCGGAGGGGCACCAGGGGGTGCCACAAGCCTGCACGGCGCGGCCACCCCCCAGGTCGCGCCATGGGGGCTTGTGGGCAGCCCACTGGCCCCCCCTCTTTTGCTATATGGAGGGTTTAGTCCAGGAAAAAAATCAGGAGGGAGCTTTTTCATGGTTTCGCCGCCGCCACGAGGCGGAACTTGAGCAGAACCAATCTAGAGATCCAGCAGGACGATCGTGCCGGGAAAACTTCCCTCCCGGAGGGGGAAATCATCGCCATCATCATCACCAACACTCCTCAGATCGGAAGGGACTCGTCACCATCAACATCTTCATCAGCACCATCTCATCTCCAAACCCTAGTTCATCACTTGTAACCAATATACGTCTCGCGACTCCGATTGGTACTTGTAAGGTTGCTAGTAGTGTTGATTACTCTTTGTAGTTGATGCTAGTTGGATTGTTTGGTGGAAGAGATTATGTTTAGATCCTTGATGCTACTCATTACCCCTCAGATCATGATTATGATTATGCTTTGTGAGTAGTTACTTTTGTTCCTGAGGACATGGGATAAGTCATGCTAATAATAGTCATGTGAATTTGGTATTCGTTCGGTATTTTGATATGTTGTATGTTGTTTTTCCTCTAGTGGTGTTATGTGAACGTCGACTACATAACACTTCACCACTATTTGGGCCTAGAGGAAGGCATTGGGAAGTAGTAAGGAGATGATGGGTTGCTAGAGTGACAGAAGCTTAAACCCTAGTTTATGCGTTGCTTCGTAAGGGGCTGATTTGGATCCACTAGTTTAATGCTATGGTTAGACATTGTCTTAATTCTTCTTTCGTAGTTGCGGATGCTTGCGAGAGGGGTTAATCATAAGTGGGATGCTTGTCCAAGTAAGGGCAGTACCCAAGCATTGATCCACCCACACATCAAACTATCAAAGTAACGAACGCGGATCATATGAACATGGTGAAACTAGCATGACAGAAATTCCCGTGTGTCCCCGCGAGCGTTTTTCCTCCTATAAGACTATGTCCAGGCTTGTCCCTTGCTACAAAAGGGATTGGGCCACTTTTCTGCACCGTTGCTACTTTTGTTACTTGTTGCTTCCTACGAATCATCTCACCACACAATCACTTGTTACCGACAATTTCAGTGCTTGCAGATTTTCCTTGTTGAAAACCACTTGTTAGATCCTTTTGCTCCTCGTTGGGTTCGACACTCTTACTTGTCGCAAGGACTACGATTGATCCCTATACTTCTGGGTCATCAATACCTCCATAGACAATGCCTTTAGAACGGTTGGTGTTCAACCGTTGAGCTACAATAGCGCCCAAGCTATAAGTTTTATCATTATAAAGGGCTTCGCGCAAGACCGCAAGATCTGGGGAACTAAGTGACCCAGCTTTCCCATGGCCAATCAAACATTTTCCCACAAATAATGAGAAGTACCAAAGCACGGGAAAATGAATGCTAGCATCTCTAGCGCAAGACACTCCTCTCTCATCTCCTACAGCAATAGTATCGATGAAAGCTTCCAAGTCCCTTGGACGAGGTTCATGAATATCCCCAACGTAAGGTAATTTGCAAACATTGCAAAAATCCTAGAGTGACATGCACTGGGGGATATCATAAAGTTTGAACTCAACCATCGGAGGATTCTTCCTCGGATAGAAGTTAAAGCTTTGTACGAAGATATTAGTGAGGAGGAGGTATTGCGGACACTTATCTTCAATGAAGGCGGTAAGGCCTGCGTTCTCCACCAAGTAGGAAAAGTCCTGATAAAGTCCGTTGGCCGGTAAGAACACATCTCTTGGCCATTCGCACACTCGAACTTCTGCAACTCGAGGGACCGGATATTTGGGTTTCTCCTTACTTCCATCATCCTTGGGGTCACGGCTTAAAGAGCCTCTTAAGAATCTCCTCATCTTTTCCCTTTTCTATCTCTAAAAATTTCTGAAATTTTAGTGATTTTAAGGAAAAGTGAACAAGGCTCAACAAAACTCGTAGCAACTACTCCAACAAGTGCCTGCAGGCCATATTACGCATCAAAACTACTTGTGACCAGCTAAAATTAGCATGCAAAGCTCAAGAACAGGTTCACCAAGGCAGCAAAAATACGTGATGTATAAGGCACTAGATAAAAAACTAATTGGACCAATGGAGGAGTCACTTACCAAGGGGCAATTTCCCCAAAACAGTT
The DNA here is from genome assembly GCF_904849725.1 of Hordeum vulgare subsp. vulgare. NCBI lineage: Eukaryota > Viridiplantae > Streptophyta > Magnoliopsida > Poales > Poaceae > Hordeum > Hordeum vulgare. The sequence goes on from NC_058523.1 coordinate 64,250,243, forward strand.
CGGAGAATGGTGCTTTGAACAAGGAGATCGAAAATCCCAGCAAGAAGAGCAAGAACACTGGTTTGAGCTGCGAAACGATTTTTTCTGGAGGTAGGAGAAGCAGATGAGAGCTAGAATGAGTGGACGGGGTGCACATGGGCCCCACAAGCCTGGTAGGCGCGGCCAGGGGGTGCCCGTGCCTCCATGGCTTGTGGCCCACTGGTGCAGCCCCCAGACTAGCTCTTCGTCTTAGTATTTTTCAAAAAATTCAGAAAAAATCATACTTGATTTTCAGGACGTTCGGAGAACTTCTATTTTCGGGGTACTTTTCTATGGGATGCTAAAACAGAAAAGAGGGAAAACTAAACTAAATCTATCATTTTTCTTCTAAGCAACCGAAGGTGAAAGCTTGGAACAGAGGTTTCTGACTCCTTGATTCATCCATCTCATGGTCATCGAAAGAAATCCGTTAATGAGGTTGATCAAGTCTCCTTGACAAACCTTTTCGAATAGCAGAAGAGAACGGAGAATTTTAGAATAGCCATTAGGTCACCTCAATGGGGATGTGTATCTCCCCAACAAGCAAATCATACTTCATCTTAACAGGAGGTGTAAGGCATTCAAAGCTCCCAATAAGAATCGATGAAGTTTCTTCGATAGCATTGATGCAATGTACTCGATATTGTTTCTTCGGAAAGTGCACCGTATGCTCATTACTATTGACCTGGAAAGTCACATTGCCTTTGTTGCAATCTATAACAGCCCCTGTAGTGTTTAAAAAGGGTCTTCCAAGGATGACCGCCATGGCATCGTCCTTGGGAATATCCAGAATAACAAAGTCTGTTAAGATAGTGACGTTGGCAACCACAACAGGCACATCCTCGCAAATGCCGATAGGGAAAGCAGTTGATTTGTCGGCCATTTGCAGAGAGATTTCAGTGGGTGTCAACTTATCCAGTTCAAGTCTACGATAAAGAGAGAGAGGCATAACACTAACACCGGCTCCAAGGTCGCATAAAGCAGTTCTAATGTAGTTGCCTTTAATGGAGCAAGGTATAGTGGGCACTCGAGGATCACCTAGTTTCTTAGGAGTTCCACCCTTGAAGGTATAATTAGTGAGCATGGTGGAAATCTCAACCTCAAGTATCCTCCTCTTATTAGTCACAATATCTTTCATGTACTTAGCATACGGAGACATTTTAAGCATATCTGTCAAACGCATTTGCAGAAAGACAGGTCTAATCATTTCAGCAAAGCGCTCAAAAACCTCATCATCTTTTTTCTTGAATGGTTTGGGAGGAAAGGGCATGGATTTCTGAACCCATGGTTCCCTTTCTTTACCATGCTTCCTAGGAGTGAAGTCTTTCTTATCGTATCTTCTATTCTTAGGCTGTGGGTTATCAAGATCAACAAGTTCAATCTCCACATCCTTATCATTGCTAGGTTGAGCATCATCATGAACATGACTATTGATATTATCATTAGGCTCATGTTCATCACCAGATTGTGTTTCAGCATCAGAAACAGAGGCATCGTTTGGATTCTCAGGTGTATCGGCATCTGGGTTGCTAGCGTGCAAGTTCCTATCATCTTTCTTCTTTCTAGTATGACTAGGTGCATTAGTGCTAACTCCTTGAGAATCTTGTTCAATTCTCTTTGGATGACCCTCAGGATACAAAGGTTCATGGGTCATTCTACTCCCTCTAGTAACGACTCTGACAGAATTTTCATTCAACTCATTGAGCAAGTCATTCTGAGCTTTAAGAACTTGCTCTAACTGAGTAGTAACCATAGAGGCAGGTTTACTCAGAAGCTTAAGATCATTGACGTCTCTGTCCACACAAGCACTTAAATGACTAAGCATGCACTAGTGGGGACGGGGCCTTTAGCCCCGGCCCGTAAGGGGCTTTAGTCCCGGTTCACCAACCGGGACTAAAGGCCTAACCTTTAGTCCCGGCCCTGTTACAAGGCGGGTCTAAAGGTGCTCCACGTGGGCGCCTCGTAGCGCCCCAGGCGCAGGACCTTTAGTCCCGGTTCGTTACACGGGCCGGGACTAAAGAGTTTCAGATTTTGCTTATTTTCGGGGTTTTTTTTGAATGAAATTATTTTTGGGTTTTAGGGTTTTAGGGTTTAGGTGTTCAGGAGATTAACGTGATGCCTCGTTTGGTGCTCGGGAATTAGTTTTCATATAATTTAAATAGAAATAATTATGCATATATATATAAGGTTAACTTATCTTACAAGCGAGCATATATATACAATTATATGGAGATCTGAATTATTGGGACTAGAGCCCGTCTATTCGATTACATGGACGAACATCAGTAATGGCCCCTAGCTACACTAGATCGTCCTTTGTCATCTATAGCTTCCGTCCTTAGAAAGGTCGCAAGCTCCTCTGCAACAGCAATCGCACGTTGCTCTGGTAGGACCTTCGTCGTCATGGCCGTGTGCTATATAAGAAGAGGATATGAATATGAATATCAATCATGATAACAAAGAATGACGGGTAAAAATAGAGGTGTGAATGTTCATTGCTTACGTCGAATCTGTGATCCTTGTGCTTAGAGGTAAACGTGCGAATGGTCTCGCAAACATAGTATCCGCATAGATGCGTTCCCTTGGCTGCCGGTCGCACTTTACAAGAATAGAATATATATAATCAAAATAATAGTCTAGCATCATAAATGTATTGAAACTAGAAGTATATCATACTACTACTTACCTGAGCCGCTCTAAAGGTCAGCTTCTCATGCTCGATACCGGGAGTCACGCATTCTGTTCCAATTGTCTGCTAACATAATCATTGAAACTATGTTGTTTGGCAACAAAGTTATCGAATTCATCCAGGCATAGGCTAGCAGGTTTATCAAAAGGAATATCACTCTCATCAAACCAACGCAGAGAATTTACTTCTACAACCTGTATCGGGTTATCGAGACCATGGATCTCTTCGATAGGTGGTAGATTTTTGACATCTTCAGATCTAATGCCTTTCTCTCATAAATTTTAGCTTCTTGCATATCGTCAGGACTGAGGAATAGAATACCTCTTTTCTTCGGAGTTGGCTTAGGAGGTGGTTCGGGAATAGTCCAAGCATCCCATTGCACAAGATATTATTCAGTAGGATCTCAGCTTGTTCAATGGTTCGTTCCCTAAAAACACAACCGGCACAACTATCTAGGTGGTCTCTGGAAGCATCGGTAAGTCCATTATAGAAGATATCAAGTATTTCATTGTTCTCAAGAGGGTGATCAGGAAAAGCATTCAGTAGTTGTACGAGCCTCCCCCAAGCTTGTGGGAGACTCTCTTCTTCAGCTTGAGAAAAGTTGTATATTTCCTGCAAGGCAGCTTGCTTCTTATGGGCAGGGAAATATTTTTTAGAGAAGTAGTAGACCATATCCTAGGGGCTACGCACACAACCAGGAGCAAGAGAAGTGAACCAAATCTTAGCATCATCCTTTAGCGAGAAAGGAAACAGCTTGAGGATATAGTAGTGGCGGATCTTTTCCTCACTAGTGAATAGGGTGGCTATATCGTGCAGTTTGGTAAGATGGGTTACAACCATTTCAGACTCATAACTGTGAAAAGGATCAGATTCGACCAGAGTGATTATCTCAAGGTCGACAGAGAATTCATAATCCTTATCGGTCACAAAGATAGGTGAAGTAGCAAACTTCGGGTCGTATTTCATCCTAGAGTTGAAAGATTTTTCTTTCCACTTGAGCAGTAATTTCTCAACATCGTAGCTATCCTTACACGCAAGAAAGTCCTCAGCTATCTCTCCCTCCATAACATAACGCTCAGGCATATCAGGCAACTCATTTCTAGGAGAGCTAGTTCTAGCAGGCAAAATAGCAGGTTCTACTTCAATAGTATCAGCAGTTTCAGAAGTTTTATCACATCTAGCAGCAACTCTAGCAATTTGTGCATCAAGGAATGCACCTAGTGGCAAAGCAGTATCAAGCATAGCATCATCAGGAAAAGTAGTATCAAGCATAGCATCATCATAAGCATCATGGGCAGTAGAAGTAGCATCATCAAGCATAAGCGACATATCAACATTTCTAGTAGGAGGTGGTGTCACAAACTTACTCATAACTGAAGGTGAATCAAGTGCAAAGCTAGATGGCAGTTCCTTACCTGTCCCCATAGTTGAGGGCAAGACTTTAGTTCTTGGATCTTTCGGATTCCTCATAGTGACCAGCAGACGTAAATCCCAAGTGACTCAAAGAATATAGCTGTGCCTCCCCGGCAACGACGCAAGAAAATAGTCTTGATAACCCATAAGTATAGGGGATCGCAACAGTTTTCGAGGGTAGAGTATTCAACCCAAATTTATTGATTTTACTCAAGGGGAAGCGAAAGAATATTCTCAAGTATTAGCAGTTGAGTTGTCAATTCAACCACACCTGAAAGATTTAGTATCTGCAGCAAAGTATCAGTAGCAAGGTAGTATGATAGAAGCAGTAGCAACAGAGTAACAGTAGCAGCAGTGACAGCAGTAGCGGCAAAGTAACATAGCAAGGACGAGTAGGAAAAGACTTGTAGGCATTGGATCGGTGATGGATGATTATGCTGGATGCTATTCATCATGCAACAGTTATAACACGGAGAGATATGTAACTAGCTCCAGTTTGTCAATCTAATGTAGGCATGTATTCTGTATGTAGTCATACGTGCTTAGGGAAAATAACTTGCATGACATCTATTGTCCATCCCTCCCGTGGCAGAGGGGTCCTAATGGAAACTACGGGATATTAAGGTTCTCCTTTTAATAAAGAACCGGACCAACGCATTACCACTTGGTGAATACATGAACTCCTCATACCATGGTCATCTCCGGGAGTGGTTCCGGCTATTGTCACTCCGGGGTTGCCGGGTCATAACACATAGTAGGTGACTACAACTTGCAAGATAGGATCTAAAACACACATATATTGGCGACAACATAATAGGTTCAGATCTGAAATCATGGCACTCGGGCCATAGTGACAAGCATTAAGCATGGCAAAGTAGTAGCAGCATCAATCTCAGAACATAGTGGATACTAGGGATCAATCCCCGTCAAAAGTAACTCAATTACATGATAGATTTCATCCAACCCATCACCGTCCAGCAAGCCTACGATGAGATTACTCACGGACGGTAAAGAGCATCATGGAATTGGCGATGAAGGAAGGTTGATGATGATGATGGCGACGATTTTCCCTCTCCGGAGCCCAGAACGGACTCCAGATCTGCCCTCCAGATGAAGAACAGGAGGTGGCGGCGCCTCCGTATCGTAAAATGCGATGAACTCTTCTCCTTGATTTTTTTTCCGGATGAAAGAGGCTAAATAGAGCTGGATTGAGAGGCGGTGGAGCTTTGTGGGCCCCATAAGCCTGTCAGGCACGGCCAGGGGGGCTCCACTTCCTCCGCTGATTCTTGCGCCAGTATTTTTCATAAATTCCAGAAAAATTCTGCTTAAATTTTCAGGTCATTCCGAGAACTTTTATTTCTACGCAAAAACAACACCATGGAAATTCTACTGAAAACAGCGTTAGTCCAGGTTAGTTCCATTCAAATCATGGAAATTAGAGTCCAAAACAAGGGCAAAAGAGTTCGGAAAAGTAGATACGACGGAGACGTATCAACCATCCAGGCGGTCTGGCAGATCACGCCCAAAGGGCGACAAGATGCTAGCATTGCAAAGTGCTAATGGCGATCGAGATACGCGCGGGACTGGGCACTACTAGGAGAAAGCCTAGGAGTAGCGCTGGTTTTTCCCTTACGAGTAGCGCTGGGGGCAGCGCTACAGCTAACCTATTAGTAGTAGTGCTGGATTTAAAGCGCTACTGGTATCTATGTTAGCAGTAGCTGTGAAGTAAATAAAGCGCTACTGCTAATATTCTAGCAATACTGCTAATATTCCTTCTTTCAATATTTAATTCATGTCGTATTTATGCCCCGTCTACTTATTTGTGCATGCTCTATACAGTAGTTTCTTCATATCATAATAAACTTGCATTATTCTCATCATATCATACACATAAATTAGTCTTGTCATTTATACCATCATCATCATTATCCAACACAAATATCATTATCCAACACGAATATCATCAAATCTCGAAAATAGCGATACCTGATGACCCACAAGTATAGGGGATCAATCATAGTCCTTTCGATAATTAAGAGTGTCGAACACAACGAGGAGAAGAAGGCTCTGATAAACGGTTTTCAGCAAGGTAATAACTGCAAGCACTGAAAGTAGCGGTAACAAGTGATGGTGTAGTGAGGTGAAACGTAGCAAGCGAAAAGTAAAAAGTGACAAGTAGTAGCAACGGTGCAGCAAAGTGGCCCAATCCCTTTTGTAGCAAGGGACAAGCCTGAGCAAAGTCTTATAAGAGGAAAAACGCTCCCGAGGACGCACAGGAATTTCTGTCATGCTAGTTTCATCATGTTCATATGATTCGCGTTCGTTACTTTGATAGTTTGATATGTGGGTGGACCGGCGCTTGGGTACTGCCCTTACTTGGACAAGCATCCCACTTATGATTAACCCCTCTCGCAAGCATCCGCAACTACGAAAGAAGAATTAAGACAACGTCTAACCATAGCATTAAACTAGTGGATCCAAATCAGCCCCTTACGAAGCAACGCATAGGCTGGGGTTTAAGCTTCTGTCACTCTAGCAACCCATCATCTACTTACTACTCCCCAATTCCTTCCTCTAGGCCCAAATATGGTGAAGTGTTATGTAGTCGACATTCACAGAACACCACTAGAGGAAAAACAACATACACCATATCAAAATACCGAACGAATACCAAATTCACATGACTTATCCCATGTCCTCAGGAACAAAAGTAACTACTCACAAAGCATAATCATAATCATGATCAGAGGTGTAATGAATTGCATCAAGGATCTGAACATAAACTCTTCCACCAAGTAATCCAACTAGCATCAACTACAAAGAGTAATCAACACTACTAGCAACCTTACAAGTACCAATCGGAGTCGCGAGACGGAGATTGGTTACAAGAGATGAACTAGGGTTTGGAGAGGAGATGGTGCTGATGAAGATGTTGATGGAGATGACTCCCCTCCAACGAGAGGAGTGTTGGTGATGACGAAGGCGACGATTTCCCCCTCCGGGAGGGAAGTTTCCCCGGCAGGATCGTCCTGCCGGAGCCCTAGATTGGTTCTGCTCAAGTTCCGCCTCGTGGCGGCGGCGAATCCACGAAACAGCTCCACCTTGATTTTTTTTCTCGGACGAAACCTTTCATATAGAAAAAGAGGGGGGGCAGTGGGCCACCAGTGTGCCCACAAGCCCTGTTGCCGCGGCCAGGGGGTAGGCCGCGGCAACCAGGCTTGTGGGCCTCTGGCTGCTCCCCTCTGACACTTCTTTCGCCCAATATTTTTTATATATTCCCAAAAAAATCCACGTTGATTTTCAGGGCATTTGGAGTTGCGCAGAATAGAGGACTCAGACTTGCTCCTTTTCCATTCCAGAATTCCAGCTGCTGGTATTCTCCCTCTTCAAATAAACCTTGCAAAATAAGAGAGAAAAGGCATAAGTAAGGTTCCACAAAGTATAATAACAGTCCATAAAGCAATAAATATCAACATGAAAGCATGATGAAAAATGGACGTATCAATACACACAAGTCATGGCACACCCACAAGTTTCATCATCCCTATCTAAACCATCATGTAGAAGAGAAGAGCGATAAGCATGAGCAAGAGCACGACTATGTAGTACTTCTTGAGGCACCGGTTTCACTTCGTCTCTTGCCGTAGAATCCACCTCATGTAACTCTTTTTCGCTTCGGCTCTACTGTCGAACCCTCTGTGGCTAGTGCCCGGGTACCTGTCCACCTGGGCCTAAGCGTCTGGCCACTGCTCATACACTCCTCGAACCCTCCCAATGAATACGGCGTAGCAGTCCTTCGCCATCTCTGATCTATGTACCTACATCGTAAGTTGATTAACAACAATATAATATGCAACATAATGTACTTGAGAAACACAAATAGGCATAGTTAGCGGAATACAAGCTATAAACATAAATAACGAAGTTCCCCATACACAAACTAATTAACTAGAGCGATGTATACACTAGTTCATAGAAAGCGGTAGTACTAATTATAAACACACATTGTCATCATCAATCACTCCTCCATGTCGGCACCCCAATCTTCATAGTCAGGGATGAATGACCTGAGCTTCTTGAAAGGCTTTAGGTCCAGACGTTGAGTGTGTAGGAGTTCTTGGACATTCTCCCGTCTCATTGGACCATGGAAGAACATCCCTCCTTGTTCGACGACCTGCTTCATGATCACTTGGGCAAGTTCACACTATATGTGATAAAACTTAGCTCGGATTCGATGATCCGGTGTCGTTCCTATGCTTGTGGCCCAGTTGACAATCTCGGCATCGCCGGAATTAGCTGACATGTGAAGGTGTTGTCTATCCCTTCTATACTCGCATGTGATGCATGAGGTAGAATCCATCAGCCTTACTACCGTTAGGTTGCTGGATGCACCAAAAGTCGATCTTATGGCCGAAACCCGACACTTGATTCATGTACTTTTTCACCTGGATATATCCACCTGTAAGGTTGAAGGTTAAAATGGCACTATCGAGAACACTCTTTATGTGCATGTAATCTTTTTTCTCGATGTTCTTCGATGAGTCCAAGTACACAGCATGGGAGTATTGTGGGTACAGACTGATGAGGACGCCCCCCTCCCCCCCCCCCACTGCAAAACAATAAGTACACCTCAAATTAGCCTCAATGCTTGCAAAGGAATGATCAAAACTTACAAAAGGATATCCGTGGATGATTTACGTGGGATGATAAGGCAGGAGAATCATTTCCTTGTCCTTATTAGCGATCATGAAATCACTGATGTACTTGCTTGCATGGTAATGGTGCTCTTTGCAGACTTCCAAGAAGCTCTCGTGCATATAGTACGGGTACGCAACACAGATATATTCTATGTTCTCGCGCCTGATGATGTAGTTGAGATACAACGAATACAGGAGGATAAACTGAAAATCCAGCTTGGTCATGTAGAACATGTCGTAGATATAGTCAAATCGCAAGATGAACTTATCATGGGCCATCTGTCGACGTATGACACCACACCTGGAACCTAAGCCGGGTAAAACGGGTATCCTGGTTTTTTTGTGCTGAGAAGTCTTCTCTTTATGGCCAGCACATCATCATGAAGTCTCCTTAGATCATTGTTCGGTATGTTCTCTAGCGCTTTCTGAGGTAGAATTGGGTTGCCGACGACATGGAAATAATCCGCACCTACGACAGGTATTATGTCTACCTCCCGGGGCTTTAGAGGCGGTTGTCTTCTTGAAGCAGCTCTGGGACCTTTAGATCCTTCCTTCTCTGGTCTCCTCCTTTGCTTCTTGGCGGGTGGCGGTAGTGAGCCCGCCATACCTTCCCTAACCACCACCCCCAGCGTCGTAGGGCTAATTACCAGCGAACGGCGCCCGTGTTGTTCTTGCTTGGTAGAGGCGGCATCTCGAGGCATCTCCTGCGAGGATCGCATGAAGAGAGACTTTTTGCAATTACCCGTAGGATGTTGTGGCTCGGGCAATTCAGGCATCATCAAGTCATCTCCATCCTCATAGCCTGAGTCGTACTCCCGAGCATCGTCATAGCCAGTATTGATATACTGGTTAGGGTCATCAGCATCCTCCTCCATGACATCATCAACATTTGCTTCTTCAACGGGGGCGATGTCAACTAGCACTAATGGAGGCTCTCCCTCACTGCATCGACCGCTATCACCCGCCACAACAGGTGCAGGTAATTGGGTAGGTGGGGTGGTGTTCATACCTTGTTGAGGAGTTGTCGTTGGTGTGCTATGGGGCGCCTCAACAAGAAGGTGAGTCTTCGGCCAAGGCAATATCGAGCTCTTGCATGCGCCAATCCGTTTCGGGGTCTCGTCATCATCGACTGGTGTTGGAAGAGGCAAATCCTCGATGCCCGCTTTCACAATGTCCACGCAAACTTTGAAGACTCCATGGGGCATTTGTTGGTTGTGGAGCATGCGGTCCTTCGGCTTCATGATCGTTGCCTTTCCCGTGTCCACCTTTTGGCTATTGACATCGTATAGTAGGGTGCACGGGGTTTCGTCGGCCTGCGAAGACATGAGTACGACATCAGACATCCTCACGCAACTGAACGGAAGACTACATAGACATTCTGGTGAAGAGTGTATGATGCGTAATTACCGTGATGGCGTCGAGCTCAGCCAAAGACGAAGCCCCGCCGAGCATGCCAGAGATGGAGGATGGGATGCTATGAACCAGAGTGACACCAGGTATGGGAGCATCTGCAGTTCCGTGAGCAGGTGCTGGTGGTGCGATGTTCGCCAAATTGCTCCCGACAAAGCTAAGAAGGGGAAAGTCCTTTGGCCCTTTTTCTCGATTCCTCCTCACAAACTCAAAAACTGTCGAAACCAATTATCCCAAGGAAGCTGCCACAACTGCATTGACCTTATTGTCCATTACCTTGGCCAACTCTTCTTTGGTCTCACCGTTGCTCTTATCGACCTCTTGCGCAACCTTCTCGTCGATGGTCTGTTGAGAAAGTTGTCGTCTCTGTTTTTTCCCTCCGGCATCTCGTGGTAGCACTTTGATTGCAATATCTGGCGATGGCTAGACGAATGCTGATGACAACAAACCTTCCCCTGCAACGGCACCAGAAGAATGCTGCTAGCACTCCCTGGCAACGGAACTAGAAGAATGTTGTTGATGGCCCACCAGCGCATGGGTTCGCAATAGTTTTTGAGGGTAGAGTATTCGACCCAATTTGTTGATAAGCCCGACGGGAGGTGAGAGAATACTCTCGAGTATTATTAGCTGAATTTGTCAGATTCAACCACACCTGAAAGATTAGTATCTACAAGCACAGTAGTAACAGCAAAGTAATATGATAACAACGGTGTCAGAAACGATCTGTTGACGGCAGACTAATCCTAACGATTGTATCAATGGCGCCACCATTGCCGCGTTGACGGAAGTTGTCAGTTCCCGTCAACGTCCAGTGAACCAAAATTGTAGCAGGTAGCAGCCGTGTAACGAGTAACAGCAGCGGCAAGGAAAAGCAGTAGTGACAGCAGTGGCAAGTAGCAACAGTAGCAAGCGACAGTAATAACAATAGTAGTAGCAGCAGAGCAAAACAAGTAACAGTAGTAGTAGCAGCAGCAGCAGAGCAAGACAAGTAACAGCAGTAGCAACAGTAGTAGCAGCAGTAGCAGAGCAAGACAAGTAACAGCAGTAGCAACAGTAGTAGCAGTAGCAGCAGAGCAAGACAAGTAACAGCAGTAGCAACAGTAGTAGCAGCAGTAGCAGAGCAAGACAAGTAACAGCAGTAGCAACAGTAATAGCAGCAGCAGAGCAAGACAAGTAACAGCAGTAGGACAAACTCGTAGGCAATGGGTCGGTGATTTGTTTGGATGATATTCATCATGCAACAGCTATAACATGGAGAGATATGTGGCTAGCTCCCGTTCGTCAATGTGATGTAGGCATGCATTCCGTGTGTCGTCATACGTGCTTAGGGAAAAGAACTTGCATGACATCTATTGTCCATCCCTCCCGTGGCAGCGGAGTCCAAAAGGAAACTACGGGATATTAAGGTTCTCCTTTTAATAAAGAACTGGACCAACGCATTAGCACTTGGTGAACACATTAACTCCTCAAGCTATGGTCATCACCGGGAGTGGTTCCGGTTATTGTCACTCCGGGGTTGCCGGATCATAACACATAGTAGGTAACTACAACTTGCAAGATCGGATCTAAAACACACATATATTGGTGACAACATAATAATTTCAGATCTGAAATCATGGCACTCGGGCCCTAGTGACAAGCATTAAGCATGGCAAAGTAGTAGCAACATCAATCTCAGAACATAGTGGATACTAGAGATCAATCCCCATCAAAACTAACTCGATTACATGATAGATCTCATCCTACTCATCACCGCCCAGCGAGCCTACGAATAGATTACTCATGAATGACGAAGAGCTTCATGGAATTGGAGAGGGAAAAAGGTTGATGATGACGATGGCGACGATTTCCCCTCTCCGGAGCCCAAGACGGACTCCAGATCTGCCCTCGAGATGAAGAACAGGTGGTGGTAGCGCCTCCGTATCGCAAACGCGACGAAAACTTCTCTTTTTTTCTGGAACGAAATGGATCTTATAGAGCTGGAGTTGGGGGACGCAGAGCCGTGTGGGCCCCACAAGCCTGCCCACCGCCACCAGGGGGTGGTGGCGGAGCCAGGCCTTGTGGCCCACTGGCCCACCCCCTGAGGTGGAACTTGGCGCAGATATTTTTCTTATTTTCCAAAACTGCTCCCCGTAAATTTTCAGGACGTTTGGAGAACTTTGATTTCTGCACAAAATAACACCAAGGCAATTCTGCTGAAAAAAGCGTCAGTCCAGGTTAGTTCCATTCAAATCATGCAAATTAGAGTCCAAAACAAGGGCAAAAGAGTTTGGAAAAGTAGATACGATGGAGACGTATCAACTCCCCCAAGCTTAAAACCTTGCTTGTCCTCAAGCAACTCAGTTGACAAACTGAGAGAGAAAGAAAAACTTGCACAAACTCTGTTTGATCTTGTTGTTGCAACTATGTCTAACTCATAACCAGAATTTCAGCAAGATCACAAGTTAACCACATAAGCAAATGACACAAAGGTCTCACGGTCAACTAATATCAAAGACATAATCAGCTAACGAGCAAATAATAATGAGTTTCAAATACCAACACTTCAATCAAAACAAGCATGAAGCAATATGAATAGGTGGTATCACGCTAGCTCTCTGTGAGACTGCAAAACATAAATGCAGAGCACTTTCAAAGATCAAGGGCTGACTAAACATTGTAATTCATAGCAACGAAGATCCAGTCATAGTCATACTCAATATCAATCAAAAGCAAAGCATAAAATGACAGAGGTGCTCTCTAATTGGTGCTTATATAAGAGCAGGATCACTCGACAGGAAAATAAATAGACAGACCCTTCGCAGAGGGAAGCATTGATTTGCAGAGGTGCCAGAGCTCAAGCTTTGCAAACAGAGATAATAATTTTGGGTGGCATGCTTTCATTGTCAACGCAATGACCAAGAGTTCTCAATATCTTCCATGCTACTCATGCTATAGGAGGTTCCCAAACAGAAAAGTAAAGTTTTAGCTCCCCCACCAACAATCAATCACACTCCACAGATAGCCGAATCCTCGGGTACCGTCCATACTAACATCAATCCGGGGGGAGTCTTGTTTTACAGTTATGTTTTCGATTTAAGCGTGGAACTAGGCATTCCAATTACCGACCCCTTTCTCGTGAATGACAATGAATAACCACATGTCGAGGATAACACTCCTAGCATGGAAGATACCAATAGCCCTCTGTCACCACATGAGCGGTTCGGGCATGCAAAACAGATTATTTCTTGAAGGTTTAGAGAATGGCACATGCAAATTTACTTGGAACGGCAGGTAGATACCGCAAATAGGTAGGTATGGTGGACTCTCACGGAAAAACTTTTGGGTTTATGGAAGTGGATGCACAAGCAGTATTCCGCTTAGTACAAGTGAAGGCTAGCAAAAGACTGGGAACCGACCAACTAGAGAGCGACAACAGTCATCAAGATGCAATGAGTTTGACTAACATTGAATGCAAGCATGAACAGGATATAAATCACCATGAACACGAACATCATAGAGGCTATGTTGATTTTGTTTCAACTACATGCATGAACATGCGCCAAGTCAAGCCACTTGAAACATTCAAAGGAGAATACCATCCTATCATACTACATCATAGTCATCTCAAAATCTATGTTGGCATTCAAGACAAACCATTATAAGCTCTCAGCTAAATAAGCATGGCATCAGAAACTATGATCTCTAAGTTGTCATTGCAAACATCACAATAAAGCTAAATCTGGGTCGACAAGCTAGTCATATTTACAAAAACAAAATAGATAGAGTTCATACCAGCTTTTTAGTCTCCGTCACTTCATCATATATCATCATTGTTGCCTTTCATTTGCACGATCGAAAGATGTGAACAATAATAAGCGCATTGGACTAAGCTGAATCTGCAGGCAAACACAATGGAGAAGACAAAATAATATGGCTCTTTGAAAGCTAAACAAGTAAGCATGTAAGAACCACTAAACATTGTAACCAATATCTTCTACCTTGACACAAAGAAAAAGAAAACTATTTACACGAGAAAGCTCCCAACAAGCAAAAGAAGAAAGAAAAATCTTTTTGAGTTTTCTCAAAAGGACACAAAACAAGAAAACAAGAAAACAAAAAGAAACTAGCATGGATAATACACTGGCAAAGTGTAAACACCGGCTAACAAAGTGAAAGCATAAGCATGAATGTAAAGTCGGTGAGAACACGTACTCCCCCAAGCTTAGGCTTTTGGCCTAGCTTGGTCTACTCCCATGGATGATCCTGGCGAAACCCAAAGTCATAATGGGTGTTATACGGGAGTGCTGCAGCCACTGCCTGAATAGCTGCCTCACGAAGTCGAGCAGTAGTCGCCTCCCTCTCATACTCCTCTGCCTCTCCTATGGTTATGTAGTATCTTCGTTTTACCTGAAAGTCAAAGAAAGCAGGAGCAGGAAGGGTAATATGGAAAACACGCTGTCAGTTAAATATCAAGCGGTATATGAGGGATCCATGATCTCTCTCAAGGAACTGGTAGAGTGTTAGAGCGACACGATCAAGGTAGGCTGTATGGAGAGGAGGGTCTTCTGGACGGATCGATACTCCGAGAAAATTTGCTAAGCGTGTAGCATAAACTCCACCAAAGAAATCCCCCTCACTGGAATTTTTATTCAGCCTCCTTGCTATAATAGCTCCCATATTGAAGCTCCTGTCACATGTTACTGCGCTCTTAAGGATACTAAGGTCGGAAGCGCATAGGTGACAATGTGCACCCTTGCCGTTAATGCACCTACCTATGAAGAGGGCAAGGTAGTGCAAGGCAGGGAAATGGATGCTTCCTATGGTGGCTTGTGTGATATCTCTGGTTTCTCCAACAGTTATACTGGAGACAAAGTCTCTGATCGAAGACTTAGGAGGATCATTAACACTACCCCAATCGGGTATCTTGCAAATCCTATTGAAATCCCCCAGATCCACGGTATAGGATTTATTGTACAGATCAAGCAGTATGGATGATTCACGGCCAGCTAAAAATTTAAATCTACGCACGAAAGAGGCAGTGAGCATAGCATACTGTTCACATTTATCTGAGAGGAATTCTTCTAACCCGGCATTGTGGACAAGTGCATCAAACTCATCCTTGAAGCCTGCTTCGATCATGAACTCATCAGAAGGCCATTAACATGGTTGCACCGGTGTGTCCCTTAGTTGAAAAGGTTCGGGCTCCCAAAAGGAGAGACGAGGACCCTTCTTACTTGAGGAACCACCATGAAACTTTCTCCTGAACATAATTTCCTTATGCTGAAATTTTTGAAGATCAAGAGAAAAGTGAATAAAGACCCACCACACCTTGTAGCAACTACTCCTACAAGTGCCTACAGACCGTATCACGCGCTAAAACTACTTGGGACCAGCTAAAATCAACATTTCTAGATCAAGAACAGGGTCACCAAGGTAGCAAGAATTCGCGAAGGATAAATCACTAGAGCAAAAACTAATTGGACCAATGGAGGAGTCACTTACCAAGGAGTAATTTCCCCAAAACAGTTCGGAGAATGGTGCTTTGAGCAAGGAGATCGAAAATCACAGCCAAATGAGCAAGAACACGGGTTTGAGCTGCGAAACAATTTTTTCTAGAGGTGGAAGAAGAGGCTGGGAGCTGGAATGAGTGGAGGGGGTGCCTGTGGGCCCCACAAGCTTGCACCCTTCCACCAGGGGGTAGGCGGCGGTGGTAGGGCTTGTGGCCCACTCGTCTGGCCCCCAGGCCAGCTCTCAAGCCCAGAAATTTTCAAAAATTCCAGAAAAAATCATACTAAATTTTCAGGACCATCGGAGAATTTTTATTTTCGAGGTATTTTTCTCCGGGACGCTAAAACAGAAAATAGGAAAAACTAAACTAATTCTATCATTTTTATTCTAAGCAACAGAAAAGGCAAACTCAAAACAAAGGTATGTGACTCCTGGATTCATCCGTTTCATGGTCATCGAAAGAAATCCGTCAATGGGATTGATCAAGTCCTTATGACAAAACCTTCTTGAATCGGAAGAGAGAACGGAGAATTTTAGAATAGCCACTAAGTCACC
The DNA here is from genome assembly GCF_904849725.1 of Hordeum vulgare subsp. vulgare. Lineage (NCBI taxonomy): Eukaryota > Viridiplantae > Streptophyta > Magnoliopsida > Poales > Poaceae > Hordeum > Hordeum vulgare. The sequence goes on from NC_058523.1 coordinate 64,266,515, forward strand.
TCAATGGGGATATGTATCTCCCCAACAAGCAAATCATACTTCATCTTGACACGAGGAATAGGGCATTCAAAGCTCCCAATAAGAATCGATGAAGTCTTTTCGATAGCATTGATGCAATGTACTTGATATCGTTTCTTCGGAAAGTGCACGATGTGCTCATTACCATTGACATGGAAAGTGACATTGCCTTTGTTGTAATCTGTAACAGCCCCTGCAGTGTTTAAAAAGGGTCTTCCGAGGATGATAGCCATGGCATCATCCTCGGGAATATCCAAGATAACAAAGTCTGTTAAGATAGTGGTATTAGCAACCACAACAGGCACATCCTCACAAACACCGATAGGGAAAGCAGTTTATTTGTCGGCCATTTGCAGAGAAATTTTAGTGGGTGTCAACTTATCCAATTCAAGTCTACGATAAAGAGAGAGTGGCATAACACTAACACCGGCTCCAAGATCACATAAGGCAGTTCTTACATAGTTTCCTTTAATAGAGCAAGGTGTAGTGGGCACTCCGGGATCACCAAGTTTCTTAGGAGTTCCACCTTTAAAACTGTAATTGGCAAGCATGGTGAAGATCTCAAGATCTGGTATCTTACGTTTATTAGTCACGATATCTTTCATGTACTTGGCGTACGGAGACATCTTGAGCATATGAGTTAACCGCATGTGTAGAAAGACGGGTCTTATCATCTCAACGAAGCGCTCAAAATCCTCATCATCCTTTTTCTTGGATGGCTTAGGAGGGAAGGGCATAGGTCTCTGAACCCATGGCTCTCTTTCTTTACCATGCTTCCTAGCAGTGAAGTCATTCTTATTGTATTTCTTAGGTTGCGGATTATCAGAATTAACCGTAGGTTCAATCTCCACATCCTTGTTATGGCTAGGTTGAGCATTATTATGAACATCACTGTCCATATTGTCACCAGGTTCATGTTCATCACCAGATTGTGTTTCTGCATCAGACGCAGAGATATCATTAGGTTCTTCAGGTGTGACAGTATTTGGTGAACTGGCGTGCAGGTTTCTATCATCCTTCTTCTTCTCCTTAGGATGACTAGGTGTATGAGCATTGATTCCTTGAGAATCTTGATCAATTCTCTTAGGATGGCCTTCAGGATACAAAGGTTCCTCAGTCATTTTGCCTCCTCTAGTAATGACTCTGACAGAGTTGTCATTAATTCATTGCGCAGGTCATTCTGAGCTTTAAGTGCTTGTTCTACCCGAGTAGTAAGCATAGAGGCATGTTTACTCAGAAGCTTCACAACATTGACATTTCTGTCTACACAAGCACTTAAATGGCTAAGCATACGAGCACTTTGTTCCAAATGTCTGCTAACATAATCATTGAAACTCTGTTGTTTGGCAACAAAGTTGTCAAATTCATCAAAGCATATGCTAGCAGGTTTATCAAAAGGAATATCACTCTCATCAAACCTACGCATAGAATTCACTTCCACTACCTGTATCGGGTTATCGAGACCATGGATCTCTTCGATAGGTGGTAGATTTTTGACATCTTCAGATCTAATGCCTTTCTCTTGCATAGATTTCTTAGCTTCTTGCATATCTTCGGGACTGAGGAATAGAATACCTCTTTTCTTAGGAGTTGACTTAGGAGGTGGTTCGGGAATAGTCCAAGCATTATCGTTGATCAAGAGGTTATTTAGTAGGGTCTCAGCTTGTTCTACAGTTCGTTCCCTAAAAACACAACCAGTACAGCTATCTAGGTGGTCTCTAGAGGCATCAAGTATCTCATTCTTCTTCAGAGGGTGATCAGGCAAAGCATTCTGTAGTTGGACGAGCCTCCCCCAAGCTTGTGGAAGACTCTCTTCTTGGAGTTGAGCAAAGTTGTATATTTCTTGCAAGGCAGCTTGCTTCTTATGGGCAGGGAAATATTTCTCACAGAAGTAATAGATCATCTCCTGGGGACTACGCACACATCCAGGAGCAAGAGAGGTGAACCAGGCTTTAGTGTCATCCTTTAGAGAGAAAGGAAACAGCTTAAGGATATAGTAGTGGCGGATCTTCTCCTCATTAGTGAAGAGGTTGGCTATTTCAGATAGTTTGGCAAGATGGGCTATGACCGTCTCAGACTCATAACCGTGAAAAGGATCAGATTCGACTAGAGAGATTATCTCAGGGTCGACAGAGAATTCATAATCCTTATCGGTGACAAAGATAGGCGAAGTGGCAAACTTCGGGTCATTGTTCATCCTAGCTTCCCGAGATTTTTCCTTCCACTTGAGAAGTAATTTCTCAGCGTCATAGGCATCCTTACATGCAAGAAAATCCTTAGCTATGTCTCCCTCCATAACATAACCCTCAGGTATATCAGGCAATTCATATCTAGGAGAGCTAGATCTAGCAGGAGCAAAAGTAGGTTCTATCTCAATAGTATCGGCAATATCAGAAGCATCCCGAGCATTTGCAGTAACTCTAGCAATATGAGCATCAAGGAACACTCCTAGTGGAACATCAGGCAAAGTAGTATCTCTAGCAGTATCAAGCATAGCATCATCAGGCAAAATAGCATCTCTAGCATCATCAGGCAAAGCAGTATCAAGCATAGCATCTCTAGCAGTAGTATCACAAGCATCATCAAGCACAGGCGACATATCAAGATTTCTAGCAGGAGGTGATGTCGCAAACTTACTCATAACTGAAGGTGAATCAAGTGCAGAGCTAGATGGCAATTCCTTACCTCCCCTCGTAGTTGAGGGCAAGACTTTGGTCTTCGGATCCTTCAGATTCTTCATAGTGATCAACAGATATAAATCCCCAGTGACTCAGAGAATATAGCAATACCTCCCCGACAACGGCGCCAGAAAAATGCTGATTGCAATCTCTGGCGATGGCTAGACGAATGCTGATGACAACAAACCTTCCCCTGCAACGGCACCAGAAGAATGCTCCTAGCACTCCCCGGCAATGGAACTAGAAGAATGTTGTTGATGGCCCACCAGCGCGTGGGTTCGCAGCAGTTTTCGAGGGTAGACTATTCGACCCAATTTGTTGATAAGCCCGACAGGAGGTGAGAGAATACTCTCGAGTATTAGCAGCTGAATTTGTCAGATTCAACCACACCTAAAAGATTAGTATCTGCAAGCACAGTAGTAATAGCAAAGTAATATGATAACAATGGTGTCAGAAATGATCTGTTGACGGCAGACTATTCCTAACGATTGTATCAATCGCGCCTCCGTTGCCGCGTTGACGGAAGTTGTCAGTTTTCGTCAACGTCCAGTGAACCAAAATTGTAGCAGGTAGCAGCAGTGTAACGAGTAACAGCAGCGGCAAGGAAAAGCAGTAGTGACAGCAGTAGCAAGTAGCAACAGTAGCAAGCAACAGTAATAGCAACAGTAGTAGCAGCGGCAGAGCAAAACAAGTAACAGCAGTAGAAACAGTAGTAGGAGCAGCAGCAGAGCAAGACAAGTAACAACAGTAGCAACAGTAGTAGCAGCAGCAACAGAGCAAGACAAGTAACAGCAGTAGCAAGAGTAGTAGTTGCAGCAGCAGAGCAAGACAAGTAACAGCAGTAGGACAAACTCGTAGGCAATGGGTCGATGATTTGTTCGGATGATATTCATCATGCAACAGCTATAACACGGAGAGATATGTGGCTAGCTCCCGTTCGTCAATGTGATGTCGTCATACGTGCTTAGGGAAAAGAACTTGCGTGACATCTATTGTCCATCCCTCCCGTGGCAGTGGGGTCCAAAAGGAAACTATCGGATATTAAGGTTCTCCTTTTAATAAAGAACCGGACCAACGCATTAGCACTTGGTGAACACATGAACTCCTCAAACTATGGTCATCACCGGGAGTGGTTCCGGTTATTGTCACTCCGGGGTTGCTGGATCATAACACATAGTAGGTAACTATAACTTGCAAGATCGGATCTAAAACACACATATATTGGTGACAACATAATAATTTCAGATCTGAAATCATGGCACTTGGGCCCTAGTGACAAGCATTAAGCATGGCAAAGTAGTAACAACATCAATCTCAGAACATAGTGGATACTAGGGATCAATCCCCATAAAAACTAACTCAATTACATGATAGATCTCATCCTACTCATCACCGCCCAGCGAGCCTACGAATAGATTACTCACGAATGACGAAGAGCTTCATGGAATTGGAGAGGGAAGAAGGTTGATGATGACGATGGCGACGATTTCCCCTCTCCGCAGCCCAAGACGGACTCCAGATCTGCCCTCCAGATGAAGAACGGGTGGTGGCAGCACCTCCATATCACAAACACGACGAAAACTTCTCATTTGTTTCTGGGACGAAAGGGATCTTATAGAGCTGGAGTTGGGGGCAGCAGAGCCGTGTGGGCCCCACAAGCCTGCCCACCGCCACCAGGGGGGTGGTGGCAGAGCCAGGGCTTGTGGCCCACTGGCCCACCCCTTCAGGTGGAACTTGGCGCAGATATTTTTCTTATTTTCCAAAACTGCAGCCCGTAAATTTTCCGGACGTTTGGAGAACTTTGATTTGTGCACAAAAATAACACCAAGGCAATTCTACTGAAAACAGCATCACTCCAGGTTAGTTCCATTCAAATCATGAAAATTAGAGTCCAAAACAAGGGCAAAAGAGTTTGGAAAAGTAGATACGATGGAGACGTATCACACTTCATCCATGAGGCGTCATCTCTGACGCCGTGCACACGTCCATAAGACGGATGTTTTTCCACCGAGACATTTTTAAGTATGTTCACGGCCTGGTTGAACGGGTTGTCCAACTTGGGCCTCGCCGACGACTGAGATGACTCGTCGCTTTTGTCTGCCTTTTAGTGCCACTCTTTCTGCAAAAGGAACGTGGATGGTTTATAAATGTGACAAAACTTGTTGTCGAATTGATTGGAAGCTAATTAATATAAGGTGGTAATAGAACAGTTACCAGTAGTCTCATGAACTCCCTCGTGTTCGGGTCCGTGTAAAAGACCTTATTGACGGGGTCCCACTGGTGTCGGGCCCCGATCCAGTCACACTCCTGTGGGCCGGTGAAATCCGCCAAGGGGTGTGGGATTCCATGACTTTCACGTTCGGCGTCCTCCTTGGCCCATACATGCCTCTTTCCCTTGTAACCACGGTATCCGAGGCGGTGGGCAGGCGTGTTCCTAGCCTGTAGCTCCTTCATTTTCTCTGACTTTTTCCGTGCTTCTTCTATAGCGCAAGTCTCCTTGAATTTTTCGAAGTCCTCTTTCGTTAGTGACGGATTGTCAGCATGAATCTTGGACCATGGTTCATTCTTCAGAATCGATTTTTTACCCATACTTTCCACGCGGACAAGGCATTGGTGAACATCTCCATTACCTTGTTATTTATCTTTGTCATGGGTTCGTCATCCCACAGAAGTTTTTTTTTCAGCCCGCCGGGGAACAAGAACCTATTGTACAACTTTGTTTAACTTTTCATCGTTGATGTTGGAGGTTTCATTGAGGATGCATCCTAGTTGATTGCCATAGAACTTGCACGCTGACTCCGGTGCCGTTGTCTCTAATTTCGTGGGGTGCATCACCGTGACCACAATTTGTCCGGTGTTGAGCTCGTTTGGTTTTCTTGCCCTCTTCAGCTTCGTTCCTTCACCGGGTACGTCAACATCATCACCGGTCTTGGTGTCGGTGCCACTATCGCTACCGGTGGCAGTGTCGGTGTCAGGGTTGGTATCATTGCCACCCTGCATCCGCATCTCCCGTTGGTCTAGGTAATCAAAAAATGTTTTGCTTCCTCAATTTGGTCTTCTTCATGGCGACCAGAACCCCCGGCTTCGTCGTGGATAGACATATTAATTTCCTACGAGTATTTAAGTATAATAGTTTAATTCTATGCCGAATAACATAATAAAAAGGGGGACTATATTTGGTCGGAATGTTGATTCATTCCCCTTTCTGCCAATTCCCGGGCACTCGATATGTCCTAGTTTGTAGCACAAGTCATGCCAAAATTCACAGAACTTTTTGGCATGACCTTTGCTAAAAAGTGGACATATGGAGCGCCTGAAATATGCCAGAACGGAAATGAATCAACATTCCGGTAAAACTTATAAGCTGCCCAGATTGCAAAACAATATTGCTGAATGGTGTACTTTGAATCTGTTATTTCCTTCATTTTTCTCATGCATTTTTGAATGGCCTGTTATCATAGGGAATATTTAACTAGGATTTATGCAAACAAACAAATAATAAAAGTGAAAGACAAATGTAATTTTCTCTTGGTATTTGGTATATGTGAAATGTAGTAAGCTGCTCTTATATGTGCATGTCTACCACACGTCGACGGAAGGGCTACGGTAGAGGACAAGAGGTGGGCTAGGCCTTGTTTTGGTCTCCCAACTAATTAACCAGCCAGCCAACAAAGGCATCACCATCACTGAAGTACGCCTAAGCAACCACACATGTGCAGGTGTGAACCTAAGCGATTTCATACGCATTTTGCTATCTAGTGAACCTATCTAGTGACAACACGACCTCTAGCCCTCTAACCTAACCTAACCCTAACCACGAGAGGATCGGATTGGTGAAGCTGATAGGCACCACCACCACCACCATGCCGCTGCTGGTGAAGCTGATATAACCGGAGTGGGGGAGGAAGGATGAGGGGGTGGGGGGCTTACCGGAGCGGGAGGGCAGGGGGTGGTGGTGCCTGGAGGGGGCGGCGGCGCCTGGAGGGGGTGGTGTGAGGTCAATGAGGGGGAGGGGAGGGGCGCACGGGGACGGGCGACAAGTTCTCCGGCGGGCGGCGGCGACACAAAGCATGCAGGGGAGAGGGGGAGAGGTGGGAGTGGAGGGAGTGGAGGGAGAGGGGAAGTTAGGGAAATTTTGGATCCGGCATATGTAAACATAGCAGTAGCATTGGATTGGTTCTAATCGAGCGCCACTGCTAAATGCCCTAGGACAAATTAGCACTAGCGCTTGTACCAATCCAGCGCTACTTCTAACATTATTTTCTTTATTATTTTTCCTTTTTATTATTTTTCTTTATTATTTTTTATTTTTATTATTTTACTTTACTTTTTATTATTTTCTTTCCTTTTCTATTTACTTTTGTTTTGTATTTCTTTCTCCCTTTTGCTTTTGTTTTTTGTTTTTAGTTTTTATCCCGTCAACCTCTCGCACAGAGTCGACAACGAGAACGTACGTCTCCCTCCCACACTGCACGAATATTACTGGAACCATGTGTTGTTTCGTACACAAAATACATACATATATATAAATGATTGTTTCTCAGCTGCATCGAAGACGTTTCACATTGAGCTTCTTTCCTTTCATTTTCGTTGTGTTGATTCTTCTTTTCCGGGACCATGGAGTACGATCTTTCTTAGGTAATGTAGTCTTGATTCTTCTTTTCACGTACGCTTCACCGTCATCGTCATCTTCCCTCATCGGGTTGCCGTATTGGTTGTAGTCTTCCTCGTTGGTGACTCCATTCATTCCGACGATGTTCCTTTTGCCTCTCCTCACGATAACACGGCTGGGATTGGTCGGATCGGTTATGAAGAAGCATTGTGTCACGTGCTTAGCATGTATCCATGGCTCAGTTTTGGCGATGACGTTAACGTTCACGGTAGCACTCTTTGCGTCGGGTATAGACATGGTAGTGAAATACTTATTTTATCTTACGACGGCCTTAGACCACCTGACACGGAACATCGTCGCATCGTGCCTTCCAGCATAGTTAAGCTCCCAGATCTCTTTGACCCTTCCGTAGAATCTTTCAGTTGTGCCGTTGGAGTCGGTCACGCATTCAATCGTCACCCCTGAGTTCTGGTAATCACTGTCCGTGTCTTTGGCCTCCATGTAGAATGTGTACTGGTTGATATCGTATGCCTCATAGGACACGCGTTTGGGTGCGGGGCCATGTGCTAAGACGTGTATGCGAAACCCGCCCGCACTGCCCTCTTTTAGGGGATTAGCATGAACCTGCTCTTTGAACTAACGCAAGAAAGTCGCGTTGTGCTCTACAGTAACTTCATCGTCCGTCTTGCGCATCCCCTGATCACGGTACTTCTTTGCAATGATTTCTTAGAGTATTATCACATAATCATCTACCACATCTAGGTGTTGTAGCACTACTAAGTTAGCCCTATCAAAGTCGTCCCATCGATCTGAGTAGTCCACGTGCAATTCCCTCCAGCCGTGGTTGTGACCTTCTCCTCCGAGCCTCCCATGGTGCTTGTTGACGGGCAAACCAACAACAGGGTCTTTTTTGCCTATATAATTCTCACATAAGGAGATGCACTCCTAGGTCAGATACCCCTGGACGATGCTCCCCTTGGGATGGGACATGTTACGAACGAATCCTTTGATGAGCCCATTCATCCTCTCGAACGGCATCATGTTGTGAAGGAATGTCGGCACGAGGTCGATGATGTTGTCCATGATGTGCACACACATATGCACCATGACGTCAAAGAACGCGGGCAGGAAGTACATCTCAAGCTCACATACTATGACGACGATCTCTTCCTGTATCCTTCGGAGCTGCTTCACACTGATGGACTTTCGAGAGATAACATCGAAGAAGTTGTAGAGACTAGTAAGCGTCTCACGGACGTGCTTGTCCATTATCCCTCTAATGGCAACCGGGATTATCTGCGTCATCATCACATGACAGTCATGAGACTTCATCTCGCTGAACCTTTTCTTCTTGGTGTCTATAAATCTGCTTATCTTCCCACAATAACCGGAACTGACTTTGATTCCCGTAAGACACTTGATGAATTGATCGATCTCCTTCGCACTTAAGGTGAATCAAGAAGGGGGCAACAATTCTTCTCCTTCTTGTTGACTTTTCTTCCCCTTGGCCCCGTCGTCATCTCCATCTCCTCCGTTGACTTTTTATGGGGCATTTGGAGATCCCCCCACCATCTCCAAATACTCCAAGTCTTCCTTGCCTTCGGCCCATCCTTGGTCCTCTCCGGCATGTTCATCAATGTGCAAAGCAAGCTCTCGAGGACATTCTTCATGATATGCATTTGATCAAGGCAATGAGGCATGTGGTGATTGGGCCAGTACTCCAAGTCCCAAAAAACAGACATCGTTTTCCATACCTTCAGCAGCGGCTCTGGCGCCTTTTGAATCTTTCTCGGCACGGGGCACTGTTGCCAGTTATTCAACAGCTCGTTGATTTCGGCGCCGCTCCTCTTACGTGGAGGTCCTTGATGCTCAGCCAAACCATTGAATAGATGTCCACGTTTTCTCCACGAGTCATCCTTTTCGAGCCATCTACGATGCCCCATGTACACGATTTTCCCAGACCCGCCATCTTTCGTTGGCGTAAGCTACTGAGACGTTGTATCATCCATGCACCTCCTGCATCCGCAGTATTCATGGCACACCTGGCCTGAGGTGTACCCGTAACCGAGATAGTCGTGCACCGTCGTCATCAGCGCAGCTCTCATATAGAAATATTCTCTTGTGCTGGCGTCCCATGTCTTGATCGGCGATTTCCGTATCATGTCTACCTCCTCTTTCAGAAGCCCCATATACAGGTTAATATTATTTCCTAGTTGTTTTGGCCCTTGAATCAACATTCTCATGTGTATGCGCTTTGTCTTCATGCACTTCCATGGGGGGAGGTTGTACATCCATACAAAGACGGGCCATGTGTTGTGGTTGGTGCTTTGGTTTCCAAACGGATTCATGCCACTGGTACACACACCAAGCACGATGTTCCATGCATCTTCTCCAAAAAATCAATATTCAGTGTTGAATGATCTCCACTGGCTAGCATCTGCGAGGTGCCCAGCTTCGGATCATCTCCATCATCGGGCATCTTCCTCTCCGGATGCCAGCGCATGAGCTTTGCTTCCTTAGGATCTACAAAATACCGCTGCAAACGGGGAGTGATCGGAAAGTACCATACAACTTTCTGAGGAGCTTTCTTTCTTGCCTTCTTCTATCGAGAAGCATTGCACATTAGACACCTGGTTTTTTTCGCGTGCTCCCCCCGATAAATGATACAATCATTGATGCATGCATGATATCTACTGTTAGGAAGATCAAGAGGGCAAACAATTTTCTTGTCCTCATCGACACTAGTAGGACAGAGGTTCCCCGCGGGAAGAACATTATAATGTAGATACTTCAAATCCTCACCAAGGCTTTTGTTTGTCCATTTGATTTTGGCCTTCATCTTTAGAAATTCGAGCGTGAAACTCAAGCGGGTAACCTCGGGATCACAACCGTCATATAATGGAGTCTTCGATCTACTTCGAGTTGCGCCAGCTTGGCCTCCTCTCTAGAAGAAACTCTGTCGCTAGTCGTACTCTTGTGAAGGAGGTCTCGAACATGAGGGTCCTGCACGACTGAACTTAGTAGTGTTGAAGTATGTGGCGTGTCTGTCACCTCTTCTCCGCCATGTATGGACTCTACTTCTTCGTCGTGTCCAGTATCTTCTCCGCCGCCATGTCCGGACTCTTCCCCGCCGCCATGTCCGGACTCTTCCCCGCCGTCGTGTCCGGCGCCATCGTCTTTGTTTCGATCGGTCATCTCCTTGTTTAGTCCCATGTCATTATTCCCTGCCATGTGGACGTCCTCATCATCATCTTCACTTATCCACCGAGTATAGCCATCCCTGAAACCATTGATCAGCAAGTGGCCCTTCAAACTGCCACCATCAAAAGGGTCCAAAATTACTCCTTCTTTGCATTTTGTACACGAACATCTAATCCCAGTATGCTAATTTGCATACATGTCCATCACCGCGGATTGCAAGTATCGCTCCACGTTCCTTCCACTCACCTTTATGACTGCACGGTATAACAAGCAAAAGGGTTATAAACAAAATGCATGCATGCATCAAAGTCATATAAAAATTTGGCATGATCTTGCCTAAAAATAGGACATATCGAATTTGCTCGAAATTCGTCGAAACGGAAATAAATCGACATTTCGGAAAAACATAAGCAACTCACGGGGCATGTCACTCACATAAATCCCTTCATATCGCAAACACACATATTCCCATTATTGAAATGCACAACTTTTTACTCACCTATATCCCAAGAGAGATTGTGCACGGCTTAATAAATAGCTAGATCTAGTTGTTGTGAGGAGAGATGACTCTAGCTAACTAGTGGAGAGGGAGAGAGATGACCTAGCTAGCTAGATCAATATGTATGGAAGGAGGGACAGCCAAATAAATGTGGAAGGTAGAGTTAGAAGAGGCCATTTATGGAGGATAATTAGGGTGGAGGGGCCTTAATGGGGAGAGAAAAGAGGTAGAAAGAAGAGAGAAGAAGGGCAACAATGGTGGAGAAGCAACTTAGAGAGGGGAGAGGAGAAAAGAGGGGAGAGGGCAAAGGGGGGAGGAAGGGGAGAGGGGTGTGTGTGGGTGGATGAAAGCTACCCACAGCCACGCGTAGCATTAGCGCTTTTTGTAAAGCAGCGCTATTGCTAAGTGGGGCCCAATAGCAGTAGCGCTGCTTCCAGACAAGCTCTACTGCTATTAAACTTAACAATAGCACTTTTTACATGCACGTGCTGCTACTACTGCTATCGTCGGTGGCCTCGTTGGGCCACATTTAGTAGTAGCGCTTTTTGCATATCAAGCGCTACTGCTAAGGCCATTATGAGTAGCGCTTGGTAGAGCCAGCGCTACTGCTAAGTAGCAGCAGCGCGTGCTATTTTCCAGCGCTACTACTAGGCTCCCACATATAAGGTTTTTCCTACTAGTGGGGCCCTGCCAGCATGGCACGAAGGCAAGAGAAGAAACAACACACAATGGTAAACGGCCATAGGATGGAGCGTTCCGACGAATTGGTTCGACGGCTTCGTGCGACTCGGTGGGTACTCGTACTGGAGCCTAGCGTACCAACGGCAACTGAGCCCGGCTCGGGGGCTGAATCCTAGCAACGCACAACAATGAGACAATCTCAGGGAAAGGGACAAATCCAGCAAGGAGCGCTAAGAGCAAACTTGTACTTGGGATACGTTAACTAAGGGCACATGGGACATCATATTTCTTACACACCCTCGCAGGACTAGCACGTTTTTGTTGCAGGGAAAGTAGGAAGCGAAATCAAAAGGGGTCTCGGTCTTGGGCAGCGCTGCCTCAAGGATGCTGGCCCTGACGCCACCTCTTCCTAGTCCGAGCCTTCCTCCTTGACGCGGGCACGTGGGGAGACATCGCGGTTGTAGCTCCCGGAGGAGGTGCTACTGCTGTCGGAGGAGGAGGAGGAATTGCAGTCGCTGTTGTCTATGACAGCCCGAGACCGACGCCCCAGAAGATTCCCCCTTTATACCGTTTTCGTCGTATGTCTATTTTTATTTGTCGCATCATCATCGCATCATGCGCATCATGCACATTGCATCGGCATCCCATTGTCGCCAGTTTTCAAACTTGCATACGTTAGTAGTTGCCGGTTCTCGTCGTTGTCCGTTCTGAGCCCGACCACACACGCACGCGTCGCGGCATCATCAAATCCTTGTTTTTAAAAGTGTGTTGAAAACTTTCTCTGATTGGGTTGGAATTTGACGTACGGTCTTATTTTAATATAGCTAGGCCACCTGTCAAATTTCGTCGCAATCGGAGTCCGTATGGTACCCGAACAGTCGACCGTAGCGGCACCGTATTCAGTCTATCGGCGGACGTCCTTCGGTGTTTTAAAAATCGTTGTCGCGTCGCCCGTTTTCCCTCTCGTCTCTGGTTAACTACTCTACACGGCCACTTAGTCCGTCCCGCGCTCGGAATTATTCAAATCCGACCGCGCGGTTGGATCCAGAAAGAAATTCCGGTAAACCTAGCCCCCCTTTTTGTCTATAAATAGACCCCCTCCTAATTTTTAGGCAGCCAACCCCCCTCTCTCCTCGAAATCCATGCAACCCCCAAAACCCTAGCCGCCTCCCACCTGCTCTCTCCTCCCACCTCCAGCCGTCGGGCCCGCGGGGCCTACGTTGGGCCCGCCCGAGCCCGTTTGGAGCCCGAGGCCATTGTTCCTGATCCCCATGCCCGAGCTTCTCTCAGATCCCTCCATGGCCCTAGTCGACGCCTCGCAGCTTCGCCTGAGCCGCCTCGCCTCCCCCGTCCTCCCGCCGGTCGCTGGAGCTCCGACCAGCCGGAGTGCTCGCCGCGCCGGCCAAAGGTCGCCGAAGCCGCTACCTGTTTCCATCGCGAGAAGCTCACGCCACAGCAGTCCAGATCGATGGGGCTTCCGCTCCGTTGACCGGATCGCATCTCCTGGGCCCGAGATAGCTCGATCCCCGCGCTGGTTCCCTTCGCGGTCGTTGCGGAACCCAGCCTCGCCGGGGTCGCCGCCGCCGCCGCCTCTGGTTCCCGCTCAGGAGGAGCCCGACGGGAACCACCTCGCCTCCTCGCAGCGCCTGGGCCAGCTGCCTGCTTCCTCGCCCCCGTGGGCCGGGCGACCAGGCCGAGGCCCAGATCCCATCGCCCCAAGCCGGCCCGAGCCGCCAGCCGACCGCCTCCTCCCTTGGGCCAGGCCCGACGAGGTGAGCCCCCTTTCCCCTACCTCTGTTCCCCGCCCAGGCACTGTTATGCTAAGCTACGCCCCCTCAATCCGGCCCGGTAGTATTCTTATTTAGGATTTTTTTCGAATTAGTTATATTTCAGGAATTAGACGTATATTAATATGCCCGTAACTTTTTAACCGTAAGTCGGATCGCGACGTGTAGCATATGTATTTTGTGTAGATTTTTGCGTAGCATACGATTTTACAACTTGCATAATTGTTTGACATAGTTTGACGTGCCAAATGCCTAGTTTAGCGTGTTGTCCCAATAGGGGAACGTCCCGTATTTATTTTTCGTGCGGTCCGGATTTCTCGAACTCCGTAGTAGAAATGTTCATGTTTTATGAACCCCTTTGCCGTGTATTTTAGAGTAGCCGGTGGTATTTTTGCATGTAGGATTCCATAGCTAGTTTATATTTTCGCGTTTAGGACATATTCCCGCATATACGTGTGGGGTTGATTTTACTTTGCAACCTCTCATGTTATATATATTTTCGGGGTAGAAAAATCCATAGGATTTAACTATGTATTTAGTTTTAGCTTTTGAGCAAGTTAGTTCGCGTGATATTTTGCCATGTTGCCCTTTTGCTGATTTTGTGGGATTTATTCCATGCTTCATTTGAAGGCGTTGTCAACTAGAGAGTTGCTCTTGGATGTTTAGTCTAGCCCCTGGTAATTTTGGTTGCAATAGAAATCCATGTTTAGGTGTGGTTTGGTTGTTCTTTACTTGGTAGGAAATAGTGTTGTTTTAGAGATGCTGAAATATTTCTAAGTCTGAGATCTGTTATATTTTGTTGCTGTCTTTGCATGAGTTTATCTTGTGATCTGCAGCTCTTTTGAGGCTGATGCAATGGAGTAAGTTGTATACTTTAGGATTCTCTAGCATGCTGTCAATTTTGATGCCATTTGGAGTCTTGTAACTTATGGTTTTGCTGCTGTCAATATGCCTTCAGATCGAAAACTGCAGTTTCATAAACTGTTATTTTCACAAAGTCTGAAACAGTGTGTGAGAAGCCATTTTGTAACTTCTTTTCCTGGTGATCCATGCTTCCATGCTAGTTGTTGTTAGTTGTATGTGTTAGTGCTTCTTGCCCTCTACCACCTCATGCCTTGGTTGAACATATTGGTTTTGTGTGGCTCGTAGTTGTGGGGTGTAGAAAATGCTATGTGGCTGATTTTGGCAGATTGTAGTGATATCTTGTTTAGCTCATGGTTTTTGAACCGTTGCTCCATTTTGATCGTGTCCTATATGAAACTTGCTTAGAATCTCGTGTAGTTTCATATTACCTTGCTGGTTGTATGTTTTGAAGTGCTCGTGACTGTTGTTGCACACATTTTGCATTCACGCCATCATATCTTGCGGTGCTTGTATCTTTTGAACCGTAGCTCCGTTGGAGATGTTCTCTATGTGTAAATTGCTTGTAACGATGCGTAGAATCACGTGAACCTATTTGTTTTCTGTTTAAGAAACATTTAAACGTGTTAGTTCAGATCTGGACAGAATTGTAAATTAACATGTGAGGTCGTTTCGGAGATGCTATATGTCATTTCCGACCTCATTTAAAATGCCTAGATAGGTAGTTCAATTACGCTTCACCTCTTGCCATGTTTAAATCACATTTAATATTGTCTAGTAAATAGTCGGGATAGAACTAAATAACTCGTACGTGGAGTTTCGTCAATATGCAACTCGTTGCATATTGAACTTCACTTAATGTGTAGTGTTTGGTTGTTGTGAGTTGCCATGCCAGGTCTTGCGTGTGTTCAGCTGCTCATGCATCATTTGTGTTGTGCGTCGTGTGGTGTATATCATGTGTTGATTCTTGTTTCCGGTTTGCTTCGTCTCGATAGAGTTCCGCAAGCGTGTCGGAAAGTGAGGACCCGTTCGACTTCATCGCTTCATCTGCTTCACGGAGTCATTCTTTTTCTCAGCGGGATCTCAGG
The DNA here is from genome assembly GCF_904849725.1 of Hordeum vulgare subsp. vulgare. NCBI lineage: Eukaryota > Viridiplantae > Streptophyta > Magnoliopsida > Poales > Poaceae > Hordeum > Hordeum vulgare. Next base: position 64,281,940 of record NC_058523.1, read on the forward strand.
CAAGATGACCATTTCCCCATATACCATTACTATCATTGCCATGCTAGCTTTATCGCTTCTATCGTTTATGTCTCGTTGCCTACCACATGTTAAATATCAGCCTCTCAACAGTGCCATGAAAACCTTCAACCTGTTGAACCTAGCAAACCACTGATTGGCTATGTTACCGCTTGCTTTACCATGTGTTAGCGTTGCTAGTTGCAGGTGCAGTTGTTTCCATGTGTTTACATGGATTCCTAGCTATATCACCCTATTAAATGCTATTTAATTTAATGCTATATACTTGGTAAAAGGTGGAAGGCTTGGCCTTTCTAGCCTGGTGTTTTGTTCCACCTTTGCCCCCCCTAGTTTCGGCTACCGGTGTTATGTTCCATGTTTGAGCGCTCCTAACACGATTGGGGTTGTTATGGGGACCCTCTTGATAATTCGTTTTAGATTAAGACTGGTCTGGCAAGGCCCAACTTTGGTACTACATTTGCCTAAACACCTAATAAAATTGCATAGGGACTTTACGGACCCCGAGGATAATTTAATCAACCCCCGGGCCAGTGCTCCTCATGAGTGTTGGTCCAAACTAGCAGACTACGGGGCCACCGCGGGGCAACCCAAGGTTTGGTTTCTCCTAGTGTGACCCATCCGTCGTGTCATGAGAACGAGATACGCAGCTCCAATCGGCTTCGTCAACACGTCGGGCGGCCTTGCTGGATTAGTTTTACCTTTGACGAAATATCTTGTGCATCGGGATTCCGATGATGCTTTGTGTAATCTCAAAGTTGAGGTTTTCCACTAAGGAGTCTGACAAGATTGCGAGCTTCGTGATCGAGGATTTCTATGCGGCTTGTGGTAATTTGTGATGGACTAGTTGGCGCACCCCTGCAGGGTTAAATCTTTTGGAAAGCCGTGCCCGCGGCTATGTGGCAACATGGAAACTTTGTTTAACACTGGTTCTAGATAACTTAATTAAAACATGTCAACTGTGTGCGTAACCGTAACTGTCTCTTTTGTGAGTTCCTGCTCCGATCAAGGACACAGTGGGGTTATGTCTGATGTAGGTAGGTGTTCAGGATCATTCATTTGATCATCAGTAGGCACGTCCGCTATGCGTAGATCTTCCCCCTCTTATTTCTTGTACTGATAAGTTTAGCCACCAAATATATGCTTAGCTGCTGCTGCAACCTCACCACTTAACCATACCTCACCCTTTAAGCTTTGCTAGTCTTGATACCTTTGGAAATGAGATTGCTGAGTCCCTTGTGGCTCACAGATTACTACAACACCAATTGCAGGTACATGTAAAAGGTCACTTGACGCGAGCGCGTTGATTGTTCATTTGGAGTTGCTTCTTCTTCTTCTTCTTCATTAATCTAGGATGGGTTCCAGGCCGGCAGCCTGGGATAGCAAGGATGGACGTCGTTCTTCTTTTCTCGTTTGTTTTCATCCGTAGTTGGACCCTGCTCTTCTTCATGATGTTTATGTATTGTACTGTTGTGACTCTGATGTAGCTTGTAGCGAATGTAAGCCAATTCTATATATATCTCTTCTTTTCAGTACATGTACTTGTAACGATATCCATTCTTGCAAAACGACGAGATGCGCTTCTATCCCTGACGAGGCCCTCGTGCCAAATTGAGGATAGGGTCGCATCTTGGGCGTGACATTGTCGCTCTCCATACAGGAGTCCAGGCGGTCGCCAAGCCTCCTAAAGATCTTCACGAAGAGTGTGGCGACCCCATAGAACTTGAAGTAGAGGACGTGGCCCTCCTTCAAGCTGCAGGCGAGGGCGAATGACTTCCACCACCTCGCGAGGTACATGAAGCCATGAGGGTGAATTCAGTCACCACCCATGAGTGCCCGTTGCAGCAGCCGTCTGGCTGCAGCCACAAACCAAGGGGGCGTGCTCCGCAATCTTCCGTGCGAAGGATCCGGGGAGCTGGACCGAGGTACGAAGTTGGCCCTCCATTTACATGATGAACTTGTTGGAAATATGCCCTAGAGGCAATAATAAATTAGTTATTATTATATTTCTTTGTTCATGATAATCATTTATTATCCATGCTATAATTGTATTGATTGGAAACACAGTGCATGTGTGGATACATAGACAAAACACTGTCCCTAGTAGGCCTCTAGTTGACTAGCTCGTTGATCAAAGATGGTCAAGGTTTCCTGACCATAGGCAAGTGTTGCCACTTGATAACGGGATCACATCATTAGCAGAATCATGTGATGGACTAGACACAAACTAATAGACGTAGCATGTTGATCGTGTCATTTTGGTGCTACTGTTTTGTGCGTGTCAAGTATTTGTTCCTATGACCATGAGATCATATAACTCACTAACACCGGAGGAATGCTTTGTGTGTATCAAGCGTCGCAATGTAACTGGGTGACTATAAAGATGCTCTACAGGTATCTCCGAAGGTGTTCGTTCAGTTAGTATGGATCGAGACTGGGATTTGTCACTCCGTGTAACGAAGAGGTATCTCGGGGCCCACTCGGTAATACAACATCACACACAAGCCTTGCAAGCAATGTGACTTAGTGTAAGTTGCGGGATCTTGTATTACGGAACGAGTAAAGATACTTGCTGGTAAACGAGATTGAAATAGGTATGCGGATACCGACGATCGAATCTCGGGCAAGTAACATACCGAAGGACAAAGGGAATGACATACGGGATTATATGAATCCTTGACACTGAGGTTCAACCGATAAGATCTTCGGAGAATATGTAGGATCCAATATGGGAATCCAGGTCCCGCTATTGGATATTGACCGTGGAGTCACTCGGGTCATGTCTACATAGTTCTTGAACCCGCAGGGTCTGCACTCTTAAGGTTCGACGTTGTTTTATGCGTATTTGAGTTATATGGTTGGTTACCGAATGTTGTTCGGAGTCCCGGATGAGATCGAGGACGTCACGAGGAGCTCCGGAATGGTGCGGAGGTAAAGATTGATATATAGGAAGTCCTGTTTTGGTCACCGGAAAAGTTTCGGGCTCATCGGTAGTGTACCGGGAGTGCCGGGAGGGGTGCCGGGGACCATCGGGAGGGGTGTCACGCTCCAAGGGGTCTCATGGGCTATGGGAAGAGATAAGCCAGCCTGAAGTGGGCTGGAATAAGTTCCCACTAAGGCCCATAAGGTTTGAGAAGGAAAAAACACAAGGTGGAAAGAGTTTCCAAGTGGGAAGGTGGAATCCTACTCCAAGTAGGATTGGAGTAGGACTCCTCCACCTCCAATTTCGGCCAAACCTTGAGGGTTTGAGGCTGCCTCTTCCCTCCCCCTCCCTCCTATATATACTGAGGTATTAGGGCTGATTTGAGACAACTTTTGCCACGGCAGCCCGACCACATACCTCCACGGTTTTACCTCTAGATCGTGTTTCTGCGGAGCTCGGGCGGAGCCCTGCTGAGATTAGATCACCACCAACCTCCGGAGCGCCGTCACACTGTCGGAGAACTCATCTACCTCTCCGTCTCTCTTGCTGGATCAAGAAGGCCGAGATCATCGTCGAGCTGTACGTGTGCTGAACGCGGAGGTGCCGTCCGTTCGGCACTAGATCGGAGCGGATCGTGGGACGGATCGCGGGATGGTTCGTGGGACGGTTTGCGGGGCGGATCGAGGGACGTGAGGACGTTCCACTACATCAACCGCGTTCACTAACGCTTCTGTTGTGCGATCTACAAGGGTACGTAGATCGGAAATCCCCTCTCGTAGATGGACATCACCATGATAGATCTTTGTGCGCGTAGGAAAATTTTTGTTTCCCATGCGACGTTCCCCAACAGTGGCATCATTAGCTAGGTTCATGCGTAGATGTCTTCTCGAGTAGAACGCAAAAGGTTTTTGTGGGCGGTGATGTGCGTTTTGCTGCCCTCCTTAGTCTTTTCTTGATTCCGCAGTATTGTTGGATCGAAGCGGCTCGGACCGACATTACTCGTACGCTTACGAGAGACTGGTTTCATCGCTATGAGTAACTCCATTGCTCAAAGATGATCGGCGAGTGTCGGTTTCTCCAACTTTAGTTGAATCGGATTTGACCGAGAAGGTCCTTGGATGAGGTTAAATAGCAATTCATATATCTCTGTTGTGGTGTTTGCGTAAGTAAGATGCGATCCTACTAGATACCCATGGTCACCACGTAAAACATGCAACAACAATTAGAGGACATCTAACTTGTTTTTGTAGGGTATGCTTGTGATGTGATATGGCCAACGATGTGATGTGACATATTGGATGTATGAGATGATCATGTTGTAATAGTTAATATCGACTTGCACGTCGATGGTACGGTAACCGGCAGGAGCCATAGGGTTGTCTTTAAACTAACGTTTGTGCTTGCAGATGCGTTTACTATATTGCTAGGACGTAGCTTTAGTAGTAATAGCATGAGTAGCACAACAACCCCGATGGCGACACGTTGATGGAGATCATGATGATGGAGATCATGGTGTGACACCGGTGACAAGAAGATCGTGCCGGTGCTTTGGTGATGGAGATCAAGAAGCACATGATGATGGCCATATCATGTCACTTATGAATTGCATGTGATGTTAATCCTTTATGCACCTTATCTTGCTTAGAACGACGGTAGCATTATGAGGTGATCTCTCACTAAAATTTCAAGACGAAATTGTGTTCTCCCCGACTGTGCACCGTTGCGATAGTTCTTTGTTTCGAGACACCACGTGATGATCGGGTGTGATAGACTCAACGTTCACATACAACGGGTGCAAAACAGTTGCACACGTGGAGCACTCGGGTTAAGCTTGACGAGCCTAGCATGTGCAGACATGGCCTCGGAACAAATGAGACTGAAAGGTCGAGCATGAATCGTATAGTTGATATGATTAGCATAGAGATGCTTACCACTGAAACTATTCTCGACTCACGTGATGATCGGACTTGAGATAGTGGATTTGGATCATGTACCACTCAAATGACTAGAGAGATGTACTTTTTGAGTGGGAGTTCTTAAGTAATATGATTAATTGAACTAATTGTCATGAACATAGTCTAATGGTCTTTGCGAATTACGATGTAGCTTGCGCTATAGCTCTACTATTTTTATATGTTCCTAGAGAAAATTTAGTTGAAAGTTGATAGTAGCAAACTTTGCAGATTAAGTCTGTAAAACCGAGGATTGTCCTTGTTGCTGCGCAGAAGGCTTATGTCCTTAATGCACCACTCGGTGTGCTGCACGTCGAGCGTCGTCTGTAGATGTTGTGAACATCCGACATACATGTTTCTGATGACTACACGATAGTTCAGTGCAAAATACTTAATGGCTTAGAAGCAAAGCGCCGAAGATGTTTTGAAACGTCACGGAACATAAGAGATGTTCTAAAGAGATGAAATTGTGATTTCATGCTTGTGCCCTTGTTAAGAGGTATGAGACCTCCGACAAGATTCTTTGTCCACGAAGTAAAGGAGAAAATCTCAATCGTTGAGCGTGTGCTCAGATTATCTGAGTACGACAATCGCTTGAATCAAGTGGGAGTTGATCTTCCAGATAAGATAGTGATGGTTCTCCGAAGTCACTGCCACCAAGCTGTGAGAGCTTCGTGATGAACTATAACATATCAAGGATAGATACAATGATCCTTGAGCGATTCGTGATGTTTGACACTGCGAAAGTAGAAATCAAGAAGGAGCATCAATAGTTGATGGTTAGTAAAACCACTAAGTTTCGATAAAGGCAAGTCCTAGAAGGGATACTTCGTGAAACGGCAAAGCAGTTGCTGCACTAATGAAGAGACCCCAGATTAAACCCAAGCCCGGGACTAAGTGCTTCTGTTATGAGGGGAACGGTCACTGAGGCGGAGCAACTCTAGATACTTGGTAGATAAGAAGGCTGGCAAAAGTCGAAAGAAGTATATTTGATATACATGATGTTGATGTGTACTTTACTAGTACTCCTAGTAGCACGAGGGTATTGGATACTGGTTCGGCTGCTAAGAGATTAGTAACACGAAATGAAAGCTACAGCATAAACGGGGACTAGCTAAAGGCGAGGTGACGATACGTGTTGGAAGTGTTTCCAAGGTTGATATGATCAAACGTCGCATACTCCCTCTACCATCGGGATTGGTGTTAAACCTAAATAATTGTTATTTGGTGCTTGCGTTAAGCATGAACATGATTGGATCGTGTTTATTGCAATACGATTATTCATTTCAAGAGAATAATGGTTACTCTATTTGCTTGAATAATCACCTTCAATGGTTTATTGAATCTCGATCGTAGTGTTACACATGTTCATGATATTGGTGCCAAAAGATACGAGGTAATGATGATAGTACCACTTACTTGTGGCACTGCCGCTTGAGTCATGTTGGTATAAATTGCATGAAGAGGTTCCATGCTGATGGATCTTTATACTCACTTGATTTTGAATCACTACTGACATGCAAATCATACCACATGAGCAAGGCCTTGTTTTCATTGAGATGAAACAAGATAGTAACTTGTTGGAAGTGATACATTTTGATGTATGCAGTCCAATGGGTGCTGAGGCACGCAGTGGATATCATTATGTTCTTACTTCAATGACGATTTGAGTAGATACAAGAGTATTTACTTAATGAATCACAAGTCTGAAATATTGAAAAGTTCAATTCTGTTTCGGAGTGAAGTTCGTCATAACGAGAGGATAAACGGTCTACGATATGATCATAGAAATGAATATCTGAGTTACGAGTTTTGGTACGCAGTTAAGACAATGTGGAAATTGTTTCGCAGTTCATGCCACCTGGAACATCATAGTGTGATGATGTGTCTGAATGTCATAACCACGCACTATTTGGTATGGTGCATGCTATGATGTCTCTTATCGAATTACCACTATCGTTTATGGGTTATGCATTAGAGACAACCGCATTCACTTTAAATAGGGCACCGCGTATTTCTGTTGAGATGACACAGTATAGGCTGAGGTTTAGAGAAATCTAAACTGTTGTTTCTTGAAAGTTTGGGGCTTCGACACTTATGTGAAAAAGTTTCAGTCTGATAAGCTCGAACCCAAAGCGGATAAATGCATCTTCATAGGATATCCAAAACAGTTGGGTACATCTCCTATCTCAGATCCGAAAGCAAAATGTTTGTTTCTAGAAACGGATCCTTTCTCGAGGAAAGGTTTCTCTCGAAAGAATTGAGTGGGAGGGTGGTAGAACTTGATGAGGTTATTGAACCATCACTTCAAACAGTGTGTAGAAGGGCACATGAAGTTGTTCCTGTGGTGCCTACACCAATTGAAGTGAAAGCTGGTGATGGTGATCATCGAGCATCGGATCAAGTTACTACAAGCCTCGTAGGTTGACAAGGTCGCGTACTACTACAGAGTGGTATGGTAACCCTGTCTTGGAGGTCATGTTGTTGAGCAACAGTGAACCTACGAGTTATGAAGAAAGCAATGGTGGGCCCGGATTCCGACAAATGGCTGGAGGCCATGAAATCCGAGAGAGGATCCATGTATGAAAACAAAGTGTAGACTTTGGAAGAACTACTTGATGGTCATAGGACTATTGAGTAAAGATGGATCTTTAAAAGGAAGACAGACGATGATGGTGATAAGTCACTATTAAAAAAAGCTCGACTTGTCGCAAAGATGTTTCCGACAAGATCAAACAGTTGACTATGATGAGACTTTCTCACTCGTAGCGATGCTGAATGTCTGTTAGAATTATGTTAGTAGTTGCTGCATTATTTATGAAATACTGCACATAGGATGTCAAAACATTGTTTCCTCGACGGTTTCCTTGAGCAAACATTGTATGTGATACAACCAGGAGGTTTTGTCGATCCTAATGATACTAGCAAGTATGCAAGCTCCAGCGATCCTTCAATGGACTGGTGCAAGCATCTCGGAGTTGGAATATACACTTTGATGAGATGATCAAAGATTTTGGGTTTGTACAAGGTTTATGAGAAACTTGTATTTCCAAAGAAGTGAGTGGGAGCACTATAGAATTTCTAATAAGTATATGTGGTTGACATATTGTGGATCAGAAGTAATGTAGAATTTCTGTAAAGCATACAAGGTTGTTTGAAAGGAGTTTTCAAAGGAGTACCTGGATTGCGCTACTTGAACGTTGAGCATCAAAGATCTATGGAGATAGATCGAAAGCGCTTAATAGAAGTTTCAACAAGATGCATGCCTTGGCAAGTTTTTGAAGGAGTTCAAAATAGATCAGCAAAGAAGGAGTTCTTGGTTGCGTTGTGAGGTGTGAATTAGAGTAAGACTCAAAACCTAACCCCGGCAGAATAAAGAGAATAGACGAAGGTCGTCTTCTATGCCTTGGCCGTAGAATCTGAAGTATGCCATGCTGGGTACCGCACCTGATGTGTGCCTTGACTCAAGGTCTGTTGAGAGGTACAGAGAGTGATCCATGATTGAATCACTAGCAGCGGTCAAAAATTATCCTTAGTAACCGATGGACTAAGGAATTTTTCTCGATTATGGAGGTGGTTAAAAAGTTCGTCGTAAAGGGTTACGTCGATGGAAGCTTTGACACTAATCCGAATAACTATGAGTAGTGAAACGGATTCGTATAGTAGAGTAGATATTTGGAGTATTTCCGAATAGCACATAGTAGCAGCATCTATAAGATGACATAAAGATTTGTAAAGAACACACGGATCTGAAAGTTTCAGAACCGTTGACTAAAACCTCTCTCACGAGAAGACGTGATCAAACCACATAACTATATGGGTGTTGGATTCGTTGGAATCACATGGTGATGTGAACTAGATTATTGACTCTAGTGCAAGTGGGAGACTGTTGGAAATATGCCCTAGAGGCAATAATAAATTAGTTATTATTATATTTCTTTGTTCATGATAATCGTTTATTATCCATGCTATAATTGTATTGATTGGAAACACAGTGCATGTGTGGATACATAGACAAAACACTGTCCCTAGTAGGCCTCTAGTTGACTAGCTCGTTGATCAAAGATGGTCAAGGTTTCCTGACCATAGGCAAGTGTTGTCACTTGATAACGGGATCACATCATTAGCAGAATCATGTGATGGACTAGACCCAAACTAATAGACGTAGCATGTTGATCGTGTCATTTTGTTGCTACTGTTTTGTGCGTGTCAAGTATTTGTTCCTATGACCATGAGATCATATAACTCACTGACACCGGAGGAATGCTTTGTGTGTATCAAACGTCGCAACGTAACTGGGTGACTATAAAGATGCTCTACAGGTATCTCCAAAGGTGTTCGTTGAGTTAGTATGGATCGAGACTGGGATTTGTCACTCCGTGTAACGGAGAGGTATCTCGGGGCCCACTCGGTAATACAACATCACACACAAGCCTTGCAAGCAATGCGACTTAGTGTAAGTTGCGGGATCTTGTATTACGGAACGAGTAAAGAGACTTGCTGGTAAACGAGATTGAAATAGGTATGCGGATACCGAGGATCGAATCTCGGGCAAGTAACATACCGAAGGACAAAGGGAATGACATACGGGATTATATGAATCCTTGACACTGAGGTTCAACCGATAAGATCTTCGGAGAATATGTAGGATCCAATATGGGCATCCAGGTCCCGCTATTGGATATTGACCGAGGAGTCACTCGGGTCATGTCTACATAGTTCTCGAACCCGCAGGGTCTGCACACTTAAGGTTCGACGTTGTTTTATGCGTATTTGAGTTATATGGTTGGTTACCGAATGTTGTTCTAAGTCCCGGATGAGATCGAGGACGTCACGAGGAGCTCCGAAATGGTCCGGAGGTAAAGATTGATATATAGGAAGTCCTGTTTTGGTCACCGGAAAAGTTTCGGGCTCATCGGTAGTGTACCGGGAGTGCCGGGAGGGGTGCCGGGGACCATCGGGAGGGGTGTCACGCCCCAAGGGGTCTCATGGGCTATGGGAAGAGATAAACCAGCCCCTAGTGGGCTGGAATAAGTTCCCACTAAGGCTCATAAGGTTTGAGAAGGAAAAAACACAAGGTGGAAAGAGTTTCCAAGTGGGAAGGTGGAATCCTACTCCAAGTAGGATTGGAGTAGGACTCCTCCACCTCCAATTTCGGCCAAACCTTGAGGGTTTGAGGCTGCCTCTTCCCTCCCCCTCCCTCCTATATATACTGAGGTATTAGGGCTGATTTGAGACAACTTTTGCCACAGCAGCCCGACCACATACCTCCACGGTTTTACCTCTAGATCGTGTTTCTCTGGAGCTCGGGCGGAGCCCTGCTGAGATTAGATCACCACCAACCTCCGGAGCGCCGTCATGCTGTCGGAGAACTCATCTACCTCTCCGTCTCTCTTGCTGGATCAAGAAGACCGAGATCATCGTCGAGCTGTACGTGTGCTGAACGCGGAGGTGCCGTCCGTTCGGCACTAGATCGGAGCGGATCGTGGGACGGATCGCGGGATGGTTCGTGGGACGGTTTGTGGGGCGGATCGAGGGACGTGAGGACGTTCCACTACATCAACCGCGTTCACTAACGCTTCTGTTGTGCGATCTACAAGGGTACGTAGATCGGAAATCCCCTCTCGTAGATGGACATCACCATGATAGGTCTTCGTGCGCGTAGGAAATTTTTTGTTTCCCATGCGACGTTCCCCAACAGAACTTGTGGGCCGCATCTACAGAGTGGCTCCACGACCAAGGCGGTCGGGGGCCGCATCGTACCTCGTGCCCCGCCCGCGATCGCCTTGCCCTCCACTGCCGCGTCTGCGGCCCGAGCTTCCTTCTCATGTGCCCGGGCTGGCATGGGACGCCGGCGAGGCACGACGATGGACGTGCAGGGGCGGCCCTGCCCCCTCGCCAGTCGCGGCGCCCCCACCTCCTGCGACGCTGTCTTCCCCTTCTCTGCGATGGAAAACCTCCTCACGGGCGCCATCGTCAAAGCAGCAACGAGCAGGAAGGAGATGCGAGAGCAAGGAAGATGAGCCCATGGGACTCCAGCTTGCCTATTTATAACGATTGGCGGGAGACCAATCTGCCCCCCGCCTCCATCTCCAAATGCAAAGCACCCGCCGATGGGTTTCCATTTCGAAGCGATGGAAGGTGATCCAACAAGAATGCAACAAGTTTTGTGCCACTTCTGAGAGCATCAAGGAACGTCCCGTGAGCGGCATCGGCATGCAAGACATGGTATGCATGCATACGCCCGTCTTTGTTTGCATGTTCATTTGCTAATATGCTTGCGTGTAATTCATTTGTAGGCATTCCAAACTTTAGAGGCATTCAAGGTCCAACATGAAGGCAAGTCTTTCAACCTTTCTCATTGTTTGAGGATTATCAAAGATGAGGAGAAGTCCAAGCTCCAATATGCCGCCCTCACATCGCACGGGGGAAGGAAGACGTGGAGGAGGTTGGGGAGGGTGAGAAGCCACAATCGCGGGGAAAGATCAACTCCAATAAGGAGGACCAGCGGGATGCGGCGTCGATCGCCTTGATCGCAATCGTGGAGGGCATGATGACCAAGAAGGATTTAAGGGAAGAGAAGTGCCGGCAAAACAAGGAATAACACATAAAACGCCTTCATGAAGATTCAAAGGAGGAGGCTTGAGATGGAGACGAAGAAGCAAGCCAAGATGCTAGAGATCGAGGCCGTCAATGCCAAGACCAAGGCGAAAGAAGTGGTTCTCACTAGCATGACGACGGGGGTGGAGATCATGAAGGTGAATCTCAACACCGTGTCGTCAAGGAAGAGGTCATGGTTCGAGAATATGCAGGTCGACATGCTCAAGTTCACCCGCGAGTGATATCTATGGCGGTGAGTGCCATCCTTTTTATATGCCGGCAACTATGCTGGCATGACCACACACGCGATGGCGTGGTCGAACTCCCGTCTCTTTTTTGTGTTGACATGTGTGCCGGCCACTGACAAGTGCGTCAACATAAACCGTGTGGTGTTTTCTAAAGCTGCCATTGTATGCCGGCCGCTAGTATGGTGTCAGCATGAACTTTGGGCGACGACATGGTCGTTGGCTTGATCTATGATCGCGGGTTTTTTCAAATATGTGCGCCGTCATAAAATGGGTCGCGCGCGTTGAACACATTGCCGAACCAAAATTTAAACTGGACGGACGCCGAATGGACGGCTGACCCAAACAAATAAAAAACGGACAAAAACGCCGTCGGTTTGGATCGGCGTGTTGGGTCGGCATGTTGAAGTTGCTCTGTGCCCATCTGAACCTGTTTATAATTTTTATTTTACTCCGAAGGGTTATCATAGGCTTGTTTATTTTTCTGAGAAATACTCGTACTCCGTAGGCTTGGTTGATTTTCATTTTCGCCGCCGCGTCCCACCACCAGCACCGCCACCGCCACCGCCACCAGAGCAACGCGGGGAGGGCTGCTGCTGCGATGGCGACGGCTGCTGCGGCGGCGGCGACGGAGACGGGGGACGAGGATCTGGAGACGCTGCTCCGAAACTTCCACCGCTTCTCCCAGGTCAGTAGCAGGCTAGCAGCGCACCCCGGCATCCCATCCTACCACCCTCCCGCTCCCGCTGGTTCGCGCCTCGCTCGCACCCCATCCGTCTCGGACTTTAGGGTGTGGATCGACGCCACGTTCAGGTGCCGAAGAACTCTAGCCGTCGTAGCAATCTCCGAACCTTCCGGGACGACGCCCGTACACGCTCAGGTGTTAGATGAAATGCCTAGACGGGGAGCGCCGGAATATCATAATCTCCGATTGGCGATGGCGTTGGCGGAATCGAGAGCATTTCGCGTCCAGGGAGTAGTTCGCCGTATTTGTCTATGTTGGTAGCATTTTCCGTTCCAGTTGAGTTCCATATTTGGCCGATACTGGTTATGCTGAACAGCTGAAGAACGTCTCGTCCTAGTGACAAATGACAATGGAGAGATGTTGCTGTGCGGGGAAGTTTCCACAGTAGTTCAACTCCAGTGCTTGATCTGTTGAACCACTGCAAATTTTCCTCAATTGAGATGCTATTCCAATTCCCAAGTGCTAAGTAATAAACCAAAGTATACGTAGGATGGTTTGTGGGGATGGAGAGAGTGATACTTGTAATTTCTGCTGCTTCCAGAATTAAGTGTTGCCACCGACATTTAATCCATCAGCTTTCATTGCCAAAGGAAGATGATTTATATCCAAGTATTTATTTCCTGTGCTGTGTTGATCTTCTGTTATTTACTGGTTCGTTGTTCTGAACAGGGGTATAAAGACGCACTAATGGAGGCCCAGACTTTAAGAGTGAACTGCAGTTCTGAATCCAAGAAGCGTGAAGCTCTTGAGTCGCATATAGCAGATCTAAAGAGAGGTTTAACTGAAATTCCAGCATTCTTCCGCAGTCCAGCTTCATTTATTTATTTCGGTTTCCTGTTAATGCAAATCGTGTAATAGGTGATAATTTCCATTGCTTGCTGAGGTTGGAAGAAGCATTGAGTTAGAATTTTTGTGTTGCACAGATAATGAGCGTTTAAGAAGGTTGTACACTGAAACTTTATTCAAGTTCACCAACCAGGTAGGTTGCTACTTACTGTAACACTGTGTGCACTTACGAGGCCACACAAAGGCTGGTGAATTTTTAAATTAGTATGATGACATAACTAAAATAGTTTTCATCATCCGACGTTAACTACTGGCTACAGATGAAATCAGTTAACTTGATGATCTTAGCTTGAGTTCGTATGCTGTCCTTTACAGTTGTGAGACTGAGTTCATGGGAGGACTATAGTTCTTGGGTTTTGACATCTCAGCCTCCAATGTAGTGTTTTTTTCGTGGAAACAGTTTGAACAAGTGCTCTGTAGCTGTTGATTGTAGTTCCTGTCCATTCTATATTAACTTCTGAATGGTACAATTTGGTCTGATTGTTTTTCTGTTTGCGGCTTGAAAGCTGACAATATATGAAGTTTAATGATAGGGCAAGGTGCTAGGTTTTAATATGCAGCATAATCATGCGATCATGCCCATCAAACTATGGACTACTTCTGATATGCTTGATGTTATTCAGATGAAATATCACACAGAAGCTCAAAGTCTGAAGGAAGAATTAGGAAAAGCAAATAGCAGATTGGTATCCATGGAAGAGGTAGTTAACTGCTTCCCAAGCATCTAGTTAGTCGATAAAATCAATCTAACACGAGTTTATCTACACACAGGAGCATAAGAGGGAGATCGAACAACTTAAGCATGACAATGAAATGAATTGCAATGCCCTGGAGAACAAACTCAGGTAAAGAAGAAGGTCTTTCATGTGAGGTGACATATTACTGTAGGGAGAACTGGAGATTCAGACCAAATTATCCTGTTGATTGTTTTGTGAAAACTGAAGCGCTAACTTCCGCTACAACCAGCTGCGCTTTTGTTCAGCAAGCTGCCGATGAAGCTTCGATAAAACAACTCAAGTTGGACCTGGGAGCTCATAAAGCTCACATTGACATGTTAGGTAGCAAGTTGGAGCAGGTGACTGCTGAAGCACATATGAAGTGTAATGCTCTAAACTTGTGTTCCATGCTGATCCCTTGGATCATCGCCTCTTATCTCTGATGATGTAAACACCCCCTTTGCTCGTGTTACAGATAAAAACGATATCCAGGATTTGCACGATGTGATCATGGTGGAACAGGAGGAGAAAGACGACACGCGAAGGAAGCTTAAAACTGCAGAAAATGAGCGTAAGTTTAATCTGGACCGGTGGGACCAAATAAACAAGTGTTTTTTTTTTTGCGAACCGTGCAGATTTCAAACACTTTTGGGTTGTTCGTTCACGCTTATTTGTGCCAGTTGCCCACTTGTTGACGGTGATTTCATCTTCCTCTTTTGATCCAGTGAGGATTCTGAAGATGAAGCAGGCAGATCAGCAAAGGGACACAGTCTCGATCCAGCACGTGGAGTCGCTGAAGCAGAAGGTCATGAAGCTCCGCAAGGAGAACGAGTCCCTCAAGCGGAGGCTGGCGAGCTCGGAGCTCGATTGCTCATGAGGGCCGGCACCACCCCTGCCGTCAGGTTTCGACTCATTGTAGCTTCCTTCCCCAATCCCCATGTACATTCACACACACCATATCTCGCCATCGGTGATTTTCTCGTGTCAAGACGAGAAACGGTACACCATGATATGGTCATACAATCAGGGGTTGCACAGTAAGACTACTGATTACTGGATGAAATGTATGTTCTGGAATGAGTGAGCTAGGGGCTATGGCACGTTGAGTTTCACACTTTGATGTTCTTCTTTTCCCGGGAGCATGCAGAGGGGAGCTCTGCATCTATGTAACATTCATGGCGTTCATGTCCAGGCTTCTTACCAAGCCCTGCATATTTTGAGAACTGGTGGAGACTGGAGAGTGTTGTGTTCAGAAGAAGTTGGTAAATGGCAGTGATAAATACAGTACATGCAGTACATGAAAGTGAGTTTGTATGCTGGAGTACGATGCGATCCCTCCATTGACTCCAGCCGATCTCATCTCCCCCTGCCTCTTGATGCGCTCCGTGGATCAGCGTTATGGCATCCGATATCGCACATCATTTTCTGGCAGCGTTTGGTGGCTTGCACTGCATTCACTGGTGTCTACTTCAGCATGTTTTTTTTTTTTTTTTTGCCATGTGCTCTGGAAACATCGAACACCATGCCATGCCCAATGCAATTTCTGCCACCGGGCACGGCCCAGGCCCGTCAGCCCGACGCGGCCCTCACGAAATCCGCCCCAGAGGCTACTACACTACAGCCTGGCACCCCTCCGCGGCGCGCGGCGTGGTGTGCTGTGTGCTGTGTGCCTGCGTGCCGTTTCCGCAGCTTTTTTCCCTCCCTCTCTCTCTCTCGCCCACTTCTTCTTCTTCCCCACGCCTCCTCCTCCTCCTCCTCTCCGCCCGCTAAACCTCGCCCGCCGCGCCGTCCGTACGTCCGGGCCACAGCCCGAACCCTCGGGAGCGCCTCCCCGTGCTCCCGCGCCAATGTGGGACGTCCCGCGCTCCTCTCCCGGCGACCAGCCCGCCCGCGCGCGCTCGTGGGCCGACGAAGTCGACGACGACGACGACGGCCTCCCTCTCCCGCCGCCCCCGCCGATCGGCTCCTCCCGCCCCGTGCGCCTCCTCGACTCCCGCTCGCAGGACGCCGCGCAGGACCAGGCGCTCCCTCCCCCTCCCCCGCTCGGCTCCTCCCGCCCCGAGCGCGTCGCCGACTCCCGCTCGCAGGACCAGGCGCTCCCTCCCCCTCCCCCGCTCGGCTCCTCCCGCCCCGAGCGCGTCGCCGGCTACCTCCTGGAGTCCGACTCGCCGCGTAGCGATGGGAGGAGCTCCAGCCCCGGACGCGGCCAGGGCGCGCGGCGCCGTGAACGCGGGAAGCCGTCGCCGGAGCGCGTGCATGTGCCGCTCCCGCCCCCTCCTCCCGTCGGCTCCTCCCGCCCACAGCGCGTTGCCTACCGCCTGGAGAGCGACTCGTCGCGCTCCTCCAGGAGCTCCAGTCCCGCAGAAATCATGGGGCCGCCGCTGCGGAGGTCGCCTTCGCGATCAAACGACGGGGAGAAGCGGCGCCGCTCCCCGCCGAGGAGGTCGCCTTCTCCCGACCGGCCCAAGCGGCCTCGAAGGGACGATGGGGCTGGCCGACGCAGCCCACCGCGCCGCGGGAGGTGAGGCTTCGGTACTTGGGCCCTTCCGCGCCATGCACTTCTAAACTAATATGTGTGTTTCTGCTCGTGTCTGGCCGGCGCTTGGTGTAGGTACGAGCGCGGCGGAGACGGCGGCAGGCTCGCCGGGCATCGCGCTCCAGGAGGTGAGCCAACCCTGATGAGCTTTCACGTTTTGGTCACATGCATTTCCAACCTGATTCGCTATGTCTCTGTCTGTGACAAGTTCGCGTGATCGGCGAAACAGAGTTTTGAGGGTTCTTGGCCTGTGGGGTGTTTTGAGGTGTTTTGAGGTAGTGAAACGATAGCTTGGCCTGGTCGAGACTAAGCTGCGAGACCCTGCTGATCCACCTTCACCTCGAAACATGTGGGCTTGATTTGAGATCAAGGGAAAACTTGTTTGCCATCTGTCATTCTTTTGCCCAAAGACTTGTAACTATCATGTGTGATTTTGTTGTCAGTTGAGCTGATCCTGGAGCAGTTACGAACGGCCTTCGATCCCAACCACGTGACCTGAAAGGGTTGTGGGGTTTAAGCTTTACTCGTGTTTGACATGAAAGGGTTGTGGGCTATGTGATGGTGTTGTACAGTTTGTTAGCTCTGCCCTCAGTCTCGTGCAATATGCACACTGTGGTGTTGTACAGTTTGTACATTATGCACAGTACTCCCTCTGTCAACTAATATAAAAGCGTTTAGATCACTACTCTAGTGATCTAAACACTCTTATGTTAGTTGATAGATCTAAACGCTCTTATATTAGTTGACAGAGGGAGTATCTATTTTATAACTGAAGCTATTCCTCAAAAGGGAATTTATAACTAAAGCTTGACTTGTGGGCTTCCTAGGTTGAACAACTGCTCCCAAGTCCCATCAATCAAGTGTATGCTAGTTAGTTCATAAGCGTTTGACAAATTGGAGTTAACATCACTATTTTTTTTTAGTGCCCTTTAGAAAAAGTAAAATGGGAGACCTGTGGTGTCATGATATGTTTTGTTACTTCTGGGTTTACCTCTAGTCTCGAACATCTACAATTCTTAGTATCAAGCATGTGAATTAATCTGTTCTACTACCAGCCTGCTTATGCAGAAGGAAACAACAGCTAGTGTTAACAGAGAAGCTTCATGCGTTTTCACATCATGTATTACTTGCTGACTTGCTGTTATTTCAGATGGGCCTAACTCGGGCTATGGTGCTTCCAGTAAGGTTCAAGATATAACCCAAAGCCAAAGGTATAGAAATTGCTGCCTTATAACGTATAGGTTTGATCTGCTTAGTATGTTATAATGTTAGTTCCTAAATTCTCAGCCATGTGTGTATTGTTTATCTTTCTCTTTCTCTCGGGTTACTTCTGTTTCCATTTTGAATCCCTGATAGATGAGACTTGCGCTGCATGTAATTGTATATGATTCTGAATATTTTCAGAAAAGGATTAATGACGTACAAACAGTTTATCCTAGCTCTTGAAGATGATATTTCACCAGCTGAAGCTGAGAGCAGGTAATCAACAGAATCGAACAGAAGTTCAATTTGAGTTATTGGTACTACACCCACTTTCAGTTCAGAACAACCTAATTGATTGATTAAACCTTCCATGGTTAACAAGGTACCAAGAATACAAGACAGCATACATTACTACACAGAAACGTGCCTATTTTGATCTCCATAAGGATGATACTAGGTATGTTCGAATGTTTTCATCTAGAGGCGTTAGCTTTACACTCTCAAGGAACTAATGTTTTTCTTCATTGAATTTCATTTGACTGTGGTTGCAGGTTGAAAGAGAAGTACCACCCAACAAGCTTATTATCTGTTATTGAAAGGTGAAACATTTGCTACCCTCTCTTTCTGAAAATAGTTTTCTTACTGACACAAATTCTGGTACTCTGACCTGTGTTGAGTAGCACTCAAAAATGATTGTAACACTTCGTGACTAGATGAAACAGTTATGTGTTATTTTTATGTATGCTTCCTACTTATTTTTAGTTGAGCTTTTTCTTGTTGGTAGTTGAGTTTTTATGATCATTGGCATGCCTTATTTTGTTAACACAGGAGGAATGAGTTTTGCAAGGCTGCAGCGAAGAGTTTAATTCTTGATTTGCGAAGTGGAACTTTGGACCTGTGAGATGCATCTCTAATCCTATCTAATTTTGTGATATGTATATTGTAATCCCTCTGTAAAGAAATATAAGATCGTTTAGATCACTACTTTAGTGATCTATAAATGATTTTATATATCTTTACAGAGGGAGTACTATTTTGCTAGTTTGCTGATATTCCTATTGTCTTGGTCCAGTGGTCCTGGAATGACTGCTGATGGATCAAGAAAATCAGGGAATGACAACAATGGAAGCTCTGGGAATGGTGAAGATTATGGTGACAAGAGAAGAAAGAATGGAAGAGGTCCCCCAAAAGAATCTGGTCGACTTTCAACTGCTCCGAAAGCTCATCCGGTCAGTTCAAAGTATCGACGAATTCAAACTGACATAGATCAAACTCTAGCTTTAGTGCGAAAGCTTGACTCGGAGAAGGGTATTGTTGGAAACATTCTGTCAAGTGGTGGTGATCATGGCAAGCCAGACGATGACAGATCACTTACTGAATCCGCAGGGCCTATAGTTATTGTCCGGGGCTTAACTACTGTCAAGGGCCTTGATGGTGTTGAGCTCCTTGACACTCTCCTTACCTACTTATGGCGTGTCCATGGTGTTGATTACTATGGCATGGCTGAGAGGAGAGATGCAAATGGTTTTCGTCATGTGAGAGCTGACAACAAAATTGCCGATGCGTTTAACATCAGTGCTGCTGATTGGGAGAAAAAACTGGATTCCTTCTGGCACGAAAGACTGGTGAATGGTGAGGATCCTCTAGTTGTATTGACTGCCAAGGACAAAACTGATGCAGCAACTGTTGAAGCTCTGGCACCTTATGTCAAGAAAATTCTGGATCAGAATTATGGCTATAAGTATAGGTGTGGAGCCATGGGGTGTGCAAAAGTTTTCCATGCTCCTGAGTTTGTTCACAAGCATCTAAAGCTCAAGCACCCTGACTTGGTCTCTGTGTTAACTTTGAGAGTCCAAGATGATATCTATTTCCAAAATTACATGAAGTATGTATAATATAACCAGATAAATCTAAAATTAAACTATTTTCAAACATGTTAAAAGGTGACGTTTCTCGTATTATTTATTTTTTATGCAGTGATCCAAATGCCCCGGGTGGAAGACCAGTTATGCAGCAACCTGAACAAGTAATAATCTTCACACCATTTAGTTATTTACTAGTTGCTTGGTCCATTTAGCTATCTATTTGGACTTGCTTGGAATACAACAAATTGGGAGAGCTGTTATCCGTAGATAAAAAATACAGAAGCTACTTATTCCTCCATACTGTTTTGTTCATAAAATGACAAAAGAACAATGTAAAAGAGTAGATTGCCTCCCATACCCGGTTACCTGAAGTTTACTAGTAAGCAGTTTTTACCAGAAATGTTAACAATTACTCCCTCCGTCCTAAAATAAGTGTCTTAAGCTTAGTACAATTTTGTACTAGAGCTAGTACAAAGTTGAGACAGTTATTTAGGGACGGAGGGAGTAGTAATTTATAACTTTCTGCAAACTTTTGATTTCTTTGCATTTTTGTGATAGTATTCAGGTTTGGTCAGAACTCCGGTAATCTTTTCGCTTGTGTTTTGCATGGCCATTTTTGCCTTTGTTGAAATTACATACAAAGCACTGAAGTAGCAGTGATGTTTATTGAAATGATAAAGCTGCACTGTTACAATTTTTCTTGATACCCCAAATCCTATATGAAGGACAACGGAGGAATGAGAAGAATACCTGATAAGATGTTAGGCGCTTTTGATGAGCAGGGTTCACAAGCCCCATTTGTCCCTGACGCCCTTCCACCACTACTAGTCCCTGTGCCTGGTGCTGGGTAGGTTGTGTTATGCAGATAAACTATTAATTCACTTATGATGTGCAGGCAGAGCGCTAACATTGGCTGCCCTTGTTTTAGCCTATTGGGACCATTTGTTCCTATACCACCAGGTATGGCCGTTCAAATGATGCGAGAGCAAAGACCTCCAAGACCAAATGGTGCTCAGCTTAGGAAGAAACCTCTGATGCCGGAACCAATGATGCCCATGTATCCGCATTTTCCGCTTGATCCTCGTCCTTTGCGAAAGTGAGTGATACTCCTCTAGTTTTCTGTACTTTCTCAAGGATTGGATAAGTAAGATTCCAAAATCTTTATTGTGGTGCTTTGTATTACATGTAACGGCTCTTTTGTTGCTGTGCAGAATTATCCTCAACCCTTGTATTTTTGCATACTTAACCACCGATCGTTCTTCATTTATCAGAATTTGTAGTCTGTACTAGTTTGACATCATGCATTTTTCCTGAGGCCTAGGAATCGTCATCACTCTGTTGTATTTCACACTCTTGTGGAAGCAATGTTTCTGTAAAAAACTAATTTAATATATTCCCATGCTGCACTTCTCCGTTCCATGAGTATCGCATAACCTGTTTGTGATCTTGCTTGCAGGTACCATGATCTTGATGCTCCGGAGGAGGAAGTCGCTGTCATTGACTATAGAAGCGTGTAGGGCGTCTCCAGAAACCCACCCTAATCCGCTGATGACCCACACAGCGAATGTGCTCCAGTAAATTACTCGATGTTGCTGTGGCAATTGCAACGACAGACAGGGAATGGAGTTTTGTGAAGTCCTGACGGACGTATGATGCCTCTTCATTTTCTGCAACACCACCGCTCCTCGAAATAGCAAGTATTTTAATGAGATTTCTCGCGGTGCTTGTTGGAATGCGCTGAATCAGAAGCTGGCAAATCAGTATGATCCATCAGATTGCTCGTATTCACAGTTGGATTATGGAGAACTTCTATGTTTGTTTGTAGGCAGGTGTCTGTGGTTTGTGCTGCCTCTTTGTTGATGTGGTCATTTGCACCTCCGACGAAAAGGTGATACCTACTACTAGGGATGAAAATGGAGTGGAAACTTTCCACTTTTTCGAAGGAAAAATGAAAACGGAGAGGAAATATGAAAGCGGAAATGGAAATTTGCAAAACGAAAAAAAATTGGAATTTTTAATGCGAAAACGAAAACAAAAGCGGAAGAGTGTTTTTCGGTGGAACATATGTGGAAGTGGAACTTTTCGTTTCTGTGAATATGGAATTTCCCATTTTTATTATAGGACTACGGTTGCTTTGTAGCTCAACCATCAAATAACACCCAATGACACAATGAGCATAATGGATCATTTAATACCTAACTTACACTACCATATATGTACTCAGCTAGATCCTATACACAATTGTCATGTACTAATACAATAATAAGATATGTTGCTAACATAATCAAATTATTTTGTAGACATGTTAGCAATTCATTAATTCTTGTTATTGTTTGTATTACTCTATGATTCAAGGGGTTTTAAAGTTCTGGTCAACGTCCATTTCCATTTTTGTATCCGCTTTGTATTTGCTCCATGTATGTTTTCGATAGTATCTGTTTCCGTATTCATTTCTGGGGTTTTTGTATTCGTTTCCACTTCTGCAAAACAATATGAAAACAAATATGTTAACACTTAGTTCCGTCCGTTTTCGCTCCGTTTTCATCCCTACCTACTACACAGCGTCCCATCTTTACATTCTCGGCTCAAACAACCAAACGACACCGTGCGGTAAGTATTTGCCTCTACAAACAGCCAGGCTCTATTCTTCAAGTATTTGCCTCTGTTAAATTGTGATCCAAATTCTACCGTATTGGACTAGACGTAGTACAAACGGTGTGGGCCTTTGCGTTGGTACCGACGCGTACGAGTACAACTCGTTTACTTGTCCTCCAAGGACTCTCATGTATTGCCCCTCATATATACTCCATGTAGTCGCACCTAAAGACGGCCTGTCGTCTCGTGCTTGTAATACTCCTCCTCATAGTGATTGCGCCTTCGTGCGTCCGTGGTTTTCTCCCGCAAGGGTTTCCACGTAAAAATCCGCATCTCTCGTGTCTCATTGATCTCGTTTTATCTAACAAGTGGTAACAGAGCTGAGATTCTACCGTATACGAGATCGGGACGAGAGAGTTAGGGTTCGGCATCCTGCCGCAACCGACGCGACCTGGCCATCCAAAGCCAGATCGAGAAGCCGAAGCCGATTCTGACTGGGATTCGTTTTTTCCGCAGCTGCCGCCGCTGTTAAATCGCTGCCGCGGTTGCTGCATTGCCGCTGCTGGTCCATCGAGCCGTCAAATCGCAAGTACACAAGTTGCTGCTGCTCCCAACGACATCATCCATCGCCGAGTTACGCTGCAATCCCGAGGGAACACGTCCGCAAGCTGATTCGCACTGTCTCCTGTACCGATCGATCGCCGAAGCCGCCACTGTTGCTGCGAACAGTCGTTGTCGCCGTGTTCCGCTGCTGCCTTTACGTATCGCCTGGAATACGCGTGGAGTTCCGTGGAAGAACGATCCGCTGTGCTGCTGCTTTGCGATTTCTTTTCCAAGTAATCAATTGATCCATCAATCCATCCATCATCACGTGAAGGTCAAGGCCGGCTGCTAGTTTAGTTGTTTTTTGGACTTTGTCAACTTCAATTACTACAACCACTTCTGAAGCTACCAGGTTCTATCGTTTTTAGTTCTTTTGCTCCCCATTTACTAATTATGTCAAGAATTTTCTACCGGCTTGTACTACTTTGTGTACACAGATTTATCTACCCATGGCTTCCATGAAGTACGATATTCCGCTGCTGGACCGTGACACAAGGTTTACCCTATGGCAAGTCAATATGCGGGCGTTGTTGGCGCATGCCGACTACGATGATGCACTGAACAGTTTTGGAAAGAATAGAATTGAGGATTGGACTCCTGAGGAGAAACGAAGTGATCATAAGGCTTTGTCACAAATTCAACTCCACTTGCATGCTAATATTTTGCAGGAAGTTTTGAGCGAGAAAATTGCCGCCGCTCTATGGTTAAAGGTGGAAGGGATTTGCATGACAAAAGATCTCACCAGCAAAAGTAAGAACGGCCAGAGGGGCCGGTCGCAATCCAGAGACATGAAGCAGTCTTGCAGATATTGCAAGAGAGACGGGCATGACATCTCAGAATGTTTCAAGTTGCAGAACAAGAAAAAAAGGAATGGTATGTATAAACCGAAAGGTAACAAACAAGGTGAAAATTCTGCTAATGTTGCTCGTGATGATAGTTCCAATGATGCTCTTGTTGTTATTGCTGGATGTGCTGAGACCAATGATGAGTGGGTACTTGACACTGCGTGTATTTTTCATATGTGCCCGCATAGAGATTGGTTTACTACTTTTGATTCTACTACCGCTGCTGGTTCCGTTTTGGGTTTTGATAATTCACCATGCAAGATTGAAGGCATAGGTTCCATTCGAATCAAGATGTTTGATGGCACAATCAGAACTTTGACACATGTTCGGTATATTCCAAAGATGAAGAGAAATCTTATCTCTGTGAGTGCCCTTGATGCAAAGGGGTACAACTATTCAGGTGGAGATAGCGTTTTGAAGGTCACCAAAGGTTCTCTCATTGTGATGAAAGGTGACTTAAGTTCGACCAATGGTCTTTATTACCTTCGAGGTTCTACCGTTTCAGGTAACGCTACTCCAGTTATTTCAAAGAATTCTGGTTGTGATGCTTCTAACCTTTGGCATATGTGTCTTGGACATATGGGTGAACTTGGTTTGGCAGAGTTAAATAAGAGAGGTCTTCTTAAAGGATACCAAACTGGTAAATTGAAATTTTGTGAGCATTGTATCTTCGGCAAGCACAAGAGGGTGAAGTTCAACACTTCGACTCATACAACTGAAGGTATTCTTGATTATGTGCATTCTGATTTATGGGGACCATCTCGCAAAAGGTCATTAGGTGGTGCTCGTTACATGTTGACTATTATTAATGATTATTCGAGAAAGGTTTGGCCTTATTTTTTGAAGCATAAATGGCAAGCTTTCTCAGCTTTTAAGGAGTGGAAGATTATGATTGAGAGAGAAACTGAAAAGAAGGTAAACATACTTCACACTGATAATGGTATGGAATTCTGTTCTAAGCAATTTGGGAATTATTGCAAGTCTGAAGGCATTGTCAGACACCACACCGTTCCTTATACTCCTCAACAAAACGGTGTTGCTGAGCGTATGAACATGACCATTATTTCCAGAGCCTGTTGCATGTTGTTCAATGCAGGTTTGCATAGGCGTTTTTGGGCTGAGGCCGCTTCCACTGCTTGTTATCTCATCAACCGTTCACCATCTATTCCTCTTAATAAGAAAACTCCAATTGAGGTATGGTCTGGTTCACCTGCTGATTATTCACAGTTGAGAGTTTTTGGTTGCACTGCTTATGCTCATGTTGATAATGGAAAGTTGGAGCCTAGGGCTGTTAAGTGCATCTTTCTTGGTTATAAATCTGGTGTTAAAGGTTTTAAATTGTGGAATCCTGAAACACAAAAGATTGTTATTAGCAGGAACGTTATCTTTAATGAATCTGCTATGTTACATGATGTTCCATCTACTAATGTCCCTCTTGAGAGTGAACATCAGTCTACTGTTCAGCAACCTACTGTTCAGGTGGAGCATGTTATTGATTCAGGTGATACTTCTGATAAGGAAAATGTTGGTGCACATGATGAACCCGTCTTTGATGATGAACATGTCACTCCAAATCAGCCTATTGTTCCACCCGGTTGGAATCTCGCACGTGACAAAGTTAGGCGGGGTATTAATGCACCTGAAAGGTTTATTGAGGAGTGCAATATTGTTTCTTTTGCTTTATCTGTTGCAGAAGAAATTGAAGGTAATGCTGAGCCTTCTTCATATTCCGAGGCTATTATTTCTGGTGATAGTAATAAGTGGATGACTGCTATGCATGATGAGATGGAATCACTTGAAAAGAATGGCACTTGGGATTTGGTAAGATTACCTAGAGAGAAGAAACCTATTCGTTGCAAGTGGGTTTTCAAAATAAAGGAAGGTGTTTCTCCTAATGATGAGGCAAGATATAAAGCAAGGTTGGTTGCTAAAGGTTATAGCCAAATTCCAGGTATTGACTATAACGAAGTCTTTTCTCCTGTTGTGAAGCATAGCTCTATTCGCACTTTACTTAGTATTGTTGCCATGAATGATTTTGAGCTTGAACAATTGGATGTTAAAACTACATTCTTACATGGAGAATTAGAAGAGGGTATTTATATGGAACAACCTGAAGGTTTTGTTATTCCTGGAAAAGAAAAGCTTGTTTGTAAGTTAAAAAATCTCTTTATGGATTGAAGCAATCCCCTCGACAGTGGTACAAGAGATTTGACACCTTTATGCTCTCTCAAGGTTTCAATCGGTCTAATTATGATAGCTGTGTTTATTTGAAAACTATCAATGGTTCAACTATTTATTTGCTCCTTTATGTTGATGATATGTTAATTGCTGCAAAGAGCATGTCAGAGTTTGATGAACTAAAGAAGCAACTGAGTAATGAATTTGAGATGAAGGATTTGGGTGCAGCAAAGAAAATATTTGGCATGGAAATATCCAGAGATAGACCATCTGGAAAATTATATCTCAGTCAGAAGGGATATATTGATAAGGTTCTTCGCCGTTTTAATATGCATAATGCCAAGCTAGTAAGTACTCCGTTAGCTGCACACTTCAAATTATCATCAGCCTTATGTCCTGAGTCAGATGAAGATATTGAGTACATGTCTAGAGTTCCCTATTCAAGTGCAGTTGGTTCACTTATGTATGCCATGGTTTCTTCTCGTCCGGATTTATCTTATGCTCTGAGTGTTGTTAGTAGATACATGGATAATCCTGGAAAAGAGCATTGGAATGCAGTTCAGTGAATTTTCAGATACCTGCGAGCTACTTCTAATGCTTATTTACAGTTCGGGAAAACTGGAGATGGACTTGTTGGTTTTGTTGATTCTGATTTTGCTGGTGATTTGGATAAGAGAAGATCGCTCACAGGTTATCTTTTCACCATTGGTGGTTGTGCTGTGAGTTGGAAAGCAACTTTGCAGTCTATTGTGGCTTGTTCCACTACTGATGCCGAGTATATGGCTATTTCTGAGGCATGCAAAGAAACTATCTGGTTGAGAGGTTTGTACATTGAGCTTTGTGGAGATTCATCTTGCCCTACCATATTTTCTGACAGTCAAAGTGCTATATATCTTACAAAAAATCCAATGTATCATGAGAGAACAAAACATATTGATGTCAGATTTCACTATGTTCGAGATGTTGTTGCTAAAGGTGATTTGAAGGTATGCAAGATAAATACTCATGATAATCCAGCTGATATGATGACAAAGCCAGTTCCTACCAATAAGTTTGAGCTTTGCTCAGGCTTAGTTGGTATTTCTCACTAGTCCTATGGACTTTGACGCACAAGGTGTTTAAGCTAATTTGGATGGAGTTATTCACTTTCTTCGACTACTCGAGGGAATTTGGCTCAAGGTGGAGATTGTTAAATTGTGATCCAAATTCTACCATATTGGACTAGACTAGTACAAACGGTGTGGGCCTTTGCGTTGGTACCGACGCGTACGAGTACAACTCGTTTACTTGTCCTTCAAGGACTCTCATGCATTGCCCCTCATATATACTCCATGTAGTCGCACCTAAAGACGGCCTGTCGTCTCGTGCTTGTAATACTCCTCCTCATAGTGATTGCGCCTTCGTGCGTCCGTGGTTTTCTCCTGCAAGGGTTTCCACGTAAAAATCCGTATCTCTCGTGTCTTGTTGATCTCGTTTTATCTAACAGCCTCCGTAAAAAAAGCATCTTTGCAGGCAAATATAAAGAAGAAAAAGGATATCACCGTGTACTCAATCATTTTTCTTCCTCTTTCTGCCGTACCAGCTTTTCTTTGAATTGGTTGTGTTCTAGGCTGGACTCGACGCTTTTTTCTGGATCGTAAACTGGACTCTACGCTTGTAGCACGGCACTAGTAAACCGAATTCTCAGTAGGATTTTGATGTTAATCTTCTCAGGCGCTCGTGTGCCACTACCGCATCGCTGGCTATCATGATAAACTAGATCGTCGAGGGCGCGCGTTGCTGCGCCCGTTCATTTTGACATTATAATATTAGTGATTGATGCAATTATATCTAAATGTACTAATTTAATCATCATATAATCATATATTATATTTAAGGGTAGTATATAATATAACCTATGAATCATGTTCTTTTTTATCAGAAATTCAACTGTAGGTGTGTGCATCTCGTGAGCATATTAGTTATTGGTGGAAAACAAATACTTAAGCTGATTATTATACTCCTAGTAATATGTTTAGATGTTAAGAAGGTTGGCAATAGTTTGATTTTGTATAAGAATAGTCGCTTCTTTTGGTTTTATTGGGTCCCCATGTATTAAGTGTCAAACTTTGATCATAAATTTAAATAATAAAATATATAATATATGTCAATATTCTTTTAAGTACAAATCTAATGGTATACAATTTTTAGCATACAAATCTAGATGGTCAAATTTGACTAAAAATACAAGGGGGGTTAGGGGAGGGGGAGCAAGAGAGACCAAGTAAAATTATGAGCATCTTCTCAAAAAAAGGAAGATCGTGAGCACTACATGGATATAACTATAACAGCCAACAAAACAGTTGTCAAACACATTTCCTGTAAAACCATAAATCACAGCGCTGCAGACTATCTAAATGCAGATATTAATATACTCACGACAATCTAGGTATAACTCAGGTGATTTCTACTCCTGCTTAGTGAACTTCTGCTTTTGAAAGACTCATGGGTGTGCCTTCTTCCTGTATTCCGTAATCATTGTATGTTCAGATTAACAACAAATTTTGACGACAATAATTATAAGCAAGGAATGAGGAGGAAACAAAAAATAATAATTACACGTTCTATTTTTATTTCCATACCTCAAGAGTTATGCGTCTGATGGATAGGGTTTCCTACCACATAACGTATAAAGATAAGTAACTGAACAAACTATCGGACAAAGCTTGTACTTAAACGATAGAGTGCGACATGGCTTTGTAACAAGCATAGCAGAAGGAACATAAATTGACAGGTCTGAAACCACCCTTTTATTTTTTATTTGTTAATAAAGTGTTTTTTTTGCTTCATTTTCAATAGCTTTGTATAGTTTCAACCATTCATGTATTAAGTATTTTTTTAAATATCATCCGACATCACACTTGTAGTATTGTACATCACATCAAGATTCACGTCATAACATAATGAACCATAAAGTGATTTAATTTGAATGGAAAATGAAGAATACAAGCATTCATATTGCGCAAATTACCAGGTTGCCGACATTTTGATTTTATCCAAACCGACTCAACTTACTTTAAGTCAAGGAGAAAAATAGAACAATGGCACTAACATTTTGTTTTTTATATAGAAACCATTCAACTTACTGCCACTAACCATAGTATAATTAGCGGATCCATTCATCCAATTTGTTTCCCCACGAAGGCAAATTAATAATGTGTGCAACCGAATAGGGGGCTGAACCCTATTTATCAAACAAAGCTTAGTGGAGTCAAACTCATCTCATAGCTCTAGCTGTATCCTGGATATATTACCTGGGGTGATGCACAACGAAACTGAACCTTGCAATCTAGTAGCTGCAGTAGCTTCTGATTTACCTGCTCGGACTTCAGCATCCGCGCCGTAAAAATATACTTAACAGGTCATAAAAATAAAAATGGGTGTACATCATGTTCATCCTACGCGGATCCGGTCACAGGTACTAATCATTTGTTATACTCAGTCTGGTCAGCATCTGCCACCTGAATTCCATTGCGTCCGCTGCAAAAATTGAAATAGCATGGATTTTTGCCAGCTCTGCATTACTTGTAAAGGCGACTATCAAATAGAACAAGGATTAAGTGCAAAGACAAAGAGTACATAATGTAACAAAAAATGTTCAGCTTTTCATGTGAATTCACTCCATACACATGTGCTCCTAACTAACATTCATGCTACATAAGGCCCCATTTAGTATATCTGATCAAAAGCCCAGAGCTAATGAACTCGACACCTACTCAAATTATGCTCCACCACCTACTCAAATTCCACTCCACCACATCATCTCTCCAGTTACTACATATATGTTGACCGCAATTATTCCAGTCCTCTGTCCATAATAACCATCTTCTCTCTATGTTCCTAACCCTCCAGATTGTGGCATGGACAAGATACTACACAGATGTTTGGTGTATCACAAAATGGGCGACACCTTATTGTAGTCCCACACATGTTTCACTGAAAATTTTATAATATGTTAGATCCAGCCCTACACGATAAATTGCTTTCCTATACTACTTCTCTACCCCAACTTCTAACTCTTCTTTTCTATGTTCAGAAAATGATTTCATAACAACATCCTAATCTAGAGTACATGTTTTGCTCTAATACGTAAATCTAGTAAGAATATAGATTAGCCTGAAATCAATTGATGATTGACCAAAACTGAAGCAAAATCCTGAAAAAGAAACCAAGCACCATACAGTAACAGTTAATCAAGAATTTCTTTGACAAAGCAAATGTACATTGTACACTCATGTACACGGTTTTACCTAACTGGTGGGGGTTTTGTATAGCCCAATCTGATTAAGGGGTGGATTTTGGTGACCTAAAGCTTTGCGGAATATCTCCAGCATGAAACAATAGTCACCACCTGCGCGGAATAGGAATGGAAGGATATTAGCATGGATGGAAGAAGAGATACAGGAAAGGGGGAAACAAAGATAGAGGCCAACCTAATCGAGATTCAGTTTAAAAGAAAAGGAGCTACAACGGTGAT
The DNA here is from genome assembly GCF_904849725.1 of Hordeum vulgare subsp. vulgare. Classification (NCBI taxonomy): domain Eukaryota; kingdom Viridiplantae; phylum Streptophyta; class Magnoliopsida; order Poales; family Poaceae; genus Hordeum; species Hordeum vulgare. The sequence continues at coordinate 64,312,323 of NC_058523.1, forward strand.
TGAGAGGGAAAGGCGAGGGGGCATATATATAACACAGATCGAATAATTAAGATACAGATTTTTATGACATATGAATTATTTTTATCATCTGAAAATTAAGGGCCCCTTGTAAAACTATTGACAACACCCTCCTAAGCTATAAATTAAAGTTGACAGTAAAGATGTTCACTGGTGAGAAAGTACAAATGAAGTTCAGAAGAATCGGTTGATGTCAATGAACTTCAGAATCTAAAACGGCGATCCAGGACATACTCTTGGTCACATCAATTTGCAGTACCCAAACAAAATTTGAAGCAACACATGCATTGAAAAAAGCCATGAACAAAACAGAGCTGGGATGGAAGACCTCTGGCACGGCATCCTCCTGATTGAAGTTGCTTCCGCATCCCTCGACTGTACGGATTGGGAGACAGCGACGGGCCAAAACGAGAAACGATGGGGGCGGCGTCCCTACAGACCGACAATAGGCGGTGGCGGCGGCTTCCAAGATCTCCGAGGCGAGGCCGTAGGAATGGCATGGAGTCACTGAGGGGAAGGGATATGTGGCGCGAGGCGGCGGCGAAGAACCGGCGGGCGGCTGCCGGCGGCAAAAGGAAGAGGCAACGTGTGGAGCGTGCTCCAGCTCCGTTCCATATCATCCAGCCGCCTCCCTCCATCTCTCTCTCGCTGGCAGCAAATAGCGGCGCTAGGCCGAGATCAGGAAGAGGCCCGGTTTGGTTGATGCATACGCCGAGATCGTGGTCGTCGCCGCTGCTGCCATCAATAACCATTCTTTCTCTATTTTTCTCTCTGATCTAGGTCTATCCCTAGGCGGCGACGAGAGGTCGGGGAAAGCGGAGCGGGCGTGGTAGGAGGGGCACCGAGCAGAATCACAACCGTTCGTTTGCGATCCGACGTTAACCCGCAACAATGAACGAGATGCATTCGGTTCGGCCGCTGGAATAGCGGCCCAAGGACAGTAGGCCCAGGAATGGCCCAAGCAGGAGGTAATCATGCATCAGACGGCTGATAACTATCAAGACACGGGATCCGACGACTAGAAACGCAAATCGCTGTCAAGCCTCGCTTTAGGCTCAGTTTTACTGTCCCTAATGCTATCATGATTTGAGTCTAGAATCCAATAAAGATACACCTAGGCCAATTATTTGCCTTTTGTCATAAAGTTTCTATATTAATATTTCATTTCAAAGTTAACACGATGCAATGAGAATCTTAATACGTACTCCCTCCGTAAAAAAAATATAAGTGTTTAGATCACTACCAAAAATTTACTTACAAGTTTTGGCTTGCTCTTTGCATGTGGACAATGTCCATCATTTTTCAGTTGATTTTGAGCTAATGTATTATTTATTTATTTTTGCAGCCAAGCGAGTATGTATCGTTCATGCTAGCTAGGTTCATAGAAACATGAAGTTTACAAAGTGACTAAGGCCCTGTTTGAAACCACCCAAATTATATAATCCAGTTTTTATAATTTATTATGTCTCCAAACAGGACAGATTATATTCCAGTTTATAAAAACTAGATGGCTAGATTATTAAAAACTCATAATCTACTCTACCCCAGCTAAAATAAGATTATGGAGTACTAATGACCCATTACCCTTTGAAACTTGGAGATAATTACCTACTGCCACCGTCACCGTCCTCCAAACATGTCCACCTAGATTATTACCTTTGCAGCTAAAAAACAAAGGGCAGATATGTCATTGCACGATATAAAACCTGGATTACAGTTTATATAATCTGGCCTCCAAACATGCTCACCTAGATTATTTTTGTAAACCAGATTATATAATCTATCTTCATAATCCAGATTATTATAATCTATTGTGGTTCCAAACAGGGCCTAACTTCCTTTGCCATCCTATGACCGACATACGATAAAAGGTGGATTTTATTTGCTCAAAGTGGAGCATCAAGAAGATACATAACACAATGAGCACATAAATAAATAAATACTGAAATAAAACAATCTTTTAGAATCACATTTTGAATACTACTAGGATAGAGTTAGGGATCAAGCTAAACAAACTCAAATTATGTTTTGGGAGTAGACAAGGAGTGGGAGTATTCGTGCGGTAATTGTATATTGGGATTCTAAAAAAGATTCTTATCTTTTTGTAATACTGGCATATTCGAACACATATCATCTTCTTTTCAAGGTAAGGACATTTTCAACGTTGACCCTCAAAACGCATGCATCAGTCCGGACACATTCTGTCATCGAACATGGTATCTATCAATCCGCTGGGCGGTCCAGGCATTTATTTTCCTGAAAATAATTCGAAGCGATCTTGGAGAAGGAATATGACTGATGGAATCCATCTTACGTCACACTCAAAAAGAATTTAAGATCTTCAGAAAAGATTAAAAGAGGAAGGTATGATCCTCGAGAAGAACCTGTGGGTTATGGGCCTACTCAAAAGAAACCACCATTGAAACAATTGCTAGAAAGAGAGATATTGCACCGGTATAAATGAAAACTTGAAGAGATGAGACCCTTGAAACAACTAAAAGGATTTGAATGAAAACATGAAGCTTCTAAGATATCTTCAACACTCCGGATAGAATAGGGAGAAGTGAAAACACAAGAGAGGCTTGGATAAGAATTTCCAACACAGGAATCATTTAAAGGATGAAAAGAGTATGATGAACACTGAAATCTTGAATTGAATCAACCGAACAAGAAAACAAGAATGAAGAATGATGAACTTAGCACTTGAGCATCCTCACAATGAATCATTGGATACAATACGAACGAAGAGATAGCGGAAGCACACTGAAAAGAAAGGCACTTGGATGATAAATTAAATCATTGAAGAAAAGGGCGGGTGGGTGGGAAAAACAAAGACAACTTGGGACAGATGAGACGAACTCCGGAAAGAACTATGAGGAATGATCTTGCAAATATTGGAGAAGAGTGAATTAACTTGAAGAGAAGCGCTCCAGTTGAAAAAGAATTGACATGACAACTCCGGTTTAAAAGAATTGATAAGACAACTTGATTGAGAAAAATAATTAATCAACACTCCCAGAAATATGAGAACACCGTTTCGGAAGGATATCAAATCACCACTTGACACCGAAGCAACTCGAATTACCATACTCTAACAAAACAAAGGATGAGGCTTACGAAACAAGCCAAAAACAAATATATGACAGATATTTCGCTCGATATTTTCATGGTAATGTTCGTACGGGCTTGATCGAACATTGGATTGCCATATTGAAATGACGCTCGAATATGCTCCCTAGGCGTAGCGAACTACAAGGCTCGATGGAGCGTATGTGAAATATATCGAGGCTGTCCTCTGTAAGAAAGACCGTGAACAAACGAATCCACTAGATGTCGAACCCCAATCTCATATCATGCATGTGTTGGAAGATAATCCTAGATAACTACTTGAATTCCCACCTAAGAACTCCTGAAATTTTCTCGTTATGCAATCCGGTCCACGGATACAAGGAGTAAAATCCATCGCTCAACCCCTAGCAATAATACTACCCGTCGAGCGTATAACATTCGTCAACACATAACTAGAGATCTCGGAAACTTGTCTACCTCAGATCCCCGTAATCACAATGATACCAAGTATGGAAGTACATTCAGATGCTCTCCACCAGTACTGGGGATGCCAGACTCCTTTCGCCACTACTAGTATTGAAGCAATTTCGAACATCCTCCGTCCCAAGATACTAAGGAAACTGAATGATAGCGAGTGTGACAAGAATCCCCTGGAGCTCAACTCCTTGATAACAGGAGGCACCAAGAACAAAATCCCGGTCACAACGACATCATAGAGGTTCCAAAATACCCGCGTGATCCTAAAAAAACTTTAAGTGAGAAGAGGAGTAGAATTAAAATTCCTAAGTCGTAACCTCACGAGAGCAGGGAAGAGGAGTTAAAAGAATCCTATTCTACATATATAACTAGACTCAAAGTAGTTTTCACTAGACTCGACTCGGCCAAGTTCGATCAATCAAGGGGCTCCTAGGTCGGTACTGCTCTGACACCAACTTGTAACACCCAAGATGCGATCATGTCCTTATTTTGGCTCGAGGGCCTCGACATGGATAGAGGCTCATCTCGTCGTTTTGAAAGAATGGATATCGTTACAAGTACATGTACAGAAGAGATGAGTATATGGAATTGGCTTACACTTGCCACAAGCTACAACATGAACAACACGATACAACAATATATCCAATCACCATGTAGAAGAGGAGGGTCCGACTACGGACGAAATCAAACGATAAAAGAACGACGTCCATCCTTGCTATCCCAGACTGCCGCCTTGGAACCCATCCTAGATCGATGATGATGAAGAAGAAGAAGAAACTCCAAATAGCACAATCATCGCGCTCACATCAAAGTATCGCTTTACCTATACTCGCAAATGTTGTTGTAGTAATATGTGGGCCACACGGACTTAACAATCTCATTTCCAAAGGTATCAAGACTAGCAAAACTTAATTGGTGAGGTATGATTAAGTGGTGAGGCTGCAACAAGCGACTAAACATTTATTTGAGGTGTCTAACTTACGAGTACAAGAATAAGAGAGGATTGATCTACGCATATCGGACGTGAACTAATAATGATCTCGAAGTGATCCTCAACACCTTCTTACGTCAAACATAACCCCAGTGTGTCCTCCTTCGGATGCAGAACTCACGAGAAGAGACAGTCACGGTTACGCACATAGTTGGCAAATTTAATTAAGTTTATTTCAAGTTATATAGAACCAGGCGTTAAGCAAAGTTTTCAAGTTACCACATAACCGCGGGTACGGCTCTCTGAAACATTTAACCCTGCAGGGGTGCTCCAAGTAGTCCATCACAAACTACCACAAGCTGCGTCGGAAACCTCGATCGCGGAAAACCCGTGATCTCCTCGGATTCCTAGTGGAAAACCTCAAGCTTGAGATATCCCAAAGTATCCTCAGAATCCCTCGCACAAGACGTCCGAGAAAGGTAAAACAAATCGAGCAAGGACGCCTGGCGTGTCGACGATCCCAATAGGAGTCGTGTATCTCATTCCCAGGACACGACGGATAAGTGATGCGTACAGGAGCCTGATAGAAATCACCCAAGTTGCCCTAGGTTCGCCCCGAACAGTGCTCTACTTAGGGCAAACATCATCAGCACTGGCTGTCACGCCCAAGATGCGTCCCTATCCTCAATTTGGCACGAAGGCCTCGTCAGGGATAGAAGCGCATCTCGTCGTGTCGCAAGAATGGATATCGTTACAAGTACATGTACTGAAAAGAAGATATATATATAGAATTGGCTTACACTCGCCACAAGCTACATCAGAGTCACATCAGTACATTACATAATCATCAAGAGTAAGAGGAGGGTCCGACTACGGATGAAAACAAACGAGAAAAAAAAGAACGGCGTCCATCCTTGCTATCCCAGGCTGCCGGCCTGGAACCCATCCTAGATCGATGAAGAAGAAGAAGAAGAAGCAACTCCAAATGAACAATCAACGCGCTCGCGTCAAGTAACCTTTACCTGTACCTGCAAGTGGTGTTGTAGAAATCTGTGAGCCATAGGAGACTCAGCAATCTCATTTCCAAAGGTATCAAGACTAGCAAAGCTTAATGGGTGAGGTATGGTTAAGTGGTGAGGTTGCAGCAGCGGCTAAGCATATATTTGGTGGCTAAACTTACGAGTACAAGAAATAAGAGGGGGAAGTTCTACGCATAGCGGACGTGAACTACTGTTGATCAAATGAATGATCCTGAACACCTACCTACGTCAGACATAACCCCACCGTGTCCTCAATCGGAGAAGGAACTCACGAAAGAGATAGTCATGGTTATGCACACAGTTGGCAAGTTATAATTAAGTTAACTTCAAGTTATCTAGAACCAATGTTAAACAAAGTTTCCACGATGCCACATAACCGCGGGCACGGCTTTCCGAAAAGATTTAACCCTGCAGGGGTGCTCCAACTAGTCCATCAGAAATTACCACAAGCTGCATAGAAATCCTCAATCACGAAGCTCGCGATCTCGTCGGATTCCCTAGTGGGAAACCTCAACTATGAGATTATCCAAAGCATCACCGGAATCCCGATGCACAAGATATCTCGTCAAAGGTAAAACTAATCCAGCAAGGCCGCCCGGCGTGTCGACGACCCCGATAGGAGTCGCGTATCTCGTTCTCAGGACATGACGGATGGAACTAGCTACGAGTGCCAAACCTCGAGTTTCCTCGCGGTGGCCCTGCAGGCAGACCATTTGGGACCAACACCATCAGCACTGGCCCCCCCTGTATTATGTAGAATTACTTCTCGGGTAGCGCTAACTCCCTATGCATTTCAGATTAACAGAATTATCATGTTGGGAAAATGTAAAACCAATGTTGGGCCTTGCCAGACCAGCTTTAATCTAAAACGAATTATCAAGGGGGTCCCCATAACAACCCCGATCGTGTTAGGAGCGCTCAATTATGGAACATAACACCGGTAGCCAAAACTAAGGGGGCAAAGGTGGAACAAAACACCAGGCTAGAAAGGCCGAGCCTTTCACCTTTTACCAAGTATATAGGTCCATTAAATTAAATATCATTAATATGGTGATATGGCAAGGAACCCATGTTATCACATGGAAGCAACTACACCTGCAACTAGCAACGCTAACAACATGGTTAAGCATGCGGTAACATAGCCAATCAGTGGTTTGCTAGGTCGAACAGGTTGAAGGTAATCATGGCATTGTTGAGAGGCTGACATTTAACATGTGGTAGGCAATGAGACATAAACGATAGAAGCGAAAAACTAGCATGGCAATGATAGTAATGGTTTCTAGGGAAATGTTCATCTTGCCTGAGATCCCACTTGGAAGAAGAATGCCTCCGTGAAGCAGACGAACCAATGTAGTCGAACGGGTCCTCACAATCCAGCACGCTGCGGAACTCTATCGAGACGAAGCAAACCGGAAACACAAATCAACACACGAAATTCACCACACGATGCACAACACATATGATGCATGAGCAACTGAATACATGCAAGTCACAGCATGACAATACACACAATCAAACACTACACATTAAGTGAAGTTCAATATGCAACGAGTTGCATATTGACGAAACTCCACGTTTAATTATTTAGTTCTATCCCAATTAGGTACACAGCAATATTAAATGTTGTTAAACATGGCAAGAGGTGAAGCGTAATTAAACTACCTATCTAGGCATTTTAAATGAGGTCGGAAATGACTTATAGCACCTCCGAAACGACCTCACAAGTTAATTTACAATTCTGTCCAGATCTAAACTAACACATTTAATTAGTTGTTAAACAGCAAAACAAATAGGTTCACGTGATTCTACGAGTCGTTACAAGCAATTTAAACATAGACAACATCTCCAACGTAGCTACAGATCAAAAGTTACAAGCACCGCAAGATATGATGGCATGAATGCAATATGTGTGCAACGGCGGCTACGAGCACTACATACAAACAACAAGAGAAAATGAAACTACACAAGATTCTAAGCAAGTTTCATGTATGACAGGATCAAATCGGAGCTACGGTTCAACAACTACGAGCCAAACAAGAAATCACTACAATCTGCCAAAATCAGCCACATAGCATTTTCTACGCCCCACAACTACGAGCTACACAACTCCTATATGCTCAAGCAAGGCATGACACGAAAGAGGGCAAGAAGCACTACTACAAACAACTAACAACAACTAGCATGGCATCATGGATCACTAGGGAAAGAAGACACAAAATGGCATCTCACACACTATCTCAGACTTAGTGAAAATTACACTTCATGAAAGTGCAGCTTTCGATCTAAAGCCATATTGACAGCAACAAAACCTATAGCTATAGGACTCCAAATGGCATGAAAATTCACAGCATGCTAGAGAAACACAAGGGCTACAACTAACTTCATTGAACCAACCTCAAAAGAGCTACAGATCACAAGATACAAGCAAGACAAGACAACAACAAAATAAAAAAGATTCCAGACTTAGAAATATTTCAGCACGTCCAAATCAGCACTATTCCTAGCAACTTGAGAGCAAGCAAACCACACGTAAACATGCATTTCTATTGCAACCAAAAATACCAGGGGCTAGAGTAAACATCCAAGAACAACTCCCTAGTTGACAACTCCTTCGAACGAAGCACGGAATAAATCCTGCGAATTAAACAAAAAGGCATCACGGCAAAATATCGCGCGAACTAACTTACTCAATAGCTAAAACTAATTACACAGAAAATTATTGGGGTTGCACAACAAAATTATTACCACACGTAAATGCGAGAAAATAACCTATACACGGGAAAATAAACTAGCGGCAAACCCTACACGCAAAAATACAAGTGACCGCTCTAAAATACACGGAAAAATGGTTCCTAAGACATGGGCATTTATACTACGGCATCCGATCAATTCGAACACGCGCGGAAAATTATTACGGGACGAAACCTATAGAAACAGCACACTAATCTAGGCATATGACATCGTCAAACAACGTCAAATCAATATGCAAGTTGTGAAATCGTGTTCTACGCGCAAAACTACACGAAATCCATATGCTACACGCCTCGTTCCGACACACGGTTAAGAAACGACGCCATTTTGAAAATCAATGTTTTTTTCTGAAATTAAATAAATCCGAAACCTAAAAAAAATAAATCTACCGGGCCTACTGTAATAACGGGCCGAACTGGCAGCGGCGAATATTGCTAAAATGCGCTACGACGCGGAATAGAGGGCAGGGGCTCACCTCGCTCTTGGGCCGGACCTGGTGGAGGGGAGGCTGGGCCGAAGCGGTGGGACGAGCTGGTGGGCCGCGACGCTCGCGAGCGGGGCGACTGGGCCGGCTGCTGGGCACACAGGCGAGACGCTGAGGCGGGCGAGCGAGCCGCTCCTCCCGATCCAGATCGGGATCAAGGAGGGAGCTCGGCGGCAGCGCTCCTGCGGCCGGATCTGGTGGGTGCTCGACCTTCGGTGAGGTCCGGTTGCCGGAGGGGCGAGGCCAAGGCGGCGGGGAGCTCGGAGGTGAGGCGCGACGGCGCGAAGAGCAGGGACGCGCGAGACCTCGGGATCAGCTCGGGGAGGCGAGGCCGGGAGTTGGCCGGCGGTCTTTGGCGAGGCCAGGGACGGCGGCGGGGCGACGAGGGCAGGCAGGGGCGAACTCCGGCGAGGCCCTCCGGTGGCGCTCCGACGAGGAGGCGCGATGAGGAGTAGCGGAAATCGCTCCTGGTTGCGGCAGCGGGAGTCGCTAGGGCGCGTGCGCCGACGAGGCTCGGCCCAGATCGGGTCTGGGAGGGTCGGCTTCGGGCCTGGCGGGCCCGACGGCGCGAGGAGGAGAAGAGAGAGGGTGCGGGATGCTAGGGTTTCGGGGGTTAGGTGGCGCGGATCCCGAGGTGGAAGGAGGGGCTGTCTAAAATAAGCACACGGGTCTAGTTATAGGCAAGGGGGGGAGCTAGATTAGCAGAAATTTCGTTCCAGATCCAACCGTGCGGTCCGATTCGGACGATTCCGAACGCGGGAACGGTTACGAGGCCATGTAGAGTGGATATCCAGAGACGAGAGGGAGAACGGGCGGCGCGGCAACGAATTTTAAAATACTGACACACGTCCGACGGTAGACTGAATACGGTGCCGCTACGGTCGACCGTTCGGGTACCAAACGGTCTCCGATCGCGACGAAATTTGACAGGCGGCCTAGCTATATTAAAATAACACTGCATGCCAAGTTTCACCTCGATCAGAGAAATTTTTACGCACATCTTTAAAACAGGGTTTTGACGATGCCGCGTGCGTGTGTGTGTGCAGTCGGGCTGAGAACGGACAACGACGAGAAACGGGATCTAACATCAGATGCAAGTTTTGAAATCTGGCGGCAACGGAACGCCGATGCAATGCTGATGATGCGCATGATGCGATGATGATGCAACCAAAGAAAATAGTCACACGACGAAAACATAATAGAAGGGGAATCTTCTGGAACGTCGGCATCGGGCTATCACAACTCTCCTACACTACAAGAGGATCTCGCCCCGAGATCCAAGAATGAAAGGGGGAGAGGATGAGAAAAAGCAAGAGGTAAAATTTCGTCGCTTCTTTGGCAAACGAGTGAAACCAACGATCCTTGAAGGTAGCAAAGAGATGATGAATGATATGAGAAAGAAGCAAGAATTCACGGAAAATTTCGGCAGCACTTCGGTAGGAAAATGGGACAAAAAATTCGAAAAGGTAGGAGAATTAGACAGTATTCATAACAAACAACTAAATAGAATAAGGGAACGCCATGATCTCGGTAGAACAACATGATTGACCCAAAAGAGCAACATCACAAGGCCTCCGGAACAATAGAATAGGAACTAGCTCATACAGAAGAAAAGAACGAAGAAAATAATGACAACAACTAACTCCAATGAACTTGGCAAGCATCCTTGCAAGAAGAATTGGGCGAAGTTGTTGGACAAACAACAACGAAAAGAAGAAGATAGAAGTGGGCTTATGGAAACCTTTTCAAACTAAGGAAGTGACAACCAACCACTAACGGATCAAGGATTGTTTGGGAGAAACAATATATGAACAATTTCTTACACCAAGAGGATACATTGAGAACTTGGATTAATGACAAGCACTATGATAGCAACAATCCATAGGAAAAGCTTTAGGTGAAGTCCAAACCAAGATAGCTCAATGAAGAAACCATGAGTTGCAAATATCTCATGATCATAGAATTGGTGGGTTTAATTATCTCATTCTTGAAAGAAAGTCTCTTCGAGACTCCTACACTAACAAGAATGCTATAATACCACCTCAAAGGATAAGGAAGAACAAATGCACTTGGAGATTCAAGAGAAGAAAACTTGAGGTTCTCCAATAAGAATCTTGAAGAACACTTTGAGAATGAACTGAAACCTTGATGAACCACCATGAAGGACCACCGTATACAAAAGAATGATGCAAAGGTAAGAAGGTAGAAAAGAATAAGATTATGAACTTGCCAAGATTTAGATGAAGCTTCACAAAGAGATACTTAAAAGAACTTGGAACTCCGGAAAAGAAAGATAAGCACATGGGGAAGACTTGATATCATGAGCCACTCTGGAAGAAGAATTGAAATCTCTTGGAAGAAGGAAGAACAAGAATAAGAATTATGTTATGCTCATTCTTCATCAAGTTTAATTGATGACAAGCAACGGATTTAGCATACCACTTATTCCTCTTGAAAGAATCTTAAGAGATAGGGATATAAGCACCACTTGAGGCACAATTGAAGGAAGCATTGTTAAGAATTCACAATTGAATGGAACACCAAGAATTAATGGAGATACATGAGAATGAAGAGATCACGAGCCACCTGCGAGAAAACTATAACAAGGCACCAGAATACTCAAGAGACGAACGAAGAGACAACAATTGAGAAGAATTGAGGATGAAAGCTGAAAGCTGAGAACGAAGAATCTTCTAACATGATGGCCTTCGTAGGAACGAGAATGAAAATACAGAAATGCACCAGATAGCAAGAAAGGGATTACTCTTGATTGACAACAATTGAGAGGATACACGAAGCTGAGATGAAAGTCTTCACAAGAATGGAACAAGACTGAGAGAAACACTCCTTCGAATTCGCAAGCTGAGAATGATGACGAGAAGAACACCACCAAATATTAATGAGACACTCCGGGATAAAGAAGAATGAAAGGTTGAACCAATATGATAATTAATACAAATAGACCTAGAAGAAGGGATAAGACTGATGAAAATCATACTTACGTCATAGTAGAAAGAATTAAAGATCTCCGGGAAAAGATTAAAAGAGTCAGGAAAGATCCTGGGAAAACCTGTGGGTTATGGGCCCACTCAAAGAAACCACCGTTAGAAAAGATTACTTGGAAGAGAGATATTGCACCGGTATGAAGAGAACTTGATGAGGTTGAGAACCTCGAAATAATTAAAAGAATGGAAACAAGAACTTCTAAGATAGCTTCAACGCTCCGGATAGAAAAGAGAGGAATGAATAACAAGAAGACTCACAAGAATTTCCAACATAGGAAAGAATTATAGGTCTAATAGGATATGATGAACACATACGACTGAATTAAATTCACCGGTAAGGATGACAAGGATGAATAAAGATGAACACGAAGCTCCTGAGAATCTTCACAATGAATCACCGGGTAAGAGAGAAAAGAACAGATAGCGGAAGCACAAAGAAGAGAAATCTCTTGGATGAAAATTGAACCACTGAGAAAAAGGGTGGGAGGGTGGGGAAAAACAAAGACAAATTGGGCTAGATGAGATGAACTCTGGAATAAAATGAGAGAATAATCTTGCAAAAATTAAAGAGGATTGAATTCACTGAAGAGAAACACATCGGTTGGAAAGAATTGATACGATGACTCCGGTTGAAAAAATTGATATGACAATTCGAATGAACAAAAGAATTTGCATTCTCACATGAAAATATGAGAACACCTCTTAGGAAAGATCTGAAATCACCACTTGACATCGAAGCAACACGAATTTGTTGGAAGATCGTCCTATAAGTAGCTACTTGAATTCCCACCTAAGAATTCCCGAAATATCTGGTCATGCAATCTGGTACACGGATACAAGGAGTAATATCACACAACTCCTATACTAACCTGTCACTTGTATCACATCCATCAACACACAACCAGAATCTCGGACCTTCATCTACAACAGACCCTCGTGATCACAATGATACAAAGTATGGCAGTACTCCCAAACAATCTGCACCAGTACTGGGGACATCGGGGTTATCTCGCCACTACAAGTATTGAAGCAATTACGAACATCCTTCGTTCTGAGATACTAAGAAATCTGAATGATAACGATGTGCTCAAGAATCCCCTGGAGCTCAACTCCCCTGAAACTCAAAGCAGATAGGAGGCACCAAGACAGAACTCCGTCACATCGGCATCATATAGATACCAAAAATATCCGCGTGATCCTAAATTTTTTTTGAGTGAGAAGAGGAGTAGAATTAAATTATTATGTCAAGATTCCTCACCAGAGCATAGAAGAGGAGAAAAAAGAATCCTACTCTCCGATATATAACTAGACTCAAAGCAGTTTTTCACTAGACTCGACTCGGCCAAGTTCGATCAATCAAGGGGGCTCCTAGGTCGGTACTGCTCTGATACCAACTTGTCACGCCCAAGATGCGTCCCTATCCTCAATTTGGCATGAAGGCCTCGTCAGGGATAGAAGTGCATCTCGTCGTGTCGCAAGAATGGATATCGTTACAAGTACATGTACTGAAAAGAAGATATATATATATATATATATAGAATTGGCTTACACTCGCCACAAGCTACATCAGAGTCACATCAGTACATTACATAATCATCAAGAGTAAGAGCAGGGTCCAACTACGGATGAAAACAAACGAGAAAAATTAAGAATGACGTCCATCCTTGCTATCCCAGGCTGCCGTCCTGGAACCCATCCTAGATCGATGAAGAAGAAGAAGAAGAAGCAACTCCAAATGAACAATCAATGCGCTCACGTCAAGTAACCTTTACCTGTACCTGCAACTGGTGTTGTAGAAATCTGTGAGCCACGGGGGACTCAGCAATCTCATTTCCAAAGGTATCAAGACTAGCAAAGCTTAATGGGTGAGGTATGTGTTGGGCATATTATCTGTTGGATAACCCGCCCTAGTTGGGCCGGGTCACCGAAGCTGGCGATTCATCTCAATGTGGTTTGGGCCTTGGCCTGGTAGGGCCGGAAGTCATATGGCGGTTCTAAACCTTCGGAAGAAGTCCATAATAGAGAAGGTCTCCAAGCCTTGGAAAGAGGGCGACTTAGAGATCGCAAGAGTCACGATTTGTGTAAAGGAAAGGACCCTTGTAAACCCTAAGGACTCGACCTGTATATAAAGGCGAGTCCCAGGGAGGAAGTGGGTAGGTTAGAAATCATCGAGTGCTAGGTCAGGCGAGTTACGCCCTCCTTGTAATCGAAATTCCATCAATACAACACAAAGCAGGACGTAGGCTTTTACCTCCTCACGAGGGGCCGAACCTGGGTAGATCTCTGTCTCGCTCCCGTTCAACCCCTTTGAGTCGCCACCAAGGTGTGATGGCTCCAACATTAAGTCCTTTCACGAGGACATCTGCCGTGACAAAACCACGACAGTTGGCGCCCACCGTGGGGCCTGCGCACGATGGAGTTGAGTTCTCAAAGGGAGCCCTACCAGGGTTTGGGAGCTACGCGACGGGGCTCATGACCCGGAGCCGCCGCGGGAAGTACTACATCAACAACTTGCTATGGGGGCCCGAGGCGGATTCGACCGAATCTGGTTACATGCTCCCCTTCGGCAGGATCAGCGTCTTCATCGGCATGATTGGATCGCCCGTGCCTGAGCCGGACACCTCCTCTGACATCGTCGAGCCGGCCAGGTACGTCCGCCCGGTCGTGATGCCAAACCTAACCCGCCCGGTCTTTGTTGGATTCACGCAGGGATCTGAGGAGCCAGAACACTCGGCGACCCAGGAAACCACGCCGGTCAACACTGATGACGAATCGTCCATGGGCGATTCAGATTCAATCCAGTCTCTACACGGGGGTTGCCTTGGGGGCTTGTCACTGGCCATGGACCCCGAAGTTCTTGACCGGACTCGCCGTCAGATCGCCATTTATATGGCAGGGGCGACTCAACCCTCGCCAAACCCGGCAGGCGGAGATGGAACTGGCGAGACGTCTAGAAGCCCGGCCGCGATTTTGGTGGAGTTAGCAGCGGAAATAACAAGGCTCATGGCGACCCCCATCACACCTGAAAATCAGGAGGCGGTAAACACGGAATTGACGAAGCTAAGAGAAGGGGTGGCAAAGGCTCAGCGGGATGCCGAGGTGGAGTCCGCCAGGATCGAGACCCGGCAAGCTCAAGTTACCGCTGAGATAGCTCGCTTGAATACCGACAACTGGCGGCTCGAAAGGCACCAGCGCGCATCTGACGCCGTCCATCAGCGGAAGCACCAGGGTCGCCTGCCCCCTGATCTCAACCCGACCCGCCTGTTCGACACTCCGCGAACTCCCGGGGCGGAAGCCGGCCCGGGAGGAGGGCCGGGCCAGCCATCGAACCCGCCGTTTCAGCCAGCTGTGGATCGCGTTGCCCGATTCCAGACACCTCAAGGTCACTTTTCCAACCCGGTGGACAACGTCCTTGCCGCAACTCGCCATTTGGAATCCCTTCCGATTCACGGCAACACTCCTGCCGAGATAGAGGTGAGGAACGCCATTGAGATGTTGAAGACTGCGGTGGTCTAAAACGCCAAGTTCTCACACAGCCTAGATAGGCTGCATTCCACTCCCTAGGCAAGCCGCACCAGGAGTCGGCCAGAGGACCAGCCCGCTATAACCAGCGGACCGCGGCCCTTCCCCCAGGACAACTCGCCTGATCATCGAGACCCGCCAGGTCGGGATCACCCGGACATCCAAGTTGCCCCAACGCCTCTTGTTGGGAGCGGCAGAGAAGTGGGGGTGCCGTGCTTGGCCCCCGCCCTTCGCAACGAGCGAATGCCCAAGGATTTTAAAGGGCCAAGAAATGTGCCTAACTACACTCCAGACCTTGAGCCGGCGTCGTGGGTCGAGAGTTATGAGATCGCCATGGACATGCTCGATGTAAGCAAAGCAGTTTGCGCGAGATACTTCACAATGATGCTCGAAGGGACGGAGCGTACTTGGTTAAAGAACTTGCCCCCCAACTCCATCCAGACTTGGGCTGAATTGAAAGAGCGTTTCGTCAAAAACTTCCGAGGAACCTGCAAGCGTCCGATGACAATAGTCGATCTACAGCACTGCATTCAACGCCCGGATGAGTCGGCCCACCACTGGTCGCGGTGGGTCGCGGAAGTTATTCACTCGTTAGACGGTATTACGGCGGCGCACGATGTGCTGATCCTCGAGCAGAATTGCCACTACGAGCCTTTGGTGCAGAAGTTGGGGCGACTCAAGCGAAAGGTCCAAGACATGGGGGAGCTAATGGACACCCTCACTAGGTACGCTGAGGCAGACGACACCAAAGATATCGGCTAGGATGGTGGTAAAGCTAACTCGCCAAGGAAGGGCGAGTCATCCAAAAATGACACCCGGTTCCAGGGACGCGCCCGCCATAATCAGGGAGCGAATAGCAAGAGAAGGCAGCAGGAAGAATCTTCGGACTTAGTCGCCAACACCAACACCAATAATGGCAACCAGCACCAGAAGAAAAGTAGGGGTTATAGTGGCAAAAAGCCGCGCAACTATAATAAGTTACTCAAGGGCCCCTGCCCGCACCACGCCATGGCAGACGGACCGGCGACTCATTCCTGGGAGGACTGTTACGTGATGCGGGAGTTTCGGGCGGAGGCGATCAAAAAAGGGCAAAGCGGTGACCTGAACCAACGGCAGGAACAGTTCGACGCGCCCAATCAACGCTAGAAACCCTTCGGCGGTTTCCCCGAACCTGGGGCTCGGGGTGGCTCGCAGCCAAGCATCGGCCACTATCCGGTGCATCACCAGCGACGGTATAACCCGCCTGGAGTTTTTCAGCAACCACCCCCACAGGGGGCTTCGCAGGGGCAGGATGATAATGGCGGCATCCGCAACAATACCAAGCAGTTAAGCAATGGGCAGTACCACGTTTTCACCACCAATGCTTGCAGGCGTGATAAAAAGGTGAGTCACCGAGCGTACAGTGTGTCTGAGCCGGCACTCCCTAGATACCTCCACTGGTCCGAGCAGACCATATCATGGAGTAGGGAGGATCACCCGCCAAGAGTTGACAATCCCGACGACTTAGCGTGGGTCGTGGCTCCCCAAGTTGGGGGATATACCTTGTCGAAGGTACTGATGGATGGTGGCAGCAACATCAACATTTTGTACTTCGACACTTTCCAAAGGATGAACCTGTTGGAGAAAGATTTGATGCCTTCAACCACGGTATTCCACGGGATCATCCCAGGAAAATCAGCGTACCCCATAGGCCGAGTCAGGCTCACAGTTGCATTTGGAACATCATCTAGTTACAGGAGTGAATCGCTGATGTTTGAGGTGGTCAAGTTAAAAAGCCCCTATCATGCGCTGTTTGGGCGGCTGGCTTACGCCCGGTTCATGGCTCGCCCATGCTATGTTTACCTTAAACTCAAGATGCCTGGTCCTAAAGGACCCATCACGGTTGATGGTGATAGAAGGATTGCAAGATAATGTGAAGAAGGGGATGCGGCTTATGCAGAAGTCGCGTGTGCTGCGGAGGAGCTCAAATATCAGCAGGCCAATGTTGATCCGGCTGATATGTCACCCCTAAAAAAGCCAACGGCAGACGCTGAGCCGCCCCTCAAATTCAAGCCAACTGTGATGACACTAAAATGGTGGATTTCGTCCCTGGCGACTCAACCAAGCAGTTCACTATTGGGACGGGTCTGGATCCCAAATAGGAAAGTGCGCTCATCGAATTCATCCGTGAGAATCAGGACATCTTCGCATGGAAACCTTCTGACATGCCTGGTGTGCCGAGAGAATTCTCTGAGCACCACCTTAATGTTGACCCAAAGGCAAAACCTGTTCAGCAATATCTTCGTAGGTTCAATGAGGAACGACGCAAGGCAATCGGGGAGGAAGTTGACCGGCTCTTGGCCGCTGGATTCATCGTAGAGGTCTTCCACCCCAAATGGTTGGGTAACCCGGTCTTGGTACTCAAGAAGAATGGTACCTTCCGTATGTGCATTGATTACACGGACCTTAACAGAGCTTGTCTGAAGGATCCTTTCGCTCTTCCCCGCATCGACCAAATTATTGATTCAGTGGCGGGATGTGAACGTTTGTGCTTCCTGGAATCTTATTCTGGATATCACCAAATCAAGATGGCCGTGGAAGATCAAGATAAAAAAGCTTTTATAACCCCCTTTGGGGCTTTTTTCTATGTGTCCATGCCATTCGGACTCAAAAGTGCAGGGGTGACTTATCAGCGCTACATTCAAAATTACCTCCGTGGCCAAATCGGACGCAACGTCCATGCGTATGTTGATGACATTGTGGTTAAAACCCACAGGAAGGAAATGCTATTGGAAGATCTCAAGGAAACTTTTGATAATCTGCGGGTATATCAGATGAAGCTTAATCCCACCAAGTGTGTTTGTGGTGTTCCTGCAGGAAAGTTGTTGGGCTTCCTGGTGTCTGAGCGCGACATCGAAGCTAACCCGGACAAGATCGAAGCGGTTACCTCCCTGGGAAAACCGGCGAATATTGATCAAGTCCAACGGATGGCGGGTCGTATTGCGGCCTTAAGTCGTTTCATAAGCCGTCTGGGAGAGAAAGCTATTCCCCTTTATCAATTGCTTAGGAAATCTGACCATTTTGTTTGGACAGAAGAAGCCGATGAAGCTTTTGAAGCCTTAAAGCGGCAGCTGGTCAACCCGCCGGTCTTGGCCGCCCCGACTGAGAAAGAGCCCATGCTTTTATATATTGCGGCAAACTCCAAAGCGGTGAGTGTGGCAGTGGTCGTCGAAAGGAAGGAGGAAGGGAAGGAATACCCTGTGCAACGCCCCGTGTATTTTATCAGCGAGGTGCCAACTCTTTCCAAGCATCGATACCCACACTGGCAAAAATTAGTTTATGGGGTCTTTATGGCAAGCCGGAAGCTTAAACATTATTTTCAAGAGCATCCCATCACGGTGGTTAGCTCCGCTCCCCTCGGGGACATCATCCAGAATCGGGAGGCGACAGGGCGAATTGCCAAGTGGGCGATCAAACTTGGGCCGCACCACGTGCGATACACCCCCTGCACAGCTATCAAGTCTCAGGCCTTGGTTGATTTCGTCAATGATTGGACCGAGTTACAGATCCCGGAAGACATGCCTGACCTTACACACTGGACAATTTATTTTGATGGATCTAGACAGTTGGAAGGCTCGGGGGCTGGTGTGGTGCTGATATCGCCTCAAGGGGACAAATTCTGTTATGTCCTATGACTCATGTTTCCATGTACCAACAACACCGCGGAATACGAAGCTTTGGTTCTCGGCTTACGACTCGCCAAGGAGATGAACCTTACGCGGGTCAGATGTTTCGGCGACTCTGATCTCGTGGCTCAGCAAGTTTCAGGCACTTGGGATTCTTGAGACCCCTTGATGGCGGTTTATAGGAGGGCTTGTCCGACGTGGCGGGTCATTTCCATGGCTATCCGGTCGATCACATTGACCAACGCCTTAGCGAAGCAGTTGATGCCCTTTCACGTCTCGGTTCCCAGCGTAAGCCGGTTCCCCCCAATGTTTTTCTGGATACTCTGCATAATCCTTCCGTAAGGTTGCCTTCAGAGGAGGAATTGGCAATACCAGATCCTGAGTCCCACTTCATGGCGGCTCTCCATGTTACGCCGGATTAGGTTCTTCCGTATCTGGCCTATCTCGCCCGAGGCGAGTTACCTACGGATGAAGTGTTGGCTCGCCAAATCGTTCGGCGAAGCAAATCCATGGTGATCATCAATGGCGAACTATATAAACGGAGCACTTCCGGGGTTTTTCAAAGATGTGTTTCCTTCGAAGAAGGGTGCATAATTCTAAATGACATTCATTCCAGAGATTGTGGGCATCACGCCGGGTCATGCTCCTTGGTTTCAAAGGCGTTCCGTCATGGTTTCTTCTGGTTGACGGTCCATGCAGATGCAGAGGAGATAGTTCGTCGATGTGATGGATGCCAACGTTACGGGCGACAGGCCCATGTGCCGGCTCAAGAACGAAGGATGATACCCATCACTTGGCCTTTCGCGGTCTGGGGGTTAGACATGGTTGGCCCCTTTAAGATGTCATCCAACAAGAAAACCCATTTGCTGGTGGCGGTTGATAAGTTCACCAAGTGGGTTGAAGCAGAGCCTGTTGGAGCTTGCGATGCGGAGACATCGGTCAAATTCTTGAAAAAATTGATCTTCCGGTTCAGATATCCACATAGTATCATTACTCATAACGACACTAATCTGTCTCAAGGGGCAATGCAGGAGTTTTGCCGTCGTGAGCACATCCGGCTTGATGTTTCTGCGGTTGCTCACCCACAATCTAATGGACAGGCGGAGCGGGCGAACCAGGAAGTTTTGCGGGGAATCAAACCCCGACTCATGGTTCCCTCGGAACGAACCCCGGGGTGTTGGGTTGAGGAGTTGCCTTTGGTACTATGGAGCATCCGGACCACCCCGAACCGGTCTACGGGTTTTACCCCTTTCTTTCTGGTCTATGGAGCAGAAGCCGTTCTTCCCACTGACATAAGGCATGACTCGCCTAGAGTCGCCGCTTATGTGGAACAGGACAACAAACTGGCGCGTCAAGATTCTTTGGACGCCTTAGAGGAAGCGCGTGATTTGGCCACAGCCCGATCGACCATTTATCAGCAGGACTTACAACGTTATCACAGCCACCGGGTCAAGAGCCGAACCTTTCAGGAAGGCGACCTAGTGCTTCGGCTGATACCAGATCGTACTGGCATGCATAAGTTATCACCACCATGGGAGGGACCGTTCGTTGTCAGCAAAAACCTTCGCAACGGGTCTTACTATCTGGTGGATCTACGGCCTGATCGGGCAACCACGGAAGCTGAGTCAACTCGCCCTGGAACATAGCCCACTTGCGGCCTTATTACACTTGAGCTATTAGCTCTACAAGTTTTTCATTTCTTATAAAGCAATAAAATTAAACGCCTCCCGACTTGGGGGCTTTCCTGCTAATTCATCTTATTGAAAGGTATGGATCTTTATTCTTTCATCAACAAGTCGCCCAAACATGGACGCTATCCATACCAAAGAGCTTAAGTCACCATGATGCGCTTATTACAAAACTGGGTATCGATAAGCCAAAGAGGATCGAAGTCGCCACAAGCGCGCGATTCAAACATAGGCGCCTTATGTGATTCTGTGGATTAGACCGGCTTACTTGAGGAAAGAGTGTCCCCAAGTCGTTTTGTGGTAATAGCGTATACGCTTCTACAATCCTATGACTGTCTTTCCCTTAATCATAGGTCACTTGGGGGCTTCCTCTCACTGAGATCAGCCTTACTACCAATTTGGCCTGCGAAAAATTACAGCATTACAAATGGTTATATTGGACTGTGTGTTGGCCGAATCGCCATATGGACCCATGAACTCTTGGCGGGTTATTATGCTCAAGGACCCTGAACTTGCCTTGGTTAAAACATGTCTGGTACCGGCAAGCGCCTCACATGGAAAATAGAGAAACCATTGGTTCATTGAACCCGCTTCACTGAAGCTTGACTTGTGCCTGATCAGCCGGTCTAAATACTTGAGCTTTTGATACAAAAGTCTCCCTTGGGTGGCGCTTGAGTTTATTTAACTCGCCCTATCCTGTCGCGACCTGATGAGCCGACGAAATTGCTATTTTTTACCTTCCTCGCACCGCCACAAGGTTTTTCAGACTTTTTTCTGACTCGCCTCAAAATATCTTGGGGCGATTGCTATTTATTATCACCCATTACTCACTGAGATGGTTTGATATATGTTTTCAAGCTTAAAACAGGTTGATGATCAAAATCACTCTAGCCATGGCGGATCAAGCATCATGAATAATGCCTCAAACGGCGGATCAAGCATTTCAAAACGCCTTAAGGGCGATATAAGGATATTTCGAGATATCACAGAAGTAGTTTAATTCCAAAAAAGACTTATTACATGGCTCTCATGGCCAAATATATGAAGTTTTATTCTGCTGATGTCCTTGGATCAGCCTGCTGCGAGCTTTGGCCGACTTCAATTTGCAAGTCGCCCAGTACCCAGTTACACATGGATAACGCGGCGAACTCATCTTCATCGTTCAGCACTGATGAGAGATACGCCTCCAAGTCAAAAGGATTCTTGGGTCGACACGGAGTTAAGCTGGTCGTCACGAAGGTTGGCGGGTTAACTTTCTTGTTCTTTTTGTCATAAGCGGCTTGGTATTTTGATAAATCCAAGCTTGCAGCAAGCTGAGTCGCTGCCAAACGGGAGTCTTTAACAACACGCTGGTGGTCCTCTTCAGCAAATTCTGACCCGTCATCCTTGAGGTGAGGAAAGCCCGCCGCTACTTCTTCTGGGTTTATTTCTGGAGCATATGCTAAACACCAACTCAGTGTAGTCAGTGCTCCTTTCTGGGCGGCTGACCGAGTTAGCTCGCCAATTTGAGGAGGAAGAGTAGATAAGCAGGCAAGCATCTTCTTTATTGACGTTATGGGTTCCTTAGCGCCCATCATTGCTTTCACGGTCAGCAAACTTCCGGTATACAGTTGCTCCGTCAATGTATAAATCGCCTGCAGCATCAGGACACAATCATCTTGAAGATTGGCGGCTCTCGGACCTGTGCAAGAGGTAATGATAGTTACTGATTTATACAAAGCTATTTATTTACAAAGTGCAAGGTCAAGGGTTGGTTTTTTTTACCAAAGATAGCTTGCGCCGTGTTGGAGATATGTCACTGTAAGCCGGACAGCTCTTGTTGCAGAGTGTCCAATTCGGCTTTAGCTTTTTCTGCTCGCTTTATTAAGGCATCTTGATCAGCTTGAGCCCTTTTCAAGTCAGCTTTTAGCTTCTCCATCTCAGAAAGGATCAGTTCACACTTCTCTTCTGATTTTGCCCGGGCCTCCTGCTGATCGGTTAAACTTTTCTTCAAGTCGCCAAATGCTGATTTAGTTTGGATAAGTGATTCGTGTCGAAATATATAATCAAGAGGCAAGTTTCAGAATTATTGCAAGCAACATCCCTGACACTTGGGGGCTAATGTATATTTTTTTAGACAAAATTATACAGTATCAAGACCCGACTCATCTTTTTACAGATGACCCGACCCTTGGGGGTTACAGGTCGAAAGTTTTTTCTTCAATTATCTAGACCCGACTCATCTTTTTACAGATAACCCGACCCTTGGGGGTTACAGGTCGAATGTTTTTTCTTCAATTATCAAGACCCAACTCATCTTTTTACAGATAACCCGACCTTTGGGGATTACAGGTCGAAAGTTTTTTTCTTCAGTTATCATGACCCGGCTCATCTTTTTACAAATAACCCGGTCCTTGGGGGTTACAGGTCAAAAGTGTTTTGTTCAATTATCAAAGACCCGACTCATCTTTTTACAGATAACCCGACCCTTGGGGGTTACAGGTCGAAAGATTTTTCTTCAATTATCAAGACCCGACTCATCTTTTTACAGATGACCCGGCCCTTGGGGGTTACAGGTCGAAAGTTTTTTCTTCAATTATCAAGACCCGGCTCATCTTTTTACAGATGACCCGACCCTTGGGGGTTAATGAGGATAATACAGTGTACAACAAGACGTACCTCATGTTTGTTTTTCAGCAATCGAAGTAGACTCTTCTCCATCTCATAACTCGCCTCCATGCGACCTGCAAAGCCAGAGCAAAGTTCTTTGAATTCGAGATTCTCATACTGGGAGAGCTTAGCCTTGGAAAGTTCATGCTCAAAAATAGGTTGAGCTGATCATGATACATGCTTCGATAAAACCGTTGTGGCCGGTTTAGAGAAGCGAGTACCAGTGATAACTACAGCGTTCGGGTCTTCTACTGTTGTCAATGGACTTGGCGGGTTAGGCGCTTCCATGGTTTCCTTGGGCGAGCTGGGGAGATCCACTTGATCTTCAGGTTTGTCTTGGTCCGGGTTATCCTGGATCGGCGCCGATTTTTCGATAGGCTCCGAAGTTGTAATGGGAGTTGACCCGCCAGTTTTCCTTTTCTTCGCCTGTGCCCTGAAAGGAGAAGGGGGTGCGTTGAAAGGAATGGATATTATCACCATCAGACTAAAGGTAAATGTTATCAAAGGCTTACCCAGTGACACGGATCATCGGTGAAAGTGCCGACATCACTGAGTCGCCGGATGTGGGAGGAGAACTCTGCAAAAATAAATACTTCAAAGATATGAGCAGGTTACAAAACGCGATCCAAAAGGACATAAAGAAGTGTTATTAAAAGATACCTCATTTTGCGTTTTCTTGGTTCTTGTTGGTAACCCGGACACCAAGTCTCCAGAATGACTCCGAGTTTTCCAATTTGAAGCATGGTGCATTTTCTTTAAAAGGAAATTTGGATCCAAACAAGCACTTGGGTGTGAGAAGGGAACTTTCCCGCAAATTCGCCTGGCCGGCTTAGGTGGAGGAGAAGGTGAGTTGGAGGAAATAGAAATTACCTCTACAGAATCCTCCTGGCTTTCATTGTCTTCACTCTACACAAGAGATATAGAGGTTGTCGTGGGTATAAGTCTGACAGTAGATGTGTAGGGTACGAAAGGATGGGCAGAGCCTTAGCTACGGTGAGGTTGTATGAGTTCAAGGCCCTCTATGGTGGAGGTAAAAGCCCTACATCTCAGTGCTCTTGGGAGCTCAATGTCGAGTGAAATATGGAGTACAGTGAAATGCTAACCCCTGCACCAGTGGAGAAGGGCGGCTTATATAGAGTGCGCTGCCCTTCACAACGGTCTGGTGCACAGGGGTGGAGTAGTGGCGAATAAAAGCCTACGTTACAGGTAACGTATGCCTTAAATGCTAATAATGGTGTATGAAAACGTATGACCGTTGCCCTCCAGGGAGGTTACGATATACAGAATGGAATCCAGTAGGTAAGTTTAATACACTCCGAATGCTCGTCCCCGACTGGATGGCGGGGGAATCGTCACCGACTGGATGATGGGAAGTCCTTAATTCAGTCGGAACTGACTAAGGGCCTTGTCCCTTATGAAGGGTAGTCCTTGGGTAGGACCTATAAGGCAGGCCTATGACCCTACCCTGGGACTATAACCCCATCATTAGTCCCCAAATGGATCGGGGTTGGAATGACGAAGTGATGCCTGGAGTACGGATCCGACTGGTGTGGATGCGTTGTTTGCCTCGATCCATTTTATCCTCTTGACCAGTGACCCGAGTGGATATATCCGTGAAACGAACCGTCAGAGACCGAGTGCTTCCGCGGAATCTTTCGACGTGACCGGTCAACTGATAGCGGCGGATTTTCCGAGATCCTCAAATTTCGGTTGCCGCACGCTCGGCGGGGATGTCGACATCGTCATCGAGTAGTTTCTGCTGCCTCGATTACCGCGCCTTTATCTTTTCCACTAATATCGCAGCAGCCGGTCGGGGGACAAGATTTCGGGGCCACCTGTTAGTGACTCAGTCGGAACCTTATTTAAACCCCCCCAGCGGGGGTTCCTCGTTGCGTTCTCCTGAATACTCGCACTCACCCCGCTCCTCCCGTAGCTCCCTGCGCGCTCCAAGCTTCCTCCTTCCTCTCCTCCTCTGCGGATCCGCTGCCTCCACCATGACGAAGGGGCAGACGAGCAAGCTCGAGTCGCAGAAGAAGAAGAAGAAGGCGGCGGCCCCTGCTCAGCGGCGACAGCGTGCTCTGCCGGCGGGTTGGATCCAGGGGGATTTCCTCCTCTCCACGGTGACGTAGGATGACCTGCTGGAGCTGGTGGAACAAGGCATGATTGCCAACAAGTCATGGAGGTTGTCGGCGGAGGGCGAGACGGAGCCGGCGCCGTAGGAGGGAGAGCGCGTCTTGCTGCTCAGTCACGTGTACCGGGGCTTCTCTCTGCCTCCTCATCCCTTCTTCAGAGGTATCATGAACCACTTCGGGGCGCAGCTCCATCATTTTCCTTCCAACGCGATAGCTCATCTCTCTGCGTTCGTAGTGCTATGCGAGTGCTTTATCGGTTGACCTCCCCATTGGGGGCTCTTTAAGTACATCTTCTCCGCTAGATCCCAGACTCTCAAAAAACTTAGCCAGTCGGACGATAAAACTCATATCCTCCAGCTCTGCGGGGGCTTAGGCTTCCAGAAGAAAAACAAAAGTAGCTACCACGCTCTTCAGTTGTCCGAGTCCGTTAGGAACTGGCAGTCGACTTGGTTCTATTGCCAGGACGTCGCTTGTCCGAATGCTGCAACTGGGCTGCCACCTTTTAGCCTAGACCGACCGGCTCCGCCCAGGCAGCTTGCGCTCACGAAGATGGAAAAGATCCAGATCCAACCTCTGGTCGAGGCGCTGATAGATGTCGTCCGCAAGGGAGTCACCGGCACGGATTTGCTGGAGACTTTTCTGGGCCGGCGCATCCAGCCTCTGCAAGCTCGACACCATGCCATGTGGCACTACACGGGGCCTGGGGACTCCACTCAGACTCATCCCGAATGCGTGACCGGGGAAGTTGTGACAGCGGGGGTCCGCGACATCACAGGCGCCTGTGATAACCCCAAAGGAGCCCGGCGAGTGAAGCCCTTCCACGCTGACAACCCTCCTCCGAATGAGGTGAGCATATCTTGTCGAGTGCTTTCAATCCTCTTAGATTCATCGCTTTTTCTTGTATCACCGTCTGACGTCTGATGTTGTCGACTATATTTTGTGCAGGCGTGGACCAACTGGTATTCTCCCGTTTCGAACAGGAATCCAGCTGAGGAAGAGGAAGGCAGCCAGGAGGGTAGCGTGGATAGCGTCGAGTATGTCTCCGGCAGTGGGGAGACGGAGGAGTAGACCGAAGAGGAGGAGGGGGAAGTTGGGGAGCAGAGTTCGCCACCCCCACCACCAGAGCCTCGAACTAAGCGACGTCACGAACCCGTGACTCCGTCGGCTCCTCCAGCGGCCCGGAGTGCCTCGCCAGCTCCTCCCGTGGCTCCGAATGCCTCGCCAGCTCCTCCCGTGGCTCCGAGTGCCCGGAGCATGAAGAGGACCAGGGACGCTGCTGCCGGGCCCACGGACCAACCTTCCAAGGCGGCCAAACCGAGTGGATCCAAGCCTCGGAAAGCTCTGCCTCGTATGAGGATCGCCATTCCCGTTGCCTCAGCGTAAGTTTCTTGTTCTCCTATCTTCTTTCTGTATTTGATTGAACCCATGCTTATTGGTCGAGTGGATTTTACTCGACAGAGCTGCTACCTCCGCCACCTCTCTACCACTCCAGGAAGATGATCCCATGGATACGGATAACGTGGCTACATCCGAGCAAGGTACATTGAGACGACTCCGAGAGTTTGCATTATTGTTTCATGAATTCTGTCTTTAATCTTGCCCTTTTTCTGTAATATCATGTTGTCCAGTTGGGCTTCCTTCAGAGGTGATTCATATGGAGGAGGATGACCAGAAGAGGTCAGAGCAAGCTTTGGCGCCTGTCCTTGAGGCTGTTCCATATATTTGCTGCAGCTCCCGCCACGGACGTGCCGCCAACCGAGACGATGCCGTCGACTGAGACGGTGTCGCTCGCAGTAGAAAAGACTGGAGCGGGACTTGGGATGCCCAAGGAGTCTCCTGTCGTGCCGGGTCCGTCGACCGTCCAGTACGACGCCCGACACCTCCCGGAAGACCAAGTGGGAGCCGCCAAGGAGGCCATGGTGCAGGCTGAGTTGATGATGGGTGATGCCAAGGGAGCGTATGACTCCGTCGCATCTTTGTACAAGAGAAGCTTGGAGCTCCGGGACGATATCCAAGTAAGTGCGCTAGTAAGTGTTTACTTTCCTCTTGTAACCCACTTGGTGTTGAATTGATAGACTCGGATACAGTAGTATTATTTTGCAGTGGGTTCACTCCGAGTGAACCTAGTGGGTGTACTCCCCGAGACTTCTGTCGAGTGCTTGCACCGGCAGTTGTCTTAATATAAATTTTCCGTGACTTGATCGGATCAGAACTGATCTGCTCGAATGGTACCAGTGGGGGCACTCCGAGTACACCCACTAGAAGTAGTCCCCGAGAGTAGTTATAGTCAGGTCGGGTAATAGTAGCCTCATAGGCTTGTTTTTGTCATGTAGCTCAATAGGGCGGACCTGTTCGAGCTTCATGCCAGTGGGGTCACTCTTAGTGAACCCACTGGGTGTAGTCCCCGTGACCGCTGTCGACTGCTTGCGCCGGCAGGGGTCTGAAGAACTTTGAGCTTTTATTGTTTTCCTTGTTGAATGTGTCTGACCTTCTCTTCGCGCTGATTTGCAGAAGACTTGCGAAATGGGATCAGCATATAATGCTCTGAAGGCTGAAAAGATTCAGCTTGTTGCGGAATTGGAGGCAGCTGTGAATGACTTGGGTGGTGTGAAGGAGGCTCTTGCTGACCGAGAGAAGTCCTTGGAGGAGTCTCGTGAGGCGAACAAGGCACTGGTGGCCGAAATTGAGAAAATGGGCAAACAAAGAACTGAACTGATGGGTCACATGAAGTTGATGAACAGTCGGTGTATATCGCAGGAGAAGTACGTCAGCGACTGGGAAAAGAAGATGATTGCACTGCTCTGTGGTAAGTTTTTTCCGAGTGTTTCTTGACTTTGTATGTCATTCTGCTCTTACTTTCTGCTCGTGTTGTCTTTGCAGACTTTTGTATGGACGCTGAGGCTGAAGCAGCTGACATTGAGCAGTCGGTTATTCCGAATGTTCCACTCGGCGATGAAGCCAATCGAGACAAGCTCCGAGCGCACATTCGTCTCGGCAGAGTGGGACCTTTCATCGTCCGCCTGAGAGAAGTTGTCGGCCGAATCGACAAGGAGCTGTGGCCTGAAGACGATTCCCGTCGGGAGATAGAAGGGTTGATGACTCGGCTGGAGGACGTCTCGAACAAAGTGCAGGCGTGGAAGAAATCTGCCGCTCATTGCGGTGCGGACGTGGCGCTATCGCTGGTCCGAGTGCACTGCAACGAAGCTCGCGAAGAGAAGCTGAAGGCGTTGCAGGTCGCCAACACGAAGAAGCTTTGATTAGAAGATTTCATGGAGACCTTCCTTGAGACCACCACTCGCATCGCAGACGGGATCGACCTTGACACTTTTGTGGAGCCTGCCAGTCCCGGTGCCAGTCCTGACGACGCTTGAAAAACATTGCCTCGGTATGCCGAGTGGTATCTTTATGAAACTTTGGCCACTGTTGTTGGCTGTCACATTCGTGGTTCGGTGTGGATAAGCTTGATCTACACTCAGAGAAGGTTTGTACTTAGGCGATTCCGGATCGCAGCTAAGTCCCTGAGTGCGACGTTTAGTGCACACTCGAAGAGGGTTTGTGCTTAGGCGATTCTGGATCGCAGCTAAGTCCCCTAGTGCGGAGTTTAGTGCACACTCGGAGAGAGTTCGTACTTAGGCGATTCTGGATCACAGCTAAGTCCCCGGGTGCGACGTTTAGTGCACACTGGGAGAGAGTTTGTACTTAGGCGATTCTGGATCGCAGCTAAGTCCCCGAGTGCGATGTTTAGTGCACACTCGGAGAGAGTTTGTACTGAGGCGATTCTGGGTCGCAGCTAAGTCCCCGAGTACAGCGTTTAGTGCACACTCGGAGAAGGTTTGTACTTAGGCGATTCTGGATAGCAGCTAAGTCTCCGAGTGCGACGTTTAGTGCACACTCGGAGAGAGTTTGTACTTAGGCGATTCTGGATCGCAGCTAAGTCCCCGAGTGCGACATTTAGTGCACACTCGGAGAGGGTTTGTACTTAGGTGATTCTGGATCGCAGCTAAGTCCCCGAGTGCGATGTTTAGTGCACACTCGGAGAGAGTTTGTACTTAGGCAATTATGGATCGCAGCTAAGTCCCCGAGTGCGGCGTTTAGTGCACACTCGGAGAAGGTTTGTACTTAGGCGATTCTGGATCGCAGCTAAGTCTCCGAGTGAGACGTTTAGTGCACACTCGGAGAGAGTTTGTGCTTAGGCGATTCTGGATCGCAGCTAAGTCCCCGAGTGTGGTGTTTAGTGCACACTCGGAGAGAGTTTGTACTTAGGCGATTCTGGATCACAGCTAAGTCCCCGAGTGCGACGTTTAGTGCACACTCGGAGAAGGTTTGTACTTAGGCGATTCTGGATCGCAGCTAAGTCTCCGAGTGCAACGTTTAGTGCACACTCGGAGAGAGTTTGTACTTAGGCGATTCTGGATCGCAACTAAGTCCCCGAGTGCGACGTTTAGTGCACACTCGGAGAGAGTTTGAACTTAGGCGATTCTGGATCGCAGCTAAGTCCTCGAGTGCGACGTTTAGTGCACACTTAGAGAAGGTTTGTACTTAGGCGATTCTGGATCGCAGCTAAGTTCCCGAGCGCGGCATTTAGTGCACACTCAGAGAAGGTTTGTACTTAGGCGATTCCGGATCGCAGCTAAGTCCCCGAGTGCGACGTTTAGTGCACACTCGGAGAGGGTTTGTGCTTAGGCGATTCTGGATCGCAGCTAATTCCCCTAGTGCGGAGTTTAGTGCACACTCGGAGAGAGTTTGTACTTAGGCGATTCTGGATCGCAGCTAAGTCCCCGGGTGCGACGTTTAGTGCACACTCGGAGAGATTTTGTACTTAGGCGATTCTGGATCGCAGCTAAGTCCCCGAGTGCGACGTTTAATGCAAACTCGGAGAGAGTTTGTACTGAGGCGATTGTGGGTCGCAGCTAAGCCCGTGAGTGCGGCGTTTAGTGCACACTCGGAGAAGGTTTGTACTTAGGCGATTCTGGATAGCAGCTAAGTCTCCGAGTGCGACGTTTCGTGCACACTCGGAGAGAGTTTGTACATAGGCGATTCTGGATCGCAGCTAAGTCCCCGAGTGCGACGTTTAGTGCACACTCGGAGAGGGTTTGTACTTAGGCGATTCTGGCTCGCAGCTAAGTCCCCGAGTGCGACGTTTAGTGCACACTCGGAGAGAGTTTGTACTTAGGCGATTCTGGATCGTAGCTAAGTCCCCGAGTGCAGCGTTTAGTGCACACTCGGAGAAGGTTTGTACTTAGGCGATTCTGGATCGCAGCTAAGTCTCCGAGTGCGACGTTTAGTGCACACTCGGAGAGAGTTTGTGCTTAGGCGATTCTGGATCGCCGCTAAGTCCTCGAGTGTGGCGTTTAGTGCACACTCGGAGAGAGTTTGTACTTAGGTGATTCTGGATCGTAGCTAAGTCCCCGAGTGCGACGTTTAGTGCACACTCGGAGAAGGTTTGTACTTAGGCGATTCTGGATCACAGCTAAGTCTCCGAGTGCAACGTTTAGTGCACACCCGGAGAGAGTTTGTAGTTAGGCGATTCTGGATGGCAGCTAAGTCCCCGAGTGCGACGTTTAGTGCACACTCGGAGAGAGTTTGTACTTAGGCAATTCTGGATCGCAGCTAAGTCCCCGAGTGCGACATTTAGTGCACACTCAGAGACGGTTTGTACTTAGGCGATTCTGGATCGCAGCTAAGTTCCCGAGTGCGGCGTTTAGTGCACACTCACAGAAGGTTTGTACTTAGGCGATTCCGGATCGCAGCTAAGTCCCCGAGTGCGACGTTTAGTGCACACTCGGAGAGGGTTTGTGCTTAGGCGATTCTGGATCGCAGCTAAGTCCCCTAGTGCGGAGTTTAGTGCACACTCGGAGAGAGTTTGTACTTAGGCGATTCTGGATCGCAGCTAAGTCCCCGGGTGCGACGTTTAGTGCACACTCGGAGAGAGTTTGTACTTAGGCGATTCTGGATCGCAGCTAAGTCCCCGAGTGCGACGTTTAGTGCACACTCGAAGAGAGTTTGTACTGAGGCGATTCTGGGTCGCAGCTAAGTCCCCGAGTGCGGCGTTTAGTGCACACTCGGAGAAGGTTTGTACTTAGGCGATTCTGGATAGCAGCTAAGTCTCCGAGTGCGACGTTTAGTGCACACTCGGAGAGAGTTTGTACTTAGGCGATTCTGGATCGCAGCTAAGTCCCCGAGTGCAACGTTTAGTGCACACTCGGAGAGGGTTTGTAGTTAGGCGATTCTGAATCGCAGCTAAGTCCCCGAGTGCGGCATTGAGTGCACACTCGGAGAGAGTTTGTACTTAGGCGATTCTGGATCGCAGCTAAGTCCCCGAGTGCGGCGTTTAGTGCACACTCGGAGAAGGTTTGTACTTAGGCGATTCTGGATCGCAGCTAAGTCTCCGAGTGCGACGTTTAGTGCACACTCGGAGAGAGTTTGTGCTTAGGCGATTCTGGATCGCAGCTAAGTCCCCTAGTGTGGCGTTTAGTGCACACTCGGAGAGAGTTTTTACTTAGGCGATTCTGGCTCGCAGCTAAGTCCTCGAGTGCGACGTTTAGTGCACACTCGGAGAAGGTTTGTACTTAGGCGATTCTGGATCGCAGCTAATTCTCCGAGTGCGACGTTTAGTGCACACTCGGAGAGAGTTTGTACTTAGGCGATTCTGGATCGCAGTTAAGTCCCCGAGTGCGACGTTTAGTGCACACTCGGAGAGAGTTTGTACTTAGGCGATTCTGGATCGCAGCTAAGTCCCCGAGTGCGACGTTTAGTGCACACTCGGAGAATGTTTGTACTTAGGCGATTCTGGATCGCAGCTAAGTTCCCGAGTGCGACGTTTAGTGCGCACTCGGAGCGAATTTTTTAGACCGGAGTCTGCCAACACGGAAGAATTTTGAATTTGCAAAAAATTAATCTGCTTTTATTACTTCAATGATACTTGTTCTTTACGTTGCCTCAGTCGGCGGTCACGTGTAGAATCGCTTGAGGAAATCTCCGTTCCATGCTCGCGGCTCGTCCGTTTCCCTGTCGAGGTTGTAGAGTCGATATGCTCCGTTGTTCAGTACCTTGGAGATGATGAAGGGTCCTTCCCAGGCGGGAGCCAACTTGTGAGGTCTCTGCTGATCCACTCGGAGCACCAGGTCGCCTGCTTGGAATGTACGACTCCTGACGTGCCGCGCGTGGAAACGCCGCAGATCTTGTTGATAAATGGTTGAGCGAGTCAGTGCCATCTCGCGCTCCTCTTCTAGAAGATCCACTCCGTCTTGCCTGGCTTGCTCTGTTTCGGCTTCGGAGAAGAGTTCGACTCGTGGAGAGTTGTGGAGCAAGTCACTCGGAAGGACTACCTCTGCTCCATAAACGAGGAAGAACGAGGATCACCCTGTAGATCTATTTGGAGTCGTGCGGAGGCCCCACAACAACGAAGGCAGCTCGGTGACCCATGCGCCGGTAGCATGTCCAACTTCCCGCAGGAGTCAAGGTTTCAACCCTTGAAGAATAAGTCCATTCGCCCGCTCTGCTTGCCCGTTTGTTTGCGGATGCGCCACAGATGCAAAATCTACTCGGATACCTTGGCCTGTACAGAAAACTTTGAATCTGTCCGAGTCAAAGTTTGTGCCATTGTCAGTGATTATGTTGTGTGGTACCCCGAATCTGGAGATGATGTCCCTGACAAACTTGATGGCCGTAAGGGCATCGAGCTTCTTGATGGGCTTGGCTTCAATCCACTTGGTGAACTTGTCGACTGCCACCAAAAGATGTGTGAATCCCCCTTGGCCTGTCCTGAATGGACCGACCGTATCTAATCCCCACACTGCAAATGGCCAAACAAGAGGGATTGTCTTCAGAGCAGATGTTGGCTTGTGGGACTTGTTCGAGTAGAACTGACAGCCTTCGCATCGGTCGACCATATCCTTCGCCATTTCATTCGCCTGCGACCAGAAGAAACCAGCTCTGAATGCTTTGGCAACGATTGCTCTTGAAGAGGCATGATGGCCGCAGGTCCCCAAGTGAATTTCTTCCAGGATTAGCTGTCCCTCCTCAGGGGAGATGCATCGTTGAAGGACGCCTGAAACACTTTCCTTGTACAACTGGCCATCAATGACAGTGAAAGATTTCGACCTGCGGACGATCTGCCTCGCTTGGACTTCGTCCTCCGGTAACTCTTGCCTCACGATGTACGCAATGAACGGCACAGTCCAATCGGGGATGAGAGCAAGAATCTCCATGATCAAATCAACCACAGCGGGGACCTCGACTTCAGTCGGATCTGTCGAGCTCTTTGGTTGTACTGGTTCCTCTGTGAAAGGATCTTCTTTAACTGAGGGAAGGTGCAGGTGCTCGAGGCAGACATCACTCGGGACTAGTCTCTGAGTGGATCCAAGTTTCGCCAATTCATCAGTTGCTTGGTTTTTCAGTCGCGGAACATGGTGGAGTTCCAGACCTTCAAACTTCTTCTCGAGCTTCCTCACTGTGTTGCAGTATGAAGTCATGGTGGGGTTCCTTACATCCCACTCCTTCATCACTTGATTAACCACCAAATCCGAATCGCCATAAACCATCAGGCGATGGACGCCGAGTGTGATGGCCATGCGCAATCCATAAAGGAGAGCTTCATACTCTGTCTCGTTGTTGGAGGAATCGAAATGTATCTGCAGCACATACTTGAGTTGATCCTTTTGGCGATATGATCACTACGCCAGCGCCGGAGCCATTCAACATCTTGGACCCATCAAAGAACATTGTCCAATGAGCCGAATAGATGTGAGCCGGTTGCTGTTGTTCTACCCATTCTGCTATGAAGTCAGCTAGAGCTTGAGACTTTATAGCCTTCTTGGCTTCGAACTTGATGTCGCAGTATAACATCTCCATTGCCCACTTTGCCACTCGGCCTGATGCGTCTCGATTGTGGAGGATTTCCGACAACGGAGCATCAGAAACGACAGACACCGAGTGGTCTTGGAAATAATGAGTCACCTTCTTCGCAGTCATGTAGATCCCGTAAATAAGCTTTTGATAATGGGGATACCTCTGCTTGGAAGGATTCAGGACTTCGGAGACATAGTACACTGGCCGCTGAACCTTGTGTGCTTTGCCTTCTTCTTCGCGTTCGACTGTGAGAACAGTGCCGACGACTTGATTTGTAGCCACGATGTACAGAAGAAGGGGTTCTTTACTGAGCGGGGCAGTAAGAACCGGCTGGGTGGAAAGCAGGGCTTTGAGGTCGTCAAATGCAATTCGGGCTTCGTCTGTCCACTCGAAAGTATCTGATTTCTTCATGAGTCGGTACAGAGGTAGCGCCTTCTCGCCGAGTCGACTGATAAACCTGCTCAAAGCCGCTAGGCAACATGTGAGCCTTTGAACATCATGTATTCTGACCGGTTGCTCCATTCGGACGATGGTCCCGATCTTTTTGGGGTTGACATCGATCCCTCGTTCGGAAATGAAGAAACCGAGCAACTTTCCGCTGGGAACACTGAATGAACACTTGGCGGGGTTGAGCTTGATATCGTACCTACTAAGGTTGGCGAATGTTTCCGCCAAGTCAGTCAGCAGGTCGGAACCTTTGCGTGACTTGACTACAATATCATCGATATACGCCTCCACATTCCGACTGATCTGGTCAAGGAGGCATTTTTGGATCATGCGCATAAAAGTTGCTCCTGCATTCTTCAAACCGAATGGCTTAGTGATGTAGCAGAAGCACCCATATGGGGTGATGAAGGCTGTTTTTAATTCATCAGGGCCATACAGACGGATCTGATGATAGCCCGAGTAGGCATCAAGGAATGACAAATGCTCGCAACCCGCAGTCGAATCGACAATTTGATCAATGCGGGGGAGCGGGAAATGATCTTTTGGGCAGACCTTATTGAGATGCTTGAAGTCGATGCACATTCGGAGAGACTTGTCCTTCTTGGGCACCATCACAACATTGGCGAGCCACTCGGAGTGGTGTACCTCGCGAATGAAGTTGGCTGCCAAAAGTTTAGCCACCTCCTCTCCGATTGCTTTCCTCTTGTGCGCGGCGGACCGACGCAGGCATTCTCGGACGGGCCGAGCAGCGGGATCCACATGCAGTCGGTGCTCAGCCAACTCCCTGGGTACACCTGGCATGTCAGCGGGCTTCCATGCGAAAATGTCCCAGTTCTCATGGAGGAATTGGATGAGCTCTGCTTCCTATTTTGGATCGAGGGTGGTGGAGATGTTCGTGGGGGCAGCGGTGTCGTCCGTCGGGTGGATGCTGACCTTCTTCGTGTCTCCCGCCGACTAGAATGCGGACTCCGAAGCTGGCTTCTTAGAATGCATCAAGTCAGCGGGGTCGGCTGTCTTCTTGTACTCGTCCAGCTCGAGGATAGCCATCTGTTGATCGGCGATCCTCAACCCTTGCTGCAGACACTCGTCGGCCCGCTGCCGATTGCCCATGACAGTGATCACACCTTTGGGACCCGGCATCTTCAGCTTCAGATACACGTAATATGGACGGGCCATCAAACGCGCATATGCCGGACGGCCCAGAATCGCATGGTATGTACTCTGGAAGTCTACCACCTCGAATGTCAGCTTTTCCTTGCGGAAGTTCTTGTCGCAGCCAAAAACGACGTCCAACGCGATCTGGCCGAGTGACTTGGCCTTTCGTCCACGGATGACTCCGTGGAACTGCATGCTGCTTTCGCTAAGTTTGGACATCGGAATGCCCATCCCCTTGAGAGTGTCGGCGTACATGATGTTCAAGCCGCTGCCGCCGTCCATGAGGACTTTGCGCAGTCGGACTCCTTCCACCACCGGGTCAACGACCAGAGCCTGCCTCCCTGGGGTGGGCACATGTGCTGGATGATCCGACTGGTCAAAGGTGATCGCAGTCTGTGTGACAGCCCGATGCCGACGTTCCAGAATATTCTCGCTTCTTTTCCGTTTCCGTCATGTGATTAGTTTTATTTGTGCCTCGTCATGTAGTTTGCATCGTCGCATCATGCATGGCATCTTGCATCGTCTGCCACGTGTGGTGTTATGAGTGTTGTGCTTCGAGTGATCACCGAGTCGTAGTGCGATAGTAGTTCCCCCTCTCTCTCCTCTTATTTCTTTCTTTGTGGTTTTGCTAAAGTTCCGTTTTAACCCCTATTTTTAAAAATAAAGATTCGTCTTCTTTTAAAGAAAATCATTTTATTAAATGTGGGGGCAACCCTTGGGTTTTCTTTATTTTTCTCCTTTGGTTTTATTTTAAATCCGCATCATTTTTCTTTTCTCTTTTAAAGCACGTTTATTTTATTCTTTAAATAAAAGAGGTTTATTTTATTCTTCAAAACATTTTAATTTTAATTCTGCAAAAAAGGGTTTATATTATTTCTTTTAAATGCCCAACTATTTCTTATAGTTGGGAATATTTTTTTTCAAAAGAGGTCAAAGGCATTTATTTTTATTTTATTTTTGTTGTTGTTAAAAGCCTTTCTTTATTTTAAATTTTCTGTTTTAAAAGTTGTTCAAAAAACAAAAGACCAAAGGGGGAGGCCCCAGGCCAAGGCCCAGCCGGCCAAGGCCCACGCCACCCCTCCCCAGCCTGCCCTAGCGAACCGCTCCAGCGAACCCCAGCGTCGTTCTCCCGTGTCGTGCGCCGTCTTCCTCCCGTCATCCTCCCCTCGATCCCATTCTCAGCCTTCGTCCTCATGCTCCCCAATTCCTCGTCCCGAGTCCGCCCCCGCAGGAGCCGGATCCGCCGCTCGCCGACCTCCCCTGCCGACGCCGTGCTCCTCCCCTGCCAGCGCCGAGCCCCCTGCTCGCCGGCCTCCCCTGGCCGACCTCGTCGGCCTCCCGGGAGCCCCCTCGCCGCCAGCAGCCCCGCGCCGGCCTCAGCTGGTCGCCTCCCCGCGCCTCGTCGGATGCTCGCTCGCCGCCCTCGTCCCGTGCTGCTGTTCCACTGCGCCGCCTCCAGTTCCCGGCCGGCCCGAGGCCTGTGTGCGCCGCCGTCGTTGCTCTGGGCAGATGTCGGGCTGCTCCACCCCGTGCCCGCCATGCTCTGTCCCGCGCCGCCCGCCGTGGTCGTCGCCTCCAGGCCCTGGGCTGCCGCCGCCCGCCTCCAGGTCGCCGTCAACCCTCGCCGCTATGACCCGCCTGCAGGAGCCCCGCGTCCTCTACGCGCCGCCGTCCTCCAGAGCCGCCTACCGCCATCCTCCTGCTCGTTGTTGCTGCGCCGATTCGCTGCCGCCTAGTGTCACTGTTACTGCTGTGCTGCCGCTGTCGCTGATGCTGCCCTACTGCTGTCCTTGTTACCTACTGCTAGCTGCTGGCCGTTGCATGCTTGCGCCGCTGTCGATGCTGCTGTTGCTGCGCCGTTGCTTGCTGATGCTGCCGCCTGCTGCTGCTGCTTGCCGTTCCCCGCAATCCCTGCCGTTGTGCCGAGCCGCCGCATGTGCCTGTTGCTGTGCCCGGTGTGCTTCTATGCTGCCAAGGCATGTGTAGCGCCTTGCTGCTGCTTGCCGTTGCCAAACTGCTGCCGCTGTAGCTGTTGCTTGCTGCTTGCCGTGTTAGCTGCTGCGAGTTGCTGTTGGATGTCGCCGTCGCTGGTGCATGTTGTCTCGTTGCTTGTTGTCGCTTGCTGCTTGCTGCCGCCGCTATTGTTACCTGCTGTCGTTGCTGCTTGATGCTGCTTGCTGCCGTCGCTGTAGATGGTTGTTGTTGCTGTTGCCTGTAGATGCTTCCTGCTGCTTGTTGGTTACCATTTGCTGTTGTTGCTCGTGCTCCTTGTGCCGTAGCCCTTGCATGCTTGCTGCCATGCTTGCTTGCGTTTAGTTGATGTAGATGCCGCCGTCGCTGCCGTAGCTTGCTGTTAGATGCTAGTGCTAGTAGTTATAGGTAGTTTGCAGCGCTTGCTAGTTGTTGTTGCTTCTGCTATCGCGGGTTCCGTCGCCGAAGTTCGCAAGCACCCTCCTTCATGGAATCGACAAGCTCGCCGCGAGTAC
The DNA here is from genome assembly GCF_904849725.1 of Hordeum vulgare subsp. vulgare. Taxonomy (NCBI): domain Eukaryota; kingdom Viridiplantae; phylum Streptophyta; class Magnoliopsida; order Poales; family Poaceae; genus Hordeum; species Hordeum vulgare. The sequence continues at coordinate 64,350,692 of NC_058523.1, forward strand.
CACGACGTCCTTGACGACTCCCGAAAACGAGTTCGACTACCGTCGCCGAAGACCATGAGCCGACGCCGAAGACCGAGAACCACGACGCCGAGTGAATGACTACCGTCGATGAGAACGTGTACGACTACAACCACGACTTCCACGACGTCCGCTACGAACCGATCCGCCCGAACGCACGCGTCGAAGGTATACCGTGAGAACGTGTCGCGTAACGAACGGATGTGATGTATGAGTTGTATCGTGTGTTGGCCGTTGCACATTGTGTTCCTCTTTTGTTGTGCGCCGACCCATGGGAACCCGATATACGGGATCACCCCATTCTTTATTTAACGTTCCCGCACACGCTTCCTATACGTTGGCACGATTGCTCGTTGAATATCGGGATAGGAACGTTGCCGTGGCTTCGTTTCCATCTTGCCGCCATGGTTCCCTCTCGCTCGCCGTGGCGACACCTGTTTCTTTCCCTTCTTGCCCGTGTTTGAAACTCGCATGCATGACGCATTCATGGCATAATTATCTTGTGTTGCATGTCTCTTGTAACGTAGCTCCGATCTTTGTTTCGCGTGTTACCCGACTAGTATGTTAGGTCGAATCATCGCTTCACCCCTTGCCATGCTAACAACAATTAAATGTTGCGGAGTAAATAAACGGGAGTGAATTAAATAATTAATCGTGCAATTTCGTCGATATGCAACCCGTTGCATATCGAGCTTCACTTAATGTGTAGAGTTTGCGTGAGGTGAATTGCCATGCCATCCCTTGCATTATGAACTGATCATGCATCATGCTAGGTTGTGCATCATGTTGTGCATCGTGTGGTGAATATATGTGTTGATGCTTGTTTCCGGTTTGCTCCGTCTCATTAGAGTTCCGCAAGCGTGTCGGAATGTGAGGACCCGTTCGACTACGTTGGTTCGCCGACTTCACAGAGTTCTTCTTCCAAGCGGGATCTCAGGCAAGATGATCATTTCCCCAGATACCATTACTATCATTGCCATGCTAGTTTTACCCTTGCTATCGTTTATGTCTCGTTGCCTACCACATGTTAAACATCAGCCTCTCAACAATGCCATGAAAACCTTCAACCTGTTCAACCTAGCAAACCACTGATTGGCTATGTTACTGCTTCCTTAACCCTGTTGTTAGCGTTGCTAGTTGCAGGTGCATTGCTTCCATGTGAAAGCATGGGTTCCTTGTTATATCACCATATTAAATGCTATTTAATTTAATGCACCTATACACTTGGTAAAAGGTGGAAGGCTCGGCCTTTCTAGTCTGGTGTTTTGTTCCACCTTTGCCCCCTTAGTTTCGGCTACCGGTGTTATGTTCCATAAACGAGCGCTCCTAACACGATCGGGGTTGTTATGGGGACCCCCTTGATAATTCGTTTTAGATTAAAGCTGGTCTGGCAAGGCCCAACATTGGTACTACATTTGCCTAATCACCTAATAAAATTGCATAGGGACTTCCCGGGCCCCGAGGATAATTTAATCAACCCCCGGGCAAGTGCTCCTCATGAGTGTTGGTCCAAAACAGAGCACTGTGCGGGGCCACGGCGAGGAAACTCGAGGTTTGGCACTTGTACGCGTCGCTTATCCGTCGTGTCCTGAGAACGAGATACGTGGCTCCTATCGGGATTGTCGACACGCCGGGCGGCCTTGCTGGATTAGTTTTACCTTTGAAGAGATATCTTGTGCATCGGGATTCCGGTGATGCTTTGGGTAATCTCAGAGTTGAGGTTTTCCACTAGGGAATCCGACGAGATCGCGAGCTTCGTGATTGAGGATTTCTATGCAGCTTGTGGTAATTTGTGATGGACTAGTTGGAGCACCCCAGTAGGGGTAAATCTTTTTGGAAATCCATGCCCGCGGTTATGTGGCAACGTGGAAACTTTGTTTAACAGTGGTTCTAGATAACTTGAAGTTAACTTAATTAAAACTTGCCAACTGTGTGCGTAACCTTGACTGTCTCTTTCGTGAGTTCCTTCTCCGATCGAGGACACGGTGGGGTTATGTCTGACGTAGGTAGGTGGTCAGGATCATTCATTTGATCATTAGTAGACACGTCCGTTATGCGTAGATCTTCCCCCTCTTATTTCTTGTACTCGTAAGGTTAGCCACCAAATATATGCTTAGCCGCTGCTGCAACCTCACCACTTAACCATGCCTCACCCATTAAGCTTTGCTAGTCTTGATACCTTTGGAAATGAGATTGTGGAGTCCCCTGTGGCTCACATATTACTACAACACCAGTTGCAGGTACAGGTAAAGGTTACGTGACGCGAGCGCGTTGATTGTTCATTTGGAGTTGCTTCTTCTTCTTCTTCATCGATCTAGGATGGGTTCCAGGCCGGCAGCCTAGGATAGCAAGGATGGACGTCGTTCTTCTTTTGTCGTTTGTTTTCGTCCGTAATCGGACCCTGCTCTTACTCTTGATGATTATGTAATGTACTGATGTGACTCTGATGTAGCTTGTGGCGAGTGTAAGCCAACTCTGTATAAATATCTCATCTTTTCAGTACATGTACTTGTAACGATATCCATTCTTGCGACATGACAAGATGCACTTCTATCCCTGACGAGGCCTTCGTGCCAAATTGAGGATAGGGCCGCATCTTGAGCGTGACAAGTTGGTATCAGAGCAGTACCGACCTAGGAGCCCCCTTGATTGATCGAACTTGGCCGAGTCGAGTCTAGTGAAAAAAATGCTTTGAGTCTAGTTATATATCAGAGAGTAGGATTGTTTTTCTCCTCTTCTATGCTCTGGTGAGGAATCTTGACGTAATAATTTAATTCTACCCCTCTTCTCACTCAAATTTTTTTAGGATCATGCGGATATTTTTGAGATCTATATGATGCCGATGTGATGGAGTTCTGTCTTGGTGCCTCCTATCTGCTTTAAGTCTCAGGGGAGTTGAGATCCAGGGGATTCTTGAGAACATCGTTATCATTCAGATTTCTTAGTATCTCAGAATGAAGGATGTTCGTAATTGCTTCAATACTAGTAGTGGCGAGATAACCCCGATGTCCCCAGTACTGGTGCAGATTGTTCGGGAGTACTGTCATACTTTGTATCGTTGTGATCACGAGGGTCTGTAGTAGATGAATGTCCGAGATTCTGGGCATGTGTTGACGGATGTGATACAAGTGACGGGTTAGTATAGGAGTTGTGTGATATTACTCCTTGTATCCGTGTACCAGATTGCATGACAAGATATTTCGGGAATTCATAGGTGGGAATTCAAGTAGTTGCTTATAGGATAATCTTCCAACAAATGCATGAGGTTAGGTTGGGGTTCGACATCTAGTGGATTCCTGTCCACGAAAATATCGGACGAAATCTTTCTCATGAGTTTGTTCTGGCTAATTGCAAGCCGCACCCTTTGTTTTGTTGAATGTGATAATTCAAGTTGCTTCGATGTCAAGCGGTGACTTCAGATCTTTTCTAAGCAGTGTTCTCATATTCATCTGAGAGTGCAAATTCTTCGCTCAATCAGTTGTCTTATCAATTCTTTTCAACCGGAGTCATCGTATCAATTCTTTTTCAACTGGTGTGTTTCTCATCAAGTGAATTCTATCCTCTCAAATTTTTGCAGATCTTTGTCTCAATTCTTTCCGGAGTTGTCTCATCTGTCTCAAGTGGTCTTTGTTTTTCCCCGCCCTCCCACCCTTTTTCTTTAGTGATTCAATTTTCATCCAAGAGTTTTCTTTCATGTGCTTCCGTTATCTGTTCTTTTCTCTCTTACCCGGTGATTCATTGTGAAGATTCTCAGGAGTTTCGTGTCATATTAGTTCATTCTTGTCATCCTTACCGGTGAATTTAATTCAGTTGTCTGTGTTCATCATATCCTATTCATCCTTGTAATTCTTTCGTGTGTTGGAAATTCTTATTAGCCTATCTTGTTATTCATTTCTCTCTAGTCTATCCGGAGTGCTGAAGTTGTCTCAGAAGTTCTGGTTTTCAATCTTTCAATTATTTTGAGGTTCTCAACCTCATCTAGTTTTCTTATTCCGGTGCAATTTCTCTCATTCTAGCAATTGTTTCAACGGTGATTTCTTCGAGTGGGCCCATAACCCACAGGTTTTTCCCACGATCTTTTAGCTCTTGTAATCTTTCCGGAGATCATTAATTCTTTTCAACTATGATGTAAGTATGAATTTCATCAGTCATATCCCTTCTCCAAGATCTATTTGAATTAATTCTCATATTTGGCTCAACCTTGCATTCTTCTTTATTTCGGAGTGTCTCATTATTCTTGGTGTTGTTCTTGTCATCATTCTCAGCTTGCAATTCGAAGGAGTGTTTCTCTCAATCTTGGTTCGTTCTCTTGGAGATTCATCATTTCAGCTTGGTGCCATCTTCTTAATTGTTGTAAGTCATGAGCAATCACTTTCTTGCTATCCAGTGGTTTTCTGATTTGTTTTTCATTCTCGATCCTCCGAAGGCCATCATTTCAGAAGATTCTTCGTTCTCAGCTTTCAGCTTTCATCCTCAATTCTTCTCAATTGTTGTCTCTTCGTTCGTCTCTCGTTTATCTGGTGCCTTGTTCAAGTTTTCTCTCAGGTGGCTCATGATCTTTTCATTCTCTTGTATATCCATTAATTCGTGGTGTTCCCATTCAATTGTGAATTCTTACCGGTGCTTCCTTCAATTTTTGCCTCAAGTGGTGCTTATCTCTCTGTCTCTTCATGTTTCTTTCAAGAGGAATAAGTTGTATGCTAAATCCTTTGCTTGTCATCAATTAAACTTGATGAAGGATGAGCATAACATAATTTTTATTCTTATTCATAGTAATCTGAATTCTTCTTCCGGAGTGGCTCATGGTTTCAATTCTTTTCTCGTGTGCTTATCTTTATTTTTTTTCTGGAGTTCCAAGTTCTTTTAGTATCTCTTTGTGAGGCTTCATCTAAATATTGGTAAGGTCATAATCTTATTCTTTTCTACCTTCATATCGTTGCATCATTCATTTGTATACGGAGGTCCTTCATGGTGGTTCATCAAGGTTTCAATCCATTCTCAAGTGTTCTTCAAGATTCTTATTAGAGAACCTTAAGTTTTCTCATCTTGCATTTCCGAGTGCATTTGTTCTTCCGTTATCTTGTGAGGTGGCATTACAACATTCTTGTTAGTGTAGGATTCTCGAAGAGTTTTCCTTTCAAGAATGAGATAATTTCTCCCACCAATTCCATGATCATGAGATATTTTCAACCCATGATTTCTTCATTGAGCTATTTTGGTTTGGACTTCACCTAAAGCTTTTCCTATGGATTGTTGCTATCATGGTGCTTGTCATTAATCCAAGTTCTCAATGTATCCTCTTGGTGTAAGAAATTGTTCATATCTTGTTTCTCCCAATCAATCCTTGTTTCTGTTAGTGGTTGGTTTTCATCTCATATTTGTTGAGATGATCTTCATAAGCCCAGTACTATCTTGTTCTTCTCGTTGTTGTTTTTCCAACAACTCCGTCCAATTCTTCTTGCAAGAATGCTTGTCAAGTTTATTGGAGTTAGTAGTTGTCATTCTATCTTCTTTCTCTTCTTCCGTATGAGCTAGTTCCTATTCTATTGTTCCGGAGGCTTTGTGTTGTTGCTCTTTTGGGTCAATCTTGTGGTCCTGTCAAGATCATGGTGTTCCCTTGCTCTATTTAGTTGTTTGTTATGAATATTGTCTATTTCTTCCATCTTTTCGGAAAAAAATTGTCCCATTTTCCTATCGAAGTGCTGCCGAAATTTTCCGTGAATTCTTGCTTCTTTCGCATATCATTCCTCATCCCTTTGCTACCTTAAAGGATCGTTGGTTTCACTCGTTTGTCAAGAAGCGACTAAGGTTTTACCTCTTGTTCTTTCTCATCCTCTCCCCCTTTCATTCTTGGATCTCGGGGCGAGATCCTCTTGTAGTGTAGGAGAGTTGTGACAGCCCGATGTCGACGTTCCAGAAGATTCTCCTTTCTTTTCCATTTCCGTCGTGTGATTAGTTTTATTTGTGTCTCGTCATTTAGTTTGCATCGTCGCATCATGCATGGCATCTTGCATTGTCTGTCACGTGTTGTGTTATCAGCGTTGTGCTTCGAGTGATCACCGAGTCGTAGTGCGATAGTAGTTCCCCCTCTTTCTCCTCTTATTTCTTTCTTCGTGGTTTTGCTAAAGTTCCGTTTTAACCCCTATTTTTAAAAATAAAGATTCGTCTTCTTTTAAAGAAAATCATTTTATTAAATGTGGGGGCAACCCTTGGGTTTTCTTTATTTTTCTCCTTTGGTTTTATTTTAAATCCGTATCATTTTTCTTTTCTCTTTTAAAGCGCTTTTATTTTATTCTGCAAATAAAAGAGGTTTATTTTATTCTTCAAAAGATTTTAATTTTAATTCTTCAAAAAAAAGGGTTTATATTATTTCTTTTAAAATGCCCAACTATTTCTTATAGTTGGGAATATTTTTTTTCAAAAGAGGTCAAAGGCATTAATTTTTATTTTATTGTTGTTGTTGTTAAAAGCCTTTCTTTATTTTAAATTTTCTGTTTTAAAAGTTGTTAGAAAAACAAAAGACCAAAGGGGGAGGCCCCAGGCCAAGGCCGAGCCGGCCAAGGCCCAGGCTTCCCCTCCCCAGCCTACCCTAGCGAACCGCTCCAGCGAACCCCAGCGTCGTTCTCCCGTGTCGTGCGCCGTCTTCCTCCCGTCATCCTCCCCTCGATCCCATTCTCAGCCTTCGTCCTCGTGCTCCCCAATCCCTCGTCCCGAGTCCGTCCCCGCAGGAGCCGGATCTGCCGCTCGCCGACCTCCCCTGCTAGCGCCGAGCCCCCTGCTCGCCGGCCTCCCCTGGCCGACCTCGCCGGCCTCCCGAGATCCTCCTCGCCGCCAGCAGCCCCGCGCTGGCCTCAGCTGGTCGCCTCCCCGCGCCTCGTCGGATGCTCACCCGCTGCCCTCGTCCCGTGCTGTTGTTCCACTGCACCGCCTCCAGTTCCCGGCCGGCCCGAGGCCTGTGCGCGCCGCCGCCGTTGCTCTGGGCAGTAGTCGGGCTGCTCCACCCAGCGCCGCCGGCCGTGGTCATCGCGTCCAGGCCCTATGCTGCCGCCGCCCGCCTCCAGGTCGCCATCAAACCTTGCCGCTATGGACCGCCTGCAGGAGCCCCGCGTCCTCTGCGCGCCGCCGTCCTCCGGAGCCGCCTGCCGCCATCCTCCTGCTCGTTGTTGCTGCGCCGATTCGCTGCCACCTATTGTCGTTGTTACTGCTGTGCTGCCGCTGTCGCTGATGCTGCCCTGCTGCTGTCGTTGTTACCTACTGCTAGCTGCTGGCCGTTGCATGCTTGCGCCGTTATCGATGCTGCTGTTGCTGCGTCATTTCTTGCTGATGCTGCCGCCTGCTGCTGCTGCTGCTGTCGCGCCTGCTGCTGCTTGACGTTCCCCGCGATCCCTGCCGCTGTGCCGAGCCGCTGCATGTGCCTGTTGCTGTGCCCGGTGTGTTGCTATGCTGCCAAGGCATGTGTAGCGCATTGCTGCTGTTTGCCATTGCCAAACAGCTGCCGCTATAGCTGTTGCTTGCTGCTTGCCGTGTTAGCTGCTGCGAGTTGTTGTTGGATGTCGCCGTGGCTGGTGTATGTTGTCGCGTTGCTTGTTGTCGCTTGCTGCTTGCTGTCGCCGTTGTTGTTACCTGCTGTCGTTGTTGCTTGATGCTGCTTGCTGTCGTCGCTGTAGAGGGTTGCTATTGATGTTGCCTGTAGATGCTTCCTGCTGCTTGTTCGTTGCCGTTTGCTATTGCTGCTCGTGCTGCTCGTGCCATAGCCCTTTTGTGCTTGCTGCCGTGCTTGCTGCCGTGCTTGCTTGCGTTTAGTTGATGTAGATGCCGCCGTCGCTGCCGTAGCTTGCTGTTAGATGCTAGTGCTAGTAGTTCTAGGTAGTTTGATGCGCTTGCTAGTTGTTCTTGCTGCTGCTGTCGTGGGTTCCGTCGCCGAAGTTCGCAAGCACCCTCCTTCATGGAATCGACAAGCTCGCCGCGAGTACCATGACGTCCTTGACGACTCCCGGAAACGAGTTCTACTACCGTCGCCGAAGACCATGAACCGACGCCGAAGACCGAGAACCACGACGCCGAGTGAACGACTACCGTCGACGAGAACGTGTACGACTACATCCACGACTTCCACGACGTCCGCTACGAACCGATCCGCCCGAACGCACGCGTCGAAGGTATCCGTGAGAACGTGTCGTGTAACGAACGGATGTGATGTATGAGTTGTATCGTGTGTTGCACCGTGTGTTGGCCGTTGCACGTTGTGTTCCTCTTTTGTTGTGCCCCGACCCATGGGAACCCGATATACAGGATCACCCCATTCTTTATTTAACGTTCTCGCACACGCTTCCTATACGTTGGCACGATTGCTCGTTGAATATCGGGATAGGAACGTTGCCGTGGCTTCGTTTCCATCGTGCTGCCATGGTTCCCTCTCGCTCGCCGTGGCGACACCTGTTTCTTTCCCTTCTTGCCCGTGTTTGAAACTCGCATGCATGACGCATTCATGGCATAATTATCTTGTGTTGCATGTCTCTTGTAACGTAGCTCCGATCTTTGTTTTGCGTGTTACCCGACTAGTATGTCAGGTAGAATCATTGCTTCACCCCTTGCCATGTTAACAACAATTAAATGTTGCGGAGTAAATAAACGGGAGTGAATTAAATAATTAATCCTGCAATTTCGTCGATATGCAACCCGTTGCATATCGAGCTTCACTTAATGTGTAGAGTTTGCGTGAGGTGAATTGCCATGCCATCCCTTGCATTATGAACTGATCATGCGTCATACTAGGTTGTGCATCATGTTGTGCATCGTGTGGTGAATATATGTGTTGATGCTTGTTTCCGGTTTGCTCCGTCTCATTAGAGTTCCGCAAGCGTGTCGGAATGTGAGGACCCGTTCGACTACGTTGGTTCGCCGACTTCACAGAGTTCTTCTTCCAAGCGGGATCTCAGGCAAGATGATCATTCCCCAGATACCATTACTATCATTGCCATGCTAGTTTTACCGTTGCTATCGTTTATGTCTCGTTGCCTACCACATGTTCAACATCAGCCTCTCAACAATGCCATGAAAACCTTCAACCTGTTCAACCTAGCAAACCACTGATTGGCTATGTTACTGCTTGCTTAACCCTGTTGTTAGCGTTGCTAGTTGCAGGTGCATTGCTTCCATGTGAAAGCATGGGTTCCTTGTTATATCACCATATTAAATGCTATTTAATTTAATGCACCTATATACTTGGTAAAAGGTGGAAGGCTCGGCCTTTCTAGTCTGGTGTTTTGTTCCACCTTTGCCCCCTTAGTTTCGGCTACCGGTGTTATGTTCCATAAACGAGCGCTCCTAACACGATCGGGGTTGTTATGGGGACCCCCTTGATAATTCGTTTTAGATTAAAGCTGGTCTGGCAAGGCCCAACATTGGTACTACATTTTCCTAATCACCTAATAAAATTGCATAGGGACTTCCCGGGCCCCGAGGATAATTTAATCAACCCCCGGGCCAGTGCTCCTCATGAGTGTTGGTCCAAAACAGAGCACTATGCGGGGCCACCGCGAGGAAACTCGAGGTTTGGCACTTGTACGCGTCTCTTATCCGTCGTGTCCTGAGAATGAGATACGTTGCTCCTATCGGGATCGTCGACACGCCGGGCGGCCTTGCTGGATTAGTTTTACCTTTGGTGAGATATCTTGTGCATCGGGATTCCGGTGATGCATTGGGTAATCTCAGAGTTGAGGTTTTACACTAGGGAATCCGACGAGATCGCGAGCTTCGTGATTGAGGATTTCTATGCGGCTTGTGGTAATTTGTGATGGACTAGTTGGAGCACCCCAGTAGGGTTAAATCTTTTCGGAAAGCCGTGCCCGCGGTTATGTGGCAACGTGGAAATTTTGTTTAACACTGGTTCTAGATAACTTGAAGTTAACTTAATTAAAACTTGCCAACTGTGTGCGTAACCGTGACTGTCTCTTTCGTGAGTTCCTTCTCCGATCGAGGACACGGTGGGGTTATGTCTGACGTAGGTAGGTGTTCAGGATCATTCATTTGATCATTAATAGACACGTCCGTTATGCGTAGATATTCCCCCTCTTATTTCCTGTACTCGTAAGGTTAGCCACCAAATATATGCTTAGCCGCTGCTGCAACCTCACCACTTAACCATGCCTCACCCATTAAGCTTTGCTAGTCTTGATACCTTTGGAAATGAGATTGCTGAGTCCCCTGTGGCTCACAGATTACTACAACACCAGTTGCAGGTACAGGTAAAGGTTACGTGATGCGAGCGCGTTGATTGTTCATTTGGAGTGGCTTCTTCTTCTTCTTCTTCTTCATCGATCTAGGATGGGTTCCAGGCCGGCAGCCTGGGATAGCAAGGATGGATGTCGTTCTTCTTTTGTCTTTTGTTTTCGTCCGTAGTCGGACCTTGCTCTTACTCTTGATGATTATGTAATGTACTGATGTGACTCTGATGTAGCTTGTGGCGAGTGTAAGCCAACTCTGTATAAATATCTCTTCTTTTCAGTACATGTACTTGTAACGATATCCATTCTTGCGACACAACGAGACGCGCTTCTATCCCTAACGAGGCCTTCGTGCCAAATTGAGGATAGGGCCGCATCTTGGGCGTGACAGTCTGAGACCATTTGAGGAACGTGGGGTTGGTTGGGGTGGCCATGTTCACCTCCTTGTTCACCAGCTTCAGTCGACTCTTGCTTTCCACGTCTGCAAAAATCATCAGTGTTGCATGGACTTGGGGGAATGGATCCTCCTTGTCCTCGTCATCCTGTTCATTGTCCTTTTCACTCGGCTGCCCTTCATCGAACCCTTGGATCAGGAGGCGACATTGCCGAGTGGTGTGCTTCGGGAATATGGCGTTGCCTTCTTCGTCCATCTTCGTGTGGATGTGACATGGCTGATCCAGGATGGAGTTTCCGAATTGCTTCTTCTTGGGGGTGAACTGCGCCTTCCCCTTGCCCTTGAACTTGGCATTGGTAACGGCTGCGGCCTCTGCCTGCGGAGTGGACGGAGCTTTCTGCTTCTGCTTCCGAGTGCTGTTCCCATCTCCATTGGCGACTGCTTTATGATTTCCGCTACGAATGCGGTCCTCTTCTTCGCCATTTGCATAGCGTGCCGCTATCTCCATCATCTTGCTCATGGAGATGTCGCCTGTCCGACCGAACTTCAGGTACAGATCTCTGTACCGCACGCCTGCCTTGAAGGCGCAGACTGCTTGGTGCTCTGTGACGTTCTCCACCGTGTGGTAGAGGGTTGTCCAACGCTGGATGAAATCGCGCAGGGGTTCATTATGCTTCTGGACACAGTGCTGGAGCTCCACGAGACCAGCGAGGCGTTTGCACGTGCCCTCGAAGGTCGTGATGAAGACTCGGGCCAGATCTGCCCAGCTGTAGATGCTTGAAGGAGTCAACTGGTTCAAACACGCTCGTGCCGAGCCGTCGAGCATCAGGGGGAGATGTTTCATGGCGACTTGGTCATCTCCGCCACCGATCTGGACCACCACTCGGTAGTCGTCCAGCCACGTTTCCGGCTTGGATTCTCCTGTAAACTTGCTGATCCCCGTCGCCAATCGGAAGTTGGGAGGGATGTCAGCCGAACGGATGGCCCGACAGAAACACTCGGGGCCAGAAACGATGGTCCTGCTTCCACTCGGACGGTCTCTGTCGTGACCATCACGGTGAGCTCGACTCCTGTCGACCTTCCTCTGGGCGATGTACCCTCTTGCGTCGGGCCTTGGATCATACGTGTCACCGACTGAACGCCGATCATCATGATGTCGGGGCCCGTAAGGCCCACCCCGCGGAGGGGTGCGTGAACGGCGACGATCTTCGGGATTCATGGAACGGCTGCCTCCTCTATGTCGCTGATGAGAATCGGGGCTGAAAACCGACCAATGTGTGTTCGCGTGGACGGAACTGTTGTGGATCCTGTTGTGCGACTAAGAGACCGCCGAATTCTGTTGCTGCACCGTGTGCAACAGGGCACGAATCTGCTCGATCCCTCTACCAGCCTCTGAATCAGTCGGTTGGAGGGAATCGGCTATCTTGGCAGCGGCAGCCAGGTTGAGGACGGGCGTGCGGAACACCTCCACATTGTTCTGACGAGTGCGTCGACTGGCAGAACGGCGGGGCTGACGGCGAGCGCCGGAAGACTCGCCGACCTCGTGCTCGTTCCGTCCAGTTTGGCGGGGACTTTCATGGGAATTGGCCATGAGAACGTCGGCCGCAGGCCCGTGACCCAAGTACTTGGAAGGCATCTCAGTCGGAACTGAGTCCAAGCATTGGGACGGCGGCGCGACCACAACCGACTTGAGGACCGCCACTTGAGAGGACGCGTTCTGGCGCGCCTGGGCGTGTCGCACCCAACGCTGGAGCCGCGGACGGCGAGACCGCTTGTTGCGACGCGTGACGGGGGCGAGGATCGACACCAGAGCCGACTGCTGGAAAAGAAGGACGCCGCGGGCGCCGGCACGGAAGTGCGTAGCTCCGTGACTGAGGAGCGCCTCGACGTCGAGAGGCGCATCCGGAAGCCATGCCGAATCATCGACGATGAAGGAGAGTGCACCGAAGAGGATCTCATGACCCAAGCACAAAACTCCACCGGACGACATGATGAAAAGATGTAGTCGCAAACTCGCCGGAAGTCGCTTAGATGCCTGCCCCACGGTGGGCGCCAACTGTCGTCGGTATAACTCTGACAGTAGATGTGTAGGGTACGAAAGGATGGGCAGAGCCTTAGCTACGGCGAGGTTGTATGAGTTCAGGCCCCTCTACGGTGGAGGTAAAAGCCCTACGTCTCAGTGCTCTTGGGAGCTTAATGTCGAGTGAAATATGGACTACAGTGAAATGCTAACCCCTGCACCAGTGGAGAAGGGCGGCTTATATAGAGTGCGCTGCCCTTCACAACGGTCTGGTGCACACGGGTGGAGTAGTGGCGAATAAAAGCCTACGTTACAGGTAACATATGCCTTAAATGCTAATAATGGTGTATGAAAACGTATGACCGTTGCGCTCCAGGAGGTTACGATATACAGAATGGAATCCAGTCGGTAAGTTTAATACACTCTGAATGCTCGTCCCCGACTGGATGGCGGGGGAATCGTCACCGACTGGATGATGGGAAGTCCTTAATTCAGTCAGAACTGACTAAGGGCCTTGTCCCTTATGAAGGGTAGTCCTTGGGTAGGACCTATAAGGCAGGCCTATGACCCTACCCTGGGACTATAACCCCATCAGAGGTGTAAACACAAAATTATCAGTAATGGATGGTGAGTTAAAAGATGATGGATTTTTTTACCTCCGAAAGTACGACGCCGACTTGGGATTCATCGGCTTCACATGGCTCAGTAACGGCAACTTTGCCCTTGCCCTTGGATTTCTTCTTTGGAGGCGGCCTAGCTTGCTTCATGGCTGACTTTTTTGGCCTCTTGGACCAAAATTTATCACCTTTCTGAAATGGCATATTTTATAAGAGGTCATAGTTCAAGTAAGACGTAAGGAATAAAAAACAAAAGGCGGGTTAAGTTATTTACCTTTGGTGCCGGGTTAATCTTGCAGAAAGGTTTAAGACCTATTTGGCCGCATGTTGCCGCGGGTTCGCCAGTCAACTTCTTGATGATGGTTCCAGTATCATTTTCCGTCAGAGCCGTGTGGAAATAGCACTGAGGATGGTCGAGGGTACCGTCGAACTCACACATTAACCCGTCCCAGCGACTTAAAGGGAGGATACGCCATTCGACCCAGCAGCGGATCAAGTCAACCCCAGTAAGGCCGTTGATTTTCAAAGATCTTAACTCGGACAAACTGGGATAAAGTCCGACTCCTCTTCTTCCGTGAGCTTGTCTGGGAGTTTAAAATTTGTTGGAAGGTGATCTTCCCTATAACCCAGAAGCTTGTTCTCACCCTTAGGCGAAGTCTCCCGGCAGTAAAACCAAGACTCGCCCCAGCCTTTGGGATGGCTTGGCATGGCGAGTGATGGGAATGAGCTATCCCTATCGCGCTGAACATTGACACCAGCAAGCTCGAGGCTGGGGCCATTGTGAAATTCTGTTTGGCGATTCAAGTGGAAGAAGTACCAGAATAAGGGAACTGAGGATTCCATCCGCAAGTAAGCCTCACAAAACACTTGGAACTGGCATAGATTGCTTATCGAGTTGGGCCCTAAATCTTGGAGGCGGACATTCATAAAAGTCATGGCGTCTCTAAGGAATTTCGATCCGGGCGGCTTAAAGCCCCGTTCAAGGTGTTCAACAAAAACAACTATCTCCCGTTCCTTGGGATTGGGGACTTCTTCTCCTAACCCGGTGCGCCAACCGATAACCCCTTGAGGGTCCAGATTCCCCATTTTTACATAGTCATTAAGTATAGCATCATTGACCTTGGTTGGGAGCCAATCACTTTTGAAAACAGCGCCCATGCTACAAAGGGATAAAATTACGGGTAAATCAACACGCCAAACATCTACTGAAAATGGTGAAACAAGCAATTTGCCTGATGGCTGAGGGAGGTTTTTGACCCGCCGACGAAGGTCCGGGTCAGGCTGCCAAAGGCGACTTATGAAACTCTTACTACTTAAAGGAGATGTGTTTCACAGCATCAGTAGTTCTTGTCAATATGGTGAAGTATAAGATTATAAACAGATTTCACTCGACAAGTGATAGATTATGGATCTACCGGACAGACAGAAATGACTACGAAAAATGTCTGGATAAAACGGCCTGCGACTAAGGTAGGAACAGTACTGTTAATTTGGTGAAGCCTTTTCTAAGTATGCAAGTCAAGGCCAAACAAATAAAGGTATGAAAAACATTGTTGTGCTCGCTATCATCACCGCCAACTAATCAGGAATTACGAAGCCATTCGGGAGGTACCAAGAACACAGTAGGTATGAACCTCGAAAAACATGGATCTGCTTTTAATGGCGGGAAGCTGACCTGATGGATACAGTTGGATACGTCCGAAGAGGGGTTCGCCGCGAGCGTTGCGTGGACGGTGACGAAGATCTCGGACGGAGGCGAAGATCTCGGGCGGCGACGAGGTGTTCGACGGCGATAAGGTGCTCAACGGCGGCGAGGCGTTCGACGGCGACGAAATGCTCGACCACGACGAGGTGTTCGGCGGCGACGAAGTCTTCAGGCGGCGCCGAAGCTTTCGGATGACGACGAGGTCTTCGGGTGGCGATAGGATTTTCGCTGCGACGACGAGGAAGAGAAGGGCAACCAGACGGGTAGGTGAAATGCGCCCAGTCTCTTCCTCCTGCCTATTTATCGGGTCGGGCGCTAGGATCGAGGCGCCACGAGCGGGAACTGCCAAAAGATAAAGATTCGCCATGATGGTGCCCCGAAATTTTTGGGATAACGATTTCGAAGGATCCGTTGGGGATTACGTCATCATCCCTTCCGAGATTCAAGGGATAAGGAGGCGCTAACAAGAAGCGGTTGGGCGACTTGAGTTTTTCTGCAGCAGATGGCGGTTTAAGTACATGGAGCATAAGAGGAGTGAAGATGAATCGCCCCTAATTGAGTGAGGATATTGGCGTGAAAAGAATTCAAGTCAATTTGGGGCCTAATGTTGGGGATATTATCTGTTGGATAACCCGCCCTAGTTGGGCCGGGTCACCGAAGCTGGCGATTCATCTCAATGTGGTTTGGGCCTTGGCCTGGTAGGGCCGGAAGTCATATGGCGGTTCTAAACCTTCGGAAGAAGTCCATAATAGAGAAGGTCTCCAAGCCTTGGAAAGAGGGCGACTTAGAGATCGCAAGAGTCACGATTTGTGTAAAGGAAAGGACCCTTGTAAACCCTAAGGACTCGACCTGTATATAAAGGCGAGTCCTACGAAGGAAGAGGGTAGGTTAGAAATCATCGAGTGCTAGGTCAGGCGAGTTACGCCCTCCTTGTAATCGAAACTCCATCAATACAACACAAAGCAGGACGTAGGCTTTTACCTCCTCACGAGTGGCCGAACCTGGGTAATTCTCTGTCTCGCTCCCATTCAACCCCTTTGAGTCGCCACCAAGGTGCGATGGCTCCAACATTAAGTCCTTCCACGAGGACATCTGCCGTGACAAAACCACGACAGTATGGTTAACTGGTGAGGTTGCAACAGCGGCTAAGCATATATTTGGTGGCTAAACTTACGAGTATAAGAAATAAGACGGGGAAGTTCTACGCATAGCGGACGTGAACTACTGTTGATCAAATGAACGATCTTGAACACCTACCTACATCAGACATAACCCAACCGTGTCCTCCATCGAAGAACGAACTCAAGAAAGAGACAGTCACGGTTACGCACACAGTTGGCAAGTTATAATTAAGTTAACCTCAAGTTATCTAGAACCAGTGTTAAACAAAGTTTCCATGATGCCACATAACCGCGGGCACGGCTTTCCGAAAAGATTTAACCCTGCAGGGGTGCTCCAACTAGTCCATCACAAATTACCACAAGCCGCATAGAAATCCTCAATCACGAAGCTCGCGATCTCGTCGGATTCCCTAGTGGAAAACCTCAACTCTGAGATTACCCAAAGCATCACCGGAATCCCGATGCACAAGATATCTCGTCAAAGGTAAAACTAATCCAGTAAGGCCGCCCGGCGTGTCGACGACCCCGATAGGAGCCGCGTATCTCGTTCTCAGGACACGACGGATGGAACTAGCTACGAGTGCCAAACCTCGAGTTTCCTCGCGGTGGCCCCGCAGGAAGACCGTTTGGGACCAACACCATCAGCACTAGCCCCCCTGCATTATGTAGAATTACTCCTCGGGTAGCGCTAACTCCTTATGCATTTCATATTAACAGAATTATTATGTTGGGAAAATGTAAAACCAATGTTGGGCCTTGCGAGACCATCTTTAATCTAAAACGAATTATCAAGGGGGTCCCCATAACAACCCTGATCGTGTTAGGAGCGCTCAATTATGGAACATAACACCGGTAGCCGAAACTAAGGGGGCAAAGGTGGAACAAAACACCAGGCAAAAAGGCCGAGCCTTCCACCTTTTACCAAGTATATAGGTCCATTAAATTAAATAGCATTAATATGGTGATATGGCAAGGAACCCATGTTATCACATGGAAGCGACTACACCTGCAACTAGCAACGCTAACAACATGGTTAAGCATGCAGTAACATAGCCAATCAGTGGTTTGCTAGGTCGAACATGTTGAAGGTAATCATGGCATTGTTGAGAGGCTGATATTTAACATGTGGTAGGCAACGAGACATAAACGATAGAAGCGAAAAACTAGCATGGCAATGATAGTAATGGTTTCTAGGGAAATGTTCAACTTGCCTGAGATCCCGCTTGGAAGAAGAATGCCTCCGTGAAGCAGACGAACCGATGTAGTCGAACGGGTCCTCACAATCCGGCACGCTGCGGAACTCTATCGAGACGAAGCAAACCAGAAACACAAATCAACACACGGGATTCACCACACTATGCACAACACATATGATGCATGAGCAGCTGAATACATTCAAGTCACGGCATGACGATTCACACAATCAAACACTACACATTAATTGAAGTTCAATATGCAACGAGTTGCATATTGACGGAACTCCACGTTTAATCACTTAGTTCTATCCCGATTAGGTACACGGCAATATTAAATTTGTTAAACATGGCAAGAGGTGAAGCATAATTAAACTATCTATCTAGGCATTTTAAATGAGGTCGGAAATGACTTATAGCACCTCCAAAACGACCTCACAAGTTAATTTACAATTCTGTCCAGATCTGAACTAACACATTTAATTAGTTGTTAAACAGAAAAACAAATAGGTTCACGTGATTCTACGCGTCGTTACAAGCAATTTACACATAGAGAACATCTCCAACGTAGCTATGGATCAAAAGTTACAAGCACCACAAGATATGATGGCATGAATGCAATATGTGTGCAACGGCGGCTACGAGCACTTCAAAACATACAAAAAGCAAGAGAAAATGAAACTACACGAGATTCTAAGCAAGTTTCATGTATGACACGATCAAATCGGAGCTACGGTTCAGCAACTACGAGCCAAACAAGAAATCACTACAATCTGCCAAAATCAGCCACATACTATATTCTACGCCCACAACTACGAGCTACACAACTCCGATATGCTCAAGCAAGGCATGACACGAAAGAGGGCAAGAAGCACTACTACAAACAACTAACAACAACTAGCATGGCATCATGGATCACTAGGGAAAGAAGACACAAAATGGCATCTCACACACTATCTCAGACTTAGTGAAAATTACACTTCATGAAAGTGCAGTTTTCGATCTGAAGCCATATTGACAGCAGGAAAACCTATATCTACAGGACTCCGAATGGCATGAAAATTCACAGCATTCTAGAGAAACACAAGGGCTACAACTAACTCCATTGGACCAACCTCAAAAGAGCTACAGATCACAAGATACAAGCAAGACAAGACAACAACAAAATAAAACAAATTCCAGACTTAGAAATATTTCAGCACGTCCAAATCAGCACTATTCCTAGCAACTTGAGAGCAAGCAAACCACACCTAAACATGCATTTCTATTGTAACCAAAAATACCAAGGGCTAGAGTAAACATCCAAGAACAACTCCCTAGTTGACAACTCCTTCAAACGAAGCACGGAATAAATCCTGCGAATTAAACAAAAAGGCATCATGGCAAAATATCGCGCGAACTAACTTACTCAAAAGCTAAAACTAATTGCACAGGAAAATCACCCCGAAAACATATAAAATATGTGGGGTTGCGCAACAAAATTATTACCACACGTAAATGCGAGAAAATAACCTATACACGGGAAAATAAACTAGCGGCAAACCCTACACGCAAAAATACAAGTGACCGCTCTAAAATACATGGAAAAGTGGTTCCTAAAACATGGGCATTTATACTACGGCATCCGAGCAATTTGAACACGCGCGGAAAGTTATTACGGGACGAAACCTATAGAAACAGCACGCTAATCTATGCATACGACACGTCAAACAACGTCAAATCAATATGCAAGTTGTAAAATCGTGTTCTACGCGCAAAATACACGAAATCCATATGCTACATGCCTCGTTCCGACACACGGTTAAGAAACTACGCCATTTTGAAAATCAATGTTTTTTTTCTGAAATTAAATAAATCCGAAACCTAAAAAAAAACTACCAGGCCTAATCTAATAACGGGCCGAACTGGCAGTGGCGAGATATTGCTAAAATGCGCTACGGCGCGGAATAGAGGGCAGCGGCTCACCTCGCTCTTGGGCCGGATCTGGTGGAGGGGAGGCTAGGCCGAAGCGGTGGGACGAGCTGGTGGGCCGCGGCGCTGGCGAGCGGGGCGACTGGGCCGGCTGCCGGGCGCACAGGCGAGACGGTGAGGCGGGCGAGCGAGCCGCTCCTCCCGATCCAGATCAGGATCGAGGAGGGAGCTCGGCGGCAAAGCTCCTACGGCCGGATCGAGGCGAGGCCGGCCGGATCTGGCTGGTGCTCGGCCTCTGGTGAGGTCCGGTCGCCGGAGGGGCGAGGCCAAGGCGGCGGCGAGCTCGGAGGTGAGGCCGGGAGTTGGCCGGCTGTCTCCGGCGAGGCCAGGGACGGCGGCGGGGCGACGAGGGCAGGCATGGGCGAACTCCGGCGAGGCACTCTGGTGGCGCTCCAACGAGGAGGTGCGACGAGGAGCAGCGGAAATCGCTCCTGGTTGCGGCAGCGGGAGTCGCTAGGGCGCGGGCGCCGACGAGGCTCGGCCCAGATCGGGCCTGGGAGGGACGGCTTCGGGCCTGGCGGGCCCGGCGGCGCAAGGAGGAGAAGAGAGAGGGTGCGGGAGGCTAGGGTTTCGCGGGGGGGTAGGTGGCGCGGATCCCGAGGTGGAAGGAGGGGTTGTCTAAAATAAGCACGGGGGTCTATTTATAGGCAAAGGGGGGAGCTAGATTAGCCGGAATTTCGTTCCGAATCCAACCGTGCGGTCGGATTCGGACGATTCCGAACGTGGAAACGGTTACGAGGCCGTGTAGAGTGGATATCCGGAGACGAGAGGGAGAACGGGCGGCGCGGCAACGAATTTTAAAAGACCGACAGACGTCCGATGGTAGACCGAATACGGTGCCCCTACGGTCGACCAATCGGGTACCAGACGGTCTCCGATCGGGACGAAATTCGACAAGCGGCCCAGCTATATTAAAATAACACCGCATGCCAAGTTTCACCTCGATCAGAGAAAGTTTTACGCACACCTTTAAAACAGGGTTTTGACGATGCCGCGGGCGCGTGCGTGTGCGGTCGGGCTCAGAACGGGCAACGACGAGAAACGGCATCTAACATCGGATGCAAGTTTTTAAAACTGGCGGCAACGGAAAACCAATGCAATGCTGATGATGCGCATGATGCGATGATGATGCAACCAAAGAAAATAGGCACACGACGAAAACGGAATAGAAGGGGAATCTTCTGGAACGTCGGCATCGGGCTGTCACACTGGCCCTCCTTATATTATGTTGAATTACTCCTCAGGTTCATGACACTCTATGTTTTTTAGTTTTATTATGTTGGGCAAATATAGTACCAATGATGGGCCTTGCCAGAATAGTTTTATCCCAAAACAAAATTCAAGGTGGTCCCCATAACAACCCCAAGCACATTAGGAGCGCTCAATATGGAACTTAACACCGATAGTAAAAACTAAGGCGGCAAAGATGGAACAAAACACCAGGCTAGAAGGCCAAGCCTTCCACCTTTTACCAAGTATATAGGTGCATTGAATTAAATAACAATTATATGATGATATAACAAGGAACCCATGTGGTCACACGGAGCAACTGCACCTGCAACTAGCAACACTACAAGAAGGTTGAGCAAACGGTAACATATCCAAACAAGGGTTTGCTGGGTTGTGGAAGGGTTAGAGGTGACGGGGATACAACCCTAGGGTAGGGTCACAGGCCTGACCTATATGTCCTACCCAAGGGAACCTCATTATTAGGACTACAAGGGAAATCCTGGCTGGATTGCGACAACATCTAATCCACTCGGTACGGATCCACTCGGACAAGTATATTCCATCCACTCGGATGACAGTCAACCACTCGACCATCCTCACTCACTCGGGTATGCAAATACCAACAGTCGGCAAGGCAGTCGAAGCATAGAGGAGGTTCTGTAGTGGGCTGACATTATGGCATCAATGCCCCATCTTGTAACATAAGAGGTGAGGGGGTGGCGCACTCTATATAAGCCACCCTCCTCCACATAGCTAAGGAAAAACTTCTTCTCCCCATGCGGGCTCATTCTTTCCCTAGAGCTCTGGCTCTCTCTCTATACCATGTAACTCATGTCCATGACAGATAAAACAAAGCTTCTCCGGAGCACGAGAAGTAGGGTTGTTATCTCCACTGTGAGAGGCCCTAACTCGCTAAAACCAGCATGTCACCCATGTGCGTCTCGATAGATCATGCTCCGTTATCCTACCCCCTTTCTAATGTCAGAATCTTACCACTTCGTCGTTGCCACGCGCGGCCTCTGGCGCCGTTCACTTCATCGTCACCACGCGCAGCTCTGGCACCGCCCGCTTCATCGTTACCATGTGCGGCCTCCGGCGCCGTCTGTCTCATCATCTTCTCCAACTTCGTTGTTGTTGAGCACACACACAACCGTCAATGCCGTTCGCCTCGTCGTCGACTCCGGCCTCGTGTTATCGGCTGCTCGGCGGCGACCTTCGCGGATGAGGCTCAGGGCCGACGCGGCGCAGACACACATCGCTCCTTCGTCCTTCACCGGTCGTCGGCAAGGGTCTCCTCAGTCGAGGCGCGCTCTGATGACAACCTACGAGGTGGCCGTTCAATGCCTCGTAAGTGCATGCATTACGTGGGTCTTTTCCTTGACTAGTAACAGTGCACGTACAACACACGTGTAATCGAATAATGTGGGATGAAAACAATGGACTCGAACCACATTGTATGACACATGCATGTGCTCATTCTTGGTCGAGGTAATTATTTTTCTTTGAGCAAATACACAAGTAATATTCCAATATATAACACAATGATACTTGTATATTGCTAAAATTACACACTTAATAGCAACATGACACATAAAACTTACATCTACACTGTGAGCAACATGTATATATGAACATAGTATGTCACACCAAACAATATGGTAAGCCTAGCTAGAAATGAGATTGAGAAAGATAAAAAACATGAAACCCATGATAGGGCCAGAGAATAGAAAAGCAGAGATGATGTAGGGCTTGATTTAATACTCTTCGCATGATGCAAAGGAATAGTTCCAGTAGTAAGACGTTGTGTGTGCAAATGCTCTGTATCACCCTAAATAGGAAATAAGATAACGAAAATGTCGTTTGGAGCTCGGCCTCTATGAAGGCTGGTTTTTGAAAAAAAATCCAAAATTCATTTTTTATATATCAAAAAATCTTTAAAAAATACAGATATACATGGAGCTATAACACACATGTGTGTAAATTGGACGAAATATATTGAAACAAGGACTGTGTAAAAAGACAAATATGTGGCTTTTTAACACATGATACTATTAATCCCAAAAGTCCATGAATTTGTTCTTTTTGCATCTCAAGGTATTTCATCCTGAATTTTTTTGCACATAAACATTTCGTCCTTGTATACTTACATATTTTCAGATATTTTTGAAACCGGGAAGTTTGAATCCTATTATTTTTCAAAAATAAAGGGTTCCGTGGAGGCCGAGCTCCAAAAGGCCCTACTCATAAGATAAGAGAAACATGTTAAACGTGTAGGTATGAGGTTAATTTAGAACATATTAGACCGGAAAGCAGGAAGTGTGTTGCAATTCAACATAAGATTGGCAACATGTCACATCAAAATTTTCATAAATCAAGACTTTAACAATGGTATGCGCTAAAGGGCTACCCAAATATGTCCCATGTTAAAATATTTTTAGAGACTCCGAACTTGAAAGAACATCCCGAATTTTAAGCTATACGATCTCGTAATTATGTAATAAGCAAAATATTGATGTGTAAACAATTTGAGCTGTATGCCCGTGTGTTCCACGTAATACGAAATGTGTTGTGGAAAATATAAATAAAGTCATAATTTAAATTTCTAATGATTATATTTAACTTCTACATCTCTCAAGATGAGCTATACCCTCACAACCCATATTATCCACCAGCCTCATAATCTCTTGAATTTCTACATGATCTCGTAAGGGACCAACAAAATATATCTTACTTTAGCATATGTAACCAGCTACAACAGTGAAGCTGAGCATCTATTCCTTCCAGGAGAAAAAGGGAAGAGTTAAATTGGCTCGATGAACTGAGAAACGTTATTGCTACTCGCGCTTCCCTTATTTGCATGAGACACATTTATACGAAGTCAAATTTGTTTAAGTTTAATCAACTCTATAAAAAAATCTAAGATCTACAACACCAAAGTAGTACGAAAAAAATATTTCTTACACAATTTCATGAGACTAATTTTATGTTTCGAATGTTACTATATTTTTTCTAGACTTGGTCAAGCTTAGATAAGTTTGATTTGAGACAAACGCATAACTTCAGTTTTGGAACAGAGGTAGAAGCAGATATATATTTGTTTTAGAAAAAATCACAATCGTCTCTGTATGTCACACATCAAAGGAGATCAAGTGTATGAATTTCTACAAACCCTTGCAAGAAAAAGATTTTGTTTTTGAATAATGAAAGCACTCTTAGTTTTTTCTTTTTTGGCATGATGCAGGTCACCAAAACCCGATGCCACAAGTTCAAATAGATGAACTTCTACCAACCCCTTGCAAGAAATGAAAAAACTGTATAAACCTCTCCATAGAGAACATATGGGCATAAGCTATTTAGGTTGTGTATATAGTAAAAATGGAATCAAATATTCCAGAATGTCTCTCTATTTTATAATGCAAACTTCATAAGATTTGTGGTACAATTAAGCATTGTAGAAACAGACATGGTAGGGACACAAACTTGACTCGAAGGTACAAAAATGGAAAACGGGAACATACTAAATGGGCCCCAAATAGTAAACTTAATCAGAAGTATAATTGATTTAAGGGCCATACACTATCGCAAGAATAATCAATGATATTTAGAGCAATGAGAAAAGGTTACATCCTAATATGACTGTTCAAGGTTCTTACATGATGAACCACAATTTTTAGATTATCGTACAATGACACTTCGATGGCTTCTCACCACTTTTGCATTCTCAAGAGCTGACACCGTTGATGGGCATGGTGTCCTAGCCTGTCCAGCTGCTCCAATCCTAGTCCTGCTCAATAATCACACAACTGGATTGAAGGAGCAGGCTCGTTAGCAAAAAGGCAAAATTTTAAAAGTGCTTTACTTCTGAACAACATGTCTGCAAATAATGTGCCTTGGCCACTAATTTCTTATTTATGTATGCCTTGGCCACTAATTTCTTATTTATGTACATGCTTCTGCAAACCCACATATAATGAAACAACATCTATTGTAAACACATGGATCTGTATCCACCAGCCTATGTTTAGCTGCTGACCAAAAGGATACTTTACTGCATATTTGCTACTCATGTGTTATCTGAGTCCTAAAATAGAACAGTGGGACAATTCAAAGCACTGAACCTGTGTTATCCAAGTAACAAATTATTGTCTCATGGTAGAAGTATTTTTCTTATAGAAATGCTTCTGCAGATTCGGTTATAGTGGACCAACATCTATTATGAACACATGGATCTGTCCTGACCTGACCAGCCTATTTTTAGCTGCTGATGGACAAAATAGTGCATAGTTCCTAATACTAAGCTATCCAAGTGCTAAAGTAAAACCGGTGGGAAATTATTGTGTTGCAAAGTACTGAACTTGTGTTATCAAATTACTAAATTGAGGTCTCAAGGTAGCAGTGATTTTCGTAGAATGCAAGGTTCATTCTCGGTGTCCTGTGAAGCTGTTAAACCAAATTAACAACACAATTTCCTAGTCACTTCTTCCGGGTCTTGTAACCTATGCAAGGTGGATTTGCAAAGCCCGTTAATCCAATGCTTTATTTAACTTATCCTATGTTTTATTCTGGTGAAGATTGACATCTGAGAGGATAGAAAACGAAAGGGGTGATATTTTACCATTTGATAGGCTGGAATATAAACTCCATCCCCTTAGATGGCGTCATCTTCCTTAGGCAACCTGCACTCTCACCCCTCTGATAGATCGTGTTGGGTAACGTAGTAAATTCAAAAAAATTCCTACGCCATACAAGGATCTATCTTTGGAGAGACCAGCGACGAGAGAGGTTGTAGAGCATCTTCATACCTTTGAAGATCGCTAAGCGGAAGCGTTACTATGAACGCGGTCGATGGAGTCGTACTCGTAGCGATTCAGATCACGGTCGGTTTCGATCTATGTGTCGAATCACGGCACCTCCGCGTTCAACACACGTACAGCCCGATGACGTCTCCCACGCCTTGATCCAACAAGGAGGAGGGAGAGGTTGAGGGAGAGCTCTGGCATCACGACGGCGTGGTGGCGGTGGAGCTATGAGGTCTCCTAGCAGGGCTTCGCCAAGCACCGTGGGAGAGGAGAAAGAGGAGAAGCAGGGCTGCGCCGAGAGAGAGATTTTGTGTGTCTCAAATCAGCCAAAACCTCCACTATATATAGGGGGAGAGGGAGGGGCGCCCCCTTTAGGGTTCCCACCCCCAAAGGGTGCGGCAGCCTCATCTAGGGCTGGTGGTGGCGGCCACGGCAAGAGAGAGGGGGATGGCGCACCCCAGATGGGCCTTAGGCCCATCTGCACTAGGGTTTCCCCCCTTCCCTCTCTTGTGGCGCCTTGGGCCTAGGTGGGATGCGCACCAGCCCACTCTAGGCTGGTTCCCTTCCACCTTTTGGCCCATGCTAGCCTTTGGGGCTGGTGGCCCCTCCCGGTGGACCCCCGAAACCCTTTCGGTTGTCCCGGTACATTACCGGTGTCGCCCGAAACAATTCCGGCGACCAAATCCTCACTTCCTATATATAATTCTTTACCTCCGGACTATTCCGGAAATCCTTGTGACGTACGGGATCTCATACGGGACTCCGAACAACCTTCAGTAACCTCGTACACTATTTCCCTATAACCCTAGCGTCATTGAACCTTAAGTGTGTAGACCCTACGGGTTCGGGAGGCATGCAGACATGACCGAAACACCTCTCCGGCCAATAACCATCAGCGGGGTCTGGATACCCATGGTGGCTCCCACATGTTCCACGATGATCTCATCGGATGAACCACGATGTCAAGGATTCAATCAATCCCGTATATAATTCCCTTTGTCTGCCTGTATAGAACTTGCCCGAGATTCGATCGTCGGTATCCCCATACCTTGTTCAATCTCGTTGCCGACAAGTCTATTTACTCGTTCCATAGCACTTCATCCCGTGACTAACTCCTTAGTCACATTGAGCTCATTATGATGATGTTCTACCGAGTGGGCCCAGAGATACCTCTCCGTCACACGGAGTGAGAAATCCTGATCTCGATTCGTACCAACCTAACAAATACTTTCGGAGATACCCGTTGTGCACCTTTATAGTCACCCAGTTACGTTATGATGTTTCATACACCCAAATCACTCCTACGGTATCCGGGAGTTGCACAATCTCACGGTCGAAGGAAAAGATACTTGACATTAGAAAAGAATTAGCATACGAACAACACGATCTAGTGCTATGCTTAGGATTGGGTCTTGTCCATCACATCATTCTCCTAATGATGTGATCCCGTTATCAATGACATCCAATGTCCATGATCAGGAAACCATGATCATCTATTGATCAACGAGCTAGCCAACTAGAGGCTTGCTAGGGACACATTGTGATCTATTTATCCACACATGTATTACTGCTTCCTGTTAATACAATTATAGCATGAACAATAGACGATCATCAGGAACAAGGAAATATGATAATAACCATTTTATTATTGCCTCTAGGGCATATTTCCAACAGTCTCCCACTTGCACTAGAGTCAATAATCTAGTTCACATCACTATGTGATTGCAATGAATTCAACACCCATACAGTTCTGGGGTTTGATCATGTCTTGCTTGTGAGAGAGGTTTATAGTCAACGGGTCTGAACCTTTCAGATCCGTGTGTGCTTTACAAATCTCTACGTCATCCTATAGATGCTACTACGCTCCATGTGGAACCATTCCAAATGATTGCTCCACTATACGAATCTGGTTTACTACTCATAGTCCTCCGAATTAATGACAAAGCTTGCATCGACGTAACTCCTTTACGACGGACTCTTTAATCACCTCCATAATTGAGAAAAATTCTTTAGTCCATTAGTTACTAAGGATAACATCACCGCTGTCCAGTGATCCATTCCTGGATCACTCTTGTACCCCACGACTGACTCATGGCAAGGCACGCTTTAGGTGCGGTACACAACATAGCATACTTGTAGAGCCTACGGCTGATGCATATGGGACGACATTCGTCCTTTCTCTTTCTTCTGTCGTGGTCGGGCTTTGAGTCGTACTCAAATTTACACCTTATAAAATAGCCAAGAACTCCTTCTTTGCTGATCTATTTTGAACTCCTTCAAAAACTTGTCAAGGCATGCATTTCGTTGAAAGTTCCATTAAGCACTTTGATCTATCTTTATAGATCTTGATGCTCAACTCTCAAGTAGCTACATCTAGGTTGTCCTTTGAAAAACTCCTTTCAAACAACCCTTTATGCTTTGCAGAAATTCTACATTATTTTCGATCAACAGTATGTCAACCACATATATTCACCAGAAATTCTATAGTGCTCTCACTCACCTTTTGGAAATACAAGTTTCTCACAAACTTTGTATAGAACCAAAAACTTTGATCATCTCATCAAAGTGTATATTCCAACTCCGAGATGTTTGCTCCAGTCCATAGAAGGATCGCTGGAGCTTTGCATACTTGTTAGCACCTTTTAGGATCGACAAAATCTTCTGGTTGTATCATATACACCATTTCCTCAAGGAAACCGTCGAGGAAACAATATTTTGACATCCTATCTGTAATATTTTATAAATGATGCAACAACTGCTAACGTAATTTCAACAGACTTTCAGCATCAGTACGAGTGAGAAATTCTCATCGTAGTCAACTCCTTGAACTTTGTTGAGAACACCTTTGCGAGAAGTCGAGCTTTCTTAATGTTGACTTTTCACCATCATCGTCTGTCTTCCTTTTAAAGATCCATTCATAGTTAATAGTCTTATGACCATCAAGTGGTTCCTCCAAAGTCTATACTTTGTTTTTCATACATGGATCCTCTGTCGGATTTCATGGCCTCTAGCCATTTGTCGGAATCCGGGCCCACCATCGCTTCTCCATATCTCGTGGGTTCATTGTTGTCCAACAACATGACCTCTAAGACAGGTTTACCTTACCACTCTATAGTAGTACGCATCCTTGTCCGCCTACGAGGGTTTTGGTAGTGACTTGATCCGAAACTTCATGATCACCATCATAAGCTTCCACTTCAATTGGTGTAGGCGCCACATGAACAACTTCCTGCGCCCTACCATACACTAGTTGAAGTGATGGTTCAATAACCTCATCAAGTATCCACCATACTCCCACTCAACTCTTTCGAGAGAAACCTTTCCTCGAGAAAGGACCCGTTTCTAGAAGCAAACACTTTTGCTTCCGGATCTGAGATAGGAGGTATACCCAACTATTTTGGATGTCCTATGAAGATGCATTTATCCGCTTTGGGTTCGAGCTTATCCGGCTGAAACTCTTTCACATAAGCATCACAGCCCCAAACTATTAAGAAATGACAGCTAAGGTTTCTCTAAACCATAGTTCATACGATGTCATCTCAACGGAATTGAGTGGTGCCCTATTCAAAGTGAATGCGGTTGTCTCTAATGCCTAACCCATAAACGATAGTGGTAATTTGATAAGAAATATCATAGTATGCACTATATCTAATAGTGCACGATTATGACATACGGACACACCATCAGACTATGGTGTTCCAGGTGGCATGAGTTGTGAAACATTTTTCACGTGAAACAATTTTCACCTTGTCTTAAAGGTTTACCAAACTCGTAACTCATATATATATATATATA
Organism: Hordeum vulgare subsp. vulgare; assembly: GCF_904849725.1. NCBI lineage: Eukaryota > Viridiplantae > Streptophyta > Magnoliopsida > Poales > Poaceae > Hordeum > Hordeum vulgare. The sequence continues at coordinate 64,379,781 of NC_058523.1, forward strand.
TATATATATATATATATATATATGATTACCAGCACGATCACATCGTAGACATATTATCCTCTTGTCATGATGATCTTCAACTTCACTCTGAAATTACTTGAACCTTTTTCAATAATTCAGACCCGTGTTTCATCAAGTAAATACACTAGTATCTACTCAAATCATTTGTGAAGTATGAACATAATGATATCCACTGCATGCCTCAGTACTCATCGGACTGCACTACATCAAAATGTATTACTTCCAACAAGTTACATTCTTGTTCCATCTCACTGGAAAAAGAGGTCTTCAGTCATCTTGCCCATGTGGTATGATTTTGCATGTCTCAAGTGATTCAAAAATCAAGTGAGTCAAACGATCCATCCGCATGGAGTTTCTTCATGTGTTTATACCAACATGCATGGTTTGCATGTCTCAAATGTTTCAAAAATGAGTGAGTACAAAGATCCATCAGTATGGAGCTTCTTCATGCATTTTATACCAATATGACTCAAGCAGCAGTGCCAAAAGTAAGTGGTACTATAATTACTACTTTGTATCTTTTGGCAACAATAGTATGAACATGTGTATCACTACGATTGAGATTCAATAAACCATTCATTCTAAGTGCAAGACCATTTAAGGTATCATTCAAGTAAATAGAATAACCATTATTCTCTTTAGATGAATAATCATTTTTGCCATTAACATAATCCAATCATGTCTATGCTCAACGCAAACACCAAATAACAATTATTTAGGTTTAACACTAATCTCGATGGTAGAGGGAGCGTGCGATGTGTGATAATATCAACCTTGAAAACACTTCCAACACACATCATCACCTCGCCTTTAGCTAGTCTCTGTTTATTCCGTAGCTTTTATTTCGAGTTACTAACACTTAGCAACCGAACCGGTATCTAATACCCTGGTGCTACTAGGAGTACTAGTAAAGTACACATCAATATCATGTATATGCAATATACTTTTGTCGACTTTACCAGCCTTCTCATCAACCAAGTGTCTAGGGTAGCTCCTCTTCAGTGACTGTTCCCCTCATTACAGAAGCACTTAGTCTCGGGTTTGGGTTCAACCTTGGGTCTCTTCACTAGAGCAGCAACTCGTTTGCGTTTAATGAAGTATCCCTTCATGTCTTTTCCCTTCTTGAAACTAGCGGTTTCACAAACCATCAACAATAGATGCTCCTTTTCGATTTCTACTTCCGCGGTGTCAAACATCACGAATGGCTCAAGGATCATCATATCCATCCTTGATATGTTATAGTTCATCACGAAGCTCTAGTAGCTTGGTGTCAATGACTTTGGAGAACTATCATTGTTTCATCTGGAAGATCAACTCCCATCCGATTCAAGCGATTATATTACTCAGACAATCTGAGCACATGCTCAATGATTGAGCTCTTCTCCTTTACTTTTGCAGACAAAGAATCTTGTCAGAGGTCTCATACCTCTCAACAAGGGCATGAGCATGAAATCCCAATTTCATCTCTTGGATCATCACGTATGTCCTGCGACATTTGAAACGTCTTTAACGCCTTAATTCTAAGTCGTTCAAGCAATATGCGCTGAACTATCATGTAGTTATCAAAAATGTGTATGTCGGATGTTCGCAACATCCATAGATCACGCTTGGGGTTCAGCACACTGAGCGGTGCGTTAAGGACATAAGCCTTCTATTTAGCAATGAGGACAATCCTCAATAAACGGACCGAGTCCGCATAATTGCTACTTCTATCTTTCAACCATATTTTCTCTAGGAACGTATCAAATACCGTAGAGCTATAGCGTAACTTACAACATAATTTGCAAAGACCTGTTTGACTATGTTCATGATAATTAAGTTCATCTTATGAACTCCCACTTAGATCGACATCCCTCTAGTCATCAAAGTGTTACACGATCCACGTCGACTAGCCCATGTCCGATCATCACGTGAGACAGCCTAGTCATCAATGGTGAGCATCTCCATGCTGATCGTATCAACCATACGACTCATGTTCGACCTTTCGGTCTCCTGTATTCGAGGCCATGTCTGTACATGCTAGGCTCGTCAAGTCAACCTAAGTGTTCTCGTGTGTATGTAACGACCCGACCTGAAACGGCCAAGTCTCTGGTGTTTCCGTACCATCCCAAGATCATGCTGGTACACACTCAGTACATCAATGTATATATCAAGAGTTCAATCACACAGCTTTATTAATCGAAATCTCATATGAGTACTTTATTACAATAATGAATTACAATAAAGTGGCTGAAGGCCATCTCATGAGATATCTAACGAAGACTAGCGGAAGCATCAGGTAGATGAGTCCATCCGACTCCACGGCATGTCACCGAGCGTAGATCGTAGCCTCACTCCTGGTCGGAAAAGTACTCCGCAACATGATACGTTGCAGTTGTGTAGGTCAGCATATGGAATATGCCGGCAAGTCATCAAAGAGAGGGGAACAATTATAACCAACTATTTCTACATGCATATATGGCAGGTGGGGCTATAAGTTTTAGCATAAAGCAAATTTTCTCCTACAACAAGAGAGGGCTGAAAGCAAAATGTTACTACATTGTTTGTTGTTAACGAGATGGTTCCGCCAACCAATTCTCGTACCCGAGTTGCCGATAATTCCCACATCATTATTAAGTTGTGTTGGGAGTTCAGGAAAATTTCAATGCCTTCGGCTCAAGTTGTCCATGACCGTGGACACGGCTAATCGATTAGGTTTGGGTACTCTGTAGAGTTTTGCACACGTTCCCCACAAGATTTGATCGCCTCCGGGTATGTCCTCGCACTTTACGGTGTTTGAAGACCGGATGATCAAAAGAAGGTCTTTCAACGGGTCCCTCTGATCCCCTGTCATGGCACGTCTCCAAGCATCTTGGGGTCGTCCACTGGTTTCCCCAGGCAGCCCGTCAAAACCGGCCTTCACCCAGAGTTGCATTGCTTCATGAGGTCTTGAAAATCTAGACTTAACCGGTCTTGGTTATTTAATTATCCTCACATCACTCGTGTTATGCACTCAACTAGAATCTCGTCTACTCAAGCATAGCAATATGAAATTTGTCGTCCCGGACCAAGTATCGGGGTTGTTGTGTGCCTACCACATGATACTACAACCTATAACTATAATTTCCAAGTACCTACTCAGCATGCAATTGGGCAAAGAAGGGTGAAACTACCATGCATAGAAAACATAGGTGATAGTATGATCAAAGTGACTTGCCTTGCTGATAGTTGTCTTGATCGAGCGCTTCTAAGTAGCAAGCTTCGCACATCGGGTGATCTACCGATACAAACAAATACACACCATAAGCACTGCAATCATCAACAAGTAAAATAACATCACAAGCATAAAGTAGCTATGGCATAAAGTGAAAGAATTCACTTCACCTAACTAAGGCAGAAACTGTTTTTGATAAAACCCCAAGTAAAATTATTTAAAAAAAAATTGAAACTTATACTACAGAAATATATAATCACTAGGAAGTAGTAGCAAAAAGAATCAAATAAAAATCTATCTTTAAACTCCTGGAATAACCAAAACAAGGTTTAAACTAAACTGATCTAATTCAAATTTGCAAATTTCATACATAGACAAATAATATGTTTTTGAAAACTACAGGAACATTCTGATCTACTGGAAGAAGTTTCAACTCTATTGGAGTTCTGAAGCAAAAGTTATGATCAAAACAAAATTGAAACTCTCTCTCTGTTTTGAATTAAAACAGAAAAAGGAAATCTGAATTCTATTGGGCAGGGGTACACGTGTCTCTCTCTGGTTGGTTGGGAGGTTGTTTGCTGCGGTGACAACTAGCAAACGGCCGAATCTTAGCAAAAACTCTCTGGCTAATAGTAAGAAAAAGAAAACCGTTCGGGTTTTGTTTAAAAAACCGAAGGGGTATTGTGCTTCTAATCACATGCGTTGGTTTCAGATCTAACGGTTACCAGGGGGTGGGGGTGCTCACCGTGAGGTGCTGCTGGTGCTCCTTCTCCGACGAAGCAGAGAAGGTGGCGGTCGACGGGGAGGGGCCTCCGGCGGGCTCCGGCGGCGTCCGAGGTGACGGGATGTTGCGGGGAAGCTCCGACGTCCTAGGGAAGCGACCGCGAGGCGGGAGAGAGTCGGGGGCGTCGTGCTCGAGCTCCTCGAGTTCCTGGTGGCGGTCTAACTCCGGCGAGGTTGGGGGTGAGGCGTGGCGGCGTGGGAGCTCGGGCCTTGGGTGAAAAATGGGTTGCGGGGGACGAGGGGGTGCTCGTGGTGGCGTCGGTTGGGGCGGGGAGGCGCGGTGGTGATGCGGCAGGGTGGCGGGGGTGGCTCCAGGAGCTTTCTCCGGCGAGGCGCTGTAGGAGCAGGGCGGCGTGGCGGCGTGGGGAGGAGGGGCCGAGGGGGGCTCGGTACTGCGGCTTAAATAGGGGAGAGGAGGGGGTCGGGGGAAAGAAGGGGCTCGCGGATCCGAGCGGATCCCGGCGATGCAGCGGCTCGGCCATGGAAGGGTCTCGTGGCTGGGAAGGAAAGAGAGAGGAGGGGGAGAAAAGGAAGGAGGAAGAAGCAGGGGGTGCGCGCAGGGGGGGGTGAGGCGCGCTGCGGGTGGGGACGGACGCGGGGCGGGCCCAGGCGTCAGTGGGGGAGGCTCGGCTCGGTGGGGTGAGCGCTGCGGGTGGGGGATCCCGGGCTGGCGGGGTTGGGCCGATTCGGCTATAAAGCGCCGGCGGCGCTTTCCTTTAAAAAAAATTAAGTTTCCCGATTTTGTATTTTTTTAAACAGCAAGAGAATAGAATAAAAGGAAACAAAATAAAATAATTAATATAAGGTATTATATACCAAAATGATCAGAAAAATATCTCTACTCGATTAACATTTTTCCAAGACAAAAAGAAAAACTTTTAAAAAATGTTTTTTTTTCAGAAAAACCCTAAAAGCTTTATTTCTTTTTCAAATTATTTTCTCCATAAATCTCTGGTTTTTCTTGGCTCAATTATTTTCAAAAGTACCTCAGATTTTGGAGGGTCATTTTCCTCCGCTCTTTCTTGCTTGCAAGAATTTTGTCGGGGCATTATTCGTGGAAAGAAAATAGAAAAGCAAAAGCAAAAATTTTGAAGGAATTCAAATGCAAAACTTTATTGCAAACAAAATGCATAGATGCTTAGCTACATTTGTAGAACATTCCCAATTAGGAAAATTGGGATGTTACAGTGTAATATGGCTTACACCATGCGAACAATAGAATCTATCACACCCGATCATCATGTGGTGCTTCGAGACAACGATCCTTCGCAACGGTGCACACTTAGGGGAATACTTTCTCGAAATTTTCATGAGGGATCATCTTATCTTTGCTACCGTCGTCTAAGCAATAAGATGTAAAAAAGAACATGATAAACATCACATGCAATCATATAGTGACATGATATGGCCGTTATCATCTTGCTCCTTTGATCACCATCTTCGGGGCACCATGATCATCATCGTCACCGACATGACACCATGATCTCCATCATCATGATCTCCATCATTGTGTCTCCGTAAAGTCGTCACGCCAATCTATTACTTCTACTACTATAACTAACGTTTAGCAATAAAGTAAAGTAACCAACATGGCGTTGCATCTCATACAATAAATTAAGACAACTCCTATGGCTCCTACTAGTTGTCATACTCATCGACATGCAAGTCATGAATCCTATTACAAGAATATGATCAATCTCATACATCACATATGGAACATCACATTCTTTTGGCCATATCACATCACATAGCATACCTTGCAAAAACAAGTTAGACGTCCTCTGATTGTTGTTGCTAGTTTTACGTGGCTGATTTGGGTTTCTAGCAAGAACGTTTCTTACCTACGTGACATCCACAATGTTGATATACCAATGCTATTTACCCTTCATAAGGACCCTCTTCATCGATTCCGATCCGACTAAAGTGGGAGAGACATACACCCACTAGCCACCTTATGCAACTGGTGCATGTCTATCGGTGGAAGCATTCTCACGTAAGACTACGTGTAAAGTCGGTCCGGGCCACTTCATCCCACGATGCCGCCAAATCAAGATAAGACTAGTAATGGCAAGCAATTGACAAAATCAGCGCCCACAACTTTTGTGTTCTACTCGTGCATAGAATCTACGCATAGAACCTTGGCTCTGATACCACTGTTGGGTAACGTAGTAAATTCAAAAAATTTCCTATGTCGTACAAGGATCTATCTATGGAGAGACCAGCAACGAGAGAGGTTGTAGAGCATCTTCATACCTTTGAAGATCGCTAAGCGGAAACGTTACTATGAACGCGGTCGATGGAGTCGTACTCGCAGCGATTCAGATTGCGGTCGGTTCCGATCTATGAGCCGAATCACGGCACCTCCGTGTTCAACACACGTACAACCCGGTGACGTCTCCCATGCCTTGATCCAGTAAGGAGGAGGGAGAGGTTGAGGGAGAGTTCAGGCATCACGACGGCGTGGTGGCTGTGGAGCTACGAGGTCTCCCCGCAGGGCTTCGCCAAGCACCGTGGGAGAGGAGAAAGAGAAGAAGCAGGGCTGTGCCGAGAGAGAGAGATTTCGTGTGTCTTAAATCAGCCAAAACCTCCACTATATATAGGGGAGAGGGAGGGGCGCCCCCTTTAGAGTTCCCACCCCCAAAGGGTGCAGCAGCCCCATCTAGGGCTGGTGGTAGCGGCCACGGCAAGACAGAGGGGGGTGCGCACCCCAGATGGGCCTTAGGCCCATCTGCACTAGGGTCCCCCCTTCTCTCTCTTGTGGCGCCTTGGGCCTAGGTGGGAGGCGCACCATCCCACTCTGGGCTGGTTCCCTTCCACCTTTTGGCCCATGCTAGCCTTTGGGGCTGGTGGCCCCTTCCGGTGGACCCCCAAAACCCTTTCGATGGTCCCGGTACATTACCGGTGTCGCCCGAAACAATTCCGGTGACCAAATCCTCACTTCCTATTTATTTACCTCCGAACTATTCTGGAGCTCCTCGTGACGTCCGGGATCTCATCCGGGACTATTTCTCTATAACCCTAGCGTCATTAAACCTTAAGTGTGTAGACCCTATGGGTTCGGGAGGCATGCATACATGACCGAGACACCTCTCCGGCCAATAACCATCAGCGGGGTTTGGATACCCATGGTGGCTCCCGCATGTTCCACGATGATCTCATCGGATGAACCACGATGTCAAGGATTCAATCAATCCCGTATACAATTCCCTTTGTCTGCCGATATAGAACTTGCCCGAGATTCGATCGTCGGTATCCCCATACCTTGTTCAATCTCGTTGCCGACAAGTCTCTTTACTCGTTCCGTTGCACATCATCCCGTGACTAACTCCTTAGTGACATTGAGCTCATTATGATGTTATTCTACCGAGTGGGCCCAGAGATACCTCTCCGTCACACGGAGTGACAAATCCCGATCTCGATTCATACCAACCCAACAGATAATTTCGGAGATACCCGTAGTGCACCTTTATAGTCACCCAGTTACGTTGTGACGTTTGATACACCCAAATCACTCCTATGGTATCCGGGAGTTGCACAATCTCACGGTCGAAGGAAAAGATACTTGACATTAGAAAAACTTGAGCATATGAACAACACGATCTAGTGCTATGCTTAGGATTGGGTCTTGTCCATCACATCATTCTCCTAATGATGTGATCCCGTTATCAATGACATTCAATATCCATGATCAGGAAACCATGATCATCTATTGATCAACGAGCTAGCCAACCAGAGGCTTGCTAGGTACACACTGTGATCTATTTATCCATACATGTATTACTGTTTCCTGTTAATACAATTATAGCATGAACAATAGACGATTATCATGAACAAGGAAATATGATAGTAACCATTTTATTATTATCTCTAGGGCATATTTCCAACAGATCGTACATCTCGCCGACCAGTGATTTCTCACACATGTAGTGTCCCAAGAGATTGAAAGCACTTTTCCTGTTCCACGGACCAGCATTCTACAGGACTGGAGCGACCAGCCCATTAGTGCCCTTGCTCAGCTGCCGCTGCCACCCCAATCCAAATTGTCAGCGCTGGTGGATCACGCCCTTGCAGAGGAGCATCTAGTTCATTAAAATCACAAGGTACCGCTCTCTGGTCGCCTGGATTTTATTATCCACATCATATTGCTTAGCAGCTGCACCTTTTGTTGGCGAGCCTGGTTGCTTCTCCTCTAGCGGTTCAGAATCTATCGACCCACTTGAACCGTCGCCGCAACAAGATACTCAAGGTTACTTGTCTAGTTAGCACTGTATCATGACATCAGAATGAACACCGTTTCAAATAAATGGCTTTCATACCTTAATTTGTTTATGTTCAGTTTCTCGAGCTTCTTCAAGATTGGTTTAACCCAAGTCCGTTCCACCCAACAAATATTTTTGATGAAAGGGCGGATAGTATTTATTAGTTCGTGGTAGACGACATACACATGCAGTTTCCCGTATTCATCACCTTCCAGTACAGAAGATGGATGCATCTCCAAAAAAAGTATACTTGGAAAGGGACCAGTGGAGTTGCACAATTAAAGTAGCGGACTACATAATGTGGTAAACAACACAAAGGTACAGTTCGGCAAGACGAGGTTAAATATGTCAATGGATTAGAATTCTTGTTGCATGACACAACTGTTCTTCACAAATGATATTCGTCATATATAACTACAGTTTCCAAATGGCACAAACAACAAACTCTATGTCCCCTAAAATAAACATCTTAAACATCGCTCAGAAATAACTATGAACTTCAAGAAGCAACTGGCAGTTTTACTAATTCCAAAGTTAAGTTAAGACAGGCACAAATTAGACATATTACCTTCGACTCCACTATCCTATTCTACATTTCAATTGACCAGGACAGTTTCATTGGTGGTGGATTTAATAAATGGTCTAAAGAAATTAAATGGTAGATCAACTTTAGAAATCCTGCCTGCACAATATAAAGGAATTGATCATAGAAACCCTGCCTGCTGATTTTACGTATTAATCTATGCAAGCACTTCCTCTAACTCAAAATAAGTGTCGCTCAATATAAAGGAATTGATCATAGAGATATTTTCTACATGTACTACTGGTTTTAGCCTTCCTTACCTTTTAGTCCCTAACACTGCAAACAAATTGAATCTAACAATTAGATTACCAAGGTTCTACTTGCACAAGTTGTGTCCTGCACCCAACAGTATGGTAATCATTATGATAAATCATCCACTCAGCTAACTGGTTGCCATATCCTACAGAAAGTGATGTCCTTAATTTTCTATAGTTAGGGTCACTCTTCCATCCCATCCTTGCTTGCATGTTGGACCTGAATTTTTCAAAGAAAGTTTTCTTACAAAATTCAGTAAAATTGAGCAAATTTCTAGAAAATCTCTTGCATCAAATCGCAAGTAATTGAACACTCACGTCAAGGATCCGGCAACCATACGTACCCACCCCAAGTATCTCCCTTGCTTTGTCCATGCACCGTCGGAGCGGCTCGACGACCCAGACGGCAGCGAGATCCTGGTGGCCGGACCACAACCTGCGCACGTCCTCGATCACCTCGTTCGTCACATGTCCCCATCCTGCGTGCCGCCAGCCGCTGCCGCTGTAGATCGGCGGGGTTCAGCGGGGGGCTAAGCGGCGGGGCGGCCGGTAGGGGCTGAGCGGTGGGCCCGATCGGCAGGGGCTAAGCAACGGCGTGGCCTGCGGGGGCTGAGCGATGGAACGGCCGGCGGGGGCCGAGTGGCGGATGCGGGAGCGTCGAACGGATGGCGGTGGCGGGGCGTGGGAGCAGTAGAGGGCAAACCTTGATGATGAGATGTTGTTGCTGCCTGTCCTCGTCCTGGGAGTGGATGGAGATGTTGAGCGGGCAGAGGAAGGGGAGCCCCACTCCATGGCGTCTCGATCTAGCCGCCGTCCGTCGAGGCCAATGGCGACCTTGGTGTGGTGGATCTGAGAGGGGGAGGGAGGTGAGGTGAGGGTGGGTCGTGGCGGATCCAAGCAAAGAAGCGGACGAACGAGAGAGGGGCCGCCATGGCCGGTGCTCCTGCCATGGCCGTGGGGTAGGGTTTCGGTGCATTTGGACGTGCTCCGGCGCGTAAGGAGAGAAGGAGAGGAGAGGGCGGAGGTCGCTGGCAGTGGTGGTGGCGGTGGGGTAGATGGCTAAGGTCGCCGGCGTGGCATGGGGGGCAGAGGTCGTCGGCGTGGCACCGGTGTGGCATGGGGGCGGAGGTCGCCGGAGTGGCGCCGGCGTGGCATGGGGGGCGGAGGTAGCCGCCAGATTGGATCGAGGAGGGGTTGGTTGTGTTTGGAACGGGAGCGGTTGACCGAGTACGTGTGGGACACGAAGAAGCGGGGGATTAGCGCTAACGAAAATTGAGTTACTTTCGTTAATGAAGCATCTAGACTGTTGATAACGTGATTAGACGCTTCAGATTTGTAGTTGGATCTGCCATTTCATGCTTTTAATAGTACAGATTAATTAACCGCATGTAGGAAAAATGGTAACGAACGACGTGGCCGTTCAAGGCCTCGTAATGGCCTCATTAAATGGCTCGTAAGGTGAGCTATATCGCATGAATTTCGTAATTGCTGCATGCAAATCTTCCATCACACTATTCTCATGTAATGGCCTCATTAAATGGCTCGTAAGGTGAGCTATGATCGCATGAATTTCGTAATTGCTGCATGCAAATCTTCCATCACACTATTCTCACGAACGGTTAATATTGCATGCATGCAAGTATAATAATCCGTGGTCTTTATTTCTTGCAATTTAACATATGTACATAACACTTAATCCATTCAAAAATATTTGTACCTATGCTTGCTACTAATTTACAGGCTCACTCGTATGTGGTCTTCTTCGAATAACAGTTTACTCGGACGGACATTCCGTTCAAGCTACAAACACGATGACATGCAGATAAAATTTGCGTTCAAACGATCAACATGCAGATCACTCAGCAGTACCATGCATCGTCACTCAGCCGGACGCTCCATCGTCACTCGACCACCCCGTGCAACGTCACTCTACTGGACGCGTCGCCATCACTCGGCAGCTCCGCGCATCGCCACTCGGCAAGACACGTCTTCGTCACTTGGCAGCTCCGTGCATCACCACTCAGCCGAACGCTCCATCATCACTCGGCCGTCCCGTGCGTCGTCACTCTACTGTAGCGTCGTCATCACTCAGAAGCTCCGCGCATCGCCACTCGGCAAGGCACGTCTTCGTCACTTGGCTGCCCCGCGCATCACCACTCAGTCGGGCGCTCCATCGTCACTTGGTCGCCCCGTCTACTCTGCTGGACGCGTCGTCATCACTCGGCAGCTCCGTGCATCACCACTTCGCGAGACACCCCATCGTCACTCGATCGCTCCGCGCGCCGTCGCTCAACCGGATGCTCCTTCGTCACTCGACCGCCCCGCGCGTCGTTAGCCAGCTAAGTCATTCTTCGCACACTGCATTCAGTTAAATAATTATCTATGCATTACCGAGTGTCAAGTAAGTCGCATATGATGTTCACTCGGAGGCCACGCCACCGAATGTACTTCTGCGCTCGCTTCTTTATCTTCATGTCGGATCCTTCACTTTCACAAGATCAGTCGGATCCTTCACCCTTTAGAATTTTGCTGGTTTTGACCAAAAAGCACCTGGCACATCCAGCGGGTGTCTATGACACAAAGTGGGCATCTATTGGTGCAATTTACACGAATCATTTCAACAAACATTAGATTACTTCGAGATTTTTTTATGGTACCTTGTGTTATATTTCATACACATGTTACCTGGACGCCTCTGTGCGTCATTCTCAACGACATGCTAGACTCAATCGTTCCGCGCGCCGTCACTCGATCAGGCGCCTTCACGACAACATTTTTGACTTGGCTGCCCCACGCGCCTTTACTTGGTTGCTCCGCGCATCATTACTCGGCGAGACGCTTGATACGTCTCCAACGTATCTATAATTTTTGATGGTTTCATGCTATTATCTTGTCAAACTTTGGATGTTTTGCATGTCTTTTATATATATTTTTGGGACTAACTTATTAACTCAGTGCCAAGTGCCAGTTCCTATTTTTTTCCATGTTTTTGACCCCTTTCAGAGGAGGATTTTGAACGGAGTCCAAACGGAATGAAACTGCCAAAAAGATTTTTTCTGGAACAGAAAAAGATCGGGGAGCCGGAGAATCAGGGCAGGGGGCCACCAGGGACCCCACAAGCCCTCACGGCGCGGCCAGGGGGGGCCCGCGGCCCTCTGGCTTGTGGGCTCCCTCAGACTCCGTTGCCCTAGGTTTTGCGCCTATATATTCCCTAAAAATCCATAAAAAATCAAGAGATCATCGAAAGTACTTTTCCGGCGCCGCAAGCTTCTTTCTCCGCAAGATCCCATCTGGGCACGTTCTGGTGCCCTGCCGGAGGGGGGGTTCGGATAAGGAGGGCTTCTTCATCAACACCATTACCTCTCCAATGATGTGTGAGTAGTTCACCATAGACCTACGGGTCCATAGCTAGTAACTAGATGGCTCCTTCTCTCTCTTGGATCTTTAATACAAAGTTCTCCATGATCTTCATGGAGTTCTATCCGATGTAATCTTCTTTTGCGGTGTGTTTGTCGAGATCCGATGAATTGTGGATTTATGATCAGATTATCTATGATTCTTATTTGAGTTTCTTCTGTTCTCTCTTATGCATGATTTCATATCCTTGTAATTCTCTTTGAGTTGTGGGTTTTGTTTGGCCAACTAGATCTATGATTCTTGCAATGGGAGAAGTGCTTGGCTTTGGGTTCATACCGTGCGGTGACCTCACCCAGTGACAGAAGGGGTAGCGAGGCACGCATCGTGTTGTTGTCATCAAGGGTAAAAATATGGGGTTTTCATCATTGGCTTGAGTTTATCCCTCTACATCATGTCATCTTGCTTAAGGCGTTACTCTGTTCGTCATGAACTCAATACACTAGATGCATGCTGGATAGCGATCGATGTGTGGAGTAATAGTAGTAGATGCAGAAAGTATCGGTCTACTTGTCTTGGACGTGATGCCTATATGCTAGATCATTGCCTTAGATATCGTCATGACTTTACGCGGTTCTATCAATTGCTCGACAGTAATTTGTTCACCCACCGTAATACTTGCTATTTTGAGAGAAGCCTCTAGTGAACACTATGGCCCCCAGGATCTACTCCACACCATATTTTCAGCCTTACAATTTTTACTTTGTTGCACTTTCCGCCTTCAGATCTCACTTTGCAAACAATCTTGAAGGGATTGACAACCCCTTTAAAGCGTTGGGTGCAAGCTCTTTTGTGTTTGCGCAGGTACACTGGACTTGACGAGATTCTCCTACTGGATTGATACCTTGGTTCTCAAACTGAGGGAAATACTTACTGCTCGTGTGCTGCATCACCCTTTCCTCTTCAAGGGAAAAACCAACGCAAGCTCAAGAGACGACACAAGGATCTTTGGCACCACTGCAAGGGAAGGACTTTTGTCGCTGTAGCAGACGAATTTCTGGCGCCGTTGCCGGGGAGGATCAAGTCAAGAACTCATTCAAGTAAGTGTCGCAAACTCATCTCTTGCATTTACTTTTTTGCCTCTCGTTTCCTCTCCCCCACTTCTGAAAAACAAAAATTTACAAAAATATTTGCCTTTTTCGTTTGTCTTTCCTTTGCTTGTGTGCTATGTGCCTTCAATATGCTTGCATCTTCGCTTGCTGAAAATCTAGTTATATGGATCCTCACCCATTTGCTAATCTCTTTAAGAGATCCACTTATGTGGAACCAATTGCCAGTGAGTTGAGTGCACTTGACTTTCTCTATGGAGTTTTGCTTGAGATGCGTGAATCTGAAAATCATGATGAAGAAATTTATGAAGTGATTCATGAGGGATCCTTGAATGAAAAGCATGATTGCAATGATTTCATTATAAATTCTATTAATGGCAATCATGCTAAAAATATGCAAAACCCTAAGCTTGGGGATGCTAGTTTTGCTATGTCCACTACTTGTTGCAATCATATTTGCAATAATATTGAAAGTGGGTTTGGAGAAGTCATGACTTTAGTTGATGAATAATCCCACTATTTTTGAAGAGCGTCAACTTTGCATGCATGTAGATCATGAAAAGAATATCCTTTGTGATAGCTATTTTGTTGAATTTGATTATGATCCCACATGTAATTGCTATGACAGAGGAAAATATTGTGGTATAAACTTTCATGTTACCAAATTACCTCTCGTTATGTGGAGATTCTATTGTCTCTTTCTTCTTCCTTGCATATGGCAACTATTGGTTGTCTTGACAATCTGTTTTCCTATAAAATACCTATGCATAGGAAGTATGTTAGACTTAGATGTGATTTTCACATGTTTCATGATGCTCTCTTCGTGTCCGATTGCTATCTTTTATGTGAGCATCATTAAAATCCTTATGCCTAGCTAAGGGCGTTAAACAATAGCGCTTGTTGGGAGGCAACCCAATGAATTTATATTTTTCTTTCTGTTTTGTTGCGTCCACACCATCATAATTCTGTTGTGATTGTGTTTTTTGTGTTTATTTTTGTGTTTGAGCCAAGCAAAACCTTTATGACTAGTCTTGGTAATGGTTGTTTGATCCTGCTGGAAAAAGACAGAAACTTTTCGCTGACGAGATGATTTTTCATTTTTATTCAGAAAGAGCTTTTGAGTTGATTCTTTTTGCTTCTGGTTGATATGCCTTTTTCCCAGGCAGTCGTAATTTTTCAGAATTTGTGAGGTACCATAAGTATACGAAGTATACAGATTGCTACAGACTGGTCTGTTTTTGACAGATTCTGTTTTTGTTGAGTTGGTTGCTTGTTTTGATGAAACTATGGATAGTATCGGGGGTACTAGCCATGGAAAAGTGAGAATACAGTATCCCAACACCAATATATATAGAATTCAAGTTTTCTACAGTACCAAAAGAAGTGGTAGTTTGTTTTCTTGTGCTAATGTTATCATGAGTTTCTGTTTAAGTTTTGTGTTGTGAAGTTTTCAAGTTTTGGGTGATGTTCTCATGGACAAAGAGATAAGGAGTGGAAAGATCTCAAGCTTGGGGATGCCCATGGCATCCCAAGCCAAATTCAAGGACACCAAAAAGCCTAAGCTTGGGGATGCCCCGGGAAGGCATTCCCTCTTTCGTCTTCAATCCATCGGTAACATTACTTGGAACTATATTTTTATTCACCACATGATATGTGTTTTGCTTGGAGCGTCTTGTATCATAGGAGTCTTTTCTTTTTGTTGTGTCACAATCATCCTTGCTGCACACCTTTTTGAGAGAGAGAGAGACATGCACTCATCGTGATTTTGCTAGAATGCTCATAGTGCTTCACTTATATCTTTTGAGATAGATACTTTTGCTCTGTGTGCTTCACTTATATCTTTTAGAGCACGGCGGTGCGTGACTTGGTAGTTGGCTTATGCTATGAAAGTAGTCCCAAAGGTGATAGGTACCCAAAGAGGATACAAAACCTCCACCTTCATGTGCATTGAGTAGAAAGAGAAGTCTTGATTCCTCTCAATTAGTTTTGAGACGTGGATTTGGTAATATTAACAGCTATGTTAGTAGGGTGTTGTGAATCTAGAAATACTTGTGTTGAAATTAGTGATTCCCGTAGCATGCACGTATGGTGAACCGCTATGTTAGGAAGTCGGAGCATAATTGATCTATTAATTGTCATCCTTTGTGTTGAGGTCGGGATCACGCGATGGTTAACACCTACCAACCCTTCCCCTAGGAGTATGCGTTTAGCAATTTGTTTCGATTACTAATAAAAACTTTCGCAACAAGTATGTGAGTTCTTCATGACTAATGTGAGTCCATGGAATTGATGCACTTTCACCTTTCACCATTGCTAGCCTCTCTAGTGCCGCGCAACTTTCGCCGGTGCACAAGCCCACCATATGCCTTCTTCAAAATAGCCACCATACCTACCTACTATGGCATTTTCACAGCCATTCTGAGATATATTGCCATGCAACTCCCATCGTTCTGTCTCATGACTTGTGTTGTCACTCTCATATTGCCATTGCATGATTGTAAGATAGCTAGCGAGATGTTTCAAGGTCATACGCCAAGCTAGATCGTTGCACATCCCGGTACACTGCCGGAGGCATTTCCTATAGAGTCATCATCGTTCTAAGCTTTGAGCTGTGAGTAAATAAAAGTGTGATGATCATCACTATTAGAGCATTGTCCCATGTGAGGAAATAAAAAAAAAGCCAAAGAGCCCATAAAAAAAGAGAAAAAAAGAGGCCAAATAAAATAAATGAAAAAAGAGAGAAGGGACAATGCTACTATCTTTTTCCACACTTGTGCTTCATAATAGCACCATGTTCTTCATGATTGAGAGCGTCTTGCTTTGTCACTACCATATGCTAGTGGGAATCTTCATTGTATAACTTGGCTTGTATATTCCAATGATGGGCTTCCTCAAAATTGCCCTAGGTCTTCATGAGCAAGGAAGTTGGATGCACACCCACTAGTTCTCCTTTTGAGCTTTCACATACTTATAGCTCTAGTGCATCCTTTTGTATGGCAATCCCTACACATTCACATTGATATCTATTAATGGGCATCTCCATAGCCCTTTGATACGCCGAGTCAATGTGACCATCTCCTCCTTTTTGTCTCACAACCACCACCACACTCTATTCCACCTATAGTGCTATATCCATGGCTCACGCTCATGTATTGCATGATAGTTATAAAAAGTTTGAGAAAGTAAGAGTGCGAAAACAATTACTTGGCCAATACCGGGGTTGTGCATGATTTACATTAGTTGTGTGAGGATGATGGAGCATAGCCAGACTATATGATTTTGTAGGGATAACTTTCCTTGGCCTTGTTATTTTGAAAGTTCATGATTACTTTGCTAGTTTGCTTGAAGTATTATTGTTTTCATGTCAATAGCAAACTATTATTTTGAATCTTACGGATCTGAACATTCATGTCACGTGAAAGTAGTTGCAAAGGACAACTATGCTAGGTAGCATTCCACATCACAAATTCATTCTTTATCACTTCCCTACTCGAGGACGAGCAGGAGTTAAGCTTGGGGGTGCTTGATACGTCTCCAATGTATCTATAATTTTTGATGGTTTCATGCTATTATCTTGTCAAACTTTGGATGTTTTGCATGCCTTTTATATATATTTTTGGGACTAACTTATTAACTCAGTGCCAAGTGCGAGTTCCTGTTTTTTTCCATGTTTTTTACCCCTTTCACAGGAGGATTTTGAACGAAGTCCAAACAGAATGAAACTGCCAAAAGATTTTTTCTGGAACAGAAAAAGACCGGGGAGCCGAAGAATCAGGGCAGGGGGCCACCAGGGCCCCACAAGCCCTCATGGCGCGGCCAGGGGGGCCAGCGGCCCCTGGCTTGTGGGCTCCCTAAGGCTCCGTTGCCCTAGGTTTTGCGCCTATATATTCCCTAAAAATCCATAAAAAAATCAGGAGATCATCGAAAGTACTTTTCTGCCGCCGCAAGCTTCTGTCTCCGCAAGATCCCATCTCGGGCACGTTCTGGTGTCCTGCCCGAGGGAGGATTCGGATACGGAGGGCTTCTTCATCAACGCCATGACCTCTCCGATGACGCGTGAGTAGTTCACCATAGACCTACGAGTCCATAGCTAGTAACTAGATGGCTTCTTCTCTCTCTTGGATTGTAACATCCCAATTTTCCCAATTGGGAATGTTTTACAATTGTAGCTAAGCATCTACGCATATTGAATGGCAATAAAGATTTGCAATTGAATTCTCTCAAATTTTGCTTTTGCATTTCTATGTTTTTCTTCACACGAGAAATGCCGGGAAATAATTTCTTGCAAGCAAGAAAGAGCGGAGGAACATGACCCTCCAAAATGTGAGGCACTTTTGAAAAAATTTGAGCCAAGGAAAACACAAACTTTGTGAAGAAAATAATTTCAAAAAAGAAAATAAACCTTTGTAGGGTTTTTCTGAAAAAACATTTTTTTAGTTTTTATTTTGGCCTTGGAAAAATGTTAAACGTGTAGAGATTTTTTTTCTGAAAATTTTGATATATAATATCACTATTTTTAGATTTTATTTACTTGCCTTTTTCTTTGATTTACTTTCTGTTTTTGAAAATAAAATAGAAAAGGAAAATATTTTTTAATAGGAAAGCGCACGGGGCGTCTTTTAATATTTGGGCCAGATCCCCTGAGGCCCGGGATCCGATCCCGCTACGGATCGACCGCCCGATCCCTGCGCCCTCCCCTTCTCTCTCCATGCGCCTCGGCCCCACTGGCCGAACCGCCACCCCGTCGGTCACCCCCTTCCTTCCCTCCCCACCTTTCCTTCCCAAGTCCCGAGCTTTCCAAAGCTCGCCGGAGTCCGATCCCTTCCCCAGATCTCTCTCCTCTTTCCCTCCCGAGCACCCCCTCCCCCCTATATAAAGCCCACCTCCCCCGCACCCCGTTCCCCTAGTCGCCGCCTCACCTCGTTGCCCCAACCGCCACCCCGTCCCCCGCTGGAGTTCGGCCGCCACCGGAGCTCGAAGAGCTCGTGCTGCTTGCCCCCGACGCTCCCTCGACTCCCCGACGCCACCACAAGACGCGGCAGGCTCTCCTTCATCGCCTGGTGCGCACAGCCTTACCGGAGACCCGCCATAGCCGCCGCCTCGACCTCCACCAACCTTGGCATCGCCGGAGTCAAGCCCCACCGGCAACCCCCTGTGAGCATAACCCCCCCCCCCCCATCTCTCCTAGTCGTTCAATAGAACCCCTACGGTGTAGATTAGAAACGAGGTACCCCTTCGGTTTTAAGACAAAAAAACCGAACCGGTTTTACCCCACTTATTATTTAGCAGCGCACACCTCCCTGACCAATCAGGAGCTGCCACCTACCCCCCGTTGACTAGTGAGTTCTCTGTTTTTTCTGTTTAATTCAAAAACAGAGAAAGTTTCAATTTTGTTTGGCTCATAACTTTTGATCCAGAGATCCAATGAGGTTGATTCTTTTTCCTGTAGATCACAAAGTTTCTGTAGTTGTTACAAACATATAATTTGTCTATGTTTGAAATTTTCAAATTTTAATTAGATCAGATTTAGTTTAAACCTTGTTTTGCTTATTCCAGGAGTTTAAGAAATGATTTTGATTTGATTCTTTTTGCTACTGCTTCCTAGTGATTATATATTACTGTGGTATAAGTTTGAAATTTTTCTAAATATTTTTACTTGGGGTTTTAACAGAAACAAGTTTCTGCCTTAGTGACGTGTAGTGAATTCTTTCACTTAGGCCATAGCTACTTATTACTTGTGATTTTATTTTTACTTGTTGTTTGATTGTAGTGCTTATGGTGTGTATTTGTTTGTATCGGTAGATCACCCGGAGTGCGAAGCTTGTTACTTAGAAGCGCTCGATCAAGACAACTATCGTCAAGGCAAGTCATTTTGATCATACTATCTCCTATGTTTTTCGATGCATGGTAGTTTCACCTTTCTTTGCCCAATTGCATGCTGCTTAGGTACTTGGAAATTTTAGTATAGGTTGTAGTATCCTGTGGTAGGCACACAACAACCTCGATACTTGGCCCCGGGACGACAAATTTCATATTGCTATGCTCGAGTAGACGGGATTTCGGTTGAGTGCATAACACGAGTGATGCGAGGTTGATTAAATAACCAAGACTGGATAAGACAAGATTTTCAAGACCTCGTGATGCAATGCAACTCTGGGTGAAGGACGGTTGATCGGCTCCCTGGAGAAACCAGTGGATGACCCCGGATGCTGGAGACGGCCATGACATCTTGCGGAAAGCTTCACCCAGGCTCGAAGAGATGGACGGAGGCTTCAAGACCGAAGGCTTACCTGCACAGCCACAAGTCATTATGGGCTCTGGCTTGGTTGGACAACGCGGCGACTCTGGACAGGCGGTGCTAGCAGATGTAGAAGAACGGTAGGAATGGATGGGCACCGACAGGGATTCAGAGGGACCCGTTGAAAGACCATGTTTTGATCATCTGGTCTTCAAACACCCTGAAGTGCGAGGACATACTCGGAGGCAATCAAATCTTGTGGGGAACGTGTGCAAAACTCTGCAGAGTGCCCAAACCTAATCGATTAGCCGTGTCCACGGTCATGGTCAACTTGAGCCGAAGGCATTGAAATTCCCCTGAACTCTCGACACAACTTAATAATGATGTGGGTGTTAACAACAATTCGCGTACGAGAATTGGTTGGCGGAACCATCTCGTTAACAACAAACAATGTAGTAATATTTTGTTTCCAGCCCCTCTTGTTGTAGGAGAAAATTGGCTTTATGCAAAACTTATAGCCCCACCTGCCAAATATGCATGTAGAGATAGTTGATTATTTTTCCCCCTCTCTTTGATGACTTGCCGGCATATTCCATATGCTGACCTACACGGCTGCAACGTATCGTGTTGCAGAGTACTTTTCCGACCAGGAGTGAGGCTACGATCTACGCTCAGCGACATTCCCTGGAGTCGGATGGACTTGTCTCCCTGATGCTTCCGCTAGTCTTCGTTAGATATCTCATGAGATGGCCTTCAGCCACTTTATTGTAATCCATTATTGTAATAAAGTACTCGATATGAGATTTCGATTAATAAAGCTGTGTGATTGAACTCTTGATATATACATTGATGTACTGAGTGTGTACCAGCATGATCTTGGGATGGTACGGAAACACCAGAGGCTTGACTCGTCTTGAGTCGGGTCGCTACAGAAATGGTATTCAGAGCACACGCTGACCGTAGGACGTAACCTCTAGGAATGGAAAAGCCTTAGGAAGAAAACTATTTTCTTATGTCTATAAATCCTCTATTTCCTCTTCTAATCATTTCTGACTTCTCTCCGATTTTCCAATGTTTTAGATGGACACCTTCATCCCCGTTAAGTTCACGGAGTTTTGCCAGCCCGACGCCACTATGCCTTTCAGAAAGGAGCTGATACAGATCACCAAGGACTTGAGGATTGCTCTGTCGACTATCACAGGGAAGCCGAATTCGTCTTACCCGGAGGATTCATGCTACAGGATCGAGGTGCACGTTCCCCGAAGGACATTCGAGCCGCGCACTGAGCCGGTGGATTTCAAGTTCATCCCACCCAACTGGATTCTCGGAAGGGACATGGCGGTCCATTGTGCACTCAGACGTATCAAGGAAGTGTACAGAGGCTGCCCTATTTCACCAGACCTATTCACGGTATCCCGGAGAAGAGAAGATGGAGAAATCATCTCAAGCAAGACCAAGGACGCTCTCCTATCCTATGCCCAGACCTTGGAGAAGCACAGCGGGACTCTGGAGCATCGTGTGATCAAGGACGCCAGGAAGATCAAGCAACTGTTGCTCCGCGAACTCGAACTCGAAGAAGTAGCCCGGGAAGCCCACTATGAGCACGAACTGGAGGTGAAGGACTTCCTGGAGAGGATCGAGAAGCTGAAGACTCGAGTTGCATACCTGGAGGAGGAACTCGACATGGGCGAGAACCTTCATCCCGAAGGAGATGTAGCCCCCTTGATCAGCAATGACGAGGACTATGAAGAAAGATCCACCGAAGGACCCACCACCATGCTTTTCTGAGGAGGACACTTAGACTAGACCACCAAATTTATTTTATCGTTAAACGCTTAGGCCGATGTTTAGGTTATCGAATTTTGTATCCCTGTGTGTGAACCTTTGTGATGGTATTGAATAAAATGTGTGGTGTGATACTTGTTTGTTGCATTTCATACGGGTAGTGTAATTACTCTTAGACCATTGTTCTATGCTAATCTCACCCCTCTACAAACATCAGATGCCTCCGAGACGTGCCCCTACTTCCAACTTTCCGCCGGAACTCACCCAGTTGACTCAGCAACAGATTACCCTGATGCAGCTGATCATCCAGAACCAGAACAATAACAACAACCATCATCCACCCCAGGCTGACAATCTCACCCGTTTCTTGAGGTTGAACCCTCCGACTTTCTCCAGCAGCAATGAGCCCATTGTGGCAGATGATTGGCTCCGCAAGATGGAGCAGGAACTTATCACTGCTGGTTGTACTGAAGTTGAGAAGGTGCGCTTTGCCGCGCATCAACTTGAAGGCCCTGCAGCTTCATGGTGGGAGAACTACACCACCACATACCCCATTGCTGGAGTCACATGGGAGCAGTTCAAGCAAGTCTTCCGTACCGCACATGTCTCAGCTGGTGCAATGAGTCTGAAGAAGCGTGAGTTTCGCAACTTACGCCAGGGAAATCTCTCTGTGGCTCAGTATGTCGATGAATTCAGCATGCTCGCCCGTTATGCACCTGGAGATGTGGCCGATGATGCGGCCATGCAGGAAAAGTTCTTGGAGGGACTCAATGATGAGCTGAGCATTCAGCTGACTGTAGCCACCTTCAACAACTACCAGGAGCTGGTAGATAAGGCCCTCGTCTTGGAGGGGAAACACCAGCAGATGGAGAACCGCAATCGGAAGTATGGGAATGGAAAGTTCAACTCCGGCACTCAGCAGAAGCCTCGCTACACCCCCTATTCAGGGAATACCGGGACTGGATCCGGTAAGTTTGGAGGACACGTCCAGCATAACCACCCAGTGCACAACCATGGAGGCCACAACCATGGAGGAAATGGGAACCACCGCAACAACAGCAACTTCAAGAATGGCGGTACTGGCACTCAACATCATTCAGCTCCAGCTCAGAAGTATCTGAATCACATCACCTGCTTCAAGTGTCAGAAGACGGGACACTATGCCACTGAATGTCCCCAGAACAAGCAGGGAAATGGAAACGGCAACGGAAACTCTGCAGCAAAGAAGCCCAATCCTTTTCCTCGAGCTCAGGTGAATCACATTGATGTTGAAGAGGTCTATGATCACCCCGATACTGTGGTTGCTAAGGTTTTGCTAAATTCACGTCCAGTATTGGTACTTTTTGATTCTGGTGCAACGCATTCATTCATATCAAGGGTAGTTGTCGAAAAGTATAGTTTGCCAACTAGAACCCTCAGCCAGCCTATTAAGGTCAGTTCCCCAGGAGGCATGATGATAGCCGGGATAGGATGCCATGCTTTGAGTCTCAACATCGGGAACCATAATTTTCCCACCGACCTCAACGTATTAGAGTCCCAGGGATTGGACGTAATCCTAGGCATGGATTGGTTGGCCAAGTATGAAGGGAATATTGATTGTGCCCTTAAGTCTATTTTGCTCACCACCCTCGAGCAAAAGCGGATTAAGTACGTGTCTCAGTGCCCGACACGGAGTAAACGAGTAAACTCTCTCACGGGAGTAGTCCAGGAGGAAGTACCGATTGTACAGGAATACCCAGATGTATTTCTGGAGGAATTGCCGGGCATGCCACCTGATAGAGAGATTGAGTTCCTGATTGAGCTATTACCCGGAACAGCCCCGATATCCAAGAGACCCTATTGAATGCCCGCAAATGACTTGGTAGAAATCAAGAAGCAAATTAAGGAGTTGTTGGACAAAGGGTATATTCGCCCAAGTTCTTCACCTTGGGGAGCCCCAGTGCTCTTGGCTGAAAAGAAGGATAAGTCCTTGAGAATGGTTGTCGATTAGCGTGCATTGAACGAGGTGACCATCAAGAACAAGTACCCCTTGCCGATGATCAATGATCTGTTTGACCAGTTAGTTGGAGCCCGAATATTCTCCAAGATCGATCTTCGATCCGGGTACCATCAGCTGAAGATTCGTGAACAGGATATACCCAAGACAGCCTTCACCACTCGGTACGGCTTGTATGAGTACACGGTCATGTCATTTGGACTAACTAATGCTCCGGCATATTTTATGAATCTGATGAACAAGGTATTTATAGAATACTTGGACAAGTTTGTCGTGGTGTTCATCGATGACATACTGATATTCTCCAAGAACGAGGAGGAACACAAGGAACATCTGCGTCTAGTTCTGGAGAAACTTCGAGAGCATAAGCTATATGAAAAGTTTAGCAAATGTGAGTTTTGGTTGAAGGAAGTCGGATTCCTCGGACACGTCATCTCAGGAGAAGGAATAGCAGTGCACCCTGCCAAGGTCGCAGCAGTCACCGAATGGGTAGCACCCACTTCAGTCAAGGAGATCTGCAGTTTCCTCGGACTTGCCGGATATTACCGGAGGTTCATTGAGAATTTCTCAAAGATCGCCAAGCCCATGACAGAGTTGTTGAAGAAGGAGTCCAAGTATGTTTGGACTGAGGAATGTGAAACCAGTTTTCAAGAGTTGAAGAAACGTCTGGTTACAGCCCCAGTGCTGATATTGCCGAACATTCGGAAGGATTTCCAGGTTTACTGTGACGCTTCTCGTCAAGGACTTGGAGGAGTGCTCATGCAAGAAGGTAAAGTTGTAGCCTATGCATCCAGACATCTCAAACCCCATGAGTTGAATTACGCCACACATGACTTGGAACTAGCAACCGTAGTGCACGCTCTCAAGACCTGGAGACATTTCCTGATCGGAAATAGTTGTGATGTGTACACTGATCACAAGAGCCTGAAATATATCTTCACACAGAAGGAGTTGAACCTCAGACAGAGGCGATGGCTAGAATTGATCAAGGACTATGACATGAAATTGCATTATCACCCAGGCAAGGCAAATGTTGTAGCCGATGCGTTGAGCCGCAAGAGTTATGTGAACACACTCATAGCAGGAGGATTACCCCAGGAGTTAGCCGATGACCTCCGAGAGCTCAAATTGGAAATAGTTCCAAGAGGATTTGTTGCCACACTAGAAATTGAGTCCACTTTGACAGAAAAGATCCGCGAGGCACAGAAATCAGACAAGGAGATAGCTGAGATTAAGCAGAAAATGAAAGACGGAAAGGCTAAAGGTTTTCGTGAGGATGAACACGGAACTTTATGGTTTGAGGATCGCATTTATGTGCCCAATGATCCCGAACTCAGGAAGTTGATACTTCAAGAGTCCCATGATTCCCCGTACTCGATACACCCCGGCAACACCAAGATGTATCTGGATCTGAAAGAAAGTTTCTGGTGGACAGGAATGAAGAAAGATATTGCCGAGTTCGTAGCAATATGCGAGGTTTGTCAGCGAGTAGAAGCCGAGCATCAGAAGCCAGCAGGTTTGCTCCAACCTCTGCCGATACCCGAGTGGAAATGGGAAAAGCTTGGTATGGACTTCATCACAGGATTACCCAGGACCCGTTCTGGCTATGATTCTATTTGGGTTGTGGTCGATCGTTTGACCAAGGTAGCTCACTTCATTCCTGTGAAGACTACTTACACGAGTGCCAAGCTGGCCAAGATATATATGACCAGGATCGTATGTCTGCACGGAGTACCGAAGAGTATTGTGTCAGATAGAGGGACTCAATTCACATCAAAATTTTGGCACCAACTGCATGAAACCTTGGGAACGAGATTGGAGTTCAGTACAGCTTTTCACCCACAGACAGATGGACAGACCGAGAGAGTCAATCAGATTCTGGAGGACATGTTGAGAGCTTGTGCACTAGACTATGGGTCTAGTTGGGATGACAATTTGCCTTATGCCGAGTTCTCATACAACAACAGCTACCAGACCAGTCTGACGATGGCCCCTTTCGAAGCTCTATACGGAAGGAGGTGCAGAACACCGTTGATGTGGGATGGAGTTGGAGACCGACAACTTTTTGGTCCCTACCTTATCCGAGATTTTGAAGAGAAGGTCAAGCTAATTCGTGACTGACTCAAGATAGCTCAGTCCAGGCAGAAAAGTTATGCTGACAGCAAACGCAAGGAAGTAACATACGAAGTGGGAGACCGAGCATATCTTCGGGTGTCTCCACTTCGAGGAATTAAGAGATTTGGTGTGAAAGGAAAGATAGCACCCCGACTCATTGGCCCCTACAAAATTCTTGAACGTAGAGGCGAAGTTGCTTATAAACTGGAACTGCCGGAAGGATTGTCCGGAGTTCATGATGTCTTCCATGTTTCCCAGTTGAAGAAATGCCACGCTGAGATGGCTGATGTTCCGTTGAGAGATACAGTGTCCCTAGAGGCCATACATCTTGACAGTGATCTGACGTATGAGGAGAAACCCGTCAGGATTCTCGAGACTGCCAACAGAGTTACCCGCAGCAAGATCATCAAGTTCTGCAAGGTGTTGTGGAGCCACCACACCAAGGAAGAAGCCACCTAGGAACGAGAAGAGGATCTTCGTCGAGACCACCCGCACCTATTTTCTAGCCAACCCGAATCTCGAGGGCGAGATTCATCTTAAGGTGGGTAGGTTTGTAACATCCCGATTTTCCCAATTGGGAATGTTTTACAATTGTAGATAAGCATCTATGCATATTGAATGGCAATAAAGATTTGCAATTGAATTCTCTCAAATTTTTCTTTTGCATTTCTATGTTTTTCTTCACACGAGAAATGTCGGGAAATAATTTCTTGCAAGCAAGAAAGAGCGGAGGAACATGACCCTCCAAAATGTGAGGCACTTTTGAATATTTTTGAGCCAAGGAAAACACAAACTTTGTGGAGAAAATAATTTCAAAAAAGAAAATAAAGCTTTTTAGGGTTTTTCTGAAAAAACATTTTTTTAGTTTTTATTTTGGCCTTGGAAAAATGTTAAACGTGTAGAGATTTTTTTTTTCTGAAAATTTTAATATATAATATCACTATTTTTAGATTTTATTTACTTGCCTTTTTCTTTGATTTACTTTCTGTTTTTGAAAAAAAAATAGAAAAGGAAAATATTTTTAATAGGAAAGCGCCCGGGGCATCTTTTAATATTTGGGCCAGATCCCGTGAGGCCCGGGATCCGATCCCGCTACGGATCGACCGCTCGATCCCTGCGCCCTCCCCTTGTCTCTCCCTGCGCCTGGGCCCCACTGGCCGAACCGCCACCCCGTCGGTCACCCCCTTCCTTCCCTCCCCACCTTTCCTTCCCAAGTCCCGAGCTTTCCAAAGCTCGCCGGAGTCCGATCCCTTCCCCAGATCTCTCTCCTCTTTCCCTCCCGAGCACCGCCTCCCCCCCTATATAAAGCCCACCTCCCCCGCACCCCGTTCCCCTAGTCGCCGCCTCAACTCGTCGCCGCAACCGCCACCCCGTCCCCCGCCGGAGTTCGGCCACCACCGAAGCTCGAAGAGCTCGTGCTGCTTGCCCCCGACGCTCCCTCGACTCCCCGACGCCACCACAAGACGCGGCAGGCTCTCCTCCATCGCCTGGTGCGCACAGCCTCGCCGGAGACCCGCCGTAGCCGCCGCCTCGACCTCCACCAGCCTTGGCATCACCGGAGTCAAGCCCCACCGGCAACCCCCTGTGAGCATAACCCCCCCCCCCATCTCTCCTAGCCGTTCAATAGAACCCCTACGGTGTAGATTAGAAACGAGGTACCCCTTCGGTTTTAAGACAAAAAAACGAACCGGTTTTACCCCACTTATTATTTAGCCAAAAGGTTTTGTTTAAATAACGGCCGTTCGCCAGTTAGCACCGCAGCGCACACCTCCCTGACCAATCAGGAGGTGCCACCTACCCCCCGTTGACTAGTTAGTTCTCTTTTTTTCTGTTTAATTCAAAAACAGAGAAAGTTTCAATTTGTTTGGCTCATAACTTTTGATCCAGAGATCCAATGATGTTGATTCTTTTTCATGTAGATCACAAATTTTCTGTAGTTTTCAAAAACATATAATTTGTCTATGTTTGAAATTTTCAAAATTTTAATTAGATCATATTTAGTTTAAACCTTGTTTTGCTTATTCCAGGAGTTTAAAAAATGATTTTGATTTGATTCTTTTTGCTGGTGCTTCCTAGTGATTATATCTTACTGTGGTATAAGTTTCAAATTTTCTTAAATATTTTTACTTGGGGTTTTAATAGAAACAAGTTTCTGCCTTAGTGACGTGTAGTGAATTCTTTCACTTAGGCCATAGCTACTTATTACTTGTGATTTTCTTTTTACTTGTTGTTTGATTGTAGTGCTTATGGTGTGTATTTGTTTGTATCGGTAGATCATCCGGAGTGCGAAGCTTGTTACTTAGAAGCGCTCGGTCAAGACAACTATCATCAAGGCAAGTCATTTTGATCATACTATCTCCTATGTTTTTCGATGCATGGTAGTTTCACCTTTCTTTGCCCAATTGCATGCTGCTTAGGTACTTGGAAATTTTAGTATAGGTTGTAGTATCATGTGGTAGGCACACAACAACCCCGATACTTGGCCCCGGGACGACAAATTTCATATTGCTATGCTCGAGTAGACGGGATTTCGGTTGAGTGCATAACACGAGTGATGCGAGGTTGATTAAATAACCAAGACCGGTTAAGACAAGATTTTCAAGACCTCGTGATGCAATGCAACTTTGGGTGAAGGACGGTTGATCGGCTCCCTGGAGAAACCAGTGGATGACCCCGGATGCTGGAGACGGCCATGACATCTTGCGGAAAGCTTCACCCAGGCTCGAAGAGACGGACGGAGGCTTCAAGACGCAAGGCTTACCTGCACAGCCACAAGTCATTATGGGCTCTGGCTTGGTTGGACAACGCGGCGACTCTGGACAGACGGTGCTAGCAGATGTAGAAGAACGGTAGGAATGGATGGGCACCGACAGGGATTCAGAGGGACCCGTTGAAAGACCATGTTTTGATCATCCGGTCTTCAAACACCCTGAAGTGCGAGGACATACTCGGAGGCAATCAAATCTTGTGGGGAACGTGTGCAAAACTCTGCAGAGTGCCCAAACCTAATCGATTAGCCGAGTCCACGGTCATGGTCAACTTGAGCCGAAGGCATTGAAATTCCCCTGAACTCTCGACACAACTTAATAATGATGTGGGTGTTAACAACAACTCGGGTACGAGAGTTGGTTGGCGGAACCATCTCGTTAACAACAAACAATGTAGTAATATTTTGTTTCCAGCCCCTCTTGTTGTAGGAGAAAATTGGCTTTATGCAAAACTTATAGCCCCACCTGCCAAATATGCATGTAGAGATAGTTGATTATTTTTTTCCCCTCTCTTTGATGACTTGCCGGCATATTCCATGTGCTGACCTACACGGCTGCAACGTATCATGTTGCAGAGTACTTTTCCGACCAGGAGTGAGGCTACGATCTACGTTCAGCGACATGCCCTGGAGTCGGATGGACTTGTCTACCTGATGCTTCCGCTAGTCTTCGTTAGATATCTCATGAGATGGCCTTCAGCCACTTTATTGTAATCCATTATTGTAATAAAGTACTCGATATGAGATTTCGATTAATAAAGCTGTGTGATTGAACTCTTGATATATACATTGATGTACTGAGTGTGTACCAGCATGATCTTGGGATGGTACGGAAACACCAGAGGCTTGACTCGTCTTGAGTCGGGTCGCTACATGGATCTTCAATACAAAATTCATCATGACCTTCATGGAGATCTATCCGATGTAATCTTCTTTTGCGGTGTGTTTGTCGAGATCCGATGAATTGTGGATTTATGATCAGATTATCTATGAATCTTATTTGAGTTTCTTCTGATCTCTCTTATGCATGATTTAATATCCTTGTAATTCTCTTCGAGTTGTGGGTTTTGTTTGGCCAACTAGATCTGTGATTCTTGCAATGGGAGAAGTGATTGGTTTTGGGTTCATACCGTGCGGTGAACTCACCCAGTGACAGAAGGGGTAGCAAGGCACGCATGGTGTTGTTGCCATCAAGGGTAAAAAGATGGGGTTTTCATCATTGGTTTGAGTTTATCCCTCTACATCATGTCATCTTGCTTAAGGCGTTACCCTGTTCGTCATGAACTCAATACACTAGATGCATGTTGGATAGCGGTCGATGTGTGGAGTAATAGTAGTAGTTGCAGAAAGTATCGGTCTACTTGTCTCGGACGTGATGCCTATATGTATGATCATTGCCTTAGATATCGTCATGACTTTGCGCGGTTCTATCAATTGCTCGACAGTAATTTGTTCACCCACCGTGATATTTGCTATTTTAAGAGAAGCCTCTAGTGAACACTATGGCCCCCGGGTCTACTCCACACCATATTTTCAGCCTTACACTGTTTACTTCGTTGCACTTTCCGCCTTTAGATCTCACTTTGCAAACAATCTTGAAGGGATTGACAACCCCTTTAAAGCGTTGGGTGCAAGCTCTTTTGTGTTTGCGCAGGTACTCTGGACTTGACGAGATTCTCCTACTGGATTGATACCTTGGTTCTCAAACTGAGGGAAATATTTACTGCTCATGTGCTGCATCACCCTTTCCTCTTCAAGGGAAAAACCAACGCAAGCTCAAGAGACGACAGAAGGATCTCTGGCACCACTGCCAGGGAAGGACTTCTGTTGTCGTAGCAACGCTCCTTCGCGCCGTCACTCGACGAGAGGCTCCTTCTCCACTCGGTCGCCCCGCGCGCCGTCACTCAACCGGACGCCCCTTCATCACTTGGCAGCTCCGCGTCGTCGCTCAACTGGACACTCCTTCATCACTCAGTCGCCCCGCGTGCCGTCACTCCACTCGACGCCTCTTCGTCACTCGGCAGCTCCGCGCCGCCGCTCGATTGGACGCTCCTTCGACACTCGGTCGCCCCTCGCGCCGTCACTCGACCGGATGCTCCTTTGACACTCGGTCACCCAGCACTCCGTCACTCGACCGAACGCTCCTTCGTCACTCGACCGCTCCGCGCGCCGTCACTCAAGTGGGTGCTCCTTTGTCACTCGGCCGCTTCGCGCACCGTTACTCAGTTGGACGCTCCTTCGTCACTTGGCACTCCTGCGTCATCAGACAAGTAAGTCATTCTTCATACGCTACATTCAATTAAATGGTTGTTTCCGCATCACCGAGTGTCGAGGAAGTCGCAAATGACGTTCACTCGGAGGCCACGCCTCCGAGTGTACCTGTGTGCTTGGTTGTTTATTTTTATGTGGGAACACTTCACTTTCGCTTCGTTTGGTTCTAGTAATCAAACGAGTTCAGTTGGATCCTTCACTTGCATAAGTACAGTCGGATCCTGCACAAGTACAAGTACCTGGCACACCCACTCGGTGTCTATGGGTGTTATTTACACAAACTATTTCAGAAAAGGTCAAATTACTTTGATAAATTTTTATGCTGGCTTGTTCTATTTTTCATACACAGCTTACGCAATCACTCGACGCATCCGTGCGCCATCCTCGTCGCTACTTAGGATCAGTTGCCGCAACGATCATTCTTGCATGTTTACGTGTTCGGAAGCCCATTTGATGATGTAGTGGACACGGCTGCTCCGCGTGCCGTCAGTGGGTCGAGCGCCTCCTCGACATACATCACTTGGCCGTCCCGCGCGTTGCCACTCAACTGAACTCATCTACCTCACTCGGATGCCCCGCGCATCGCCACTCCGTGTGGCACATCTTCATCACTTGGCCACCCCGCGCGTTGCCACTCAGCCGGACTCGTCTACCTCACTCGGATGCCCCGCGCATCGCCACTCCGCGTGGCACGTCTTCATCACTCAGCCGCCCCGTGCGCCACCGCTCGGCTTAGCTGTGATTTCGTATCGCCTAAGTTAAAAAAAACTCCGAGTACGGACATGCTCCACACTCGGGAGCTTAGCTACGACTCCGTATCCCCTAAGTTAAAAACTACTCCGAGTACGGACACGCTCCACACTTGGGAACTTAGCTGTGACTCCGTATCGCCTAAGTTAAAACTACTCCGAGTACGGACACGCTCCACACTTTGGAACTTAGCTGCGACTCCGTATCACCTAAGTTAAAAACAACTCCAAGTGCGGCAATGCTCCACACTCGGGGACTTAGCTGCGACTCTGTATCGCCTAAGTTAAAAACTACTCCGAGTATGGACATGCTCCACACTCGAGGACTTAGTTGCGACTCCGTATCGGCTAAGTTAAAAACTACTCCGAGTATGGACACGCTCCACACTCGGGGGGCTTAGCTGCGACTCTGTATAGCCTAAGTTAAAAACTACTCTGAGTATGGACATGATCCACACTCGGGGGCTTAGGTGCGACTCCGTATCGCCTAAAGTTAAAAATTACTCTGAGTACGGACACGCTCCACACTCGAGGACTTCGCTGCGACCCCATCTCGCCTAAGTTAAAAAATACACTCGGAGACTTGACTTTGATCTAGAAATCATATAATGCAGATTCAACATGACGAGCACTGGAAGACTTAAACCCTGTGCTAGACTCATCTAGTCCGACTGAGGCTCGGGGACTACACCTAGTGGGTGCACTGAGCATGCCCCCACTGGAAGATAAATACAAAAAAGATATTCTGCTTGGTCAGGTCCAGCAACAACATTCAAGTTTAAACAGATTCAATAGACTCCAACCGACTACCAGCAATCAGTCAGAGTCTCAAGATCTTGTTGGTCACTCGGATCTACTTCAATTCTCAAGTTCACTCAGATGTACTACTCAACGGAATCGATCAGGGCGAATGATGGAGACTTCAATCGACACACAATTATATAAGGATCTACTGTAATTCTCAAGTTCACTTGGACGTACTACTCAGCGGAATCGATCAGGGCGAATGATGGAGACTTCAATCGACGTACAATTTGTAAGGATCTACTTCAATTCTCAAGTTCACTCGGATGTACTACTCAGCGGAATCGATCTGGTCGGATGATGGATACTTCAATCGACGCACAATTCTGTAAGGCCCTGAAGCACGTTCAAGTTCGGTCTGCTGCTACAAGATTTACATCGACACCTTCACCACTCAGACCCTAATACATTCGGGGGCTAATGACGGGGATACAACCCTAGGGTAGGGTCATAGGCCTGACCTATATGTCCTACCCAAGGGCACCTCATTATTAGCACTACAAGGGAAATCTTGGCTGGATTGCGACAACATCTAATCCACTCGGTACGGATACACTCGGACAAGTATATTCCATCCACTCGAATGACAGTCAACCACTCGGCCATCCTGACTCACTTGGGTATGCAAATACCAACAGTCGGCAAGGTAGTCGAAGCATAGAGGAGGTTCTGTAGTGGGCTGACATTATGTCATCAATGCCCCATCTTGTAACATAAGAGGTGAGGGGGTGACGCACTTTATATAAGCCACCCCTCCACATAGCTAAGGAAAAATTTCTTCTCCCCATGCGGGCTCATTCTTTCCTTAGAGCTCTGTCTCTCTCTCTATACCATGTAACTCATGTCCACGTAGCAGGCCTCACTTTGGGAGGCCCGCGCGACGGGCTATTAGCTCAGTGGTAGAGCGCGCCCCTGATAATTGTGTCGTTGTGCCTGGGCTGTGAGGGCTCTCAGCCACATGGATAGTTCAATGTGCTCATCAGCCATTATAGGATCGGATAAAGATTCACTCTTTGCCAATGCCTGCTTCCTTGGTTTCCTACTTTCTGCATCAAAAGTGACTTTTTGCTCAGTATCGAGAACCACTTCTTCTCCTTTTTGAGGCGTAGATCGCCCGTCATCTGATTTGCTTTTTCAAAGCGGTGTAACTCATCTCCACTATGAGAGGCCCGAACTCGCTAAAACCACCATGTCACCCATGTGCATCTCGATAGATCATGCTCCGTTATCCTACCCCCCCCCCCTTTTATAGTCGGAATCGTTACCACGACAAGAGGCTTTTCATGGCAATGTTGGGAGGCTGACATTAACAGGTGGTGGGAAGCGAGAAATAGCGATAGAAACGAGACAACTAGCATGGCAATGATAGTAATTGTATCTAGGAAAATGATCATCTTGCCTATGATTTCTCTTGGAAGAAGAACGAATCCATGAAGCAGACGAACCACGTAGGTGAACGAATACTCACACTCCGACGTACTTACGGAACTCTATCAAGAAGAAGCAATTCAGAAACAACAATCAACACACGATAACACCACACATATGCATGACATGATGCACATACACATATGATGCATGTCCATTTATTTATGCATGACACGCTCAAAGCACAACAATTGACTCCTACACATTAAATGAAGTTCAATATCCAACTCGTTGCATATTGATGAAACTCCATATTTAAATTACTTAGTTCACTCCCGTTTAGGTACACAACAATATTAAATATTGTTAAACATGGCAAGAGATGAAGCATAAATAAGCTGCCTATCTAGTCATATTAAATGAGGTCGGAAACAACATATAGCATTTCCGAAATGACCCCATATGTTAATTTCGAAATTGATCTAGATCTGAACTATATATGTTTTATATTTATTAGACAGAAAAATAAAGTGGACCATGTGATTCTACACGTCATTCTAGTCGAGTTACATACATAGATCATCTAAAAGATATGACCAACAAAAGATAATATGTCATGAATGCAAAATGTATGCAAATGACAAACACAACATGTTAAAGCATGGATGCAACAAGATATTATGATACTACATGAAATTTTAGGCAAGTTTAAATGAGTCCGGAACAACGAATAACAATTCCGAAAATTCCCCATATGCAATTTAAGATTCGATATTATTCTGCCTATGCAGAATTTTATAGTTGTGAAACAGCAAAATAAATGTCACCATGTTATTCTCTACACTTTTCTAGTCAAGTTATATATGTGAAACATTTTAATCGGAGCTATGGTTAATTAGTTACGAATTAAATCATTTCAACATGGCATCTCCAGAAATTTAATTAAACGGCAAGTTTAAACATTTTTATTATGGTTGAAAATGGCATATTGTGAAATTACACAAAATTCTAAGCATTTTACATGTTTAAATTTTTTAAATCTGATGCACGGTTTATTTGCTACAGATTAAATCATTTTGATTTGGCATCTACGCAAATTTAATTAAACAACAAGTTAAACATGGATAAAAGTGGCGTATTATTAATCTACACGAAATTCTCGACATTTTACATATATAAAGAATTTCGATCCCATGCACGGTTAACTAATTATGATCAATGCAAAATGAAGGCATTTTATTTAATTAAATAATCCTGGATTTAATGTCAAAACCGCAAACAACGAAAAAAATACATCGCAGGCCGAATTTGGGCGGTCCAATCAGGGCATGGGCATCACTTGGCTACAGATTGCACGGCGAGGAACAACGGTTCTAATAGAGGCGAAGTTGTGTGTGTCTTTCGATGAGATGATGGTTATCCTTTTTGGTGGAGTATACTTTGACGATCCGACTATGAACGTGTGAAGACGTCGTGCCTTAGCAATCGTTGAACCAACTCCGAGAGGTTATTACCCACACCGGAGCACGATCAACCTGACCACGGGAGTCTATTTCCAGCATGCAAACAAAGACCAAGCAAGAAACTAAGATTGCAATCTGGATATTGTGAATATAAGAGGAAAGCTTTATTGATGAAAGTGGGGTTCTGTGACGCCTTTGTCTCGTCGTGGAACATATACGAAGAACGTGAAGTTGCAGCTATGGAGAACTTGTAATCTAAACAAAACCCAAGTCTAAACGGCGCCCTAATGGCTGTATATATGGGGGAATAGAGGAGGAATTTCATGACCCCTTCGAGGAGGTGTGTGAAACCGACCCTAACTCAGTTTCCCCACAAATACGGACTTTAAAAATAGCATACAATATGGTATTTCGAAATTACATGGGTGTGCCCCCAAAAATAAGGTGGCACAACACATATAATACCCTATGAACGAAATTTATAAAGTGGCATCTCGAATATTTCGTCCAAGCCTTCATGCTCTCCTTATGATGGCTTCAAAAGTGCGAAAATCACTAGTGGAAGCTCCATTGTTCTTTCCCACGTGTGCACCTTCTTCTCCGTGCTTCATCCCGCTCCAATAGATATCCTTCTTGTCCATGCTAGGTCCTTCATTCATAGGTACAATAAAAGTATCTAACTTAGGCAACATCATATGTTCATGAAAATTAGAAGGATTTCCAAGAAACGAAAGTATATGGTAATTCAATTGGTGTGCACGAGCTCTAGTTACTGGTCCAGTATGTATAACAGCTGGGGTAGTGGGTGTAACAATGGTATTGATGTCCTCATCATCCTCCCCTTCTTGAACTAAAGTCGTCCTCGACGGAAGCTCGTCTTCCTCACGTAAATATGGCTTCAAATCTGCAATGTTAAAAGTGGGACTAACCCCAAAATCTGAGGCAGCTCAAGTCTATATGCATTATCATTTATTTTCTCTAACACCTTGTCAGGACCCCGATCCTAAGCCATAAGAATCCAACCTGTAACACACAACATCACTTTGCGGTCTCACGCACACTTAACCCCACGGCTGCCACCTTACCTTGGCCGGGACCGTTTGCGTCTTTTGACTCACGTATGCAATGTGTCGCTAGCATTCCAATATCAAAGAATCCGGGTCGACATAACTAGTTATAAACCCAAGTGGCACATCCGTACAGAGACAGGCATACATAACCCAACAAAGCAGGTGTCGGTCATCAACGTGTGTAGACGAGTTGTAGCAAGCTACAAGGACTCCGTTACACCGCGAGACAATTCCCCGAAGGGACAGACACAACAACTAAGAAGGATACATGTCAGTCAAGCAATGTGTCCGGAGCAGTCGCAAGCTACCAAGGCTCAGTGGAATCACAAAGGGGCATTTATCTGTAAAGAGTACTACTAAAGGCGCACTACTAGGTGTCGAACCCCATACATATCACAACACATCACACGTACGCATTACATACTCAATATGCATAGATACAACAATGACATCACAATATAACCATACAACAATGACATCATAGAAGACTCGGAAGAGTCTTGCATAATAAATTCATACAGGTAGGGGTCACATGACCCGACACTCAAGTCATACAAACAAAGTCATACAAGCCATCCAAAAGCATTAAAGTTGTCTAAGTACAGACAGATGAAAGGAAAAGGCATAAACCTGACTATCTACAGATCCCTTCCGAAAATGCCAGCTTGTAACTCGGACACCAGCTACTCGTCATCATCGACGTTTAGGTAGAACCCACCAGATGGTTCGTGGGTATCTTCTGCAACATTTATTAAGCAAACATGAGTACGAAAGTACCGAGCAAGACTTTAAATCGGATCTATCTACTCATGCACAAGTATCAACAAAGGGGGTTGTGGGGTTTCATGCAGCAAGCCAGCTTTGACTCTTGGCTAATCTATACTACGACTTCAATTATTTTTGAACAAGTTTTGATAAGTCGTACACGAGTCCACTACCACCACAACAATACACCATCATGGAT
This sequence comes from Hordeum vulgare subsp. vulgare, assembly GCF_904849725.1. Taxonomy (NCBI): domain Eukaryota; kingdom Viridiplantae; phylum Streptophyta; class Magnoliopsida; order Poales; family Poaceae; genus Hordeum; species Hordeum vulgare. The sequence goes on from NC_058523.1 coordinate 64,416,927, forward strand.
TCTTTCCTGTCTCCCTACGAGAATGCCATCCACGATACTCACACTTATCTTGATACTTTTATGAGTAGCCACTAAAGTTATCTATGAACAACATATGTCTCCAAGTAGTCCATATCCGCGGACGCGGCTATCCGAATAGATCATAACCCTGCAGGGGTGTGCTTCTTCACACACGCTCTCGCCACTTATCGCCATGTGCACTTTTATGAGTAGCCACTAAAGTTATCTATGAACAACATATGTCTCCAAGTAGTCCATATCCTCCACTTATCGCCATGTGCATTTTACGCACCTCGGCAACCTTCAAGCGGAAGCCCAGCGAGGGACTCGGCCACGACCATTAACCATGCTAATACCTAGTCCAGGTTTATCGCCTTTTTGAGACTGAACCCACACGAAAGTCCGACCAAAGTTTCCACTACGGCCCCAAACGTTGTGCACAGGGTTCCCAAGCCCACCATCCGGGTGCTACTTGGTACACCGTGCCACTGCCTACCGCGTCACAGCCCACCTCTAAGGTCAGCACTGTGCACGGCCTCCAGCATGACTACAAATGCCAGAAACTACTTGCAACTCCTGGACTGAGTACTAGGTGATTAATAAGCCGAGCAGGGTCATATTTCAGGGCCCAGCATGTGGTAGTAGCTAGTCTTGGATCACATACACGGAACTCAGTTCCTAAGAACGGGTCCAATGAGACAACCCGCCATGTACTCCTACAGAGCCTCTCATCGGTGCCTTTACCAAATCAGGTTCAACACTTAACCTTTGTCACCAGAACACACTTAACCATTCCAGTTCATCACCGAGATGAAACAGGCCTCACACAACTCTAAGCATAGAAAGCATAGCAGGTAATCATACCATGGCTCAAGCATCTACCAGGTATGCTAGGTTGCAAGGTTTAGCTATTTACTGTGACAAGGACATGTCATGTAGAGGAATGGGTTCAACTACCAGGGCAAAAGCATTTATCACCATGTGTCCTAATGCAGTAAAAGAGAGCAGGAGCGAGAACATGGGAATTTTATCGGAATGCTCAAAAGGGGTGCTTGCCTTGTGGATCAGCGGAGGGATACACTCCTTCAGTCTGATACTCCTGAGTATCCAGTGGAGTGGAGCCTACCAAAACAAACAATCACAATCAATACATGATGACAAGTGCAACAATATGATGCATGATCATGGCATGACATGGATATGACGGATGAGCTAATGCATCTTTAAATAAGTTGATTGAAGCTGGTTTGAATCAAAGATTCAAATGCCACTTCAATAAGGTATTTTCATATACCCTTTTAATTGATTTGACCTAATGCTCAGGTATAACTTGTTCTAGCATGCATGAAAATAGCACCATTGGATTCTTTGAATTTTTCTGATAAATTTTCATATATAATTATTTTAATCTAAGTTACAGATTAATTTCTATGATTTTTAGAAGTTTTGAACTATTTGTGGAATTTTATTAATCACAGAAATCCAACTATTGCGCCAGCATGACATCAGCATTGCATCAGCTGGTCAATCTGGCTATTGTTGGTCACACCTGACCAGTGGGGTTCACTGGTCAGTGTCTGAGACACTAACTGAGGTTAGAACTAAAGTAATAAGCTAATTAACACTAGTGGACCCACCAGTCAGTGAGTGTTTAGGTTAATTAATCTTTTTAAGAAAACTAATTAGTTAACCTAACTAATGACGGGGCTGGCCCCACATGGAAGTGACCCAGGGAGGCCAAACCCCTCGTCGTTGGGGTCAAACCCACCGACGGTGAGCCACCGGTAGCTCCAGAGGCGGCGGAGGAGATCGGAAACCCTCCTCCGGCGACCATTTGGCCGACGGAGACCATGACTAGAACGGCCTCTCGCCCACGCATCTAATGGAGCAAGCCACAGGGGCTGGGGTGGACAGAATCGACACCGGCGATGACCTATGCGACTGCAGGAGCTCGGGCCTCGTCGAGTTTGAGGCTACAGAATGCAACTGAGCTTGAACAAGGTAACTACGTGACCTACGCAATGATACGAAGCCGATGGTAGCCTCACACGGAGCTGAAACCGATTGAAACCTCATCGTCGACGAGCTCCCGCGGTGAATCTCGTCGGGCCTCGATGGAATCAACGGCTGTAACTCGGGATTGAGGGGGAAAAGGAGGGGAATGGACTCTGCAGCTCACAAGGATGGCAGGGGCGTTGAAAACGAGCTCGGGGACGACTTGATGACGGAGAAATCATTGACGACGACCTGGGTGACTGGAGGAAGAAGTCGATGGCGCTCGGGCGATCTGGGGCTCTTGGCGTCGCGTGACTCGCTAGAGAGCTTGAGGGCGTCAAGGCGGAGCTGATGAACGTCTCAGAGGCAAGAGAGAGCGATGGAGGCGAGCTATCGACGGCGACCCGAAGGTGCGGCCATGGCGACAGAGAGGGGAAGAGAGGAGAGAGGAGAATGGCAAGGTAGGGGCAATGGGGACGGCTCCTAGATATCTATCCCCCTTGCCAGTGCGACAAGGAGGCCAGGCAGGCACGCAGCTGCATGCTGCAGCCACGACGAGCGGCGGTCACCTCCTCCTCTGCCTTCTGGCAAAGGTGGAAGACGACAGGAGGAGCAGGTGGGCTGGGCCTGAGCGCCACGTAAGCTTTTTCTTTTTTTCTTTTATGTTTTCTGTTTTCTAATTCTAACATGTGTTATAATTGGTTTGGGCTCCAAACTTGTTTCAAAAACCCTGAACTTAATTGTGGGGTTTGGATTATTTCCAAGCTCCAAAAAATGTTTCAGCATTTTTTAAATACCTTAAATATTTATAGCCATTTATTTTGACAATTTCAGTGGCTTTTGTGAATTATTTAAAATGTCAAAAGTGAGTTAAAAATAGAATTCATCCCTGTAATGTTGTTGCCAACATTTAACAGAAAAGATGAACATCCCTGTAATGGGACAATTTTGGGTTCATTGAAAATCACACTTGGTTGAATTTCTTATATTAGAGTGAGGTGCTAGGGTTTTTATTAATCCCCATTTCATTTTAATGCAAAAATAAAATATGATTCACACTCTAGCTAGGCACCAAGTAATGGAAATCACGGATGTGACACACCTTGAAAGGACCATCAGCACGTGGCATTAGCTTTGACTTGTGCAAATCAAGAAACCTATCCATACGCAAATGCAACCAAACAAGATCTCCAGGTGCAAGGACAACATGTTTTGTACCCTTATCTCTAGCAAGTTTATATTTAGCATTCATATGCTCAATGTTTTCCTTAGTTAACTCATGCATCTTTAATATCAAATCAGCATGTTATTTAGCATCAAAATTAACCTTCTCCGAAGATGGAAGAGGTAACAAATCAATAGGTGCATGAGATAAGAAACCATCCACAACTTCAAAATGGCACATCTTAGTAGTAGACTGCAGCGAACGATTTTAACCAAAATCAATATGAGGCAAGCATTCTTCCCACATTCTCAGGTTTTTCTTGAAAACAGCGCTAAGCATAGTAGACAACTATCTATTGACTACTTCAGTTTATCCATCGGTTTGGGGGTGACATGTAGTATTAAAAAGTAGTTTTGTCCCCAACTTAGCCCATAAACATCTCCAAAAGTGCCTAAGAAATTTAGAATCACGATCTGAAACAATCATATTTGGCACACCATGCAAGCGAATAATTTCATGAAAGAACAAATTAGCCACACTAGCAGCATCATCATTTTTATGACATGGTATAAAGTCTGCCATTTTTGAAAATCTATCCACGACAACAAATACGCTATCCCTCCCCTTCTTTGTTCGAGGTAAACCTAAAACGAAGTCCATAAATATATACTCCCAAGGAACACTAGGTACAGGGAGAGGCATATATAAACCATGAGAATTGAGTTGTGACTTAGCTTTTTGACATGTCGTGCAACCAGCAACAAAACATTCAACATCCCGTCACATCTTTGGCCAAAAGAAATTTGTAGCAAGTACATCCTCCTTCTTCTGTACACCAAATTGTCCCATCAATCCTCCTCCATGCGCCTCCTATAATAACAAAAGACAAACGGAGCTAACTGGGATGCATAGCTTGTTAGCACGGAACACAAATCCATCATTAATGATGAACTTGTTCCATGTTCTCCCTTCTTTATAATTCTCCAACACATCTTTAAAATCAGCATCATGCACATATTGATCTTTGATGGTCTCCAAACCAAATATTTCAAAGTTAAGTTGTGAAAGCATAGTATAACGACGAGACAATGCATGAGCAATAACATTTTCTTTACCCTTCTTGTGTTTAATGACGTACGGGAAAGTCTTAATGAAGAACTTGTTCCATGTTCTCCCTTCGTTATAATTCTCCAACACACTTTAAAATCAACATCATGCACATATTTATCTTTGATGGTCTCCAAACCAAATATTTTAAAGTCAAGTTCTGAAAGCATAGTATAACGACGAGACAATGCATGAGCAATAACATTTTCTTTACCCTTCTTGTGTTTAATGACGTACGGGAAAGTCTCAATGAAGAACTTGTTCCATGTTATCCCTTCTTTATAATTCTCCAACACATATTTAAAATCAGCATCATGCACATATTGATCTTTGATGGTCTCCAAACCAAACATTTTAAAGTCAAGTTGTGAAAGCATAGTATAACGACGAGACAATGCATGAGAAATAACATTTTCTTTACCCTTCTTGTGTTTAATGACGTATGGGAAAGTCTCAATGAATTCAACCCATTTAGCATGTCTACGGTTTAGTTTTGCTTGACTTTTAATATGTTTCAATGATTCATGATCAAAATGTATGACAAATTCTTTGGGCAATAAATAATGTTGCCACGTTTCCAAAGTCCGAACAAGAGCGTATAATTCCTTATCATAAGTAGAGTAATTCAGACTAGGCCCACTCAATTTTTCAGAAAAGTATGCAATAGGTTTACCATCTTGTAATAACACACCTCCTAATCCAATTCCACTAGGATCACATTCAAGCTCGAAAGTCTTATTAAGATCAGGAAGTTGGAGTAAAGGAGCATGTGTTAACTTATCTTTCAAAACCGTGAAGGCTTCTTCATGTGCGGTACCCCAAGCATAAGGCACATCCTTCTTTGTAAGCTCATTGAGAGGTGCAACAATGGTGGTGAAATCTCTCGCAAAACACCTATAAAACCTGGCGAGTCCAAGAAAACTCCTCACTTGTGTGACCATTTTGGGTTGCGGCCTACTCTCAATAGCTTCAATCTTGGCTTTATCAACTTCTGTTCCTTGTGGAGTAACAACATAGCCAAGAAAAGATACTCGGTCGGTGCAAAAGGTGCACTTCCCAAGGTTACCAAACAAACGTGCATCACGTAGAGCAATAAAATCATCACTCAAATGATCCAAGTGTTCCTCCAAAGATCTACTATAAATCAGTATATCATCAAAGTAGACTACCACAAATCGTCCAATGAAAGCACGTAAAACCTCATTCATTAATCTCATGAAAGTGCTAGGTGCATTAGTTAACCCAAAAGGCATAACTAACCACTCATATAATCCAAACTTAGTTTTAAATGTTGTTTTCCATTCATCTCCCAATTTCATGCGAATTTGTTGGTATATCCACTACACTAATCAACTTTGGAGAAAATTGTAGAGACACTTAATTCATTAAGCATAGCATCTAGCCTAGGAATAGGAAGATGATAACAAACAGTAATATTATTAATGCCTCTACAATCAACACACATACACGATGTACCATCCTTTTTCGGCATTAGAATAATAGGAACAACACAAGGACCAAGAGATTCGCGTATATAACCTTTGTTGAGCAGCTCCTGTACTTGATGCATAATCTCCTTCGTCTCCTCTGGATTGGTGCGGTATGGTGCACGGTTGGGTAGCGATGCACCAGGAATTAAGTCAATTTGATGCTCAATCCCTCTAAGAGGTGGTAATCCCGGTGGCACATCTTGTGGAAAGATGTCAATGAACTCCTCCAATATGTTAATCACAGCAGGAGACAAAGAGGGAGGCATGTCCTCAAATGAAAATAATACCTCTTTCCATACGAAAGCACAGTAAAAAGATGTAGTAACATTCAAATCAGTAATATCAGATTTAGTGGCAAGTAAACAACCACTCTTCAGTTTTATTTGAGATGCAACAATAGATGATGGTTTATTAGCCTTATTGTGTTGCTCAAATTCCTTTGCTAAAATCTGATTTTCACTCTTATGTAGGTCCTGTTTTGCTTTACTAGCTCTAGCAATGTCATCTTTCATAATATGTTCAGGAGAAATAGGAAGCAATGTTATGTTTTGATCCTTATGAACAGGAGTATATTGATTTGTCCTACCATGGCGTACATATTTTTTATCAAATTTCCATGGTCTACCAAGTAAAATGGAGCATGCTTGCATGGATAGCACATCACAATGAAAAAAATCAAAATATGTAGCAATGCTAAAATGCACACGAACAGTACGGTGTTACCTTAACCTTGCCACTGTTGTTGAACCACTGGATGTAATAAGGATGAGGATGTGGTCTCGTGGTGAGAGACAAATTCTCCAACGTCTCCATGCTAGGTAAGTTGTTGCCAGTCCCTCCATTGATGATTACATGAAGAGAACGTTCATTCACAACTCCCTTTGTATGGAAAAAGTTGTGCCTCTGATTTTGCTCAGTCTGTGTTACTTGCACACTTAAAACAAGTTGAGCAACTAAGCTTTCATACCTGTCAGCGTAGTCAGCAGCCATGTATTGTGTCTCTTGTTCAGTATCATCTACACCCTGCTCTTCACTTGCAATAAGAGCCAGAGTCTCCTCGTCATAATCACTAGCGGAGTCATATCCACCATCCTTAGTAACAATCATCACACGCTTGGATGGGCACTCTCTCTCATAATGATCCCCGCCCTTGGAACGACGACAGATAACCTCATGTGTTTGCCCTCTGGATACCATGGGTGAAGAAGAGGTCTATGCTGGACCGGAAGGTGTGCTCTTGGTGGAGGGTGGGACAGGGACCTGTTTCCTGGTATCTCTATTGGAGTTGGTGGCTGAAGTAGGCGGTGTTAATGCAGGAGGACGTGTGGAAGTAGATGAGGTCCGTGGCATCCATGAGGAAGTGCGACCTGCTGAAAAATTAGTTCTTGCCAATGCCGGTCGATCCTGCACTTCACATTCAGCTTTGCAAGCAAGATGGAATAAACAAGTGATAGTGTTATAATCCTTATATTCAAGAATAGTCTGAATATCTCTATTTAATCCACCCATAAAATGTGCAAGCATAGCTTCATTGTCCTCAACAATACCACATCTAATCGTGCCAGTTTGTAATTCCTGATAATATTCTTCTACAAAAAAAATTCCTTGTCTTAAACACTGCAATTTTTGAAGTAATTCACGTTGATAGTATGGTAGAACCCAACGAGTACTGATAGCAGTTTTCAAAGCAGCCCAATCAGTTGAAATATTAGTATGATGTATTCGACAATGTTCACACCACCAAACACAAGCAAAACTAGTGAATGAACAAACAACAACGGCATCACATTTATCCTCAGGAAATTGTAAGCATGTAAAACGTTGCTCTGATTCTAACTCCCAAGTAAGATATATATAAGGAACATATCAACCATCAAATGTAGGGATATTCAATTTAAGTTTAGGGAGATGTGTTGGGGAACGTCGCATGGGAAACACAAATTTTCCTACGCGCACACAATACCTATCCATGGTGATGATCAGTGGCGGAGCCAACGCCCGGCTAGCCTGGGCAGTTGTCCGGGCTCCACCAGCCAATGCTTCATTGATTTTATTAAAGATTGTGTGTCTTACGGTGAGTTTTTGTGGGAAATTTTAGCTAAACCTTGCAGCTCTCATACCTTGCCCAGGCTGCAAAAATGGTATGGCTCCACCACTGGTGATGATCATCTATGAGAGGGGAGAGTGAATCGACATACCCTTGTAGATCGCTAAGAGGAAGTGTATATAACATGGTTGATGTAGTGGAACATATTTGCAATCCAAATCGTGGCCCGACCCGCGATCTCATCACGATCCGTCCTGCGATCCCATCACGATCCATCCTGATCTAGTGCCAAACGGACGACACCTCCGCGTTCAGCACATGTACAGCTCCATGAAGATCCCCGCCTTTCTTGATCCAGCAAGAGGAGAGGAGAGGTATATGAGTTCTCCAGCACGGCGGCGTGGTGGTGGTGGTGGTGAACTAATCCAGCAGGGCTTCGCCTAAGCACCGTCGAACTAGACTAGAGGAGAAACAGGTCTAGAGAGAAGTAGAGGGAGCACCTTGCAATTAGGGTTAGGGCTGCCTCTAATTCCTCTAGTATATATAGAAGGGAGGGAGGGGAGGAGGCAGCCTCAAACCCTCAAGGTTTGGCCAAAATTGGAGGTGGAGGAGTCCTACTCTAGTCCAACTAGGAGTAGGATTCCTCATCTCCACTTGGAAACCCTTTCCTCCTCTTCCACCTTTGGGTTTTTTCCTTCTCAAACCTCACAGGCCTTAGTGGGGGCTTAGGCAAGCCCATTAGTTGAAGGTTTATCTCCTCCCACATCCCATGAGGCCCCTCGGGGCGTAACAACCCTCCCGATGGTCCCTCGTACCCTCCCGGCACTCCCGGTACATTACCGAGGAGCCCGAAACTTTTCCGGTGACCAAATCAGGACTTCCTATATATCAATCTATACCTTCGGACCATTCTGGAGATCCTCGTAACATACAACATGGCATCCGGAACTCCGAACAACCTTCAGTTACCAACACATATAACTCAACTATATCGAAAATGTCACCGAACCTTAAGTGTGCAGACCCTGCGGGTTCGAGAACTATGCAGCCTTGATCTAAGACACTCCCCGGTCAATAACCAATAGCGGGACATGGATGTCCATATTGGCTCCTACATAGTCGATGAAGATCTCTATGGGTTGAATCTCTATGTCAAAGATTAAGTTAATCCTGTATGATGTTCCCTTTGTCCTTCGGTATGTTACTTGCCGGAGATTCGATCGTCGGTATCTCCATACCTAGTTCAATCTCGTTACCGGCAAGTCTCTTTATTTGTTTCGTAATACAAGATCCCGTGACTAACTCCTTGGTCACATTGCTTGCAAGGCTTGTTGTGATGTTGTATTACCGAGTGGGCCCCGTGATACCTCTCCGTCACACGGAGTGACAAATCCCAGTCTTGATCCATGCCAACCCAACAGACACCTTTGGAGATACATGTAGAACACCTTTATAGTCACAAAATAACTCTACGACGTTTGATACACACAAGGTATTCCTCCGGTGTCCGAGAGTTGCATGATCTCATGGTCATGGGAACAGATACATTGACATGCAAAAAACAGTAGCAATAAACAGACATGATCAAATGCTAAATTTATAGTTTGGGTCTTGTCCATCACATCATTCTACTAATGATGTGATCCTGTTATCAAGTGACAACACTTGTCTATGGCCAGGAAACCTTGAGCATCTTTGATCAACAAGCTAGTCAACTAGAGGCTCACTACGGACAGTTCGTTGTCTATGTACCCACGCATGTATTTGAGTTTCCAATCAATACAATTCTAGCATGGATAATAAACAATTATCCTGAACAAGGAAATATAATAATAACCAATTTATTATTGCCTATGGGGCATATTTCTAACAGTCTCCCACTTGCACTAGAGTCAATAATCTAGTTCACATCACTGTGTGATTGTAATGAATCTAACACCCATACAGTTCGGGGGTTCGATCATGTCTTGCTTGTGAGCGAGGTTTTTAGTCAACAGGTGTGAACCTTTCAGATCTATGTGTACTTTACAAATCTCTATGTCATCCTATAGATGCTACTACCACGCGCCATTTGGAACAATTCCAAATGACTACTCCACTATACGAATCCGGTTTACTACTCAGAGTTATTTGGATTAGTGTCAAAGCTTGCATCGACGTAACCCTTTACGACGAACTCTTTAATCACCTCCAGAATCGAGAAAAAATCCTTAGTCCACTACTTACTAAGGATAAGTTTGACTGTTGTCCAGTGATTCAATCCTTGATCACTCTTTGTACCCCTTGACAGACTCATGGCAAGGCACACATCATGTGCGGTACATAGCATGGCATACTTTAGAGACTACGACTAAGGCATAGGGGACAACCTTCGTACTTTCTCTTTCTTCTTCCGTGGTCGGGTTTTGAGTCTTACTCAATACTGACACCTTATAACACAGCCAAGAACTCTTTCTTTGATCGATCTATTTTGAACTCCTTTAAAACCTTGTCACGGTATGTATTCATTTGAAAGTTCTATTAAGCGTTTTGATCTATCTCTATAGATCTTGATGCTCAATATTCAAGTAGCTCAATCCAGGTTTTTTCTTCGAAAAACTCATTTCAAACAACCTGTCATGCCCAAGATGCGACCCTATCCTCAATTTGGCACGAGGGCCTCGTCAGGGATAGAAGCGCACCTCGTCGTGTCGCAAGAATGGATATCGTTACAAGTACATGTACTGAAAAGAAGAGATTTATATATAGAATTGGCTTACACTCGCCACAAGCTACATCAGAGTCACAGCAGTACAATACATCAACATCAAGAGTAAGAGCAGGGTCCGACTACGGACGAAAACAAACGAGAAAATAAGAACGACGTCCATCCTTGCTATCCCAAGTTGCCGGCCTGGAACCCATCCTAGATCGATGAAGAAGAAGAAGAAGAATCAACTCCAAATGAACAATCAACGCGCTCGCGTCCAGTAACCTTTACCTGTACCTGCAACTGGTGTTGTAGTAATCTGTGAGCCACAAGGGACTCAACAATCTCATTTCCAAAGGTATCAAGACTAGCAAAGCTTAATGGGTGAGGTAAGGTTAAGTGGTGAGGTTGCAGCAGCAGCTAAGCATATATATATGGTGGCTAGCTTACGAGTACAAGAAATAAGAGGGGGAAGATCTATGCATAACGAACGTGAACTACTGATGATCAAATGAATGATCCTGAACACCTACCTACGTCAGTCATAACCCCACCATGTCCTCGATCGGAGAAGGAACTCACGAAAGAGACAGTCACGGTAACGCACACAGTTGGCATATTTTAATTAAGTTAATTTCAAGTTATCTAGAACCAGTGTTAAACAAAGTTTCCACGTTGCCACATAACTGCGGGCACGGCTTTCCGAAAAGATTTAACCCTGCAGGGGTGCTCCAACTAGTTCATCACAAATTACCACAAGCCGCATAGTAATCTTCAATCACGAAGCTCGCGATCTCGTCGGATTCCCTAGTGGAAAACCTCAACTCTCAGATTACCCAAAGCATCACAAGTGTCCCGATGCACAAGATATTCTGTCAAAGGTAAAACTAATCCAGCAAGGCCGCCCGACGTGTCGACGATCCCGATAGGAGCCGCGTATCTCGTTCTCAGGACACAACGGATGGAAAAGCCTACAGGTATCAAACCTCGAGTTGCCCCGTGGTGGCCCCGCAATCTGTCCATTTTGGACCAACACTCATGAGGAGCACTGGCCCGGGGGTTGATTAAATTTCCTCGGGTTAATTACTCCCTATGCAGTTCATTAGTTATTAGGCAAATGTAGTACCAAAGTTGGGCCTTGCCAGACCAGCTTTAATCTAAAACAAATTATCAAGGGGGTCCCCATAACAACCCCGATCATGTTTGGAGCGCTCAATTATGAAACATAACACCGGTAGCCGAAACTAAGGGGCAAAGGTGGAACAAAACACCAGGCTAGAAAGGCCGAGCCTTCCACCTTTTACCAAGTATATAGGTGCATTGAATTAAATAGCATTAATATGGTGATATGACAAGGAACCCATGTTATCACATGGAAGCAACTCCACCTGCAACTAGCAACGCCAACAACATGGATAAGCAAGCGGTAACATAGCCAATCAGTGGTTTGCTAGGTCGAACAGGTTGAAGGTTTCATGGCATTTTTGAGAGGCTCATATATAACATGTGGTAGGCAACGAGACATAATCGATAGAAGCGATAAACTAGCATGACAATGATAATAACGGTATCTGGGGAAATAGTCATCTTGCCTGAGATCCCGCTTGGAAGAAGAACAACTCCGAGAAGCAGACGAACCAACGTAGTCGAACGGGTCCTCACATTCCGACACGCTTGCGGAACTCTATCGAGACGGAGCAAACCGGAAACAAGCATCAACACAGATATTCACCACGGCAAATGCACCACATGAAGTACAACCTAATATGATGCATGATTAGTTCAATAATGCAAGGCATGGCATGGCAATTCACCTCACACATTAAGTGAAGCTCGATATGCAACGGGGTAAACATCGACGAAACTCCACGATTAATTATTTAATTCACTCCCGATTATTTACACGGCAATATGAAATTGTTGTTAACATGGCAAGGGGGTGAAGCGATGATCCTACGTGTCATCCTAGTTGGTTAACACGCGGAGCATAGATCGGAGCTACGTCACAAGAAACATGCAACACAAGATAATTATGCCATGAACGTGACATGCATGCAAGTTCAAACATCACGGGAAAGAAGATAAAGAAACAAGTGTCGCCACGGCGAGCGAAGGGGAACCATGGCGGCAAAACGAAAATGACAACACGTCAACGTTCCTATCCCGATAACTCGTCGAGATATCGTGCCAACGTATAGGGAGCGTGTGCGAAAACGCTAAATAAAGATGGGGTGATTCCGCTACCGGGTTCCCATGTGTCGGGGGCACGACGAAAAGAAGACAACGTGCAATGGGCAAACATATCTGACGCAAACATACAATACATCTCATACATCATATGCGTTCAGTACACGACACGTTCCAACGGTATACCTTCGACGCGTGCGTTCGGGCGGGTCGGATCATAGAGGACGTCGTGGAAGTCATGGAAGTAGTTGTACATGGTCTCGTCAACGGTAGTCGTTCGCTCGGCGTCGGTAGCCAGGTCTTTGGCGTCGGATCACGGTCTTCACATCGGTAGTCGAACACGTTTCGGGGGTCGTCGAGGACGTAGTTGTCGCCGTGGTACTCGGGTCACGTCGGTTCCATGAAGTAGGGGAGGGCACTTGCGAACTTCGTGGCATAACCAGCGATAGCAAACAACAATGCGACAGCAACCTAGCGCCATCGACGACAAGCAGCAGCCAGCAACAACTACAGCAACTAGCTATCTGGCAGCAAGCTATCTACATCGGCCTACCAACTAGCACTAGCAGCAAAGCAGGGCAGGCAGCGAGCAAGCATTAGCTAGCTAGCTGGCAGCAAGGCACGGCAAGAGCAACAGCACAGCTAAGACAAGCAAACAAGAGCAGCAGCTGGCAGGCAACTAGCAAGGCATCAGCTACAGCACCAGGGCAGGTAAGAGCATCGGCAGCAGGAGCAGCACAACAATTGCATCTGACAGCAACAGCTAGAGCAACTCCAAGCAGCAGCAACAGCCCTACGCAACAGCAAGAGCTACATCTACACTACAGCAGCAAAAACTACAGGCAGTAGTAAGCAACGGAATCAACAGCGACAACAACAGCTAAGCTAGCAGCTCGGCAAGGGAACACGGAGGACAGCAACGACACAGCGAGGCAGGCAGCGGCATGGCCAGCGGCACGGCGACGACGGCAGCAGGGGCGTGCACCGGCGGAGGAGGTTGGGGAGGCGCACCGCGAGCAGGAGTAGCTCGGCTCCATGGGGAGGAGGAGGCCGGCCATGGCAACACGGCGAGGTCCGGGTGCGGGGCACGGGGAGGCGGAGGGGGTCGGGGGCGAGCCAGCTCTGGCGGCGCAGCAAGCCGGTGGCGTCCATGAGCACGGCGGGGATCCTCAGGCCGACTGGGATCTTGGCGCACGGGGATGGACGAGGTTGGCCATGGCAGGGAGCATGGCAGCGACCTGGGCCGAGGGCGCGCGCGGCAGCTGGAGGCGGCGAGGAGGCCAAGGCGTCGGCGACCATGGCGGGGCGCGGGGCAGCTCGCTTGGGACGAGGGGCCTGGAGGGGATCGAGGAGGAGGGAGCTGCGTCAGAGGGAGGAGACGAGAGGCTCGAGGGGATTGGGAGGAAGGAGGCGCAAGGGGAAGACGGCGCGAGGGGAGCCGCGAGAGGGATCCTGGGCGCTAGGGCAGGGGGGGAGCTGGGCCTTGGGCCAGCTCGGCTGGGCCTGCTCCCTCCCCCTATTGGGGTTTTATCCCTTTTTTTAAAACAGAGAAACACACACAAAAAAATAAAAATAAAAGGATTCAACAAGATAGGAAAATACTTTTGGCCCCTTTAAAAACCACACCCCAACTATAAGAAATTGTTGGGCATTTTTAAACGAATAAAAAAACCTTTTTTAAAGAATAAAAGAAACCTATTTTATTTAAAGAATAAAATAAAAGCTCTTTAAAAGAGAAAATAAAATGAGACGGTTTTAAAATAAAACAAAAGGAGAAATAAAATAAAAACCCAAGGGTTGCCCCCACATTTAATAAAAGGACATTTTAAAAGAAGACGAATTTTTAAAAGGGGGGTTAAGACTGAAATCTTTTACGCCACCACAAAAATAGAATAAGAGAGGAGAGAAGGTTTACGTCCTCGATGCAACAGGGTTTGAAGCGGCTCTGTTGCACCCACTCTCGTCACGCCAACGAACAACGCCACACTCACAAGCACTCACAAGCAACAACACGGAGCAATAAGCAACACCGACAAAACATAGTTGACATGATGCCATGAATGATGCGATGATGCAAACTAAATGACGATGCAACAAATAAAACTAATCACACGACGGAAACGGAAATAAGGGGGGAATATTCTAGAAAGTCGGTCTCGGGCTGTCACACAACCCTTTTATGCTTTCCAGAAATTCTACATTATTTCCGATCATCAATATGTCAACCACATATGCTAATCAGAAATTCTATAGTTCTCCCACTCACTTCTTTGGAAATACAAGTTACTCATAAACCTTGTATAAACCCAAAATCTTTGATCATCTCATCAAAGCGTATATTCCAACTCCAATATGCTTGCTCCAGTCCATAGAAGGATCGCTGGAGCTTGCATACTTGTTAGTATCCTTAGGATCGACAAAACTTTCTGGTTATCACATACAACCTTTCCTCAAGGAAACCGTCGAGGAAACAATGTTTTGACATCCTATCTGCAACATTTCGTAAATAATGCATCAGTTACTAACATAATTCCAACAGACTTTTATCATCGTTATGAGTGAGAAAGTCTCATCATAGTCAACTCTTTGAACTTGTCAGAAACATCTTTGCGATAAGTCAAGCTTTCTTGATGGTGACATTCACCATCATCGTCCGTCTTCCTCTTAATAGATCCATTTGTACCTAACAGTCTTACGACCATCAAGTAGTTCTTCCAAAGTCTATACTTTGTCTACATACATGGATCCTACCTCGGATTTCATGGCATCCAACCATTCATCGGAATCCAGGCCCACCATCGCTTCTCCATAGCTTGTAGGTTCATTATTGTCCAACAACATGACCTCCAAGACAGGGTTACCGTACCACTCTGGAGTAGTACGTGACCTTGTCGACCTACGAGGTTTGTAGTAACTTGATTCAAAGCTTCATGATCACTATCATCAGCTTCCACTTCAATTGGTGTAGGCATCACATGAACAACTTCCTGCGCCCTACTACACACTGGTTGAAGTGATGGTTCAATCAAGTTCCATGATCTCCCCCTCAATTCTTTCGAGAGAAACTATTTCTCGAGAAAGGACCCATTTCTAGAAAAAAACACTTTGCTTTCGGATCCGAGATAGGAGATGTACCCAACTGGTTTGGGTGTCCTATGAAGATGCAATTATTCGCTTTGGGTTCGAGATTATCACGCTGAAACGTTTTCAAATAAGCGTCGCAGCCTCAAACTTTTAAGAAACCACAGCTTAGGTTTCTCCAAACCATAGTTCATATGGTTTCATCTGAACGAAATTACGTGGTGCCCTATTTAAAGTGAATGTGGTTGTCTCTGATGCCTAAGCAAAACGATAGTGGTAATTCGATAAGAGACATCATAGTATGCACCATATCCAATAAGGCGCGGCTATGACGTTCAGACACACCATCACACCATGGTGTTCCAGGTGGCATTAGTTGTGAAACAATTTCCACATTGTCTTAAATGTGTACCAAACTCGCAACTCAGATATTCATCTCTACGATCATATCGTAGACATTTTATCCTCTTGTCATGACGATCTTCAACTTCACTATGAAATTACTTGAACCTTTCAATAATTCAGATGTGTGTTTCATCAAGCAAATACACTGGTATCTACTCAAATCATCCGTGAAGTAAGAACACAACGATATCCACTGTGTGCCTCAAAACTCGTTGGACTGCATACATCAAAATATATTATTTCCAACAAGTCACTTGCTCGTTCCATCTCACTTAAAACGAGGCCTTCGGTCATCTTGTCCATGATTTGCATGTATCAAGTGATTCAGAATCAATTGAGTCCAAACGAAACATCTGCATGGAGTTTCTTGAAGCATTTACACCAATAGGCATGGTTCGCATGTCTGAAACGATTAAAAAACGAGTGAGTCCAAAGATCCATCAGTATGGAGCTTCTTCATGCATTCTACACCAATACGACTCAAGCGGCGGTGCCACAAGTAAGTGGTACTATCATTACTACTTTGTATCTTTTGGCAACAATGTTATGAACATGTGTATCACTACGATCGATATTCAATAAACCATTGAAGGTATTTATTCAAGCAAACAGAATAACCATTATTCTCTTTAAATAAATAACTGTATTGCAATAAACACGATGTAATCATGTTCATGCTCAACGCAAACACCAAATAACATTTATTTAGGTTCAACACTAATCCCGATGGTAGAAGGAGCGTGTGACGGTGATCACATCAACTTTGGAAACACTTCCAACACACATCGTCACCTTGCCTTTAGCTAGTCTTCGTTTATTCCATAGCTTTTATTTCGAGTTAGTAACACTTAGCAACCGAACCGGTATCTAATACCCCGGTGCTACTAGGAGTACTAGTAAAGTACACATCAATATCATGTATATCCAATATACGTTTGTCGACTTTGCTAGCCTTCTCATCTACCAAGTATCTAGGGTAGTTCCGCTTTAGTGACCTTTCCCTCATTATAGAAGCACTTAGTCTTGGGTTTGGGCTGAACCTTGGGTTTCTTCACTAGAGCACCAACTGGTTTGCCATTTCATGAAGTATACCTTCTTGCCCTTGCTCTTCTTGAAACTAGTGCTTTTACTAACCAACACCAATTGATGCTCCTACTTGATTTCTAGTTTCGCGGCGTCAAACATCGCGAATAGCTCAAGGACCATCATATCTATCCCTCATATATTATAGTTCATCACGAAGCTCTGTAGCTTGGTGGCAGTGACTTTGGAGAACTATGTCAATCACTATCTTATCTGGAAGATCAACTCCCACTCGATTCAAGCGATTGTAGTACTCAGACAATCTAAGCACGTGATCAACTATTGAGCTTTTCTCCCTTACTGTATAGACAACGAATCTTGTCGGAGGTCTCATACCTCTCAACACGGGCACGAGCCTGAAATCCCAATTTCATCTCTTGGAACATCTCATATGTTCTGTGATGTTCGAAATGTCTTCGGCGCCTCAATTCTAAGTCGTTAAGCTTTACGCACTGAACTATCACGTAGTCATAAAAACGTGTATGTCAGATGTTCGCAACATCCACAGACGACGTTCGGGGTTCAGCACACCGAGCGGTGCATTAAGGACATAAGCCTTCTGTGCAGCAATGAGGGCAATCCTCAGTTTACGGACCCAGTCCGCATAATTGCTACTATCATCTTTCAACTAAGTTTTCTCTAGGAACATATCAAAAATAGTAGAGCTACATCGCAAGCTACAACATAATTTGCAAAAACATTTTGACTATGTTCATGATAATGAGTTCAAGTAATCATATTACTTAATAACTCCCACTCAAATAGACATCCCTCTAGTCATTTGAGTGTAGCATGATCCAAATTCACTAACTCAATTCCGATCATCACGTGAGTTGAGTTTAGCTTTGACAGTGAACATCTCCATGTCGATCATATCAACTATATGATTCATGCTTGACCTTTCGGTCTCTTGTGTTCTGAGGCCATGTATGTACATGCTAAGCTCGTCAAGTTTAACCCGAGTGTTTCGTGTTGCAACTGTTTTGCACTCGTTGTATGTGAACGTTGAGTCTATCAAACCCGATCATCACGTGGTGTCTCGAAACAACGAACTGTCGCAATGGTGCACAGTCGGGGAGAACACAATTTTCTCTTGAAATTTTAGTGAGGGATCACCTTATAATGCTACCGTCGGCCTAAGCAAAATAAGGTGCATAAAAGTATTAACATCACATGCAAATCAAAAGTGACATGATATGGCCATGAAGTTGTGCTTCCTGATCTCCATCACCAAAGCACCAGCATGATCTCCATCGTCACCGGCACCACACCATGATCTCCATCATCGTGCTGCCATCGAGGTTGTTGCGCTATCTATGTTGTTACTACTAAAGCTATTGCCTAGCAATATAGCAAGAGCATTTGCAAGCGCAAAATAAATTTAAACACAACCTTATGGCTCATGCCGGTTGCCGTAGCATCAACGTGCAAGTCGATATTTAACTATTACAACATGATCATCTCATACATCCAATATATCATATCATGTCTTTGGCCATATCACATCACATGCATACCCTGCAAAATCAAGTTAGACGTCCTCTAATTTGTTGTTGCATGTTTTACGTGGCTGCTATGGGTATCTAGTATGATCACATCTTACTTACGCAAAACCACAACGGTGATATGCAAGTTTCTATTTAACCTTCTCTAATGACCGCCTCGGTCAAATCCGATTCAACTAAAGTTGAAGAAACGGGCACCCGCCAGTCATCTTTATGCAAAAATTTGCATGTTAGTCGATGAAACCGGTCTCTCGTAAGAGTACGAGTAATGTTGGTCCGGGCCGCTTCAATCCAACAATACCACCGAATCAAGAAAAGACTAAGGAGGGCAACAAATTGAACATCAAAACCCACAAACTATTTTGTGTTCTACTCGAGATATCATCTACGCATGAACCTAGCTCATGATGCCACTGTTGGGGAACGTCGCATGGGAAACACAAATTTTCCTACGCGCACGCAATACCTATCCATGGTGATGATCATATACGAGAGGGGAGAGTGAATCTACATACCCTTGTAGATCGCTAAGCGGAAGCATATATAATGCGGTTGATGTAGTGGAACTTCTTTGCGATCCAAATCGCGACCCGTCCCGCGATCCCATCACGATCCGTCCCGCGATCCCATCACGATCCATCCCGATCTAGTGCCGAACAGACGGCACCTCCGCATTCAGCACACATACAGCTCGATGACGATCCCCGCCTTTCTTGGTCCAGCAAGAGGGGCGGAGAGGTAGATGAGCTCTCCAGCATGATGGCGTGGTTGTGGTGGTGAACTAATCCAGCAGGGCTTCGCCTAAGCACTGCCGAACTAGACTAGAGGAGAAACAGATCTAGAGAGAAGTAGATGGAGCACGTGGCAATTAGGGTTAGGGCTGCCCCTAATTCCCCTAGTATATATAGGAGGGAGGGAGGGCAGGAGGCAGCCTCAAACCCTAAAGGTTTGGCCAAAATTGGAGGCGGAGGAGCCCTACTCCAATCCAACTAGGAGTAGGATTCCTCATCTCCACTTGGAAACCCTTTCCTCCTCTTCCACCATTGGGTTTTTTCCTTCTCAAATCTCATGGGCCTTAGTGAGGGCTTAGGACAGCCCACTAGGGGCTGGTTTGTCTCCTCCCACAGCCCAGGAAGCCCCTCGGGGCATAACACCCCTCCCGATGGTCCCTGGTACCCTCCCGTCACTCCCGGTACACTACCGATGAGCCCGAAACTTTTCCGGTGATCAAAACAGGACTTCCTATATATCAATCTTTTCCTCCAGACCATTTCGGAGGTCCTCGTGACGTCCAGGATGGCATCCGGGACTCCAAAAAACCTTCGGTTACCAACACATATAACTCAACTATACAGAAAACGTCACCGAACCTTAAGTGTGCAGACCCTGCGGGTTCGAGAACTATGCAGACATGACGAGAGACACTCCCCGGTCAATAACCAATAGCGGGACCTGGGTGTCCATATGGGCTCCTACATAGTCGACGAAGATCTCTAACAGTTGAACCTTGATGACCCACAAGTGTAGGGGATCTATCGTAGTCCTTTCGAGAAGTAAGAGTGTCGAACCCAACGAGGAGCAGAAGGATCTTACAAGTGGTTTTCAGCTAGGTATTCTCTGCAAGCACTGAAATTATCGGTAACAGATAGTTGTGTGGTAAGATGATTCGTAGTGAGTAGCAAGTAAAAAAAGTAACAACAGTGCAGCAAAGTGGCCCAATCCATTTTGTAGCAAGGGAAAAGCCTGGACAAACTCTATAGGAGGTAAAGCGCTCCCGAGGACACATGGGAATTTCTGTCAAGCTAGTTTTCATCATGTCCATGTGATTCGCGTTCGCTAATTTGATAGTTTGATATGTGGGTGGACCGGTGCTTGGTGCTGCCCTTACTTGGACAAACATCCCACTTATGATTAACCCCTCTCGCAAGCATCCACAACTATGAAAGAAGAATTAAGACAAAATCTAACCATAGCATTAAACTAGTGGATCCAAATCAGCCCCTTACGAAGCAACGCATAAACTAGGGTTTCAGCTTCTGTCACTCTAGCAACCCATCATGTACTTACTACTTCCCAGTGCCTTCCTCTAGGCCCAAATAATGGTGAAGTGTTATGTAGTCGACGTTCACATAACAACACAAGAGGAAAAACAACATACAACACATCAAAATATCGAACGAATACCAAATTCACACGATTACTTATAGCATGACTTATCCCATGTCCTCAGGAACAAAAGTGACTACTCACAAAGCATAATTATATTCATGACCAGAGAGGTATTGAATAGCATCAAGGATCTGAACATATAATCTTCCACCGAGTAATCCAACTAGCATCAACTACAAAGAGTAATTAACACTACTAGCAACCTTACAAGTACCAATCGGAGTCGCGAGACGAAAATTGGTTACGAGAGATGAACTAGGGTTTGGAGATGAGATGGTGCTGATGAAGATGTTGATGGTGATGAGTCCCCTCCGATGAGAGGAGTGTTGGTGGTGACGATGGCGACAATTTCCCCCTCCGAGAGGGAAGTTTCGCCGATGGGACGACCCTGCCGGAGCTCTAGATTGGTTCTGCTCAAGTTCCGCCTCGTGGCGGCGGCGATTCCGCCCGAAAGCCTCCTCTTGATTTTTTTCTGGAAGGAAACCCTCCTTATAGAAAAATAGGGGGGGCAGAGGGTCAACAGGGAGCCCACAAGCCCCCTAGGCGCTGCCACGGGGGTAGGCCGCGCCTAGCAGGCTTGTGGCCTCCTGCTGGCTCCCCTCTAGTACTTCTTCGGCCCAGTATTTTTTATAAATTCCAAAATAAATCCTTGTTGATTTTCACGGCTTTTGGAGTTGCGCAGAATAGGTATCTCAAACTTGCTCCTTTTTCAGGCCAGAATTCCAGCTGCCGGCATTCTCCCCCTTCATGTAAACCTTGCAAAATAAGAGAGAAAAGGCATAAGTATTGTACCGTGAAGTGTAATAACGGCCCATAAAGCGATAATTATCAACATGAAAGCATGATGCAAAATGGACGTATCAACTCCCCAAGCTTAGACCTTGCTTGTCCTCAAGCTAAAGCCGAGATCAATAAATATGCCAACATGTTTAGAGAGAGAGAGAGGTGTCGACAAAACAAGATATGGACATGCAGGCATCATGATCATAATCAGAACAGCAATATCATCATATAATCTCTTATGCTAAAGTGATAATTCCATCACAAAGTAAAGTATGGATCAAGAACCTTATAGAGAATTACAACCAATAGCCTTTAGTCATTGAAGCAAATGCAATTTATCATAAAATCGGAAAGAGTCCAATAAGAGCTTGTAAAGCAAATCCACATACTCAATCGTCCTTTTGTCTTCTACAATAGCTACAACTCATGTGGTACTCATGAGATCAAAGTTTCAGTCGGACACAGAGAAAGATAGGGGCTTATAGTTTCGCCTCCCAACCATTTACCTCAAGGGTAATGTCAACAATAATAATTCATCAATACTTACCTCCAAGTTGACATATGAATATAGATCTTTCCCTAGCATATGACGTTAGCCAAGAAGAAAGCAAAATAAGGAATTGGTGTAGATCACCATGACTCTTTCAAGGCCAAAAAGTAAAGGTACAAGATAGGCCTTCCGCAGAGGGAAGCAGAGGTTGTCATGCGCTTTTGAGGTTTGGATGTGCGACCTCTTAGTGTGAAGGAATGTCACTTTATAGTGCCTCCTATGATAAAGAACTTTATTATACAGTCTGTCGCTTTTATGTCTTCCTCATCACAGGTTCGTACAAAGCTTATTTTCCACACACTAATAGATCATACATAATTAGGGGGCAATTTTTATTGCTTGCACCGACGACAATTTACTTGAGGGATCTTCTTCAATCCATAGGTAGGTATTGTGGACTCTCATGGCAAAACTGGGGTTGTAGGTTTATGGATGCACAAGTAGTATCTCTACTTAGTGCGGAAGTTTTGGCTGATATGAGGTGGAAGCAATCGTCACATGCTAAGGGATCTCTAGTCATATAACATTGTTCAGAACCAAGCAAATATAATTCATTATGTTGTCTTCCTTGTCCAACATCTACTTCTAAGCATGTAATAGTTTAGTGAGTGTTCACAATCATAGATGGTGTCAAAGATGATATATTTATATGTGAACCTCTCCTTCTTTATCACTTCCTATTAATTGCAACAATGACCAAGGTCTCTGTTTGTCCACCCTCAACAAGTTTCAATCATCATTCTTTTTATATGTGAGGCCATCACTTCCCATAAGATCATTACATGATCTTTTATGCTTTTGTTCTTTTGTCATATTTTTCTTTGGATCATGGCATGAAGCAAGGCCCTTAACTAAAACACTCTTTATTATATGACTCACGAACTTGAATACATCGGGGGTGACACAAAGCAAAACTCAAGCCTAAAACACTAAGAACTTTATTCTACTAGGGAAAGATAAAACCAAAAAGGAACGAACTAAGAAAAGGTAAAGGCAAAAGATGTGATGGTGATACGATACCGGGGAAACTCCCCCAAGCTTGGCACAAGCCAAGGGGATTGCCCATACCCGTTCTTAGTTGTCTTCCTTTGATGGTGATGGTGGTGGAGCTGTTTTGTCTTTTGATTCCAATAGGGACATCAATCTTTGATTTATACCTTGGAGCTCTGTGATATGTTTCTCCAGCAAAACAACTTTACGAGTGAGATAAGTATTACAAAAACGAGTTATTTCACTTAACCTCAAGAGCTCGATCAAGGATGGAGGTAAAAGGTGGAGGTAAGGTTGAAGAATATCCTCTTCCTCAGCTTCTTCCTTGTTGAGCACAGATTGCCCTCCGTCCAACGTCGGATTCTTCTCCTTACGTTTGCCCTTAGTTTCTTTAGGTAGCCTTTCCTTGGCCTCCATGACCTCCATTCTTTTCAGATCAGCATTTACTTCTTCATAGAGTTGAGGGAGATCGTTCTCCCCTACAAATTCCTGAGACGACATCTTGCTCCAAATCTGTGGTAGAAAACAGGCTCGAAACGAAAACAGAGGAAAATTTGCGTGATACGAAGGTCAGACCCTTCGGGAGAATATATAATGATTTTTTCTGACCAGAAGGAGTACTCCGCAAGAAAACGGAGTCCGGGAGGCACATGAGGTGGTCACAAGCCCCCCAGGCGCGGCCAGGGGGTGGCCCGCGCCTGGCAGGCTTGTCGCCTCCTCGTGCGCTTTCCGGACTACTTTAAATTTTTCTATTTTTCCAAAAATTCCAAAACAGAGAAAAATTCCTACTTGAAAGGTTTTGGAGTTTGTTTACTTACCGAATCACATACCTCTTCGTTTTCGGAGTCTAAAACAGGCTGATAAATATCCCTTATGTACTCCTCCGGAGTTATGGTATTGATAATATTGCTTTCAAAATTT
This sequence comes from Hordeum vulgare subsp. vulgare, assembly GCF_904849725.1. Classification (NCBI taxonomy): domain Eukaryota; kingdom Viridiplantae; phylum Streptophyta; class Magnoliopsida; order Poales; family Poaceae; genus Hordeum; species Hordeum vulgare. The sequence continues at coordinate 64,441,094 of NC_058523.1, forward strand.
ATGGGAGTACGTGACATATAATGCTTGATTCTTTGCCCATTTACCACTCTTGGAAAATTACCTTCATGTTGTTGATCTTGATGGCACCAGAACAATATACTTCCTCAACAATGTAATGACCTTCCCATTTAGAAAGAAGCTTGCCTGCAACAAATCTTAAACGAGAATTATATAGCAGGACATAATCACATACATTGAACTCACGTTTTTGTATCCTTTTATCATGCCACCTCTTAACCTTTTCTTTGACCAACTTGGCATTTTCATATGCATGAGCTCTCCACTCATCAAGTGAGCTAATATCAAATAACCTCTTCTCACCAGCAAGTTTGAAATCAAAGTTGAGCTCTTTGATTGCCCAATAAGCCTTATGCTCTAGCTCAAGAGGTAAATGACATTCTTTACCGTAAACCATTTTGTATGGAGACATGCCCATGGGATTCTTATAGGCAGTTCTATAAGCCCACGGTGCATTGCTACCACTTGAGCTTGCGTTGGATTTATTCCTTGAAGAGGAAAGGGTGATGAAGCACAGTAGCAGTAAGTATTTCCCTCAGTTTGAGAACCAAGGTATCAATCCAGTAGGAGTATCAACATGAAGCACCGATGTACCTGCGCAAAAACAGCAAACTTGCACACAACGCTACAAAGGGGTTGTCAATCCCTTCACGATTGATTGCAAGGTGAGATCTGAAGGCGGAAAGTGCAACAAAGTAAAAGTGTAAGGCGGAAAATATGATGTGAAGTAGACCCGGGGGCCATAGTGTTCACTAGAGGCTTCTCTCAAGATAGCAAATATTACGGTGGGTGAACGAATTACTGTCGAGCAATTGATAGAACCGCGCAAAGTCATGACGATATCTCAGGCAATGATCATACATATAGGCATCACGTCTGAGACCAGTAGACCGATACTTTCTGCATCTACTACTATTACTCCACACATCGACCGCTATCCAGCATGCATCTAGTGTATTGAGTTCATGACGAACAAAGTAACGCCTTAAGCAAGATGACATGATTTAGAGGGATAAATTCATGCAATAGATATAAACCCCATCTTTTTACCCTTGATGGCAACAACATGATGCGTGCCTCGCTACCCCTTCTGTCACTGAGTGAGGTCACCGCACGGTATGAACCCAAAACCAAGCACTTCTCCGATTGCAAGAATCATAGATCAAGTTGGCCAAACAAAACCCACAACTCGAAGAGAATTACAAGGATATGAAATCATGCATATAAGAGATCAGAAGAAACTCAAATAAGATTCATAGATAATCTGATCATAAATCCACAATTCATCGGATCTCGACAAACACACTGCAAAAGAAGATTACATCGGATAGATCTCCATGAAGATCATGGAGAACTTTGTATTGAAGATCCAAGAGAGAGAAGAAGCCATCTAGCTACTAGCTATGGCCCCGAAGGTCTGTGGTGAACTACTCACGCATCATCGGAGAGGCAATGGTTTTGTTGAAGAAGCCCTCCGTATCCGAATCCCCCCTCCGGCAAGGCACTAGAACGTGCCCCAGATGGGATCTTGCGGAGAGAGAAGCTTGCGGCGGCGGAAAAGTATTTTCGTGGATCTCTCTCATGGTTTTGGATTTTTCGGGGATTTATAGGCGGAAGAAGTAGGGCAGAGGAGCCACAGGGGGGCCACAAGCCTGTTAGGCGCCCCCTGGCCGCGCCTATGGGGCTTGTGGCCTCCCCTCGTGGCCTGTGACTTGGTTCTCCCGCTCCCTGCGTATCTTCTGTTCCATAAAAAATCTTTTCGGAGGTTTTATTCTGTTTGGCTCCGTTTAATATTCTCCTCTGAAAAGGGTCAAAAACACGGAAAAAATAGGAACTGGCACTTGGCGCTGAGTTAATAAGTTAGTCCCAAAAAAGATATAAAAGGCATAGAAAACATCCAAAGTTTGACAAGATAATAGCATGGAACCATAAAAAATTATAGATACGTTGGAGACGTATCAAGCATCCCCAAGCTTAACTCCTGCTCGTCCTCGAGTAGGGAAGTGATAAAGACTGAATTTTTGATGTGGAATGCTACCTAGCTTATTTGTCCTTTGTAACTACTTTCACGTGACATGAATGTTCAGATCCGTAAGATTCAAAATAATAGTTTGCTATTGACATGAAAACAGTAATACTTCAAGCAAACTAGCAAGGTAATCATGAACTTTCGAAATAACAAGGGCAAAGAAAATTATCCCTACAAAATCATATAGTGTGGCTATGCTCCATCATCCCCACACAACGAATTTAAATCATGCACAACCCCGGTATTGGCCAAGTAATTGTTTTCGCACTCTTACTTTCTCAAACCTTTTTCAACTCTCACGCAATACATGAGCGTGAGCCATGGATATAGCACTATAGGTGGAATAGAGTGTGGTGGAGGTTGTGAGACAAAAAGGAGGAGATGGTCACATCGACTCAGCGTATCAAAGGGCTATGGAGATGCCCATCAATAGATATCAATGTGAAAGAGTAGGGATTACCATGCAATGGATGCACTTAGAGCTATAAGTGTGTGAAAGCTCAAAAGGAGAACTAGTGGGTGTGCATCCAACTTCCTTGCTCATGAAGACCTAGGGCAATTTTTAGGAAGCCCGTCATTTAAATATACAAGCCAAGTTATATAATGAAGATTCCCACTAGCATATGGTGGCGACAAAACAAGAGACTCTCAATCATGAAGAACATGGTGCTATTATGAAGAACAAGTGTGGAAAAATATAGTAGCATTGTCCCTTCTCTCTTTTTCTCTCTCTTTTTTTGGCACTTTGGCCTCTTTCAATATCTCTCTCTCTCTCTTTTGTGTGGCCAACTTTGGCCTCTTTTTTTTATTTCCTCACATGGGACCATGCTCTAATAATTATGATCATCACACTTTCATTTACTCAAAGCTCAATGCTTAGAACGATGATGACTCTATAGGAAATGCCTCCAGCAGTGTACCGGGATGTGCAACGATCTAGCTTGGCGTATGATGTTGAAACATCTCGCTAGCTATCTTACGATCATGCAATGGCAATATGAAAGTGAAGGCACAAGTCATGAGACGGAACGGTGGGAGTTGCATGGAAATATATCTCGGAATGGCTATGAAAATGCCATAATAGGTAGGTATGGTGGCTGTTTTGAGGAAGGTATATGGTGGTTTGTGCACCGGCGAAAGTTGCATGGCACTAGAGAGGCTAGCAATGGTGGAAGGTGAAAGTGCATCTATACCATAGACTCACATTAGTCATGAAGAACTCACATAGTTATTGCGAAATTTTTTATTAGTAATCGAAACAAAGTGCTAAACGCATACTCCTAGGGGAAGTGTTGGTAGGTGTTAACCATTGCGTGATCCCGACCGCAACACAAAGGATGACAATCAATAAATCATTTATGCTCCGACTTCCTAACATAGCGGTTCACCATAAGTGCATGTTACGGGAATCACTAACTTCAACACAAGTATTTCTAGATTCACAACACCCTACTAACATAACTCTTAATACTACCAAATCCATGTCTCAAAACTAATTGATAGGAATCAAACTTCTCTTTCTAATCAATGCACATGAAGATGGAAGTTTTATTGTATCCTCTTTGGACGCCTATAATCTTTGGGACTACTTTCATAGCACAAGCCAACTACCAAGTTACTCAGAGAGAGCACTCTCAAAAAGATATAAGTGAAGATCGAGAGTTCTTATTTCTCCAAAATAAGACACCGTCGTGCTCTAAAAGATCTAAGTGAAGCACAATGAGCTAAATTGCGTAACTCAAAAGATATAAGCGAAGCTCAATGAGTATTCTAGCAAATTCACAATAAGTGCATGTCTCTCTCAAAAGGTGTTCAGCAAGGATGATTGTGACATAACAAAAAGAAAAGACTCCTACGATACAAGACGCTTCAAGCAAAACACATATCATGTGGTGAATAAAAATATAGCTCCAAGTAATGTTATCGATGGATTGAAGACGAAAGAGGGGATGCCTTCCCGGGGAATCCCCAAGCTTAGTCTTTTTGGTGTCCTTGAATTTGGCTTGGTATGCCTTGGGCATCCCCAAGCTTGAGCTCTTTCCACTCTTTATCCCTTTGTCCATGAGAACATCACCCAAAACATGAAAACTTCACAACACAAAACTTAAACAGAAAATCGTGATATCATTAGCACAAGAAAACAAACTACCACCTCCTCAGGTACTGTAGCAAACTTGATTTCTATTTATATTGGTGTTATATTACTGTATTCTCACTTTCCCATGGCTAATACCCCCCGATACTATCCATAGTTTCATCAAAATAAGCAACCAACACAACAAAAACAGAATTTGTCAAAAACAGACCAGTCTGTAGCAATCTGTATACTTAGTATACTTCTGGTATCTCAAAAATTCTAAAAAATTACGACAGTTTGGGAAATTGGAATATAAACCAGAATAAAAAAGAATCAACTCAAAATCTCTTTCTGGATAAACATGAAAAATAATTTCGTGAGCGAAAAGTTTCTGTCTTTTTCCAGCAGGATCAAACAACCATCACCAAACTAGTCATAAAGGTTTTACTTGGCTCCAACACAAAAGACACAACCATAACAGAATTATTATGGTGTGGATGCAACAAAACAGAAAGCAAAATGCAAAGATATATTCATTGGATTGCCTCCCAACAAGCTCTATTGTTTAACGCCCTTAGCTAGGCATAAGGTGATAGAATCACGTATCGTCGTCTTTGGTACTCAAACCATAAGTAGCCCTCATCATGGATTCATAAGGCAATCTTATTTTCTTTCTAGGAAAATGTTCCATGCCCTTCTTTAAAGGAAATTGAAACCTAATATTCCCTTCCTTCATATCGATGGCAGCACCAATACTCCTTAGGAAAGGTCTACCAAGAATGATAGGACATGTAGGGTTGCAATCAATATCAAGCACAATGAAATCCACGAGTACATAGTTCCTATTTGCAATAATAAGAACATCATTGATCCTTCCCATGGGTTTATTAACAGTAGAATCCGCAAGATGCAAATTAAGAGAGCACTCATCAATCTCATTGAAGCCTAGAACATCACATAAAGACTTTGGAATCGCGGAAACACTAGCACCCAAATCACACAAAGCATTGCATTCATAGTTTTTGATTTTGATTTTGATAGTAGGTTCCCACTCATCATGAAGTTTTCTAGGAATAGAAACTTCCAATTCAAGTTTCTCTTCAAGAGATTTCATCATAGCATCGACGATATGATCGGTAAAGGCCTTGTCTTGGCTATAAGCGTGTGGAGAGTTTAGCATGGATTGCATCAAGGAAATACATTCAATCAAAGAGAAACTATCATAATTGAATTCCTTGAAATCCAAAGTAGTAGTTTCATTACTACTCAAAGTTTTGATATCATCTACTCCACTTTCAATGATTTTAGCATCAAGATAGATAGACTCCGAATCATTGGGGCATTTTTTAACCAAGGTGGATTCATATCCAGCCCCATCATCATTAGGTTTGACACTAGAAAACAAGGATTCAATGGGAGTCCACCAAGAACTTTAAGATCTTCGTGATTCTCATCACGAAAACACGCCTTTCTAAGCCATTCATGTCTAGCACGAATTTGGGTGGTTCTTTCTTTACTCTCATTCATGGAAACACGCATAGCTTTCAAAGTTTCATCCATATTGATCTTGGGAGGAGCACATCAAACTTTCAAAGCATCAATATCAAGAGACATTCTATCAACGTTCCTAGCCAAATCATCAATTTTGAGTAGTTTTTGTTCTATGGACGCATTGAAAATCTTTTGCGAGTTGATAAACTCTTTAATATTACTCTCTAGATCAGAGGATAATTTATTGTAATTTCCATGAGCATTGTTGTAGGAGTTGCCAAAGTTATTAGAGGGATTACTAGGAAAAGGCCTAGGAATATAGTTTCCTCTACAAGCATTGTTGTTGCCAAAATTATTCCTACCAACAAAATTAACATCCAAGCTTTCATTGCTACTCTCAATCAAGGAAGACAAGGGCATATCATTTGGATCTAAAGGAGCACCTTTACTAGCAAACAATTTCATTAACTCATCCATCTTGGCACTCAACGAGTTAATTTTTTCTATAGCGTGTACCTTTTTACTAGTAGGTGACCTTTCAGTGTGCCACTGAGAATAGTTTGTCATGATATTTTCTAGGAGTTTTGTGGCTTCTCCTAACGTGATTTCCATGAAGGTTCCACCGGAGGCGGAGTCCAAGATATTTCTAGAAGCAAAATTCAAACCGCGTAGAAGATTTGTATAATCATCCAAAGACTCAAGCCATGAGCGGGACAATTTCTAATCATCAATTTCATTCTCTCCCAAGATTGTGCAACATGTTCATGATCAAGTTGCTTAAAATTCATGATATCATTACGGAGAGAGATAATCTTAGCCGGCGGAAAATACTTGGATATATAAGCATCTTTGCACTTGTTCCAACAATCAATACTATTTTTGGGCAACGATGAAAACCAAGTTTTCGCTCGATCTCGCAATGAGAACGGAAATAGCTTCAATTTAATCACATCATTATCCACATCTTTCTTATTTTGCATATCACATAACTCAATGAAGGTATTAAGATGGGATGCGGCATCTTCACTAGGAAGGCCGGAGAATTGCTCTTTCATAACAAGATTCAGCAAAGCAGCATTGATTTCATATGATTCCGCACTAGTGGCGGGAGCAATCGGAGTACTAATAAAATCATTATTATTAGTATTCGATAAGTCACAAAGTTTGGTGTTTTCAGTCATGGTGACTTCAGCATGTAGACAAGCACACAAGCGAATAGAAAGCAAGCTAAAGAAAAGGGCGAACGAAAAAGGCAAATATTTTTGTATTTTTTTAGAAGTGGGAGAGAGGAAAACGAGAGGCAAAAAAGTAAATGCAAGAGATGAGTTTGCGACACTTACTTGGATAAGCTTCACTTGATTCTCCCCGGCAACGGTGCCAGAAATTCTTCTTGCTACCTCTTGAGCTTGTGTTGGATTTTTCCCTTGAAGAGGAAAGGGTGATGCAGCACAGTAGCAGTAAGTATTTCCCTCAGTTTGAGAACCAAGGTATCAATCCAGTAGGAGTATCAAGATGAAGCACCAATGTACCTGCGCAAAAACAGCAAACTTGCACCCAACGCTACAAAGGGGTGATGACCCACAAGTATAGGGGATCAATCATAGTCCTTTCGATAAGTAAGAGTGTCGAACCCAACGAGGAGCAGAAGGATCTGACAAGTGGTTTTCAGCAAGGTAAATTCTGCAAGCACTATAATTGTTGGTAACAAATGATTGTGTGGTGAGATGATTCGTAGCGAGCAACAAGTAACAAAAGTAGCAACGGTGCAGAAAAGTGGCACAATCCCTTTTGTAGCAAGGGACAAGCCTGGACAAAGTCTTATAGGAGGAAAAACGCTCCCGAGGACACACGGGAAGTTCTATCATGCTAGTTTTCATCATGTTCATATCATTCACGCTCGTTACTTTGATAGTTTGATATGTGGGTGGACCAGTGCTTGGGTACTTTCCTTACTTGTACAAGCATCCCACTTATGATTAACCCCTCTCGCAAGCATCCGCAACTACGAAAGAAGAATTAAGACAAAGTCTAACCATCGCATTGAACTAGTGGATCCAAATCAGCCCCTTACGAAGCAACGCATAAACTAGGCTTTAAGCTTTTGTCACTCTAGCAACCCATCATCTACTTAGTACTTCCCAATGCCTTCCTCTAGGCCCAAATAATGGTGAAGTGTTATGTACTCGACGTTCACACAACACCACTAGAGGAAAAACAACATACAACATATCAAATTACCGAACGAATACCAAATTCACATGACTACTATTAGCATGACTTATCCAATGTCCTCAGGAACAAAAGTAACTACTCACAAAGCATAATTATATTAGCATTGGGGAGTAGTAAGTAGATGATGGGTTGCTATAGTGACAGAAGCTTAAACCCCAGTCTATGCGTTGCTTCGTAAGGGGCTGATTTGGATCCACTAGTTTAATGCTATGGTTAGACGTTGTCTTAATTATTCTTTCATAGTTGTGTATGCTTGCGAGAGGGGTTAATCATAAGTGGGATGCTTGCCCAAGTAAGGGCAGTACCCAAGCGCCGGTCCACCCACATATCAAACTATCAAAGTTTCAACGCGAATCATATGTACATGATGAAACTAGCATGACAGAAATTCTCGTGTGTCCTCAGGAGCGTTTTTCGTCTTATAAGACTTCGTTCAGGCTTGTCCCTTGCTACACAAGGGATTGGGCCACTTGCTGCACCGTCGCTACTACTTGTTACTTGTTACTTTTCGCTTGCTACGTTTCACCTCACTACACCATCACTTGTTACCGCTACTTTCAGTGCTTGCAGTTATTACCTTGCTGAAAACCGTTTCTCAGAGCCTTCTCATCCTCGTTGGGTTCGACACTCTTACTTATCGAAAGGACTATGATTGATCCCCTATACTTGTGGGTCATCAAGACTCTTTTGTGGCGCCGTTGCCGGGGAGGGAGGCGCCTTTGGTAAGTGGAATTTGGTAAGGAAACATTTATATACTGTGCTGAAATTTATTGTCACTTGTCACTATGGAAACTGTTCCTTTGAGGAGTTTGTTCAGGGTATCTTCACCACGAACGGAAGCATGAGGGGTTGCTCCTCAACCTGAGGTACCTACTGAAAACATCTTTTATGAAATTCCTTCGGGTATGCTTGAGAAACTGCTGGCTAATCCTTTTACAAGAGATGGATCTTCACATCCAGACTTGCATCTAATCTATGTAGATGAAGTTTGTGGTTTATTTAAGCTTGGAGGTTTGCCCAAGGATGAGGTAAAGAAGAAAGTCTTTCCTTTATCTTTGAAGGATAAGGCGTTGACATGGTATAGGCTATGTGATGATACTGGATCATGGGACTACAATCGGTTGAAATTGGAATTTCATCAAAAGTTTTATCCTATGCATTTAGTACATCGTGATCGGAATTATATTTATAAATTTTGGCCTCGTGACAGGGAAAGCATAGCTCAAGCTTGGGGGAGGCTTAAATAAATGCTATATTCATGCCCCAATCATGAGCTCTCAAGAGACATTATCACTCAAAACTTTTATGCTCGGCTTTCTCATGAAGATCGTACCATGCTTGACACTTCTTGTATCGGTTCTTTTATGAAGAAGGATATTGACCACAAGTGGAATTTATTGGAAAGAATCAAACGTAACTCTGAAGATTGGGAGCTTGAAGAAGGTAAGGAGTCAGGTATGAATTTCCAGTTTGATTGCGTTAAATATTTTGTTGAAACAAACACTTCTAGAGATTTTAGCGCTAAGTATGGACTTGACTCTGAGATAGTAGCTTCTCTATGTGAATCTTTTGCTGCTCATGTTGATCTTCCCAAAGAGAAGTGGTTTAAGTATCATCCTCCTGTAGAAATCAACATAGTTAAACCCAATCTAGTTGAAGAGAAATTCATTGCCTTTAGTGATCCTATTGTTCATTGTGCCTACGCTGACAAACCACCTTACCCTGCTAGGAAAAAGGATTATTCTAAAGCTCCAACTGTTATACGTAGGGGTTACATTAGACCACTTGCACCCCCTGAGGAAATTAGAGTTGAACCTAGTGTTTCTATTGTCTAAGATCTCTTAGCCGAAGACATAGATGGGCATGTTATCAAATTCTGTGAGGACTCCGCTAGAATTGCTAAACCTCATGCGAAAGACAAATACAGACCTGTAGTTGGCCTGCCCGTTGTTTCTGTCAAGATAGGAGATCACTGTTATCATGGTTTATGTGATATGGGTGCTAGTGTTAGTGCAATACCCGATCCCTATATGATGAATCAAAGATGAGATTGCATCTGCTGAGTTAGAACCCATTGATGTCACTATTACGCTAGCTAATAGAGACACTATCTACCCCCTGGGAATTGTGAGAGACGTAGAAGTCCTGTGTGGTAAGACGAAGTATCCTACTGATTTCCTCGTCCTTGCAACTGCACAAGATAGCTTCTGTCCCATCATATTTGGTAGACCCTGTCTCAACACTGTCAATGCTCACATTGATTGCATCAAACAGACTATCACTGTTAGTTTCGGGGGTGTGTCTCTCATACGTCTCAAACGTATCTATAATTTTTGATGGTTTCACGCTGTTATCTTGCTTTCTTTGTATGTTTTATGTACCTTTTTATATATTTTTGGGACGAACTTATTAATTCAGTGCCAAGTGCCAGTTCCTGTTATTTTCGTGTTTTTGACTCTTTTCAGATCTGATTTTGGAACGGAGTCCAAACGGAAGAAAAACCCCGAAATGATTTTTTTCCCGAACCGAAGAAGTCCAGGGGGCTTTTGGGCCAAGCCAGGTGGGCTCCAGGGATCCCACAAGCCCCCACTCGGCCACCAGGGGGCGGCGGTGGGCAGGCTTGTGGCTTCCCTGGCCGCCCCCTGACCTAGATCTTTGGCCTATAAATTCCCAAATATCCCGCAAAAAATCATGAGAGCCTCGAAAATACTTTTCCGCCACCGCAAGCTTCCGTTTCCGTGAGATCTCATCTGGAGACCCTTCCCGGCACCCTGCCGGAGGGGACTTTGGAGTTGGAGGGCTTCTTCATCATCATCATCGCCCCTCCAATGACTCGTGAGTAGTTCACTTCAGACCTACGGGTCCGTAGTTAGTAGCTATATGGTTTCTTCTCTCTCTTGGATCTTCAATACAAAGTTCTCCATGATCTTCATGGAGATCTATCCGATGTAATCTTCTTTGGCGGTGTGTTTGTCGAGATCCGATGAATTGTGGACTTGTGATCAGATTATCTGTGATATATATTTGAGTCTTTGCTGATTTCTTATATGCATGATTTGATATCCTTGTAAGTCTCTCTGAGTCTTGGGTTTTGTTTGGCCAACTAGATCTATGATTCTTGCAATCGGAGAAGTGCTTGGTTTTGGGTTCTGCCATGTGGTGACCTTTCCCAGTGACAGTAGGGGCAGCAAGGCGCACATCAAGTAGTATCCATCAAGGGTAAAAAGATGGGGTTTTTATCATTGGTTTGAGATTATCCCTCTACATCATGTCATCTTGCTTAAGGCGTTACTCTGTTCTTATGGACTTAATACACTAGATGCATGCTGGATAGCGGTCAATGTGTGGAGTAATAGTAGTAGATGCAGAAAGTATCGGTCTACTTGTTTCGGACGTGATGCATATAGAAATAATCATTGCATAGATATCGTCACGACTCTCCATAGTTCTATCAATTGCTCGACAGTAATTTGTTCACCCACCGTCTACTTGCTTTCCTGAGATAAGCCACTAGTAAACACTACGGCCCCCGGGTCTATTCACATCCATCGTTTACAACTCTGCTTTTACTTTGCTTTGTTACTTTGTTGCTTTCAGTTCTCACTTTGCAAACAATCTATAAGGGATTGACAGCCCCTTCACAGCGTTGGGTGCAAGCTTTTGTGTTTGTGCAGGATCTTGAGATACTCTTCCGCCGGATTGATACCTTGGTTCTCAAACTGAGGGAAATACTTACCGTCGCTGTGCTACATCACCCTTTCCGCTTCGAGGGAACACCAACGCAAGGCTCCAAGGCCACGGGGGAAATCCTTTGCATACTTGCCTAGGAAGTCCCTTAAGGCGTAGTCGTAGCTGAAGAATTCCTGGTGCCGTCGACACAACTATTTCTGGCGCCATTGCAAGGATACACAGCAAAACATCAGTCTCATGAAATTAACTTCTCCAAGTTTGGAAGACAATCCCATGAAAAAGAGTCGTCTAGTAGGGATGAAATCATTGCTCTTGCCTCTATTGCCGTACCTCCTACGGATCCTTTAGAGCAATATCTGCTTGAGCATGAAAACGATATGCATATGGATGAAAGAGATGAGATAGATAAAATTGTCTTAGAACAATATCCTATTCTCAAGAATAATCTGCCTGTTAAACTGCTTGGGGATCCTCCCCAACCAAAAGGTGATCCTGTGTTCAAGCTAAAACAGTTACCAGATACTCTTAAGTATGCCTATCTTGATGAGAAGGAGATATATCCTGTTATTATTAGTGCTCATCTCTCGAATCACGAAGAGAAGAAGTTATTAAAAACTTTGAGGAAGCATCGTGCTGCTATTGGATATACTCTTGATGATCTAAAAGGTATTAGTCCCACTCTATGTCAGCACAAAATTAAAACCGATCCTGATTCTAAACCAGTTGCTGATCATCAACGGAGACTAAATCCGAGGATGAAAGAGGTCGTGAGAAAAGAAATATTAAAGCTTCTGGAAGCAGGAATCATCTATCATGTTGCTCATAGTGATTGGGTAAGTCCAGTACATTGCGTACTTAAGAAGGGAGGTATCACCGTCGTTCCTAATGATAAGAATGAACTAATCCCACAGAGGATTATTACTGGCTATAGGATGGTGATAGACTTCCGGAAACTGAACAAGGCAACTAGGAAAGACCATTATCCTTTGTCGTTTATCGACCAGATGCTAGAAAGGCTATCTAAACACACACACTTCTGCTTTCTAGACGGTTACTCAGGTTTCTCGCAAATAGCTGTTGCACAATCTGATCAAGAGAAAACCACCTTCACATGCCCCTTCGGTACCTTTGCTTATAGATGTATGCCTTTTGGCTTGTGCAATGCACCTGCCAGCTTTCAAAGATGTATGATGGCTATATTCTCTGAGTTTTGTGAAAAGATTGTTGAGGTTTTCATGGATGATTTCTCTGTCTATGGTTCTTCCTTTGACGATTGCCTCAGCAACCTTGATCGAGTCTTACAGAGATGCAAAGATACCAACCTCGTCTTGAACTGGGAGAAGTGCCACTTCATGGTTAATGAAGGCATCGTCTTAGGACACAAAATCTCTGAGAAAGGCATTGAAGTTGATAAGGCTAAGGTTGATGCGATTGAGAAAATGCCTTGCCCCACAGATATCAGAGGTATACAAAGTTTCTTAGGTCATGTTGGTTTCTATAGAAGGTTCATTAAAGACTTCTCTAAGATTTCTAGGCCTCTTACCCAGCTCTTGCAGAAGGATGTTCCTTTTGTTTTCGATGAGGATTGTGAGGAAGCTTTCGAAATACTTAAGAAGGCCTTGATAACTGCACCTATTGTTCAACCACCTGATTGGAACTTGCCCTTTGAAATCATGTGCGATGCTAGTGATTATGCTATTGGTGCTATTCTAGGACAAAGAGTTGACAATAAGTTGAATGTCATTCACTATGCTAGTAAAACTCTAGACAGTGCCCAAAGAAACTACGCCACTACGGAGAAGGAGTTTTTAGCAGTCGTGTTTGCATGTGAAAAGTTTAGATCTTATATAGTTGACTCCAGAGTCACTATTCACTCTGATCATGCTGTTATTAAGTACCTTATGGAGAAGAAGGACGCTAAGCCTAGACTAATCAGATGGGTTCTCCTGCTACAGGAATTTGATTTGCACGTTGTTGACCGAAGGGGTGCTGATAACCCTGTAGCAGATAACTTGTCTAGGCTAGAGAATGTCCTTGATGACCCACGACCTATTGATGACAGCTTTCCTGATGAGCAACTGAGTGTCATCCGCACTTCACATAGTGCATCGTGGTATGCTCATTACGCAAACTATATCGTAGCCAAATACATACCACCCAGTTTTACCTACCAGCAAAAGAAGAAATTCTTCTTTGATTTGAGACACTACTTCTGGGATGATCCTCACCTTTATAAGGAAGTAGTAGATGGTGTTATTAGATGTTGTGTGCGTGAACATGAACAGGGACAGATCCTGCAGAAGTGTCATTCCAAAGCCTACGGAGGACACCATGCTGGAGACAAAACTGCTCATAAGGTATTGCAATCAGGTTTCTATTGGCCCACTCTCTTCAAGGATGCCCGTAAGTTTGTCTTGTCTTGTGACGAATGCCAAAGAATAGGGAATATCAGTAAGCGTCAGGAAATGCCTATGAACTATTCACTTGTCATTGAACCATTTGATGTGTGGGGCTTTGATTATATGGGACCTTTCACGAGTTCCAATGGGTATATGATACGTCTCAAACGTATCTATAATTTTTGATGGTTTCATGCTGTTATCTTGTCATCTTTGGATGTTTTATGTACCTTTTATATCTTTTTTGGGACTAACTTATTAATTCAGTGCCAAGTGCCAGTTCCTGTTTTTTCTGTGTTTTTGGCTCTTTTCAGATCTGATTTTGGAACGGAGTCCAAACGGAATAAAATCCCCGAATTAATTTTTTCCCGAACGGAAGAAGATCAGGGGGCTTGAGGGCCAAGCCAGGAGGGCTACACGGGGCCCACAAGCCCCCCATCCGCCACCAGGGGGCGGCGGCCAGCAGGCTTGTGGCCTCCCTGGCGCCCCCCCTGACCTAGCTCCTTCGCCTATATATTCCCTAAAATACAGAAAAAAAATCAAGGGATCCACGAAAATACTTTTCCGCCGCCGCAAGCTTCCGTTTCCGCGAGATCTCATCTGGAGACCCTTCCCGGTACCCTGTCGGAGGGGAATTTGGAGTTGGAGGGCTTCTACATCAACATCATCGCCCCTCCAATGACTCGTCAGTAGTTCACTTCAGACCTACGGGTCCGTAGTTAGTAGCTAGATGGCTTATTATCTCTCTTGGATCTTCAATACAAAGTTCTCCATGATCTTCATGGAGATCTATCCGACGTAATCCTCTTTGGCGGTGTGTTTGTCGAGATCCGATGAATTGTGGATTTGTGATCAGATTATCTATGATATATATTTGAATTTTTGTTGATCTCTTATATGCATGATTTGATATCCTTGTAAGTCTCTCTGAGTCTTGGTTTTTTTTGGCCAACTAGACCTATGATTCTTGCAATGGGAGAAGTGCTTGGTTTTGGGTTCTTACTATGTGGTGACCTTTCCTAGTGACAGAAGGGGTAGCAAGGCACACATCGTGTAGTAGCCATCAAGGGTAACAAGGTGGGCTTTGTCGTAGATATGAGATTGTCCATCTACAACATGTCATCTTGCTTAAGGCATTACTCTGTTCTTTTGGACTTAATACACTAGATGCATGTTGGATAGCGATCGACGTGTGGAGTAATAGTAGTAGATGCAAAAAGTATCGGCCTACTTGTTTTGGACGTGATGCCTATAGATATATGATGGGGAACGTCGCATGGGAAACAAAAAATTTCCTACGCGCACGAAGACCTATCATGGTGATGTCCATCTACGAGAGGGGATGAGTGATCTACGTACCCTTGTAGATCGTACAGCAGAAGCGTTAGTGAACGCGGTTGATGTAGTGGAACGTCCTCATGTCCCTCGATCCGCCCCGCGAACAATCCCGCGATCAGTCCCACGATCTAGTACCGAACGGACGGCACCTCCGCGTTCAGCACACGTACAGCTTGACGATGATCTCTGCCTTCTTGATCCAGCAAGAGAGATAGAGAGGTAGAAGAGTTCTCCGGCAGCATGACGGCGCTCCGGAGGTTGGTGATCACCTAGTCTCAGCAGGGCTCCGCCCGAGCTCCGCAGAAACGCGATCTAGAAGAAAAACCGTGGAGGTATGTGGTCGGGCTGCCGTGGAAAAGTCGTCTCAAATCAGCCCTAAAACCCCACTATATATAGGAGGAGGAGGGGGGAGACTTGCCTTGGGGTCCAAGGACTCCCAAGGCAGTCGGCCGAGCCAA
Source organism: Hordeum vulgare subsp. vulgare (assembly GCF_904849725.1). Taxonomy (NCBI): domain Eukaryota; kingdom Viridiplantae; phylum Streptophyta; class Magnoliopsida; order Poales; family Poaceae; genus Hordeum; species Hordeum vulgare. The sequence continues at coordinate 64,456,826 of NC_058523.1, forward strand.
GGGGGAAGTTCTCCCCCTCCCAAACCGAAATCTACTTGGTTTGGAAGGTGGAGTCCTTCTTCCCTTTCCCACCTCCTTCTTTTTTTTCTTTCCTCTTTGATTTTCTTTCTTATGCGCATAGGCCTCTCTTGGGCTGTCTCACCAGCCCACTAAGGGCTGGTGCGGCACCCCAAACACCCATGGTCTTCCCCGGAGTGGGTGCCCCCCCCCGGTGAACTCCCGAACCCATTCGTCATTCCCGGTACATTCCCGATAACTCCGAAAACCTTCCGGTAATCAAATGAGGTCATCCTATATATCAATCTTCGTTTCCGGACCATTCCGGAAACCCTCGTGACGTCCGTGATCTCATCCGGGACTCCGAAAAATATTCGGTAACCAACCATATAACTCAAATACGCATAAAACAACGTCGAACCTTAAGTGTGCAGACCCTGCGGGTTCGAGAACTATGTAGACATGACCCGAGAGACTCCTCGGTCAATATCCAATAGCGGGACCTGGATGCCCATATTGGATCCTACATATTCTACGAAGATCTTATCGTTTGAACCTCAGTGCCAAGGATTCATATAATCCCGTATGTCATTCCCTTTGTCCTTCGGTATGTTACTTGCCCGAGATTCGATCGTCAGTATCCGCATACCTATTTCAATCTCATTTACCGGCAAGTCTCTTTACTCGTTCCGTAATACAAGATCCCGTAACTTACACTAAGTCACATTGCTTGCAAGGCTTGTGTGTGATGTTGTATTACCGAGTGGGCCCCGAGATACCTCTCCGTCACACGGAGTGACAAATCCCAGTCTCGATCCATACTAACTCAATGAACACCTTTGGAGATACCTGTAGAGCATCTTTATAGTCACCCAGTTACGTTGCGACGTTTGATACACACAAAGCATTCCTCCGGTGTCCGTGAGTTATATGATCTCATGGTCATAGGAACAAATACTTGACACGCAGAAAACAGTAGCAACAAAATGACACGATCAACATGCTACGTCTATTAGTTTGGGTCCAGTCCATCACATGATTCTCCTAATGATGTGATCCCGTTATCAAGTGACAACACTTTCCTATGGCCAGGAAACCTTGACCATCTTTGATCAACGAGCTAGTCAACTAGAGGCTTACTAGGGACAGTGTTTTGTCTATGTATCCACACAAGTATTGTATTTCCAATCAATACAATTATAGCATGGATAATAAACGATTATCATGAACTAAGAAATATAATAATAACTAATTTATTATTGCCTCTAGGGCATATTTCCAACAGTCTCCCACTTGCACTAGAGTCAATAATGTAGTTCACATCACCATGTGATTCCAACGAATCCAACACCCATATAGTTATGGGGTCTGATCACGTCTTGCTCGTGAGAGAGGTTTTAGTCAACGGTTCTGAAACTTTCAGATCCGTGCATTCTTTACAAATCTTTATGTCATCTTATAGATGCTGCTACTACGTGCTATTCGGAAATGCTCCAAATATCTACTCTACTATACGAATCCGTTTCACTACTCATAGTTATTCGGATTAGTGTCAAAGCTTGCATCGACGTAACCCTTTACGACGAACTCTTTAACCACCTCCATAATCGAGAAAAATTCCTTAGTCCATTAGTTACTAAGGATAAATTTTGACCGCTGCTAGTGATTCAATCATGGATCACTCTCTGTACCTCTCACCATACTTTGAGTCAAGGCACACATCAGGTGCGGTACACAGCATGGCATACTTTAGATTCTACGGCTAAGGCATAGAAGACGACCTTCGTCTATTCTCTTTATTCTGCCATGGTCGGGTTTTGAGTCTTACTCAAATTCACACCTCACAACGCAACCAAGAACTCCTTCTTTGCTGATCTATTTTGAACTCCTTCAAAAACTTGTCAGGGCCTGCATCTTATTGAAACTTTCATTTAGCGCTTTTGATCTATCTCCATAGATCTTTGATGCTCAACGTTCCAGTAGCGCAATCCAGGTATTCCTTTGAAAACTCCTTTCAAACAACCTTGTATGCTTTACAGAAATTCTACATCACTTCTGATCCACAATATGTCACCCACATATACTTATCAGAAATTCTATAGTGCTCCCACTCACTTCTTTGGAAATACAAGTTTCTCATAAACTTTGTACAAACCCAAAATCTTTGATCATCTCATCAAAGTGTATATTCCAACTCCGAGACGCTTGCACCAGTCCATTGAAGGATCACTGGAGCTTGCATACTTGCTAGTATCTTTAGGATCGACAAAACCTTCTGGTTGTATCACATACAATGTTTGCTCAAGGAAACCGTTGAGGAAACAATGTTTTGACATCCTACATGCAATATTTCATAAATAATGCATCAACAACTAACATAATTCTAACAGACCTTTAGCATCGCTACGAGTGAGAAAGTCTCATCATAGTCAACTGTTTGATCTTGTCGAAAACATCTTTGCGACAAGTCGAGCTTTTCTTAATAGTGACTTATCACCATCATCGTCTGTCTTCTTTTAATGATCCATTTTACTCAATAGTCCTATGACCATCAAGTAGTTCTACCAAAGTCTACACTTTGTTTTCACACATGGATCCTCTCTCGGATTTCATGGCTTCCAGCCATTTGTCAGAATCTGGGCCCACCATCGCTTTCTCCATAACTCGCAGGTTCACTGTTGCTCAACAACATGACCTCCAAGACAGGGTTACCGTACTACTCTACAGCAGTACGCGACCTTGTCGACCTACGAGGTTTGTAGTAACTTGATTCGAAGCTCAATGATCACCATCATCAGCTTCCACTTCAATTGGTGTAGGCGCCACAGGAACAACTTCTTACGCCCTGCTACACACTGGTTGAAGTGATGGTTCAATAACCTCATCAAGTTCTACTACCCTCCCACTCAATTCTTTCTAGAGAAACCTTTCCTCGAGAAAGGATCTGTTTCTAGAAACAAACACTTTGCTTTCGGATCTGAGACAGGAGATGTACCCAACTGTTTTGGATATCCTATGAAGATGCATTTATCCGCTTTGGGTTCGAGCTTATCAGACTGAAACTTTTTCACATAAGTGTCGAAGCCCCAAACTTTCAAGAAACGACAGTTTAGATTTCTCTAAACCTTAGTCTATAATGTGTCATCTCAACGGAAATACGCGGTGCCCTATTTAAAGTGAGTGCGGTTGTCTCTAATGCATAACCCATAAACGATAGTGGTAATTCGATAAGAGACATCATAGTATGCACCATACCAAATAGTGCGTGGCTATGACGTTCAGACACATCATCACACTATGATGTTCCAGGTGGCATGAACTGCGAAACAATTTCATATTGTCTTAACTGCGTACCAAAACTCGTAACTCAGATATTCATTTCCATGATCATATCGTAGACAGTTTATCCTCTTGTTACGAAGAACTTCACTCTGAAACGGAATTGAACTTTTCAACATTTCAGACTTGTGATTCATTAAGTAAATACTCCTGTATCTACTCAAATCGTCAGTGAAGTAAGAACATAATGATATCCACTGCTTGCCTCAGCACCCATTGGACTGCATACATCAAAATGTATCACTTCCAACAAGTTACTATCTTATTTCATCTCAATGAAAACAAGGCCTTGCTCATGTGGTATGATTTGCATGTCACTAGTGATTCGAAATCAGGTGAGTACAAAGATCCATCAGCATGGAGCCTCTTCATGCAATTTATACTAACATGACTCAAGCAGCAGTGCCACAAGTAAGTGGTACTATCATCATTAACTCGTACCTTTTGGCACCAATATCATGAACATGTGTAACACTACGATCGAGATTCAATAAACCATTGAAGGTGAATATTCAAGAAAATAGAGTAACCATTATTCTCTTTAAATGAATAATCGTATTGCAACAAACACGATCCAATCATGTTCATGCTTAACGCAAGCACCAAATAACAATTAGTTAGGTTTAACACCAATCCCGATGGTAGAGGGAGCGTGCGACGTTTGATCATATCAACCTTGCAAACACTTCCAACACGTATCGTCACCTCGCCTTTAGCTAGTCTCCGTTTATGCCATAGCTTTCATTTCGTGTTACTAATCACTTAGCAACCGAACCGGTATCCAATACCCTCATGCTACTAGGAGTACTAGTAAAGTACACATCAACATCATGTATATAAAATATACTTCTTTCGACTTTTGCCAGCTTTCTTATCTACCAAGTATCTAGAGTTGCTCCGCCTCAGTGACTGTTCCCCTCATTACAGAAGCACTTAGTCTCGGGTTTGGGTTTAATCTTGGGTCTCTTCATTAGTGCAGCAACTGTTTTGCCGTTTCGCGAAGTATCCCTTCTAGCCCTTGCCTTTCTTGAAACTTAGTGGTTTTACAAACCATCAACTATTGATGCTCCTTCTTGATTTCTACTTTCGCAGTGTCAAACATCGCGAATCGCTCAAGGATCATTGTATCTATCCTTGATATGTTATAGTTCATCACGAAGCTCTCATAGCTTGGTGACAGTGACTTTGGAGAACCATCACTATCTCATCTGGAAGATTAACTCCCACTTGATTCAAGTGATTGTCGTACTCAGACAATCTGAGCACATGCTCAATGATTGAGCTTTTCTCCTTTACTTCGTGGACAAAGAATCTTGTTGGAGGTCTCGTACCTCTTAACAAGGGCACAAGCATGAAATCACGATTTCATCTCTTTAGAACATCACTTATGTTCCGTGACGTTTTACAACGTTTTCGGCGCCTTGCTTCTAAGCCATTAAGTATTTTGCACTGAACTATCGTGTAGTCATCAGAAACGTGTATGTCGGATGTTCATAGCATCCACAGATGACGCTCCAGGTGCAGCACACCGAGTGGTGCATTAAGGACATAAGCCTTCTACGCAGCAACGAGGACAATCCTCTTCAAAGTTTGCTACTATCAACTTTCAACTAAATTTTCTCTAGGAACATATAAAAAACAGTAGAGCTATAACGCAAGCTACATCGTAATTCGCAAAGACCATTAGACTATGTTCATGACAATTAGTTCAATTAATCATATTACTTAAGAACTCCCACTCAAAAAGTACATCTCTCTAGTCATTTGAGTGGTTCATGATCCACTTACACTAGCTCAAGTCCGATCATCACGTGAGTTGAGTATAGTTTCAGTGGTAAGCATCCCTATGCTAATCATATCATCTATATGATTCATGATCGACCTTTCAGTCTGATGTGTTCCGAGGCCATGTCTGCACATGCTAGGCTCGTCAAGCTTAACCCGAGTGTTCCGCGTGCGCAACTATTTTGCACCCGTTGTATGTGAACGTTGAGTCTATCACACCCGATCATCACATGGTGTCTCGAAACGACGAACTGTAGCAACGGTGCACAGTCGGGGAGAACACAATTTCGTCTTGAAATTTTAGTGAGAGATCACCTCATAATGCTACCGTCGTTCTAAGCAAAATAAGGTGCATAAAAGGATTAACATCACATGCAATTCATAAGTGACATGATATGGCCATCATCATGTGCTTCTTGATCTCCATCACCAAAGCACCGGCACGATCTTCTTGTCACCGGCGCCACACCATGATCTCCATCAACGTGTCTCCATCGGGGTTGTCGTGCTACTCATGCTATTACTACTAAAGCTACATCCTAGCAAAATAGTAAACGCATCTGCAAGCACAAATGTTAGTTATAAAGACAACCCTATGGCTCCTGCCAGTTGCCGTACCATCGATGTGCAAGTCGATATTTTCTATTACAACATGATCATCTCATACATCCAATATATCACATCACATCGTTGGCCATATCACATCACAAGCATACCCTGCAAAAACAAGTTAGACGTCCTCTAATTTTGTTGTTGCATGTTTTACGTGGTGACCATGGGTATCTAGTAGGATCGCATCTTACTTACGCAAACACCACAACGGAGATATATGAGTTGCTATTTAACCTCATCCAAGAACCTCCTCGGTCAAATCCGATTCAACTAAAGTTGGAGAAACTGACACCCGCCAGTCATCTTTGAGCAACGGAGTTACTCATAGCGATGAAACCAGTCTCTCGTAAGCGTACGAGTAATGTCGGTCCGAGCCGCTTCGATCCAACAATACCGCGGAATCAAGAAAAGACTAAGGAGGTCAGCAAAACGCACATCACCGCCCACAAAAACTTTTGTGTTCTACTCGAGAAGACATCTACGCATGAACCTAGCTCATGATGCCACTGATGGGGAACGTCGCATGGGAAACAAAAAATTTCCTACGCGCACGAAGACGTATCATGGTGATGTCCATCTACGAGAGGGGATGAGTGATCTAAGTACCCTTGTAGATCGTACAGAAGAAGCGTTAGTGAACGCGGTTGATGTAGTGGAACGTCCTCACGTCCCTCGATCCGCCCCGCGAACAATCCCGCGATCAGTCCCACGATCTAGTACCGAACGGACGGCACCTCCGCGTTCAGCACACGTACAACTCGACGATGATCTCGGCCTTCTTGATCCAGCAAGAGAGACGGAGAGGTAGAAGAGTTCTCCGGCAGCGTGACGGTGCTCCGGAGGTTGGTGATGACCTTGTCTCAGCAGGGCTCCGCCCGAGCTCCGCAGAAACGGGATCTAGAGGAAAAACCGTGGAGGTATGTGGTCGGGCTGTCGTCGAAAAGTCGCCTCAAATCAGCCCTAAAACCCCACTATATATAGGAGGAGGAGGGGGGAGACTTGCCTTGGGGTCCAAGGACTCCCGAGGGAGTCGGCCGAGCCAAGGGGGAAGGTCTCCCCCTCCCAAACCGAAATCTACTTGGTTTGGAAGGTGGAGTCCTTCTTCCCTTTCCCACCTCCTTCTTTTTTTCCTCTTTGATTTTCTTTCTTATGCGCATAGGCCTCTCTTGTGCTGTCTCACCAGCCCACTAAGGGCTGGTGCGGCACCCAAAACACCCATGGGCTTCCCCGGGGTGGGTACCCCCCCCCCCCGGTGAACTCCCGGAACCCATTCGTCATTCCCGGTACATTCCCGGTAACTCCGAAAACCTTCCGGTAATCAAATGAGGTAATCCTATATATCAATATTTGTTTGCGGACCATTCCGGAAACCCTCGTGACGTTCGTGATCTCATCCGGGACTCCGAACAATATTCGGTAACCAACCATATAACTCAAATACGCATAAAACAACGTCGAACCTTAAGTGTGCAGACCCTGCGGGTTCGAGAACTATGTAGACATGACCCGAGAGACTCCTCGGTCAATATCCAATAGCGGGACCTGGATGCCCATATTGGATCCTACATATTCTACGAAGATCTTATCGTCTGAACCTCAGTGCCAAGGATTCATATAATCCCGTATGTCATTCCCTTTGTCCTTCGGTATGTTACTTGCCCGAGATTCGATCGTGAGTATCCGCATACCTATTTCAATCTCGTCTACCGGCAAGTCTCTTTACTCGTTCCGTAATACAAGATCCCGTAACTTACACTAAGTCACATTGCTTGCAAGGCTTGTGTGTGATGTTGTATTACCGAGTGGGCCCCGAGATACCTCTCCGTCACACGGAGTGACAAATCCTAGTCTCGATCCATACTAACTCAATGAACACCTTTGGAGATACCTGCAGAGCATCTTTAGAGTCACCCAGTTATGTTGCAACGTTTGATACACACAAAGCATTCCTCCGGTGTCCGTGAGTTATATGATCTCATGGTCATAGGAACAAATACTTGACACGCAGAAAACAGTAGCAACAAACTGACACGATCAACATGCTATGTCTATTATTTTGGGTCTAGTCCATCACATGATTCTCCTAATGATGTGATCCCGTTATCAAGTGACAACACTTGCCTATGGCCAGGAAACCTTGACCATCTTTGATCAACGAGCTAGTCAACTAGAGGCTTACTAGGGACAGTGTTTTGTCTATGTATCCACACAAGTATTGTGTTTCCAATCAATACAATTATAGCATGGATAATAAACGATTATCATGAACTAAGAAATATAATAATAACTAATTTATTATTGTCTCTAGGGCATATTTCCAACAATATAATCATTGCCATAGATGACGTCATGACTTTGCGTGGTTCTATCAATTTCTCGTCAGTAATTTGTTCATCCACCGTCTACTTGCTTTCATGAGAGAAGCCACTAGTAAACACTACGGCCCCCGGGTCTATTCACACCTATCATTTCCACTCTCGCTTTTATTTTGCTTCGTTACTTTGTTGCTTTCCGTTCTCACTTGACGAACAATCTATAAGGGATTGACAAACCCTTCATAGCGTTGGGAGCAAGCTTTTTGTGTTTGTGCAGGCACTTGTGATACTCCTTCACTGGATCGATACCTTGGTTCTCAAACTGAGGGAAATACTTACCACCGCTGCGCTACATCACCCTTTCCGCTTCGAGGGACACCAACGCACGGCTCCAAGGCCACGGGGGAAATCCTTTGCATATTTGCCTAGGAAGTCCCTTAAGGCGTAGCCATAGCAGAAGGATTCCTGGTGCCGTGGTACGTTTCTGGCGCCGTTGGAAGGTCTTTTGTTGAAGTAGCAGTATACTCACATCTTAGTTGCTGTGGATTATGTCACTAAGTGGGTGGAAGCTATCCCCACTAGAAATGATGTTCACCACACCTCTATTAAGATGCTTAAAGAGGTCATTTTCCCAAGATTTGGAGTCCCTAGATATCTGACGACTGATGGCGGTTCACACTTCATTCATGGTGTTTTCCGCAAGATGCTCGCTAAGTACGATGTCAACCATAGAGTTGCATCTCCTTATCATCCTCAGTCTAGTGGTCAAGTGGAGTTGAGTAATAGGGAGATCAAATTGATCTTACAAAAGACCGTCAATAGATCTCGAAAGAATTGGTCTAGCAAACTTGACGATGCACTATGGGCTTATAGTTCTACTTATAAGAATCCCATTGGCATGTCGCCGTATAAAATGGTTTACGGTAAGGCCTGTCATTTACCTCTTGAGGTGGAACACAAAGCTTATTGGGCAATCAAAGAGCTCAACTTTGATTTCAAACTTGCCGGTGAGAAGCGGTTGTTCGATATCATCTCATTAGATGAATGGAGGGCCCAGGCATATGAGAATGCCAAGTTATTCAAGGAAAAGGTTAAGAGATGGCACGACAAAAGAATACAAAAACAAGAGTTCAATGTAGGTGATTATGTCCTGCTATACAATTCTTGTTTAAGATTCTTCCCAGGCAAGCTTCTCTCTAAATGGGAAGGTCCCTATGTTGTCGAGGAAGTATATCGTTCCGGTGCCATCAAAATCAATAACACGGAAGGTAATTTTCCTAGAGTGGTAAATGGGCAAAGAATCAAGCATTACATCTCTCGTACTCCCATAAATGTTTAGACCAATATCATCAATATCATAACTCCAGAGGAGTACATAAGGGGTGTTTATCAGCCTGTTTCAGACCGTGAAAATGAAGAGGTATCTGTTTCGGTAAGTAATTGGACTCCGAAACTTTTCCAATAGGAAATTTTCTCCGTTTTGGAATTTATGGAAAATTAGAAAAATAAAAAGCAGTCCGGAGAGCGCACGAGGCGGCCACAAGCTTGGTTGCTGTGGCCTCCCCCCTGGCCGCGGCAACAGGGCTTGTGGGCACCTCGTGTGCCTCCCGGACTCCGTTTTCTTGCGGAGCACTCCTTCTGGTCCAGAAAAAATCATTATATATACGCCCGAGGGTTTTGATCTCCGTACCGTGCAGTTTTCCTCTGTTTTCATTTCGAGCCTGTTGTCTGCCGCAGATTTAGGTCAAGATGTCTTCTCAAGATTCAGAAGAGGAGATCTATGTGGCCGATAATCGTGCTAACTCCAGGATTAATGGGGACTTGGAACCATATGGCTGGACCACTGACGAGGAAGAGGACTATGAGCCCAAGGGGAAGGAACAAACGAGTTCTGATGAAGAGGAGGCTCCTCTACCTCAACCTGGACGCACTCATGTAGAGTTCAAGAAGTCAAACCTCCCTGACCAAAGGAACAAGCCTAAGACCTTGTTTATCCCTTCTCGTTTCTTGTAGGAGAGTAAGCAGGAACTTTGCCATAGAGTGTTGAAGCTTGAGAAGGAAAATGACGATCTGAGGGAGCAGAACTTTTTGCTCAAGTGGAAATTAGACAAGCTCAAGACTGCTTCATCAACTCCACCACCATCACCACCAAAGGAAGACAACTAAGCATTGGTATGGGCAACTCCCTTGGCTTATGCCAAGCTTGGGGGAGTTGTCCTGGTATCGTATCACCTTTATATCTTTTGCTTTTACCTTTGTTTTAGTTCTTTCCTTTTCAGTTTTATTTCTTCTCTTAGTGGAATAAGTCTTTGTGTTTAGTTTGAGTCTTTTGCCTTGTGTCTCCCCCGATGTATTCGAGCTTGCGAGCTATATAATAAAGAGTATCTTAGTCAAGGGCTTTGTTTCGTGCCGTGATCAAAAGTATGAAAAGAACGATAGCATGAAAGATCATGAGATGATCCTATGGAAAGTGATAGCTTCACATATAACAAGTATGATGATTGAAACTTGTTGAGAATAGACCAACATAGACCCTAACCATTGTTGCAATTAATAAGAAGTAATAAGGAAAGAGAGGTTCACATATAAATATATCATCTTAGACACTTTCTATAATTGTGAGCACTCACCAAACTATTACATGCTTAGAAGTAGATGTTGGATAAGGAAGACAACATAATGAATTGTATTTGCTTAGTTCCAAACAATGTTATATGATTAGAGATCACTTAGCATGTGATGATTGCTTCCACCTCATATTAGCCAAAACTCCCGCACTAAGTAGAGATACTACTTGTGCATCCATAAACCTTCAACCCAGTTTTGCCATGAGTGCCCACCATACCTACCTATGGATTGAATAAGATCCCTCAAGTAAGTTGTCATCGGTGCAAGCAATAAAAATTGCTCTCTAATATGTATGATCTATTAGTGTGTGGAAAATAAGCTTTGTACGAACCTGTGATGAGGAAGACATAAAAGCGAGAGACTGCATAATAAAGTTCTTTATCACAGGAGGCAATGTAAAGTGACGTTCCTCAAGAGGACACGCATCCAAACCTCAAAAGCGCATGACAACCTCTGCTTCCCTCTGCGAAGGGCCTATCTTGTACCTTTACTTTTTTCCCTTGTAAGAGTCATGGTGATCTTCACCAATTCCTTAATTAGTCTTTTTCTTGGTGAACGTCATATGCTTGGGAAAGTCTATATTCATATATCAACTTGGAGCTGAGTAATTATGCTTTATTATTGTTGACTTTACCATTGAGGTAAATGGTTGGGAGGCAAAACTATAAGCCCCTATCTTTCTCTGTGTCCAACTGAAACTTTGATACCATGAGTACCACGTGATTTGTAACAATTGTGGAAAACAAAAGAGATGATTGAGTATGTGGATTTGCTTTGCAAGCTCTTATTTGACTCTTTCTGATAATATGATAAATTGCAATTGCTTCAATGACTATGGACTGTTGTTGGCTACTTCTCGGTAAGGTTTTTATTTCATACTTTTCTTTGTGAAGGAATTGTTACTATCCCATAAGAATCTCTATGATGTATTGTTGTTCTATGTGTGATCATGATGCCCTCATGTCTGTATTATGTTTTATCGACACCTTCAACCCTAAACATGTGGATATGTTTTGGGTCTTGGTTTTCGCTTGAGGACAAGCGAGGTCTAAGCTTGGGGGAGTTGATACGTCCATTTTGCACCATGATTTCATGTTGATATTTATCGCTTTATGAACTATTATTATACTTTGTGGAACCTTACTTATGCCTTTTCTCTCTTATTTTGCAAGGTTTATTTGAAGAGGGAGAATACCGGCAGCTGGAATTCTGGACTGGAAAAGGAGCAAGTCTGAGTCCTCTATTCTGCACAACTCCAAATGCCCAGAAAATCAACGTGGATTTTTTTGGGAATAAAAAAATATTGGGTAAAGGAAGTGTGAGAGGGGAGCAACCAGGAGCCCACAAGCCTGGTTGTCGCGGCCTACCCCCCTGGCCGCGGCAACAGGGCTTGTGGGCACCCTGGTGGCACACTGCCCCCCCCCCCTCTTTTGCTATATGAAGGTTTTCGACCGAGAAAAAATCAGGGTGGAGCTTTTTCGTGGATTCTCCGCCGCCACGAGGTGGAACTTGAGCAAATCCAATCTGGAGCTTCGGCTGGACGATCCTGCTGGGGGAACTTCCCTCCCGGAGGGGGAAATCATCGCCATCGCCATCACCAACACTCCTCTCGTCGGAGGGGAGGCATCTCCATCAACATCTTCATCAGCACCATCTCCTCTCCAAACCCTAGTTCATCTCTCGTAACCAATCTCCATCTCGCGACTCCGATTGGTAATTGTAAGGTTGCTAGTAGTGTTGATTACTCTTTGTAGTTGATGCTAGTTGGATTACTTGGTGGAAGAGTTTATGTTCAGATCCTTGATGCTATTCATTACACCTCTGATCATGCTTATGATTATGCATTGTGAGTAGTTACTTTTGTTCCTGAGGACATGGGATAAGTCATGCTAATAATAGTCATGTGAATTTGGTATTCGTTCTGTATTTTGATATGTTGTATGTTGTTTTTCCTCTAGTGGTGTTATGTGAACGTCGACTACATAACACTTCACCATATTTGGGCCTAGAGGAAGGCATTAGGGAGTAGTAAGTAGATGATGGGTTGCTAGAGTGACAGAAGCTTAAACCCCAATCTATGCGTTGCTTCGTAAGGGGCTGATTTTGATCCACTAGTTTAATGCTATGGTTAGACGTTGTCTTAATTCTTCTTTCGTAGTTGCGGATGCTTGCGAGAGGGGTTAATCATAAGTGGGATGCTTGTCCAAGTAAGGGCAATACCCAAGGGTCTCACACTTCTTTCAGCCAGTATTTTTTATATATTCCCAAAAAATGCACGTTGATTTTCAGGGCATTTTGAGTTGCGTAGAATAGAGGACTCAGGCTTGCGCCTTTTCTACTCCAGAATTCCAGCTGCCGGTATTCTCCCTCTTCAAATAAACCTTGCAAAATAATAGAGAAAAGGCATAAGTATGGTTCCATAAAGTATAATAACAGTCCATAAAGCGATAAATATCAACATGAAAGCATGATGCAAAATGGACGTATCATCGACTTCAATACCTCTTTGAGAAATTTGATGTCCTAAGACGATGCCTTCATTAACCATAAAGTGGCACTTCTCCCAATTCAAGACAAGATTGGTCTCTTTACATCTCTATAAGACTCGATCAAGATTGCTGAGGCAATCATCAAAAGAAGACCTGTGTCGTGGGTATAAGTCTGACAGTAGATGTGTAGGGTATGAAAGGATTGGCAGAGCCTTAGCTACGGCGAGGATGTACAAGTTCAGGCCCCTCTACGGTGGAGGTAAAAGCCCTACATCTCAGTGCTCTTGGGAGCTTGTTGTCGAGTGGAATGTGGATTACAATGAATTGCCAACCCCTGCACCAGTGGAGAAGGGCGACTTATATAGAGTGTGTTGCCCTTCACAATGGTTCGGTGCACAGGGGTGGAGTAGTGGTGATTAAATGTCTATGTTACAGGTAACGTATGCCTTAAATGCTAATAAAGGTACATGAAAGCGTATGACCGTTGCCCTCCAGGGGGGTTATGATGTACAGAGTGGAATCCAGTCGATAAGTTTGACACGCTCCGAATGCTCACTTCCGACTGGATGATGGAGGAATCGTCACCGACTGGATGAAGGGAAGTCCTTAATTCAGTCGGAACTGACTAAGGGCCTTGTCCCTTATGAAGGGTAGTCTTTGGGTAGGACCTATAGGGCAGGCCTATGACCCTACCCTAGGACTATAACCCCATCATTAGTCCCCGAATGGATCGGGGTTGGAGCGATGGAGCAATGCTTGGAGTACGGATCCGACTGGTATGGATGTGACTTTGGCATTGTTTGCCTCGATCCATTTTATCCTCTTTACCGGTGATCCGAGTGGATATATCTGTGAAATGAATCGCCAGTAACCGAGTGCTTCCGTGGAATCTTTTGACGTGACCGGTCAACTAACAGCGGCGGATTTTCTAGGATCCTCAAATTTCGGTTGCCGCACGCTCAGCGGGGATGACGACATCGTCATCGAGTAGTATTTGCCGCCTCGATTTCCGCACCGTCATCTCCTCCACTAATGTCGAAGCAACCGGTCGGGGATAAGATTTCGGGGCCACCTGCTAGTGACCCAGTCGGAACCTTATTTAAACCTCCCCGGCGAGGGTTTCTCGTTGCACTCGCCAGATAACTCGCACTCGCCCCGCTTCTCCCATGACTTCCTGCGCATATCAAGCTCCTTCCTTCCCCTCCGCCCCCGCGGATCTGCAGCTTCCACCATGACAAAGGGGCAGACGAGCAAGCTCGAGGCACGGAAGAAGAAGAAGGCGGCGGCTCCTGCTCAGCGGCGGCAGCGAGCACCGCCGGCAGGTTGGATCCAGGGGGATTTCCTCCCCTCCATGGTAACGAAGGAGGACATGGTGGAGCTGGTGGAGCAAGGCATGATCGAGCAAAAGACGTGGAGGTTGCCGGCGGAGGGCGAGACAGAGCCGGCGCCCCAGGAGGGGGAGCGCGTCTTGCTGCTCAGTCACGTGCACCGAGGCCTCTCTCTGCCTCCTCATCCCTTCTTCAAAGGTATAATGAACCACTTCGAGGCGCAGCTCCACCATTTTCCTCCCAACGCAATAGCTCATCTCTCTGCCTTCGTCGTGTTGTGCGAGTGTTTTATCGGCTGTCCTCCCCATTGGGGGCTCTTTAAGCACATCTTCTCTGCTAGATCTCAAATCATCACAAGACTTAGCCAGTCGGACGACAAAACTCACCTCCTCCAGCTCTGCGGAGGCTTAGGCTTCCAAAAGAAAAGTAAAAGTAGTTATCCCGCTCTTCAGTTGTCCGAATCCGTTAGGAACTGGCAGTCGACTTGGTTCTACTGCCAGGATGTTGCTTGCCCGAATGCCGCAACTGGACTGCCACCTTTTAGCCTAGACTGACCGGCTCCGCCTAGGCAGCTTGCGCTCACGAAGATGGAGAAGATCCAGATCCAACCTCTGGTCGATGCGTTGGTAGAGGTCGTCCGAAAGGGGGTCACTGGCATAGACTTGCTGGAGATTTTTCTGGGTAGGCGTATCCAACCTTTGCAAGCTCTACACACGCCATGTGGCACTACACGGGGCCTGAGGACTCCACTCGGACTAACCCCGAGTGCGTGACCGGGGAGCTTGTGACGTCGTGGGTTCGCAACATCACAAGCGCCCGCGATAACCCTAGAGGAGCCCGGCGAGTGAAGCCCTTCCGCGCGGACAACCCTCCTCCGAATGAGGTGAGTATAACTTGTCGAGTGTACACAATTGTCTTAGATTTATCGCTTTTTCTTGTATCACTGTCAGACGTCTGACGTTGTCGACTGTATCTCGTGCAGGCGTGGACCAACTGGTTTTCTCGTGTCTCGAACGGGAATCCGGTCGAGGAAGAGGAAGGCAGCCAGGAGGGCAGCATGGAGAGTGTCGAGTACGTCTCCGATAGTGGGGAGACGGAGGAGGAGTCCGAGGAAGAAGAGGGGGAAGATGAGGAGCAGAACTCACCACCCCCACCACCAGAGCCTCGAACTAAACGCCGCCACGAACCCGTGGCTCCGTCAGCTCCTCCAGCGGCCTCGAGTGCCCCGCCAGCTCCTCCTGCGGTTCTGAGTGCCTTGCCAGCTTCTCCCATGATTCCGAGTGCTCGGAGCACCAAGAGGACCAGGGACTCTGCTGCTGAGCCCGCGGGCCAGTCCTCTAAGGTGGCCAAACCGAGTTGATCCAAACCTTGGAAGGCTTTGCCGCAGATGAGGATCAATGTTCCCGTCGCCTCAGCGTAAGTGTATTGTTCTTCTATCTTCTTCCAGTATTTGATTGAACTCATGCTTATTGGTCGAGTGAATTTTACTCGACAGAGCTGCCACCTCCGCCACTTCTCTGCCACGCCAGGGGGACGATCCCATGGATACGGACAACGTTGTCACATCCCAGCAAGGTACGTTGTGGCGACTCCGAGAGCTTACATTATTGTTTCACGAATTTTGTCTTTGGTCTCACATCGTTTGGTCGGGCTTCCTTTAGAGGTGATCCATGTGGAGGAGGGCGATCAGAAGAGGTCCGAGCAAGCTGCAGCGCCTGTCCTTGAGGTTGTTCCGTCTGTTACTACTCCCACCATGGACGCGCCGCCAACCGAGACAATGTCGTCGACTGACATGGCGCTCATCGTTGCTGGACCGACTGGAGTAGGACTTGGGATGCCTAAGGAGTCTCTTGTGGTGCCAGGTCCGTCGACCGTCTAGTATGATGCCCAACGCCTCCCGAAAGATCAGGTGGGAGCTGCCAAGGGAGCCATGGTGCAGGCGGAGTTGATGGCAGGTGATGCCAAGAGAGCGTACGACTCCATCGCGTCTGTGTACAAGCGAAGCTTGGAACTCCGGGAAGATATCCGAGTAAGTGGGCTAGTAAGTATTTACTTTCCTCTTGTAACCCACTAGGTGTTTAAGCCAGATACTCGGATACAAAATGATTAGTTTGCGGTGGGTTCACTCTTAGTGAACCCAGTGGGTGTAGTCCCCGAGACTTCTGTCGAGTGCTTGCACCGGCAGTTCTCTTTATATAAATTTTCTTTAACTTGATCAGATCAAAACTAATCTGTTCGAATGTTACCGGTGGGGGCATTCCGAGTGCACCTACTGGATTAGTCCCTGAGAGTAATTTTACTCAGGTCGGGTAGTAGTAGCCTCATAGGCTTGTTTTTTGTTATGTATCTCAATAGGGCGGACCTGTTTGAGCTCCATGCCAGTGGGGTCACTCTTAGTGAACCCACTGGGTGTAGTCCCCGAGACCGCTGTCGACTGCTTGCATCGGCAGGGGTTTGAAGAACTTCGAGTTTGTATTGTTGTCCTTGTTGAATTTGTTTGATCGTCTCTTCGCGCTGACTTGCAGAAGACTTGCAAGATGGGATCAGCGTACAACACTCTGAAAGCTGAAAAGATTCAGTTTGCTGCGGAACTGGATGCAGCAATGCTTGCCTTGGCTGGTCTGAAGGGTGTTCTGGTTGAACGAGAGAAGTCCTTGGAGGAGTCCCGTGAGGCAAACAAGGCATTGGTGGCCGAAATGGAGCGAATGGGGAAAGAAAGAACCGAGCTGATGGGACAGATGCAGGTGATGAACAGGCGGTGCATAGCACAGGAGAAGTACGTCAGTGACTGGGCAAGGCAGATGATTGCGCTTCTCGGTGGTAAGTTCTGTTTTTCCGAGTGTTTGTTGACTGTGTAGTTCATTCTGCGCTTACTTGTTCCTCGTCTTGTCTTTGCAGATTTTTGTATGGACGCTGAGGCTGAAGCAGCTGACGTTGAGCGGTCGGTTATTCCGAATGTTCCACTCGGCGACGACGCTAATCGAGACATGCTCCGAGCGCACATTCGCCTGGGTAAAGTGGGACCTTTCATTGGTGGACTGAGAGAGGTCGTCGACCGAATCGACAAGGAGCTGTGGCCCGAAGACGAGTCCCGGCAAGAGATGGAAGGGTTGGTGACTCGGCTGGAGGACGTCCCGAACCGAGTGCAGGCGTGGAAGAAGTCTGTTGCTCACTGTGGTGCGGACGTGGCGCTGTCGCTGGTCCGAGTGCACTGCAAGGAGGCTCGCGAAGAGAAGCTGAAGGCGCTGCAGGTCGCAAACACCAAGAAGCTTCGATTCGAAGATTTCATGGAGACCTTCCTTGAGAGCGCCACTCGCATCGCAGACGGGATCGACCTCGACACTTTCGTGGAGCCTGCCAGTCCCAGTACCAATCGTGACGACGCTTGAGAAAACTTTTACCTCGGTATGCTGAGTGTTAGTTGTATGAAACTTTGGCCACTGCTGTTGGCCGTCACATTCGTGGTTCGGTGTGGATAAGCTTGATCTACACCGAACCAACTATCTTTAGACGAACTTTGAATTTGAATCGAATCTTTTGCTCTTCCTTTGCCAAAGAGTTGTTGACACGATTTTGGCTCATGGTTTTTGTTTGGCGTTTCTTGGTGAAGCCAATGGCAAACATGCGGAGCATGTAATTGTCAGTTGTCTTAACATCTGCATGAGCCTCACTGAGGGTCTGCTGAGTCTCCGAGTGGATCTGTAGGATACACTCGAAGGCAATTGTGTACTTTGGCGATTCGTGATCGCGGCTAAGTCTTCGAGTGCGACCGTAAGATCGTACTTGGAGCGAGTTGTTACTCATGTAATTGTCAGTTGTCTTGACATCAACATGAGCCTCAATGAGGTTCTGGTACACATGTAATTGTCAGTTGTCTTGACATCTACATGAGCCTCAATGAGGTTCGTGCTACTCATGTAATTGTCAGTTGTCTTGACATCTACATGAGCCTTAATGAGGGTCTGCTAAGCCTGTGAGTGGATCTGTAAGATACACTCGAAGGAAGCTTTCGACTTAGGCGATTCTTGGTCGCAGACAAGTCCCCGAGTGCGACATTTAGTGCACAGTCAGAGAAAATTAATACTTAGGCGATTCTGGATCGCGACTAAGTCCCCGAGTGTGACGTTTGGTGCACACTCGTAGAAAGTTATTACTTAGGCGATTCTGGATCGCAGCAAAGTCCCCGAGTGCGACGTTTAGCGCACACTCGGAGAAAGTTTGTACTTAGGCGATTCTTGACTGCAGCTAAGTCCCCGAGTGCGACGTTTAGTGCACACCTCGGAGAAAGTTATTACTTAGGCGATTCTGGATCGCAGCTAAGTCCCCGAGTGCAACGTTTAGTGCACACTCGGACAAAGTTATTACTTAGGCGATTCTGGATCGCAGCTAAGTCCCCGAGTACGACGTTTAGCACACACTCGGAGAAATTTTGTACTTAGGCGCTTCTTGATCGCAGCTAAGTCCCCGAGTGTGACGTTTAGTGCACACTCGGAGAAAGTTATTACTTAAGCGATTCTGGATCGCAGCTAAGTCCCCGAGTGCGACGTTTAGTGCACACTCGGACAAAGTTATTACTTAGGCGATTCTGGATCGCAGCTAAGTCCCCGAGTGCGACGTTTAGCGCACACTCGAAGAAAGTTTGTACTTAGGCGATTCTTGATCGCAGCTAAGTCCCCGAGTGTGACGTTTAGTGCACATTCGGAGAAAGTTATTACTTAGGCGATTCTGGATCGCAGCTAAGTCCCCGAGTGCAACTTTGAGCACACACTCGGAGAAAGTTTGTACTTAGGCGATTCTGGATCGCAGCTAAGTCCCCGAGTGTGACGTTTAGTGCACACTCGGAGAAAGTTTGTACTTAGGCGATTCTGGATCGCAGCTAAGTCCCCGAGTGTGACGTTTAGTGCACACTCGGAGAAAGTTTGTACTTAGGCGATTCTTGATTGCAGCTAAGTCCCCGAGTGTGACGTTTAGTGCTCACTCGCAGAAAGTTATTACTTAGGCGATTCTGGATCGCAGCTAAGTCCCCGAGTGCGATGTTTAGCGCACACTCAGAGAAAGTTTGTACTTAGGCGATTCTGGATCGTAGCTAAGTCCCCGAGTGTGACGTTTAGTGCACACTTGGAGAAAGTTTGTACTTTGGCGATTCTGGATCGCAGCTAAGTCCCCGAGTGCGACGTTTAGTGCACACTCGGAGAAAGTTTATATTTAGGCGATTCTGGTTCGCAGCTAAGATTTTTTTTTTCCAGACCGGAGTGTGCGAACGCGGAAGAATTTTGAATCTGCAAAAACTCAATCTGCTTTGTATTACTTCAACGATACTTGTTCTTTACATTGCTTCAGTCGACGGTCACGTGTAGAAGCGCTTCAGGAGATCTCCTTCCATGCTCGCGGCTCGTTCGTTTCCCTGTCGAGGTTGTAGAGTCGATATGCTTCGTTGTTCAGCACCTTGGAGATGATGAAGGGTCCTTCCCAGGCGGGAGCCAACTTGTGAGGTCTCTGCTGATCCACTCGGAGCACCAGGTCGCCTGCTTGGAATGTACGACTCCTGACGTGTCGCGCGTGAAAACGCCGCAGGTCTTGTTGATAAATGGTTGAGCGAGTCATTGCCATCTCGCGCTCCTCCTCTAGAAGATACACTCTGTCTTGCCTTGCTTGCTCTGCTTCGGCTTCGGAGAAGAGTTCAACTTGTGGAGCGTTGTGAAGCAAGTCACCCGGAAGGACTGCCTCTGCTCCATAAACGAGGAAGAACGGGGATCGCCCTGTAGATCTATTTGGGGTTGTGCGGAGACCCCAAAGCACCGAAGGCAGCTCGGTGACCCATGCGCCGGCGGCATGCCCCACTTCTCGCAGGAGTCCAGGCTTCAAACCTTGCAGAATAAGTCCATTCGCCCGCTCTGCTTGCCCGTTTGTTTGGGGATGCACCACAGATGCAAAATCCACTCGGATACCTTGGCATGTACAGAAACCTTTGAATCTGTCCGAGTCAAAGTTTGTTCCATTGTCAATGATTATGTTGTGAGGTACCCCGAA
The DNA here is from genome assembly GCF_904849725.1 of Hordeum vulgare subsp. vulgare. Taxonomy (NCBI): domain Eukaryota; kingdom Viridiplantae; phylum Streptophyta; class Magnoliopsida; order Poales; family Poaceae; genus Hordeum; species Hordeum vulgare. Next base: position 64,477,349 of record NC_058523.1, read on the forward strand.
TCTGGAGATGATGTCCCTGACAAACTTGATGGCCGTAAGGGCGTCGAGCTTTTTGATGGGCTTGGCTTCAATCCACTTTGTGAACTTGTCGACTCCCACCAACAGATGTGTGAATCCCCCTTGGCCTGTCCTGAATGGACCGACTGTATCTAATCCCCATACTGCAAACGGACAAACAAGAGGGATTGTCTTCAACGCAGATGTTGGTTTGTGGGACTTGTTAGAGTAGAACTGACAGCCTTCACATCGGTCGACCATATCTTTCGCCATTTCATTCGCCTGCAGCCAGAAGAAGCCAGCTCTGAATGCTTTGGCGACGATTGCCCTTGAGGAGGCGTGATGACCGCAGGTTCTCGAGTGAATTTCTTCCAGGATTAACTGTCCCTCCTCAGGGGAGATGCATCATTGAAGGACGCCTAAAATGCTTTCTTTGTACAACTGGCCATCAATGACAGTGAACGACTTGGACCTGCGGACGATCTGTCTGGCTTGGACTTCGTCTTCTGGTAATTCTTGCCTCAGGATGTATGCAATAAACGGCACAGTCCAATCGGGGATGATAGCAAGAATCTCCATGATCAAATCAACCACAGCAGGGACTTCGACTTCAGTCGGATCTGTCGAGCTCTTTGGTTGTACTGGTTCCTCTATGAAAGGATCTTCTTTAACTGAGGGAAGGTGGAGGTGCTCGAGGCAGACGTCACTCGGGACTAGTCTCCAAGTGGATCCGAGTTTTGCCAACTCATCAGCTGCTTGGTTTTTCAGTCGCGGAACATGGTGGAGTTCCAGACCTTCAAACTTTTTCTCGAGCTTCCTCACTGCATTGCAGTATGTGGTCATGGTGGGGTTCCTGACGTCCCACTCCTTCATCACTTGATTAACCACCAAATCCGAATCGCCATAGACCATCAGGCGACGGACGCCGAGTGCGATGGCCATGCGCAGTCCATAAAGGAGAGCTTCATACTCTGCCTCGTTGTTGGAGGAATCAAAGTGTATCTGCAACACATACTTGAGTTTGTCACCCTTTGGCGATATGATCACAACGCCAGCGCCGGAGCCATTCAACATCTTGGACCCACCGAAGAACATTGTCCAATGAGCCGAGTAGATGTGAGTCGGTTGCTGTTGTTCTACCCATTCTGCTATGCAGTCAGCCAGAGCTTGAGACTTTATAGCTTTCTTGGCCTCGAACTTGATGTCGCAGTATAACATCTCCATTGCCCACTTCGCCACTCGGCCCGATGCGTCCCGATTGTGTAGGATTTCCGACAACGGAGCATCAGAAACGACGGACACCAAGTGGTCTTGAAAATAATGAGCCACCTTCTTCGCAGTCATGTAAATCCCGTAGATAAGTTTTTGATAATGGGGATACCTCTGCTTGGAAGGAGTCAGGACTTTGGAGACATAATACACTGGCCGCTGAACCTTGTATGCTTTGCCTTCTTCTTCCCGTTCGACTGTGAGAATAGTGCTGACGACTTGATTTCTAGCCGCGATGTACAGAAGAAGGGGTTCTTTACTGAGCGGAGCAGTAAGAACCGGCTGGGTGGAAAGTAGGACTTTGAGGTCGTCGAATGCGATTTGGGCTTCGTTTGTCCACTCGAAAGTATCTGATTTCTTCATGAGTCGGTACAGAGGAAGTGCCTTCTCGCCGAGTCAACTGATAAACCTGCTCAAAGCCGCTAGGCGACATGTGAATCTTTGAACATCGTGTATTCTGACCGGCCGCTCCATTCGGACGATGGTCCCGATCTTTTCGGGGTTGACATCGATCCCTCGTTCGGAAATTAAGAAACCGAGTAACTTTCCGCTAGGAACGCCGAATGAACACTTGGCTGTGTTGAGCTTGATATCGTACCTACGAAGGTTGGTGAATGTTTCTGCCAAGTCAGTCAGCAGGTCGGAACCTTTGCGTGACATGACTACGATATCATCCATATACGCCTCCACATTCCGACCGATCTGGTCGAGGAGGCATTTTTGGATCATGCGCATAAAGGTTGCTCCTGCATTCTTCAAACCAAATGGCATAGTGACGTAGCAGAAGCACCCGAATGGGGTGATGAAGGCTGTTTTTAATTCATCGGGGCCGTACAGACGGATCTGATGATAGCCCGAGTAGGCATGAAGGAATGACAACTGCTCGCAACCCGGAGTCGAATCGACAATTTGATCGATGCGGGGGAGCGGAAAATGGTCTTTCGGGCAGACCTTATTGAGATGCTTGAAGTCGATGCACATTCGGAGCGACTTGTCTTTCTTAAGCACCATGACAACATCGGCGATCCACTCGGAGTGGTGTACCTCGCGAATGAAGTTGGCTGCCAAAAGTTTAGCCACCTCTTCTCCGATTGCCTTCCTCTTGTGCGCGGCGGACCGAAGCAGGCATTCTCGGACAGGCCGAGTGGCGGGATCCACATGCAGTCGGTGCTCAGCCAACTCCCTGGGTACACCTGGCATGTCAGCGGGCTTCCATGTGAAGATGTCCCAGTTCTCACGGAGGAATTGGATGAGCTCGGCTTCCTATTTAGGATCGAGGGTGGTGGAGATGTTCGTCGGGGCAGCGGTGTCGTCCATCGGGTGGATGCTGACCTTCTTCGTCTCTCCCGCCGACTGGAATGCGGACTCCGAAGCTGGCTTCTTCGAACGCATCAAGTCAGCGCGGTCGACTGTTTTCTTGTACTCGTCAAGCTCGAGGACAGCCATCTGCTCATCGGCGATCCTCGATCCCTGCTGCAGACACTCCTCGGCCCGCTGCTGATTTCATGTGATAGTGATCACACCTTTTGGGCCTGGCATCTTTAGCTTCAGGTACACGTAACATGGACGGGCCATGAAACGCGCATACGCCGGGCGGCCCAGAATTGCGTGGTACGCACTCTGAAAGTCCACCACCTCGAACGTCAGTTTTTCCTTGCGGAAGTTCTTGTCGGAGCCGAAGACGACGTCCAACGCGATCTGGCCGAGTGACTTGGCCTTTCGTCCAGGGACGACTCCATGGAACTGCATGCTGCTCTCGCTAAGTTTGGACATCGGAATGCCCATCCCCTTGAGAGTGTCAGCGTACATGATGTTCAAGCCACTGCCGCCGTCCATGAGGACTTTGCGCAGTCGGACTCCTTCCACCACCGGGTCGACGACCAGAGCCTGCCTCCCTGGGGTGGGTACGTGTGCTGGATGATCCGATTGGCCAAAGGTGATCGCAGTCTGAGACCATTTGAGAAACGTGGGGTTGGTCGGTGTGGCCATGTTCACCTCCCTGTTCACCAGCTTCAGTCGACTCTTGCTCTCAACGTGAGCAAAAATCATCAGTGTTGCATGGACTTGGGGGAACGGATCCTCCTTGTCCTCCTCATCTTGTTCATTGTCCTTTTCACTCGGTTGTCCTTCGCCGAACCCCTGGATCAGGAGGCGACATTGCCGAGTGGTATGCTTTGGATATATGGTGTTGCCCTCTTCATCCATCTTCGTGTGAATTGGACATGGCTGGTCCAGGATGGGGTTTCCGAACTGCTTCTTCTTGGGGTGAACTGAGCCTTCCCCTTGCCCTTGAACTTGGCATTGGTAACGGCTGCGGCCTCTGCCTACGGAGTGGACGGAGCTTTCTGCTTCTGCTTCTGAGTGTTGTTCCATCTCCATCGGCGACTGCTTTGTGCTTGCCGCTACGAATGCGGTCCTCTTCTTCGCCATTTGCATAGCGTGCCGCTATCTCCATCATCTTACTCATGGAGATGTCGCCTGTTCGACCGAACTTCAGGTACAAATCTCTGTACCGCACGCCTGCCTTGAAAGCGTAGACTGCTTGGTGCTCTAGGACGTTCTCCACCGTGTGGTAGAGGGTCGTCCAACGCTGAATGAAATCGCGCAGGGGCTCATTCTGCTTCTGGACACAGTGCTGGAGCTCCACGAGGCCAGCAGGGCGTTTGCACGTCCCTTCGAAGGTCCTGATGAAGACTCGGGCCAGATCTGCCCAGCTGTAGATGCTTGAGGGAGCCAACTGGTTCAGCCACGCTCGTGCCGAGCCGTCGAGCATCAGAGGGAGGTGTTTCATGGCGACGTGCTCGTCCCCTCCTCCGATCTGGACTGCCACTCGGTAGTCGTCCAGCCACGTTTCTGGCTTGGATTCTCCTGTAAACTTGCTGATCCCCGTCGCCATTCGGAAGTTGGGAGGGATGTCAGCCGAACGGATGGCTCGACTGAAACACCCGGGACCAGAGATGATGGTCCTGCTTCCACTCGGACGGTCCATATCGTGACCATCGCGGTGGGCTCGGCCCCTGTCAACCCTCCTCTGGGCGATATGACCTCTCAAGTCGGGCCTTGGATCATAAGTGTCACCTACTGAACGCCGATCATCATGATGTCGGGGCCCGTAGGGCCCACCCCATGGAGGGGTGCGTGAGCGGCGACGATCTTCGGGATTCATGGAACGGCTGCCTCCCCTGTGTCGCTGATGATAACCGGGGCTGTGAACTGACCGATGCGTGTTTGCGTGAACAGAACTATTGTGAATCTTGTTGTGCGACTGGGAGACCGCCGAATTTTGTTGCTGCACCGTCTGCAGCAGGGCACGGATTTGCTCGATCCCTCTGCCAGCCTCTGAATCAGTCGGCTGGAGAGAATCGGCTATCTTGGCGGCGGCAGCCAGGTTGAGGACGGGTGTGCGGAACACCTCCACGTTGCTCCGTAGAGTGTGCCGACTGGCAGAACGGCGGGGCTAACGGCGTGCGCCGGATGTTTCCCCGATCTCGTGCTCGTTCCGGCCAGTTTGGCGGGGACTTTCATGGGAGTTGGCCATGTGCACTTCAGCTGCAGGCACGCGACCCAAGTACTCCCAAGGAAACTCAGTCGGAACTGAGTCCGAGCGCTGGGACGGCGGCGCAACCACAACCGACTCTAGGACCACCACTTGTGAGGACGCGTTCTGGCACGCCTGGGCGTGTTGCACCCAACGCTAGAGCCGCGGACAGCGGGACCGCTTGTTGTGGCGCGCGATGGCGGCGTAGGTCGATACCGGAGCCGACTGCTGGAGAAGAAGAATACCGCGGGCGCCGGCACGGAAGTGCGTAGCCCCGTGACTGGGGAGCGCCTCGACATCGAGAGGGGCATCCCGAAGCCATGCCGAATCGTCGACGATGAAGGAGAGAGCGCCGAAGAGGATCTCGTGACCCATGCTCAGATCTCCACCGGATGACATGATGAAAAGATGTAGTCGCAAACTCGCCGGAAGTCGCTTAGACGCCTGCCCCAAGGTGGGCGCCAACTGTCGTGGGTATAAGTCTGATAGTAGATGTGTAGGGTACGAAAGGATGGGCAGAGCCTTAGCTACGGCGAGGTTGTATGAGTTCAGGCCCCTCTACGGTGGAGGTAAAAGCCCTACGTCTCAGTGCTCTTGGGAGCTTGTTGTCGAGTGGAATGTGGATTACAGTGAATTGCCAACCCCTGCACCAGTGGAGAAGGGCGACTTATATAGAGTGTGTTGCCCTTCACAACGGTTCGGTGCACAGGGGTGGACTAGTGGTGATTAAATGTCTACGTTACAGGTAACGTATGCCTTAAATGCTAATAAAGGTACATGAAAGCGAATGACCGTTGCCCTCCAGGGGGGTTACTATGTACAGAGTGGAATCCAGTCGGTAAGTTTGACACGCTCCGAATGCTCATTTCCGACTGGATGATGGAGGAATCGTCACCGACTGGATGAAGGGAAGTCCTTAATTCAGTCGGAACTGACTAAGGGCCTTGTCCCTTATGAAGGGTAGTCTTTGGGTAGGACCTATAGGGCAGGCCTATGACCCTACCCTAGGACTATAACCCCATCAACCTGTAAACGGAAAAGTCATCCATGAAAACCTCGACAATCTTTTCACAAAAGTCAAAGAATATAGCCATCATACATCTTTGAAAGGTGGCAGGTGCATTACATAAGCCAAAAGGCATACGCCTATAAGAAAAGGTACCGAAAGGGCAGGTGAAAGTGGTTTTGTCCTGATCAGATTGTGCAACTCGTATTTGGGAGAAACCAGAATAACCGTCTAGAAAGCAAAAGTGTGTGTTTTTAGACAGCCTTTCTAGCATTTGGTCGATAAAAGGCAGAGGGTAATGATCTTTCCTAGTGGCCTTATTCAGTTTCCTGAAATCGATCACCATCCTATAGCCAGTAATAATCCTCTGTGGGATCAATTCATCCTTATCATTAGGGACAACGGTAATGCCTCCCTTCTTGGGGACGCAATGCACCGGACTCACCAAATCGCTATGAGAAACAGGATAGATAATACCCGCTTCCAAGAGCTTTAGTATTTCTTTTCTTACTACTTCTTTCATCTTAGGATTCAATCACCTTTGATGATCAGGAACTGGTTTGAAATCAGGATCGGTTTTAATCATGTGCTGGCATAGAGTGGGACTAAAGCCCTTAAGATCATCAAGAGTATATCCAATAGCAGCACGATGCTTCCTGAGAGTTTTTAGCAACTTCTTTTCTTCATGCTCTGAGAAGCTAGCACTAATAATAACAGGATATATCTCTTTTTCATCAAGGTAGGCCTACTTAAGAGTATAAGGCAACTGTTTAAGCTCGAACACAGGTAAATCTGAGAACGGGTTCATAACTAAACCATAACTAAACCATACCCATACACCTATGTATCAAAACCAAACCTGAACCATAACCAATTAATACCATTTTGAGCCCAACCAAAACTAAACCCAATATTTTCCTCTCCCAGACCAGTTTGAACCCAATACATAACTATGGGTTTAAACCAAATACAAAACCATATTCAAATTTGGTTTAGCACTGACATGCCAAACAATATTTTGAACAATAATTTAACAGTGACAATAAATTAGTAGTGACATAACTATGGGTTTAATCTGAGACTTGTATTGTTGCTCCCTCAACCAATAAATATGCTTCTTCGTCGCCGGCATATGTGAGATGACTTTGCTGCCTGATAAGGTGTGTACCTCCCCCAGCCAAGCCGAGACACTTCCGCACCACCATGCTAAACCGTTGTTGCATCACAGAGAGAGAGAGAGTTCTATCAGATAATAATTATTTTGAGAATGGAGAAGCATAATCAGCAAACGGAAATATTAGATTGCAGAAATTAATGATTGCAGCAATCACAAGTCTAGAAGTTAGTTTACAGCTAGGATTTAAACCTCTGTCCAAAAGTCCGATTCTAAACTATCTGGACTTAAGTTTGCTGCACATTTGCTTAAAAATAACTGTTTTGCACAATGCAATATCGCCATTCTGAATAACATGTGAAGCTAGGTATTTTTATAACAAAAGCATCATCGTAAGAAGGCTATCCATCTCACCATTGTTGCAACCATGAAAACAATCGGCCAAACTAATTTTCAATAAAGCAATCTTTGTTGCAGTTTGATAGATAATTACAAGGCAATAGTAACTCAGCACATGTCGTACCAAAAAATGTTGAAGAGAGACTGCTATATAGATAAAACAGAGACTGCTACATAGATAAATACATAGATAAAACTGAAAATGCCGTACCAATCTGTATGTTCATTGCTCCTAACTGTTCAAACTAATCCCTGGAACCGAACTATTATAAATACATAGATAAAACAGAGACTGCTACAGAAAATAAATACATAGATAAAACAGAGACTGCTACAGAAAATAAAGAGAGAGTTTCTATGTTGTTGCATAGTGTATTTATTTAGTTATCAAACTCATCCCTGGAACCAACTATTATAAATGCATAGATAAAACAGAGACTGCTACAGAAAATATGATAAAAGAAATCGTTGCTACAAAAAACAGAGACTGCTACTATATGAATTCTGTCATCATAGAGTAGTTTTTAGAAAGTCACAAATAGCTTCTGCCCTCAACCAATAATTTTCGTGAAATGGAATGAAATATTATAGTTTTTACAAGAGTAATCCAGACACTGGATGTCAGCATAGGTAGAACTCACCTTTCTTTGGTATGAACAACCAATCTTTAGCACAAACAAGCGCTTCTAGCATATGAGGGGTCAAAGAGCTTCTCGAGTCGCCAAGTATCCTTTTACCACAACTAAAGGCTGCTTCAGACGCCACAGTGCTCAGAGGAATTGCAAGAAAGTCACGAGGCATGGTAGGCAATATAGGAAACTTCTCGGCATGCCTCTTCCACCAACCCAAGACATCAAAGTCAGCACCATCCTCGGATGCTTCTTCCAACTATGCGTCAAGCTCAGATTTGTGTACACGTGTCCTCCGACGAGACTTGTGTTGGGCATACTCTTCTTCCAACTTTCTTTTCCCTACAATAGGAGATCCAATAGTGGTATTGCCTTGACTGGAAGGTGTCGAGTGTGCAGTGCTTGTCGCTACAAGTAGCTCATATTCTTTGAAATACTTTCTTGCCCATTCTAAAGCAACCTCCACTTGTTTTGAAACCTCCTCCTCGTTGGTAGACAATTTGCAATAGAAGAAATCCAAGTAATCTTCTTTCCTCCTTGGATCCAGGAATGAAGCAATGAAAAGTGCGTGGTTGAAGGCAATGTCCTTGCCTTTTCTATGACGGTTAGGCTATGCATTGTCCTTCTCCTCGGGATCCCAATATTTATCCAGCTTTGTTTGCATCGCTGCCGCCAATTCCTTCAGCACATCAGAGGTCTGCCAGCCCGGATCTTTCAATGCATGGCGAATACAAAGCACAGCCGGCAGAAACTTATGTGCAGTTGGCTTCCTGTGAGCTGAAACAATTAAGGTAAGCTCTTCAAAAGCTTTTAGAAAGTCCCAAATAGCTTCTGCCCTCAACCATTCTTCCTCACTTGGAGATTCTATCATCTTTCGATTGGTGTAACTAGTGAGGACAGATTTGTATCTCAATGCTTGTACAAGCATTTTCCAAGTTGAGTTCCATCTGGTTGGTGTATCAACACACATACCTTTCCTTGAAGGCAGGCCCATCCCAATTGCAATTGTATTGAATTCTTGAAGCCTTGAAGAAGAAGAGTCAATATATTTCAGCAGCTCACGTATCTTGTCAATGGCTCCATGGATTATTTTCATTCCATCCTGAACCAAGATATTAAGAATGTGTGCACAACACCTGACATGCGAGAGTCCAAATTTTGGAGCTCAACTTCGATATCTTTCTTCATTCCCTTATACATCTTCAGTGCATCATCACGAATCGTGTGACAACCCTTGATTTGAAATGCTGGCTGCAATGAGTCAATCCATGGCTGAAGGTGGAGATCTTCAAACTTAAGAAAGGGGATCTCAGCATGGATGCAAAACTTGACCATTAGTTCACGACTAACTTTTTCATCAAACACGAACAGGCCTTCGAATGGCTTTTTTTCATGGTCAATAGAAACCTCTTCCTACAAGCATCCTCAATTGATCGGCAAGCCTCTGCAATATGGATTCTCAAACTGCTAGTTCCAAACTTGGTGTGAAATTGCCCTTGACAGTATTTGCACACAACCTTGGGGTCTCCTTCTACGACAACCAGTTCTTGTTCATAGTGCTCCCATACTTTGGACCTTCTACCATGTGGTACTTGACTCGAATCCTCATCCATGGAATCGGCAGTCTCAGAACCCTCTGAGGTAGACATTCCTCAAATTATTAGAGCACACTACATGGGAAAAAACCAAACCATTGAAACATATAAAATCGGATTTAAACAAGCAGAGTATATTACACATAGAAACAGCAGATCAAATCATTCATAATAGAAAATTTGGCAGGTCAAGAGCACCACGCTCCATGTGCATATCAGGATGGCAAAAGGGGTACTTGATAGAGAAATGGCTGTTGTTGACCTCCCACCTATAAGCAACTAGAAAAACTGCACTGACATGGACCATACTGTATGAATGCAAGTCTTATAATATAGTTCCATCCACTAACGTTCCAACATGGGGGTTCTTAGTTAGAAAAATAATATAAAATAGATATGGAATTACAAATTGTTTTTACCAACAAAGATATGTACAAAACTGCACTGACATCTTTATGTACAATCCTTTCACTAGATACTGCAAAAATTAATGGTTGACAGCTGAAACGTATCTGATAAGTTAAGATACCAGACATTTCCTGAACCGGAACTTAATGTCTGTTTCCCAATATTGTTTTCGTGAAGATATATGTTCAGCCAAAATGAAACTGGGTGCTTGTCAATTTCCTGAACCGAAGAGATAGGCTACCAAGAACGATTTGTCTAATATTTAATGATAACTCTGGTTTATGTTACATATTCAGATCCTGTCAGACACCACAAAAAACTACAAATCTTTGATAATAGATGAACTTGAAAAGCCAGATAGAATGGGTCTCATCAGACAACAACCGAGTGTTCAACATGTACACACTGCAAAATGATGCAGCTGGACAGTGCAGATAAATCGTGATAGATTATTGTGCATGATTAGCAGCCCCCCCCCAAACTACACGGAATCCATGAAGATCCAGGCGGGAAAATCGCTTTTCGGAGAGCGGGAAAAACTAGAGATGGATAAGAACGGAAGGAAGAGGAGATCAGGGGAGGAGCTCACCGCGACGGCCTTGCAAGCGGTGCACTTGTCGCCGATGGCGGAGGCGGAGGCGACGGCAGCCGCCGCGAGTATGGTGGCGAGGAGGAGGAGGACGGTGTCGGATCTACGGCGGACGGCGGGGAGGAGCGTGGTGCGTGCGGCGGCCGAGTCGGGACTCGGGAGGGAGGAGAAGGTGGTGCGGCCGTGTGGGCTTGCTCGCAGTTGAGGCCAAACCAAAGCAATAACTGGGTTCTACCCACAGTTTCAAGCCCAAAATATATAAAACGGTTTAGGCCCATAACCAGTCATATCCAAATTGCTTTCTCTGTAAACTCAAACCAAACCAAACTTAAAAAACCTCAACCTAATTAAACTTAAACCAGTCAAGGCCCGGTGTAAAAACCAAACCATTTAAACCAGTTTTTTTAAAACCAATCTTAGATTTTAACACAGGATCACCCTTTGGTGGGGGTGGATCCCCAAGCAGTTCAACACGCAGATTATTCTTAAGGATAGGATATTGTTCTAAGACAACTCTATCTATCTCATCCCTTTCATCCATATGCATATCATTTTCATGCTCAAGCAAGTATTGCTCTAAGGGATCAGTAGGAGGCATGGCAATAGAAGCTAAGGCAATAGTTTCATCTTTACTAGGCAACTCCTTTTCATGAGGTTGTCTACCAAACTTGGAGAAATTGAACTCATGTGACACATCTTCAAAGCCAACAGTTATAGTTTGCTTCTCACAATCAATATGAGCATTGACAATATTGAGAAAAGGTGTCCCAAATATGATGGGACAAAAGCTATCTCGGGTGGTAGCAAGAACGAGGAAATCAATAGGATACTTCGTTTTACCACACAAGACTTCAACATCCCTAACAATTCCCACAGGGTAGATAGTATCTCTATTGGCAAGCTGAATAGTGACATCAATAGGCTCTATCTCAACAGGTGCAATCTCATCTTTGATTTCATCGTATAAGGATTGAGGTATTGCACTAACACTAGCACCCACAGCACAGAAACCATGATAACGATGATCTCCTATCTTAACAGAAACCACAGGCATGCCAACAACAGGCCTATGTTTGTCTCTAGCGTGAGGTTTAGCAATTCTAGCAGCATCTTCACACAAGTGAATATTATGTCCCTCAACTTCTTCAGACAGAAGATTTTTGATGATAGCAATGCTAGGTTCAACTCTAATTTGCTCACGGAGTGTAGGTGTTCTAATGTAGCCTCTACGTATCACAGTTGAAGCTTTAGAATGATCCTTTATCCTAACAGGGAAAGGTGGTTTCTCAATGCAAGCACTAGCAACCACAGGATCATTATAGGAAATGACTTTCTCTTCAACTGGAATGGGTTTAACTACATTGACTTCTAAAGGAGGATGATATTTAAACCACTTCTCTTTGGGGAGATCAATATGGGCAGCAAAGGATTCACACAATGAAGCTACTATCTCAGAGTCAAGTCCATACTTAGCGCTAAAGTCACAAAAAGTATTTGTCTCAACAAAGGATTTAACGCACTCAAAAGTGAAATTCATACCTGACTCCTTACCTTCTTCAAGCTCCCAATCTTCAGAGTTGAGTTTAATTCTCTCCAATAAATTCCATTTGAAGTCAATATCTCTCTTCATAAAACAACCGGTACAAGAAGTGTCAAGCATGGTGCGATCATCCTGAGAAAGCCGAGCATAGAAGTTCTGAATGATAATTTCTCTCGAGAGCTCATGATTGGGGCATGAATATAACATTGATTTAAGCCTCCTCCAAGCTTGAGCGATGCTTTCTCTGTCACGAGGCCAAAAATTATAAATATAATTCCGATCACGATGTACTAAATGCATAGGATAAAACTTTTGATGAAATTCCAATTTCAACCGATTGTAGTCCCATGATCCAGTATCATCACATAGCCTATACCATGTCAACGCCTTATCCTTCAAAGATAAAGGAAAGACCTTCTTCTTGACCTCATCCTCGGGGACACCTACAAGAATAAATAAACCACAAACTTCATCTACATAGATCATATGCAAGTCTGGATGTGATGTTCCATCTGCTGTAAAATGATTAGCCAGCAGTTTCTCAAGCATACCCGAAGGAAATTCAAAGCAAATATTTTTAGTAGGTGCAGCAGGTTGAGGAGCAACTCTTTGTGCTTCCATTTGAGGTGAATATACCCCGAACAAGCCCCTCAAAGGATTAGTATCCATAGTGACAAGTGACAATAAATTTCAGCACACTATATGAATGTTTCCTTACCAAGTTCCACTTACCAAAGGCGCTTCACTCCCCGGCAACGGCGCCAGAAAAGAGTCTTGATGACCCACAAGTATAGGGGATCAATCGTAGTCCTTTAGATAAGTAAGAGTGTCGAACCCAACGAGGAGCAGAAGGATCTGACAAGTGGTTTTCAGCAAGGTAAATTCTGCAAGCACTGAAATTGTCGGTAACAAGTGATTGTCTGGTGAGATGATTCGTAGCGAGCAACAAGTAACAGAAGTAGCAACGGTGCAGCAAAGTGTCCCAATCCCTTTTGTAGCAAGGGACAAGCCTGGACAAAATCTTATAGGAGGAAAAATGCTCCCGAGGACACACGGGAATTTGTGTCATGCTAGTTTTCATCATGTTCATATGATTCGCGTTCGTTACTTTGATAGTTTGATATGTGGGTGGACCGGCGCTTGGGTACTGCCCTTACTTGGACAAGCATCCCACTTATGATTAACCCCTCTCGCAAGCATCCGCAACCACGAAAGAAGAATTAAGACAAAGTCTAACCATAGCATTAAACTAGTGGATCCAAATCAGCCCCTTACGAAGCAACACATAAACTAGGGTTTAAGCTTCTGTCACTCTAGCAACCCATCATCTACTTACTACTTCCCAATGCCTTCCTCTAGGACCAAATAATGGTGAAGCGTTATGTAGTCGACGTTCACATAACACCACTAGATGAAAAACAACATACAACATATCAAATTACCGAACGAATACCAAATTCACATGACTACTATTAGCATGACTTATCCCATGTCCTCAGGAACAAAAGTAACTACCCACAAAGCATAATCATATTCATGACCAGAGAGGTAATGAGTAGCATCAAGGATCTGAACCTAAACTCTTCCACCAAATAATCCAACTAGCATCAACTACAAAGAGTAATCAACACTACTAGCAACCTTACAAGTACCAATCGGAGTCGCGAGATGGAGATTGGTTACAAGAGATGAACTAGGGTTTGTAGATGAGATGGTGCTGATGAATATGTTGATGGTGACGAGTCCCCTCCGATGAGAGGACTGTTGGTGATCACGATGGCGACGATTTCCCCCTCCGGGAGGGAAGTTTCCCCGGTAGGATCGTCCTGCCGGAGCTCTAGATTGGTTCTGCTCAAGTTCCGCCTCGTGGCGGCGACGAAACCACGAAAAATCTCCTCTTTGATTGTTTCCTGGACGAAACCCTCCATATAGCAAAAGAGGGGGGCAAGTGGGCCAGCAGGGTGCCCACAAACCCCCATGGCGTGGCCTGGGGGTGGTTGTGCCGTGCACGCTTGTGGCCACCGCTTGGCGCCCCTGTGGCACTTCTTCGGCCCAGTATTTTTGATAAATCGGGAAAAAATCCTCATTGATTTTTACGGCGTTCGGAGTTGCGCGGAATAGGTATCTCAAACTTGCTCCACTTTCAGGCCAGAATTCCAGTTGCCGGTATTCTCCCTCTTCATGTAAACCTTGCAAAATAAGAGAGAAAAGACATAAGAATTGTACCGTGAAGTGAAATAACATCCCAATAAGCGATAAATATCAACATGAAAACATGATGCAAAATGGATGTAGCAAGGGGTTGTCAATCCCTTCACGATTGATTGCAAGGTGAGATCTGAAGGCGGAAAGTGCAACAAAGTAAAAGTGTAAGGCGGAAAATATGATGTGAAGTAGACCCGGGGGCCATAGTGTTCATTAGAGGCTTCTCTCAGGATAGCAAATATTACGGTGGGTGAACGAATTACTGTCGAGCAATTGATAGAACAGTGCAAAATCATGACGATATCTAAGGCATTGATCATACATATAGGCATCACGTCCGAGACAAGTAGACCGATACTTTCTTTATCTACTACTATTACTCCACACATCGACCGCTATCCATCATGCATCTAGTGTATTGAGTTCATGACGAACAGAGTAACGCCTTAAGCAAGATGACAGGATGTAGAGGGATAAATTCATGCAATAGATATAAACCCCATTTTTTACCATTGATGGCAACAACATGATGCGTGCCTCGCTACCCCTTCTGTCACTGGGTGAGATCACCGCACGGTATGAACCCAAAACCAAGCACTTCTCCCATTGCAAGAATCATAGATGAAGTTGGCCAAACAAAACCCTCAACTCAAAGAGAATTACAAGGATATGAAATCATGCATATAAGAGATCAGAAGAAACTCAAATAAGATTCATAGATAATCTGATCATAAATCCACAATTCATCGGATCTCGACAAACACACCGCAAAAGAAAATTACATCAGATAGATCTCCATGAAGATCATGGAGAACTTGGTATTGATGATCCAAGAGAGAGAAGAAGCCATCTAGCTACTAGTTATGAACCCGAAGGTCTATGGTGAACTACTCACGCATCATCGGAGAGGCAATGGTGTTGATGAAGAAGCCCTCCGTATCCGAATCCCCCCTCCGACAAGGCACCAAAACGTGCCCCAGATGGGATCTTGCGTAGACAGGAGCTTGCGGCGGCGGAAAAGTATTTTCATGGATCTCTCTTGTGGTTTTGGATTTTTTGGGGATTTATAGGCGGAAGAAGTAGGGCAGAGGAGCCATAGGGGGCCCACAAGCCTGCAAGGTGCGGGCCCCCCTTGCCGCGCCTAGGGGGCTTGTGGCCTCCCCTCGTGGCCTCTGCCTTGGTTCTCACGCTCCCTGCGTATCTTTTGTTCCGGAAAAAATCTTTTCGGAGGTTTTATTCCGTTTGGACTCCGTTTAATATTCTCCTCTGAAAAGGGTCAAAAACATGGAAAAAAACAGGAACTGGCACTTGGCAGTGAGTTAATAAGTTACTCCCAAAAAGGATATAAAAGGCATACAAAACATCCAAAGTTTGACAAGATAATAGCATGGAACCATCAAAAATTATAGATACGTTGGAGACGTATCATGCATCATCAAGCTTCTTAGACCAAATATTTCTAGACCTATTGACAGTCTTTTGCATTATTAGTTTAATCTCTCTATTACTTAGCTCTACTTGACCACTGGACTGAGGGTGATAGGGAGATGCAATTCTATGGTTGACATCATACTTAGCAAGCGCTTTACGGAAAGAACCATGAATAAAATGTGAACCACCATTAGTCATTAGATATCTAGGGACTCCAAATCTGGGGGAAATAACTTCTTTAAGCATCCTAATAGAGGAGTAGTGATCAACACTACTAGTCGGGATAGCTTCTACCCACTTAGTAACGTAATCAGCAGCAACTAGGATATGAATATACCCGTCGGATTTTGGAAAAGGTCCCATATAATCAAAGCCCCAAACAACAAATGGTTCAATGACAAGTGAATAATTCATAGGCATTTCCTGACGTGTACTGATATTACCTATTGTTTGACATTCGTCACAAGACAAAACAAACTTACGGGCATCCTTGAAGAGAGTGGGCCAATAGAAACCTGATTGCAATACCTTGTGTGCAGTTCTATCTCCCGCATGGTGTCCTCCGTAAGCCTCGGAATGACACTTCTGTAGGATTTGTCCCTGTTCATGTTCAGGTACACAACGTCTAATAACTCCATCTACTCCTTCCTTATAAAGGTGAGGATCATCCCAAAAGTAATGTCTCAAATCAAAGAAGAATTTCTTCTTTTGTTGGTATGTGAAACTAGGTGGTATATATTTGGCAACGATATAGTTTGCATAATCAGCATACCATGGTGTACTATGATACGTCTCCAACGTATCTATAATTTTTGATGGTTTCATGCTATTATCTTCTCAAACTTTGGATGTTTTGCATGCCTTTTATATATTTTTTGGGACTAACTTATTGACTTAATGCCAAGTGCCAGTTCCTGTTTTTTCCATGTTTTTGACCCCTTTCAGAGGACATTTTAAAACGGAGTCCAAACGGAAGAAAATCCCCGAAAAGATTTTTTCTGTACCGGGAGAAGGTCGGGAAGCTTGAGAGCCAAGGCAGGGGAGCCTCAGGGGCCCCACAAGCCCCCACCCTGCGTCCAGGGGGGT
This sequence comes from Hordeum vulgare subsp. vulgare, assembly GCF_904849725.1. NCBI lineage: Eukaryota > Viridiplantae > Streptophyta > Magnoliopsida > Poales > Poaceae > Hordeum > Hordeum vulgare. The sequence goes on from NC_058523.1 coordinate 64,494,155, forward strand.
AGGCCGCGACCCACAGGCTTGTGGGCCCCCGGGCACCCTCTGCCCTAGGGGTTGCGCCTATATATTCCCTAAAAATCCCAAAAAATCAGGAGATGATAGAAATCACTTTTCCGCCGCCGCAAGCTTCTGTCTCCGCAAGATCCCATCTGGGGCACGTTCTGGTGCCCTGCCGGAGGGGGATTCAGACACTGAGGGCTTCTTCATCAACACCATGACCTCTCCGATGATGCGTGAGTAGTTCACCATAGACCTACGGGTGCATAGCTAGTAACTAGATGGCTTCTTCTCTCTCTTGGATCTTCAATACAAAGTTCTCCATGATCTTCATGGAGATATATCCGATGTAATCTTCTTTCGCAGTGTGTTTGTCGAGATCTGATGAATTGTGGATTTATGATCAGATTATCTATGAATCTTATTTGAGTTTCTTCTGATCTCTCTTATGCATGATTTCATATCCTTGTAATTCTCTTCGAGTTGTGGGTTTTGTCTGGCCAACTATATCTATGATTCTTGCAATGGGAGAAGTGCTTGGTTTTGAGTTCATACCGTGCGGTCACCTCACCCAGTGACAGAAGGGGTAGCGAGGCACGCATCGTGTTGTTGCCATCAAGGGTAAAAAGATGGGGTTTTCATCATTTGTTTGAGATTATCCCTCTACATCATGTCATCTTGCTTAAGGTGTTACTCTGTTCGTCATGAACTCAATACACTAGATGCATGCTGGATAGCGGTCGATGTGTGGATTAATAGTAGTAGATGCAGAAAGTATCGGTCTACTTGTCTCGGACGTGATGCCTATATGTATGATCATTGCCTTAGATATCGTCATGACTTTGCGCGGTTCTATCAATTGCTCGACAGTAATTTGTTCACCCACCGTGATATTTGCCATTTTGAGAGAAGCCTCTAGTTAACACTCTGGCCCCCGGGTCTACTCCACACCATATTTTCAGCCTTACACTTTTTACTTCGTTGCACTTTTCGGCTTCAGATCTCACTTTGCAAACAATCTTGAAGGGATTGACAACCCCTTTGAAGCGTTGGGTGCAAGCTTGTTTGTGTTTGCGCAGGTACTCTGGACTTGACGAGACCCTGCTTCTGGATCGATACCTTGGTTCACAAACTGAGGGAAATTCTTACTGCTCCTGTGCTGCATCACCCTTTCCTCTTCAAGGGAAAAAACCAACGCAAGCCCAGTCTCCGTCAACGTGTCAATTTCAGGCACTGTTGTTTGAGAAGTAGTAGAAGGATTTCTGGCGCCGTTGCCGGGGAGGGAGATCAAGTCAAGAACTCATCCAAGTAGGTGTCGCAAACACATCTCTTGCATTTACATTGTTTGCCAGTTGCCTCTCGTTTTCCTCTCCCCCACTTCACCAATTTGCCTTTTTCTGTTTGCCTTTTTCATTTTCCTATTTCGTTCGCCTTTTCTCTCGCTTGCTCTTTTCCCGCTTGCTTGCCTGTTAACACCCGAATGGCCCCACCGAGGGATTTTGATGCTCACTATGCAAAGGTAGAAGAAATTAAAACTAGTGTTAAAGGCTTCATGTCTACACAGTTTGAATACAACAGTTACTTCCGTAGAGAGCTGAAGGAGCAAAATTCTTTTCTGGCTTTTATGAGTAGAGAACTTGATTATATGGCTAAAGAATTCCTTGCGCTAAATTCTCAGTTTGCTCGTCTTGAAAAGTTGGTAGGCCAGATTTCTGATAAGCATGCTACTTTAGTCAATAAAATGGCTGCTAAACCTAAAACTCGTGATGAGAATCACGAAGATCTTAAAGTGCTTGGTGTGACTCCCATTGAATCTTTGTTTTCTTGTGTCAAACCTAATGATTATGGGGCTAGATGTGAATCCACTTTGGTTGAAAAGTGCCCCAATGATTCAGAGTCCATCTATCTTGATGCTAAAAGCATTGAAAGTGGAGTATAAGATGATAAAAACTTGACTAGTAATGAAATTACTACCGTGTATTTCAAGGAATTCAATTATGGTAGTTGCTCCTTGATTGAATGCATTTCTTTGATGCAATCCATGTTAAACTCTCCACACGCTTATAGCCAAAACAAGGCCTTTACCGATCATATCATCGAAGCTATGATAAAATCTCTTGAAGAGAAACTTGAATTGGAAGTATCTATCCCTAGAAAGCTTCATGATGAGTGGTAACCTACTGTCAAAAACTATGAATGCAATGCTTTGTGTGATTTGGGAGCTAGTGTTTCTGCGATTCCAAAGTCTTTATGTGATATTCTGGGTTTTAATGAGATTGAAGAGTGTTCTCTTAATATGCATCTTGCTGATTCTACTGTCAACAAACCCATGGGAAGGATCAATGATGTTCTTATTATTGCAAATAGGAACTATGTACCCGTGGATTTCATTGTGCTTGACATTTATTGCAATCCTACATGCCCTATTATTCTTGGTAGACCTTTCCTAAGGACTATCGGTGCTATCATCGATATGAAGGAAGGAAATATTAGATTTCAATTTCCTTTAAGGAAGGGCATGGAACACTTTCCTAGAAATAAAATAAGATTTCCTTATGAATCAATGATGAGGGCCACTTATGGTTTGAGCACCAAAGACGACAATACGTGATTCTATCGCTTCTATGCCTAGCTAAGGGCGTTAAACAATAGCGCTTGTTGGGAGGCAACCCAATGAATTTAGCTTTTTCTTTTTGTTTTGTTGCATCCACACCATCACAATTCTGTTGTGATTGTGTTTTTGTGTTTCCTTTTGTGTTTGAGCCAAGAAAAACCTTTATGACTAGTCTTGGTAATGGTTGCTTGATCCTCCTGGAAGAAGACAGAAACTTTGCGCTCACGAGATGATTTTTCATTTTTATTCAGAAAGAGATTTTGAGTTTATTCTTTTTGCTGATGTTTGATATGATTGTTTCCCAGGCCGTCGTAATTTTTCAGATTTTTGAGGTACAAGAAGTATACAAAGTATACAGATTCCTACAAACTAGTCTGTTTTTGACAGATTCTGTTTTTGTTGAGTTGGTTGCTTGTTTTGATGAAACTATGGTTAGTATCGGGGGTTACTAGCCATGGAAAAGTGAGAATACAGTAGCCCAGCACAAGTATAGATATAATTAAAGTTTGCTACAGTACCAAAAGAAGTGGTAGTTTGTTTTCTTGTACTAATGTTATCACGAGTTTCTGTTTAAGTTTTGTGTTGTGAAGTTTTCAAGTTTTGGGTGATGTTCTTATGGACAAAGAGATAAGGAGTGGAAAGAGCTCAAGCTTGGGGATGCCCAAGTCATTCCAAGCCAAATTCAAGGACACCAAAAATCCTAAGCTTGGGGATGCCCCGGGAAGGCATCCCCTCTTTCGTCTTCAATCCATCGGTAACATTACTTGGAGCTATATTTTTATTCACCACATGATATGTGTTTTGCTTGGAGCGTATTGTATCGTAGGAGTCTTTTATTTTTGTTGTGTCACAATCATCCTTGCTGCACACCTTTTTGAGAGAAAGAGACATGCACTCATCGTGATTTTGCTAGAATGCTCATAGTGCTTCAATTATCTTTTGAGCTAGATACTTTTGCTCTAGTGCTTCACTTATATATTTTAGAGCACGACGGTGCGTGATTTGGTAGTTGTCTTATGCTATGAAAGTAGTCCCAAATGTGATAGGTACCCAAAGTGGATGCAAAAACCTCCATCTTCATGTGCATTGAGTAGAAATAGAAGTTTTGATTCCTCTCAATTAGTTTTGAGACGTGGATTTGGTAATATTGAGAGCTATGTTAGTAGGGTGTTGTGAATCTAGAAATACTCGTGTTGAAGTTAGTGATTCCCGTAGCATGCACGTATGGTGAACCGCTATGTTAGGAAGTCGGAGCATAATTGATCTATTGATTGTCATCCTTTGTCTTGAGGTCGGGATCGCGCGATGGTTTACACCTACCAACCCTTCCCCTAGGAGTATGCGTTTAGCACTTTGTTTTGATTACTAATAAAAACTTTCGCAATAAGTATGTGAGTTCTTCATGACTAATGTGAGTCCATGGTATAGATGCACTTTCACCTTCCACCATTGCTAGCCTCTCTAGTGTCGAGCAATTCTCGTCGGTACACAAACCCACCATATGCCTTCCTCAAAACAGCCACCATACCTACCTACTATGGCATTTTCATATCCATTCCGAGATATATAGCCATGCAACTCCCACCGTTCCGTCTCATGACTTGTGTCGTCACTCTTATGTTGCCATTTCATGATCATAAGATAGCTAGCGAGATGTTTTCAACGTCATACGCCATGCTAGATTGTTGCACATCCCGGTACACTGCCGGAGGCATTTCCTATAGAGCCATCATCATTTTGAGCTTTGAAGCTGTGAGTAAATAAAAGTGTGATGATCAACATTATTAAAGCATTGTCCCATGTGAGGAAATAAATAAATAAAAAGAGGCCAAAGAGCCCAAAAAAAAGAGGCCTAAGAGCCCAAATGAAAAAAAAAGAGAAAAAGAGAGAAGGGACAATGCTACTATCTTTTTCCACACTTGTGCTACATAATAGCACCATGTTCTTCCTGATTGAGAGCTTCTTGCTTTGTCACTACCATATGCTAGTGGGAATCTTCATTTTATAACTTGGCTTGTATATTCCAATGATGGGCTTCCTCAATTGCCCTAGGTCTTCGTGAGCAAGCAAGTTGGATGCACACCCACTAGTTTTCCTTTTGAGCTTTCACATACTTATAGCTCTAGTGCATCTCTTGTATGGCAATCCCTACTCATTCACATTGATATCTATTAATGGGCATCTCCATAGCCCTTTGATACGTCGAGTTAATGTGACCATCTCCTCCTTTTTGTCTCACAACCACCACCACACTCTATTCCAACAATAGTGCTATATCCATGGCTCACGCTCATGTATTGCGTGATAGTTATAAAAAGTTTGAGAAAGTAAGAGTGCGAAAACAATTACTTAGCTAATACCGGGGTTGTGCATGATTTACATTAGTTGTGTGAGGATGATGGAGCATTGCCAGACTATATGATTTTGTAGGGATAACTTTCCTTGGCCTTGTTATTTTGGAAGTTCATGATTACCTTGCTAGTTTGCTTGAAATATTATTGTTTTCATGTCAATAGCAAACTATTATTTTGAATCTTACGGATCTAAACATTCATGTCACGTGAAAGAAGTTGCAAAGGACAACTATGCTAGGTAGCATTCCACATCAAAAATTCATTCTTTATAACTTCCCTACTCGAGGACGAGCAGGAGTTAAGCTTGGGGATGCTTGATATGTCTCCAACGTATCTATAATTTTTTATGGTTTCATGCTATTATCTTGTCAAACTTTGGATGTTTTGCATGCCATTTATATATTTTTTGGGACTAACTTATTGACTTAGTGCCAAGTGCCACTTCTGTTTTTTCCATGTTTTTGACCCCTTACACACGAGATTTTGAAACGGACAAACGGAAGAAAATCCCCGAAAAGATTTTTTCTGTACTGGAAGAAGATCGGGAATCTTGAGAGCCAAGGCAGGGGAGCCTCAGGGGGCCCACAAGCCCCCACCCCGCGGCCAGGGGGTAGGCCGCGGCCCACAGGCTTGTGGGCCCCCTGGGCGCCCTCTGCCCTAGGGGTTGCGCCTATATATTCCCTAAAAATCCCAAAAAAAATAAGGAGATCATCGAAATCACTTTCCCGCCGCTGCAAGCTTCTGTCTCTGCAAGATCCCATCTGGGGCACGTTCTGGTGCCCTGCCAGAGGGGGGATTCGTACACTGAGGGCTTCTTCATCAACACCATGACCTCTCCGATGATGCGTGAGTAGTTCACCATAGACCTATGGGTCCATAGCTAGTAACTAGATGGCTTCTTTTCTCCCTTGGATCTTCAATACAAGGTTCTCCATGATCTTCATGGAGATCTATCCGATGTAATCTTCTTTTGTGGTGTGTTTGTCGAGATCCGATGAATTGTGGATTTATGATCAGATTATCTATGAATCTTATTTGAGTTTCTTCTGATCTCTCTTATGCTTGATTTCATATCCTTATAGTTCTCTTCGAGTTGTGGGTTTTGTCTGGCCAACTAGATCTATGATTCTTGCAATGGGAGAAGTGCTTGGATTTGGGTTCATACCGTGCGGTGACCTCACCCAGTGACAGAAGGGGTAGCGAGGCACGCATCGTGTTGTTGCCATCAAGGGTAACAATATGGGGTTTTCATGAGTGGTTTGAGATTATCCCTCTACATCATGTCATCTTGCTTAAGGCGTTACTCTGTTCGTCATGAACTCAATACACTAGATGCATGCTGGATAGCGGTCGATTTGTGGAGTAATAATAGTAGATGCAGAAAGTATCGGTCTACTTGTCTCGGACGTGATGCCTATATGTATGACCATTGCCTTAGATATCGTCATGACTTTGCGTGGTTCTATCAATTGCTCGACAGTAATTTGTTCACCCACCGTGATATTTGCTATTTTGAGAGAAGCCTCTAGTGAACACTATGCCCCCCGTGTCTACTCCACACCATATTTCCAGGCTTACACTTTTTACTTTGTTGCACTTTCCGCCTTCAGATCTCACTTTGCAAACAATCTTGAACGGATTGGCAACCCCTTTGAAGAATTGGGTGCAAGCTTGTTTGTGTTTGCGCAGGTACTCTGGACTTGACGAGACCCTCCTTCTGGATCGATACCTTGGTTCTCAAACTCAGTGAAATACTTACTGCTCCTGTGCTGCATCACCCTTTCCTCTTCAAGGGAAAAAACCAACGCAAGCCCAGTCTCCGTCAATGTGTCAATTTCTGGCACTCTTGTTTGAGAAGTAGCATACTACGTGAAGTATTGATGACATTCAATTTCTCATCAGGAAAGCTATCATCAATAGGTTGTAGGTCATCAAGAACATTCTCCAACCTAGACAAGTTATCTGCTACGGGGTTATCAGCACCCTTCCTGTCGACAACATGCAAATCAAATTCTTGTAGCAAGAGAACCCATCTAATAAGTCTAGGTTTAGCGTCTTTCTTTTCCATGAGGTACTTAATAGCAGCGTGATCAGTGTGAATAGTGACTTTAGAAAAGTCCTTAATGAACCTTCTATAGAAACCAGCATGACCAAGGAAACTTCTTATACCTTTGATATCTATGGGGCATGGCATTTTCTCGATCGCATCAACCTTAGCCTTATTGACTTCAATACCTATTTAAGAAATTTTATGTCCTAAGGCGATGCCTTCATTAACCATAAAGTTGCACTTCTCCCAATTCAAGACAAAGTTGGTATCTTTACATCTCTTCAAGACTCAATCAAGGTTGCTGAGGCAATCATCAAAAGAAGACCCGTAAACGGAGAAGTCATCCATGAAAACCTCAACAATCTTTTCACAAAAGTCAGAGAATATAGCCATCATACATCTTTGAAAGATAGCATGTGCATTACATAAGCCAGAAGGCATACGTCTGTAAGCAAAGGTACCGAAAGGGCAGGTAAAAGTGGTTTTCTCCTGATCAGATTGTGCAACTGGTATTTGGGAGAAACCAGAATAACCATCTAGAAAGAGAAGTGTGTATGTTTAGACAGTCTTTCTAGCATTTGGTTGATAAAAGGAAAAGGGTAATGATCTTTCCTAGTGGCCTTATTCAATTTCCTAAAATCGATCACCATCCTATAGCCAGTAATAATCCTTTGTGGGATCAATTCATCCTTATCATTAGGGACAACGGTGATACCTCCCTTCTTAGGGACGCAACGCACCGGACTCACCCAATCACTATGAGCAACAGGATAGATAATACCTGCTTCCAAGAGCTTTAGTATTTCTTTTCTTACTACCTCTTTCATCTTAGGATTTAATCTTCGTTGATGATCAGCAACTGGTTTGGAATCATGATTGGTTTTAATCTTGTGCTAGCATAGAGTGGGACTAATGCCCTTAAGATCATCAAGAGTATATCCAATAGCAGCACGGTGCTTCCTCAGAGGTTTTAGTAACTGCTGCTGGCTACGCCTATAGGGATTTCCTTGGCAAATATGCAAAGGATTCCCCCGCGGCCTTGGAGCCTTGCGTTGGTGTTCCCTTGAAGAGGAACGGGTGATGTAGCATAGCGGCGGTAAGTATTTCCCTTAGTTTGAGAACCATGGTATCAATCCAGTAGGAGGATCGCGTCAAGTCACAAGTACCTGCACAAACACAAAGATCTTGCACCCAACGCTATGAAGGGGTTGTCAATCCCTTATAGATTGTTTGCAAAGTGAGAACTGAAAGCAAAAAGTAAACAAAGCAAAGTAAAAGTAAAAGCTGAGATGATAATTGTGAGTAGACCCGGGGCCGTAGTGTTCACTAGTGGCCTCTCTCATGAAAGCAAGTAGACGGTGGGTGAACGAGTTACTGTCAAGCAATTGATAGAACCGCGCAAAGTCATGACGTTATCTATGGCAATGATCATACATATAGGCATCACGTCCAAAACAAGTACACTGATACTTTCTGCATCTACTACTATTACTCCACACGTCGACCACTATCCAGCATGCATCTAGTGTATTGAGTTCATAAGAACATAGTAACGCCTTAAGCAAGATGACATGATGTACATGGACAATCTCAAATCTATGATGAAATCCCATCTTGTTACCCTTGATGGCAACAACATGATGCGTGCCTTGCTGCCCCTTCTGTCACTAGGAAAGGTCACCGCACGGTATGAACCCAAAACCAAGCACTTCTCCCAATGCAAGAATCATAGATCTAGTTGGCCAAACAAAACCCAAGACTCGGAGAGACTTACAAGGATATCAAATCATGCATATAAGAAATCAGCAAAGACTCAAATATAATACATAGATAATCTGATCATAAATCTACAATTCATCGGATCTCGACAAACACACTGCCAAACAGGATTACATCGGATAGACCTCCATGAAGATCATGTAGAACTTTGTATTGAATATCCAAGAGAGAGAAGAAGCCATCTAGCTACTAACTACGAACCCGTAGGTCTGAAGTAGAGTACTCACGAGTCATTGGAGAGGCAATGATGTTGATATAGAAGCCCTCCAGCTCCAAAGTCCCCTCCGGCAGGGCACCGGGAAGGGTCTCCAAATGAGATCTCGCGGAAATGGAAGCTTGCGGCGGCGGAAAAGTGGTTTCGTGGACGCCGTAGTTTTTTCTGGGATATTAGGGAATATATAGGCCAAAGAGCTAGGGCACGGGAGCTCCAGGGAGGCCACAAGCCTGGTAGCCGCGGGCCCCCCTGGCTGCGGCTACAGGGCTTGTGGGCTCCCTGTGGGCCTCCTGGCTTGGCCCTCAAGTCCCCCGATCTTCTTATGTTCTAGAAAAATTCATTTCGGGGATTTTATTCCGTTTGGAATCTGTTCCAAAATCAGATCTGAAAAGAGTCAAAAACACAGAAAAAAACAGGAACTGGCACTTGGCACTGAATTAATAAGTTAGTCCCAGAAAAGATATAAAAGGTATATAAAACATCCAAAGTTCACAAGATATCAGCATGAAAGCATCAAAAATTATAGATACGTTTGAGACGTATCAGTAACTTCTTTTCTTCATGCTCGGAGAGGCTAGCACTAATAATAATAGTATATATCTCTTTTTCATCGAGATAAGCATACTAAAGAGTATCAGGCAACTGTTTAAGCTCGAACACTGGATCACCCTTTGGTGGGGGTGGTTCTCCAAGCAGTTCAACAGGCAAATTATTCTTAAGGATAGGATATTGTTCAAAGATAACTCTATCTATCTCACCCCTTTCTTCCATATGCATATCATTTTCATGCTCAAGCAAGTATTGCTCTAAAGGATCAGTAGGAGGCACAGCAATAGAAACTAGGGAATAATTTCATCCTTACTAGGCAACTCTTTTTCATGAGGTTGTCTACCAAACTTGGAGAAATTGAACTCGTGTGACACACCTTCAAAGCCAACAGTGACATTTTGCTTCTCACAGTCAATATGAGCATTGACATTATTGAGGAAAGGTCTGCCAAATATGATGGGACCAAATCTATCTTGTGTGGCAGCAAGAACGAGAAAATCAGCAGGATACATCGTTTTACCACACAAGACTTCAACATCTCTAACAATTCGCACTCAAGAGATAGTATCTCTATTGACAAGCTGAATAGTGACATCAATAGGTTCCATCTCAACAGGTGCAATCTCGTCTTTAATTTCATCATATAAGTTGCACTAACACTAGCACCCACGTCAAATAAACCATGATAACAATGATCTCCTATCTTAACAGAAACAACAGGCGTGCCAACAACAGGCCTATGTTTGTTTCTAGCATGTGGTTTAGCAATTCTAGCAGCATCTTCACAGAAGTGAATATCATGGCCATTAACATTGTCGGACAGGAGATCTTTGATAATAGCAATGCTAGGTTCAACTCTAATTTGCTCAGGGGGTGTAGGTGTTCTAATGTAGCCCATACGTATCACAGTTGAAACTTTAGAATGATCCTTTATCCTAACAGGGAAAGGTGGTTTCTCAATGTAAGCACTGGGAACAATAGGATCATTATAAGCAATGACTTTCTCTTCAACTGGATTGGATTTAACTACATTGACTTCTAAGGGAGGATGATATTTAAACCACTTCTCTTTAGGGAGATAAATATGAGCAGCAAATGATTCACACAATGAAGCTATTATCTCAAAGTCAAGTCCATATTTAGCGCTAAAATCACAAAACGTATTTGTTTCGACAAAGGATTTAACGCAATCAAACTTGAAATTCATACCTAACTCCTCACCTTCATCAAGCTCCCAATCTTCAGAGTTGCGTTTAATTCTTTCCAATAAATTCCATTTGAAGTCAATATCTCTCTTCATTAAAGAACCGGTACAAGTGTCAAGCATGGTGCGGTCATCATGAGAAAGCCGAGCATAGAAGTTATGAATGATAATTTCTCTCGAGAGCTCATGGTTGGGTCATGAATATAACATTGATTTAAGCCTCCCCCAAGCTTGAGCTATGCTTTCTCTGTCACGAGGCCAAAAATTATAAATATAATTCCGATCACGATGTACTAGATGCATAGGATAAAACTTTTGATGAAATTCCAATTTCAACCGATTGTAGTTCCATGATCCAGTATCATCACATAGCCTATACCATGTCAACGCCTTATCCCTCAAAGATAAGGGAAAGACCTTCTTCTTGACCTCATCCTCGGCAAACCTGCAAGCTTAAATAAACCATAAGCTTCATTTACATAGATTAGATGCAAGTTTGGATGTGATGTTCCATCTCGTGTAAAAGAATTAGCCAGCAGTTTCTCGAGCATACCCGAAGGAAATTCATAGCAAATATTTTCAGTAGATGCAGCAGGTTGAGGAGCAACTCTTTGTGCTTCCGTTCGAGGTGAAGATACCCCGAACAAGCCCCTCAAAGGATTAGTTTCCATAGTGACAAGTGACAATAAATTTCAGTACACTGTATAAATGTTTCCTTACCAAGTTCCACTTACCAAAGGCGCTTCACTCCGTGGAAACGGCGCGGGAAAAGAGTCTTGATGACCCACAAGTATAGGGGACCTATCGTAGTTCTTTCAATAAGTAAGAGCGTGAAACCCAATGAGGAGCAGAAGGATCTGACAAGTGGTTTTCAGCAAGGTAATATCTGCAAGCACTGAAATTATCGGTAACAAGTAGTTGTGTGACAAGATGATTCGTAGCAACTAACAAAAGTAAAAACGGTGCAGCAAAGTGGACCAATCCCTTTTGTAGGATGGGACAATCCTGGACAAAGTCTTATAGGAGGTAAAGCGCTCCCGAGGACACATGGGAAATTCTGTCAAGCTAGTTTTCATCATGTTCATATGATTCGCGTTCGCTACTTTGATAGTTTGATATGTGTATGCACCGACGCTTGGGTACTGACCTTACTTGGACAAGAATCCCACTTATGATTAACCCCTCTCACAAGCATCCGCAACTACAAAAGAAGAATTAAGACAAAGTCTAACCATATCATTAAACTAGTGGATCCAAATCAGCCCCTTACGAAGCAACGCATAAACTAGGGTTTAAGCTTCTGTCACTCTAGCAACCCATCATCTACTTACTACTTCCCAATGCCTTTCTCTAGGCCCAAATAATGGTGAAGTGTTATGTAGTAGACGTTCACATAACACCACTAGAGTAAAAACAACATACAACACATCAAATTATCGAACGAATACCAAATTCACATGACTACTTATAGCAAGACTTATCCCATGTCCTTAGGAACAAAGTAACTACTCACAAATCATAATCATATTCATGACCAGAGATTTAATGAATAGCATCAAGGATCTGGACATTTAATATTCCACCAAGTAATCCAACTAGCATCAACTACAAAGAGTAATTAACACTACTAGCAACCTTACAAGTACCAATCGGAGTCGCGAGACGGAGATTGGTTACAAGAGATGAACTAGGGTTTGGAGATGACATGGTGCTGGTGAAGATGTTGATGGTGATGAGTCCCCTCCGATGAGAGGAGAGTTGGTGATGACGATGGCGACGATTTCCCCCTCCGGGAGGGAAGTTTCCCCGACAGGATCGTCCTGCCGGAGGTCTAGATTGGTTCTGCTCAAGTTCTGCCTCGTGGCGGCGGCGAATCCTCCGAAAAGCCTCCTCTTGATTTTTTCTAGACTGAAACCCTTCTTCTAGAAAAAGGGGGGAGAGAGAGGGCCAAGTGGGAGCCCACAAGCCCCCTAGGCGCGGCAAGCGGGCCCGCGCCTTGCAAGCTTGTGGCCTCGTGCTGGCGCCCCTCCGGCACTTCTTCGGCCCAGTATTTTTTATAAATCCCAAAAAAATCCACGATGATTTTCACGGCTTTCGGAGTTGTGCAGAACAGGTATCTCAAACTTGCTCCTTTTTCAGGTCAGAATTCCAGCTGCCGGCATTCTCGCTCTTCATGTAAACCTTGCAAAATAAGAGAGAAAAGGCATAAGTATTGTACCGTGAAGTGTAACAACAGCCAAAAAAGCGATAAATATCAACATGAAAGCATGATGCAAAATGGATGTATCAAGGAGCAACTCCTTTTGCTTCCGTTCGAGGTGAAGATACCCCGAACAAGCTCCTCAAAGGATTAGTTTCCATAGTGACAAGTTACAATAAATTTCAGCACACTATATAAATGTTTCCTTACCAAATTCCACTTACCAAAGGCGCTTCACTCCCCGGCAACGGCGCCAGAAAAGAGTCTTGATGACCCACGAGTGTAGGGGATCTATCGTAGTCCTTTCGATAAGTAAGAGTGTCGAACCGAACGAGGAGCAGAAGGCTCTGACAAGTGATTTTCAGCAAGGTATTCTCTGCAAGCACTGAAATTATCGGTAATAGATAGTTGTGTGATAAGATGATTCGTAGCGAGTAGCAAGTAACAAAAGTAACAACGGTGCAGCAAAGTGGCCCAATCCCTTTTGTAGCAAGGGACATGCCTCGACAAACTCTTATAGGAGGTAAAGCGCTCCCAAGGACACATGGGAATTTCTATCGAGCTAGTTTTCATCATGTCCATATGATTCGCGTTCGCTACTTTGATAGTTTGATATGTGGGTGGACCGGTGCTTGGGTGCTGCACTTACCTGGAAAAACATCCCACTTATTATTAACCCCTCTCGCAAGCATCCGCAACTACGAAAGAAGAATTAAGACAAAGTCTAACCATAGCATTAAACTAGTGGATCCAAATCAGTCCCTTACGAAGCAACACATAAACTAGGGTTTAAGCTTCTGTCACTCTAGCTACCCATTAGCTACTTACTACTTCCCAATGCCTTCCTCTAGGCCCAAATAATGGTGAAGTGTTATGTAGTCGACGTTCACATAACACCACTGGAGGAAAAACAACATACAACATATCAAAATATTGAACGAATACCAAATTCACATGATTATTTATAGCATGACTTATCCCATGTCCTCAGGAACAAAAGTGACTACTGACAAAGCATAATTATATTCATGACCAGAGAGGTATTGAATAGCATCAAGGATCTGAACATATAATCTTCCACCGAGTAATCCAACTAGCATCAACTACAAAGAGTAATTAACACTACTAGCAACCTTACAAGTACCAATCCGAGTCGCGAGATGGAGATTGGTTATGAGAGATGGACTAGGGTTTGGATATGAGATGGTGCTGATGAATATGTTGATGGTGATGAGTCCCCTCTGATGAGAGGAGTGTTGGTGGTGACGATGGCGAAGATTTCCCCCTCCGGGAGGGAAGTTTCCCCGGCAGGACGACCCTGCTGGAGCTTGATACGTCTCCAACGTATGTATAATTTTTGATGGTTTAATGCTATTATCTTGTCAAACTTTGGATGTTTTGCATGCCTTTTATATATTTTTTTGGACTAACTTATTAACTCAGTGCCAACTGCCAGTTCCTGTTTTTTCCATGTTTTTGACCCCTTTCAGAGGAGATTTTGAAACGGAGTCCAAACGGAATAAAATCCCCGAAAAGATATTTTTGCGTAACAGAAGAAGATCGGGAGCCTTGAGAGCCAAGTCAGGGGGTCCCCAAGGGAACCACAAGCCCCCTCGCCGCGGCCAGGAGGGGTCGCGGCCCACAGGCCTGTGGGCCCCCTCGACCTCCTTTGCCCTAGGTTTTGCTCCTATATATCCCCAAAAATTCCACAAAAAATCAGGAGATCATCGAAAGTACTTTTCCGCCGCCGCAGGCTTCTGTCTCTGCAAGATCCCATTTGGGGCACGTTCTGGTGCCCTGTCGGAGGGGCGATTCGGATACGGAGGGCTTCTTCATCAACACCATGGCCTCTCTGATGATGCGTGAGTAGTCACCATAGACCTATGGGTCCATAGCTAGTAACTAGATGGCTTCTTCTCTCTCTTGGATCTTCAATACAAAGTTCCCATGATCTTCATGGAGATCTATCCGATGTAATATTCTTTTGCGTTGTGTTTGTCGAGATCCAATGAATTGTGGATTTATGATCAGATTATCTATGAATCTTATTTGTGTTTCTTCTGATCTCTCTTATGCATGATTTCATATCCTTGTAATTCTCTTCGAGTTGTTGGTTTTGTTTGGACAACTAGATCTATGATTCTTGCAATGGGAGAAGTGCTTGGTTTTGGGTTCATACCATGCGGTGACCTCACCCACTGACAGAAAGGGTAGCGAGGCACGCATCGTGTTGTTGCCATCAAGGGTAAGAAGATGGGGTTTTCGTCATTGGTTTGAGTTTATCCCTCTACATCATGTCATCTTGCTTAAGGCGTTACCCTGTTCGTCATGAACTCAATACACTAGATGCATGCTGGATAGCGGTTGATGTGTGGTGTAATAGTAGTAGATGTAGAAAGTATCGGTCTACTTGTCTCGGACGTGATGCCTATATGTATGATCATTGCCTAGATATCGTCATGACTTTGCGCGTTTCTATCAATTGATCGACAGTAATTTGTTCACCCACCGTGATATTTGCTATTTTGAGAGAAGCCTCTAGTGAACACTATGGCCCCCGGGTCTACTCCACACCATATTTTCAGCCTTACACTTTTTACTTCGTTGCATTTTCTGCCTTCAGATCTCACTTTGCAAACAACCTTGAAGGGATTGACAACCCCTTTGAAGCGTTGGGTGCAAGCTCGTTTGTGTTTGCACAGGTACTCTGGACTTGACGAGACCCTCCTACTGGATCGATACCTTGGTTCTCAAACTGAGGGAAATACTTACTACTCCTTTGCTGCATCACCCTTTCCTCTTCAAGGGAAAAACCAACGCAAGCAAGTCTCCTTCAACGTGTCAATTTCTGGCGCTGTTGTTTGAGAAGTAGCAAGAAGAATATCTGGCGCCGTTGCTTGGGAGGAAGATCAAGTCAAGAACTCATCCAAGTAGGTGTCGCAAACTCTTGCATTTACTTTGTTTTCCAGTTGCCTCTCGTTTTCCTCTCCCCCACTTCACCAATTTTCCTTTTTCGTTTGCCTTTTCCGTTTGCCTTTTCGTTCGCCCTTTTTCTCGCTTGCTCTTTGTTCGCTTGTGTGCTTGCTTGCTTGCCGAAGTCACCATGAATGAAAACACCAAACTTTGTGACTTCTCAAATACTAATAATAATGATTTTTTAGTACTCCGATTGCTCCCGCCACTAGTGTGGAGTCATACAAAATCAATGCCGCTTTGCTGAATCTTGTTATGAAAGAGCAATTCTCCGGCCTTCCTAGTGAAGATGCCACATCCCATCTCAATACCTTTATCGAGCTTTGCGATATGCAAAAGAAGAAAGATGTGGATAATGACGTGATTAAATTGAATCTTTTCCCTTTCTCGTTGTGAGATCGTGCAAAAACTTGGTTTTCTTCTTTGCCCAAAAATAGTATCGATTCTTGGGATAAGTGCAAAGATGCTTACATATCCAAGTATTTTCCGCCGGCTAAGATCATCTCTCTCCGTAATGATATCATGAATTTCAAGCAACTTGATCATGAACATGTTGCACAATCTTGGGAGAGAATGAAATTGATGATTAGAAATTGTCCCGCTCATGGCTTGAGTCTTTGGATGATTATTCAAATCTTTTACGCTGGCTTGAATTTCGCTTCTAGAAATATCTTGGACTCCGCCTCAGGTGGAACGTTCATGGAAATCACGTTAGGGGAAGCCACAAAGCTCCTAGACAACATCATCACGAACTACTCTCAGTGGCACACTGAAAGGTCACCTACTAGTAAGAAGGTACACGCTATAGAAGAAATTAACTCGTTGAGTGCTAAGATGGACGAGTTAATGAATTTGGTTGCTAGTAGAAGTGCTCCTTTGGACCCTAATGATATGCCCTTGTCTTCTTTGATTGAGAGTAGCAACGCTAGCTTGGACATTAATTTTTTTGGTAGGAATAACTTTGGCAACAACAACGCTTTTAGAGGAAACTATGTTCCTATGCCTTTTCCTAGTAACTCCTCTAATAACTTTGGCAACTCCTACAACAATACTCATTGAAATTACAATAGATTACCCTCTGATCTAGAGAGTAATATCAAAGAGTTCATCAACTCTCAAAAGATTTTCAATGCGTCCATAGAGGAAAAACTACTCAAAATTGCCGATTTGGCTAAGAGCGTTGATAGAATGTCTAGTGATGTTGATGCTTTGAAAGTTAAATGTGCTCCTCCCAAGATCAACATGGATGAAACTTTAAAAGCTATGCGTGTTTCCATGATTGAGAGCCAAGAAAGAACCGCCCAAATTCGTGCTAGACATGAATGGCTTACAAAGGCGTGTTCTCGTGATAAGAATCACGAAGATCTTAAAGTGCTTGGTGTGGCTCCCATTGAATCCTTGTTTTATTGTGTCAAACCTAATGATTATGGGGCTGGATATGAATCCATTTTGGTTGAAAAGTTCCCCAATGATTCGGAGCCCATCTATCTTGATGCTAAAAGCATTGAAAGTGGAGTAGAAGATATTAAAACTTTGAGTAGTAATGAAATTACTACTGTGGATTTCAAGGAATTCAATTATGATAGTTGCTCCTTGATTGAATGCATTTCTTTGATGCAATCCATGTTAAACTCTTCACACGCTTATAGCCAAAACAAGGCCTTTACCGACCATATCATCGAAGCTATGATAAAATCTCTTGAAGAGAAACTTGAATTGGAAGTCTCTATCCCTAGAAAGCTTCATGATGAGTGGGAACCTACCATCAAAATCAAAATCAAAAACTATGAATGCAATGCTTTGTGTGATTTGGGTGCTAGTGTTTCTGCGATTCCAAAGTCTTTATGTGATGTTCTGGGTTTTAATGAGATTGAAGAGTGTTATCTTAATTTGCATCTTGCTGATTCTACTGTCAATAAACCCATGGGAAGGATCAATGATGTTCTTATTATTGCAAATAGGAACTATGTACCCGTGGATTTATTGTGCTTGACGTTGATTGCAATCCTGCATGCCCTATTATTCTTGGTAGACCTTTCCTAAGGACAATCGATGGTATCATCGATATGAAGGAAGGGAATATTATATTTCAATTTCCTTTAAGGAAGGGCATGGAACACTTTCCTAGAAATAAAACAAGATTGCCTTATGAATCCATGATAACGGACACTTATGGTTTGAGCACCAAAGATGACGATACGTGATTATATCGCTTTTATGCCTAGCTAAGGGCGTTAAACAATAGCGCTTGTTGGGAGGCAACCCAATCAATTTATCTTTTTCTTTATATTTTTTTGCGTCCACACCATCATAATTTTGTTGTGATTGTGTTTTTTGTGTTTCTTTTGTGTTTGAGCCAAGCAAAACCTTTATGACTAGTCTTGGTGATGGTTTTTGATCCTGCTGGAAAAGACAGAATCTTTTCGCTCACGAGATGATTTTTCATTTTTATTCAAAAAGATATTTTGAGTTGATTATTTTTTCTGCTGGTTGATATGCCTTTTGCCTAGACAGTCGTAATTGTTCATAATTTTTTAGGTAACAGAAGTATACGAAGTATACAAATTGCTATAGACTGGTCTATTTTTGACAGATTCTGTTTTTGTTGAGTTGGTTGCTTGTTTTGATGAAACTATGGTTAGTATCGGGGGTACTAGCCATGGAAAAGTGAGAATAGAGTTGGCCAACACCAATATAGATGGAATTCAAGTTTGCTACAGTACCAAAAGAGGTGGTAGTTTTTTTTTTGTGCTAATGTTATCACGAGTTTGTGTTTAAGTTTCGCGTTGTGAAGTTTTCAAGTTTTGGGTGATGTTCTCATGGACGATGAGATAAGGAGTGGAAAGAGCTCAAGCTTGGGGATTCCCAAGGCATCCCAAGCCAAATTCTAGGACACCAAAAAGCCTAAGCTTGGGGATGCCCCGCGAAGGCATCCCCTCTTTCGTCTTCAATCCATCGGTAACATTACTTGGAGCTATATTTTTATTCACCACATGATATGTGTTTTGCTTAGAGAGTCTTTTATCGTAGGAGTCTTTTATTTTTGTTGTGCCACAATCATCCTTGCTGCACACCTTTTTCAGAGAGAGAGACATGCACTCATCGTGATTTAGCTGGAATGCTCATAGTGCTTCACTTATATCTTTTGAGCTAGATACTTTTGCTCTATGTGCTTCACTTATATCTTTTAGAGCACGGCGGTGCGTGATTTGGTAGTTGGCTTATGCTATGAAAGTAGTCCCAAATGTGATAGATACCCAAAGAGGATACAAAAAACCTCCATCTTCATGTGCATTGAGTAGAAAGAGAAGTCTTGATTCCTCTCAATTAGTTTTGAGACGTGGATTCGGTAATATTAAGAGCTATGTTAGTAGGGTGTTGTGAATCTAGAAGTACTTGTGTTGAAGTTAGTGATTCCCGTAGCATGCACGTATGGTGAACCGCTATGTTAGGAAGTCAGAGCATGATTGATCTATTGATTGTCACCCTTTGTGTTGAGGTCGGGATCGCGCGATGGTTGACACCTACCAACCCTTCCCCTAGGAGTACGAGTTTAGCACTTTGTTTCGATTACTAATAAAAACTTTCGCAATAAGTATGTGAGTTCTTCATGACTAATGTGAGCCCATGGTATAGACGCACTTTCACCTTCCACCATTGCTAGCCTCTCTAGTGTCGCGCAATTCTCGTCGGTACACAAACCCACCATATGCCTTCCTCAAAACAGCCACCATACCTACCTACTATGGCATTTTCATAGCCATTCCGAGATATATTGCCATGCAACTCCCACCATTCTGTCTCATGACTTGTGCCGTCACTCTCATATTGCCATTGCATGATCGTAAGATAGCTAGCGAGATGTTTCAACGTCATACGCCAAGCTAGATCATTGCACATCCCGGTACACCGCCAAAGGCATTTCCTATAGAGTCATCATCATTTTGAACTTTGAGCTGTGAGTAAATAAAAGAGTGATGATCATCATTATTAGAGCATTGTCCCATGTGAGGAAAAAAAGAGCCCAAAAAAAAGAAAAAAATAGGAGAAAAAAATGAGGCCAAGAGGCCAAATAAAAAAAAGAGAGAAAAAGAGAGAAGGCACAATGCTACTATCTTTTTCCACACCTGTGCTTCATAATAACACCATGTTCTTCATGATTGAGAGCTTCTTGCTTTGTCACTACCATATGCTAGTGGGAATCTTCAATATTTAACTTGGCTTGTATATTTCAATGATGGGCTTCCTCAAATTGCCCTAGGTCTTCATGAGCAAGCAAGTTGGATGCACACCCACTAGTTCTCCTTTTGAGCTTTCACATACTTATAGCTCTAGTCCATCCCTTGTATGGCAATACCTACTCATTCACATTGATATCTATTAATGCGCATCTCCATAGCCCTTTGATACGCCGAGTCAATGTGACCATCTCCTCCTTTTTGTCTCACAACCACCACCACACTCTATTCCACCTATAGTGCTATATCCATGGCTCACGCTCATGTATTGCGTGATAGTTATAAAAAGTTTCAGAAAGTAAGAGTGCGAAAACAATTACTTGGCCAATACCTGGGTTGTGCATGATTTACATTAGTTGTGTGAGGATGATGGAGCATAGCCAGACTATATGATTTTGTAGGGATAACTTTCTTTGGCCTTGTTATTTTGAAAGTTCATGATTACCTTGCTAGTTTGCTTGAAGTATTATTGTTTTCATGTCAATAGCAAACTATTGTTTCGAATCTTACGGATCTGAACATTCATGTCACGTGAAAGAAGTTGCGAAGGACAAAATGCTTGGTAGCATTCCACATCAAAAATTCATTCTTTGTCACTTCCCTACTTGAGGACGAGCAGGAGTTAAGCTTGGGGATGCTTGATACGTCTCCAACGTATCTATAATTTTTGATGGTTTCATGCTATTATCTTGTCAAACTTTGGATGTTTTGCATGCCTTTTATATATTTTTTGGGACTAACTTATTAACTCAGTGCCAAGTGCCAGTTCCTGTTTTTTCCATGTTTTTGACCCCTTTCAGAGGAGATTTTGAAACGGAGTCCAAACGGAATAAAATCCCCGAAAAGATTTTTTTCGTAACAGAAGAAGATCGGGAGACTTGAGAGCCAAGGCAGGGGGTCCCCAGGGGCCCCCCAAGCCCCCTCACCGCGGCTAGGGGGAGGCCGCGGCCCACAGGCTTGTGGCGCCCCTGGACCTCCTTTGCCCTAGGTTTTGCGCCTATATATCCCCAAAAATTCCACAAAAAATCAGGAGATCATCGAAAGTACTTTTCCGCCGCCGCAAGCTTCTGTCTCCGCAAGATCCCATCCGGGGCACACTCTGGTGCCCTGCCGGAGGGGGGATTCGGATACGGAGGCCTTCTTCATCAACACCATGACCTCTCCGATGATGCGTGAGTAGTTCACCATAGACCTACAGGTCCATAGCTAGTAACTAGATGGCTTCTTCTCTCTCTTGGATCTTCAACACAAAGTTCTCCATGATCTTCAGGGAGATCTATTCGATATAATCTTCTTTTGCGGTGTGTTTGTCGATCCGATGAATTGTGGATTTATGATTAGATTATCTATGAATCTTATATGAGTTTCTTCTGATCTCTCTTATGCATGATTTCATATCCTTGTAATTCTCTTCGAGTTGTGGGTTTTGTTTGGCCAACTAGATCTATGATTCTTGCAATGGGAGAAGTGCTTGGTTTTGGGTTCATACCGTGCGGTGACCTCACCCAGTGACAGAAGGGGTAGCGAGGCACGCATCGTGTTGTTGCCATCAAGGGTAAAAAGATGGGGTTTTCATCATTGGTTTGAGTTTATCCCTCTACATTATGTCATCTTGCTTAAGGCGTTACTCTGTTCATCATGAACTCAATACACTAGATGCATGCTGGATAGCGGTCGATGTGTGGAGTAATAATAGTAGATGCAGAAATTATCGGTCTACTTGTCTCGGACGTGATGCCTATATGTATGATCATTGCCTTAGATATCGTCATGACTTTGCGCGGTTCTATCAATTGCTCGACAGTAATTTGTTCACCCACCATGATATTTGCTATTTTGAGAGAAGCCTGTAGTGAACACTATAGCCCCCGGGTCTACTCCACACCATATTTTCAGCCTTACACTTTTTACTTCGTTGCACTTTCCGCCTTCAGATCTCACTTTGCAAACAATCTTGAAGGGATTGACAACCCCTTTGAAGCGTTGGGTGCAAGCTCGTTTGTTTTTGCGCAGGTACTCTAGACTTGACGAGACCCTCCTACTGGATCGATACCTTGGTTCTCAAACTCAGGGAAATACTTACTGCTCCTTTGTTGCATCACCCTTTTCTCTAAAAGGGAAAAACCAACGCGAGCAAGTCTTCGTCAACGTGTCAATTTCTGGCGCAGTTGTTCGAGAAGTACCAGAGATCTAGATTGGTTCTGCTCAAGTTCCTCCTCGTGGCGGCGGCGATTCTTCCCGAAAGCCTCTTGATTTTTTCTGGAACGAAACCCTCCTTATAGCAAAAGAGGGGGGCCAAAGGGTCAACAGGGAGCCCACAAGCCCCCTAGGCGCGGCCAGGGGGGTAGGCCGCGCCTAGCAGGCTTGTGGCCTCCTGCTGGCTCCCCTATGGTACTTCTTCGGCCCAGTATTTTTATAAATTCCAAAATAAATCCTCGTTGATTTTCACGGCTTTTGGAGTTGCGCAGAATAGGTATCTCAAACTTGCTCCTTTTTCAGGCCAGAATTCCAGCTGTCGGCATTCTCCCTCTTCATGTAAACCTTGCAAAATAAGAGAGAAAAGGCATAAGTATTGTACCGTGAAGTGTAATAATAGGCCATAAAGCGATAAATATAAACATGAAAGCATGATGCAAAATGGAAGTATCAAACCTCTATGTCAAGGATTCAGTTAATCCCGTATGATGTTCCCTTTGTCCTTCGGTATGTGATGACCCACAAGTGTAGGGGATTTATCGTAGTCTTTTCGATAAGTAAGAGTGTCGAACCCAACGAGGAGCAGAAGGATTTGACAAGTGGTTTTCAGCAAGGTATTCTCTGCAAGCACTGAAATTATCGGTAACAGATAGTTGTGTGCTAAGATGACTCATAGCAAGTAGAAAGTAGCAAAAGTAACAAAGGTGTAGCAAAGTGGCCCAATCCCTTTTGTAGCAAGGGACAAGCCTGGACAAACTCTTATAGGAGGTAAATCGCTCCCGAGGACACACGGGAATTTCTGTCAAGCTAGTTTTCATCAAGTTCATATGATTCGTGTTCGCTACTTTGATAGTTTGATATGTGGGTGGACCGGTGCTTGGGTGCTGCCCTTACTTGGACAAACATCCCACTTATGATTAACCCTTCTCGCAAGCATCCACAACTACGAAAGAAGAATTAAGACAAAGTCTAACCATAGCATTAAACTAGTGGATCCAAATCAGCCCCTTACGAAGCAACGCATAAACTAGGGTTTAAGCTTCTGTCACTCTAGCAACCCATCATCTACTTACTACTTCCCAATGCCTTCCTCTAGGCCCAAATAATGGTGAAGTGTTATGTAGTCGACGTTCACATAACACCACTAGAGGAAAAACAACATACAACACATCAAAATACCGAACGAATACCAAATTCACATGATTACTTATAGCATGACTTATCCCATGTCCTCAGGAACAAAAGCGACTACTGACAAAGCATAATTATATTCATGACCACAGAGGTGTTGAATAGCATCAAGGATCTTAACATATAATATTCCACCGAGTAATCCAACTAGCATCAACTACAAAGAGTAATTAACACTACTAGCAACCTTACAAGTACCAATCGGAGTCGCGAGACGGAGATTGGTTACGAGAGATGAACTAGGGTTTGGAGATGAGATGGTGCTGATGAAGATGTTGATGGTGATGAGTCCCCTCCGATAAGAGGAGTGTTGGTGGTGACGATTGCGACAATTTCCCCCTCCGGGATGGAAGTTTCCCCGGCAGGACGACCCTGTCGGAGCTCTAGATTGGTTCTGCTCAAGTTCCGCCTCGTGGCGGCGGCAATTCCTCCCGAAAGCCTCCTCCTGATATTTTCTGGAAGGAAATCCTCCTTATAGCAAAAGAGGGGGGCAGAGGGTCAAGAGGGAGCCCACAAGCCCCCTAGGCGCGGCCAGGGGGGTATGTCGCGCCTAGCAGGCTTGTGGCCTTGTGTTGGCTCCCCTCTGGTACTTCTTAGGTCCAGTATTTTTTATATATTCCAAAATAAATCCTCGTTGATTTTCACGGATTTTGGAGTTGCGCAGAATAGGTATCTCAAACTTGCTCCTTTTTCAGGCTAGAATTCCAGCTGCCGGCATTCTCCCTCTTCATGTAAACCTTGCAAAATAAGAGAGAAAGGCATAAGTATTGTACCGTGAAGTGTAATAACATCCCATAAAGCGATAAATATCAACATGAAAGCATGATGCAAAATGGACGTATCAACTCCCCCAAACTTAGACCTCGCTTGTCCTCAAGCGAAAGCCGAGATCAATAAATATGCCCACATGTTTAGAGAGAGAGACGTGTCGACAAAACAAGGTATGGACATGCATGCATCATGATCATAATCAGAACAGCAATATCATCATATAATCTCTCATGCTAAAGTGATAATTCCTTCACAAAGTAAAGTATGGATCAAGAACCTTATTGAGAAATAATAACCAATAGCCTATAGTCATTGAAGCAATTGCAATTTATCATAACATCGGAAAGAGTCAAATAAGAGCTTGTAAAGCAAATCCAGATGTTATTCAGTAGAGTCTCAGCTTGTTCTACAGTTAGTTCCCTAAAAACACAACCGGCACAACTATCTAGGTGGTCTCTAGAGGCATCGGTAAGTCCGTTATAGAGGATATCAAGTATCTCGTTCTTCTTAAGAGGGTGATCAGGCAAAGCATTCTGTAGCTGGACGAGCCTCCCCCAAGCTTGTGGAAGACTCTCTTCTTGGAGTTGAGCAAAGTTGTATATTTATTGCAAGGGAGCTTGCTTCTTATGGGCAGGGAAATATTCCTCACAGAAGTAATAGACCATATCCTGGGGACTACTCACACATCCAGGAGCAAGAGAGGTGAACCAGGCTTTAGCGTCATCCTTTAGAGAGAAAGGAAACAGCTTAAGGATATAGTAGTGGTGGATCTTCTCCTCATTAGTGAAAAGGGTGGCTATGTCGTGTACTTTGGCAAGATGGGCTACGACCGTCTCACACTCATAACCGTGAAAAGGATCAGATTCGACTAGAGAGATTATCTGAGGGTCGATAGAGAATTCATAATCCTTATCAGTGATAAAGATAGGTGAAGTGGCAAACTTCGGGTCGTATTTCATCCTAGCTTTCAGAGATTTTTCCTTCCACTTGAGAAGTAATTTCATAGGCATCCTTACACGCAAGAAAATCCTCAGCTATCTCTCCCTCCATAACATAACCCTCAGGTATATCACGCAATTCATATCTAGGAGATCTAGATCTAGCAGGAGCAAAAGCAGGTTCTATCTCAATAGTATCGACAGTTTTAGAGGCATCACGAGCATTGGTAGTAACTCTAGCAATATGAGCATCAAGGAATACCCCTAGTGGAACATCACGCAAAGTAGTACCTCTAGCAGTATCAAGCATAGCATCATCAGGCATAATAGCATCTCTAGCAGTATGAAGCAAAGCAGTATCAGGCATAACATCTCTAGCAGTATCAGGCATAGCATCTCTAGCAGTATCAAGCATAGCATCATCAGGCATAGTATCAAGCATAGTATCTCTAGCAGTAGCATCATAACCATCATCAAGCACATGCGACATATCAAGATTTCTAGCAGGAGGTGATGTCGCAAACTTACTCATAACTGAAGGTGAATCAAGTGCAGAGCTAGATGACAGTTCCTTAACTCCCCTCGTAGTTGAGGGCAAGACTTTGGTTTTAGGATCCTTCAGATTCTTCATAGTGATCAGCAGATATAAATCCCAAGTGACTCGGAGAATATAGCAATACCTCCCCGGCAACGGAGCCAGAAAAATGCTCACTTCGTAACAGCAGACATTCCCTTGCAGCGGCACCAGAAGAATGCTGCTAGCACTCTCCGGCAATCGAAACTAGAAGAATGTTGTTCACGGCCCACCAACGCGTGGGACCATAGCAGTTTTCGAGGGTAGAGTATTCAACCCAAATTTGTTGGTTCGCCACACAGGAGGTGAGAGGATACTCTCAAGTATTAGCAGCTTAATTTATCAGATTCAACCACACCTGAAAGATTAGTATCTGCAAGCAAAGTATCAGTAGCAAAGTAGCAACAGTAGCAAGCGACAGTAGCAGAGAGCAAGACAAGTAACAGCAGCAGCAACAGTAGTAACAGCAGTAGAGCAAGACAAGTAACAACAGTAGTAGGACGAACTCGTAGGCAATGGGTCGGTGATTTGTTTGGATGATATTCATCATGCAACAGTTCTAACACGGAGAGATATGTGGCTAGCTCCCGTTCTTCAATGTGATGTAGGCATGCATTCCGTGTGTCGTCATACGTGCTTAGGGAAAAGAACTTGCATGACATCTATTGTCCATCCCTCCGTGGCAGTGGGGTCCAAAAGGAAACTACGGGATATTAAGGTTCTCCTTTTAATAAAGAACCGGACCAACGCATTAGCACTTGGTGAACACATGAACTCCTCAAACTATGGTCATCACCGGGAGTGGTTCCTGTTATTGTCACTCCGTGGTTGCGGGATCGTAACACATAGTAGGTAACTACAACTTGCAAGATCGGATCTAAAACACACATATATTCGTGACAACATAATAATTTCAGATCTGAAATCATGGCACTCAGGCCCTAGTGACAAGCATTAAGCATGGCAGAGTAGTAGCAACATCAATCTTAGAACATAGTGGATACTAGGGATCAATCCCCGTCAAAACTAACTCAATTACATGATAGATCTCATCCTACTCATCACCGCCCAGCGAGCCTACGAATAGATTACTCACGAACGACAAAGAGCTTCATGGAATTGGAGAGGGAAGAAGGTTGATGATGACGATGGCGACGATTTCCCCTCTCCGGAGCCCAAGACGGACTCCAGATCTGCCCTCCAGATGAAGAACAGGTTGTGGCGGCGCCTCCATATCGTAAACGCGACGAAATCTTCTCTTTTTTATTTTTTCTGGGACAAAAGTGAACTTATAGAGCTGAGGTTGGGGGCGGCAGAGCTGTGTGGGCCCCACAAGCTTGCCCACCGCCACCAGGGGGTGGCGGTGGCAAGGCTTGTTGCCCACTGGCCCACCCCCTCAGGTGGATCTTTGCGCAGGTATTTTTCATATTTTCCAAAAATGCTCCCCGTAAACTTTGAGGATGTTTGGAGAACTTTGATTTCTGCACAAAAACAACACCAAGGCAATTCTGCTGAAAACAGCGTTAGTCCAGGTTAGTTCCATTCAAATCATGCAAATTAGAGTCCAAAACAAGGGCAAAAGAGTTTGGAAAAGTAGATACGATGGAGACGTATCAACTCCCCCAAGCTTAAAACCTTGCTTGTCCTCAAGCAACTGAGTTGACAAACTAAGAGAGAAAGAAAAACTTTGACAAACTCTGTTTGATCTTGTTGTTGCAACTATGTCTACCTCATAACCAGAATTTCAACAAGATCACAAGTTAACTACATAAGCAAGTGACATAAAGGTCTCACGATAAACTAATATCAATGGCATAATCAGCTAACGAGCAAATAATAATGAGTTTCAAATACCAACACTTCAATCAAAACAAGCATGATGCAATATGAATAGGTGGTATCTTGCTAGCTCTTTCTGAGACCGCAAAACATAAATGCAGAGCACTTTCAAAGATCAAGGGCTGACTAAACATTGTAATTCATAGCAACGAAGATCCAGTCATAGTTATACTCAATATCAATCAAAAGCAAAGCAGAAAAATGACAGAGGTGCTCTCTAATTGGTGCTTGTAAAAGAAGAGGATGACTCAACAGGAAAATAAATAGACAGGCCCTTCGCAGAGGGAATCATTGATTTGCAGAGGTGCCAGAGCTCAAGCTTTGAAAACAGAGATAATAATTTTGGGTGGCATGCTTTCATTGTCAATGCAATGACCAAGAGTTCCCAATATCTTCCATGCTACTCATGCTATAGGCGGTTCCCAAATAGAAAAGTAAAGTTTTAACTCCCCCACCACCAATCAATCGCACTCCACGGCGAGCCGAATCCTCGGGTACCGTCCATACTAACATCAATCCGGGGGGAGTCTTGTTTTACAGTTATGTTTTCGATTTAAGCGTGGAACTGGGCATTCCAATTACCGGCCCCTTTCTCATGAATGACAGTGAATAAACACATGTCGAGGATAACACTCCTAGCATGGAAGATACCAATAGCCCTCTGTCACCACATGAGCGGTTCGGGCATGCAAAACAGATTATTTCTTGAAGGTTTAGAGAGTGGCACATGCAAATTTACTTGGAACGGCAGGTAGATACCGCAAATAGGTAGGTATGGTGGACTCTCATGGAAAAACTTTTGGGTTTATGGAAGTGGATGCACAAGCAGTATTCCGCTTAGTACAAGTGAAGGCTAGCAAAAGACTGGGAAGCGACCAACTAGAGAGTGACAACAGTCATCAAGATGCAATGAGTTTGACTAACATTGAATGCAAGCATGAACAGGATATAAATCACCATGAACACGAACACCATAGAGGCTATGTTGATTTTGTTTCAACTACATGCATGAACATGCGCCAAGTCAAGCCACTTGAAACATTCAAAGGAGAATACCATCCTATCATACTACATCATAGTCATCTCAAAATCTATGTTGGCATTCAAGACAAACCATTATAAGCTCTCAGCTAAATAAGCATGGCATCAGAAACTATGATCTCTAAGTTGTCATTGCAAACATGGTTCTCTCACAACAAAGTTGAATCTAGGTCGAAAAGTTAGTCATATTTACAAAAACAAAATAGATAGAGTTCATACCAGCTTTTCAGTCTCAGTCACTTCATCATATATCATCATTATTGCCTTTCACTTGCACGATCGAACGATGTGAACAATAATAAGAGTGCTCGTGCATTGGACTAAGCTGAATCTGCAGGCAAACACAAAGGAGAAGACAAAGTAATATGGCTCTTTGAAAGCTAAACAGGTAAGCATGCAAGAACCACTAAACATAGAAACCAATATCTTCTACCTTGACCCAAAGAAAAAAAGAAAACTAGTTACACGGGAAAGCTCCCAACAAGCAAAAGAAGAAAGAAAAATCTTTTGGGGTTTTCTCAAAAGGACACAAAACAAGAAATCAAGAAAACAAAAATAAACTAGCATGGATAATACAGTGGCAAAGTGTAAACACCGGCTAACAAAGTGAAAGGATAAGCATGAATGTAAGGTCGGTGAGAACACGTACTCCCCACAAGCTTAGGCTTTTGGCCTAGCTTGGTCTACTCCCATGGATGATCCTCGCGAAACCCAAAATCATAATGGGTGTTATACGGGAGTGTTGTAGCCACTGCCTGAATAGCTGCCTCACGAAGTCGAGCAGCCGTCGCCTCCCTCTCATACTCCTCTGCCTCTCCTATGGTTATGTAGTATCTTCGTTTTACCTAAGAGTCAAAGAAAGCAGGAGCAGGAAGGGTAATATGGAAAACACGTTGCCGGTTAAATATCAAGTGGTATAGGAGGGATCCATGATCTCTCTCAAGGAACTGGTAGCATGTTAGAGCGACACGATCAAGGTAGGCTGTACGGAGAGGAGGGTCTTCTGGACGGATGGATACTCCAAGAAAATTTGCTAAGCGTGTAGCATAAACTCCACCAAAGAAATCCCCCTCACTGGCATTTTTATTCAGCCTCCTTGCTATTATAGCTCCCATATTGAAGCTCATGTCACCTGTTACTGCGCTCTTAAGGATACTAAGGTCGGAAGCGCATAGGTGACAATGTGCACCCTTGCCGTTAATGCACCTACCTATGAAGAGGGAAAAGTAGTGCAAGGCAGGGAAATGGATGCTTCCTATGGTGGCTTGCGTGATATCTCTGGTTTCTCCAAGAGTTATACTAGAGACAAAGTCTCTGACCGAAGACTTAGAAGGATCATTAATACTACCCCCGTCGGGTATCTTGCAAATCCTATTGAAACCCTCCAAATCCACGGCATAGGATTTATCGTACAGATCAAACAGTATGGATGAGTCATGGCCAACTGAAAATTTAAATCTACGCACGAAAGAGGTAGTGAGCATAGCATACTGTTCACATTTATCTAAGAGGAACTCTTCTAACCCGGCATTGCGGACAAGTGTATCAAACTCATCCTTGAAACCTGCTTCGATCTTGAACTCATCGGAAGGCCATTCGCATGGTTGTACCGGTGCGTCCCTTAGTTGAAAAGGTTCGGGCTCCCGAAAAGAAAGATGAGGACCCTTCTTACTTGAGGAACCACCATGAAACTTCCTCCTGAACATAATTTCCTTTTGCTGAAATTTTTGAAGTTCAAGAGAAAAGTGAATGAAGACCCACCACACCTTGTAGAAACTACTCCTACTAGTGCCTAGAGACCATATCACGAGCTAAAACTACTTGGAACCAGTTAAAATCAACATTTCTAGCTCATGAACAGGGTCACCAAGGTAGCAAGAATACGCTAAGGATAAAGCACTAGAGCAAAAACTAATTAGACCAATGGAGGAGTCACTTACCAAGGAGTACTTTCCCCAAAACGGTTTGAAGAATGGTGCTTTGAGCAAGGAGATCAAAAATCACAGCCAAATGAGCAAGAACACGGGTTTGAGCTGCGAAACAATTTTTTCTGGAGGTGGAAGAAGAGGCTGGGAGCTGGAATGAGTGGAGGGGGTCCCTGTGGGCCCCACAAGCTTGCTCTCCGCCACCAGGGGGTGGCGGTGGCAGGGCTTGTGGCCCACTGGTCTGGCCCCCAGGCCAGCTCTCAGGCCCAGTAATTTTCAAAAATTCCAGAAAAAATCATACTAAATTTTCAGGACCATCGGAGAACTTTTATTTTCGAGGTATTTTTCTCCGGGACGCTAAAACAGAAAACAGGAAAACTAACTAAATTTGTCATTTTTCTTCTAAGCAACAGAAAATTAAAGCTCAAAACACAGGTATGTGACTCTTTGATTCATCCATTTCATGGTCATCGAAAGAAATCCGTCAATGGGGTTGATCAAGTCCTCATGACAAAACCTTCTCGAATCGCAAGAGAGAATGGAGAATTTTCGAATAGCCACTAAGTCGCCTCAATGGGGATATGTATCTCCCCAACAAACAAATCATACTTCATCTTGACACGAGGAACAGGGCATTCAAAGCTCCCAATAAGAATCGATGAAGTCTTTTCGATAGAATTGATGCAATGTACTTGATATCGTTTCTTCGGAAAGTGCACTGTGTGCTCATTACCGTTGACATGGAAAGTGACATTGCCTTTGTTGCAATCTATAACAGCCGTGCAGTGTTTAAAAAGGGTCTTCCGAGGATGACAGCCATGGCATCGTCCTCGGGAATATCCAAGATAACAAAGTCTGTTAAGATAGTGGTATTAGCAACCACAACAGGCACATCCTCGCAAACGCCGATAGGGAAAGCAGTTGATTTGTCAGCCATCTGCAGAGAAATTTTAGTGGGTGTCAACTTATCCAATTCAAGTCTACGATAAAGAGAGAGCGGCATAACACTAACACCGGCTCCAAGGTCACATAAGGCAGTTCTTACGTAGTTTCCTTTAATGGAGCAAGGTATAGTGGGCACTCCGGGATCACCAAGTTTCTTAGGAGTTCCACCTTTGAAACTGTAGTTCGCAAGCATGGTGGAGATCTCAAGATCTGGTATCTTCCGTTAATTAGTCACGATATCTTTCATGTACTTGCCATACGGAGACATCTTGAGCATATCAGTTAATTGCATCTGCAGAATGATGGGTCCTATCATCTGAACGAAGCGCTCAAAATCCTCATCATTCTTTTTCTTGGATGGCTTAGGAGGAAAGGGCATAGATCTCTGAACCCATGGCTCCCTTTCTTTACCATGCTTCCTAGCAGTGAAGTCATTCTTATCGTATTTCTTGGGTTGTGGGTTATTAGGATTAACCGTAGGTTCAATATCCACATCCTCATCATTGCTAGGTTGAGCATTATTATGAACATCACTATCCATATTGTCACCAGGTTCATGTTCATCACCAGATTGTGTTTCTGCATCAGACGCAGAAATATCATTAGGTTCTTCATGTGTGACAGTATTTGGTGAACTGGCATGTAGGTTTCTATCATCCTTCTTCTTCTCCTTAGGATGACTGGGTGTTTCGGCATTGATTCCTTGAGAATCTTGATCAATTCTCTTAGGATGACCTTCAGGATACAAAGGTTCCTGAGTCATTTTGCCTCCTCTAGTAATGACTCTGACAGAGTTGTCATTTAATTCATTGAGCAGGTCATTCTGAGCTTTAAGTACTTGTTCTACCTGAGTAGTAATCATAGAGGCATGTTTACTCAGAAGCTTCAGATTATTGACATTTCTGTCTACACAAGCACTTAGATGACTAAGCATATGAGTATTTTGTTCCAAATGTATGCTAACATAATCATTGAAGCTCTGTTGTTTGGCAACAAAGTTGTCAAATTCATCAAAGCATAGGCTAGCAGGTTTATCAAAAGGAATATCACTCTCATCAAACCTACGCAGAGAATTCACTTCTACTACCTGTATCGGGTTATCGAGACCATGGATCTCTTCTATAGGTGGTAGATTTTTGACATATTCAGATCTAATGCCTTTCTCTTGCATAGATTTCTTGGCTTCTTGCATATCTTCGGGACTGAGGAATAGAATACCTCTTTTCTTAGAAATTGGCTTAGGAGGTGATTCGGGAATAGTCCAAGCATTATCGTTGATCAAGATGTTATTCAGTAGGGTCTCAGCTTGTTCTACAGTTCGTTCCCTAAAAACACAACCGGCACAACTATCTAGGTGGTCTCTAGAGGCATCGGTAAGTCCGTTATAGAGGATATCAAGTATCTCGTTCTTCTTAAGAGGGTGATCAGGCAAAACATTCTCTAGCTGGACGAGCCTCCCCCAAGCTTGTGGGAGACTCTCTTCTTGGAGTTGAGCAAAGTTGTATATTTCCTGCAAGGCAGCTTGCTTCTTATGGGCAGGGAAATATTTCTCATAGAAGTAATAGACCATATCCTGGGGACTACTCACACATCCAGCAGCAAGAGAGGTGAACTAGGCTTTAGCGTCATCCTTTAGAGAGAAAGGAAACAGCTTAAGGATATAGTAGTGACAGATTTCTCCTCATTAGTGAAAAGGGTGGCTATGTCGTGTAGTTTGGCAAGATGGGCTACGACCGTCTCAGACTCATAACCATGAAAAGGATCAGATTTGACTAGAGAGATTATCTCACGGTCGACAGAGAATTCGTAGTCCTTATCGGTGATAAAGATAGGTGAAGTGTTAAGCTTCGGGTCGTATTTCATCCTAGCTTTCAGAGATTTTTCCTTCCACTTGCACTAGTGGGGACAGGGCCTATAGCCCCGGCCCGTAAGGGGCTTTAGTCCTGGTTCACCAACCGGGACTAAAGGGGCGGGACTAAAGGCCTAACCTTTTCGTCCCGGCCCTCTTACAAGCCGGGACTAAAGGTGCTCCACGTGGGCGCCTCGTAGCACCCCAGGGGCAGGCCCTTTAGTCCCGGTTCGTTACACGGACCGGGACTAAACAGTTTCAGATTTTGCTTATTTTGGGGGTTTTTTTAATGAAGTTATTTTTGGGATTTAGGGTTTTAGGGTTTAGGTGTTCGGGAGATTAACGTGATGCCTCGTTTGGTGTTCGGGAATTAGTTTTCATATAATTTAAATAGAAATAATTATGCATATATATATAAGATTAACTTATCTTACAAGCGATCATATATATACAATTATATGGAGATCTGAATTATCGGGACTAGAGCCCGTCTATTCGATTACATGGACGAACATCAGTAATGGCCCTTAGCTACACTAAATCGTCCTTTGTCTTCTATAGCTTCCGTCCTCAGAAATCCCGCAAGCTCCTCTGCAACAGCAATCGCGTGTTGCTGTGGTAGGACCTTCGTCCTCATGTCCGTGTGCTATATAAGAAGAGGAGATGAATATGAATATCAATCATGATAACAAAGAATGACGGGTAAAAATAGAGGTGTGAATGTTCATTGCTTACGTTGAATCTGTGATCCTTGAACTCACAGGTAAACGTGCGAATGGTCTCGCAAACATAGTATCCGCATAGATGCGTTCCCCGTGGCTGCTGGTCGCACTTTACGAGAATAGAATATATATAATCAAAATAATAATCTAGCATCATAAATGTATTGAAAATTAATAGAAGTATATCATACTACTACTTACCTGAGCCGCTCTAAAGGTCAACTTCTCAGGCTCGATACCGGGAGTCACGCACTTGAACCGCTTCCAAACCCTGCCCGACAAGGATAATGATTTGCTAAGTTTTTCATTAATTGATATATCAGAAAATCATCGAAAGAGACCGACAGAGCGCAAGAATGATTAAAATTACCCTTGGAGCATGTCCTGCAGGCTTTGGAACTGTTCCAAGGGTCTCGATAATGGGTCGAAGGCATCAACTCTTCCCTTATCAATTTGAATGTCCAACAGAATCCAATGAAAGCTGCACATGTATATATATATATATGTGTGTGTGTGTGTGTGTGTCACTAACTTATCAATTACACTTATAAGTGAATGGACACAACAGAGTAAAGACCCTCACCTGAAGTTGTATGGAAACAGTATGTGGTCACAGAAATTTTGATCTATTAGAAACCTTAGAAGGTTTTCCTCCGTCTCCTTGGGTTTGTCAGTTAGCGTCGCTATATGTATTTTATCTGGGTCAATAAACCCAATATTTAGGATGCTCTTACTTTTACACTCCAGGATCTTCATTCTGCATAATAGAGTACAAGTTATATATAGACAATGAATTGAACTAACTAAACAAGTTATATGTAGACAACGAATTGAAAAACTTACACACAATAGCAACTCATAAGCGATTTGTCGAGGGCGTCACCATTGTACATCTGGAAGAGTTCATCAAAGTCGATATGGATTTCTTTGGAGCGGCCGTAGTACTCCCGTGGGACACTCAGCACGATCATCGTTCTCCCATTCTTTGATTCACTTAAGTACCATTTATGCAAGTAACGCATATTTGTTGGGAGATCATCTTTGCTGACCAAAGGCTCTCCCATGACAAACTGTGGCTTAGGGGCTATCACAGCCTTGGTTATCCTGTCGTCTAGGGAAGCCAACAAATCTTCAACCGCGATACCACATTCGACCGCCAACTCCTTTGCTCTTTCAAAAGCTTGCCCCTGCACCGGAGGGGGAACATTCTCGGTTAACACCTTGAGGGGTGGGATAGACTATTTGGCCTGTTGTCCAAGCTGAGGAATGTCTGATTTTTTCTTGCTTGTAGTTGAACTTGATTTGCTCCCACTTGCACTTGCACGTGAGCTGCTCTTTTTCACTTCCTTCTGCAATGTGCGTGTATAGTCATTAGGCTTATGGTGTAAGTCATACTGTGATGGAAGGGTTATGAAGTCTTTTGCCCATGATATATGCTTCTCAGTGTATTCCGGGCGGGGCTCGGGTTCCTTCTTTTTCATCTGCGCCTCATGTTGTTCCTTTGTTATCCTGGCGTTTTCCTCGGGGGTACGATCATAAGGTCTGATAGGAAGATTAGCATGAGGTACCTTTGGGAGGGGCGGCAGTTTGCGCTTTGGGGAGCTCCGTCGCTTAGAAATCATCGACGGAGCGTTCTTGCTGGCACGCTTCCGCTTAGTATCATGTGCGGGCGGCGGCGGAGACGGACGACCCAAGTCCGGCGACGGTGATCGAGATGGACTCGTGTTGTGCTGGCCGAGGTCATGTGGAGGGCTTGGAGGTAATGGAGGTGTAGGTGACCTGCGACGACTCGGAGGCGGTGTTGTCCTTGGGGACGAGATTGGAAGCTTGATGTAGTTCTTGTCCCATAGGATGACTCCACCCAGTACTTCTCCGAGTGTTCTCTCATCTTCGGGTCCAGCTATGTCGAGCTCCATATCATTAAACCCCGTCATGATTTCATCCACCCCGACTTTAGCAAAGCCAGCTGGAATCTCACGGCCATGCCAGCGTGCATCAGGGCCAGAAGGTAAAGCTTGTCTGACGGCCACCTTCATGGATATGTTCTTGAATTTCTGATGGAGTTCACATGATGTTGACTCCTTGATTCCATCCACGGGGTAGCCGGGACCGCCCTCTATCATTCTTCGTTCATCGTCGGGCGGGGCCTCAGATTCAGCCACGCTGCTTTTCCACTTAGATGGGGCGCCGGTAATATTAAGTGCAGGATCTTCCTGGCGCGGTACTCCTCTAAGCTCATCAATCTGCTTTTGTTGCTCGTTAATCCTGACAAGCAACTGGTTGAACTTGTCATTCTCCTCATCCTGCTGCCGCTTCTTTGCTCTATCTCGGCTTCTGTAAGTGTCTTGGTCTCTGGCAAACCCAAGCCACCACGGGTAAGATGGACCGAAGCCTCGCGTTCGTCCTCCATGTTCGTCATTGCCGAGGACCAGTGTCAGCAAATCTTTATCTCTATCTACAGTGAACTTTCTTTGTCCCTCCTTAATTTCTTTCACTATCCTTTTCCAATTCTCCCTGGGTATCCTAAGACCGTCATTGCAGATGAGGTCCCCTATTTGTTCGTCGTACGACCCACCATGCGCAAGGAACCAATTTCTTGCTCTCAATTCCCACTCATCACGGAGTGGTTCAGGTACGATGCCTTTATCTAGCAGATCTTGCTCTTTCTTATCCCACTTTGGGATGGCAGTCTCATAGCCCCCTCGCCCCAGCTTGTGGTGATATTTCTTCTTGTCGGCATTTATCTTGTTCTTTTCTTATAATGCCTGGGCATCTTCTGACTCCTTGTACTCTTGAAATGCCTTCCAGTGATTCGCCTGCTTGGCTAGATACCCCTCGAATACTGGCACTTTCTATGTCTTCAGATAGTTTTTCCATAGCTTCTTCTTCCAGCTACGGAATAGTTCGGCCATCTTCTTCAGAGTCCACTGCTTGACTTTGGCCCTCAGTTTGTCTGCGGTGTCTTCATTCTCACATTCTGGCAGGTTGAAATGTGACATGAGATCATTCCAAAGATTATCTTTGTGCCTTTCGGCGACATAGTCACTATCGGCTGCCCCTTTGCGCTTGTTCCACTCCCGAACGCTGATCGGGACGTGATCCCTAACGAGAACTCCGCATTGCTTCTTGAATGTGTCAGCAACATTCTTAGGAAGCTTGGGTTCGCCCGTAGGAAATATCACCTCAAATGTGTAATGCGTCCGTGCATCCAACTTTCTAGTCGGGCCTCGTTTCGTAGTTTTGCTCGATGTGGAGGCCTAAGAGGGAGAAACATTCGTCAAATGAATGTATATGTATACAATATAGAGCTATCTCCAATATTTTTCACATATTACAAGTGATAGTCGAACTTCATATGTATACCTCGTCGGACTTCTCCTCTTCACCGGCTTCTCCATCAGTGGAGCTATCACCTTCTCTGTCATTGGACCTATCTCCTGCCCCATCGGCTTCATCTTCGTGTCGCTCGACCTCCATTCCAACGTCCTGGTTTAGATATGATGACGGAGATTCGGCTGGTTCAACGTCGGGGACGTCTTTGGTTATTTCTTCCAGAAGTTCTTCCTCTTCGAGGTTCCTGATATGTGGATCCATAGTTCTGCAAAAAACGGATTCTCTTAACCATTGTACCAAAAACCAAAGTAGGAGTACTTTTGCAATTTGAGACTCCTAGATTTCTGCATAGTATTCAAAGTAGGAGTACTTTTCCAATTTGAGCATTCAATAAGCAAAACCAAATCGTAAAATAAAGTAGTATTCAAATTAGCATGCATTCAATTATAAGCTAATACATCATCACTTTTGTCCGTACATCGTCGAATATTATCATTAATACTCCTCGAATACTATCATACATATAGCATCACTAATACATCTAGAACCATAGCGCCCGACGGGTATCGGCGCGGGCGGTGGACACCCAAAGAGAAGGAACCATCACAGGATCATAGCTCCAGTGAGATCCCCCGAAGAACCTGCCAGGTATGCTCGAACCTGCCCTCCAACGCAACCATGTAGCGACGGACGTGCTCATCCTCCTCGCTGACACGGTGACGTACCACCTCCGCGGTGTCCGGAAGCCTCGGCACCCTCACTGGCCCACGCGACCGCCACCAAACAAGGATCGGGTCAACAACGGGCTGGCTCCTCGCCAACCTACGCCCCCCGGAAGGTAGCACCTCCCAATACCAGCCGGGCGGAGCCCAGTCCCGGACAGGGCCCCTCTGATCAAGCAGATGTCCTCCGCCGAGTCGACGACGAGGATGCGGGATAGGCATCGTAAAATGAACTAAAAAAATAAACTAGTTCTATTAATTTTCTTGCTAAAAATAAACTATTAACACTTAAGCATATACAATAGCAAAATTAAACTATTAACACTTATTTTCATTTTTCTTCTCCCTCCTCTTCTTTCTTCTCTTCTCCTCCTCTTCTTTTCCTCTCTTCTCCTCCTCTTCTTTTCTTCTTTTCTTATACACTATACACTATATACACTATAGCAAAATTCCTCCTCTCCTTATACACTATACACTATATACACTATACACTTAAGCATATACACTATACAATATACACTTTTTCTTCTTTTCTTCTCCTCCTCTTCTTATTTTCATTTTTCCTAATCTTATTTTCTTATTTTTATTCATATTTCTTCTTCTTGTAACCCTAACTAATTCTAAATATTACTAACCCTAATAATCTAACACAAACCTAATAACAATAGGAATTAAATGACAAAAAAATCTTTTCTTTTTCTTCTTTTCTTCTCCTTTTTCTTCTTTTCTTCTCCTTTTTCTTCCTTTCTTCTCCTTTTTCTTCTTCTCTTCTCCTTTTTCTTCTTTTCTTCTATACTGGCCGGAGTGTTGGGGAGGAGGGGGCGGGGGGCTTACTGGCCAGAGTGTTGGTGAGGAGGACGACGAGGAGCACGGCGCGACGGCTAGGAGGACGGCGCGATGGCGAGGAGGACGGCGCGGCGGCGAGGAGGACGGCGAGGAGGACGACGCGGCGGCGAGGAGGAAGGCGCGGCGGCGAGGAGGACGGCGCGGCGGCGAGGAGGACGGCGCGGCGGCGAGGAGGACGGCACGCGGCGGCGAGCAGGACGGCGTCGGTTAGTTCGTCGTTGTGCCGCGTCGGGCAGGAGAACGAGAGGAAGAAGAAGAGAAATGGACGAATTGGGTTGGAAATTTTCGAAGTCCCGCTTATATAGGTGGATCTATAGTCCCGGTGCGTGGCTCGGGCCGGGACTAAAGACCCCCTTTAGTCCCGGGTGGAGCCACGACCCGGGACTAAAGGCCTCTTTTCGGGCAGACCAAGAGGCGGGAAGCACGGGGTCTTTAGTCCCGGTGCGTGGCTCCACCCCCTTTAGTCCCGGGTGGAGCCACGACCCGGGACTAAAGGCCTCTTTTCGGGCAGACCAAGAGGCGGGAAGCACGGGGTCTTTAGCCCGGTGCGTGGCTCCACCCGGGACTAAAGGGTGTCTTTAGTCCCGGGGTGTGGCTTTACCCGGGACTAAAGCCCCTCCTCGGCTGCATGATAAATTTAGTCCCACCTCGCCCAGCGAGGGGGACTAAAACTTGTTTATAAGCCCCGTCGCAGCTTCTCCATCGAGCTCCTCTCTAAAGCACGCTTACGGGCCTAAACTTACTCAAAATTGAAACTATATTCGAAATTGTGGATAAAATTCAATCTGAATTCAAAGAGAATTCAGGTCGAATTTTGTCCACGATTTCTCATATAGTTTCAATTTTTTTCTATTTTCATAATTAATAATTTTCACTATCCAAACTATTAACTTATTTTGTTATTTTCAATTAAAAACTATGTTTATTAAAAATTCTTTTTGCATATTTGAGAATTTGACAAAACTATGATAATGAAAAGTGTTTGAAATTGAATAAATAATTCAAAACTATTTTCTATTTTCATAATTAATAATTTTGACTATCCAAACTATTAACTTATTTTGTTATTTTCAATTAAAAACTATGTTTATTAAAAATTCTTTTTGCATATTTGAGAATTTGACAAAACTATGATAATGAAAAGTGTTTCAAATTGAATAAATAATGCAAAACTATTTTTTATTTTCATAATTAATAATTTTTACTATCCAAACTATTATCTATTTTGTTATTTTCAATTAAAAACTATGTTTATTAAAAATTCTTTTTGCATATTTGAGAATTTGACAAAATTATGATAATGAAAAGTGTTTCAAATTGAATAAATAATGCAAAACTATTTTTTATTTTCATAATTACTAATTTTGACTATCCAAACTATTATCTATTTTGTTATTTTCAATTTCAACAATTTCTGACTTCATTTGGTATATATTTCGTGCATTTACTTTTTTTTGAGCTAGTTGACCCTGAAATTGAAAAGCACTACAAATGAACTGTGAAAATGTTGAAAGTTGGCATGCTATCATCATTTCACCCACATAGCATGTGTTAAAGAGTTGAGAGGGCTACGACAAAAACTGGATGTAGTTCGTGTACAAAACTGACAATCTCTCTCGAAGTAGCAGGGTTTCGAACGAGAACTCATCTCTTACAAAGGGATTTCATTTTTTTAACTTATTCGAACTCCATACTTTTTGTGTGTTCAAAATGCACCATTCAAAGGCACATCACAAAATTTCAACAATTTCTGACTTCATTTGGTATATTTCGTGCATTTACTTTTTTTTTGAGCTAGTTGACCCTGAAATTGAAAAGCACTACAAATGAACTCTGAAAATGTTGAAAGTTGGCATGCTATCATCATTTCACCCAAATAGCATGTGTTAAAAAGTTGAGAGGGCTACGACAAAAACTGGATGCAGTTCGTGTACAAAACTGACAATCTCTCTCGAAGTAGCAGGGTTTCGAACGAGAACTCATCTCTTACAAAGGGATTTCATTTTTTTAACTTATTAGAACTCCATACTTTTTGTGTGTTCAAAATGCACCATTCAAAGGCACATCACAAAATTTCAACAATTTCTGACTTCATTTGGTATATT
The DNA here is from genome assembly GCF_904849725.1 of Hordeum vulgare subsp. vulgare. NCBI lineage: Eukaryota > Viridiplantae > Streptophyta > Magnoliopsida > Poales > Poaceae > Hordeum > Hordeum vulgare. The sequence goes on from NC_058523.1 coordinate 64,535,321, forward strand.
TCGTGCATTTACTTATTTTTTTTGAGCTAGTTGACCCTGAAATTGAAAAGCACTAGAAATGAACTCTGGAAAAGTTGAAAGTTGGCATGCTATCATCATTTCACCCACATAGCATGTGTTAAAAAGTTGAGAGGGCTACGACAAAAACTGGATGTAGTTCGTGTACAAAACTGACAATCTCTCTCGTAGTAGCACGGTTTTGAACGAGAACTCATCTCTTACAAAGGGATTTCATTTTTTTAACTTATTTGAACTCCATACTTTTTGTGTGTTCAAAATGCACCATTCAAAGGCACATCACAAAGGGATCAACAATTTCTGACTTCATTTGATATATTTCGTTCATTTACTTATTTTTTTGAGCTAGTTGACCCTGAAATTGAAAAGCACTACAAATGAACTCTGAAAATGTTGAAAGTTGGCATGCTATCATCATTTCACCCACATAGCATGTGTTAAAAAGTTGAGAGGGCTACGACAAAAACTGGATGCAGTTCGTGTACAAAACTGACAATCTCTCTCGAAGTAGCAGGGTTTCGAACGAGAACTCATCTCTTACAAAGGGATTTCATTTTTTTTTAACTTATTCGAACTCCATACTTTTTGTGTGTTCAAAATGCACCATTCAAAGGCACATCACAAATTTTCAACAATTTCTGACTTCATTTGGTATATTTCGTGCATTTACTTATTTTTTTGAGCTAGTTGACCCTGAAATTGAAAAGCACTACAAATGAACTCTGAAAATGATTTCTTCTTCTCTCATATATGGTGGACACTAGCTCACTTGATTTTTCAACCGTCGATGATGGTCGCTACTCCTACTTCCCCTAGTGCATAACCAATATCTAGCACAAGGAGAAGAAGGAGAAGCGACCCCCACTACAAAAGTGGTTCCGCGACACGCCACGTGGTTCCGTTGCACGCCACGTGGGACTAATGGTCTTTCATTTTTAAATGATTGTTTTAATCAAAAACAGATCTTTACAAAAGGGATTTCATTTTTTGAACTTATTTGAAGTGAAGACTTTTTGTATATATATGTGGTCGAAATGCATGTTACCATGAAGTTAGAAAGGGCTAAACCATTCAAAAGTAGCAAATGAAGTTAGAAAGGGCTAAACCATTCAAATTTGGAAACTATAATGGCACAAACAGAAACTAGACATATATAAATTGGTCCAAGAAGTACATGATACTAGCCCAAACAGTACATAATAATAGCTACCATAGATATATATACAAGTGTTCGACGTTCAGAACACTACTCGTCTGAATCATCTAAATCAGAATGTCCACGTTCCTCGAGGTGACGCTGGCCATAGTTGACGACTCGAATCTTGCGGTACAACTCGTATGAAACGTATGCATCTTTTGCTGCATACTCAATGTTGATATCATCAAGTGGTCCCTTCTCCCGAAGTTTGTGCTGATACTTTGGGAAACTGGTCTTCATATCACCATATGACTCGTCGATCAAGGCAACTGCCATATGAGCCATCGAAGTCCTGTCATGTCGAAGCCTGAATATCGTTTGTAGATCAACGAGGCAACCAGCTGGTATCTCAATACCGAAGTTGTGCCTCATCTTCAGCTTGTCGTTCTTTATGTCAACGGAAGCAAAAGTGACGCCGTTGCGAAGGAACTCCATGAGTCCTGGACAATGCTTGTCACTCCTGCAACAGAAACAAATTAAAATGGAACAAATGTTACATACTGCTGCAATAAGGAAACATGTTTCACTACAACTAAAGAGAAACTTATATTTAGGATTCAAATAGAACATATGCAATGGAACCTAGAGAGATCACTACAACTATTTGAAGCGAACCAACTACGATTCCAATGGAACATATTAAAAACTAGTTCATTCTAATACGGTTTTTCAGATTATGGAACACTATTCCAATCAGATTGTGTCCCCCTTCAACTAATCAAAATTGTTTCACTACAACTATTTGAAGGGAACCAACTATGATTCCAATGGAACATATTAAACACTAGTTGATTCTAATACGATTTTTCAGATTATGGAAAACTATTCCAATTAGATTGTGCTCCCCTTCAAGTAATCAAAATTGTTTCACTACAACTATTTGAAGGGAACCAACTATGATTCCAATGGAACATATTAAACACTAGTTGATTCTAATACGATTTTTCAGATTATGGAACACTATTCCAATTAGATTGTGCTCCCCTTCAACTAATCAAAATTGTTTCACTACAACTATTTGAAGGGAACCAACTATGATTGAAACAAACAAATAAACTTATACAATGTCATTATCTTGGATCAAAGAAAGCCTCAAAACTTACCTCGCCCATTGGAAGATCAAGACATGCCTTGCGAAGCATATTTGGATGACGGCAACACCGCGTTGATCGGCCGTGTACTCCAGATCAAGCCCGAAGAACTTCTCATGATCCGCTGAGTGGTCAAACCATCGTTCCTTCAACTGTTGAAGGAAAAAACGGCACCTCCCTGCTCAGGTTCGTGTACACGACACGGAGCTTTGTCGTGCCATGCGCGACCACCTCATGAAAGCTAGTTGGCATGGTGGAAGAAGAGAAGGGAAGAAGAGAGGAGAAGAACAGAGAGGGCGACGCGAGAGAGAAGAAGAACAGAGAAATGGCGACTGTACGCTTCGGTTCGTGCTTTTCATCGCCCGAAACAACGCGGGATGCAAATCGTTTGGGCCTTTAATCCCGGGTTGAGCCACCAACCGGGACTAAAGAGGTATACCAAACGGTTGCCACCACTACGGCAGGCCACGTGTTAGGCTTTTAGTCCCGGGTTCAACCACCAACCGGGACTAAAGAGGTATACCAACCGTCGCCACAACCACGGCAGGCCACGTGTTAGTCCTTTAGTCCCGGGTTGAGCCACCAACCGGGACTAAAGGGGGATACGAACGGTTGCCACCACCACTGCCCGCCGCGTAGCCCTTTAGTCCCGGTTTGGGACACGCACCGGGACTCAAGGCTCCCTACGGGCCGGGACTAAAGCCTCGAGGGAGGCATTGAGAATTGGGGCGACGTGGCCGGGCCTTTAGTCTCGGCCCAGAGGCAGGCCGGGACTAAATGGTCCAGGCCAAAGGCCCGTTTTCTACTAGTGTTGAGAAGTAATTTATCAGCGTCATAGGCATCCTTACACGCAAGAAAATCCTCAGCTATCTCTCCCTCCATAACGTAACCCTCAGGTATATCAGGCAATTCATATCTAGGAGAGCTAGATCTAGCAGGAGCAAAAGCAGGTTCTAACTCAATAGTATCGACAGTTTCACAAGCATCACGAGCATTGGCAGTAACTCTAACAATATGAGCATCAAGGAATACCCCTAGTGGAACATCAGGCAAAGTAGTACCTCTAGCAGTATCAAGCATAGCATCATCAAGCATAATAGCATCTCTAGCGGTATCAAGCAAAGCAGTATCAGGCATAGCACCTCTAGCAGAATCAGGCATAGCATCTCTAGCAGTATGAGGCATAACATCATTAGGCATAGTATCAAGCATAGTATCTCTAGCAGTAGCATCATAAGAATCATCAAGCACAGGCGACATATCAAGATTTCTACCAGGAGGTGATGTCGCAAATTTACTCATAACTCAAGGTGAATCAAGTGCAGAGCTAGATGGCAGTTCCTTACCTCCCCTCGTAGTTGAGGGCAAGACTTTGGTTTTCGGATCCTTCAGATTCTTCATAGTGATCGACAGATATAAATCCCAAGTGACTCAGAGAATATAGCAATACCTCCCCGGCAACGGCGCCAGAAAAATGTTGACTCCGTAACAGCAGACATTCCCTTGCAATGGCACCACAAGAATGCTGCTAGCACTCTCCGGCAATCGAAACTAGAAGAATGTTGTTGACGGCCCACCAACGCGTGGGACCATAGCAGTTTTCGAGGGTAGAGTATTCAACCCAAATTTGTTGGTTCGCCAGACAGGAGGTGAGAGGATACTCTCAAGTATTAGCAGCTTAATTTATCAGATTCAACCACACCTGAAAGATTAGTATCTGCAAGCAAAGTAGCAACAGTAGCAAGCGACAATAGCAGCAGAGCAAGACAAGTAAGAGCAGCAGCAACAGTAGTAACAGCAGCGGAGCAAGACAAGTAACAGCAGTAGTAGGACGAACTCGTAGGCAATGGGTCGGTGATTTGTTTGGATGATATTCATCATGCAACAATTATAAGACGGAGAGATATGTGGCTAGCTCCCGTTCATCAATGTGATGTAGGCATGCATTCCGTGTGTTGTCATACGTGCTTAGGGAAAAGAACTTGCATGACATCTATTGTCCATCCCTCCCGTAGCAGCGGGGTCCAAAAGGAAACTACGGGATATTAAGGTTCTCCTTTTAATAAAGAACCGGACCAACGCATTAGCACTTGGTGAACACATGAACTCCTCAAACTATGGTCATCACCGGGAGTGGTTCCTGTTATTGTCACTCTGGGGTTGCCGGATCATAACACATAGTAGGTAACTACAACTTGCAAGATCAGATCTAAAACACACATATATTGGTGACAACATAATAATTTCAGATGTGAAATCATGGCACTCGGGCCCTAATGACAAGCATTAAGCATGGCAAAGTAGTAGCAACATCAATCTCAGAACATAGTGGATACTAGGGATCAATCCCCATCAAAACTAACTCGATTACATGATAGATCTCATCCTACTCATCACCGCCCAGCGAGCCTACGAATAGATTACTCACAAACGACGAAGAGCTTCATGGAATTGGAGAGGGAAGAAGGTTGATGATGATGGCGACGATTTCCCCTCTTCGGAGCCCAAGACGGACTCCAGATCTGCCCTCCAGATGAACAGGTTGTGGCGGCGCCTCCGTATCATAAACGCGATGAAATCTTCTCTTTTTTATTTTTTTGGGACGAAAGTGAACTTATAGAGCTGAGGTTGGGGCGGCAGAGCTGTGTGGGCCCCACAAGCTTGCCCACCGCCACCAAGGGGTGGCGGTGGCAGGGCTTGTGGCCCACTGGCCCACCCCCTCAGGTGGATCTTTGCGCAGGTATTTTTCATATTTTCCAAAAATGCTCCCCGTAAATTTTCAAGACGTTTGGAGAACTTTGATTTCTGCACAAAAACAACACCAAGGCAATTCTGCTGAAAACAGCGTTAGTCCAGGTTAGTTCCATTCAAATCATGCAAATTAGAGTCCAAAACAAGGGCAAAAGAGTTTGGAAAAGTAGATACGATGGAGACGTATCAATCACCATGACTCTTTCAAGGGAAAAAAGTAAAGGTACAAGATAGGCCCTTCGCAGAGGGAAGTAGAGGTTGTCATGTGCTTTTGAGGTTTGGATGTGCGACCTCTTAGTGTGAAGGAACGTCACTTTATATTGCCTCCTGTGATAAAGAACTTTATTATGTAGTCTGTCGCTTTTATGTCTTCCTCATCACAGGTTCGTACAAAACTTATTTTCCACACACTAATAGATCATACATAATTAGGGGGCAATTTTTATTGCTTGCACCGATGACAACTTACTTCAGGGATCTTCTTCAATCTATAGGTAGGTATGGTGGACTCTCATGGTAAAACTGGGGTTGAAGGTTTATGGATGCACAAGTAGTATCTCTACTTAGTGCGGAAGTTTTGGCTGATATGAGGTGGAAGCAATCGTCACATGCTAAGGGATCTCTAGTCATATAACATTGTTCGGAACCAAGCAAACATAATTCATTATGTTGTCTTCCTTGTCCAACATCTACTTCTAAGCATGTAATAGTTTAGTGAGTGTTCACAATCATAGATGGTGTCAAAGATGATATATTTATATGTGAACCTCTCCTTCTTTATCACTTCCTATTAATTGCAATAATGACCAAGGTCTATGTTTGTCCACCCTCAACAAGTTTCAATCATCATTCTTTTTATATGTGAGGCCATCACTTCCCATAAGATCATTACATGATCTTTTATGCTTTGTTCTTTTGTCATTCTTTTCTTTGGATCATGGCATGAAGCAAGGCCCTTAACTAAAATACTCTTTATTATATGACTAACGAACTCGAATACACCGGGGGTGACACAAAGCAAAACTCAAGCCTAAAACACTAAGAACTTTATTCTACTAGAGAAAGATAAAACCAAAAAGGATCGAACTAAGAAAAGGTAAAGGCAAAAGATGTGATGGTGATACGATACTGGGGCAACTCCCCCAAGCTTGGCACAAGCCAAGGGGATTGCCCATACCTGTGCTTAGTTGTCTTCCTTTGATGGTGATGGTGGTGGAGCTGTTTTGTCTTTTGATTCCAAGAGGGCCATCAATCTTTGATTTATACCTTGGAGCTCTGTGATATGTTTCTCCAACAAAACAACTTCACGAGTGAGATAAGTATTACGAACACGAGTTATTTCACATAACCTCAAGAGCTCGATCAAGGATGGAGGTAAAACATGGAGGTAAGGTTGAAGAAAATCCCCTTCCTCAACTTCTTCCTTGTTGAGCACAGATTGCCCTTCGTCCAACGCTGAATTCTTCTCCTTACGTTTGCCCTTAGTTTCTTTAGGTAGCCTTTCCTTGGCCTCCATGACCTCCATTCTTTTCAGATCGGCATTTACTTCTTCATAGACTTGAGGGAGATCGTTCTCCCCTACAGATTCCTGAGATGATATCTTGCTCTAAATCTGCGGTAGAAAACAGGCTCGAAACGAAAACAGAGGAAAATTTGTGTGATACGAAGGTCAGACCCTTCGGGAGAATATATAATGATTTTTTTCCGACCAGAAGGAGTACTCCGCAAGAAAACGGAGTCCGGGAGGCACACGAGGTGGTCACAAGCCCCCCAGGCGCGGCCAGGGGGTGGCCCGCGCCTGGCAGGCTTGTCGCCTCCTCGTGCGCTTTCCGGACTACTTTAAATTTTTCTATTTTTCCAAAAATTCCAAAATGGAGAAAAATTCCTACTAGAAAGGTTTTGGAGTCCGTTTACTTACCGAATCACATATCTCTTCGTTTTTGGAGTCTGAAACAGGCTGATAAATATCCCTTATGTACTCCTCCGGAGTTATAGTATTGATAATATTGCTTTCAACATTTATGGGAGTACCTGAGATATAATGCTTGATTCTTTGCCCATTTACCACTCTCAGAAAATTACCTTCCGTGTTGTTGATCTTGATGGCACCAGAACGATATACTTCCTCAACAATGTAGGGACCTTCCCATTTAGAGAGAAGCTTGCCTGCAAAAATTCTTAAACGAGAATTATACAGCAAGACATAATCACCTACATTGAACTCACGTTTTTGTATCCTTTTATCATGCCACCTCTTAACCTTTTCTTTAAACAACTTGGCATTTTCATATGCGTGAGCTCTCCATTCATCAAGTGAGCTAATATCAAATAACCTCTTCTCACCAGCAAGTTTGAAATCAAAGTTGAGCTCTTTGATTGCCCAATAAGCCTTATGCTCTAGCTCAAGAGGTAAATGACATGCTTTAACGTAAACCATTTTGTATGGAGACATGCCCATGGGATTCTTATAGGCAGTTCTATAAGCCCACAGTGCATCATCAAGCTTCTTAGACCAATTCTTTCTAGACCTATTGACAGTCTTTTGCAGAATTAGTTTAATCTCTCTATTACTTAGCTCTACTTGACCACTGGACTGAGGGTGATAGGAAGATGCAATTCTATGGTTGACATCATACTTAGCAGGCGTTTTACGGAAAGCACCATGAATGAAATGTGAACCACCATCAGTCATTAGATATCTAGGGACTCCAAATCTGGGGAAAATAACTTCTTTAAGCATCCTGATAGAGGTGTTGTGATCAGCACTACTAGTCGGGATAGCTTCTACCCACCGAGTGACGTAATCAACAACAACTAGGATATGAGTATAACCGTTGGATTTTGGAAAAGGTCCCATATAATCAAAGCCCCAAACATCAAATGGTTCAATGACAAGTGAATAATTCATAGGCATTTCCTGACATTTACTGATATTACCTATTCTTTGACATTTGTCACAAGACAAGACAAACTTACGCGCATCCTTGAAGAGAGTGGGCCAATAGAAACCTGATTGCAATACCTTGTGTGCAGTTCTATCTCCCGCATGGTGTCCTCCGTAAGCCTCAGAGTGACACTTCTGTAGGATCTGTCCCTGGTCATGTTCAAGTACACAACGTCTAATAACTCCATCTACTCCTTCCTTATAAAGGTGAGGATCATCCCAAAAGTAATGTCTCAAATCAAAGAAGAATTTCTTCTTTTGCTGGTATGTGAAACTAGGTGGTATATATTTGGCAAGGATATAGTTTGCATAATCAGCATACCACGGTGTACTACGTGAAGTATTGATGACATTCAATTGCTCATGAGGAAAGCTATCATCAATAGGTTGTGGGTCATCAAGAACATTCTCCAACCTAGACAAGTTATCTGCTACGGGGTTCTCAGCACCCTTCCTATTGACAACATGCAAATCAAATTCTTGTAGCAAGAGAACCCATCTGATAAGTCTAGGTTTAGCGTCTTTCTTTTCCATGAGGTACTTAATAGCAGCATGATCAGTGTGAATAGTCATCTTGGAGTCAACAATGTAAGACCTGAACTTTTCACATGCAAACACGACTGCTAAAAATTCCTTTTCAGTAGCAGCATAGTTTCTTTGAGCACTGTCTAGAGTTTTACTAGCATACTGAATAACATTCAAATTCTTATAAAATCTTTGTCCTAGGACAGCGCCAACAGCATAATCACTAGCTTCACACATGATTTCAAAAGGTAAGTTCCAATCAGGTGGTTGAACAATAGGCGCGGTTATCAAGGCCTTTTAAAGTATTTCGAAGGCTTCCTCACAATCATCGTCAAAAACAAAAGGAATATCCTTTTGCAAGAGATTGGTAAGAGGCCTAGAAATCTTAGAAAAGTCCTTAATGAACCTTCTATAGAAACCAACATGACCAAGGAAACTTCTTATACCTTTGATATCTGTGGGGCATGGCATTTTCTCGATCGCATCAACCTTAGCCTTATCGACTTCGATACCTCTTTCAGAAATTTTATGTCCTAAGACGATGCCTTCATTAACCATAAAGTGGCACTTCTCCCAATTCAAGACAAGGTTGGTATCTTTACATCTCTGCAAGACTCGATCAAGGTTGCTGAGGCAATCATCAAAACAAGACCCGTAAACGGAGAAGTCATCCATGAAAACCTCAATAATCCTTTCACAAAAGTCAGAGAATATAACCATCATACATCTTTGAAAGGTAGCAGGTGCATTACATAAGCCAAAAGGCATACGTCTGTAAGCAAAGGTACCGAAAGGGCAGGTGAAAGTGGTTTTCTCGTGATCAGATTGTGCAACTGGTATTTGGGAGAAACCAGAATAACCATCTAGAAAGCAGAAGTGTGTATGTTTAGACAGTCTTTCTAGCATTTGGTCGATAAAAGGCAAAGGGTGATGATCTTTCCTAGTGGCCTTATTCAATTTCCTAAAATCGATCACCATCCTATAGCCAGTAATAATCCTCTGTGGGATCAATTCATCCTTATCATTAGGGACAACGATAATACCTCCCTTCTTAGGGACGCAATGCACCGGACTCACCCAATCACTATGAGCAACATGATAGATAATACCTGCTTGCCGGAGCTTCAGTATTTCTTTTCTTACTACCTCTTTCATCTTAGGATTTAATCTCCGTTGATGATCACCAACTGGTTTGGAATCAGGATCGGTTTTAATCTTGTGCTGGCATAGAGTGGGACTAATGCCCTTAAGATCATCAAGAGTATATCCAATAGCAGCACAGTGCTTCCTTAGAGTTTTTAGTAACTTCTTTTCTTCATGCTTGGAGAGGCTAGCACTAATAATAACAGGATATATCTCTTTTTCATCGAGATAAGCATACTTAAGAGTATCAGGCAACTGTTTAAGCTCGAACACAGGATCACCCTTTGGTGGGGGTGGTTCTCCAAGCAGTTCAACAGGAAAATTATTCTTAAGGATAGGATATTGTTCAAAGATAACTCTATCTATCTCATTCCTTTCATCCATATGCATATCATTTTCATGCTCAAGCAAGTATTGCTCTAAAGGATCAGTAGGAGGCACGGCTATAGAAGCTAGGGCAATAATTTCATCCTTACTAGGCAACTATTTTTCATGAGGTTGTCTACCAAACTTGGAGAAACTGAACTCATGTGACACACATTCAAAGCCAACAGTGACAGTTTGCTTCTCACAGTCAATATGAGCATTGACAGTATTGAGGAAGGGTCTGCCAAATATGATGGGACCAAAGTTATCTTGTGTGGTAGCAAGAACGAGAAAATCAGCAGGATACTTTGTTTTACCACACAACACTTCAACATCCCTAACAATTCCCAAAGGGCAGATAGTATCTCTATTGGCAAGTTGAATAGTGACATCAATAGGTTCCATCTCAACACGTGCAATCTCGTCTTTAATTTCATCATATAAGGATTGAGGTATTGCACTAACACTAGCACCCACGTCACATAAACCATGATAACAATGATCTCCTATCTTAACAGAAACAACACGCATGCCAACAACAGGCCTATGTTTGTCTCTAGCATGTGGTTTAGCAATTCTAGCAGCATCTTCACAGAAGTGAATATCATGGCCATCAACATTGTCGGACAGGAGATCTTTGATAATAGCAATGCTAGGTTCAACTCTAATTTGCTCAGGGGGTGTAGGTGTTCTAATGTAGCCCCTACGTATCACAGTTGAAACTTTAGAATGATCCCTTATCCTAACAGGGAAAGGTGGTTTCTCAATGTAAGCACTGGGAACAATATGATCATTATAAGCAATGACTTTCTCTTCAACTGGATTGGTTTTAACTACATTGACTTCTAAGGGAGGATGATATTTAAACCACTTCTCTTTAAGGAGATCAATATGAGCAGCAAATGATTCACACAATGAAGCTACTATCTCAGAGTCAAGTCCATATTTAGCACTAAAATCACAGAAAGTATTTGTTTCGACAAACGATTTAACGCAATAAAACTTTAAATTCATACCTGACTCCTTACCTTCATCAAACTCCCAACCTTCAGAGTTGCGTTTAATTCTTTCCAATAAATTCCATTTGAAGTCAATATCTCTCTTCATAAAAGAACCGGTACAAGAAGTGTCAAGCATGGTGCGATCATCATGAGAAAGCCAAGCATAGAAGTTCTGAATGATAATTTCTCTCGAGAGGTCATGGTTGGGGCATGAATATAACATTGATTTAAGCCTCCCCCAAGCTTGAGCGATGCTTTCTCTGTCACGAGGCACGATCATAATGGGTGATTTTGGGCAGCACATGCATGGTTCGTTCAAGCGCGAAAGCACACTTGATACATCTCCAACGTATCAATAATTTATGAAGTATTCATGCCATATTTACCTATGTTTACAATACTTTTATAGGGTTATGATGTAATTTATATGATTTAATTAGAACTAACCTAGACTGACATTGTTTTCAGTAGAATTACCGCGATGTTGTTTTTTGTGCGTAAAATAAGAGTTCTCGGAATCGCTCAAAACTTCTTGACGATTTTTCTGGACAATGTGAGAAATATCGAAGGGAAGAACCACGAGAGGGGGCCACCTGTTGGTCATAGGCCAATAGGGCGCGTCCTATTAGCTTGTGGGACCCTCGTGGCTCCGATTGACGTGATTCCAACGCTGAAAAACCTATAAATACATAAACCCTCGAAAAGTTAACCTAGAACTTCCGCTCCGCCTCCACAACTCTCTGGGTAGAAGATATCTCATCTGGATACCTTTCTGCTGCCCCGCCGAAGGGCGCAATCATCACCGGAGGCCATCTTCATCATCCTAGTGTCCACCATGACGAGGAGGGAGTAGTTCACCCTCGGGGCTGAGGGTATGTATCAATAGCTATGTGTTTGATCTCTCTCTCTCTCTCTCTCTCTCTCTCTCTCGTGTTCTTGAGATGTCACGATCTTGATGTATCACGAGCTTTGTTAATGTAGTTGGATCATATGGTGTTTGTCCCTTGCTATCTTGATGTGATGAATTAAATATTTCCCTTTGAGATTTTTTTATGTCGGATTGAATATTGGATTTGAGATCACTTGATGTATGTATTGCACGTGGATACCCGTGGTGACAATGGGTTGTTCTATTGATTCACTTGATATATGTTTTGGTACTCAACTCGCGGATTACTGGGGTGACATTAGGGTAATCTATGCATAGGGGTTGATACACGTTCTTGTCCTACTTTATTTGATAAAAATCTTGGGATACTCTTTGAAATTATCTATGTTGGATTGAATATGATGAATTTGAAATTGTTTTATGCATCTCGAATAATTAACCACGGATGCTTGAGTTGACATTGGAGTATCTAGTTGACATTAGACTTGATTGATATATATCATATGCGTTATTCTAGTATGAACTCTAGGCTGTTTGTGACACTTATAGGAATATCTCAATGGATTGATCGAAAAGGATAAATTTGAGGTGGTTCACTCCCTACAACTATTTCATCTTATGTTCTCCGCTACTTATGAACTTTGGAGTGATTCTTTGTTGCACGTTGAGGAATGATCATATGATTTTATTATGTTAGCATTGTTGAGAGATTACACTAGTGAAAGTATGAACTCTAGGCCTTATTCCAAGCATTTATATAACGTCTTGCTCGTTGTTTACTACTTGTTACCTCGTCGTTTTTATTTATTCAGATTATAAAAATCTATCTCTACTATTCATACTACACTTGTATCACCATCTCTTCGCCAAACTAGTGCACCTATTCAATTTGCCATTATATTGGGTGTGTTGGAGACACAAGAGATTTCTTGTATTTGATTGTAGGGTTGTTTGAGAGAGAGACCATCTTCTTCCTACACCTCCCACAGAGTGTTAAACCTTAGGCCATCCACTTGAGGAAAAAATATTGTTGTCCTACAGAACTCTGCACTTGGAGGCCCAGCAACGTCTACAAGAATAAAATTGCGTAGTAAACATCAACATTGTGCCCTATAAGATGCACATCATTTGTGAATGCAATGTCAAGTCGCTAGTGTATCGATGGTACACCATCCAGAACTCCGCCACGAAGTTTTGTGGCGCGGTTGATCGGCCGGAGGCAATGTGGCCATTGCGCGCGGTAACAATAGAGATCATAAGTTTTGTGTTTTTTTATCTACATGTTGATTGATTGATTCATCCTCTATTACTAAATAGCTACAACCCACTTTCTAATTTTTCTAGCCATGCAACCATGACACATAAGCAAGTATGCATGCAAGACATAAATAACATCTTTTGCATTACTCTCCGCATGCAATGGTCCCACATCATCAATTCATGCATATTAGTCATAAGTAGTTTTTTTTTTTGCATTAGAGTTCATCCTTCATATTCTATTAGAAACAACCCACTACTTAATTTTTCTAGCCATGCAACCATGACATATAAGCAAGTATGCATGCAAGACATAAATAACATCTTTTGCATTACTCTCCGCATGCAATGGTGACACATCATCAATTCATGCATATTAGTCATAAGTAGTTTTTTGCATTAGAGTTCATCCTTCATATTCTATTAGAAATTATATTTAAACTATAATTTTCACTCTCTTTTTATACGCTTTGTATTTTATTGTTTTTAAGCTTACATTCTCTTTCCATTAGCTTTAGAACATAAGCAAGTATGCATGCAAGACATAAATAACATATTTTGCATTACTCTACATATGTAACGGTGCCACATCATCCATTCATGCATATTAGTCATAAGTAGTTTTTTGCATTAGAGTTCATCCTTCATATTTTGTTAGAACTTACATTTGAACTATAATTTTCACTCTCTTTTTATACGCTTTGTATTTTATTTTTTAAGCTTACATTCGCTTTCCATTAGTTTTAGATTTTTTATAACAACTATTTATCCATATTTTAGTAATGTTCCCGCAACAATGCGCGGGGCATTATCTAGTTCACTCAATGTTGATGTCCATGTTGTGTAGCCTCCACGAGTTGTCGCGATGTATTACATGTCATAGGACAAACCATTGGCGCACATACATTGTTGGATGAAGCTTAAGAGACAGTATGTGTGGGATAACATGATCTACGATCCATCCATGAAAAACTTGTTGAACAACCGGTTAATCTCGTTGAATTTGAACTATTGTTGTACTAGACATATTTGCATGCTATTTATGGATGACTTGTGCTATTTTCTAACCAAACTTTGATGAATTCCGTCGTGTTTGATGTCATTCATCCAATTAGTTGAATCCGGTTCGAAATGTATGCGGGTAGCTTTGGATGGCCGGCTCCTGCATCCAATCTACACACAGGTGCAATGTCCGATTTGGTAGTCTATAAAACTAAAAAGATAATAAAACATGAGCTTCCACCCAAAACCCTCGTTAATAAAGGAAATTACAATCAAGACCGAATAACCCCCGGCTTGATGCCAACATCTATCACCTGCGTCCGACATGACACCACCGTAGCGGACATCAAAGAAAAAGGAGGCCATTTCACCTCTTCGCCCGAGCTCAACACAACTTCATCATTGATTTGCATCTTTTCAAATATCCAAATTAGCTTGTCAAAGTGGATATGCAAAGTAGTTTGTCAAAGTAGACCTCCACCTCAGCACGTGACGCTGTCGGATGAGAGAACCTTACCCCGCTAATCATTAATCACAAATCCATCGTCTTTCAGTAGACCATCGACACATGTTCCTAAACAACCTTCTATGCTTCGCATCGACGCAAGAACAAACATCGTTACAATAACAAATGCAATGACACAAGTCCACGATAAAGACGTCGCCGCTGCCACATCATCTTTCATTTGAACATGATTACACCTATATCCATCATCCTCCAAAAAAGGTAATGTCGTGTCGGGGGAAGAAGCCAAAGCTTCATCAAGTTACTACTAAAGGCCTAAAATCTAAAACTAAATTATCCACACGTGCGAAATCTCACGACCACCCTCGCCAGTGTCGGAGCCAGCATCCGACAAGATGGGGCTGCTGCTCGAGCTCCCATGTAGCATGTACATGAAACTGTATTAGAAAAAAAATAGATCAGTGAAGAGTTTGCTTGGACAAAACCTTATTAACATGTTCGCGCCTTAATCTTGTCCGGATTCTAAACTTGAGTTGGCTCCACCACTGACCCTCGTCCCGTCACGACGAAGGAAAGCCATGAGAGAACGGCATGAAAAGACAGTTATTTATTAATAAACAAAATCACATTTCTTTCTTTTCCGGGAAGAAAGAAAACACACATATCCGACCACACGCCACCTGCTTTCCATCGGTTTATATACATCACCGTACACGAACACGATCGGCCGTGTGCTGAAAGATTTCTCGACTAAACAACGCGTGGACGACATTTTCCTTTTGGCGAATATACGAGAATTTCGAACCTCTTGTTTCTTGCTGAGCTCTCCTCCGTTTATATCCTTTTTCCGTGTACGCGGAAAGCCGTTGGGTAGCACCGGACGAAAAGCCAGACTATGACACGATGATGAAGAAAATAAACAAAAGAAAAAAAATCCGAGAAAGAGAGGCGGTAGGAGAAGGCGAGCCGGGGACGGCAGCCCTAGCGGAGCCCCCCTTTACTTCTTCCGCTCCGCCTATAAAAGCCGCCCGCCTCTCCTCCCCCTTCCCAACCACTCCGTCGCCTCGCCGCCACCGCCCGCCCGCCCGCAGCCTCCGATCGATTTCGGTTTCGGTCCGCCCCCCCGCCCGCCGACGAGGTGAGAACGCCCCCGGCCCGTCCATTCCCGCCGTGTGCTCCCGTGCCTAGTATGTATCCGGCTCGATTTGCGATGTTTTCGGGGGTTGATTTGGTCTGGGTAGGAGGATCGGATCTGGATGCGTGTTGCGGTTGTAGGCATGGGGTCCTGGCGATCTGCTGTCGCCGGTCGTTGTGGGCTCGGCGGCCGCTAGGGTTTGCTTGGACGATTCCTTGGCCCGTGGCGGGTGCTCGACGTGAGGGTTTGCATCTCGATTGGGATCCGGTAGGGCTGTAATTTTAGCTCGAATGAACGTCGCCATACTGTGCCAGTTTTAACTAGACTTGTTTTTGTCATGTGATGTTCCCTGGTATGATCTCGTTTAGTCCCGATCCTGATTTAGTACTGTCTATTACCGCAAGGCAAGTTTAGATGGCATATCCTCTGTTATTATTGTACTTGACTTGTGGCTACACCTGTATGGATTGCTCTTGCCTATGTTTGATACTTCGTTGGTGAGCTTACATGTGAGAGGTTAGGTAGGTAGGTGCTGCTATCTTTTCTTATCTGTTTTAGTAAGATTTCCTATGTACATGGAGGCACGTGAATTGTTATTTGGAACTGTAATTATATTTGGATGTCTGGGATACTTTATACTTTATTTAGCAAGTTATATTCTGCTGTATGTTTTTTTTTGCTAGTAAATATGTTACAAGCCCCTTGTATGATGTAGTCATGTAGGTAGTAGTTGTAAGCAGTTGTTGTAATTAAGTGTTAGCTTGCTATTATGATTTGCATCTTTTGCTAGTAAAATATGTTACATGCCCCTTGTATGATATTGGTAATAGTTGTAAGCAGTTGTTATAATTAAGTGTTAGCTTGCTAGTATGATTGCATTTTTTGCTAGTAAAATATGTTACATGCACCTTGTATGATATTGATAGCAGTTGTTGTAATCAAGTGTTAGCTTGCTGTTATGATTTGCATTGTCCTAAACTGGATTAGCAAACTTCACTTTGAGTTCCTTTGGGTAAGTTTAGTCTGATTATCACTGTTACCTGGTTGTACACACTGTTCTTAGGTAACTTGTTTGTATGTTTCCTTGCACGTTGGTGGCTAATTCACATGCAATGTCTATTTAGCTGCTGAGTTGGTTGTGTATTTTGCTAGCTTTCCTTTGTTCAATGTTGCTTACTTCAGCCAGCTACCTGTGACATGAATTGATAATGTAGTCCTTCTCTTCAATGATGGTGTACATTTGTTTCAGTTTTTTGTAATCACACCTTACATGAATAATCACTAATGCCTGATCTTTCACTTGTTTTAAACCAGGTAGCAGCATCTGTTTTGCTGCAATCTGACAAAGTGGAGGGCTACGCTGAACCTTCTTTTATGTCTGAACAAGCATCGGTCTATTTGGGATCAGTTGGATTGCTGGGAGAGTACTCTCGTGCAACGAGAAAAAGGCATAAGTTTGTGCTCCCCTGCATGCATCAAGAGCCCATTAGGTTCTCTGGTTCTGAGAGTTCACTTGACACTGCCTGTGCTCAAAGCCACCTCCCTGCAGCTATTATTGCTTCTGAAATTTGCCACATCTGACGACATCTGCGGCAGAAGGATTTTCTCAAGATGGCGCTGCAAAACATTGGTGCTTCCAACAAGGATGATGCCTTCTACAGGTACAAGATGCCCAGAATGCTGACCAAAATTGAAGGACGTGGTAATGGCATCAAGACCAATATTGTGAACATGGTTGACATAGCAAAAGCACTTGCCAGGCCAGCTTCCTACACAACCAAGTACTTTGGGTGTGAGCTTGGGGCACAATCAAAGTTTGATGAGAAGACAGGAATCTCCTTGGTTAATGGTGCTCATGACACTTCAAAGTTGGCTGGTCTTCTCGAGAACTTCATCAAGAAGTATGTCCAGTGTTATGGCTGTGGCAATCCTGAGACGGAGGTCCTCATCTCCAAGAAAGAGATGATAACTCTGAAATGTGCTGCTTGTGGCTTCCTCTCGGATGTTGACATGAGGGACAAACTCACTACATTCATCCTGAAGAATCCACCAGAGGCAAAGAAAGGAGGCAAAGACAAGAAAGCTATGCGGAGAGCTGAGAAGGAGCGACTGAAAGAAGGTGAAGCAGCTGATGAGGAGATGAAGAAGCTCAAGAAGGATGGGAAGAAGAAAGGTGCTTCGTCCAAGGAGAGTACTGCAAAAGGTGTTGGCACGAAGAAAAAGGGTGCTGGGGGCTCTGATGAAGAACATGTCTCGTCACCAAGAGATACTGACTTTGCAGCTGCTGCAGATGATGATGACGATGACGATGATGATGTGCAGTGGGCGACTGACACCTCGGCAGAGGCTGCGAGAAAGCGTATGGAGGAACAGCTGAGTGCAGCAACTGCTGAAATGGTTATGCTTGCCACTGAAGAGACTGAGAAGAAGAAGAAACAGACCCAGCACAAGGAGGATGGTGCCAATGGCACAGCAAAGGTTGAAGAAACCTCCAATGGTGACCAGAATGGAGCCAAAGCCACTCCCTATGATGAACTGGTTGAAGAGATCAAGGCGAGCCTAGGCAATGCTGCCACGGCAGCTCAGGTCAAGGCGGTGCTGTCCTCCTCGACCCTGCCCCCGAAGGATGTGATAGATGCTCTCTTCGAGGCGCTCTTCCATGGTGCTGGCAAGGGGTTTGCAAAGGATGTGATGAAGAACAAGAAGTACCTTGCTGCTGCTGTGCCTGATGAAGCTGCCCAGATGCTCCTGCTCCAGTCCATTGAGGCGTTCTGCGGCAAGTGCAGCGCCGAGGCCCTGAAGGAATTGCCTGTCGTCCTGAAGGCCCTCTATGACGGAGATGTCCTTGAGGAAGAAACTATTGTGCAGTGGTACAGTGAAGCTGTTGCTGCCGGCAAGGACTCCCAGGTTGTGAAGAACGCCAAGCCCGTCGTGGAGTGGCTCCAGAGCGCCGAGTCTGATGAGGAGTGAGACGCTGTACCTTTACTGCTTGCTCCCATTCCATGCTTCCTTTTTACCACCGCTACTTGCTTTAGCGTCTCTTTAAGTTGTGTTTGAAGTGTCCCTCGTTGTCGTGGATCAGTATTTGGAGTTTGAGTCAGTTGAGTTCGTTGCGTCTGATGTATTTCAAAGCACCGTGTGATGAACAAGTTTGGTTTGAAGACTCGTTATATATGAAAACATTTTGGGTTTTTGGTATCTGCTCTGTTGTGTTTTAGTTCTTTGTTGGAGGAACCTTAATTGTTTTGTTTGCTTCGGTTGTTCTTCAATCTTAGCTCTCAGGACCCAACGCATGCATTACAATATCAAACGTTTCTTAACTCATGTTTGTGTAGGTAGTCATTCAAACATTTCTTAACTCTTGGGGCAAATACTGTAGCTCACATGGTAAAGCGTACCATGGTGCAGACTGCAGAGGGTAGATAGTTTTAATATTCAGACTTTCAGTTGCTGCTATCTCTACTCTGCTTTGTCCTTTCGTAATGGCAGCTGTGTGATACGATTGCAACGCGCAGTCTTCACTGCATATTACCAACCTGAACCGATGTGCTTTTGTCCACATAAAATTCTAACATGTACTCCCTCCGTTCCTAAATATATCTCTTTTTAGAGATTTCATTATTGTTCCTAAATATATCTCTTTTTATTTTGTCCACATAAAATTCTAACATGTACTCCCTCTGTTCCTAAATATATCTCTTTTTAGAGATTTCATTATTGTTCCTAAATATATCTCTTTTTAGAGATTTCATTATTGAACTACATACGGACGTATATAGACAGAGTGGATTTACTCATTTTGCTTCGTATGTAGTCTCCTATTGAAATGTCTAAAAAGACTTATATTTAGGAACGGAGGAAGTACTGTGTATTACGCCCCTGCTTAGGTGGCAAATCCAATAATTTATGTACTGTATTTGCATTTTGCAAGATAATTTGGCTGCCAAAGTGCTCCATCGTATCTCAGTAGACCTATTGAGTAAGTGGTCATTTTTCATTTATATATCATTCAGATTTCTATATGCACTGTTCATAGATTAATTGCATTGTCCGCTTACCAATTTCCGTAAGGGTCATACTTAGGGTATGGGACACCCTTCCAATGCAAAACATTATATACTCCTTTCATTCCCTTATACAAGGCCATAAACTCATATTACAGGCACCAAGACAAATATAAACTCATATTACAGGTAGCAAGACAGAATTTAATGACAAATTTAAAAGTCAAGTTTTTTTTGTTAACCGAAATCATAAATACGCTGCATGCACGCAACGAATGAATGAGAAGAAAATAGCAAAATATCATTATAAATACATGCATGCAATTATTAAACAAGTTGCTAGTCTGAAGAAACATCATTAATGTTACTTCGATTACTGTTGGTGGTCTTATATACATACAAAATGTATTTTTTATAATGGCCTTATATAAGGAAATGAAGGGAGTATATAAAATGTTCAGAATTTTGTATAAATTAATAACATCCCACTTTCATGCATGTTTGCATTGTTTTACGTAATGTCATATTAAAATAATTTAATCCATAGCAAATTACCGTGCGTTGGATTTAAAAAATTTATACATGAAAAATTGATTTAAAAATTGTATACATGAAAATGCTTAGAATTTTGTGTAGTATCACAATACCAATTTTTAATCATGTTAAAAATATTTAAACTTGTTATTTAATTAAATTTGTGTAGATGTCATGTTAAAACGGTTTGTCTTATAACTAATTAATCATAGCTTGATTAAAATAATGAGCAGTGCTCTGCGCCGGTCGAATCGTTCGGCCGGTCACGCGCGGGCCGCCTATCCGCCAGCTGTACCGCATCGTTAGATCTTCATGCAACATTATTCTCTCGATGCAACAAATTTCGTCTATGATGCAACAATTTTCATCCATGGTTGCAGCAAAAATATAGTTGTAGTAAAAAAAATATCAACGTGGTCGTAACAAAAAGTCGAAGCTGATGATGCGTGGTAGAAAAAAAGGTTGTAGCAAAACAATCGGTGAACTCGGGTTGTAACTCTCACGAACGTGAATGTAACTTTTATAGTGAACGGTTGGAGCAAAAAGTGATGTCGGTTGTAGCAAAAATTAACACGGTTGTAGCAAAAGTAAAAAACACCGATTATAACGAAAAATCCGACGAATTGGAGTTGCAACCAAACGTATATGCAACTTTTTTACTGACAAATGTAGCAAATAAAAAACGCTTGAAGCAAATATGAACGCTGATTGCAACAAATTTAGACGAGAAAAAAGTTGCATGCCTACTCAGCTGTGTGCGCGGGTTGCGTACGGTTTGGTCGGTGCAGCGGCCACAAACATTTACCTAAAATAATCTATATAACCTAAAATAATCTATATATGTAATTCAACTAGAATGATGGGTAGAATCACATTTTCTACTTTATTATTACTGTTTAGTAATATAAAATATGTTTACTCAGATATAGACCAATTTCAAAATTAACATATGAGGTCATTTTGGAGATGCTATATGTTGTTTCCGACTTTATTTAAAATGCTTAGATAGTGTAGTTTTATTGTGCTTCATCTCTTGTCATGTTTAAACAATATTTAATATTGATGAGTACGTAAACGGGAGTGAATTAAGTAATTCATATATAAAGTTTCGTCAATATGCAACTCGATGCAAGCTTCAGTTAATGCGTAATAATAAATTATTGTGCTTTGTCGTGTCGTGCATAAATAACTGGACATGCATCATATGAGTTGTGCATCATGTCATGCCTATGTCGTGGTGTTTATTGTGTGTTGTTTGTTGTTTTTGGATTGCTTCTACTCGATAGAGCTCCACAAGCATGTCAGAGTGTGAGGATTCGTTCGATTACGTCGGTTCGTCTGCTTATGAATTCATTCTTCTTTTAAGCGGAATCACACGCAAGATCATTTCCCTAGATATCATTACTATAACTTCTATGCTAGTTGTCTCGTTTCTTTCATTATGTCTCGCTGCCTATCATTTAAATGTCAGCCTTCCAACATTGCCATGAAAAGGCTCTAACCTTTCCACAACCCAGCACACCACTATTTGGCTATGTTATCACTTGCTCAACCTTTTGATAGTGTTGCTAGTTGCAGGTGCAATTGCTTTCCATGTGACAACAGGGATTCTTTGTTATATCATCATATTATTGCTATTTAATTTAATGCACCTATATAAATGGTAAAAGGGGGAAGGTTTGGCCTTTTGACTCAGTGTTTTGTTCCGCTTTTGCCGTCTTAGTTTCGTTACCGGTGTTAAGTTCCATTTTGAGCGCCCCTAACATGCTTGGGGTTGTTATGGGTACTTCATTGACTTCCATTTTGGGATAAAACTCTTCTGGCAAGGCCCAACATTGATACTACATTTGCCCAACATAATAATACTAAACATCATCATTGAAACATAGGGCGTCATGAACCTGAGGAGTAATTTAACATAATACACGGAGAGTCAGTGCTGACGGTGCTGGTCGTAAATAGAGCAGTGTGCGGGGCCAACCCGGGGCAACTCGGGTGATCTCTATCAGGCCACTGTATGCTATACTTATCCGTTGTGTCCTGAGAACGAGATACACGGCTATTATCGGGACCGTCGACACGTCGAGCGGCCTTGCCGAATTTGTTTGACCCTTCTCGAACGTCTTGCGCGTGGAATTCCGAGGATACTTTGGGCTATCTCGAGGTTGAGGTTTTCCACTAGGAAGCCGAGGAGATCATGGGTTTTCCAAGATTGAGGTTTCCGACGCACCTTGTGGTAGTTTGTGATGGACTAGTTGTAGCACTCCTGGAGGGTTAAATCTTTCTCGGAGCCGTGCCCGCGGTTATGTGGCAACTTGGACACTTTGTTTAACATCCGTTTCTAGATAACTTGAAGTAAACTTAATTAAAACTTACCAATTGCGTGCATTGTTGGAAATATGCCTCCTGTTTCAAGATAATCGTTTATTATCCTTGCTATAATTGTATTGAATGAAAACATAGATACATGTATGGATACATAAACAAAACAATGTCCCTAGCAAGCCTCTAGTTGGCTAGCCAATTGATCAAGGATGGTTAAGGTTTTCTGACAATATGCAAGTGTTGTCACTTGATAACTGGATCACATCATTAGGAGAATCATGTGATGGGCAAGGCCCAAATTATAAACGTAGCATGTGATTGTGTCATTTTGTTCCTACTGTTTTCTGCGTGTCAAGTATTCATACCTATGACCAAGAGATCATGTAACTCACTGACACCGGAGGAATACCTTGTGTGTATCAAACGTCACAACGTTACTAGGTGACTATAAAAGTGCTTTATAGGTATCTCCGAAGGTGTCCTTGAGTTAGCATGAATCAAGACTGGGATTTTTCACTCCATGTGACGGAGAGGTATCTCGGGGCCTACTCGGTAATACAACATCACATACAAGCCTTGCAAGCAATGTGACTCAAGTATGAGTCACGGGATCTTGTATTACGGAACGAGTAAAGATACTTGCCGGTAAAGAGATTGAAATAGGTATAGGGATACCGACGATCAAATCTCGGGCAAGTAACATACCGAAGGACAAGGGTAATGTTATACGGGATTATATGAATCCTTGCCACAGAGGTTCAACCGATAAGATCTTCGTAGAATATGTAGGCTCCAATATGGACATCCAGGTTCCGCTATTGGATATTGACCGAGTGTCTCAGGTCATGTCTACATAGTTCTCGAACCCGCAGGGTCTGCACACTTAAGGTTCGGTGACGTTTTAGTATAGTTCAGTTATATGTGTTGGTGACCGAAGGTTTTTCGGAGTCCCGGATGAGATCAGGGACGTCACGAGGGTTTCCGGAATGGTTCGGAAACGAAGATTGATATATAGGATGGTTTTATTTGGTCATCGAAAAGTTTTCGGGCATTGCCGAGAGTGTACCGGGAGTGACAAATGGGTTCCGGATATTCACCTGGAGGGGCCCACCCACCTGGGAGTGAGCCTAGTAACCCTAAGGTGGCGCACCAGCTCTTAGTGGGCTGGTGAGGCCAGCCCAAGAGGGATATGGCGCCACAAGTGGAAAAAACCAAAGGAAAAGAAAAAACAAGGAAAGAGGGAGGTGGGAAGGAAGGAGTGGACTCCTTCCCCCAAACCAAATTGGGGTGGGAGTCCACCTCCTCCCAATCGGTTGGCGCCCTTGGGCTCCCTTGAGCCCCAAGGCTAGCCCGTCCCCTCCTCCTATATATATTGGTGGTTTTAGGGCTTTTGAGACACAACTTTGCCACGTGCAACTCAAACCTATACCACGTAGTTCTTCCTCTAGATCGGATTTCCGCGGAGCTCGGGCGGAGCCGTGCAGGAGTAGATCATCACCACCATCGACGCGCCGTCACGCTGCCGTAGAACTCATCTGCTTCTCCGTCTCTCTTGCTGGATCAAGAAGGTCGAGATCGTCATCGAGCTGTACGTGTGCTGAACGCGGAGCTGCCGTCCGTTCGACGCTAGATCGGAACGGATCGTGGGACGACGATGATTTGAATCACGAAGCTGTACCACTACATCAACCACGTTTCTTAAAGCTTCCCGCTTAGCGATCTACAAGGGTATGTGGATCCAATCTCCCTCTCATAGATGAACATCACCATGATAGGTCTTCGTGTGCGTAGGATTTTTTTTGTTTCCCATGCAACGTTCCCCAACAATGGCATCATGAGCTAGGTTCATGCATAGATGTTATCTCGAGTAGAACAATTTTTTTTATGGGCGTTGATGTTTGATTTGCTGCCCTCCTTAGTCTTTTCTCGATTCGGCGGTATTGTTGGATTGAAGCGGCCCGGACCAACATTACTCGTACGCTTACGAGGGACTGGTTTCATCGACCAACATGCAACTCGTTGCATAAAGATGACTGGCGGCTGCCTATTTCTTCAACTTTAGTTGAATTGGATTTGACCGAGGCGGCCCTTGGAGAGAGGTTAAGTAGCAATTTGCATATCACCGTTGTGGCTTTGCGTAAGTAAGATGCGATCATACTAGTTACCTATAGCAGCCACGTAAAACATGCAACAACAAATTAGAGGACGTCTAACTTGTTTTTGCAGGGTATGCATGTGATGTGATATGGCCAAAGACAAGATATGATATATTGGATGTATGAGATGATCATGTTGTAATAGTTAAATATCGACTTGCACGTTGATGCTACGGCAACCGGCAGGAGCCATAGGGTTGTCTTTAAACTAACGTTTGTGTTTGCAGATGCGTTTACTATATTGCTAGGTTGTAGCTTTAGTAGTAATAGCATAGATAGCATGACAACCTCGATGGCGACACGATGATGGAGATCATGGTGTGGCGCTGGTGACAAGAAGATCATGCCGGTGCTTTGGTGATGGAGATCAAGAAGCACAAGATCATGGCCATGTCATGTCACTTATGAATTGCATGTCATGTTAATCCTTTTATGCACCTTATATTTGTTAGAACGACGGTAGCATTATAAGGTGATCCCTCACTAAATTTCAAGATGAAATTGTGTTCTCCCCGACTGTGCACCGTTGCGACAGTTCGTCGTCTCGAGACGCCATGTGATGATCGGGTGTGATAGACTCAATGTTCACATACAACGGGTGCAAAACAGTTGCACACGCGGAACACTCGGGTTAAACTTGACGAGCCTAGCATGTGTAGACATGGCCTCGGAACACAAGAGACCGAAAGGTCGAGCATGAATCGTATAGTTGATATGATTAGCATAGAGATGTTTACCACTGAAAATGTACTCAACTCACGTGATGATCGGACTTGAGTTAGTGGATTTGGATCATGCACCACTCAAATGACTAGAGGGGTGTATTTTTTGAGTGGGAGTTTATTAGTAATTTGATTAGTTAAACTCTAATTGTCTTGAACATAGTCTAAGTCCACTTTGCAATATTTTATGTTGTAGATCAATGTCTCACGCAATAGCAACCCTGAATTTCAGTACGTTCCTAGAGAAAGCTAAGTTGAAAGATGATGGAAGCAACTTTGTAGACTGGGCATGTAATCTTTGGCTCATCCTACAAGCTCGGAAAAAGAATTATGTCCTTGATGCTGCGCTAGGAGATGAACCACCTGCTATGTCTGACCAAGATGTTTTGAATGCTTGGCAATCGCGTAAGGAGGACTACTCAGTAGTTCAATGTGCACTCTTGTATGGCTTGGAACCGGGACTTCAACGTCTCTTTGAGCGTCATGGAGCATATGAGATGTTCCAGGAGTTGAAGTTTATCTTTCAGAAGAATGCCCAGATCGAGAGGTATGAGACCTCCGATAAATTCTATGCTTTCAAGATGGAGGAGAATTCGTGTGTCAGTGTGCTCAAAATGTCTGGGTACTCAAACCGCCTAGCTGAGCTGGGGATTGGACCCCCGCAAGAGGCTATCACTGACAGAATTCTTCAATCAGTGCCACCTAGCTATAAGAGCTTTGTGTTGAACTATAACATGCAAGGGATGAACAAGTCACCCGACGAGTTATTCACGATGCTGAAAGTCGCAGAGTGAGAACTCTGGAAAGAGCATCAAGTGTTGATGGTCAATAAGACCACTGGTTTCAAGATAAACAGCAAAGGCAAGAAGGGTAACTCCAAGAAGAGCGGCAAGCCTGTTGCCAATCCAACGAAGAAACGCAAGGCTGGGCCTAAGCCGGAAATAGAGTGTTATTATTGCAAGGGGATGGGTCACTCGAAGCGCAACTGCCCCAAGTATTTGGCTGATAAGAAGGCGGCCAAAGAAAAATCAGGTATATGTGATATACATGTTATTGATGTGTACTTAACCAACTCTCGTAGTAGTGCCTAGGTATTTGATACCGGTTCTGTTGTTGATATTTGCAACTTGAAGTAGGAACTGCAGAATGAACGAAGGCTGGCGAAGGATGAAGTGACGATGCACGTGGAAAATGGTTCCAAGGTTGATGCAACCGCCGTCGGCACAGTCTCACTTTAGTTACCATCAGGATTAGTTATGAACTTAAATAATTGTTATTTAGTGCCTGCGTTAAGCATGAACATTATATCTGGATCTTGTTTATTGTGAGACGGTTACTCGTTTAAGTCAGAGAATAATGGTTGTTCTATTTCTATGAGTAATATCTTTAAAGGTCATGCACTCAATGCGAGAGGATTGTTCATATTGAATCTTGATTGTGATGATACACATATACATAACATTGAGACCAAAAGATGTAGAGTTAACAATGATAGCGCCACGTTTTTGTGGCACTGCCGGTTAGGTCATATTGGTGTAAAGCGCATGAAGAAACTCCATTCCGATGGGCTTTTGGAGTCACTTGATTTTGAATCACTTGACACGTGCGAACCATGCCTCATGGGCAAGATAACTAAGACTCCGTTCTCCGGAACAATGGAGTGTGCAAGTGACTTGTTGGAAATCATACATACCGATGTGTGCGGTCCGATGAGTGTCGAGGCACGCGACGGATATCGTTATTTTCTCACCTTCACTCACGATTTGAGTAGGTATGGATATATCTACTTGATGAAGCACAAGTCTGAAACGTTTGAGAAGTTCAAGCAATTTCAGAGTGAAGTTGAAAATCATCGTAACAAGAAGATCAAGTTCCTACGTTCTGATCGTGGGGGTGAGTATCTGAGTTTCGAGTTTGGTGCTCACTTAAGACAATGTGGAATTGTTTGACAGTTAACACCGCGTGGAACACCACAGCGTAATGGTGTGTCCGAACGTCGTAATCGTACTTTGTTAGATATGGTGCAATCTATGATGTCTCTTACCGATTTGCCATTATCATTTTGGGGTTATGCATTAGAGACAACTGCATTCACTTTAAATAGGGCACCATCAAAATCCGTTGAGACGACACCATATGAGCTATGGTATGGCAAGAGACCAAAGTTGTTGTTTCTTAAAGTTTGGGGATGTGATGCTTATGTCAAAAAGCTTCAGCCTGAAAAGCTAGAACCCAAAGCGGAAAAGTGTGTCTTCATAGGTTACCCAAAGGAGACAGTTCGGTACACCTTCTATCTCAGATCCGAGGGCAAAGTGTTTGTTGCTAAGAATGGAGCATTTCTTGAGAAGGAGTTTCTCTCGAAAGAATTGAGTGGGAGGAAGATAGAACTTGATGAGGTTGTAGAACCTCTACTCCCTCTAGATGGTGGTGCAGGGCAGGGGGAAACCTGTGTCGAAGCGACGCTGGTTGAAGAGGAAGCTAATGATAATGATCATGAAACTTCGGATCAAGTTCCTATCGGACCTTACAGGTCGACAAGATCACGTACTTCTCCTGAGTGGTACGGTAATCATGTCTTATCAATTATGTTGTTAGACAACAATGACCTTCAAATTATGAAGAAGTAATGGTGGGCCCGGATTCCAACAAATGGCTGGATGCCATGAAATCCGAGATAGGATCTATGCATGAAAACAAAGTGTGGACTTTGGAAGTATTACCTGAAGGCCGCAAGGCTATTCAGAACAAATGGATCTTTAAGAAGAAGACGGACGCAGACGGTAATGTGAATGTTTATAAAGCTGGACTTGTGGCAAAGGGTTTTTCACAAGTTCAAGGAGTTGACTACGATGAGACATTCTCACCGGTAGCGATGCTTAAGTACGTCCGAATCATGTTAGAAATAGTTGCATTTTTCGATTATGAAATCTGGCAGATGGATGTCAAAACGGCGTTCCTTAACGGTTTTCTTAAGGAAGAGTTGTATATGATGCAACCCGGAGGTTTTGTCGATCCAAAGAATGCTAACAAAGTGTGCAAGCTCCAGCGATCCATTTATGGACTGGTGCAAGCATCTCGGAGTTGGAATAAGCGCTTTGATGAAGTGATCAAAGCGTTTGGATTTATACAAGTTGTTTTAGAATCTTGTATTTACAAGAAAGTGAGTAGGAGCTCTGTGGCGTTTCTAATATTATATGTGGATGACATATTGCTGATTGGAAACAATGTGGAGTTTTTAGAGAGCGTAAAAGATTACTTGAACAAGTGTTTCTCTATGAAGGACCTATGTGAAGCTACTTACATATTAGGCATTAAGATCTATAGGAATAGATCGAGGCGCTTGATAGGACTTTCACAAATCACGTACCTTGATAAAGTTTTGAAGAAGTTCGAAATGGAGCAGTCCAAGAAGGGGTTCTTGCCAGTATTACAAGGTATAAAGTTGAGTAAGACTCAGTGCCCAGCAACTGCGGAAGATAGAGAAAAGATGAGTACCGTCCCCTATGCTTCACCCATAGGGTCTATCATGTATGCAATGCTATGCACTAGACCGGACGTCAGCCTGGCCATAAGTATGGCATGCAGGTTTCAAAGTAATCCAGGAGTGGATCATTGGACGGCTGTCAAGAATATTCTGAAGTAGTTGAAAAGGACTAAGGAAATGTTTCTCGTTTATGGAGGTGACGAAGAGCTCGTCATAAAGGGTTACGTCGACGCAAGCTTTGACACTGATCCGAATGACTCTAAGTCTCGAACCAGATACGTATTTATTCTTAATGGGGATGCGGTAAGCTGGTGCAGTTCCAAGCAAAGCGTCGTAGCAGATTCTACATGTGAAGCGGAGTACATGGCTGCCTCGGAAGCAGCTAAGGAGGATGTCTGGATGAAGCACTTCATGACGGATCTTGGAGTTGTGCCGAGCGCACTAAATCCAATAACTCTGTTCTGTGACAACATTGGTGCCATTGCTTTAGCAAAGGAACCAAGGTTTCACAAGAAGACCAGACACATCAAACGATGCTTCAACCTCATCCGCGACTACGTCGAAGGAGAGGACTGATGTCTACTATGCAACCTTCTCCTTATAGACGTTGTTGGGCCTCCAAGTGCAGAGGTTTGTAGGACAGTAGCAATTTTCCCTCAAGCTGGTGACCTAAGATTTATCAATCCGCAGGAGGCGTAGGATGAAGATGGTCTCTCTCAAGCAACCCTGCAACCAAATAACAAAGAGTCTCTTGTGTCCCCAAAACACCCAATACAATGGTAAGTTGTATAGGTGCACTAGTTCGGCGAAGAGATGGTGATACAAGTGCAATAAGGATAGTAGATATAGGTTTTTGTAATCTGAAATTACAAAAACAGCAAGGTAACTAGTAACAAAAGTGAGCACGAACGACATTGCAATGCGTGCAAACAAGGCCTAGGGTTCATACTTTCACTAGTGCAGTTCTCTCAACAATGATAACATAATTGGATCATATAACTAGCCCTCAACATGCAACAAAGAGTCACTCCAAAGTCACTAATAGCAGAGAACAAACGAAGAGATTATTGTCGGGTACGAAACCACCACAAAGTTATTCTTTCTGATCGATCTATTCAAGAGTCCGTAGTAAAATAACACGCAGCTATTCTTTCCGTTCGATCCATCATAGAGTTCGTACTAGAATAACACCTTAAGATACATATCAACCAAGACCCTATTGTCACCTAGATACTCCATTGTCACCTCAAGTATCCGTGGGCATGATTATACGATATGCATTACACAATCTCAGAATCATCTATTCAACCAACACATAGAACTTCAAAGAATGCCCCGAAGTTTCTACCGGAGAGTCAAAACGTGTGCCAACCCATATGCATAGGTTCCCAATGTCAAGAAACCCGCAAGTTGATCACCAAAACATACATCGAGTACTCACATGAATATCCAAACATGTTCCAACCCATATGCATAGGTTCCCAATGTCACAAACCCGGAAGTTCATCACCACAGATAGACACGTGCAAGACATACACCAAGTGTTCTCAAAGACTCAATCCGATAAGATAAGTTCAAAGGGGAAACTCAATTCATTACAAGAAGGGAGAGGGGGAAGAACATCATAAGATCCAACTATAGTAGCAAAGCCCGTGGTACATTGAGATCAAGACATCTCAAGAACACGAGAGAGAGAGAGAGATCAAACACATAGCTACTGGTACATACCCTCAGCCACGAGGGAGAACTACTCCCTCCTCGTCATAGAGATCGTCGGGATGATGAAGATGGCCACCGGAGATGGATTCCCCCTCCGGCAGGGTGCAGTAACGGGCTCCAGATTGGTTTTTGGTGGCTACAGAGGCTTGCGACGACAGAACTCCCAATCTAGGTTTCTTTTTGGGGGTTTCTGAACTTATAGGAAATTATGGCGGTGGAATTACGTCGGTTGGGCCCACGAGGAGGTCACAAGCCTGGTAGGTGCGGCCTAAGGGGGTGGTCGCGCCTCCCGGGCTTGTGACTCCCTCGTGGCTCTTCTGGCCTTTTTCCAAACCTTCAGGGGTCTCTTTTGGTCCAAAAAAAATCATCGCAAAGTTTTATTCCATTTGGACTCCGTCTGAAAAAGGGTCAAAAACATGGAAAAAACTGGCACTTGGCACTGAGTTAATAGGTTAGTCCCAAAAAAGTTATAAAATAGCATATTAATGCATATAAAACATCCAAAGTTGACAAGATAATAGCATGGAACCATAAAAAATTATAGATACGTTGGAGACGTATCAAGGACGTAAATATTTGCAAAGTGCACATGTATGTGAATGTAGGAGACCCGCTAAGTAAACCTCTTCCACGAGCGATTCATTCCAATGTAAATCGCATAGCGATGTGAGACTAGATTATTGACTCTAGTGCAAGTGGGAGACTGTTGGAAATATACCCTAGAGGCAATGATAAAATAGTTATTATTATATTTCCTGTTTCAAGATAATCGTTTATTATCCATGCTATAATTGTATTGAATGAAATCATAGATACATGTGTGGATACATAGACAAAACAATGTCCCTAGCAAGCCTCTAGTTGGCTAGTCAATTGATCAAGGATGGTTAAGGTTTTCTGACCATATGCAAGTGTTGTCACTTGATAACTGTATCACATCATTAGGAGAATCATGTGATGGACACGATCCAAATTATAAACGTAGCATGTGATCGTGTCATTTTGTTGCTACTGTTTTTTGCGTGTCAAGTATTCATTTCTATGACCATGAGATCATGTAACTCACTGACACCGGAGGAATACCTTGTGTGTACCAAACGTGACAATGTTATTGGGTGACTATAAAGGTGCTCTACAGGTATCTCCGAAGGTGTCCATTGAGTTAGCATGGATCAAGACTGGGATTTGTCACTCCGTGTGACGGCGAGGTATCTCGGGGCCTACTCGGTAATACAACATCACATACAAGCCTTGAAAGCAATGTGACTCAAGTATGAGTCATGGGATCTTGTATTATGGAACGATTAAACAGACTTGTCGGTAACGAGATTGAAATAGGTATAGGGATACAGACGATCAAATCTCGGGCAAGTAACATACCGAAGGACAAAGGGAATGTTATACGGGATTATATAAATCCTTGGCACAAAGGTTCAACCGATAAGATCTTCGTAGAATATTTAGGATCCAATATGGACATGCAGGTCCCGCTATTGGATATTGACCAAGGAGTGTCTCGGGTCATGTCTACATAATTCTTGAACCCGTAGGGTCTGCACACTTAAGGTTCGGTGACGTTTTAGTATAGTTGAGTTACATGTGTTGGTGACCGAAGGTTGTTCGGGGTCCTAGATGAGTTCACAGGCGTCACGAGGGTTTCTAGAATGGTCGGAAAACAAAGATTGATATATAGGATGGTTTCATTTGGTCACCGGAAAGTTTTCGGGCATTGTCGGAAGTGTACCGGGAGTGACGAATGGGTTCCGGGTATTCACCGGCAGGGGCCCACCCACCCGGGAGTCAGCCTAGTAACCCTAAGGTGGTGCACCAGCCCTTAGTGGGCTGGTGTGGCCAGCCCAAGAGGGATATGGCGCCACAAGTGGAAAAAACAAAGGAAAAGAAAAAAAAGGAAATAGGGAGGTGGGAAGGAAGGAGTGAACTCCTTCCACCAAACCGAATTGGGGTGGGAGTCCACCTCCTCCCAATCGGTCGGCGCCCTTGGGGCTCCCTTGATCCCCAAGGCTAGCCCCTCCCCTCCTCCTATATATATTGGTGGTTTTAGGGCTTTTGAGACATCACTTTGCCACGTGCAACTCAAACCTATACCATGTAGTTCTTCCTCTAGATCGGATTTTTGCGGAGCTCGGGCGAAGCCCTACAGGAGTAGATCATCACCACCACCGGTGCCGTCACGCTGCCGGAGAACTCATCTACTTCTCTGTCTCTTTTGCTGGATCAAGAAGGACGAGATCGTCATCGAGCTATACGTGTGCTGAACGCGGAGGTCCCGTCCGTTCGGCGCTAGATCGGAACGGATCGTGGGATGACGGTGATTTGAATCACGAAGCTGTACCACTACATCAACCGTGTTTCTTAACGCTTCCCACTTAGCGATCTACAAGGGTATGTGGATCCAATATCCCTCTCATAGATGAACATCACCATGATAGGTCTTCGTGTGTGTAGGAAAGTTTCCCATGCAACGTTCCCCAACATGCATAACCATGACTGTCTATTCTCGTGAGTTCTGCATTTGAGAGAGGACACGATAGGGTTATGTTTGACGTAAGTAGGTGTTGAGGATCTCCTCGAGATCATTATTAGTTAACGTACGTTGTGTGTAGATCACCCCCTTTTATTCTTGGACTCATAAGTTTGGCACTCAAATAAATGCTTAGTTGCTTGCTGCAGCCGCACCACTTAATCATACCCCACCCATTAAGCTTTGCTAGGCTTGATACCTTTGAAAATGAGGTTGCTGAGTCCCTGTTGCTCAGAGATTACTACAATAACAGTTGTAGGTATAGGTAAAGCGATACTTTGACGTGGGCGCGATGATTGTGCTATTTGGAGTTTCTTCATCTTCTTCATCATCGATCTAGGATGCGTTCCAGGCCGACAACGAGGGATAGCAAGGATGTATGTCATTCTTTTATTGTTGTGATTTTATCACGACAGGTGTCCTCGTTAAAAGACTTAGTGATGAGGCCATCACAACTAGGTGGCGACTCAAAGGGGTTGATCTGGAACGAGAGACGAGTTTACCCAGGTTCTGCCCCTCCAATGGAGGTAAAAGCCTACGTCCTACTTTGTGTGTATTGATGATGAAATCGATTACAAGGGTGTGGATTCGCCTGACCTAACTCTCGATTGATTGTCACGTAACCTTATTGGCCTTAGGGACTCGCCTTTATATATGCTACGGCGGCAGAAATCCTTCTACTGCCTCTTGATCTTGCGTTGGTTTTTCCCTTGAAGAGGAAAGGGCGATGCAGTACATGAGGAGTAAGTATTTCCCTCAGTTTGAGAACCAAGGTATGAATCCAGTAGGAGAATCGCGCCAAGTCGAGAGTACCTGCACAAACACAAAAGAGCTTGCACCCAACGCTATAAAGGGGTTGTCAATCCCTTCAAGATTGATTGCAAAGTGAGATCTGAAGGCGGAAAGTGCAACGAAGCAAAATTGTAAGGCTGAAAATATGGTGTGAAGTAGACCCGGAGGCCATAGTGTTCACTAGAGGCTTCTCTCAAAATAGCAAATAATACGGTGGGTGAACAAATTACTATCGAGCAATTGATAGAACCGCGCAAGGTCATGACGATATCTAAGGCAATGATCATACATATAGGCATCACGTCCGGGACAAGTAGACCGATACTTTCTGCATCTACTACTATTAATCCACACATCGACCGCTATCCAGCATGCATCTAGTGTATTGAGTTCATGACGAACAGAGTAACACCTTAAGCAAGATGACATGATGTAGAGGGATAATCTCAAACCAATGATGAAAACCCCATCTTTTTACCCTTGATGGCAACAACACGATGCGTGCCTCGCTACCCCTTCTGTCACTGGGTGAGGTCACCGCACGGTATGAACCCAAAACCAAGCACTTCTCCCATTGCAAGAATCACATATCAAGTTGGCCAAACAAAACCCACAACTCGAAGAGAATTACAAGGATATGAAATCATGCATAAGAGAGATCAGAAGAAACTCAAATAAGATTCGTAGATAATCTGATCATAAATCCACAATTCATCGAATCTCGACAAACACACCACAAAAGAAGATTACATCGGATAGATCTCCATGAAGATCATGGAGAACTTTGTATTGAAGATCCAAGAGAGAGAAGAAGCCATCTAGCTACTAGCTATGGACCCGTAGGTCTATGGTGAACTACTCACGCATCATCGGAGAGGTCATGGTGTTGATGAAGAAGCCCTCCGTATCCGAATCCCCCCCTCCGACAGGGCACCAGAACGTGCCCCAGATGGGATCTTGCGGAGACAAAAGCTTGCGGCGGCGGAAAAGTATTTTCGTTGATCTCTTCGGCAGTTTTGGAATTTTTCTGGATTTATAGGCGGAAGAGTTAGGGCAGACATGCCACAGGGAGCCCACAAGCCTGATAGGCGCGGCCCCCTGGCCGCGCCTAGGGGGCTTGTGGGGTCCCCTGCTGGCCCCTGCCTTGGTTCTCAAGTCTGACGCGTATCTTCTGTTCCAGAAAAAATCTTTTCGGAACTTTTATTCCGTTTGGACAATGATACATATCCAACGTATCTATAATTTTTGATGGTTTCATGCTATTATCTTGTGAAACTTTGGATGTTTTGTATGCCTTTTATATCTTTTTTGGGACTAACTTATTAACTCAGTGCCAAGTGCCAGTTCCTGTTTTTTCCATGTTTTTGACCCTTTTCAGAGGAGGATTTTAAACGGAGTCAAAACGGAACGAAACTTCCAAAAAGATTTTTTCTGCAACAGAAGAAGATCGGGGAACTTGAGAACCAAGGCACGGGGCCACCAGGGACCCCACAAGCCCCCTAGACGCGGCCAGGGGGGGGTCGTGCCTCCCAGGCTTTTGGGCTCCCTGGGCCACCTCTGCCCTAGGTCTTTCTCCTATATATTCCCAAAAATTCGAGAAAAAACCAGGAGATCATTGAAAGTACTTTTCCGCCGCCGCAAGCTTCTGTCTCCGCAAGATCCCATCTGGGCACGTTCTGGTGCCCTGCCGGAGGGGGATTCAGATACGGAGGGCTTCTTCATCAACACCATGACCTCTCCGATGATGCGTGAGTAGTTCACCATAGACCTACGGGTCCATAGCTAGTAGCTAGATGGCTTCTTCTCTCTCTTGG
Source organism: Hordeum vulgare subsp. vulgare (assembly GCF_904849725.1). NCBI lineage: Eukaryota > Viridiplantae > Streptophyta > Magnoliopsida > Poales > Poaceae > Hordeum > Hordeum vulgare. The sequence continues at coordinate 64,571,199 of NC_058523.1, forward strand.
ATCTTCAATACAAAGTTCTCCATGATCTTTACGGAGATCTATCCGATGTAATCTTCTTTTGCGGTGTGTTTGTCGAGATCCGATGAATTGTGGATTTATGATCAGATTATCTATGAATCTTATTTGAGTTTTTCTGATCTCTTATATGCATGATTTCATATCCTTGTAATTCTCTTCGAGTTGTGGGTTTTGTTTGGCCAGATTGATCTATGATTCTTGCAATGGGAGAAGTGCTTGGTTTTGGGTTCATACCGTGCGGTGACCTCACCCAGGGAGAGAAAGGGTAGCGAGGCACGCATCATGTTGTTGCCATCAAGGGTAAAATGATGGGGTTTTCATCATTGGTTTGAGATTATCCCTCTACATCATGTCATCTTGCTTAAGGCATTACTCTGTTAGTCATGAACTCAATACACTAGATGTCGTGGTTTTGTCACGGCAGATGTCCTCGTGAAAGGACTTAGTACTGGAGCCATCACACCTTGGTGGCGACTCAAAGGGGTTAAGCGGGAGAGACACGGCGATTTACCCAGGTTCGGCCCCTCGAGAAGAGGTAATAGCCTACGTCCTGCTTTGTGTGTATTGATGTGGATTCGATTACAAGGAAAGCGTAACTCGCCTAAACCTAGTACTCGATGATTTCTAACCTAACCCCTCCCCCTCCAGACTCGCCTTTATATATAGGTCGAAGCCTTAGGGTTTACAAGAGTCCTTCCTCTTTACAAATCGTGACCATCGCGGTCTCTAAGTCGCCGTCTTGCAAAACTCAGAGTCCTCCCATAAATCATAACCAACCTGCGACTTGGAACCGCCCAGGTTGAGGCCCAACTAGCCATAAAGGAGGAATCGCCTTAACAGTAACCCGGCCCATATTCGGCGGGTCACTTAACAGGCAATGTCCCCAACATTAGGCCCCAAATTGACTTGAATCTTCATGCCAATGCTTCCATTTTAGTCGAAGGCGATTCACTCCTCTGTGTTACTCCGTACACCAGAAATCTTAACTCGCCAGCTGGTACCGGACAAAGTCTCTGAGTCGCCAACGCATTTCCCATCAGTACTTTCCTTAGCCCTTGATTCTCGGGAACTCCAACGCAATCCCAACGGATCTTTTGGTGCGTCATTATCCCGAAATTTTCGGGCGCCATCATGGCGAATCTTTCCTTCCTCGACGGTTCCCGCTCATAGCGCCTCGATCCCCACGCCCGTCCTGATAAATAGGCGGAAAGGACAGGGCTGACACCGGCCACCTACCAGTCCCGTCAATATCTCCACCATCATCTCAGCGAGAAGAAAACGCTCCGCATCCCGAAGGCTTCGCCGCCGGCCGCAAACTCCACCTCCGTCCGAAGAACTCCAGGGCTGCCCGCAGGCCGTTGCCGTCCGAGAAGCTCCGGCGCCGCCCGCAAGCCGCTGCCGTTCGAAGAGCTCCGGCGCCGCCTGCAAGCCGCTGCCGTTCAAAGAGCTCCGGCGCTGTTTGAGGAACTCCAGTGCCGCCCGCATGTCGTCGCCGTCGCCAGGCTCCATCGTCACCAATCTTCTTCGACCAAGATCTTCAGGTTAGGCCACTGCTTCCTTCTTTAAGGGTAGATTTAGTTCTTGTTCTTGCCGCCGCCATTGCCATAGCTCCGAAGCTCTATGTTCGCCACCATCTTAACTGTTGAACTGATTAGTCCGAGCGCCGTTAGGGCACCTAGTGTTTTGGGCAATGCTATCCATTTGTGCCCTTGCGAATTTTCGCAACAGACTAGTCTTTTTAAGCATGAGGCATCATCCTGATCACACACCGTTCATGTTTTAGCCACGTCCATAAGCTTTTATATCTGTTGGATAGATCCATTCCTCTTTCACTGTTTGCAAAAAGCTGTTTGGAAACCTCGTCCTTCCCTTAGTGTTTCGAAAAGAATAAACTTTACCACCCACAGTAGCATCGCTTCTGAGAATAGCCCTGCTCCGATAGGTGGCCACATCAGTCCAACCCGGCCTCCCAATCCGGCGGGTTAAGCAGAAGCTAGTCCCGACTCACATAATAAATGCTCGAGACACGTAATACCATTTTATTGCCTATTTGTAGCATGGGTGCCGTTTTCAAGAGCGATTGGCTCCCCACCAAAGTTGACGATGCTGTTTTGGCGAATTACGTGAAAGCGGGCTGCTTGGATCCTCAAGACGTCATTGGATGGCGCACCGGGTTAGGAGAAGACCTACCCAACCCTAAGGAAGGAGAGATAGTAGTTTTTGTGGAACACTTAGAACGGGGTTTTAAACCGCCCGGATCTAAATTCCTTAGAGACGCCCTGAATTTTATGAACGTCCGTCTCCAGGATTTGGGACCCAATTCCATAAGCAACCTGAGTCAATTCCAAGTCCTTTGCGAAGCTTATTTGCGGATCGAGCCTTCCGTCCCTCTGTTTTGGTACTTTTTCCACTTGAATCGCTAGACGGAATTCCACAATGGCCCCAGTTTGGAACTCGGCGGGGTCAACGTCCAGCGTCGCAGGGACAGTCCGTTCCCTGCACTCACTATGCCTAGCCATCCCAAAGGCTGGGGTGAATCTTGGTTCTACTGCAAGGAAACATCCCCTGCCGGCGAAAACAAACTTCAGGGTTACAGGCCAAGCCGCCTCCCAGTCAACTTCAAGCTCCCTGACAAGCTCACCGAGGAAGAAGAGTCGGAATTCGTCCCAATTCTGTCCGAACTGAGATCCTTGACGAACAACGGTCTCACCGGGGTTGACTTCATTCGCTGCTGGGTCGAATGGCGGATCCTTCCTCTGAGCCGCCGAGACGGCCTGATGTGCGATTTTGACGGTACTCTGGATCATCCCCAATGCTACTTCCACACAGCATTAACGGAAAAAGACATAGTCACCATCATCAGGAAGCTGACCGACGAACCTGCAACGAAATGCGGCCAAATCGGCCTTAAGCCCTTCTGCAAGATTAACCCGGCACCCAAGGTAACCAAAGCTAACTCGCCCTCAACTTTTATTTCATCTGGTTTACTGTCATCATGACTTCATGCCATATCCCCTTCCAGAAAGGCGACAAGTTCTGGTCTAGGAGACCTAAGAAACAAGCCATGAAAAGTGCTAAGCCGCCTTCCAAGAAAAACAAAGGCAAAGGCAAATCGGCTGCGGCCGAGCCATCTGAAGTCGACGAATCTCAAGCTGGCGACGCACTCTCAGAGGTACCGATCCGTCCTTATTTTCACTCGCCACTCATCACCTTTTTAATTTTTACTTATCTCTCGCTCCTTTTATAACAGAATGAAGATAACGAGAGCCAGGAAGACTCTGTCGAGGTAATTTCCGTCTCTTCCGATTCATCTCCTTCTCCACCTAAGCCGGCCCGGCGAATATGTGGGAAAGTACCTCTCTCACATCCAAATGCCCATTTGGACCCAAATTTCTTACTGAAGAAAACGCAGCACGCCTCAAAACGGAAAACGCGAAGTCATTCTGGCGACCTGACACCTGGCTTGCCAACAAGGAACAAAAGAAAACCAAGCGAGGTACCTCCTTTTCTTATTTGAGCAACCATTGTTCGTGCTGCTTTGGATCACAGTCCTAACCCGCCAGTATTATCGATGTACCAATTCTGCAGGATTCTCCCCCCACTTCTGGTGACTCAGTGATGTCGACCCTTCCACCAATGATCCGAGTCCCGGGGTAAGTTCCTTGTCCTGATCCTTGAGAATAATACTCTTTTTAATATTTTTTTTAACACGCCTATCTCTGGTTCATTAGGGCGCAAGCCAAAAAGAGGAAGACCAGTGGATCAAACCCTGACGCCACTCCTGAACCTCCAAGGAAAGCTACTCCGACTCAAAAGGATCCGAGTCAAAACGAGCTGACAATTCAAGTAAACCCTCCTGAGTCGCCCAAAGGATCAACGGATGTCCCTAGATCACCGGTCGTAATGGCGACAACTGATGACCCAGATGCTGTGGTCATTACTGGTTTTGGTTTCTCCAAGCCGGCAGAGACAATCCTCTCCAAACATACAGCATCCCCTTCTCCATCAATTCTCGAGTCAGGGCCTTCCAAGGCGAAACTTTCTGACTATGCAGGTTTGGAGTTTAAGGAACTCTGTTCTGGCTTCGCAAGTCGCCTGGAAGCGAGTTACGAGATGGAAAAGAATCTGCTGAAGATGTTAAATAACAAACATGAGGTAAAATTTTATACTCTATATTATTCTCAACAACCCACAAGGGCCGGGTCATCAGTAAAATGATGAGCCGGGTCTTTTAAAAGCTTCGCGACCAGTAACCCCCAAGGGCCGGGTCATTAGTAAAATGATGAGCCGGGTCTTGATTTCTGTATAATTTCCCTTGAGAAATTACACATTAGCCCCCAAGTGTCAGGGGTATTGCCTTGCAATAATTCTGAGACTTGTCTCTGTTTTTAAATTTTGAATAGGAAAGCCTTACCCAGACCGAACTGGTCCTGGGCGACTTAAGGAAAAACTTGGCTGACCAACAAGATGCCCGAGCTCAGTCGGAAGACAAATATAAGATGGCTCTGGTTGAACTGGAAAAGCTCAAAGTCGAGTTAGAAAGAACTCAGGATGACCACAGCGCGGTTTTGACGAGAGCCGAAAAAGCAGAAGCAAAGCTGGCAACTGTGCAGCAGGAGCTATCCGGCTTAAAGCGCCATATTTCCAACATGAGACAAGCCATCTTTGGTAAGCTTTACCTAACTCGCCAATCCTATCCTCTTCCTTGGGCGAATTCCTTAATGTTTAACTTACCGGTTATTTAATCACAGGCTCGAGAGTCGCCAATCAGCAAGACGACAACGTGTTGATGCTGAAGGCGATCTATACACTGATGGAACAACTGTACACAGGCAGTGTGCTGACCGTCAAAGCTGTGATCGGTGCAAAGGAGCCCATAACTTCTATCAAGAAGGTGCTTGGATATCTATCCGCACTGCCTCCCCAGATCGGCGAGTTAACCCGATCAGCCGCCCGGAAGGGTGTCCTGACGGCTCTGAGTCGCTGCCTGGCGTATGCTCCAGAAATTAATTTGGAAGAAGTAGCTGCCGGCTTCCCTCAGCTTAAAGATGACGGCTCGGAGTTCGTGGAAGAAGACTACCAGAAGGTTGTCAAGGATTCTCGACTAGCCGCGACTCAACTCGCCGCCAGCCTTGACTTGACAAAATATCAGGCGGCTTACGATGACAAGAATAAGAAAATCAGCCCGCCAACCTTCGTGGTGACCAACCTTATCCCTCGACGACCCAAGAATCCCTTTGACTGGGAAACAGACCTGGCATCAATCTTGACCGATGAAGATGATTTTGCCTCTTTGTCCAGATGCAATTGGGTCTTGGGCGATTTACAAATCGAAGCTGGTCAGAGCTCACGCCAGAACTTAGCGGAATAGGTTTTCCTTGAATTTGGCCCAAGAGCCATGTAATAGTCAGTACTATCTTTTGATGACATCTTCTGCAAAAAAACCCCTTATACCGTCTTTGAGGCGGTTTAAAATATTTCGTTAAGTCTTATCAGAATCGCCTGAAATGCTCAACCCGCCAAGGATGAAAAACTTTGAGCACATTATCTGTGAAAATAAAAGAACCACAAACAGTTTCAACGAGTAAGCAGTGAGGATAAAAATTTCCAAAGTCAAATGATAAGACGAGTAATTTTGTTGGCTCATACGGTCGCGACAGGAGGGGGCGAGTCAGGAAACTCGTGCACCCACCCTTAATGCAGGTTTCGTCGGCTCATACGGTCGCGACAGGGGGAGGCGAGTCAGAAAGCTCGTGCACCCACCCTTAATGCAGGTTTCGTCGGCTCATAAGGTCGTGACAGGGGGAGGCGAGTCAGAAAGCTCGTGCACCCACCCTTAATGCAGGTTTCGTCGGCTCATACGGTCGCGACAGGGGGAGGCGAGTCAGAAAGCTCGTGCACCCATCCTTAATGCAGGTTTCGTCGGCTCATACGGTCGCGACAGGGGGAGGCGAGTCAGAAAGCTCGTGCACCCATCCTTAATGCAGGTTTCGTCGGCTCATACGGTCGCGACAGGGGGAGGCGAGTCAGAAAGCTCGTGCACCCACCCTTAATGCAGGTTTTCGTCGGCTCATAAGGTCGCGACAGGGGGAGGCGAGTCAGAAAGCTCGTGCACCCACCCTTAATGCAGGTTTCGTCGGCTCATACGGTCGCGACAGGGGGAGGCGAGTCAGAAAGCTCGTGCACCCACCCTTAATGTAGGTTTCGTTGGCTCATACGGTCGCGACAGGGGGAGGCGAGTCAGAAAGCTCGTGCACCCACCCTTAATGCAGGTTTCGTCGGCTCATAAGGTCGCGACAGGGGGAGGCGAGTCAGAAAGCTCATGCACCCACCCTCAATGCATGTTCTGTCGGCTCATAAGGTCGCAACAGGATGTCATGAAATTGCTCTTTCTTTTTCTTAAAGAAGAAGCCCCTGAGTCAGGGAAACATTATATTATTCCATAATGAAAAACTGAAAAACTTACAAAGCATGGAGTTTTAAGAACTCAAGTGTAATAAGGCCGCAAATGGGCAATATTCCAAGGGCGAGTTGACTCAGCCCCCATAGTCGGTCGATCAGACCGAAGATCCATCAAGTAGTAAGAACCATTGCGGAGGTTCTTGCTGACAACGAAAGGTCCCTCCCAAGGGGGCGAAAGCTTGTGCATGCCTGCCCGATCTTGTATCAGTCGAAGCACCAAATCGCCTTCCTGGAAGGTCCGACTCTTCACCCGGCGACTATGATAACGCCGCAGATCTTGCTGATAGATCGCCGAACGAGCCGCTGCTAAGTCACGTGCCTCTTCCAAGGCGTCCAAAGAGTCCTGACGCGCCAGCTCGTTGTCCTGCTCCACATATGCGGCGACTCTAAGAGAATCATGCCTTATGTCAGTAGGGAGGACGGCCTCTGCACCATAGACCAAGAAGAAAGGGGTGAACCCCGTGGACCGATTCGGGGTGGTTCGGATGCTCTATAATACCGAAGGTAACTCCTCCACCCAACATCCTGGAGTTCTTTCCAGGGGAATTATGAGCCGAGGTTTGATACCTCGCAAAACTTCCTGATTCGCCCGCTCGGCCTGTCCGTTTGACTGCGGGTGAGCAACTGCAGAGATATCAAGCCGGATATGTTCACGGCGACAGAAATCCAGCATCGCTCCTTGGGACAAGTTAGTACCATTGTCCGTGATGATACTGTGCGGATATCCAAAACGGAAAATCAACTTCTTCAGAAATTTTACCGCAGTCTCCGCGTCGCAAGTCCCAACAGGCTCCGCCTCAATCCATTTAGTGAATTTATCAACCGCCACCAATAAGTGAGTTTTCTTGTTGGAGGACATCTTAAAGGGACCGACCATGTCCAGCCCCCAGACCGCGAAAGGCCAAGTAATGGGGATCATCCTCAATTCTTGAGCCGGCACATGAGCCTGTCTCCCGTATCGTTGGCACCCCTCGCACCGCCGTACTATATCTTCTGCATTTGTGTGAGCCGTCAACCAGAAGAAACCGTGTCGAAAGGCCTTTGATACCAAAGAACGTGACCCGGCGTGATGTCCGCAGTCTCCAGAATGGATGTCATTAAGGATTGTGCATCCTTCCTCGGAGGAAACGCACCGCTGAAAGACCCCTGAAGCACTTCGTTTATATAGCTCGCCATTAATGATGACCATGGACTTGCTACGCCGAACAATCTGGCGAGCCAAAACTTCGTCAGTGGGTAACTCGCCACGAGCAAGATAAGCTAGATAAGGAAGAGCCCAATCCGGAGCGATATGGAGAGCCGCCACAAGCTGAGACTCGGGATCTGGTATCGCCAATTCCTCCTCCGTGGGTACAGTTACGGACGGTTTATGCAGGACATCCAAGAAGACATTAGGGGGGACCGGTTTTCTCTGTGAGCCGAGTCGCGAGAGGGCATCAGCTGCTTCGTTGAGTCGCCGATCGACATGATCGACCTGGTACCCATGAAAATAGCCCGCCACGTCAGATACGGTTCGCCTGTAAGCCGCCATCATAGGGTCTCGAGAGTCCCAGGTGCCTGAAACCTGTTGTGCCACCAGATCTGAGTCCCCAAAACACCTGACTCGGGTTAGGTTCATCTCTTTTGCTAGTCGCAAACCGTGAAGCAGAGCTTCATACTCTGCCGCATTATTTGTACAAGGGAACATGAGCCGGAGGACGTAGCAGAACTTATCTCCTTGAGGGGATATCAACACCACACCCGCCCCCGAGCCCTCCAACTGTCTGGATCCATCAAAATAAATAGTCCAATAGGTAAGGTCAGGCCGATCTTCCGGAGCCTGAAGCTCCGTCCAATCATTGACGAAATCAACTAGTGCCTGGGATTTGATGGCCGTGCAGGGGGTATACTCAATGTGATGTGACCCGAGTTCTATTGCCCATTTGGCGATTCGCCCTGTTGCCTCGCGGTTTTGGATGACGTCGCCGAGGGGCGCGGAACTGACCACGGTGATTGGGTGTTCTTGGAAATAATGTTTAAGCTTCCGACTCGCCATGAACACCCCATAGACCAGTTTCTGCCAATGTGGGTATCGCTGTTTGGAAAGAGTTAACACCTCACTGATAAAGTACACCGGGCGTTGTACCGGGTATTCCTTTCCTTCCTCCTTTCTTTCGACGACCACAGCCACGCTGACCGCTTTGGAATTCGCGGCGATATACAGGAGCATAGGCTCCTTTTCAGCCGGGGCCGCCAGGACCGGCGGGTTAACCAATTGATGTTTCAAGGCCTGAAGTGCCTCGTCAGCTTCCTCTGTCCACACAAATCGGTCAGACTTCCTCAACAATTGATAGAGCGGAATCGCCTTTTCTCCGAGGCGGCTTACAAAACGACTGAGAGCCGCAATGCGACCCGCCAATCGCTGAACTTGGTTAACATTCGTCGGCTTGCCGAGGGAAGTAACCGCTTCAATTTTGTCCGGGTTAGCCTCGATGCCGCGCTCCGATACCAAGAAACCCAGTAGTTTTCCCGCAGGTACGCCGAAAACGCACTTGGTAGGATTCAGCTTCATCTGATATACCCGTTAATTATCAAAGGTTTCCTTAAGGTCTTCCAGAAGTGTCTCCTCCCGGCGGGTCTTGATCACAATGTCGTCAACATAAGCATGGACGTTGCGGCCAATTTGGCTATGAAGACAATTCTGGATGCAGCGTTGGTAAGTCGCCCCTGCGCTCTTGAGCCCGAACGGCATGGACACGTAGCAAAAGGCCCCGAAGGGGGTTATGAAAGCAGTCTTTTCTTGATCTTCCACAGCCATTTTGATCTGATGATAACCCGAATAAGCGTCCAAAAAGCACAATCGTTCACATCCTGCCACCGAGTCAATGATTTGGTCGATGCGGGGAAGAGCGAAAGGATCTTTGGGGCAAGCTCTGTTGAGGTCCGTATAGTCAATACACATACGGAAAGTGCCATTCTTCTTGAGTACTAGCACCGGGTTAGCTAGCCATTTGGGATGAAAGACTTCCACGATGAACCCGGCGGCTAAAAGACGGGCGACTTCCTCTCCAATCGCCTTCCGTCGCTCCTCGTTAAACCTGCGGAGGTATTGTTGGACAGGTTTGCATTTTGGGTCAATATTAAGATGGTGCTCAACGAATTCTCTCGGTACACCCGGCATGTCAGAGGGTTTCCATGCGAAGATGTCCCGATTCTCACGGATGAATTCGATGAGCGCGCTTTCCTATTTGGGGTCCAGACCTGTTCCAATGGTAAACTGTTTGGATGAATCGCCAGGGACGAAGTCGACTGTCTTCGTGTCATCCGTTGGTTTGAACTTGAGGGGCGACTCGGAATCTGTAGTCGGTTTCTTGAGTGGTGACATGTCTGCCGGGTCAACATTGGCCCGGTGGTTTTTGAGCTCTTCCGCCACGCAGGCGACTTCCGCGTAGGCCGCGTCTCCTTCCTCACACTCCTTTTCAATCCTTCTATCTCCGTCGACTGTGATGGGCCCTTTAGGACCAGGCATTTTGAGCTTGAGGTAGACGTAGCACGGGCGGGCCATGAAGCGAGCGTAAGCCGGTCGCCCGAACAGCGCATGGTACGGGCTTTTTAATTTGACCACCTCGAAGACCAGAGACTCCGACCTGTAGTTCTGTGCAGTTCCGAACGCTACTGAGAGCCTGACCCGGCCAATCGGATAAGCGGATTTGCCCGGGACGATGCCGTGGAAAACCGTGGTTGAAGGCATCAAGTCTTTCTCTAATAGATTCATCCTCCGGAAGGTGTCGAAGTATAGGATATTAATGCTGCTGCCGCCATCCATTAGTACTTTCGATAGAGTGTAACCCGCCACTTGGGGAGCCACGACCAAGGCCAGGTCGCCCGGGTTATCTATTCTCGGCGGGTGATCCTCTCTGCTCCACGTTATGGTCTGTTCGGACCAGTGGAGATATCTGGGAACCGCCGGCTCAATTACGCTGTACGCCCGGTGATTTACCTTTTTATCACGTCTGCAAGCATTAGTGGTGAAAACATGATATTGCCCGTTACTTAGCTGTTTAGGATTGTTGCGGAAGCCCCCATGGTCATCCTGGTCCTGCAGAGCCCCCGGTGGGGGCGGCTGCTGGAAGACTCCTGGCGGGTTGTACCGCCGGTGGTGGTGCACCGGGTACTGGCCGCCGCCTGGCTGCGGCCCCCCCTGAGCCTCTTGTTCGGGAAAGCCGCCGAAGGGGTTGTGCCTTTGGTTGGGCGCGGCGAGTTGGTCTTGGCGACGGTTCGGGTCTTCGCTCTGGCTCTGCTTGATTGCCTCGGCCCGAAATTCCCGCATCACGAAGCAGTTCTCCCAGGAGTGGCCCGCCGGGCCGTCGGCCGTGGCGTGGTGCGGGCAAGGGCCTTTGAGCAGCTCTTCGTAGTTACGCGGTCTTTTCCCACTGAAGCCTCGATTCTTCTTTTTGCCGTCATTGGCGTTGGTGTTGGCAACCAGATCCGAGGGCTCCTCATGCGGCCTACGCTTGCCGTTGGTCCCCTGGTTATGACGGTTGCGGCCTTGGAGGCGGGTATGCTTATTCGTTGAATCGCCCTTCTTGGGCGAGTTACCCTTACCATCCTCGCCGGGATCCTTGGTATCATCGGCTTCGGCGTACCTAGTGAGGGTATCCATCAGTTCGCCCATATCCTGAACTTTCCGTTTGAGTCGCCCCAGCTTCTGGACCAGCGGTTCGTAGTGGCAGTTGTGCTCGAGGATAAGCACAGCTTGCGCTGCCGTGATACCATCCGATGAATGGATAATTTCCGCAACTCGCCGCGACCAATGATGCGCCGACTCATCCGGGCGTTGCACGCAGTGTTGTAAGTCGACGATTGTCATCGGTCGTTTGCAGGTTCCCCGGAAGTTTTTGATGAAACGTTCCTTTAACTCGGCCCAAGACTGGATAGAATTGGGGGGTAAATTCTTCAACCAAGTGCGTGCCGATCCCTCGAGCATCATGGTGAAATATCTGGCGCAAACCGCCTCGTTTACGTCGAGCATGTCCATGGCGATCTCATAGCCCTCGATCCAAGATGTTGGTTCGAGGTCTGGTGTGTAATTAGGCACCTTTCTTGGTCCTTTGAAATCCTTGGGCATTCTTTCGTTGCGAAGGGCCAGGGACAAGCAGGGCACCCCAACTCGCCCTCCGGTCCCCGCGGGAGGAGTCTGAGCCTCTTGAGTGTTGGGTGGACCTCCGCCCGGCGGGTCCCGCTCGGGCGGGTTGTCCTGCGGGAGGTGTCGCGGGGCGCTGTTTACGGCTGGCTGATCCTCCGGCCAACCCCTGGTATAGCTCGCCTGGGGGGTGGAGTGCAGTCGTTCGGGGCTGTGTGAGAACTGCGCGTTTTGGACCACCGCCGTTTTCAACATCTCAATGGCGTTCCTTGCTTCGATCTCAGCTGGGGTGTTGCCGTGGATCGGGAGGGACTCCAGATGGCGAGTTGCGGCAAACACGTTATCCACCGGGTTAGAGAAGTGGCCTCGGGGGGTACGGAAACGAGGAATTTGACCCTCAGTCGGCTGAATCGGCGGGTTAGGAGGGCGGCCCATCCCTCCTGCTGGAGAGGCTCCCATCCCGGGCGTTTGGGGAGTGTCGAACAGGAGAGTCGGATTGAGATCATGGGGCAGGCGTCCCTGGTGCCTCCGCTGATGGACGGCGTCGGATGCGCGCTGCTGTCTTTCGAGCCGCCAATTGTCGGTGTTCAACCACATACTTTCGGCCGTAATCTGGGCCTGTCGAGTTTCCATCCTGGCGGACTCCGTCTCAGCATCCTGATGGGCCTTTGCCACCGCCTCCCTCAGTTTTGCTATCTCCGCATTTATCTCTCCTTGATTCTCTGGCGTGAGGGGGGTTGACATTAGTCTTGTGATTTCCGCCGCTAAATCCACTAGGACTGCTGACGCACTTCTGGACGTCCCGCCGGTTCCATCGCCCCCGGCGGGGTTCGGTGTGGGTTGAGTCGCCCCAGCCATGTAGATGGCGATTTGGCGGCGGGTTCGATCGAGGATTTCCGGATCCATGGCCAATGACAAGCCCCCAAGACCGTCTCCGTGGAGGGACTGGATGGAATCGGAATCGCCCATGGATGACTCGGCGTCAGAGTTGACGGGGGTGACCTCCTGAGCCGCCGCGCGCTCTGGCTCCTCCGACCCCTGTGTGAAACCCACAAAGACCGGGCGGGTCAGATTCCGGGTTATGACTGGATGAACGTACCTGGCCGGCTCGACGATGTCGGAGGAGGTGTCCGGCTCAGGAACGGATGACCCGATCATGCCGATGAAGACATTGATCTTGCCGAAGGGGACCCTGTAGCCTGATTCGAGAGAATTTGCTTCAGGTCCCCATCGCCGGTTGTCGATGTAGGCTATGCCGCGTCGGCTCCAAGTCATGAGCGCCGCCGCATAACTCCCAGACCCTGGTAGGGCTCCCTTTGAGAACTCAACTCCACCGTGCGCAGGCCCCACGGTGGGCGCCAACTGTCGTGGTTTTGTCACGGCAGATGTCCTCGTGAAAGGACTTAGTACTGGAGCCATCACACCTTGGTGGCGACTCAAAGGGGTTAAGCGGGAGAGACACGGCGATTTACCCAGGTTCGGCCCCTCGAGAAGAGGTAATAGCCTACGTCCTGCTTTGTGTGTATTGATGTGGATTCGATTACAAGGAAAGCGTAACTCGCTTAAACCTAGTACTCGATGATTTCTAACCTAACCCCTCCCCCTCCAGACTCGCCTTTATATATAGGTCGAAGCCTTAGGGTTTACAAGAGTCCTTCCTCTTTACAAATCGTGACCATCGCGGTCTCTAAGTCGCCGTCTTGCAAAACTCAGAGTCCTCCCATAAATCATAACCAACCTGCGACTTGGAACCGCCCAGGTTGAGGCCCAACTAGCCATAAAGAATGAATCGCCTTAACAGTAACCCGGCCCATATTCGGCGGGTCACTTAACAGGAAATATCCCCAACATTAGGCCCCAAATTGACTTGAATCTTCATGCCAATGCTTCCATTTTAGTCGAAGGCGATTCACTCCTCTGTGTTACTCCGTACACCAGAAATCTTAACTCGCCAGCTGGTGCCGGACAAAGTCTCTGAGTCGCCAACGCATTTCCCATCAGTACTTTTCTTAGCCCTTGATTCTCGGGAACTCCAACGCAATCCCAACGGATCTTTTGGTGCGTCATTATCCCGAAATTTTCGGGCGCCATCATGGCGAATCTTTCCTTCCTCGACGGTTCCCGCTCATAGCGCCTCGATCCCCGCGCCCGTCCTGATAAATAGGCGGAAAGGACAGGGCTGACACCGGCCACCTACCAGTCCCGTCAATATCTCCACCATCATCTCAGCGAGAAGAAACGCCTTAACAGTAACCCGGCCCATATTCGGCGGGTCACTTAACAGGCAATATCCCCAACACTAGATGCATGCTGGATAGCGATTGATGTGTGGAGTAATAGTAGTAGATGCAGAAAGTATCGGTCTACTTGTCTCGGACGTGATGCCTATATGCATGATCATTGCCTTAGATATCGTCATGACTTTGCGCGGTTCTATCAATTGCTCGACAGTAATTTTTTCACCCACAATAATATTTTCTATTTTAAGAGAAGCCTCTAGTGAACACTATGGCCCCCGGGTCTACTTCACACCATATTTTCAGCCTTACTCTTTTACTTCGTTGCACTTTCCGCCTTCATATCTCACTTTGCAATCAATCATGAAGGGATTGACAACCCCTTTATAGCGTTGTGTGCAAGCTCGTTTTTGTTTGCGCAGGTACTCTGGACTTGACGAGATTCTCCTACTGGACTGATACCTTGATTCTCAAACTGAGGGAAATACTTACTGCTCCTGTGCTGCATCACCCTTTCCTCTTCAAGGGAAAAACCAACGCAAGACCAGTCTCCGTCAACGTGTCAATCTCTGGCGCTGTTGTCTGTTGCCGTAGCAAAAGAATTTCTGGCGCCGTTGCCGGGGAGAATCAAGTCAAGAACTCATCCAAGTAAGTGTCGCAAACTCATCTCTTGCATTTACTTTTTTCTCTCATTTTCCTCTCCCCACTTCTGAAAAACAAAAATTTACAAAAAATATATTTGCCTTTTTCGTTTGCCTTTTCGTTCGCCCTTTTATCTCACTTGCTTTCTGTTCGTTTGTGTGGGATAGTCTATCTGTCCTTATGGCTAGATCCACCACTTCGAACGATACCCCCGAGAACGAAGTTCTCAATTTCAAACAAATTGAGGAAGAAAACTTAAAGGACGCTTGGTATAGGATTTGCAATGCTCAGAGTAGATCTACTCATAAGCAATCTACTACCGTCCTTCTTCTCAGTTTTTATGTGGGTGTTTCTCCTTGGAATAGGTATATTCTTGACACCATCGTAGGTGGAAATTTCTTGGGTAGCCATACCGTTGATTCTTACGGAGCTGTAATAAATTTGGTAGGCTCACCCCCACTCATGGTTAATGGAACTACCTTAACTCTCGAACATGTGATGCGTTGGCTGGATGTAATTGAAAATAAAGTTGCTACGATCGAACTTACTGAGAATTTGGATAAAAAGATCTACAATCAAATCACTCAGTACAGATCCAAGGTGGGGATGGTTTTGACAAATTTAAAGGAGAAGGAACCCACAGTTAATGAAAAACTAGGTCATGATTCCGCTAGGATTGGCAAACTAGAGGATGTTATAACCAACTTGGGTTCCGCTTTTTCCGCTGTGCAGAATACACCAAATTTTGCCCACAATAAGGTCACCAAGTCTGTTTTGTTCCTAAAAATAGTGGTGAATCATCTAGTAAGAAATATGAAGACCTTAAGATGATGAGTGATCACGCTACTTATGGTTTGAGCACCAAAGACGACGATACGTGATTCTATCGCCTTATGCCTAGCTAAGGGCGTTAAACAATAGCGCTTGTTGGGAGGCAACCCAATGAATTTATTTCTTTTTATCTCTGTTTTGTTGCATACACCATCATAATTCTGTTATGATTGTGTTTTTTTGTTTCTTTTTGTGTTTGAGCCAAGCAAAACCTTTATGACTAGTCTTGGTGATGGTTGTTTGATCCTGCTGGAAAAAGACAGAAACTTTTCGCTCACGATATTATTTGTCATTTTTATTCAGAAAGAGATTTTGAGTTGATTCTTTTTGCTGCTGGTTTATATGCCTTTTTCCCAGGCAGTCGTAATTTTTCAGAATTTTTGAGGTACAGAAGTATACAAAGCATACAGATTGCTACAGACTGGTCTGTTTTTGACAGATTCGGTTTTTATTGCGCTGGTTGCTTGTTTTGACGAAACTATGGATAGTATCGGGGGGTAATAGCCATGGAAACGTGATAATACAGTAATCTAACACCAATATAAATAGAAATCAAGATTTCTACAGTACCTAAAGAGGTGGTAGTTTGTTTTCTTGTGCAAATGATATCACGAGTATCTATTTAAGTTTTGTGTTGTGAAGTTTTCAAGTTTTGGGTGATGTTCTCATGGACAGAGGGATAAAGAGTGGAAAGAGCTCAAACTTGGGGATGCCCAAGGCACCCCAAGCCAAATTCAAGGACACCAAAAAGCCTAAGCTTGGGGATGCCCCGGGAAGGCATCCCCTCTTTCGTCTTCTATCCATCGGTAACATTACTTGGAGTTATATTTTTATTCACCACATGATATGTGTTTTGCTTGGAGCGTCTTGTATCGTAGGAGTCTTTTCTTTTTGTTGTGTCACAATTATCCTTGCTGCACACCTTTTTGAGAGAGAGACATGCACTCATCGTGATTTTGCTAGTATGCTCATCGTGCTTCACTTATATCTTTTGAGCTAGATAATTTTGCTCTATGTGCTTCACTTAGATATTTTAGAGCACGGCGGTGCGTGAATTGGTAGTTGGCTTATGCTACGAAAGTAGTCCCAAAGATGATAGGTACCCAAATAGGATACAAAACCTCCATCTTCAGGTGCATTGAGTAGAAAGAGAAGTCTTGATTCCTCTCAATTAGTTTTGAGACATGGATTTGGTAATATTAAGAGTTATGTTAGTAGGGTGTTGTGAATCTAGAAATACTTGTGTTGAAGTTAGTGATTCCCGTAGCATGCACGTATGGTGAACCGCTATGTTAGTAAGTCGGAGCATAATTGATCTATTGATTGTCATCCTTTGTGTTGAGGTCGGGATCGCGCGATGGTTAACACCTACCAACCCTTCCCCGAGGAGTATGCGTTTAGCACTTTGTTTCGATTACTAATAAAAAATTTCGCAACAAGTATGTGAGTTCTTCATGACTAATGTGAGTCCATGGTATATATGCACTTTCACCTTCCACCATTGCTAGCCTCTCTAGTGCCGCGCAGCTTTCGCCGGTACACAAACCCACCATATGCCTTCCTCAAAACAGCCACCATACCTACCTACTATGTCATTTTCATAGCCATTCCGAGATATATTGCCATGCAACTCCCACCGTTCCATCTCATGACTTGTGCCGTCACTCTCATATTGCCATTGCATGATCGTAAGATAGCTAGCGAGATGTTTCAACATCATACGCCAAGCTAGATCGTTGCATATCCCGGTACACTGCCAGAGGCATTTCCTATAGAGTCATCATCATTCTGAGCTTTTGAGCTGTGAGTAAATAAAAGTGTGATGATCATCATTATTAGAGCATTGTCCCATGTGAGGAAAAAAAATAGAGGCCAAAGAGCCCAAAAAAGGGGAAAGAGGCCCAAGAGCCCAATTAAAAAAAGAGAGAAAAAGAGAGAAGGGACAATGCTACTATCTTTTTCCACACTTGTGCTTCATAATAGCACCATGTTCTTCATGATTGAGAGCTTCTTGCTTTGTCACCCCCATATGCTAGTGGAATCTTCATTATATAACTTGGTTTGTATATTCCAATGATGAGCTTCCTCAAAATTGCCCTAGGTCTGCGTGAGCAAGCAAGTTGGATGCACACCCACCAGTTCTCCTTTTGAACTTTCACATACTTATAGCTCTAGTGCATCTCTTGTATGGCAATCCCTATTCATTCACATTGATATCTATTAATGGGCATCTCCATAGCCCTTTGATATGCCGAGTCAATGTGACCATCTCCTCCTTTTTTGTCTCACAACCACCACCACACTCTATTCCACTTATAGTGCTATATCCATGGCTCACGCTCATGTATTGCGTGATAGTTATAAAAAGTTTGAGAAAGTAAGAGTGCGAAAACAATTACTTGGACAATACCGAGGTTGTGCATGACTTAAATTAGTTCTGTGAAAATGATGGAGCATAGCCAGACTATATGATTTTGTAGGGATAACTTTGTTTGGCCTTGTTATTTTTAAAATTCATGATTACCTTGCTAGTTTGCTTGAAGTATTATTGTTTTCATGTCAATAGCAAACTATTGTTTTGAATCTTACGGATGTAAACATTCATGTCACACGAAAGAAGTTACAAAGTACAACTATGCTAGGTAGCATTCCACATCAAAAATTCAGTCTTTATCACTTCCCTACTCGAGGACGAGAAGGAGTTAAGCTTGGGGATGCTTGATACGTCTCCAACGTATCTATAATTTTTGATGGTTTCATGCTATTATCTTGTCAAACTTTGGATCATTTGTATGCCTTTTATATCTTTTTCGGGACTAACTTATTAACTCAGTGCCAAGTGCTAGTTCCTATTTTTCCATATTTTTTACCCATTTCAGAGGAGGATTTTAAACGGAGTCCAAACGGAACGAAACTTCCAAAAAGATTTTTTTCGAAACAGAAGAAGATCGGGGAACTTGAGAACCAAGGAAGGGGGCCACCAGGGACCCCACAAGCCCCCTAGCAGCGGCCAGGCGGGCCCGCGCCTCCCAAGCTTGTGGGCTCCCTGGCCCACCTCTGCCCTAGGTCTTTCGCCCATATATTCCCAAAAATTCTTGAAAAAACCAGGAGATCATCGAAAGTACTTTTCTGCCGCCGCAAGCTTCTGTCTCCGCAAGATCCCATCTGGGGCATGTTCTGGAGCCCTGCCGGAGGGGTGATTTGAATACGGAGGGCTTCTTCATCAACACCATGAACCCTCCGATGATGCGTGAGTAGTTCACCATAGACCTACGAGTCCATAGCTAGTAGCTAGATGGCTTCTTCTCTTACTTGGATCTTCAATACAAAGTTCTCCATGATCTTCATGGAGATCTATTCGATGTAATCTTATTTTGCGGTGTGTTTGTCAAGATCCGATGAATTGTGGATTTATGATTGATTATCTATGAATCTTATTTGAGTTTCTTCTGATCTCTTATATGCATGAATTCATATCCTTGTAATTCTCTTCGAGTTGCGGGTTTTGTTTGGCCAGCTTGATCTATGATTCTTGCAATGGGAGAAGTGCTTGGTTTTGGGTTCATACCGTGCGGTGACCTCACCCAGTGACAGAAGGGGTAGCGAGGCACGCATCATGTTGTTGCCATCAAGGGTGAAAGGATGGGGTTTTCATCATTGGTTTGAGATTATCCCTCTACATCATGTCATCTTGCTTAAGGCATTACTCTATTCGTCATGAACTCAATACACTAGATGCATGCTGGATAGCGGTCGATGTGTGGAGTAATAGTAGTAGATGCAGAAAGTATCGGTCTAATTGTCTCAGACGTGATGCCTATATGTATGATCATTGCCTTAGATATCGTCATGACTTTGCGCGGTTCTATCAATTGCTCGACAGTAATTTGTTCACCCACCATAATATTTGCTATTTTGAGAGAAGCCTCTAGTGAACACTATGGCCCCCGGATCTACTTCACACCATATTTTCAGCCTTACTCTTTTACTTCGTTGCACTTTCCGCCTTCAAATCTCACTTTGCAATCAATCTTGAAGGGATTGACAACCCCTTTATAGCGTTGGGTGCAAGCTCGTTTGTGTTTGCGCAGGTACTTTGGACTTGACGAGATTCTCCTACTGGATTGATACCTTGGTTCTCAAACTGAGGGAAATACTTTCTGCACCTTTGCTGCATCACCCTTTCCTCTTCAAGGAAAAAACCAACGCAACCCAGTCTCCGTCAACGTGTCAATCTCTGGCGCTGTTGTCTGTTGCCGTAGCAGACACCGTTTAAAATCCTCCTCTGAAAAGGGTCAAAAACACAGAAAAAATAGGAACTGGCACTTGGCACTGAGTTAATAAGTTAGTCGCCAATAAGATAAAAAAAGCATACAAAACATCCAAAGTTTGACAAGATAATAGCATGGAACCATAAAAAATTATAGATACATTGGAGACGTAATAAGCATCCCCAAGCTTAACTCCTGCTTGTCCTCGAGTAGAGAAGTGATAAAGACTGAATTTTTGATGTGGAATGCTACCGAGCATAGTTGTCCTTTGTAACTTCTTTCATGTGACATGAATGTTCAGATCCGTAAGATTCAAAACAATAGTTTGCTATTGAGATGAAAACAATAATACTTCAAGCAAACTAGCAAGGTAATCATGAACTTTCGAAATAACAAGGCCAAAGAAAGTTATCCCTACAAAATCATATAGTCTGGCTATGCTCCATCATCCTCACACAACTAATTTAAATCATGCAAAACCCCGATATTGGCCAAGTAATTGTTTTCACACTCTTACTTTCTCAAACCTTTTACAACTATCACGCAATACATGAGCGTGAGCCATGGATATAACACTATAGGTGGAATAGAGTGTGGTGGTGGTGGTGAGACAAAAAAGGAGGAGATGGTCACATTGACTCAGCGTATTAAAGGTCTATGGAGATGCCCATTAATAGATATCAATGTGAATGAGTAGGGATTGCCATACAAAGGATGCACTAGAGCTATAAGTATGTGAAAGCTCAAAAGGAGAACTAGTGGGTGTGCATCCAACTTGCTTGCTCACGAAGACCTAGGGCAATTTGAGGAAGCCCATCATTGGAATATACAAGCCAAGTTATATAATAAAGATTCCCACTAGTATATGGTGGTGACAAAATGAGAGGCTCTCAATCATGAAGAACATGGTGCTATTATGAAGCACAAGTGTGGAAAAAGATAGTAGCATTGTCCCTTCTCTCCTTTTCTCTTTTTTTATTTGGGCTCTTTGGCCTCTTTTTTTCTCTTCTCCCTTTTTTTATTTGGGCTCTTTGGGCTCTTTTTTTTATTTCCTCACATGGGACAATGCTCTAATAATGACGATCATCACACTTTTATTTACTCACAGCTCAAAGCTTAGAACGATGATGACTCTATAGGAAATGCCTCTGGTAGTGTACCGGGATGTGCAACGATCTAGCTTGGTGTATGACATTGAAACATCTCGCTAGCTATCTTACGATCATGCAATGGCAACATGAGAGTGACGGCACAAGTCATGAGACGGAACGGTGGGAGTTGCATGGCAATATGTCTCGGAATGGCTATGAGTGCATGTCTCTCTCAAAAGGTGTGCAGCAAGGATGATTGTGACACAACAAAAAGAAAATACTCCTACGATACAAGACGCTCCAAGCAAAACACATATCATGTGGTGAATAAAAATATAGCTCCAAGTAATGTTACCGATGGATTGAAGACGAAAGAGGGGATGCCTTCCCGGGGCATCCCCAAGCTTAGGATTTTTGGTGTTCTTGAATTTGGCTCGGGATGCGTTGGGCATCCCCAAGCTTGAGATCTTTCCACTCTTTATCTCTTTGTCCAGGAGAACATCACCCAAAACTTGAAAACTTCACAACACAAAACTTAAACAGAAACTCGTGATATCATTCGCACAGGAAAAACAAACTACCACCTCTTTAGGTACTGTAGGAAACTTGAATTCTATTCATATTGGTGTTAGATTACTGTATTCTCACTTTTACATGGCTAGTACCCCCCGATACTATCCATAGTTTCATCAAAACAAGCAACCAGCTCAATAAAAACAGAATCTGTCAAAAACAGACCAGTCTGTAGCAATCTGTATACTTCGTAAACTTCTGGTATCTCATAAATTCTGAAAAATTACGAATGCCTAGGAAAAAGGCATATCAACCTGCAGAAAAAATAATCAGCTCGAAAGGTCTTTCTTAATAAAAAATAAAAATAATCTCGTGAGCAAAAAGTTTCTGTCTTTTCCAGCAGGATCAAACAACCATCACCAAGACTAGTCATAAAGGTTTTGCTTGGCTCAAACAGAAAAAGAAACACAAAAAAACAATCATAACAGAATTATGATGGTGTGGACGCAACAAAATAGAAAGAAAAAGATAATTTCATTGGGTTGCCTCCCAACAAGCGCTATTGTTTAACGCCCTTAGCTAGGCATAAGGCGATAGAATCACGTATTGTCGTCTTTGGTGCTCAAACCATAAGTAGCCCTCATCATAGATTCATAAGGCAATCTTATTTTATTTCTAGGAAAATGCTCCATGCCCTTCTTTAAAGGAAATTTAAATCTAATATTCCCTTCCTTCATATCGATGATAGCATCGATAGTCCTTAGGAAAGGTCTACCAAGAATGACAAGGCATGTAGGATTGCAATCAATGTCAAGCACAATGAAATCCACGGGTACATAGTTCCTATTTGCAATAATAAGAACATCATTGATCCTTCCCATGGGTTTCTTGATAGTAGAATCCGCAAGATGCAAATTAAGAGAACACTTCTCAATCTCATTAAAACCCAAAACATCACATACAGACTTTGGAATCGCGGAAACACTAGCACCCAAATCACACAAAGCATTGCATTCATAGTTTTTGATTTTGATTTTGATAGTAGGTTCCCACTCATCATGAATCTTTCTAGGGATAGAGACTTCCAATTCAAGTTTCCCTTCAAGAGATTTTACCATAGCATCGACGATATGATCGGTAAAGGCCTTGTTTTGGCAATAAGCGTGTGGAGCATTTAGCATGGATTGCATCAAGGAAATGCATTAAATCAAGGAGCAACTATCATAATTGAATTCCTTGAAATCCAAAGTAGTAGTTTCATTACTACTCAAGGTTTTAATATCTCCTACTCCACTTTCAATGCTTTTAGCATCAAGATAGATGGACTCCGAATCATTGGGGAGTTTTTCAACCAAAGTGGATTCATATCCAGCCCCATCATCATTAGGTTTGACACAAGAAAACAAAGATTAAATGGGAGTCACACCAAGCGCTTTAAGATCTTCGTGATTCTCATCACAAATTTTAGGTTTAGCAGCCATTTTATTGACTGAAGTAGCCTGTTTATCAGAAATCTGGCCTACCAATTTTTCAAGACGAGAAAACTAAGAATTTAGTGCAAGGAATTCATTGGACATATCATCAACTTCTATATTCATAAAAGCCAAAAAAGAATTTTGCTCCTTCAGTTCCCTATGAAAGTAATTGTTGTAATCAAACTGTGTAGACATGAAGCCTTTATTACTAGTTTCAATCTCTCCCAACCTCGCAAAGTAAGCATCAAAATCCCTTGATTGGGCCATAGAGGTCTTAGCAGGCAGACAAGCGGGCAGAAAGCAAGCGAGAGAAAAGGGCGAACGAAAAAGGCAAACGAAGAAAAGGGCAAATATTTTTGTTTTTCAGAAGTGGGGGAGAGGAAAACTAGAGGAAAAAAAGGTAAATGCAAGAGATGAGTTTGCGACACTTACTTGGATGAGTTCTTAACTTGATCCTCCCCAGCAACGGCGCCAGTAATTGGCATGTTGACGGGAGACTATTCTTGACTTGATCCTCCCCGGCAACGGCGCGAGAAATTGGCACGTTGACGGGAGACTATTCTTGACTTGATCCTCCCCGGCAATGGCGCCAGAAATTCTTGTGCTACGGCGGCAGAAATCCATCTCCTGCCTCTTGAGCTTGCGTTGGTTTTTCCCTTGAAGAGGAAAGGGCGATGCAACACAGGAGCAGTAAGTAGTTCCCTCAGTTTGAGAACCAAGGTACCAATCCAGTAGGAGAATCGCGCCAAGTCCAGAGTACCTGCGCAAACACAAAAGGGCTTCCACCCAACGCTATAAAGGGGTTGTCAATCCCTTCAAGATTGATTGCAAAGTGAGATCTGAAGGTGGAAAGTGCAATGAAGCAAAATTGTAAGGCTGAAAATATGGTGTGAAGTAAACCCGGGGGCCATAGTGTTCACTAGAGGCTTCTCTCAAAATAGCAAATAATACGATGGGTGAACAAATTACTGTCGAGCAATTGATAGAACCGCGCAAAGTCATGATGATATCTAAGGCAATGATCATACATATAGGCATCACGTCCGAGACAAGTAGACCGATACTTTCTGCATCTACTACTATTACTCCACACATCGATCCCTATCCAGCATGCATCTAGTGTCTTGAGTTCATGACGAACAGAGTAACGCTTTAAGCAAGATGACATGATGTAGAGGGATAAACTCAAACCAATGATGAAAACCCCATCTTTTCACCCTTGATGGCAACAACACGATGCGTGCATCGCTACCCCTTCTGTCACTGGGTGAGGTCAGCGCACGGTATGAACCCAAAATCAAGCACTTCTCCCATTGCAAGAATCATAGATCAAGTTGGCCAAACAAAACCCACAACTCGAAGAGAATTACAAGGATATAAAATCATGCATAAGAGAGATCGAAAGAAAATCAAATAAGATTCATAGATAATATGATCACAAATCCACAATTCATCGGATCTCGACAAACACACCGCAAAAGAAGATTACATCGGATGGATCTCCATGAAGATCATGGAGAACTTTGTATTGAAGATCCAAGAGAGAGAAGAAGCCATCTAGCTACTAGCTATGTACCCGAAGGTCTATGGTGAACTACTCACGTATCATCGAAAAGGTCATGGTGTTGATGAAGAAGCCCTCCGTATCTGAACCACCCCTGCGGCAGGGCACCAGAACGTGCCCCAGATCGGATCTTGCGGAGACAGAAGCTTCCGCGGCGGAAAAGTATTTTCGTTGATCTCTTCCGCAGTTTTGGATTTTTTCTGGATTTATAGGCGGAAGAGGTAGGGCAGACGTGCCATAGGGGGCCCACAAGCCTGCTAGGCGCGCCCCCTAGCCGCGCCTAGGGGGCTTGTGAGGTCCCCTGCAGGCCCCTGCCTTGGTTCTCAAGTCTGACGCATATCTTCTGTTTTGGAAAAAAAATCTTTTCGGAAGTTTTATTCCATTTGGACACCGTTTAAAATCCTCCTATGAAAAGGGTCAAAAACACGGAAAAAACAGGAACTGACACTTGGCACTGAGTTTATAAGTTAGTCCCAAAAAAGATAAAAAGGCATACAAAAAATCCAAAGTTTGACAAGATAATAGCATGGAACCATAAAAAATTATAGATACGTTGGAGACGTATCAATATACAGGTTGAGACCCTAGGATTTACAAGAGTCCGGGTCACATCATGATTCGTGACTTCGTGTGTCTCTAACTCACCTTGCGCCTTTAGCAAGGAAACTCCTCGCGACCTTCTACCTTGTGGGCCAAGAGTCTCCATCTTCGTGTCATGTGCCGCCGTCGACTCACTTTAGTAAACCGCCTTGCGCCTCCTGCCTTGTATGTGAGGGCCCATCTTGAGTATGAACATTGAGCCACCATCTTCTTGACCCAGCCTCATAGGGCGGGTCAATACGGCGAGATAATATCCCCAACATTAGGCCCCAGATTGACTTGAATTTATTCACGTCAATTATCTTTACTTTTATCTTCGCGGCTCACGTGCAATCCATGTTTTGTCTTCCGAGGTAGAAATGCCGGCTTCAAATGTCTTCTTAAGCTCCTGCTCTGTTTATCAATGACGCCACCCGCCCCAGGATTCTAGGGTTTTAATGATGTCATCGTAATGGCTCCTTTGGCTTATCCGTTTAGCCCAAAAATTGAGGCGCCGTCAGCTCCAAAATTTACTGCACCTCCTGGATCCCGGCGCCTGCCATTTTTATTTCAGCTCCCGGCCTTTAAATATCCACGAGGGCACCTTTTACTTTTACCTTGCTCCCCTCTTCTTCTTCCTACTCGAGCTCGGACCTTCACTGCGTCGCCGCCGTGCGACCCCCATCATCAGGCGATCTAGTCCAGGAACACCATGTCGCGGGACTTCACCTCCGTACCGTGGGTTTCTTCCTCGACCGTCAGTGCCGTCGGGTGAGTCCCTTTCTCTTCCCAGATCTACCTGTTAATCCATTATAGTTCAATAGAGTTTGTCGGAGTTCATCCCGTGTTCGTCGCCATTACCGACCTTCTTGGTTCTCCAATGAATCTTTTCCCAGTGTTAGCTTGTGGTAGACGTAGTGATCTGGTCCCATGTATAGCTTCCCCTAGATGTTTTGTGAGATCCGTTAAATAACGAACTGCCACTGCTTCCATATTTTGCTGTCATCTAGGGTTATTGATTTTTCCCCTTTTGTACCATTGGTAGATCCGTATTTTCATGCACTTTGGTAGAAACCTGTTTGTCCCAC
Organism: Hordeum vulgare subsp. vulgare; assembly: GCF_904849725.1. Lineage (NCBI taxonomy): Eukaryota > Viridiplantae > Streptophyta > Magnoliopsida > Poales > Poaceae > Hordeum > Hordeum vulgare. The sequence continues at coordinate 64,597,092 of NC_058523.1, forward strand.
ATTTAGCAAAATCTGAAATATCGATCCCTTTGTAAGCCGCCTTTATTTTTATACCGGCTTCCTTGATAGGATTGTAACTCGCTAACTTTGTAAGTTGCCTTTGTGTTAGGGCGACTTGAACATTATAGATTGCTTTTATCACTTCTTTCTCGAGTCCCTTGCTCTTCAAACAAGTCTATTCATTTAGATAACCTGCCAAACATATTCCTATAGCTTCTTTCTCTCTTGAATCCATCATCATGTCAAAACCTTCCAAATGCGACTGGCTGCCTTCGGAGATTTCTGAAGCCGCACTCCAGTAGTGCGTGACCTTAGGAGTCTTGTCATCCAAGGAAGAGGTCAGATGGCGAGCCGCCGCTGGGGAAGTACGCCAACGACCCGGCGAAGGGGAAGTAGTAGTTTTCACTGATCACCTTGAACGAGGCTTTACACCCCTGGGTCAAACTTCTTTCGAGACACTTTGCACTTCTACAATCTTCATCCTCAAGATCTGGGCCCCAATTTGATCAACAACTTATGCCAATTTCAAGTTTTTTGTGAAGTATAGTTGGGAATAGAGCCCACAATTCTTTTATTCAGGGAATACTTGTACCTAAACCGCCAGACATAATTTGTTGATGGGCCCAACTTAGAATTTGGCGGGGTAACAATTCAGAGGCGATGAGAACGTGGCTTTCCTGCTATTGCCTTGGCTAGCCACCCCAAAGGCTGGGGAAAAATTGGTTTTACTACAAGAATACTGCACTCGCCAACGAGAACCCCCTATCGGGTTTTAGAGAGGAATGCCTTCCGATGAGTTTTGAACTTCCCGGCTCATGAACTTCAAAAGAGAAGGCTACCTTTGCCTTTGTATGGCTGAAGCTCATGGCCTTGACAACCAATGGTTTAACTAGGAATGACCTGATCCGGTGTTGGGTAGATTGGCAGATCATTCCCCTGAGTCGTCGGGGTGCCTTGATGTGCTCGACTTAAATAATGCACAACGCTTCAGCAATGTCATGCTCGACTCTGATGAAGTCAATAAAATTGTAAAGAGACTATCAGGCGAGCCCAAAGAGGTTTGTTGCAAGATTGTACTGAAGCCATTATGTACTCAAAACCCGGTTCCCGAGGTAGATAACCTTAACCATCTTCTTCCTTCCTTATTCTTTCCTTTACTGCTTTGAAACTTGCTTCCTTCTCAATATTGTTGCAGAAAAACTCGCCCTTCTAGAGGCAGAAACAAACGAAAATGACTGTCAAGAAAGTTAAAGCCTCCCCAAAGAAGAAGAAGACCAAGGCGGCAATAGACGAAACATCTATTATGGGCGAGTCACAAACCGCTGAAGACCAATCTGAGGTAAACGTTTTATCTTCCCCCTGTTTTTGACGTGTGCTTTAGTAATTATTTGTTCAATCTCAGGAGGATGACACTGATAGCCAGGACGAAGATGTTGAGGTAATTTCAATCTCTTCCGACTCAGACCTTTCCTTCGCAAGACCACCCAGGCGGGTTTGTAGGAAAATTCCTATGAATCACCCGAACGCTTATTTGGATCGTGATTTCCTTTTGAAGAAGACTCTCTACACACCAAGGTGCCATACTCGCAGTTCCTCACGCGATCTTATAGCAGTCTTTCCCAACAAAACAACCAATCATAAGCGCCAAAATGAGGTGCCTTTCATCCTAACTTTTTCTTTCCCAATTGCCAGCTTTATTTGTTGATCACTCAATTTTTCCGGGTTCCACGTTAATAGGCATCACCACCTTCATCAGGCGACTCAACTGCTTCAAAGTTGCCACCTCCTGTTTTCCTTCCAGGGTGACCCCTTGTTTGTATGTCTAATACTTGCCTTAGTACTTTTAATTCATTATATATGTCTTAACCTTTATCCTTCAGGGCTAAGTCTAAGAAAAAAAAAACTGGCGGGTTGTCATCAAACAATCCTGAAGCACCTGAACTGGAGGAAATGGATTTTACTATCCCTGAAACTCATGTTGAGCCGGCTGACACACGTGCCGAGCTTCCTGGAACTCATCAAGACGTCGCTGATGATCTTCCTTATATTCATGTTGAGCCGGCAAACGTTGATGACACGTCCATGGAAACAAGTCCGAAAGCCAATCTTAGCCTGCCCAATCCTTCAAAAAAACCAAAGATGCTATGTCTGATGAAGAGAGAGTTGTCATTACTGGGACGGGTTATACATCGCGTGTCTTCACCGTGCGGACCAAGCACACTGCCAAAAGTGCAACACCTCAAGTGGAGAAAGGGAAAGCTAAACTTGAGCTTCCTAACATTGAAAAACTTGATTTTGAAGAACTGAATGCTGGATATCTGAGCCACCTCTCTACGAGCTGGGATATGGAAGCCAACCTAGTTAATATGATGAGGAAAAGATGTGAGGTATGTTGTACTTTAATAACACACTCCATATATCCTTACGTAGCCCCAAGGGTCGGGTCATCTTCTTGAAGATTATCCGGGTCTTGATGAAATTGTTCAGAATCATCCAGTAGCCCCCAAGGTCCGGGTCATCTTCTTGAAGATGAGCCGGGTCTTGTTAATACTTACTTAAAAAACTTCGACCTCTAGCCCCCAAGGGTCGGGTCATCTTCTTGAAGATGAGCCGAGTCTTGTTAATACATACTTTGAAAAACTTTGACCTGTAACCCCCAAGGGTCAGGTCATCTTCTTGAAGATGAGCCAGGTCTTGTTAATACTTACTTTAAGAAACTTCGACCTTTGGCCCCAAGGGTCGGGCATCTTCTTGAAGATGGGTCGGGTCTTGTTAATTCGTTGAAAAACTGGCATGCATTAGCCCCCAAGTGTCAAGTATATTGCTTGCAATCTGCTTGAGACTTGATACCAATCTTCTATGCAAGTGCAAAAAATCTTGTTTAAGCTGTGTTGGCGACTCAACTTTGAACTAATCATCCGTCTGGTCTTTAATTGTATAGGAAACTATGAACCATGCCGATGCAAGCTTGAGTGGTATGAAGAAAAATCTGGCAGAGTAGCAAGATGCCATAGCTCAAGCCGACGAGAAACTTCGGATCTCCTTGGTAGAAATTGAAAAACTCAGGGCTGAGTATACTTTGTATAAAGATGCTGCCGAAGCTGAGAAAGCCGCCTCACTGAAACGTGCTGAAGATGTCGAGGGTCAGCTGAAGCTGGCTACTGAAGAACTAACTGGTCTGAAACGACATATCTCCAAGATGACCAGTGTTGTGTTTGGTAAGTATTTGTATCTAAGGCTTTCATTTATAGCCTTGTAGAAAAACATAACCCACCGGGCGACTTATACTCCTTGAATTTTTGTCACAGGCCCTCGATTTGCCAATCTGCAAGACAACTGTGTACTGAAGCTGAAGGCTTTGTACACCTCAATAGAGCAACTTTATGTTGGTGGCTTGTTCACCATCAAGGTTGTTATGGGTGACAAAGATTCGGTGAAGTTCACAAGTGACATGCTGAGGCATCTTTCAACCATGCCTAAGCAGATGGAAGATTTAAAGAAATCAGCTGCACGTAAAGGGGTAATCACTGCGCTAAGCCGGGCTCTGGCTTATGCATCAGAACTCAAGCCGGAGGAGATAGCAGACTGGTTCCCTGAATATAAGGATGACGGATCAGAGTTCACTCAGGAAGACCATGCCCATTGCATGAAGGCGTCTTGTCCACTGGCTAGTCAGCTTGCCGAAGTTATTGATCTAACAAAATATCAGGCGGCTTATGATGAGAGCAACAAGCGTGTGCCATCTCCCACATTTGAACCAGTGGTCCTTACTCCTCAGTGCCATAAGCACCTTTTTGCCCCTGATGCTGGCCCATCACCCATCTTGAATGAAGAAGCCAAATTCCATGCTTCAATCCATTGCAACTGGGATATGACCAACCTCCAGATCGAGGATCCCGAAGGCTCGGCGCAGGATAACCCGGAGTCGGCTTGATCGAGGTGTCTCCCCAAAAGGCAAATTCTTGTTTAGAAATCTAGTGTCCGTCTTTGTTTAACTTTTCAATGATTTAAAGATGAAGAGAACCCCATAAAAAATATGAGGACAAAATACAATGAAAATATATTCGCTTTTTCAAGCCCGCTGCTTCTAGCTCGAACATATGCAAGAGTGCAAACCGATTGATAGAAATGTAGCTTCTTTTTTGTACTCCCTCCATATTTATATATAAGGCCTAGAGTGCACATCGATGCAATATTAATGGTGTTTGCTTCGTAGGACTAACAAAGCAGGACATTAATTATCATTTGTATGCATGTGAGAGTGAGATCATTGGCCTGATGTACATGAAAGAGAAAAATACACCTTAATTTACACGACAAACAAGGAGACAAGTTGTCTTGCAATGTTGACTTAGAAGGCATTAATGCTTGCCTTCGTACCTATAATATGGGTTTATGTCCTTGTATACAAAAATGAAGAGAGTATTACCCGATATATACGTTTCTCCGCTCCCCTCATGTGGCTTTGCCCCTGACCGTGAGGACTTTTTCTTTTTGGGAGTAACACCATGAGGACTTAATGTAGTACTCCTACTATACAATTAGACGTGACAGGATTCCTCAAAAAAAAAGTAGACGCAATAGAAGCAATCACTAGTAGAAAAAGGGCCTGTAGTCCCAGTTCGGTTGGGTCATTAGACCCGGTTCACGAACTGGGACTAAACAACCGGGACTAATGCTAGCCCCGATTCGGCCCCGAACCGGGGCTAATGACCTTCCATGTGGCGGGGCTGGGAGCGAGGGGGGAGGGGTATTAGTCCCGGTTCGAATTATGAACCGGGGCTATTTCTTCACTTCTTTTTTGAGCACTTTTTAGGGTTTAGGGTTTTGCACTAAATTGGATGGGGCTATTTTGCTGCGCCCTATTTTCCCATTTATTTCTTTGGGCACTTTTTAATTCTTGTTTTGCACTAAATTGGATGGTACATACACAACAATAAAGGAACAACTATATTGCACATCATCGTCACGAATATATTACACCATCTCATCTGTCGTGCTTTGTCGAACATATTACAAAATGTAGACACGAGTTACATGCACATATATGCATCTTTTTTACACTATATCATTTCATATCAATTGCATCGACGGGCAATAGTATTCTCCCTTGACATCTAGGACCTCTGCATCTAAGAATTTGTTAATTTCCTCTTGAATTGCTCGTACACGTTCCTGTAGTAGCAGACCGTCCCGCAACCGTTCGATCTAATTTAAAGAAGGGGTCAATATATATATCAATGAAAACGAACACAATTCACGGTAATAAAATAAAGATGTGAGTATTGTTTATCGTACTTCAATTTTTTTTATGTCCCGGTTTTTGCTCGTCTCATGGGTCGTCTGGCAAATGAACTCGCAAACATAGTATCCACATATATTGTTCCCCTTTTCCTGCCTCAAGCACTTTACGAGAACAAAGTTCAATCAAAAACATAATCAACAATTATAATGGTATTGAAACTAGAGTAAAGAGATGCGTGGATCTAGCTAGTAGTTACTTACATCTATTTGTTTAAATGTAAGCTCTGACTTCCAAACACCCCGAGCCTTGGCGGTGAACCGTTGCCAAGCCCTGTCAAGAAAAGGAAATGAATAAAGGAGTTATATATTAATTCCTTGCTATCAGGAAATGAACGAGAAGTTGCCGATATAGTGCCATAATGATTGAAATTACCACTGGAGGCATTCCTGCATGTTCACCCATTCAGCGAGGGGTGTGCGTTTCGGGTCCATGACTATTACTTGTCCCTCGTCAGGTACAATGATTAACAAAATAAAGTGGAACCTGCGCACGCATAGTGAGTCAATTATACACTTATAATAACATCGAGTAAGCGAAAATAAAATGTGTGTAGTAACACTCACTTGAAGTTGTAAGGAAATAGTATTTCCCTTTTGGTACCGGAAAACCTTAACCCTTGTACCAAGTTATTCTCTGTCTCGCGGGGATTCGTTGTGAGACTTTGGCGATGAATGTAATATGGGTTAATGAACCCAATGTCATAGATTTGTCCTCTTTTGCATTCGAGAATCTTCATTCTGCAAAATTAATATAGTGATGAGTAAGATTATACATGCAAGAAGGAGCTGAGTAAGACTTAATGACATAAATTAATAATACTTACAAACAATAGGCAGTGATGATAGATTTGTCGAGGGCGTCTTGTTGGTATAACTGAAATAATTCCTCGAATTCAATCATTAGCACGCCTTGTCCAGTCCCGAAATGCTCGTCTTTATATGCAAGGTAGATCTAGTTTTTCTGTTCAACACATGCTTGCATGTACGAGTCATGCAATCTTTGCATTTTTGTTGGTAGCTCACTGACTAACTCAGGTTTGACGAGAGGAGCCCCGTACCGGTACACGCATGTTATGTCAGTGAATTCCTGCAAATGGTTTAAGTACTCATCAATAGACATGCCTTGAGCCTTTGCCGCTTCTCCGTATATTGCAACAAACTCCGGATCGATACCAGCTGTTTCATCATTCCTCTGCTCGACCGCAGCTCCGCTCTAGCACACCTTTGTATTGGAATACACTTTGACTGGGGGGCACGATTGGTTTTTCTGTTGTCCGAGCTGGGCAACTCATTTCCCGCTGGACGTACTACTCTTCAAGTGCTGCATTTTTGCCTGAGCCGACTTGAGAATAGAGCGTTCATAGTCTGCTTTGGCAGGGGATCTGCAAGGTTTTTTAGCATTTTCACGCACGCGGCGTGATCTCCTGGGGTGACCGGGAACTCTCGCTCTTTCGGCTTCTTCTTGTTAGCCGTGTCAATCTTCCACTATTGATGCTGGGCGTCTGCTAGTCCCAAGGTCTCTTCTCCATATCCTTATGAGGTACTTTTTGTAGGGTAATGTAGCATAAATTCAAAATTTTCCTACGCCATATTCAGATCTTCCTATGGAGAGACCAGCAACGAGAGATGGGTGAGTGGATCTTCATACCTTTGAAGATCGCTAAGCGGAAGAGTTGCTAGAACGCGGTTGATGGAGTCGTACTCGCGGCGATTTAGATCGCGGTGTGATTCCGATCTAGTGCCGAACCACGACACCTCCGCGTTCAACACACATGTAGCCCAGTGACGTCTCCTGGACCTTGAACCAGCAAGTAGGAGGGTAGGTTGGGGAAGATCTCCGGCAGCACGACGGCGTGGTGCCGATGGAGAGGCGAGGTCTCCCGGCAGGGCTTCTCCAAGCACCGTGGGAGAGGAGGAAGAAGAGGGACAGGGCTGCGCCGAGAGAGAGATGGAAAACCGTATCTCCAATGGCCAAAACCCCCGATATATATAGGGGGAAGGGAGGGTGGCACCCCCTTTAGGGTTTCCCCCTTGAGGGGGGGGGGGCAGCCCTAGATAGGGGGAGGGGTGGCGGCTTGGAGGGGAGGAGGGGGTGGCGCACCCCCTGGTGGGCCTTAGGCCCACCTGCGCTAGGGTTCCCCCCTTCCCCCTCTTAGGCGCCATGGGCTGGGTGTGGGGGGCGCACCAGCCCACCCAGGGGCTGGTTCTCTCTCACACTTCGCCCATGTATCCTTCTCGGGCTTGTGGCCTCTCCCGGTGGGCCTCCGGAACCCTTCCGGTGGTCCCGACACTTTGCGGGTGGTGCCCGAAACATTTCCGGCATCAAAACCCATCCATCCTATATATCAATCTTTACCTCCGGACCATTCCGGAGCTCCTCGTGACATTCGGGATCTCATCCGGGACTCTGAACAACCTTCGGTAACCTCGTATAAAAATTCCCTATAACCCTAGCGTCATCGAACCTTAAGTGTGTAGACCCTACGGGTTCGGGAGGCATGCAGACATGACCGAGGCATCTCTCCGGCCAATAACCATCAGCGGGGTCTGGATACCCATGGTGGCTCCCACATGTTCCACGATGATCTCATCAGATGAACCATGATGTCAAGGATTCAATCAATTGTGTATACAATTCCGTTTGTGTGTCGGTATAGAACTTGCCCGAGATTCGATCGTCGGTATACCTATACCTTGTTCAATCTCGTTACTGGTAAGTCTCTTTACTCGTTCCGTAACACATCATCCCGTGACTAACTCCTTAGTCACACTAAGCTCATTATGATGATGTTCTATCGAGTGGGCCCAGAGATACCTCTCCGTCACACGGAGTGACAAATCCCGATCTCGATTCGTACCAACCCAACAGACACTTTCGGAGGTACCCATAGTGCACCTTTATAATCACCCAGTTACGTTGTGACGTTTGATACACCCAAAGCACTCCTACGGTATCCGTGAGTTACACAATCTCACGGTCGAAGGAAAAGATAATTGAGATTAGAAAAGCTTTAGCATACGAACAACACGATCTATTTCTATGCTTAGGATTGGGTCTTGTCCATCACATCATTCTCCCAATGATGTGATCCCGTTATCAATGACATCTAATGTCCATCATGAGGAAACCATGATCATCTATTGATCAACGTGCTAGCTAACTAGAGGCTTGCTAGGGACACATTGTGATCTATTTATTCACACATGTATTACTATTTGCTGTTAATACAATTATAGCATGAACAATAAACGATTATCATGAACAAGGAAATATGATAATAACCATTTTATTATTGCCTCTAGGGCATATTTCCAACAGTCTACCACTTGCACTAGAGTCAATAATCTAGGTACATTGTGATGTATCGAACACCCATAACATTGTGGTGTTGATCATGTTTTGCTCGAGGAAGAGGTTTAGTGAATGGGTCTGCAATATTCAGATCCGTGTGCACTTTACAAATATCTATTACTCCTCTCTGAACCTGGTCCTGGATTTAGTTGTAGCAACGTTGGATGTGCTTGGTCTTCTGGTGAAATCTGGGCTCCTTGGCTATCACAATGGCTCCAGTGTTATCAAAGTAGAGTGTCATCGGACCAGATGCGCTTGGAACCACTCCAAGGTCGGTGATGAGCTCCTTCATCCAAATCCCTGCATGAGCCGCTTCTGAAGCAGCTATGTACTCCGCTTCAAATGTAGATGCTTCCACGACGTCTTGCTTGCTGCTGCACCAGCTCACTGCCCCGCCATTCAAAACATACACGTATCCGGTCTGTGACTTAGAGTCATCCGGATTTGTGCCGAAGCTAGCATCGGCGTAACCCTTTACGACGAGCTCTTCGTCACCTCCACAAACGAGAAACATCTCCTTAGTCTTTTTCAGGTACTTAAGGATATTCTTGACCACTGTCCAGTGTTCCATACCGGGATCACTTTGGTACCTCCCTACCAAACTTATGGCAAGGTTTATATCAGGTCTGGTACACATCATCGCATACATTAGAGAGCCTATGGCTGAAGCGTAGGGGACAATACTCATCTTCTCTCTATCTGCTCCCGTGGTCGGTGACTGAGTCTTAGTCAATCTCATTCCTTTCAAAACTGGAAAGAACCCCTTCTTTGAGTTTTCCATATTTAACTTCTTCAATATCTTGTCAAGGTATGTACTTTGTGAAAGACCTATGAGGCGCCTCAATCTATCTCTATAGATCCTGATGCCTAATATGTATGCAGATTCTCCAAGGTCCTTCATTGAAAAAATCTTGTTCAAGTAGGCCTTTATGCTCTCCAATAACTCTATATTATTCCCCATCAATAATATGTCATCCATGTATAGTATGAGGAAAGCTACAGAGCTCTCACTCACTTTCTTGTACAGAGAGGCTTCTTCATAAACCTGTATGAACCCAAACGCTTTAATCACCTCATTAAAGCGAATGTTCCAACTCCGAGATGCTTGCACGAGCCCATAGATGGAGAGCTGGAGCTTGCATACCTTCTTAGCACTCTTAGGATCGACCAAACCTTCTGGTTGCATCATAGACAACTCTTCCTTAAGATACCCGTTAAGGAACGCTGTTTTGACGTCCATTTGCCAAATTTCATAATCATGAAAAGCGGCAATTGCTAACATGATTCAGATTGACTTCAGCTTCGCTACGGGACAGAAAGGCTCATCCTAGTCAACTCCTTGAATTGGTCAAAAACCCTTTGCGACAAGTCGAGCTTTGTAAACGGTCACATTACCGTTTGCGTCAGTCTTCTTCTTGAAGATCCATTTATTTTCTATGGCTCGCCGATCATCGGGCAAGTCCACCAAAGCCCATACTTTGTTCTCATACATGGATCCTATCTCGAATTTCATAGCCTCAAGACATTTGTTGGAATCCGAGCCCGCCATTGCTTCTTCATAGTTCGAAGCTTCACCGCTATCTAATGATGCGGCAACAAAAGTCCTTCCCTGGCGCGTAGGAATTCTTCTTGTTACTTCTCTGGTTTGCGTCGGTTTTCCCTTGAAGAGGAAAGGGTGATGCAGCACAGGAGCAGTAAGTATTTCCCTCAGTTTGAGAACCAAGGTATCGAACCAAAAGGAGGGCCTCATCAAGTCCAAAGTACCTGAGCAAAAACAAACAAGCTTGCACCCAACGCTTCAAAGGGGTTGTCAATCCCTTCAAGATTGTTTGCAAAAGGGAGATATGAAGGCGGAAAGTGCAACGAAGTGAAAAGTGTAAGGCTGAAAATATGGTGTGGAGTAGACCCTGGGGGCCATAGTGTTCACTAGAGGCTTCTCTCAATATAGTAAATATTACGGTGGGCGAACAAATTACTGTCGAGCAATTGATAGAACCGCGCAAAGTCATGTCGATATCTAAGACAATGATCTAGCATATAGGCATCACGTCCGAGACAAGTAGACCGATACTTTCTGCATTTACTACTATTACTCCACACATCGACCGCTAACCAGCATACATCTAGTGTATTGAGTTCATGACGAACAGAGTAACGCTTTAAGAAAGATGACATGATGTAGAGGGATAATCTCAAACCAATGATAAAAACCCCATCTTTTTACCCTTGATGGCAACAACACGATACGTGCCTCGCTACCCCTTCTGTCACTGGGTGAGGTCACCGCACGGTATGAACCCAAAACCAAGCACTTATCCCATTGCAAGAATCATAGATCTAGTTGGCCAAACAAAACCCACAACTCGAACAGAATTACAAGGATATGAAAGCATGCATAAGAGAGATCAGAAGAAACTCAAATAAGATTCATAGATAATCTGATCATAAATCCACGATTCATCGGATCTCGACAAACACACCGCAAAACAAGATTACATCGGATAGATCTCCATGAAGATCATGGAGAACTTTGTGTTGAAGATCCAAGAGAGAGAAGAAGCCATCTAGTTACTAGCTATGGACACGTAGGTCTATGGTGAACTACTCACGCATCATCGAAGAGGTCATGGTGTTGATGGAGAAGCCTTCCGTGTCCGAATCCCACCTCCGGCAGGGCACCGGGACGAGCCCCAGATGGGAACTTGCGGAGACACAAGGTTGCGGCGGCGGAAAAGTGATTACGATGCTCCCCTGATTTTTTGGGAATATTTGGGAATTTATAGGCGCAAGATCTAGGTCACGGGACCTCCAGGGGGCCCACAAGCCTGCATGGCGCGCCCCTGGCCGCGGGTGGGGGCTTGTGGGTCCCCTGGGGCTCTTCTGGCTTGGCCCCCAAGCTCTCCGATCTTCTTCCATTCCAGAAAAAATCTTTTCGGGGATTTTCTTCCGTTTGGACTCCGTTTCAAAATCTCCTCTGAAAGGGGTAAAAAACATGGAAAAAACATGAACTGGCACTTGGCACTGAGTTAATAAGTTAGTCCCATAAAGTAAATAAAAGGCATGCAAAACATCCAAAGTTTGACAAGATAATAGCATGAAACCATCAAAAATTATAGATACATTGGAGATGTATCAAGCATACCCAAGCTTAACTCCTGCTCGTCCTCGAGTAGGGAAGTGATAAAGAATGAATTTTTGATCTGGAATGCTACCTAGCATAGTTTTCCTTTGAAACTTCTTTCACGTGGCATGAATAATCAGATCCGTATGATTCGAAGCAATAGTTTGCTATTGACATGAAAACAGTAATACTTCAAGCAAACTAGCAAAGTAATCATGAACTTTCAAAATAACAAGGCCAAAGAAAGTTATCCCTACAAAATCATATAGTCTGGCTATGCTCCATCATCCTCACACAACTAATGTGAATCATGCACAACCCCGAAATTGGCCAAGTAATTGTTTTCGCACTCTTACTTTCTCAAACTTTTTATAACTATCACGCAATACATGAGCGCGAGCCATGGATATAGCACTATAGGTGGAATAGAGTGTGGTGGTGGTTGTGAGACAAAAAGGAGGAGATGGTCACATTGACTCGGCGTATCAATAGGCTATGGAGATGCCCATTAATAGATATCAATGTGAATGAGTAGGGATTGCCATACAAGGGATGCACTAGAGCTATAAGTATGTGAAAGCTCGAAAGGAAAACTAGTGGGTGTGCATCCAACTTGCTTGCTCACGAAGACCTAGGGCAATTTTTGAGGAAGCCCATCATAGGAATATACAAGCCAAGTTATAAAATGAAGATTCCCACTAGCATATGGTAGTGACAAAGCAAGAAGATCTCAATCATGAAGAAAATGGTGCTATCATGAAGCACAAGTGTGGAAAAAGATAGTAGCATTGTTCCTTCTCTCTTTTTCTCCCATTTCCTTTTTTTTATTTGGGCTCTTAGGCCTCTTTTTTTCTTTTCTCTCCTTTTTTTGTTTTTGGGCTTTTTTATTTATTTCCTCACATGGGACAATGCTCTAATAATGATGATCATCACACTTTTAGTTACTCAAAGCTCAAAGATCACAATGATGATGACTCCAAAGGAAATACCTCCGGCAGTGTACCGGGATGTGCAACGATCTAGTATGATCATGCAATGGCAATATGAAAGTGACGACACAAGTCATGAGACGGAACGGTGGTAGTTGCATGGCAATATATCTCGGAATGGCTATGAAAATGCCATAGTAGGTAGGTATGGTGGCTGTTTTGAGGAAGGAATTTGGTGGGTTTGTGCCCCGGCGAGAATTGCGCGGCGCTAGAGAGGCTAGCAATGGTGGAAGGTGAAAGTGCATCTATACCATGGACTCAACAATAGTCATAAATAACTCACATACTTGTTGCACAAGTTTTTATTAGTAATCAAAGCAAAGTGCTAAACGCATACTCCGAGGGGAAGGGTTGGTAGGTGTAAACCATCATGCGATCCCGACCTCAACACAAAGGATGACAATCAATAGATCAATTATGCTCCGACTTCCTAACATAGCGGTTCACCATACGTGCATGCTACGGGAATCACTAACTTCAACACAAGTATTTCTAGATTCACAACACCCAACTAACATAGCTTTTAATATTACCAAATCCGTGTCTCAAAACTAATTGAGAGGAATCGAAACTTCTCTTTCTACTCAATGCACATGAAGATGGAGGTTTTTGCATCCTATTTGGGTACCTAGCACATGGGACTTCTTTCATAGCATAAGCCAACTACCAAATCACGCACCGTCGTGATCTAAAGATATAAGTGAAGCGCAAGAGCAAAAGTATCTAGCTCAAAAGATATAAGTGAAGCACTAGAGCAAAAGTATCTAGCTCAAAAGATATAAGTGAAGCACAATGAGCATTCTAGGAAAATCACGATGAGTGCATGTATCTCTCTCTCAAAAAGGTGTGCATCAAGGATGATTGTGACACAAAAAAAATAAAAGACTCCTATTATACTAGACGCTCCAAACAAAACACATATCATGTGGTGAATAAAAATATAGCCCCAAGTAATGTTACCGATGGATTGAAGATGAAAGTGGGGATGCCTTCCCGGGGCATCCCCAAGCTTAGGCTTTTTGGTGTCCTTGAATTTGGCTTGGGGTGCCTTGGGAATCCCCAAGCTTGAGCTCTTTCCACTCCCTATCTCTTTGTCCATGAGAACATCACCCAAAACTTGAAAACTTCACAACACAAAACTTAAACAGAAACTTGTGATAACATTAGTACAAGAAAACAAACTACCACTTCTTTTGGTACTGTAGCAAACTAGAATTCCATCTATTTTGCTGACAAGCTACTGTATTCTCACTTTTCCATGGCTAGTACCCTCCGATACTAACCATAGTTTCATCAAAACAAGCAACCAACTCAACAAAAACAGAATCTGTCAAAAACAAACCAGTCTGTAGCAATCTGTACACTTCGTATACTTCTGGTACCTAAAAAAATCTGAAATATTACGAAGGTCTAGGGAAAAAGCATATCAATCAGCAGAAAAAAGAATCAACTCAAAAGCTCTTTCTGAATAGAAATGAAAAATCATCTAGTGAGCGAAAAGTTTCTGTCTTTTTCCAGCAAGATTAAACAACCATTACCAAGACCAATCATAAAGGTTTTGCTTGGATCAAACACAAAAAGAAACACAAAAAAGCACAATCACAACAGAATTGTGAAATTGTGGACGCAACAAAACAGAAAGAAAAAAGATAAATTCATTGGGTTGCCTCCCAACAAGCGCTATTGTTTAACACCCTTAGCTAGGCATAGTAGCGATAGAATCACGTATCGTCGTCTTTGGTGCTCCAACCATAAGTAGCCCTCATCATGGATTCATAAGGAAATCTTATTTTCTTTCTAGGAAAGTGTTCCATGCCCTTCCTTAAAGGAAATTTAAATCTAATATTCCCTTCCTTCATATCGGTGATAGCACCGATAGTCCTTAGGAAAGGTCTACCAAGAATAATAGGGCATGTAGGATTGCAATCAATGTCAAGCACAATGAAATCCACGGGTACATAGTTCCTATTTGCAATAATAAGAACATCATTGATCCTTCCCATGGGTTTCTTGATAGTAGAATTAGCAAGATGCAAATTAAGAGAACACTCTTCAATCTCATTAAAACCCAGAATATCACATAAAGACTTTGGAATCGCAGAAACACTAGCACCCAAATCACACAAAGCATTGCACTCATAGTTTTTGATTTTGATTTTGATTGTAGGTTCCCACTCATCATGAAGCTTTCTAGGGATAGAGACTTCCAATTCAAGTTTCTCTTCAAGAGATTTTATCATAGCTTCGACGATATGATCGGTAAAGGCTTTGTTGCGGATAGTTTAACATGGATTGCATCAAATAAATGCATTCAGTCAAGGAGCAACTATCATAATTGAATTTCTTGAAATTCACGGTAGTAACTTCATTACTACTCAAAGTTTTAACGTCTTCTACTCCACTTTTAACGCTTTTAGCATCAAGATAGATGGACTCCGAATCATCGGGGCACTTTTCAACCAAAGTGGATTCATATCCAGCCCCATAATCATTAGGTTTGACACAAGAAAACAAAGATTCAATGGGTGTCACACTAAGCACTTTAAGATCTTTGTGATTCTCATCACGAGAACACGCCTTTTTAAGCCATTCATGTCTAGCACGAATTTGGGCGGTTCTTTCTTGGCTCGCAATCATGGAAACACGCATACCTTTCAAAGTTTCATCCATGTTGATTTTGGGGGGAGCACATCTAACTTTCGAAGCATCAACATCACAAGAAATCCTATCAACGCTCTTAGCCAAATCGTCAATTTTGAGTAGTTTTTCCTCTATGGCCGCATTGAAAATCTTTTGAGAGTTGATGAACTCTTTGATATTACTCTCTAGATCAGAGGGTAATCTATTGTAATTTCCATGGGTATTGTTGTAGGAGTTGCCAAAGTTATTAGAGGAGTTACTAGGAAAAGGCTTAGGAACATAGTTTCCTCTAAAAGCATTGTTGTTGTCAAAGTTATTCCTACCAACAAAATTAACGTCCAAGCTAGCGTTGCTACTCTCAATCAAAGAAGACAAAGGCATATCATTAGGATCCAAAGGAGCACTTCTACTAGCAACCAAATTCATTAAATCATCCATCCTAGCACTCAATGAGTTAATTTCTTCTATAGCGTGTACCTTCTTACTAGTAGGTGACGTTTTAGTGTGCCATTGAGAGTAGTTCGTCATGATGTTGTCTAAGAGCTTTGTGGCTTCTCCTAACGTGATTTCCATGAACGTTCCACCTGAGGCGGAGTCCAAGATATTTCTAGAAGCGAAATTCAAGCCAGCGTAAAAGATTTGAATAATCATCCAAAGACTCAAGCCATGAGCGGGACAGTTTCTAATCATTAATTTCATTCTCTCCCAAGCTTGTGCAACATGTTCATGATCAAGTTGCTTGAAATTCATGATATCATTACGGAGAGAGATGATCTTAGCCGGCGGAAAATACTTGGATATATAAGCATCTTTGCACTTATCCCAAGAATCGATACTATTTTTGGGCAAAGAAGAAAACCAAGTTTTTGCGCGATCTCGCAACGAGGAAGGAAAAAGCTTCAATTTAATCACGTCATTATCCACAACTCTTTTCTTTTGCATATCGCAATTCTCGATGAAGGTATTGAGATGGGATGCGACATCTTCACTAGGAATGCCAGAGAATTGCTCTTTCATAACAATATTCAACAAAGCGGCATTGATTTCGTATGACTCCGCACTAGTGGCGGGAGCAATCGAAGTACTAATAAAATCATTATTATTAGTATTTGAGAAGTCACAAAGCTTGGTTTTTTCGTTCATGGTGACTTCAGCAAGCAAGCAAGCACATAAGCAAAAAAAAGTGGGCGAGAAAAAGGGCGAATGAAAAGGCGAACGAAAAAGGCAAATTGGTGAAGTGGGGGAGAGGAAAACGAGAGGCAACTAGCAAACAAAGTAAATGCAAGATATGAGTTTGCGACACTTACTTGGATGAGTTCTTGACTTGATCTTCCTCCCCGGCAACGGCGCCAAAAATTCTTCTGTTCCGGCAACAAAAGTCCTTCCCTGGCGCATAGGAATTCTTCTTGTCACTTCTCTGGTTTGCGTCGGTTTTTCCCTTGAAGAGGAAAGGGTGATGCAGCACAGGAGCAGTAAGTATTTCCCTCAGTTTGAGAACCAAGGCATCGAACCAAAAGGAGGGCCTAGTCAAGTCCAAAGTACCCCCGCAAAAACAAACAAGCTTGCACCCAACGCTTCAAAGTGGTTGTCAATCCCTTCAAGATTGTTTGCAAAAGTGAGATCTGAAGGCGGAAAGTGCAACGAAGTGAAAAGTGTAAGCCTGGAAATATGGTGTGGAGTAGACACGGGGGGCATAGTGTTCACTACAGGCTTCTCTCAAAATAGCAAATATCACGGTGGGTGAACAAATTACTGTCGAGCAATTGATAGAACCACGCAAAGTCATGACGATATCTAAGGCAATGGTCATACATATAGGCATCACGTCCGAGACAAGTAGATCGATACTTTCTGCATCTACTACTATTACTCCACAAATCGACCGCTATCCAGCATGCATCTAGTGTACTGAGTTCATGACGAACAGAGTAACGCCTTAAGCAAGATGACATGATGTAGAGGGATAATCTCAAACCACTCATGAAAACCCCATATTGTTACCCTTGATGGCAACAACACGATGCGTGCCTCGCTACCCCTTCTGTCACTGGGTGAGGTCACCGCACGGTATGAACCCAAATCCAAGCACTTCTCCCATTGCAAGAATCATAGATCTAGTTGGCCAGACAAAACCCACAACTCGAAGAGAACTATAAGGATATGAAATCATGCATAAGAGAGATCAGAAGAAACTCAAATAAGATTCATAGATAATCTGATCATAAATCCACAATTCATCGGATCTCGACAAACACACCGCAAAAGAAGATTACATCGGATAGATCTCCATGAAGATCATGGAGAACTTTGTATTGAAGATCCAAGAGAGACAAGAAGCCATCTAGTTACTAGCTAAGGACCCGTAGGTCTATGGTGAACTACTCACGCATCATCGGAGAGGTCATGGTGTTGATGGAGAAGCCTTCCGTGTCCGAGTCCCCCATCCGGCAGGGCACCAGGACGTGCCCCAGATGGGATCTTGCGGAGACAGAAGCTTGCGGCGGCGGAAAAGTGATTACGATGCTCCCCTGATTTTTTGGGAATATTTGGGAATTTATGGGCGCAAGATCTAGGTCAGGGGACCTCCAGGGGGCCCACAAGCCTGCATGGTTCGCCCCTCGGCCGCGGGGTGGGTGCTTGTGGGGCCCCTGGGGCTCTTCTGGCTTGGTCCCCCAAGCTCTCCGATCTTCTTCCGTTCCAGAAAAAATCTTTTCGGGGATTTTCTTCCGTTTGGACTCCGTTTCAAAATCTCCTCTGAAAAGGGTCAAAAACATGGAAAAAACAGGAACTGACACTTGGCACTGTGTTAATAAGTTAGTCCCAGAAAATAAATAAAAGGCATGCAGAACATCCAAAGTTTGACAAGATAATAGCATGAAACGATCAAAAATTGTTGTTACGTTGGAGACGTATCATCTAACAACATGATTTCCATCACAGGGTTGCCGTACCACTCTGGTGCAGATCTTACCCTTGTGGACCTTCGTGGTTCAGTAGAAACTTGATCCGAAGCTTCATGATCATCATCATTAACTTCTTCTCCAGTTGGCGTAGGCGCCACAGGAACAATTTCCCGCGCTGCGCTACTCTCCGGTTCGAGAGGGGGTGTAATTACCTCATCAAGTTCTACTTTCCTCCCACTTACTTCTTTCGAGAGAAACTATTTCTCTAGAAAGGATCCGTTCTTGGCAACAAAGGTTTTACCTTCGGATCTAAGATAGAAGGTATACCCAATAGTTTCCTTAGGGTATCCTATGAATACGCATTTCTCCGCTTTGGGTTCGAGCTTTTCTGGTTGAAGTTTCTTCACATAAGCATCGCAGCCCCAAACTTTTAGAAACGACAGCTTAGTTTCTTGCCAAACCATAGTTCATACGGTGTCGTCTCAGTGGATTTAGACGGTGCCCTATTTAAAGTGAATGCTGTAGTTTCCAATGCGTATCCCCAAAATGATAGCGGTAAGTCGGTAAGAGACATCATAGATCGTACCATATCCAATAAAGTGCGATTACAACGTTCAGACACTGCGTTACGTTGCGGTGTAACAGGCGGCATCAGTTGTGAAACAATTCCACACTTCCTTAGGTGTGTGCCAAACTCGTGACTCAAATATTCTCCTCCACGATCAGATCGTAGACACTTTTTTTTCTATCACGTTGATTCTCAACCTCACTTTGAAATTCCTTGAATTTTTCAAACGTCTCAGATTTGTGCTTCATCAAGTAGATATACCCATACCTACTCAAATCATCGGTGAGAGTGAGAACATAATGATAGCCACCGCGAGCTTCAACATTCATTGGACCACACACATCAGTATGTATTATTTTCAATAAGTCAGTTGCTCTCTCCATTAATCCTGAGAATGGAGTCTTAGTCATCTTGCCCTTGAGGCACGGTTCGCATGTGTCAAATGATTTAAAGTCGAGACTCTAATAGTCCATCAGTATGGAGCTTCTTCATGCGCTTAACACCGATATGACCAAGGAGGCAGTGCCACAAGTATGTGGGACTATCATTATCAACTTTACATCATTTGCTACTCACACTATGAATATGTGTAACTTCACAATCGAGATTCATCAAGAATAAACCATTCACCAGCGGAGCATGTCCATAAAACATATCACTCATATAAATAGAACAACCATTATCCTTCGACTTAAATGGGTAGCCATCTCGCATTAAGCAAGACCCTGATACAATATTCATGCTCAAAGTTGGTACTAAATAACAACTATGAAGGTTTAAAACTAATCTCGATGGTAGATGTAGAGGCATCGTGCCGACGGCGATCACATCGACCTTGGAGCCATTCCCGACATGCATCTTCAACTCGTCCTTGGACAGTCTCTGCTTATTCCACAGTTCCTTCTTTGATTTGCAAATTTGAGCAACAACACCGGTATCAAATACCGAGGAGCTACTACGAGCGCTGGTAAGGTACACATCAATAACATGTATATCATATATACCTTTAACGTTGCCGACCTTCTTGTCCGCTAAGTACTTGGGGAAGTTCCGCTTCCAGTGATCTTTTCCCTTGCAATAGAAGCACTCAGTCTCAGGTTTGGGTCCATTCTTTTTCTTATTCCCGGTATATGGCTTACCGGGCGCGGCAACGGCTTTGCCGTCTTTCTTGAAGTTCTTCTTACCCTTGCCCTTCTTGAAACTGGTGGTCTTGTTGACCATTAACACTTGATGCTCTTTCTTGATTTCTACTTCTACAGATTACAACATCGAGTACAACCCGGGAATGGTCTTCTCCATCCCTTGCATGTTGTAATTCAACACAAAACTCTTGTAGCTTGAAGGGAGAGACTGGAGGATTCTGTCAATTGCAGCGTCATCCGGATGTTCGACTCCAAGCGAAGTGAGACGACCGTGTAACCCAGACATTCTGAGTATATGCTCACTAACAGAACTATTCTCCTCCATCTTACAGCTAAAGAACTTGTCAGAGGCTTCATATCTGTCGACGCAGGCATGAGCTTGAAAAACTAGTTTCAGCTCTTGGAACATCTCATATGCACCGTGTTGCTCAAAACGCCTTTGGAGCCCCGTTTCCAAACTGTATAACATGCCACACCTAACCATAGAGTAGTCATCACTCCGCGTCTGCCAGACGTTCTGAATGTCCTGGGCCGTTGCGGGAGCAGGAGGGTCACCTAGCGGCGCATTAAGGACATAAGCCTTTTTTGCTGCTTCGAGGATGAGCTTCAAGTTGCCGACCGAGTCCGCATAGTTGCTACCATCATCTTTCAGCTTGTTTTTCTCTAGGAATGCGCTGAAATTGAGGTTGACAGGTGCGTTGGCCATTGGATCTACAATATTTGTAAAGACAACTTTTAGACTAAGTTCATGACAATTAAGTTCATTTAATCAAATTAAGTATGAACTCCCACTTAATCGACATCCCTCTAGTCATCTAAGTGATACATGATCCATGTTGACTAACCCGTGTCCGATCATTACGTGAGACGGACTAGTCGTCATGGTGAGCAACTTCATGCTGATCGTATTCAACCATACGACTTATGTTCGACCTTTCGATCTCTTGTATTCGAGGACATGTCTGTACATGCTAAGCTCGTCGAGTCAACCTAAGTGTTTCGCGTGTGTAAATCTGGCTTACACCCGTTGTATGCGAACGTTAGAATCTATCACACCCGATCATCACATGGTGCTTCGAGACAACGATCCTTCACAACGGTGCACACTTAGGTGAATACATTCTCGAAATTTTTATGAGGGATCATCTTATTATGCTACGGCGCTCTAAGCAATAAGATGAAAAACATGATAAACATCACATGCAATCATATAGTGACATGATATGGCCATTATCATCTTTGTTCTTTCGATCTCCATCTTCGGGCATCACATGATCATCATTGTCACCGGCGTGACACCATGATCTCCAACATCATGATCTCCATCATCGTGTCTCCGTGAAGTCATCACACCAACTACTACTACTACTATAGCTAACCGTTAGCAATGAAGTAAAAGTAGTAAACACATGGCGTTGCATCTCATACAATAAATTAACACAACTCCTATGGCTCCTGCCGGTTTTCATACTCAACGACATGCAAGTCATGAATACTATTACAATAACTTGATCATCTCATACATCACATGTAACATGTCTCAAACGCATCTATAATTTTTGATGGTTTCATGCTGTTATCTTGTCAACTTTGGATGTTCTATATACCTTTTATATCTTTTTTGGGACTAACTTATTAATTCAGTGCCAAGTGTCAGTTCCTGTTTTTTCTGTGTTTTTGACTCTTTTCAGATCTGATTTTGGAACGGAGTCCCTGCCGCCACCAGGGGGGGGGGGCTACCAGGCTTGTGGCCTCCCTGGCGCTCCCCTGCCCTAGCTCTTTGGCCTATAAATTCCCTAAAATCCCACAAAAAATCAGGGCATCCACGAAAACACTTTTCCGCTGCCGCAAGCTTCTGTTTCCGCGAGATCTCATCTGGAGACCCTTTCCGGTGCCCTGTCGGAGGGGACTTTGGAGTTGGAGCGCTTCTACATCAACATCATCGCCTCTCCAATGACTCGTGAGTAGTCCAATTCAGACCTACGGGTCCGTAGTTAGTAGCTAGATGGCTTCTTCTCTCTCTTGGATCTTCAATACAAAGTTCTCCATGATCTTCATGGAGATCTATCCGATGTAATCCTCTTTGGCGGTGTGTTTGTCGAGATCCGATGAATTGTGGATTTGTGATCAGATTATCTATGAATTATATTTGATTCTTTGCTGATTTCTTATATGCATGATTTGATATCCTTGTAAGTCTCTCCGAGTCTTGGGTTTTGTTTGGCCAACTTGATCTATGATTCTTGCAATGGGAGAAGTGCTTGGTTTTGGGTTCATACCGTGTGGTGACCTTTCCGAGTGACAGAAGGGGCAGCAAGGCACGCATCATGTTGTTGCCATCAAGGGTAACAAGATTGGCTTTTATCATAGATATGATATTGTCCATCTACATCATGTCATCTTGCTTAAGGCGTTACTCTGTTCTCATGAACTTAATACACTAGATGCATGCTGGATAGCGCTCGACGTGTGGAGTAATAGTAGTAGATGCAGAAAGTATCGGTCAACTTGTTTTGGACGTGATGCCTATAGATATAATCATTGCCTTAGATAGCGTCACGACTTTGCGCAGTTCTATCAATTGCTCGACAGTAATTCGTTCACCCATCGTCTACTTGCTTTCATGAGAGAAGCCACTAGTGAACACTACGGCCCCCGGGTCTATTCACAACTATCGTATCCACTTTCACTTTTACTTTGCTTTGTTTACTTTTTGCTTTCAGTTCTCACTTTGCAAACAATCTATAAGGGATTGACAACCCCTTCATAGCGTTGGGTGCAAGCTCTTTGTGTTTGTGTAGGTACTTGTGATTTGACGCAATCCTTCTTCTAGATCGATACGTTGGTTCTCAAAACTGAGGGAAATACTTACCGCTGCTGTGCTACATCACCCTTTCCGCTTCGAGGGAACACCAACGCAAGGCTCCAAGGCCATGGGGGAATCCTTTGCATATTTCCCAAGGAAGTCCCTAAAGGCATAGCAGTAGGAGAAGGATTCCTGGCGCCGTTGCTGAGGAGTATCAAGACAAGAATAGTCTCCCGTCAACACGCCTATTTCTGGCGGCGTTGGAAGGTCTTTTGTTGCAGTAGCAAAAGTATTTCTGGCACCGTTGCCGGGGAAGGAGAGATCAAGTCAAGATCTATCCAAGTAGGTGTCACAAACTCATCTCTTGCATTTACTTTTTTTGCCAGTTGCCTCTCGTTTTCCTCTCCCCCACTTCACATTTGCCGTTTTCATTTTCCTTTCTCCTTTGGCGTTTTCTTTTGCCTTTTTTCCTTTGCTGTTTTGTTTTGCCTTTCTGTCGTTCTCTTTTGCCCGTTTCACTTGCTTACTTCCTGCTTGTTTGTGTGTGGGATAGTCCATCATTGGCTAGACCCACCACTCCAAACGATACCCCTGAGAACGAAGTTCTCAATTTCAAGCAGATTGAGGAAGAAAGTTTAAAGGACGCTTGGTACATGATTTGCAATGCTCAAAGTAGATCTACTCGTAAGCAATCCACTATCATTCTTCTTCGCAGTTTTTATGTTGGAATCTCTCCTTGGAATAGGTATATTCTTGATACAATCATAGGCGGGAATTTTTTGGGGAGCCATACAGTTGACTCCTATGGAGCTATCATGAATTTGGTAGGCTCACCCCCGCTCATGGTTAATGGAACTACCTTGACCTTGGAACACATGATGCAAAGGCTTGACGCTATTGAAAACAAAATTGCCACAACTGAACTTATTGAGGGTTTGGATAGAAATATCCACAATCAAATTACTCAGTACGGATCCAAAGTGGGAATGGTTTTGAAAAATTTAAGGGAGAAGGAACATATAGTTATTGATTCCTCTAGAATTGGCAAACTAGAAGATGTCATAGCCAACTTGGGTTCCGCTTTTGCCGCGGTGCAAAATACTCCAAATCTCACTCTAAAAAGATCGTCAAGTCTGCTTTTGTTTCTAAAGCTAGCGGTGAGTCATCCAATAAAGATGAAGATCTTAAGATGATAAATGATCACCCTACTTATGGTTTGAGCACCAAAGATGACTATACGTGATTCCATCACCTTTTGCCTAGCTAAGGGCGTTAAACAATAGCGCTTGTTGGGAGGCAACCCAATGAATCTATCATTTTTCTTTCTGTTTTGTGTTTTCCACACTTTCATAATTCTGTTATGATTGTGTTTTTTGTGTTTCTTTTGCGTTCGTGCCAAGTAAAACCGTTATGATTAGTCTTGGGGATGATCGTTTGGTCATGCTGGAAAAGACAAAAACTTTCTGCTCACGAAAAGAATTTTCATTTTTGTTCTTTAAGAGCTTTTGAGTTGATTCTCTTTTATGCTGATTTATACGCAAATTCTTCAGACTTTAGTAATTTTTCAGAATTTTTGAAGTACCATAAGTATACGAAGTATACAGATTTCTACAGACTGGTCTGCTGTTAACAGATTCTGTTTTCGTTGAGTTGGTTGCTTATTTTGATCAAACTACAGATAGTATCGGGGGTATTAGCCATGGAAGATTAAAAATACAGTAACCCAACATCAACATAAGTAGAATTTAAGTTTGCTACAGTACCTAAGGAAGTGGTGGTTTGCTTTCTTATACTAATGTTATCACGAGTTTCTGTTTAAGTTTCGTGTTGTGAAGTTTTCAAGTTTTGGGTGAAGTTCTTATGGAAAAAGAGATAAAGAGTGGCAAGAGCTCAATATTGGGGATGCTCAAGGCACCCCAAGTTGATTCAAGGATGCCGTCAAAGCCTAAGCTTGGGGATGCCCCGGGAAGGCATCCTCTCTTTCGTCTTCAATCCATCGGTAACGTTACTTGGGGCTATATTTTTATTCACCACATGTTATGTGTTTTGCTTGGAGCGTCTTGTATCGTAGGAGTCTTTTTTTGTGTCACAATCTTCCTTGCTGCACACCTAGAGAGAGATAGACATGCACTCACCGTGATTTTGTCGAGCTTCACTTATATCTTTTGGTTAGACAATTCAGCTCACATGTGCTTCACTTATATCTTTTGAGCTAGTTGATTTTGCTCTATGTGCTTCACTTATATCTTTAGAGCACGTAAGCGCGTGGATTCGTAGTTGGTCTATGCTATGAAAGTAGTCTCAAAAGGGGTAGTTATCCAAAGGGATATGAAAACTTCCACCTTCATGTGCATTGAATAGTTAGAGAAGTTTGATTCCTCTCAATTAGTCTTGAGATGTGGTTGTGGTAATATTTAAGTTATGTTAGTATGGTGTTGTGGATCTAGAAATACTTGTGTTGAAGTTAGTGATTCCCGTAGCATGCACGTATGGTGAACCGCTATGTGATGAATTTTGAGCATGATTAGTTTATTGTTTGTCATCCTTTGTGTAGCGGTCGGGATCGCGCGATGGTTTATACCTACCAACCCTTCCCCTAGGAGTATGCGTTGAATGCTTTGTTTCGATTACTACTAAAACTTTTGCAACAAGTATATGAGTTCTTCATGACTAATGTCGAGTCCATGGTTTAGATGCACTTTCACCTTCCACCATCACTATCTTCTTTAGTGCCGTGCAACTTTAGCCGGTGCACAAAACCCACCATTAGCCTCCCTCAAAACAGCCACCATACCTACCTACTATGGCCATTTCGAGATATATTGCCATGCAACTACCACCATGACATGTGCCACCACTTCTACATTGCCATTGCATGATCGTAAGATAGCTAGCATGATGTTTCCATTGATGTCTATGCCATGCTAGATCATTGCCACGGTACACTACCGAAGGCATTCCTTATAGAGTCATCATTGCTCTAAGTTTTGAGTTGTAAGTATGATGATCATCATTGATGGAGCATTGTCCCATGTGAGGAAATAAAAGAGGCCAGGGAAGCCCATATACAAAAATAGGCTAAAGATGCCCAACAAAAAAAATAAAAATAAAAAAAAGAGGCCAAAGAGCCCACCAAAAAAATGAGAGAAAAAGAGAGAAGGGACAATGCTACTATCTTTCCACACTTGTGCTTATTAAGCACCATGATCTTCATGATTGAGAGTCTCTCATTTTGTCACCACCATATAGCTAGTGGGAAATTTTCATTATATAACTTGGCTTGTATATTCCAATGATAGGCTTCCTCAAAATTGCCTTAGGTCTTCGTGAGCAAGCAAGTTGGATGCACACCCACTAGTTTTCTTTAAGAGCTTTCACATACTCTTAGCTCTAGTGCATCATTTTTATGGAAATCCCTACTCATTCACATTGATATCTATTGATGAGCATCTCCACATCTCATTGATATGCCTAGTTAATGTGACCATCTTCTCCTTGTTTGTCTTGCAACCTCCACCACACTCCATTCCACTCATAGTGCTAAAACCATGGCTCACGCTCATGTATTGCGTGAGAGTTGAAAAAGTTTGAGAAAGTAAAGGTGTGAAAACAATTACTTGGCCAATGACGGGGTTGTGCATGATCTAAATTCGTTGTGCAAGGATGATAGAGCATAGCCAGACTATATGAATTTGTAGGGATAACTTTCTTTTGGCCTTCTTATTTTGAAAGTTCATGATTACCTTGCTAGTTTGCTTGAATTATTATTGTCTCCACGTCAATAGCAAACTATTGTTTTTAACCTAATGGATCTGAACATTCACGTCACATAAGTGGAGTTACAAAGGACATCTATGCTAGGTCGCATGAAAGCATCAAAAATTCATTCTTTATCACTTCCCTACTCGAGGACGAGCAGGAGTTAAGCTTGGGGATGCTTGATACGTCTGAAACATATCTATAATTTTTGATGGTTTCATGCTGTTATCTTGTCAACTTTGGATGTTTTATATACCTTTTATATCTTTTTTCGGACTAACTTATTAATTTAGTGCCAAGTGCCAGTTCCTGTTTTTTCTGTGTTTTGACTCTTTTCAGATCTGATTTTGGAACGGAGTCCAAACGGAATAAAATCCCCAAAATAAATTTTTCTAGAATAGAAGAAGATCGGGGGACTTGAGGGCCAAGGCAGGAGAGCCACAGGGGGCCCACAAGCCCTGTAGCCGCCACGAGGGGGGGGGGGCTACCAGGCTTGTGGCCTCCCTCGCGCTCCCCTGCCCTAGCTCTTTGGCCTATAAATTCCCTAAAATCCCAGAAAAAATCAGGGCATCCACGAAAACACTTTGCCGCCGCTGCAAGCTTCCGTTTCCGCGAGATCTCATCTGAAGACCCTTCCCAGTGCCCTGCCGGAGGGGACTTTGGAGTTGGAGGGCTTCTACATCAACATAATCGCCTCTCCAATGACTCGTGAGTAGTCCACTTCAGATCTACGGGTCCGTAGTTAGTAGCTAGATGGCTTCTTCTCTCTCTTGGATCTTCAATACAAAGTTCTCCATGATCTTCATGGAGATCTATCCGATGTAATCCTCTTTGGCGGTGTGTTTGTGGAGATGTGATGAATTGTGGATTTGTGATCAGATTATCTATGAATTATATTTGAGTCTTTGCTGATTTCTTATATGCATGATTTGATATCCTTGTAAGTCTCTCCGAGTCTTGGGTTTTGTTTGGCCAACTAGATCTATGATTCTTGTAATGGGAGAAGTGCTTGGTTTTGTGTTCATACCGTGTGGTGACCTTTCCCAGTGACAGAAGGGGCAGCAAGGCACGCATCCTGTTGTTGCCATCAAGGGTAACAAGATGGGCTTTTATTGTAGATATGAGATTGTCCATCTACATCATGTCATCTTGCTTAAGGCGTTACTCTGTTCTCATGAAATTAATACACTAGATGCATGCTGGATAGCGGTCGACATGTGGAGTAATAGTAGTAGATGCAGAAAGTATCGGTCTACTTGATTTGGACGTGATGCCTATAGATATAATCATTGCCTTAGATAAAGTCATGACTTTGCATGGTTCTATCAATTGCTCGACAGTAATTCGTTCACCCACCGTCTACTTGCTTTCATGAGAGAGGCCACTAGTGAACACTACGGCCCGCGGGTCTATTCACAACTATCGTATCTACTTTCACTTTTACTTTGCTTTGTTTACTTTTTGCTTTCAGTTCTCACTTTGCAAACAATCTATAAGGGATTGACAACCCCTTCATAGCGTTGGGTGCAAGCTCTTTGTGTTTGTGCAGGTACTTGTGACTTGACGCAATCCTTCTTCTGGATCGATACCTTGGTTCTCAAAACTGAGGGAAATACTTACCGCCTCTGTGCTACATCACCCTTTCCGTTTCGAGGGAACACCAATGCAAGGCTCCAAGGCCACGAGGGAATCCTTTGCATATTTGCCAAGGAAGTTCCTAAAGGCGTAGCCGTAGCAGAAGGATTCCTGGCGCAGTTGCTGAGGAGTATCAAGACAAGAATAGTCTCCCGTCAACACGCCTATTTCTGGCGCCGTTGGAAGGTCTTTTGTTGCAGTAGAAGTATCCGGGAGTTGCACAATCTCACGGTCGAAGGAAAAGGTACTTGACATTAGAAAAGCTTTAGCATACGAACAACACGATCTATTGCTATGCTTAGGATTGGGTCTTGTCCATCACATCATTCTCCCAATGATGTGATCCCATTATCAATGACATCTAATGTACATGATCAGGAAACCATGATCATCTATTGATCAACGAGCTAGCTAAATAGAAGCTTGCTAGGGACACATTGTGATCTATTTATTCATACATGTATTAGTGTTTCCTGTTAATACAATTATAGCATGAACAATAGATGATTATCATGAACAAGGAAATATGATAATAACCATTTTATTATTGCCTCTAGGGCATATTTACAACACTTTTGGGAAGGGAGACAACTTACGTTTCGGTGATCGGAACCCCTTTCTGCCGCCACTATTAACGGTGGTACGTTTCCGCTCTTTGCTGTGATTCTCAGTGGACGGAGACGACTGAAGGGGCGCTGGAGATGGCTGATGCGGCGGTGGAGACGACTGCGCTGGAGACTGGTGAGGTGGTGAAGACGATAGTTGCGCTGGAGATTGGTGAGGTGGAGGCGAAGAAGGATTGCTGCTATGAGGATTCGGTGGCCTTTGCGTCCAATTTGGAAGCAAGATGTCCTCCTTTGGCCATACAACGGTTTGTTTCTTGACTTCTCCAAGTTGAGTCAAATCCCTATCTTCACCTGCTGGGTGGTCGAGCTTCAGCTACTCATAATCTTTCATCACTTCATCCACCGCGACGACAACGTACCCTTCTGGAACCGGAGAGTAATGCCAAGTTGGATTATGTCCAATTGGTATGGCCATGCCAACCGCCACCTTCAACCTTAAGTTAGCAACTTTCACCATTAGCTCACAAGGTGTGCTCTCTGTGATATCATCCACTGGGTAGCGACAAGGAGGATTCGTAGTCAGTGGATCATCACCAACATCCTGGAGCTGCGTGTAAGCGACACTGCTTTTCTGATTCGATGCAGCTTCTATCATGAGCCGCTGAGATTGGCCGCTACCTTGGTGTCTGTTGATTTGATCCTGCTGCTGCAGCTTTCCAGCTTCTTCTAGATTATGCAGCCGGTCTGCCTTAGCCGCTTTAGCACGTGCCTCCTTTTACTTTCTCCTCTGATGGCTTCTATCGGGAATTCTCTTCCATTCCTCGGAAAACGCAAGCATCCACGGCGGGGAGCCTGGTAAGCCTCGTGCTCGCCCTTTGTGTTCATCATTCCCAAGGGCGCGTGTGAGCTCGTCGTTCTCTCTATCGGGAACGAACCGTCCCTCTTCAACATCCTGTACTTCACGTCTAATGGCGACGGGTAGGGGATTATCTTTGTGTCTTTGGTTATATATTACCTTCCCTTCTTCGTCCAACAAGCCCCAATGCCCGTAAAACCAGTTTCTTACCCGTTCGAGCGATCTTAAGGGCTCTGGAGTGATATGTTTTTTTCCCAAAAATGATGCCTCAAGTGCTTCCCACTTATCCATGTTACCGCTGTAGCCACCAGGCCCCATAATATGGTGGTACTTCTTCTTAGCTGCATTCGTCTTATTTGTTGCAGACTTCTTCAAGGCGTCCTCCGATTTCTTGCAAGCCACAAATTTGGCCCAGTAGTCTTTTATCTTCTCATAGCCGTAATCGAAATGTGGAGTCTTATCTTTCAAGATAAATTCCTGGGGCAATCTTTTTTTCCAGCCTGTGAATAGATAGGCCATCTTCTTAAGAGCTCACTCCTTGACTTTTTTCTCTAGGGCCTCTTTTCGCCTCTTCATTTGCTCCTCATTTGGCTCCTCCTCATCTGGATCCACATCTGGTGCCAGCAGGGTGAAATGAAGCATGAACTTTCTCCAAAGGTTTTCTTTGGCTGCTGTGCCGACATATGAGACTCCTTCCTCCCTTGGATTAATCCATTCTCGAGTGGTGATAGGGATGTGGTCCCTAACAACAACTCCACATGCCTTCACAAACTTCTGCTTTACATCTGTGGGAGAAATTGGTTGCCCGACATTTGAGACTGTCTCGATCCTCTATCTCTCACCGTCATCCAGCTACTTGGTTGGGCTTCGTTTCGTCCGTACTGAAGTTTTGCTCGATCCGGAGGGCTAAAATAAAGAGCGTTAATATATGTATATAGCAGAGGATTTATTTATTAATGTATATATGCACCTCGGCGGAGCGGTCGGCTTCTCCCTCGTTGGCTTCTTCCTCATTGGAGCCGCCGATTCCTCTCTCGCCCGAGGCGTGGGCGTCTACCTCACCGGAGCTTCTACCTCGTGTGTTGAGAGACTCATCTCCCTCGTCGGACTCGTTCAAAAACTGATTGGTGACATCGACATCGCCAACTAAAATATCATCCTCGCAGATGACACCATGCATCACGTCTTCCTGATATTCGTCTGTGCCGTGTATTGGATCCATAGTATCTACAAATTAATTAAACATAAAAAA
The DNA here is from genome assembly GCF_904849725.1 of Hordeum vulgare subsp. vulgare. NCBI lineage: Eukaryota > Viridiplantae > Streptophyta > Magnoliopsida > Poales > Poaceae > Hordeum > Hordeum vulgare. The sequence goes on from NC_058523.1 coordinate 64,627,985, forward strand.
ATAAATTAACTAACAACTAAAACTCCCGCTTATATACATCGAATAATCCACTTAATTAATGCATCATCGAATAATCCACTTAATATTATCGAATATATAATCTGGAATACATAAATTATACAGCTCTCGAATACAGTAATACATCGAATAATATATAACTGATCAACCAACAAAGAGCCGTCGCTGTACAGAGGCACGGGTGGTTGACACCCAAAGAGCAAGGACCATCACCGGATCATAGCTCGGGTGAGATCCCTGAAGAACCTACCACGTACTGGCGAACCTGGCATCCAACGCCTCCATGTAGCGACGGACGTGCTCGTCCTCCTCCGTGACACGGCGACGTACCTCCTCCTAGGGGCCGGCAACCTAGGCACCGAAAGTGGCCCCCGCGACCGCCACCAAAGAATCTCCGGGTCAACGACGGGAGCCCGGTTCCTCACCAAGCTGCGCGCCCTGGAAGGTAACTCCTCCTAGTGCCAGCCCGGCGGAGCCCAATCCCGCACATGCTGGCGCTTATTAAGCAGGTCGTCGCCATCGAGTCGACGACGAGGATGCGGGTCGGGCATCGTATGTCCTACTATTTAAATTCCTACTATTTAATAAACTTTTCTAAACTTGTACTCCCTCCGTTCCAAAATACAATACCTTTTAAAGATTTCACCAGAAAACTACATACAGAGCAAAATGAGTAAATCTATATTCTAAAATATGTCTAACGGAATCTCTTAACCTTTAAGGGATTTAACAAACTGACGACACTCTAGATGTGTAGAAAATGATCCATATTTTTCCTGGTCTCATCTACCCTTCTATATGTTACATTGTCTACTATCAAAGGATTCAAGAAAACCATGACTTCATCATTACCTAGTAGTAATAGGCGCATGATGCTATGAAGCTTTACAAAGTTGTTTTGTAACGGAATCCCGAATAGGATAATTAGCTTTTTGGTACGCAGTTCAAAAAGAGCCATCAAAATATCGCTATTTGGAAGGACTTTGCTGAACTTCGTACCAAAAAATGAATTATTCTATCAGAAACTCCATTCCAAAACAACTTTCGAGAGCTTGATAATGCCATGCGTCTGTTACTACCAGGTAATGATGAAGCCATGGATTTCTTCAATACTTTGACAGAGAACGACGTGACATATATAATCTAGCTAGCTAGGTTACATAGATGAGACCAAACAAAAATTGAGTCAACTTGTGCACATACATAACGTGGAATTCTTGATAAATCCATTATTAATACTAACAATGTTGTTTCCTCTAACATAACCTACACCTAAAATAAAATTCATCAAATATTCTACAAATAAAACTTAAGCATATACAAAATCGATTTTCATGAAAATGTTTATCACCAGATTGGCCTTTTCAGTTTTCCTTTTTTCCTTTTCTTTTCTTTTCTTTTCAAATACATGTCTATTTAGGTCATATACATGGTAACTTTTTTGGAGATATAAGCAACATTTTTTGGGTCATGCTGAAATTTTTGGAGATGTATAAATGTACTTAGACATATTATGATATTGTATAAAGTTTTTTGAGAAATCACATGAATGTAACTAAACTTGACTTTTAATTATGCACTTTTTTACCATTTTATTATATTTTTTACATATACAACTTTTTTATTCATTAGGTTTTGTTTACAAATTCCGTGAACATTTTATTACATTGTTTTATCTTTTTAAAATTCCACAAATATTTTTTTGAATCATCTGCATATTTGTAAATATCACTTAAGCATATAAACTACTAATATTCTACAATCTACAAGAAAATTCACCAATGTACAATCTACAATCTACAAATATCACTTAAACATGCATATTTGACGATCCATCGAGAGGAGGGGAGAGAGGCTCACCGGCAGCAGGGAGGAGCACGACACCGGCGATCGATGGGGAGGAGGGCGCGCGAGGCAGAGGAGCGCACGACACCGGCGACAAGGAGGAGGGCGCGCGGGGGGAAATGCGGTACCGACGACGGGGAGGAGGGCGCCGGCGAGGAGGAGCACATGGACGGCGACGGGGAGGAGCGCAGCGACGACGTCGGGGCATTCATGTCCGCTGCGCAGCCTGGTGGCGTCGGGGCATTCGTCCAACGCGGGGAGGAAGAAAGATCGAACTGCGGCGATTCGGGTTGGAAATTTCCAACTCCCGCTTATATAGGTGGAGCTTTAGTCCCGGGTCGGGGCTCGAACCGGGACTAAAGACTTCCTTTAGTCCCGGGTGGAGCCACGACCCGGGACTAAAGACCCCCCTTTTTCGGCAGCCTAAAAGGCGGGAAGCACGAGCCTTTAGTCCGGGTCATGGCTCCACCCGGAACTAAAGGGGGGGGGGGGTCTTTAGTCCCGGTTCGAGCCTCGACCCGGGACTAAAGACCTGGGCTGGCTTCAGTGCGACGCAGGGCAATCTTTAGTCCCACCTCGCCGAGCGAGGAGCGTTGGTAGTGCTTTATAAGCACTGCCGCGCTAGCTCATTTGAGCTTCTCTCTATTGCAGGCCTATGGGCCTAACTCTCCTCTTGTTGCCTGTTGGGCCTACTAGGCCCGCGGGCCTGCATCTTGGCCCACCTGTCTGGTAGGGTTTCTAGTCATACGCACGCCATGATGGCCCAATAAACGGACAATCTCTTTCGAAGTATGAGGGTTTCGAACGAGAACTCATCTGTTACGAAGGGATTTCATTTTTTTGAACTTATTTAAACTCCATACTTTTTGTGTGTTCCAAATGCACCATTCGAAGGCACATCCCAAATTTTCAACAATTTCTGACCTAATTTGGTATTTTTCATGCATTTACTTATTTGTTTTTGAGCTAACTCACCCTGAAATTGAAAAGAACTACAAAGGAACTCTGAAAATGTTGAAAGTTGGCATGGTATCATCATTTCACCCACATAGCATGTGCTAAAAAGTTGAGAGTCTTACGACAAAAACTGGATGCACATCGTGTAGAAAATGGACAATCTCTTCCGAAGTATCAGGGTTTCGAATGAGAACTCATCTGTTACAAAGGGATTCCATTTTTTTGAACTTATTTGAACTCCATACTTTTTGTGTGTTCAAAATGCACCATTCAAAGGCACATCACAAATTTTCAACAATTTCTGACTTCATTTGGTATTTTTCGTGCATTTACTTATTTTTTTAAGCTAATTAACCCTGAAATTGAAAAGCACTACTGAACTCTAAAAATGTTGAAAGTTGGCATGGTATCTGATACGTCCATTTTGCATCATGTTTTCATGTTGTTATTTATCGCTTCTTTGGCTGTTATTTCACTTCGCGGTACTAATCTTATGCCTTTTCTCTCTTATTTTGCAAGGTTTACATGAAGAGGGAGAATGCCGGCAACTGGAATTCTGGCCTGAAAGTGGAGCAAAGTTGAGATACCTATTCTGCGCAACTCCAAACACCGTTAAAATCAACGAGGATTTTTTTCCAATTTATCAAAAATACTGGGCCGAAGAAGTGCCAGAGGGGAGGCGTGCAGGTGGCCACAAGCCTGCACGGCGCGGCCACCCCCCAGGCCGTGCCATGGAGTCTTGTGGGCACCCTCCTGGCCCACTTGCCCCCCTATTTTGCTATATGAGGGTTTCGTCCAGGAAAAAAAATCAGGGAGGAGCTTTTTCGTGGTTTCGCTGCCGCCACGAGGCGGAACTTGAGCAGAACCAATCTAGAGCTCCGGTAGGACGATCCTGCCGGGGAAACTTCCCTCCCGGAGGGGGAAATCATCGCCATCGTCATCACCAACACTCCTCTCATCGGAGGGGACTCGTCACCATCAACATCTTCATCAGCACCATCTCATCTCCAAACCCTAGTTCATCACTTGTAACCAATCTCCGTCTCGCGACTCCGATTGGTACTTGTAAGGTTGCTAGTAGTGTTGATTACTCTTTGTAGTTGATGCTAGTTGGATTACTTGGTGGAAGAGTTTATGTTCAGATCCTTGATGCTACCATTATCTCTCTGGTCATGATTATGATTATGCTTTGTGATTACCTAGTTTTGTTCCTTAGGACATGGGATAAGTCATGCTAATAGTAGTCATGTGAATTTGGTATTCATTCGGTATTTCGATATGTTGTATGTTGTTTTTCCTCTAGTGGTGTTATGTGAATGTCGACTACATAACACTTCACCATTATTTGGGCCTAGAGGAAGGCATTGGGAAGTAATAAGTAGATGATGGGTTGCTAGAGTGACAGAAGCTTAAACCCTAGTTTATGCATTACTTCGTAAGGGGCTGATTTGGATCCACTAGTTTAATGCTATGGTTAGACTTTGTCTTAATTCTTCTTTCGTAGTTGCGGATGCTTGCGGGAGGGGTTAATAATAAGTGGGATGCTTGTCCAAATAAGGGCAGAACCCAAGCGCCGGTCCACCCACATATCAAACTATCAAAGTAACGAACGTGAATCATATGAACATGATGAAAACTAGCATGACAGAAATTCCCGTGTGTCCTCCGGAGCGTGTTTCCTCCTATAAGACTTTGTCCAGGCTTGTCCCTTGCTACAAAAGGGATTGGGCCACTTTTCTGCACCATTGCTACTTTTTTTACTTGTTGCTTGCTACAAATCATCTCACCACACAATCACTTGTTACCGACAATTTCAGTGCCTGCAGATTTTACCTTGCTGAAAACCACTTGTCAGATCCTTCTGCTCCTCGTTGGGTTCGACACTCTTACTTATAGAAAGGACTACGATTGATCCCCTAGACTTGTGGGTCATCAAGACTCTTTTATGGCGCCGTTGCCGGGGAGTGAAGCGCCTTTGGTAAGTGGAACTTGGTACGGAAACATTCATATAGTGTGCTGAAATTTATTGTCACTTGTCACTATGGATACTAATCCTTTGAGGGGCTTGTTCGGGGTATCTTCACCTCGAACGGAAACACAAAGAGTTTCTCCTCAACCTGCTGCACCTACTGAAAATATTTGCTTTGAATTTCCTTTGGGTATGCTCTAGAAATTGCTGGCTAATCTTTTACACGAGATGGAACATCACATCCAGACTTGCATCTAATCTATGTAGATGAAGTTTGTGGTTTATCTAAGCTTGCAGGTGTGCCCGAGGATGAGGTCAAGAAGAAGGTATTTCCTTTATCCTTGAAGGATAAGGCGTTGACATGGTATAGGCTATGTGATGATACTGGATCATGGGACTACAATCGGTTGAAATTGGAATTTCATCAAAAGTTTTATCCTATGCATTTAGTACATCGTGATCGGAATTATATACATAATTTTTGGCCTCGTGACAGAGAAAGCATCGCTCAAGATTTGGGGAGGCTTAAATCAATGCTATATTCATGCCCCAATCATGAGCTCTCGAGAGAAATTATCATTCAGAACTTCTATGCTCGGCTTTCTCATGATGATCGCACCATGCTTGACACTTCTTGTACCAGTTCTTTTATGAAGAGAGATATTGACTTCAAGTGGAATTTATTGGAGAGAATTAAACGCAACTCTGAAGCTTGGGATCTTGAAGAAGGTAAGGAGTCAGGTATGAATTTCACTTTTGATTGCGTTAAATCCTTTGTTGAGATAAATACTTTTTGTGACTTTAGCGCTAAGTATGGACTTGACTCTAAGATAGTAGCTTCATTGTGTGAATCCTTTGCTGCTCATATTGATCTCCCCAAAGAGAAGTGGTTTAAATATCATCCTCCTTTAGAAGTCAATGTAGTTAAACCCACTCCAGTTGAAGAGAAAGTCATTGCCTATAATGATCCCGTGGTTCCCAGTGCTTACATTGAAAAACCACCTTTCCCTGTTAGGATAAAGGATCATTCTAAAGCTTCAACTGTGATACATAGAGGCTATATTAGAACACCTACACCCCCTGAGCAAATTAGAGTTGAACCTAGCATTACTATTATCAAAGATCTTCTATCCGACGATGTTGAGGGACATAATATTCACTTCTATGAAGATGCTGCTAGAATTGCTAAACCTCACGCTAGAGACAAACATAGGCCTATTGTTGGCATGCGTGTGGTTTCTGTTAAGATAGGAGATCATTGTTATCATGGCTTATGTGACGTGGGTGCTAGTGTTAGTGCAATACCTCAATCCTTATACGATGAAATCAAAGATGAGATTGCACCTGCTGAGATAGAGCCTATTGATGTCACTATTCAGCTTGCCAATAGAGATACTATCTGCCTTGTGGGAATTGTTAGGGATGTTGAAGTCTTATGTGGTAAAACAAAGTATCCTGCTGATTTCCTCGTTCTTGCTACCGCACAAGATAGCTTTTGTCCCATCATATTTGGCAGACCTTTTCCCAATACCGTCAATGCTCATATTGATTGTGAGAAGCAAACTCTCACTGTTGGCTTCGAAGGCGTGTCACATGAGTTCAATTTCTCCAAGTTTGGTAGACAACCTCATGAAAAGGAGTTTCCTAGTAGGGATGAAACTATTGCCTTAGCTTCTATTGCCGTGCCTCCTACTGATCCCTTAGAGCAATACTTGCTTGAGCATGAAAATGATATGCATATGGATGAAAGGGATGAGATAGATAGAGTTGTCTTAGAACAATATCCTATCCTTAGGAATAATCTTCGTGTTGAACTGCTTGGGGATCCACCCCCACCAAAGGGTGATCCTGTGTTCGAGCTTAAACAGTTGCCTGATACTCTTAAGTATGCCTATCTTGATGAAAAGGAGATATATCCTGTCATTATTAGTGCTAGCCTCTCGGAGCATGAAGAAAATAAGTTACTAAAAACTCTGAGGAAGCACCGTGGTGCTATTGGATATACTCTTGATGAACTTAAGGGCATTAGTCCCACTCTATGCCAGCACAAGATCAAAACTGATCCTGATTTCAAACCAGTTGCTGATCATCAAAGGAGATTAAATCCTAAGATGAAAGAAGTAGTAAGAAAAGAAATACTAAAGCTCTTGGAAGCGGGTATTATCTATCCTGTTGCTCATAGTGATTGGGTGAGTCCGGTGCATTGCGTCCCTAACAAGGGAGGCATTACCGTTGTCCCTAATGATAAAGATGAATTGATCCCACAGAGGATTATTACTGGCTATAGGATGGTGATCGATTTTAGGAAATTGAATAAAGCCACTAGGAAAGATCATTACCCTTTGCCTTTTATCGACCAAATGCTAGAAAGGTTGTCCAAACACACACACTTCTGCTTTCTAGACGGTTATTCTGGTTTCTCCCAAATACCAGTTGCATAATCTGATCAGGAGAAAACCACTTTCACCTGCCCTTCGGTACCTTTGCTTATAGAGTATGCCTTTTGGCTTATGTAATGCACCTGCCACCTTTCAAAGATGTATGATGGCTATATTCTCTGACTTTTGTGAAAAGATTGTCGAGGTTTTCATGGATGACTTCTCTGTTTATGGGTCTTCCTTTGATGATTGCCTCAGCAACCTTGATCGAGTCTTACAGAGATGTAAAGATACCAATCTTGTCTTGAATTGGGAGAAGTGCCACTTTATGGTTAATGAAGGCATCGTCTTAGGACATAAAATTTCTGAAAGAGGTATTGAAGTCGATAAGGCTAAGGTTGATGCAATCGAGAAAATGCCATACCCCACAGATATCAAAGGGATAAGAAGTTTCCTTGGTCATGCTGGTTTCTATAGAAGGTTCATTAAAGACTTCTCTAAGATTTCTAGGCCTCTTACCAATCTCTTACAAAAGGATATTCCTTTTGTTTTTGACGATGATTGTGAGGAAGCCTTCGAAATACTTAAGAGGGCTTTGATAACTTCACCTATTGTTCAACCACCTGATTGGAACCTACCTTTTGAGATCATGTGTGACGCTAGTGATTATGCTGTTGGTGCTGTTCTAGGGCAAAGAGTTGACAAGAAGCTGAATGTTATTCACTACGTTAGTAAAACTCTAGACAGTGCCCAAAGAAACTATGCTACTACGTAGAAGGAATGTTTAGCAGTCGTGTTTGCATGTGAAAAGTTCACGTCTTACATAGTTGATTCCAAAGTCACTATTGACACTGATCATGCCGCTATCAAGTACCTCATGGAGAAGAAGGACGCTAAACCTAGACTTATCAGATGGGTTCTCTTGCTACAAGAATTTGATTTGCACGTTGTCGACAGAAAGGGTGCTGATAACCGAGTAGCAGATAACTTGTCTAGGTTGGAGAACATTCTTGATGACCCACAACCTATTGATGACAGCTTTCCCGATGAGCAACTCAATGTCATCAATGCTTCACGTAGTGCACCGTGGTATGCCGATTATGCAAACTATATCGTTGCCGAATACATACCACCTAGTTTCACGTACCAGCAAAAGAAGAAATTCTTCTTTGACTTGAGACATTACTTTTGGGATGATCCTCACCTTTATAAGGAAGGAGTAGATGGTGTTATTAGACGTTGTGTACCTGAACATAAACAGGGATAGATCCTACAGAAGTGTCACTCCGAGGCCTACGGAGGACACCATGCGGGAGATAGAACTACACACAAGGTATTGCAATAAGGTTTCTATTGGCCCACTCTCTTGAAGGATGCCCGTAAGTTTGTCTTGTCTTGTGACGAATGTCAAAGAGTAGGTAATATAAGCAAACGTCAGGAAATGCCTATGAACTATTCACTTGTCATTGAACCATTTGATGTCCGGGGCTTTGATTATATGTGACCTTTTCCAAAATCCAACGGGTATACTCATATCCTAGTTGCTGTTGATTACGTCACTAAGTGGGTAGAAGCTATCCCCACTAGTAGTGCTGATCACAACACCTCTATTAGGATGCTGAAAGAAGTTATCTTCCCTAGATTTGGAGCCCCTAGATATCTAATGACCGACGGTGGTTCACACTTCATTCATGGTGCTTTCCATAAAACGCTTGCTAAGTACGATGTCAACCATAGAATTGCGTCTCCCTATCACCCTGAGTCCAGTGGTCAAGTAGAGCTAAGCAATAGAGAGATTAAACTGATTTTGCAAAAGACTGTCAACAGGTCTAGAAAGAATTGGTCTAAGAAGCTCGATGATGCACTGTGGGCTCATAGAACTGCCTATAAAAATCCCATGGCCATGTCTCCGTACAAAATGGTGTACGGTAAAGCATGTCATTTACCTCTTGAGCTAGAGTATAATGCTTATTGGGCAGTCAAAGAGCTCAACTTTGATTTCAAACTTGCCGGTGAGAAGAGGTTATTTGATATTAGCTCGCTTGATGAGTGGAGAACTCAGGCATAGGAGAATGCCAAGTTGTTCAAAGAGAAGGTTAAGAGGTGGCATGGGAATAGGATACAAAAGCGTGAGTTCAATGTAGGCGATTATGTCTTGCTATATAACTCTCATTTAAGATTCTTTGCAAGCAAGCTTCTCTCTAAATGGGAAGGTCCCTATGTTGTTTAGGAAGTATATCGTTCCGGTGCTATCAAGATCAACAACACGGAAGGTAATTGTCCGAGAGTTATAAATGGGCAGAGGATCAAGCATTATATCTCAGGTACTCCCATAAATGTTGAAAGCAATATCATCAATACCATAACTCCGGAAGAATACCTAAGGGATATTTATCAGGCTGTTTCGGACTCCGAAAATGAAGAGGTATGTGATTCGGTAAGAAAACAGAGTCCAAAACTTCTTGAGTAGGAAATTTTCTCCGTTTTGGAATATTTGAAAAAATAAAAAAATTGGAAGTAGTCCGGAAAGTGCGCAAGGAGGCGACATGCCTGCACGGCGCGGGCCCACCCCCTGGCCGCCCCATGAGGGCTTGTGGCCACCTCGTGCGCCTCCCGGACTCCGTTTTCGTGCATGGCATTCCTTATGATGTGGAAAAAATCATTATATATACTCCCGTTCTGTCTGACCCCTGCATCACGCAGATTTTGTTTGTTTTTTGTTTCGAGCCTGTGTTCTGCTGCAGATTTAGAGCAAGATGTTGTCTCAGGAATTTGTGGGGGAGAACAATCTCCCTCAAGTTTATGGAGAAGTAAGTGCCGATCTGAAAAGGATGGAGCACCTATGCCTTGGAAGACGGAGGATCAAACCGATGTGGCAACAACTCCTCCATCAGCACCAAAGGAAGACAACTGAGCATTGGTATTGGCAATCCCCTTGGCTTGTGCCAAGCTTGGGGGAGTTGCCCTGGTATCGTATCACCATCACATCTTTTGCCTTTACCTTTGTTTTTGTTTTCCTTTCAGTTTTCTTTTTCTCTAGTAGATTAAAAGTCTTAGTGCTTTCGTCTTGAGTTTTTCTTTGTGTCACCCCTAATGTATTCTTGCTCTTGAGCCATATAATAAAGAGTGTCTTAGTTGAAGGGCTTTGCCTCTTGTCATGATCAAAAGAGTGAGAATAGAACAAAAGCATGAAAAATCGTATAATGATCTTATGGGAAGTGATGGCTTCACATATAAAAAGAATGATGATTGAAACTTGTTGAGGGTAGGACAGCGTAGACCTTGGTCATGGTTGCAATTAATAGGAAGTGATAAATAAGGAGAGGTTCACATACAAATATATCATCTCTGACACCATCTGTGTAGTGAACACTCACTAAACTATTACATGCCTAGAAGTAGATGTTGGACAAGGAAGACAACATAATGAATTGTGTTTGCTTGGCTCTGAACAATGTTATATGATTAGAGATCCCTTAGCATGTGACGATTGCTTCCACCTCACATTAGCCAAACCTCCCGCACTAAGTAGATATACTACTTGTGCATCCATAAACCTTCAATCCAGTTTTGCCATGAGTGTCCACCATACCTTCCTATGGATTGAATAAGATCCCTCAAGTAAGTTGTCATCGGTGCAGGCAATAAAAAATGCTCTCTAATATGTATGATCTATTACTATGTGGAAAATAAGCTTTATACGAACCTGTGATGAAGAAGACATAAAAGCGACAGACTGCATAATAAAGTTCTTTATCACAGGAGGCAATATAAAGTGACGTTCCTCCGCACTAAGAGGACACGCATCCAAACCTCAAAAGCGCATGACAACCTCTGCTTCCCTCTGTGAAGGGCCTATCTTGTACCTTTACTTTTTTCCCTTGAAAGAGTCATGGTGATCTTCACCAATTCCTTATCTCGCCTTTATCTTGGCTAACGTCATATGCTTGGGAAATATCTATATTCATATGTCAACTTGGAGGTAAGTATTCATGAATTATTATTGTTGACATTACCCTTGAGGTAAGCAGTTGGGAGGCAAAACTGTAAGCCCCTATCTTTCTCCGTGTCCAGCTGAAACTTTGATCTCATGAGTACCACGTGAGTTGTAGCAATTGTAGAGAATGGAAGAATGATTGAGTATGTGGATTTGCTTTACAAGCTCATATTTGACTCTTTACAATGTTGTGATAAATTGCAATTGCTTCAACGACTAAAGGCTATCGGTTGTTACTTCTCGGTAAGGTTCTTGATCTATGCTTTACTTTGTGAAGGAATTATAACTTTAGCTTGAGAGATTATATGTTGGTATTACTGTTCTGATCTTGATCATGATGCATGCATGTTCGTATCTTGTTTTGTCGACACCTCTCTCCCTAAACATGTGGACATATTTATTGAGCTCGGCTTTCGCTTGAGGACAAGCGAGGTCTAAGCTTGGGGGAGTTGATACGTCCATTTTGCATCATGTTTTTATGTTGTTATTTATCGCTTCTTTGGTTGTTATTTCAGTTCACGGTACTATTCTTATGCCTTTTCTCTCTTATTTTGCAAGGTTTACATGAAGAGGGAGAATGCCGACAATTGGAATTCTGTCCTGAAAGTGGAGCAAAGTTGAGATACCTATTCTGCGCAACTCCAAACGCCGTAAAAATCAACGAGGATTTTTTCCCTGATTTATCAAAAATACTGGGCCGAAGGAGTGTGAGAGGGGGGCGTGCAGGTGGCCACAAGCCTGCACGGCGCGACCACCCCCCAGGCCGCGCCATGGGGGCTTGTGGGCACCCTAATGGCCCACTTGCCCCCCTCTTTTGCTATATGAAGGGTTTCGTCCAGAAAAAAAATCAGGGAGGAGCTTTTTCATGGTTTCGCCGCCGCCACGAGGCGGAACTTGAGCAGAACCAATCTAGAGCTCCGGCAGGACGATCCTGCCGGGGATACTTCCCTCCCGGAGGGGGAAATAGTCGCCATCGTCATCACCAACACTCCTCTCATCGAAGGGGACTCGTCACCATCAACATCTTCATCAGCACCATCTCATCTCCAAACCCTAGTTCATCACTTGTAACCAATCTCCGTCTCGCGACTCCGATTGGTACTTGTAAGGTTGCTAGTAGTGTTGATTACTCTTTGTAGTTGATGCTAGTTGGATTACTTGGTGGAAGAGTTTATGTTTAGATCCTTGATGCTACTCATTACCTCTCTGGTCATGATTATGATTATGCTTTGTGAGTAGTTACTTTTGTTCCTGAGGACATGGGGTAAGTCATGCTAATAGTAGTCATGTGAATTTGGTATTCGTTCGGTATTTTGATATGTTGTATGTTGTTTTTCCTCTAGTGGTGTTAGGTGAATGTCGACTACATAACACTTCACCATTATTTGGGCCTAGAGGAAGGCATTGGGAAGTAGTAAGTAGATGATGGGTTGCCAGAGTGACAAAAGCTTAAACCCTAGTTTATGCGTTACTTCGTAAGGGGCTGATTTGGATCCACTAGTTTAATGCTATGGTTATACTTTGTCTTAATTCTTATTTCGTAGTTGCAGATGCTTGCAAGAGGGGTTAATCATAAGTGGAATGCTTGTCCAAGTAAGGGCAGTACCCAAGTGCCGGTCCACCGACATATCAAACTATCAAAGTAACGAACGCGAATCATATGAACATGATGAAAACTAGCATGACAGAAATTCCCGTGTGTCCTCGGGAGCGTTTTTCCTCCTATAAGACTTTGTCCAGGCTTGTCCCTGGCTACAAAAGGGATTGGGACACTTTGCTGCACCATTTCTACTTTTGTTACTTGTTGCTTGCTATGAATCATATCACCACACAATCACTTGTTACCGACAATTTCAGTGCCTGCACATTTTACCTTGCTGAAAACCACTTGTCAGATCCTTCTGCTTCTCGTTGGGTTCGACACTCTTACTTATCGAAAGGACTATGATTGATCCCCTATACTTGTGGGTCATCAGTATCATAATTTCACCCACATAGCATGTGCTAAAAAGTTGAGAGGATTACGACAAAAACTGGATGCACTTCGTGTAGAAAACGGACAATCTATTTCGAAGTATGAGGGTTTCGAACGAGAACTCATCTGTTACAAAGGGATTTCATTTTTTTGAACTTATTTTAAATCCATACTTTTTGTGTGTTCGAAATGCACCATTCAAAGGCACATCACAAATTTTCAACAATTTCTGACTTCTTTTGGTATTTTTCGTGCATTTACTTATTTGTTTTTGAGTTAATTGACCCTGAAATTAAAAATCACTACAAATGAACTGTGAAAATGTTGAAAGTTGGCATGGTATTATCATTTCACCCACATAGCATGTGATAAAAAGTAGAGAGGGTTACGACAAAAACTGGATGCACTTCGTATACAAAACGAATAATCTCTTTCGAAGTATTAGGGTTTCGAACGAGAACTCATCTGTTACAAAAGGGATTTCATTTTTTGAACTTATTTGAACTCCATACTTTCTGTATGTTCAAAATGCACCATTCAAAGGCACATCACAAATTTTCAACAATTTTTGACTTCATTTGGTATTTTTCATGCATTTACTTATTTGTTTTGAGCTAATTGACCCTGAAATTGAGAAGCACTACAAATGAACTCTGAAAATGTTGAAAGTTGGCATGGTATCATCATTTTACCCACATAGCATGTGCTAAAAAGTTGACAGGGTTGCCACAAAAACGGATGCACTTCGTGTACAAAATGGACAATCTCTTTTGAAGTATGAGGGTTTCGAACGAGAACTCATCTGTTACGAAGGGATTTCATTTTTTTGAACTTATTTAAACTCGATACTTTTTGTGTGTTCCAAATGCACCATTCGAAGGCACATCCCAAATTTTCAACAATTTCTGACCTCATTTGGTATTTTTCGTGCATTTACTTATTTGTCTTTGAGCTAACTCACCCTGAAATTGAAAAGCACTACAAAGGAACTCTGAAAATGTTGAAAGTTGGCATGGTATCATCATTTCACCCACATAGCATGTGCTAAAAAGTTGAGAGGGTTATGACAAAAACTGGATGCACTTCGTGTACAAAACGGACAATTTTTTTGAAGTATCAAGGTTTCGAACGAGAACTCATGTGTTACAATGGGATTTCATTTTTTTGAACTTATTTGAACTCCATACTTTTTGTGTGTTCAAAATGCACCATTAAAAGGCACATCACAAATTTTCAACAAATTCTCACTTCATTTGGCATTTTTCGTGCATTTACTTATTTGTTTTTGAGCTAATTGACCATGAAATTGAAAAGCACTACAAATGAACTCTGAAAATGTTGAAAGTTGGAATGGTATCATCATTTCAGCCACATAGCATGTGCTAAACAGTTGAGAGGGTTACGACAAAAATTGGATGCACTTCGTGTACAAAACTTCGTGTAGAAAGTTTAATACATTACATAGATTTATATTTCGAGCATCTTCATTATTTGACGGGATGCTTGGGTCAATTCTCACTATGAAGGGCGGAATTTCATCAAACTTATTATAATCTTCTGACATGTCTGTCTTGTCCTCGATCCCCACTATGTTTCTTTTTCCTGAAAGAACTATGTGACGCTTTGGCTCATCGTCCGATGTATTCATTTTCTTATTTTTTTCTTTTTTTCGGTAGGGAGGACATGTCTTTCACGTAGAAAACCTGAGCCACATCATTGGCTAGGACGAATGGCTCGTCTCTATAACCAAGATTCTTGAGATCAACTGTTGTCAATCCATACAACTGGTTTACCTTTACCCTTCTCTATTCATGTTCACCCAACTACACCGAAACAAAGGGACCTTAAAAGTAGGTCTGTAGTAAAGTTCCCATATCTCCTCTATGTAACCATAGTATGTGTCCTTTTTCCCATTCTCGTCTATCGCATCATAGCGGACACCACTTTTTTGGTTGGTGCTCTTTTTATTTTGGGCGGTCGTGTAAAATGTATTCCCGTTTATCTCGTACCCTTGGAAATGAAATACAGTCGAAGAAGGTGACGCGGCTATTAAGTAGAGTTGATCTCCAACAGTGTTGTCATTCATGAGACATGCTCGCAACCAACTGCCGAAAGTATCCATGTGTTTTTCTTCAATCCACGAGATAGCCTTCCCCGGGAACTCGGAGCGTACACAATTCTTGTGTTCCTCGATATACGAAGCCACGAAGGTGGAACTTTTTAGAACTGTGTAGTGTGCTTGAGTGAAAGAATGCCCGTTCCTACATATCACTGCTTTCTTTCCTAGTGTGCATTTTCCACTCAGTCTCCCCTCATGCCGCGATTCACGAACACCAATCGACTTAAGGTCAGGAAGAAAGTCTACAAAGAACCCAATGACCTTATCTGTTCGATAGCCCTTGGAGATGCTTCCTTTTGGCCTAGCGCGGTTATGAACATATCTCTTTAAGACTCCCATGAACCTCTCGAAGGGGAACATATTGTGTAGAAATACAGGACTGAGAATGGAAATCTCGTCGACTAGGTGAACCAGGAGATGCGTCATAATATTGAAGAAGGACGGGGGGAACACCAACTCAAAACTAAAAAGACATTGGACCACATCCTTCTGTAGCCTTTCCAGATGTTCTCGATCGATTGCCTTGTGGGATATTGCATTGAGGAATGCACATAGCTTCACAATGGGTAATCGAACATTTTCCGGTATAAGCCCCTCAATGCAACCGGAAGCAACTGTGTCATAATCACGTGGCAATCATGAGACTTCAGGTTATGGAATTTTTTCTCTGCCATATTTATTATTCCCTTTATATTAGACGAGAAGACAACGGGGACCTTCATACTGCTCAGGCATTCAAAAATAATAATCCTTCTCTGCTTTGGCAAGAGCGTAGCTGCTTAAGTATTGACGCCCTTTATCAGTCTTCTTGTTGTATGGATCTTTCATATGTTGCTGCTCCTTCCGTGCTTCTGTTGTATCTTTTGTCTTCCCATACACGCCCAGGAAGCATAGCAGTTTCACACAAAGTTTTTTCGTCACGTGCATCACGTTGATTGAAGACCGGACCTCTAGGTGTTTCCAATAGGATAGTCCCCAAAACAAAGATTTATTTTTCCACATGGGCACGTGTCCGGTAACGTCGTCTTTCAGAACAGATTGACCGCCAGGACCCTTTCCAAAGATTACTACTTGATCCGAATCCTTGACCATAGCCAATAACTCATCACCAGTAGGGAGGTTAGGCTTCTTCCGGTGATCTGCCTCACCATTGAAATGCCTACCTTTCTTTCTTACGGGATGATTGGTCACAAGAAATTGATGACACCCCACGTAGACAACCTTCTTAGATTTTTCCAAACATGTACCTTTAGTCTTATGTAAATAGTGCGTGCATGCATTGTATACCTTGTTTGACTGTCCTCAAATGTTACTAAGAGCAGGCCAATCATTGATGGTTATGAACAACAATGCTCGTAGGTCAAATTCCCGCTGTTTCTGCAGATCCCACACACGTACACCTGGTTTGGCCCACAACTACAAACGTTCATCAACTAATGGCCTTAGGTACACATCAATGTCGTTGTTGGGTTGCTTCGGTCCTTGGATGAGCACTGGCATCAGAATGAACTTCCGCTTCATGCACAACCAAGGAGGAAGGTTGTAGATACATAGAGTCACAGGCTATGTGCTGTGACTGCAGCTCTGCTCCCCAAAAGGATTCATGACGTCTGTACTTAGACCAAGCCATAAGTTCCTTGAGTCATCTGCAAAGTTCGACCACTCCCTCTCGATTTTCCTCCACTGCGACCCATCTGCGAGGTGTCTCAACTTTTTTTCGTCTTTCTTACGCTCGTATTTGTGCCATCGCATCAACTTAGCATGCTCATTGTTTCTGAACAGACGTTTCAATCATGGTATTATAGGACCATACCACGTAACCTTAGCAGGAACCTTCTTCCTGGGGGCTCGTCATCGCCCTCAACATCACCAGGGTCATCCTGTCTGATCTTGTACCGACATGCAGTGCATACCGGGCATTTATCCATATTCTCGTACTTCTCACCACGGTACATGATGCAGTCATTAATGCATGCATGTATCTTCTGTACATCTAATCCAAGAGGACAGATAGCCTTCTTTCCTTCGTACGTAGTCTCGGGCAATTCATTATCCTTTGGAAGCTTCAGCTTCAATATTTTCAGTAACTTCTCAAATCCCTTGTCAGATAAACTAGTTTGCGCCTTCCATTTTAACAGTTCCAGTGTGGTACCGAGCTTTGTGGTGCCATCTTCACAATTTGGGTACAACAACTTTTTATGATCCTTTAGCATGGCCTCCAACTTTAGCTTCTCCTTTTCTGTATCATATTCTCTCTTTGCATCAGAAATGACCAGACCAAGACCATCAACGAGCTCGTCTGATGCCGGTTGTTCTTCACCTCCTTGTTCTTCATTGTCTTCCATTGTAGTATCACCGTATTCTTCAGTGAACATAGGATAGTTGTCATCATCATCTTCTTCTTCATTGTCTTACATCCTAACCCCTCTTTCTCCGTGCATGGTCCAACAATAATATCTGGGCACGAAACCTCTCTGAAGCAAGTGGAGATGAATAGTTTTCGAGCTAGAGTACTCCTTCAGGTTTTGACAACCAACACATGGACAAGGCATAAAATTATCCACTTTGTTTGCCTCAGCCACATCGATAAATTTATGCAGGCCTGCAATAAATCTGGAACCGCGTCGTTCGCCGTACATCCATCGCTTCCGTGCATTGATCTAGCATCATACATGAATAGTGAAATGACCATCGTACATTGACACATGCAATATTTTTGTATCAATTACATATGAAAAGGATAAGGTCGCTAACCTCGATTGAGGATACCATTTTGTGTGAATTTAAGTGTGACTCGGGCATTAGTCATTGTACATCCATTGGCAGTTTATTTGTATTATGAAATTAAGTACATCCACTAGTAGAAAATGGTCCATTTGTCCCGGTTCCAGAGGCCCATTAGCCCCGGTTCTTGAACTGAGACTAAATGGTCGGGACTAAAGCCCAAAACCTTTAGTCCCGGTTTGCTTACGAACCAGGACCGAATTACCTCCACGTGGCCGCTGCGGTGAGCCCGGGCAGGAGGTTCTTTAGTCCTGGTTGGTCACACCAACCGGGACAACATGATATCCACGCGTCAGCATCTGCCCAGAGCATGGGTTTTTGTTTTTGTTTTGATCGGGGGGGGGGGGGGGGGGGTTGGAGGCTTAATTTAATGGTTTGATATTGTGTTAGCTAGCTAATAGAGAGAAGTGTCCTCTCTTTCTCTGTGCTTGGTCGACGCTAGCTACTATTCATATAGAGAGAACATGACGCTAGCTAATAAGAAAATGAAGGAAACCATTTACAATACATAACATCTTTTACAATATAACATCTTTTACAATGCCTAACATCATCTACCTAAGATCCAATCACAAATAGCTCACATGGTATTCTCCATCACTAGGTATGACGTGGTCAAGAAGGAATCCCGCCAATTCCTCTTTAATTGCTCGTATGCCATCATCTGATAGGGGTTCATCCCGCTTCTTCCAGATCTAGTTTAAAGAAGGGGGTCAATACATTCATATATATGAATAAAACTCAACACAATTGATGGTAATATATAAAATAAAATTGTGAATATTATTTACGTACTTCAAATTGTTTGTCAGAGATGCCCCGCCCAGAGGTCGAGAGGCGAATGAACTTGCATATGTAGAATGCACATTTTTCAGTCCCACCTACCTGGTACAAGCACTTTACGGGAATATATAGAGTTCAATCAAACTAATAAGCAAGCAAGGTAATGATATATTGATGAAAATTGAATCAACTAGAGATGCGCGGAACTAGCTAGCTAGTACTACTTACTAGGGGATGCGTAAATTGCAACTCTTTCGGTATACCGCGAACCTTATTCGTGAACTTCTTCCAAATCCTGCCACGCAAAAAAAATGATTACATGATATCAGGAAATTAACAAAAGTTGCATGCCGGTATGGTCCTGGTATTGAGTGAATTTACTTCTTGAGCATTGCAGTCATGTACACATAATCCTCGAGGTCTTTACGGCTCGAGTCTAAGACACTTATTTTTGCCACGTCAAGCTTAATGGATAGCAGAATCCAGTGGTAACTGCGCACACATATATAACTCATCAATTACATTTACTAATTAACCTCGAGTAAGCGAAAACGAGTATACATAGAAGACAACAACACTCACCTGAAGTTGTAAGGAAAGAGTATTTCCCTTTTGTTTTGATTTTCAAGCAACGAATTTACCAACTTAACCTCGATCTCTTTGGTTTCATTTCGTATCGATAATACATTTACCAATTCTGGGCTAACGAACCCAACGTCGAAGATTCCTACTTTTTTAATTCGACGATCTTCAATCTGCATAATATATATAGTGAGGATAATTATAAATACATGCAATGAACGAGTTGAGCTAGAGACTTAACTATAGAAGTAATACTTACAAACAGTAGGAAGTCAGGAGTTGTTTGTCGAGGGCCAGGTCATTGTATACCTGAATAACTCCTCAAATTCAACAAGCACCACTACAACTCCAATGAATTCATGATCTTTTTTCACTCTCATATACACAGCCGTTTTCTCCCTGAAGATATTCATGTACCACTCATGCAATTCGTGTATCCTCGGTGTTAGAGGAGGATGACCAGGTTTGACGAGAGGCTTCCCGAGCACGAATTTATATTTTTCTTCATTTGTTACCTCAGCCATCTTAAAAATTACTGAATCGCTCACGTAATCACCAGGATTGGTACCGGGTAGCAACCCCGAATCATTAGCGACGACGATATCCCTAGACACCTTGAGCGGGGGGCACGATTGCTTGTTCTGTTGGCCGAGCTGGGAAATTGTTTTCCCACTTCTTCGTTTTTCTAAAATTGCATCACTGCTAGCCGCCAGAGTGATGGCGGAGTCTGTCTTCCGCTTGAGAGAAGGAGGAGGAGGCGACATCTTTCTTACTTGAGTAATTTTCGGCGGAGCGGCAACGACGTGTCTCTTCCGCTGTTGCGGAGGAGACGGACTGCGCCGACATGCCTGAGGAGGAGCCGAAGGAGAAGGACTACTTCCACGCACTGGAGGAGGAGCCGAAGAAGGAGGCGGAGTGCTTCGACGCGCCGGAGGAGGAGCCGAAGAAGGAGGCGGACTACTCCGACGCGCTGTAGGAGGAGCCGAAAAAGGAGGCGGAGTGCTCCGACACGCCGGAGGAGGAGCCAAAGGTGGAGGACTGCTCTGACGCGCTGGAGGAGGAGCCGAAGAAGGAGGCGAAGTGCTCCGACGCACTAGAGGAGGAGCCTAAGAAGAAGACGGAGTGCCCTCACGCGTTGGAGGAGCCGGAGTGCCCTCACGCGTCGGAGGAGCCGGAGTGCCCTGATCATCTGTCGGAGGAGGATGAGGAGTGCCCTGATCAATCGTCGGAGGAGGATGAGGAGTGCCCTGATCACTCGCCAGAGGAGGAGGAGGAGGCGTCAAGTTTGGAAGATTGATGTACTCTGATGACCCACAAGTGTAGGGGATCTATCATAGTCCTTTCGATAAGTAAGAGTGTCGAACCCAACGAGGAGCAGAAGGATCTGACAAGTGGTTTTCAGCAAGGTATTCTCTTCAAGCACTGAAATTAGCGGTAACACATAGTTGTGTGGTAAGATGATTCGTAGCAAGTAGCAAGTAACAATAGTAACAAAGGTGCAGCAAGATGGCCCAATCCCTTTTGTAGCAAGGGACAAGCCTGGACAAACTCTTATAGGAGGTAAAGCGCTCCCGAGGACACATGGGAATTTCTATCAAGCTAGTTTTCATCATGTTCATATGATTCACTTCGCTACTTTGATAGTTTGATATGTGGGTGGACTGGTGCTTGGGTGCTGCCCTTACTTGGACAAACATCCCACTTATGATTAACCCCTCTCGTAAGCATCCGCAACTACGAAAGAAGAATTAAGACAAAGTCTAACCATAGCATTAAACTAGTGGATCCAAATCAGCCCCTTACGAAGCAACACATAAACTAGGGTTTAAGCTTCTGTCACTCTAGCAACCCATCATCTACTTATTACTTCCCAATGCCTTCCTCTAGGCCCAAATAATGGTGAAGTGTTATGTAGTCGAAATTCACATAACACCACTAGAGGAAAAACAACATACACCGCATCAAAATATCGAACGAATACCAAATTCACATGACTACTTATGGCAAGACTTATCCCATGTACTCAGGAACAAAAGTGACTACTCACAAAGCATAATTATGTTCATGACCAGAGAGGTATTGAATAGCATCAAGGATCTGAACATATAATCTTCCACCGAGTAATCCAACTAGCATCAACTACAAAGAGTAATTAACACTACTAGCAACCTTACAAGTACCAATCCGAGTCGCGAGACGGAGATTGGTTACAAGAGATGAACTAGGGTTTGGAGATGAGATGGTGCTGATGAAGATGTTGATGGTGATGAGTCCCCTCCGATGAGAGGAGTGTTGGTGATGACGATGGCGATGATTTCCCCCTCCGGGAGGGAAGTTTCCCCGGCAGGACGACCCTGCCGAAGCTCTAGATTGGTTCTGCTCAAGTTCCGCCTCGTGGCTGCGACGATTCCTCCTGAAAGACTCCTCCTGATTTTTTGTGGAACGAAACCCTCCTTATAGCAAAATATGGGAGCCATAGGGGCAACAGGGAGCCCACTAGCCCCCTAGGCGCGTCCAGGGGGTAGGCCGTGCCTAGCAGGCTTGTGGCCTCCTGGTGGCTCCCCTTTGGTACTTCTTCCGCCCAGTATTTTTTATAAATTCCAAAATAATTCCTCATTGATTTACGCAACTTTTGGAGTTGCGCAGAATAGGTATCTCAAACTTGCTCCTTTTTCAGGCCAGAATTCCAGTTGCCGGCATTCTCCCTCTTCATGTAAACCTTGTAAAATAAGAGAGAAAAGGCATAAGTATTGTACCGTGAAGTGTAATAACAGCCCATAAAGCAATAAATATCATCATAAAAGCATGATGCAAAATGGACGTATCAACTCCCCCAAGCTTAGACTTTGCTTGTCCTCAAGCGAAAACCAAGATCAATAAATATGCCCACATGTTTAGAGATAGAGGTGTCGACAAAACAAAATACGGACATGCAGGCATCATGATCATAATTAGAACAACAATAGCGCCATATATTCTCTTATGCTAAAGTGACAATTCCTTCACAAAGTAAAGTATAGATCAAGAAACTTATCGAGAATTAACAACCGATAGCCTTTAGTCATTGAAGCAATTGCAATTTATCATAACATCGGAAAGAGTGAAATAAGAGCTTGTAAAGAAAATCCACATAATCAATCATCCTTTCGTCTCCTACAATTGCTAAAACTCACGTGGTACTCATGAGATCAAAGTTTCAGTTGGACACACAGAATGATAGGGGCTTATAGTTTCGCCTCCCAACTACTTACCTCAAGGGTAATGTCAACAATAATAATTCATGAATACTTACTTCCAAGTTGACATATGAATATAGATCTTTCCCTAGCACATGACGTTAGCCAAGATAAAGGCGAAATAAGGAATTGGTGTCGATCACCATGACTCTTTTCAGGACAAAAAGTAAAGGTACAAGATAGGCCCTTCGCAGAGGGAAACAGAGGTTGTAGTGCGCTTTTGAGGTTTGGATGTGTGACCTCTTAGTGTGTAGGAACATCACTTTATATTGCCTCCTGTGATAAAGAACTTTATTATGCAGTCCGTCGCTTTTATGTCTTCCTCATCACAGGTTCGTACAAAGCTTATTTTCCACACACTAATAGATCATACATATTTAGGGAGCAATTTTTATTGCTTGCACCGATGACAACTTACTTGAGGGATCTTCTTCAATCCATAGGTAGGTATGGTGGACTCTCATGGCAAAACTGGGTTGAAGGTTTATGGATGCACAAGTAGTATCTCTACTTAGTGCGGAAGTTTTGGATGATATGAGGTGGAAGCAATCGTCACATGCCTAGGGATCTCTAGTCACATAACATTTTTCGGAACCAAGCAAACATAATTCATTATGTTGTCTTCCTTGTCCAACATCTACTTCTAAGCATGTAATAGTTTCATGAGTGTTCACAATCATAGATGGTGTCAAAGATGATATATTTATATGTGAACCTCTCCTTCTTTATTATTTCCTATTAATTGCAACAATGACCAAGGTCTACGTTGTTCAACCTACAACAAGTTTCAATCAACATTCTTTCTATATGTGAAGCCATCACTTCCCATAAGATCATTACATGATTTTTCATGATTTTGTTCTTTTATCATTCTTTTCTTTAGATCATGGCATGAAGCAAGGCCCTTAACTAAAACACTCTTTATTATCTGACTCACGAGCTCGAATACATTGGGGGTAGGACAGAGCAAAACTCAAGCCTAGAACACTAAGAACTTTATTCTACTAGAGAAAGATAAAACCAAAAAGGATCGAACTAAGAAAAGGTAAAGGCAAAAGATGTGATGGTGATACGATACCGGGGCAACTCCCCCAAGCTTGGCACAAGCCATGGGGGTTGCCCATACCCGTTCTTAGTTGTCTTCCTTCGAAGGTGATGGTGGTGGAGTTGTTGCAACGTGGGTTTGATTCTTTGCCTTCCAAGGCATATGTGCTCCATCATGGAAAGATGATCGAGTCTCCGGAATCCTCAAATCTGCAGCCAACCGTAATGATTTAAATCTATACTCATACTCACAGTTTTGGTTCTGGAAGTCATAGATCTGGGCTTGGAGGTGATCAATTCTATCATAGAGCCTGGAGAGGTGCTTCCCGATGTCATTGGCATCGATCTTGTGCTTGTTTGTGAACTCCGTGATCATCATGTGGTTGGCGTTGAGTCCGCGTTCCACCATCCCTTGGCACTTGAAAACTTGCTGCTCCATTGCTTCGAGCCTATCCTCCACGCTTCCGGTCTTCTTGGGCCCCTCAACATCACGGATGTGCAGCACCCTGCTGCCTCTTGAGCTTGCGTTGGTTTTTCCCTTGAAGAGGAAAGGGTGATGCATCACAAGAGCAGTAAGTATTTCCCTTAGTTTGAGAACCAAGGTATCAATCCAGTAGGAGAATCGCATCAAGTCCAGAGTACCTGCGCAAACACAAAAGAGCTTCCACCCAACGCTATAAAGGGGTTGTCAATCCCTTCAAGATTGATTGCAAAGTGAGATCTAAAGGCGGAAAGTGCAACGAAGTAAAAGAGTAAGGCTGAAAATATGTTGTGAAGTAGACCCGGGGGCCATAGTGTTCACTAGAGGCTTCTCTCAAAATAGCAAATATTATGGTGGGTGACCAAATTACTGTTGAGAAATTGATAGAACTGCACAAAGTCATGACGATATCTAAGGCAATGATCATACATATAGGCATCACGTCTGAGACAAGTAGACCGATACTTTCTGCATCTACTACTCATACTCCACACGTCGACCGCTATCAAGCATGCATCTAGTGTATTGAGTTCATGACGAACAGAGTAACGCCTTAAGCAAGATGACATGATGTAGAGGGATAAACTCAAACCAATGATGAAACCCCCATCTTTTTACCCTTGATGGCAACAACACGATACGTGCCTCGCTACCCCTTCTATCACTGGGTGAGGTCACCGCACGGTATGAACCCACAACCAAGCACTTCTCCCATTGCAAGAATCATAGATCAAGTTGGCCAAACAAAACCCGCAACTCGAAGAGAATTACAAGGATATGAAATCATGCATAAGAGAGATCAGAAGAAACTCAAATAAGATTCATAGATAATCTCATCATAAATCCACAATTCATCGGATCTCGACAAACATACCGCAAAAGAAGATTACATCGGATAGATCTCCATGAAGGTTATGGAGAACTTTGTATTGAAGATCCAAGAGAGAGAAGAAGACATCTAGCTACTAGCTATGGACCCGAAGGTCTATGGTGAACTACTCACGCATCATCGGAGAGGTCATGGTGTTGACGAAGAAGCCCTCCGTATCTGAATCCCCCCTCCGGCAGGGCACGAGAACGTGCCCCTGATGGGATCTTGCAGAGACACAAGCTTGCGGCGGTGGAAAAGTTTTTTTGTGGATCTCTCTCGCAGTTTTGGAATTTTTCTGGATTTATAGCCACAAGAGGTAGGGCAGACGTGCCACAGGGGGCCCACAAGCCTGCTAGGCGCGGCCCCCCTGGCCGCGCCTAGGGGGCTTGTGGGGTCCCCTGCTGGCCCCTGCCTTGGTACTCAAGTATGGCGCGTATCTTATGTTCCGAAAAAAATCTTTTCAGAAGTTTTATTCCGTTTGGACACCGTTTAAAATCCTCCTCTGAAAAGGGTCAAAAACACGGAAAAACAGGAATTGGCACTTGGCACTCAGTTAATAAGTTAGTCTCAAAAAAGATATAAAAGGCATACAAAACATCCAAAGTTTGACAAGATAATAGCATGGAACTATCAAAACTTATAGATACGTTGGAGACGTATCAAGCATCCCCAAGCTTAACTCGTGCTCGAGTAGGGAAGTGATAACGACTGAATTTTTGATGTGGAATGCTACCTAGCATAGTTTTGCTTTGTAACTTCTTTCATGTGACATGAATGTTTCAGATCCGTAAGATTCAAAACAATAGTTTGCTATTGACATGAAAACAATAATACTTCAAGCAAACTTCATGAACTTTCGAAATAACAAGGCCAAAGAAAGTTATCCCTACAAAATCATATAGTCTAGCTATGCTCCATCATCCTCACACGACTAATTTAAATCACGCACAACCACGGTATTGGCCAAGTAATTGTTTCCGTACTCTTACTTTCTCAAACCTTTTACAACTATCACGCAATACATGAGCGTGAGCCATGGATATAACACTATAGGTGGAATAGCGTGTGGTGGTGGTTGTGAGACAAAAAAAGGAGGAGATGGTCACATTGACTCGGCGTGTCAAAGGGCTATGGAGATGCCCATGAATAGATATCAATGTGAATGAGTAGGGATTGCCATACAAAGGATGCACTAGAGCTATAAGTATGTGAAAGATCAAAAGGAGAACTAGTGGGTGTGCATCCAACTTGCTTGCTCACGAAGACCTAGGGCAATTTGAGGAAGCCCATCATTGGAATATACAAGCCAAGTTATATAATAAAGATTCCCACTAGTATATGGTGGTGACAAAGCAAGAAGCTCTCAATCATGAAGATCATGGTGCTATTATGAAGCACAAGTGTGGAAAAAGATAGTAGCATTGTCCCTTCTCTCGTTTTCTCTTTTTTTAATTGGGCTCTTTGGCCTGTTTCTTTCTCTTTTTTTTATTTGTGCTCTTTGGCCTCTTTTTTTATTTCCTCACATGGGACAATTCTCTAATAATGATGATCATCACAATTTTATTTAATCACAACTCAAAGCTTAGAACGATGATGACTCTATAGGAAATGCCTCCGGTAGTGTACCGGGATGTGCAACGATCTAGCTTGGCGTATGATGTTGAAACATCTCGCTAGCTATCTTACGATCATGCAATGGCAATATGAGAGTGACGGCACAAGTCATGCGACGGGACAGTGGGAGTTGCATGGCAATATATCTCGGAATGGCTATGAAAATGCCATAGTAGGTAGGTATGGTGGCTGTTTTGAGGAAGGCATATGGTGGGTTTGTGCACCGGCGAAAATTGCGCGGCACTAGAGAGGCTAGCAATGGTGGAAGGTGAAAGTGCATCTATACCATGGACTCACATTAGTCATGAAGAACTCACATAATTGTTGCGAAAGTTTTTATTAGTAATCGAAACAAAGTGCTAAACGCATACTCCTAGGGGAAGGGTTGGTAGGTGTTAACCATCGCGCGATCCCGACCGCAACACAAAGTATGACAATCAAAAGATCAATTATGCTCCGACTTCCTAACATAGCGGTTCACCATACGTGCATGTTACGGGAGTCACTAACCTCGACACAAGTATTTCTAGATTCACAACACGCTACTAACATAACTCTTAATATTATCAAATCCACTTCTCAAAACTAATTGAGAGGAATCAAACTTCTCTTTCTACTCAATGCACATCAAGATGGAGGTTTTTGTATCCTCTTCGGTACCTATCACCTTTGGGACTACTTTCATAGCACAAACCAACTACCAAGTCATGCACCGCCATGCTCTAAAAGATCTAAGTGAAGCACATAGAGCAAAATTATCTAGCTCAAAAGATATAAGTGAAGCACAGTGAGCATTCTAGCAAATTCATGATGAGTGCATGTCTCTCTCAAAAGGTGTGCAGCAAGGATAATTGTGACAAAACAAAAAGAAAAGACTCCTATGATACAAGACGCTCCAAGAATAACACATATCATTTGGTGAATAAAAATATAGCTCCAAGTAATGTTACCGATGGATTGAAGACGAAAGAGGGGATGCCTTCCCGGGGCATCCCCAAGCTTAGGCTTTTTGGTGTCCTTGAATTTGGCTTGGGATGCCTTGGGCATTCCCAAGCTTGAGCTCTTTCCACTCTTTATCCATTTGTCCATGAGAACATCACCCAAAACTTGAAAACTTCACAACACAAAACTTAAACAGAAACTCGTAATATCATTAGCACAAGAAAACAAACTACCACCTCTTTAGTTACTGTAGCAATCTAGATTTGTATTTATATTGGTGTTAGAGTACTGTATTCTCACTTTTCCATGGCTAGGACCCCCCGATACTATCCATAGTTTCATCAAAACAAGCAACCAACTCAACAAAAATAGACCAGTTTGTAGCAATATGTATACTTCGTATACTTCTGGTACGTCAAAAATTCTGCAAAATTACGACTGCCTGGGAAAAAGGTATATCAACCAGCAACAAAAAGAATCAACTCAAAATCTGTTTCTGAATAAAAATGAAAAATAATCCCGTGAGCGAAAAGTTTATGTCTTTTTGATCAAACAACCATCACCAAGACTAGTCATTGATACGTCTCAAACATATCTATAATTTTTGATGGTTTCATGATGTTATCTTGTCAACTTTGGATGTTTTATATACCTTTTATATCTTTTTTGGGACTAACTTATTAATTCAGTTCCAAGTGCCGGTTCCTGTTTTTTCTCTGTTTTTGACTCTTTTCAGATCTGATTTTGGAACGGAGTCCAAACGGAATAAAATCCCCGAAATAATTTTTTCCAGAACAGAAGAAGATCGGAGGACTTGAGGGCCAAGGCAGGAGGTCCACAGGGAGCCCACAAGCCCTGTTGCCGTGGCCAGGGGGGCCGCGGCAACCAGGCTTGTGGCCTCTCTAGCGCTCCCCTGCCCTAGCTCTTTGGCCTATATATTCCCTAAAATCCCAGAAAAAATCAGGGCGTCCACGAAAGCACTTTTCCGCCGCCGCAAGCTTCCATTTCCGCGAGATCTCATCTGGAAACCCTTCCCGGTGCCTTGCCGTAGGGGACTTTGGAGCTGGAGGGCTTCTACATCAACATCATCGCCCCTCCAATGACTCGTGAGTAGTCCAGTTCAGACCTACGGGTCCGTAGTTAGTAGCTAGATGGCTTATTCTCTCTCTGGGATCTTCAATACAAAGTTCTCCATGATCTTCATGGAGATCTATTCGATGTAATCCTCTTTGGTGGTGTGTTTGTCGAGATCCGATGAATTGTGGATTTGTGATCAGATTATCTATGAATTATATTTGAGTCTTTGCTGATTTCTTATATGCATGATTTGATATCCTTGTAAGTCTCTCCGAGTCTTAGGTTTTGTTTGGCCAACTAGATCTATGATTCTTGCAATGGGAGAAGTGCTTGGTTTTGGGTTCGTACCGTGCGGTGACCTTTCCCAGTAACAGAAGGGGCAGCAAGGCACGCATCGTGTTGTTGCCATCAAGGGTAACAAGATGGGCTTTCATCATAGATTTGAGATTGTCCATCTACATCATGTCATCTTCTGTTAAGGCGTTACTCTGTTCTTATGAACTCAATATATTAGATGCATGCTAGATAGCGGTCGACGTGTGGAGTAATAGTAGTAGATGCAGAAAGTATCGGTCTACTTGTTTTGGACGTGATGCCTATAGATATGATCATTGCCATAGATAACATCATGACTTTGCACAATTCTATCTATTGCTCGACAGTAATTCGTTCACCCACCGTCTACTTGGTTTCATGAGAGAAGCCACTAGTGAAAACTACACCCGCCGGGTCTATTCACAACTATCGTCTCCACTTTTACTTTTACTTTGCTTTGTTTCCTTTTTTTGCTTTCAGTTCTCACTTTGCAAACAATCTATAAGGGATTGACAACCCCTTCATAGCGTTGGGTGCAAGCTCTTTGTGTTTGTGCAGGTACTTGTGACTTGACGCGATCCTCCTACTGGATCGATACCTTGGTTCTCAAACTGAGGGAAATACTTACTGCCGCAGTGCTACATCACCCTTTCCTCTTCAAGGGAACTCCAACCCAAGGCTCCAAGGCCGCACGGGAATCCTTTGCATATTTGCCAAGGAAGTCCCTGTAGGCGTAGCCAGCAGCAGAAGGATTCCTGGCGCCATTGCCGGGGAAGGTCTTTTGTTGCCGTAGCAGTCATAAAGGTTTAGCTTCGCTCAAACACAAAAAGAAACACAAAAGACACTATCATAACAGAATTATGATGGTGTGGACGCAACAAAACAGAAATAAAAAGATAAATTCATTGGGTTGCCTCCCAACAAGCGCTATTGTTTAACGCCCTTAGCTAGGCATAAAGCGATAGAATCACGTATCGTCGTCTTTGGTGCTCAAACCATAAGTAGCCCTCATCATAGATTCATAAGGCAATTTTATTTCTAGGAAAATGCTCCATGCCCTTCTTTAAGGGAAATTGAAATCTAATATTCCCTTCCTTCATATCGATGATAGCACCGATAGTCCTTAGGAAAGGTCTACCAAGAATGATAGGGCATGTAGGATTGCAATCAATGTGAATCACAATGAAATCCACGGGTACATAGTTCCTATTTACAATAATAAGAACATCATTGATCCTTCCCCTGGGTTTCTTGACAGTAGAATCCGCAAGATGCAAATTAAGAGAACACTCCTCAATCTCATTAAAACCTAGATCATCACATAAAGACTTTGGAATCGCGGAAACACTAGCACCCAAATCACACAAAGCATTGCATTCATAGTTTTTGATTTTGATTTTGATAGTAGGTTCCCACTCATCATGAAGCTTTCTAGAGATAGAAACTTCCAATTCAAGTTTCTCTTCAAGAGATTTTATCATAGCTTCGACGATATGATCGGTAAAGGCCTTGTTTTGGTTATAAGTGTGTGGAGAGTTTAGCATGGATTGCATCAAGGAAATGCATTCAATCAAGGAGCAACTATCATAATTGAATTCCTTGAAATCCAAAGTAGTAATTTCATTACTACTCAAGGTTTTAATGTTTTCTACTCCAGTTTCAATGCTTTTAGCATCAAGATAGATGGACTCTGAATCATTGGGGCACTTTTCAACCAAAGTGGATTCATATCCAGCCCCATCATCATTAGGTTTGACACAAGAAAACAAAGATTCAATGGGAGTCACGCCAAGCACTTTAAGATCTTCGTGATTCTTATCACGAGAATACGCCCTTTTAAGCCATTCATGTCTAGCACGAATTTGGGCGGTTCTTTCTTTGCTCTTACTCATGGAAACACGCATAGCTTTCAAAGTTCCATCCATATTGATCATGGAAGGAGCACATCTAAGTTTCAAAGCATCAATATCACTAGACATTCTATCAACGGTCCTAACCAAATCGTCAATTTTGAGTAGTTTTTCCTCTATGGACGCATTGAAAATCTTTGTGAGTTGATAAACTCTTTGATATTACTCTGTAGATCAGAGGGTAATCTATTGTAATTTCCATGAGTATTGTTGTAGGAGTTGCAAAGTTATTAGAGGGGTTACTAGGAAAAGGCCTAGGAACATAGTTTCCTCTAAAAGCATTGTTGTTGCCAAAATTATTTCTACCAACAAAATTAACGTCCAAGCTTGCGTTGCTACTCTCAATCAAGGAAGACAAGGGCATGTCATTGGGATCTAAAGGAGCACTTCTACTAGCAACCAAATTCATTAACTCATCCATCTTAGCACTTAACGAGTTAATTTCTTCTATAGCGTGTACCTTTTTACTTTTTGGTGACCTTTCCATGTGCTACTGAGAGTAGTTCGTCATGATATTGTCTAGGAGTATTGTGGCTTCTCCTAACGTGATTTCCATGAACGTTCCACCTGAGGCGGAGTCCAAGATATTTCTAAAGCAAAATTCAAGACAACATAAAATATTTGCATAATCATCCAAAGACTCAAGCCATGGGCGGGATAATTTCTAATCATCAATTTCATTCTCTCCCAAGAATGTGCAACATGTTCATGATCAAGTTGCTTAAAATTCATGATGTCATTACGGAGAGAGATAATCTTAGCCGGCGGAAAATACGTGGATATATAAGCATGTTTGCACTTGTTCCAAGGATCAGTACTATTTTTTGGCAAAGACGAAAACCAAGTTTTTGCTCGATCTCGCAACGAGAACGGAAAAAGCTTCAATTTAATCACATCATTATCCACATATTTCTTATTTTGCATATCACAAAGCTCAATGAAGGTATTAAGATGGGATGCGACATCTTCACTAGGAAGGCCGGAGAATTGCTCTTTCATAACAAGATTCAGTAAAGCCGCATTGATTTCGTATGATTACGCACTAGTGGCGGGAGCAATTAGAGTACTAATAAAGTCATTATTATTAGTATTCGAGAAGTCACAAAGTTTGGTGTTTTCAGTCATGGTGACTTCAGCAAGCCAGCAAGGACACAAGCGGACAGAAAGCAAGCGAGAGAAAAGGGCGAACGAAAAAGGCAAACGAAAAAGGGAAATATTTTTGTAAAGTTTTGTTTTTCAGAAGTGGGGGAGAGGAAAACGAGAGGCAAAAAAGTAAATGTAAGAGATGAGTTTGTGCTACGGTAACAAAAGTCCTTCCTTGGCGCTAGAAATTCTTCTTGCTACTTCTGTTGTTCGTGTCGGTTTTTCCCTTGAAGAGGAAT
This sequence comes from Hordeum vulgare subsp. vulgare, assembly GCF_904849725.1. NCBI lineage: Eukaryota > Viridiplantae > Streptophyta > Magnoliopsida > Poales > Poaceae > Hordeum > Hordeum vulgare. The sequence continues at coordinate 64,660,264 of NC_058523.1, forward strand.
GGGTGATGCCGCACAGGAGCAGTAAGTATTTCCCTCAGTTTGAGAACCAAGGTATCAATCCAGAAGGAGGGCCTCGTCAAGTCCAGAGTACCTGCGCAAACACAAACAAGCTTGCACCCAACGCTTCAAAGGGGTTGTCAATCCCTTCAAGATTGTTTGTAAAGTGAGATCTGAAGGCGGAAAGTGCAACGAAGTAAAAAGTGTAAGGCTGAAAATATGGTGTGGAGTAGACACGGGGGCCATAGTGTTCACTAGAGGCTTCTCTCAAAATAGCAAATATAACGGTGGGTGAACAAATTACTCTTGAGTAATTGATAGAACTGCGCAAAGTTATGACGATATCTAAGGCAATGATCATATATATAGGCATCACGTCCGAGACAAGTAGACCGATACTTTCTGCATCTACTACTATTACTCCACACATCGACCGCTATCCAGCATGCATCTAGTGTATTGAGTTCATGACGAACAGAGTAACGCCTTAAGCAAGATGACATGATGTAGAGGGATAATCTCAAACCAATGATGAAAACCCCATCTTTTTACCCTTGATGGCAACAACATGATGCGTGCCTTGCTACCCCTTCTGTCACTGGGTGAGGTCACCGCACGGTATGAACCCAAAACCAAGCACTTCTCCCATTGCAAGAATCATAGATCTAGTTGGCCAAACAAAACCCACAACTCGAAGAGAATTACAAGGATATGAAATCATGCATAAGAGAGATCAGAAGAAACTCAAATAAGATTCATAGATAATCTGATCATAAATCCACAATTCATCGGATTTCGACAAACACACCGCAAAAGAAGATTACATCGGATAGATCTCCATGAAGATCATGGAGAACTTTGTATTCAAGATCCAAGAGAGAGAGAAGAAGACATCTAGTTACTAGCTATGGACCCGTAGGTCTATGGTGAACTACTCACGCATCATCGGAGAGGTCATGGTGTTAATGAAGAAGCCCTCCGTGTCTGAATCCCCCCTCCGGCAGGGCACCAGAACGTGCCCGAGATGATATCTTGCGGAGACAGAAGCTTGCGGCGGCGGAGAAGTAATTTCGATGATCTCCTGATTTTTTTGGGATTTTTAGGGAATATATAGGCGCAACCCCTAGGCCAGAGGGCGCCCAGGGGGCCCACAAGCCTGTGGGCCGCGGCCTCCCCCCTGGCCGTGGGGTGGGGGCTTGTGGGGCCCCTGAGGCTCCCTGCCTTGGCTCTCAAGCTTCCCGATCTTCTTCCGTTACGGAAAAATCTTTTCAGGGATTTTCTTCCGTTTGGACACTGTTTCAAAATCTCCTCTGAAAGGGGTCAAAAACATGGGAAAAACAGGAACTGGCACTTGGCACTGAGTTAATAAGTTAGTTCCAAAAAATATATAAAAGGCATGCAAAACATCCAAAGTTTGACAAGATAATAGCATGAAACCATCAAACATTATAGATACGTTGGAGACGTATCAAGCATCCCCAAGCTTAACTCCTGCTCGTCCTCGAGTAGGGAAGTGATAAAGAATGAATTTTTGATGTGGAATGCTACCTAGCATAGTTGTCCTTTGCAACTTCTTTCACGTGACATGAATGTTCAGATCTGTAAGATTCGAAACAACAGTTTGCTATTGACATGAAAACAATAATACTTCAAGCAAACTAGCAAGGTAATCATGAACTTTCAAAATAACAAGGTCAATGAAAGTTATCCCTACAAAATCATATAGTCTGGCTATGCTCCATCATCCTCACACAACTAATGTAAATCATGCACAACCCCGGTATTGGTCAGGTAATTGTTTTCGCACTCTTACTTTCTCGAACTTTTTATAACTATCACGCAATACATGAGCGCGATCCATGGATATAGTACTATAGGTGGAATAGAGTGTGGTGGTGGTTGTGAGACAAAAAAGGAGGAGATGGTCACATTGACTCGGTGTATCAATAAGCTATGCTGATGCGCATTAATAGATATCAATGTGAATGAGTAGGGATTTCCATACAAGAGATGCACTAGAGCTATAAGTATGTGAAAGCTCAAAAGGAAAACTAGTGGGTGTGCATCCAACTTGCTTGCTCACCAAGACCTAGGGCAATTTTGAGGAAGCCCATCATTGGAATATACAAGCCAAGTTATATAATGAAGATTCCCACTAGCATATGGTAGTGACAAAGCAAGAAGCTCTCAATCATGAAGAACATGGTGCTATTATGAAGCACAAGTGTGGAAAAAGATAGTAGCATTGTCCCTTCTCTCTTTTTCTCTCTTTTTTTCATTTGGGCTCTTAGGCCTCCTTTTCTTTTCTTTTTTTTTTTGTTTTTGGGCTCTTTGGCCTCTTTTTTTTATTTCCTCACATGGGACAATGATCTAATAATGATGATCATCACACTTTTATTTACTCACAACTCAAAGATCATAATGATGGTGACTCCATAGGAAATGCCTCCGGCAGTGTACCGGGATGTGCAACGATCTAGCATGGCGTATGACGTTGAAACATCTCGCTAGGTATCTTACGATCATGCAATGGCAATATGAGAGTGATGGCACAAGTCATGAGACGGAACGGTGGGAGTTGCATGGCAATATATCTTGGAATGGCTATGAAAATGCTATAGTAGGTAGGTATGGTGGCTGTTTTGAGGAAGGAATTTGGTGGGTTGTGCACCGGCGAGAATTGCGCGCCACTAGAGAAGCTAGAAATGGTGGAAGGTGAAAGTGCATCTATACCATGGACTCACATTAGTCACGAAGAACTCACATACTTGTTGCGAAAGTTTCTATTAATAATCGAAACAAAGTGCTAAACGCATACTCCGAGGGGAAGGGTTGGTAGGTGTTACCATCGCGCGATCCCGACCTCAACACAAAGGATGACAATCAATAGATCAATTATGCTCCGGCTTCCTAACATAGCGGTTCACCATACGTGCATGCTACGGGAATCACTAACTTCAACACAAGTATTTCTAGATTCACAACACCCTACTAACATAGCTCTTAATATTACCAAATCCACGTCTCAAAACTATTTGAGAGGAATCAAAACTTCTCTTTCTACTCAATGCACATCAAGATGGAGGTTTTTGCATCCTCTTTGGGTACCTATCAAATTTGGGACTACTTTCAAAGCATAAGCCAACTACCAAATCATGCACCGCCGTGCTCTAAAAGATATAAGTGAAGCACTAGAGCAAAAGTATTTAGCTCAAAAGATATAAGTGAAGCACTATGAGCATTCTAGCAAAATCACGATGAGTGCATGTCTCTCTCTCTCTCTCAAAAAGGTGTGCAACAAGGATGATTGTGACACATCAAAAAGAAAAGACTCCTAAGATACAAGACGCTCCAAGCAAAACACATATCATGTGGTGAATAAAAATATAGCTCCAAGTAATGTTACCTATGGATTGAAGACGAAATAGGGGATGCCTTCCCGGGGCATCCCCAAGCTTAGGATTTTTGGTGTCCTCGAATTTGGCTTGGGATGCCCTGGGCATCCCCAAGCTTGAGCTCTTTCCACTCCTTATATCTTTGTCCATGAGAACATCACCCAAAACTTGAAAACTTCACAACACAAAACTCAAACAGAAACTCGTGATAATATTAGCACAAGAAAGCAAACTACGACCTTTTTTGGTACTGTAGAAAACTTGATTTCCATCTATATTGGTGTTGGGCTACTGTATTCTCACTTTTCCATGGCTAGTACCCCCCGATACTAACCATAGTTTCATCAAAACAAGCAACCAACTCAACAAAAACAGAATCTGTCAAAAACAGACCAGTCTGTAGCAATATGTATACTTCATATACTTCTGATACCTCAAAAAATATGAAAAATTACGACGGCTTGGGCAAAAAGCATATAAACCAGCAGAAAAAAGAATCAACTCAAAATCTCTTTCTGAATAAAAATGAAAAATCATCTCATGAGGGAAAAGTTTTTGTCTTTTTCCAGCAGGATCAAACAACCATTACCAAGACTAGTCATAAAGGTTTTCCTTGGTTGAAACACAAAAAACACAATCACAACATAATTGTGATGGCGTGGACGCAACAAAACGAAAAAGATAAATTCATTGGGTTGCCTCCCAACAAGCGCTATTGTTTAACGCCCTTAGCTAGGCATAAAACCGATAGAATCACGTATCGTCGTCTTTGGTGCTCAAACCATAAGTGGCCCTCTTTATGGATTCACAAGGAAATATTATTTTCTTTCTAGGAAAGTGTTCCATGCCCTTCCTTAAAGGAAATTGAAATCTAATATTCCCTTCCTTCATATCGATGATAGCACCGATAGTCCTTAGGAAAGGTCTACCAAGAATAATAGGGCATGTACGATTGCAATCAATGTCAAGCACAATGAAATTCACGGGTACATAGTTCTTATTTGCAATAACAAGAACATCATTGATCCTTCCGAAGGGTTTCTTGACAGTAGAATCAGCAAGATCCAAATTAAGAGAACACTCTTCAATCTCATTAAAACCGAGAACATCACATAAAGACTTGGGAATCGCAGAAACACTAGCACCCAAATCACACAAAGCATTGCATTCATAGTTTTTGATTTTTGATTTTGATGGTAGGTTACCACTCATCATGAAGCTTTCTAGGGATAGAGACTTCCAATTCAGGTTTCTCTTTAAGACAGTTTATCATAGCTTCTACGATATGATAGGTAAAGGCCTTGTTTTGGCTATAAGCGTGTGGAGAGTTTAACATGGATTGCATCAAAGAAATGCATTCAATAAAGGAGCAACTATCATAATTGAATTCCATGAAATCCACGGTAGTAATTTCATTACTACTCAAAGTTTTAACATCTTCTACTCCACTTTCAATGCTTTTAGCATCAAGATAGATGGACTCCGAATCATTGGGGCACTTTTCAACCAAAGTGGATTCATATGCAGCCCCATAATCATTAGGTTTGACTCAAGACACTATGATTCAATGGGAGTCACACCAAGCACTTTAAGATCTCCGTGATTCTCATCACGAGAACACGCCTTTTTAAGCCATTGATGTCTAGCACGAATTTGAGCGGTTCTTTCTTGGCTCTCAGTCATGGAAACACGCATAACTTCCAAAGTTTCATCCATGTTGATTTTGGGAGGAGCACATCTAACTTCCAAAGCATCAACATCACTAAACATTCTATCAACGCTCTTAGCCAAATTGTCAACTTTGAGTAGCTTTTCCTCTATGGACGCATTGAAAATCTTTTGAGAGTTGATGAACTCTTTGATATTACTCTCTAAATCAGAGGGTAATCTATTGTAATTTACATGAGTATTGTTGTAGGAGTTGCCAACATTATTAGAGGAGTTACTAGGAAAAGGCCTAGGAACATAGTTTCCTCTAAAAGCATTGTTGTTGCCAAAGTTATTCCTACCAACAAAATTAACGTCCAAGCTAGAATTGCTACTCTCAATCAAAGAACACAAGGGCATATCATTAGGATCCAAAGGAGCACTTCTACTAGCAACCAAATTCATTAACTCGTCCATCTTAGCACTCAACGAATTAATTTCTTCTATAGCGTGTACCTTCTTACTAGTAGGTGACCTTTCAGTGTGCCACTGAGAGTAGTTCGTCATGATGTTGTCTAAGAGCTTTGTGGCTTCCCCTAACGTGATTTCCATGAACGTTCCACCTGAGGCGGAGTCCAAGATATTTCTAGAAGCGAAATTCAAGCCAACATAAAATATTTTAATAATCATCCAAAGACTCAAGCCATCAGCGGGACAATTTCTAATCATTAATTATATTCTCTCGCAAGATTGTTGTCACACCCTGTTTTTGTTATCACTTGTTTGTGTTGTAAAATTCTGAGCTTGTTAAAACTTTTTCAAAACTAATGTTGTGAGTGCCATGATTGACATTGTATGCTTGTATGCTTGATCATGTGAGGTTTTAAAACCCTAAATTCCTTTGGTATTATAGTGATTTCCAAAAACCTTTGATGACCAAAGTAAAACCACCTTGAGTTGCACTACATGTCCTTGATAGCAAGCAGTGCTACTACTCATATTTGGTAATCTGATTTTTGCCTATCTTTATATTTGAAAACCACAAAAATAATTTTTTTGTGATTATTTTCCTAATTAAATAACCTGTCCATTTCTGAGGCCAGAATTGGTATTCCAACATGGGAAAATACTTTTCTGCCTTGGAAAAATCTGATTAAATTTAGGGATGATCAGAAGGACATATATTTTCCATACATAGGATTTTAAACCCCATTTTATATTAAATTTATTGATTAAAACTATAAAAGCTATTTCTGTCTGTTTTAGCATTTTGAAATATTTCCAAAGGAAATATTCTCAATAAATTCCTAGAAAATTCTAGTGGTATCCCTAAGCCTTGTTTAGAGTCCACATAAAGTTTCACCTTGATCAAAGGTGGATAAGGACCCCAAATAACCCAAAAACCATGTCTATCCAGAATCAAGTTCGAGCAACCACTACAAGAAATATGTTCAATTATGACCGAAATTATTGATGGCGGTTTAATTGGTCATAGATCAGTGACCAAAATTCACAAATTGGTCGTGAAGACTGTGGATGGGTCTAAACCCTATAATGTCATGACCATTCAGGGTGAATAGGTCATTATCTAATTGCATAGAATGGTCATAAAGATGTGAATGATGCATACTAGCTTATTTCAAGTCCATCATGATGAAACTATATATTATCATAGAAATTTGCAGAGGGTGACTGGATGACAACTCAACAATTTTATCAAGGTGTTTGTTTAATTGTCAATTTTTTGTCTAGGTGTATGTCTAGTTGTCAATTTTAACAGCCACACACACGACTATGATGGAGAAATTGACAGACCTGTCGCGTGGTTGTCAATGGCATATAATTGTTAAAATTGATAAAAATGGGGCCAACAAGACTCAATCAAAGACATGTCACTAGTTCAACAAGCACCTACGAGTAGGCATTTATCGTGCATATGCTGTAGTAGCGGTTGGAAATATTTTTAATTATATATGTGTTTTGTTATGGGCCTCCTTTGGGCCAAACCTGAACCAAGTCCATATTTTTATAAATAACAGAAAAACTATTGGTTGAAAGCCCGTGACTTATAAACAAACCCTAGAAAACAAAAATACCGGGTCAAGTCTATCGCAAGGGGCAGCGGCGGCGCGACTGACCATCACTTGCACCCAGCGGGCAGCGGGTGGCGCCGTGGCCGACCATAAATTACGTCGGGCAGGCAACAAGCATTTCAGAAAAATATTTCCAACCGATTAGAGGAATTATGTTTCTGTCTATATAATATGTGCAAAGATTTTTAGCTCCAAATCTCCTCCAGCGACACCTAAAATCTTTCCTGCTACTACCAAAAACTTTCCAGCTTCACATATGAGGGTATTTTCATCAAGCATTTCAGCCGCACCGCACCATACAACTGCTCCCGTCCAAACATATCCCCCAAATCCCCTCGAACCCTAGCCGCCATGTCCTCCCCTCGAACCCTAGCCACCCCTGCCTTTTCCCTCGAGCGCAAGCAACGGCCGATCCAGACACCAGCGGCGCAACACGAGCAGCGGCCAGATCGATCCAGCCACTGGTGGCGCGTCCCCTCGAGCGCGAGCGGTGGCCGATCAAGCCACCGGCGGCGCGTCCCCTCGAGCGCGAGCAGCGGCCGATCCAGCCATCGGTGCCGCAGCGCGAGCAGCAGGCCATCGATCCAACCACCGGTGGCATGGTGCGAGCAGGGGCACGATCGATCCAGCCACAGGCGACGCGACGCGAGCAGCGGCCCAATCGATCCAGCCATCGACAGGGAGGCACGAGCAACGGCTCAGTCGATCCAGCCACTTGCGGGGCAGGGCGAGCAAGGGACGGTCCAACCACCGAGGGGCGGTGCAAGCAGATCTTCCCGTTGTCCACGAGCCTGCTTGCTTGGTCTTCGCCCAGATCATCCATCCATCCATAGTTTCGTACCATACGCACCTCGTCCATTGACTGGTAACCACACATCCATCGCTTGTACATCTCTTGCCTGCTTTGCTACACGATGCCTTGATTCTGGTACCGTTTGATGATGCAGATTAGGATGTCGTGGGATGGGATGGTGGTGTTCTTCCAAGTCATGCTCTGATCATCATCGCTGCTCCGCTGATCGACACTGCTCTGGGAGGACATGCGAGCTCGGTTCAGCGAACTGGTGTTCGTTCGGGAGCAAGATTGGACGGACAGAGCTTAGTAATCAATAAATAGTAACTTTGATGGACCAGTTATATATGCTCGACTGGTTAGGTATGTCATGCTAAAATTACTAGTAGTATCAACTAGGGACTTTAAATAGACTCATCAACTGCAGCGGAGACGTTCGGCGATGCAATCTGAGAAAGTTTCTGTCGTTGAGTTTAGCTAGCATTTGCATTTCTATACTTGCATAGCGGAGTTTCCTTCAGTTAACCAGAGTTAGTGAACTATCATTTCTGCTTTCTGCTTATGAATGCATACTTGGATTGGAGATTTATTCGATTTAGAGAGTATATATTCATGGAAGATGCCAATTCGATTTAGATTAGGGTTTGTTCATTTGGTTAAGTTTGTTCATTTCGCACGCAATGTGTGGTCCTTTCAGTTCGTCCTGTCCCTCAAGATACATGATAAGAATATTGGTATGCGAACATGTTATATTCATTCATTGAAAACAGAGAGAACGAGAGGGTGAGAGTTTAGATTTATTTCAGTTCTATTCTTTAATATGATAATACATAGTCCAACTTCACCCTTTTGCAGTACTACACACTCATTTACACATGTTTGATGTTTCCATCCAGTGACCCGAAAGAGCACACAAGAAAAAGCGCTCGCCCAATCAAACAACACAAGTCTATATTATAGGTTTCTCTCGTGATGATGGCAGCGCCTCTACTGTGTCCGCCAATATTTCAATTGCATGTGTAGGAGGAGAAGGCTTTACGCGCCGTCGGCACTGACTCTAGCGCCCATGGATCTGGCTACCCGCTCATCTGAGGCAAGCACCAAGGTTTTGTAATTTAATTTAGTATGATTGATAACGTAAGGATGTTTCTCTCTTTGTAGTATTTAGAATAGTTGTCAGCTAGCTATCACTATCTTTGTTCGCTCTATTAGTTATATTTCTACACTGATTGGCAACTTAGTCCCGCCTAGCACAATATGTGAAATAGATCAAGCAGAGTTTCAGACTTGTCAGAAAAGAAATTATGGTAGTAAAATTTGAGCATATCACTAATTACATTTTGTTTTCTGTTTCATATTTTGGCATCCATGTAATATTTCCGCAACATTCAGACTTGATTGTAGGGGAGAACAAACTTGTCACATTCACACTGATTATGTTATGTTGTATCTAAATGCGGTCTAGATTGTAAAAACTTACGTGAATATATCTAAATGGTTGAGATGATGTTATAGAATTTAAACGTTTTTACTAACCTTGAGAATGGACAGGAAATGTTATTTGTTATTTGTCAAAATAAATAAATTAGATGACTTGATTGTTTTTCTCTCAATAAATTAGATGACTTGATTGTTTTACTAACGCTGTGCATCGGCTGCGGCCGCCGCAGCTTCCACCTGCAGAAGAGCACCTGCTCCTCTTGAGGCTACCCCGCCGCCCGCATCCGCAAGTGTAAGTCCATCCCACCCCCAGATCCCGCGGTTACTCTGCGCATATGTGAATCAACCTCGCGATCCGCATGTATTTCACCTCCACTTCTGGCTCCTCTCTCTTTTGTACACTCACACATCAAGGCTCTCGCCTGTTTGAAAAAATGCCCTGAAGAAATCGTGAACGAGTCAGATTATTTCTTCTAATCCATCGCTTTGGATATTCTTGATCAACGGGATGTCTGAGGAATATAAGTATTTTTTAGGATGTATAAAACCTACATGTATGATGACTATGTACAATATACGTAGCTTCCTTTAAAGGTTATAAGAACTGCAATAACATTCAAGTTTGAACAGGTGCGATACGAACCTAGGAAAGCCTTATTCTATGGACCAGTAACTACTAACAAGCTTCATTGCATATATATTACTCCCTCCATCCTGAAATAAGTCACTCAACTTTGTACTAAAGTTAGTACAAACTTATTTTGGGATGGAGGGAGTACTTGTTATTACTGTCTGAATTGTTACTAGAGAAGCAGAACAAAATTTGGCCCACATGTTTCTTTATGCTGTGATTGTTTAGCAGTTTTGAACCTTTAGTTAAGCCACTTCTTTGATATTAAGTGTATTGCATGATCACTTGTACTTGCTGATTTTAAGCATCTTCTTCATTGAAAGAAAATATCAATAGCCCCTTGCTTTCTTTCCTTTTACAGTTTGAAAATTAGGATTACATTCAAATTTTAAACTAATTCAATATGGGTAAACAATGAACAGACCTTGTCACGTGGGTCAGGTTAATTAGTTTGTTTGTGTATAGTTACCAGAGCGGTATATGTTTTTGGTAGGATGTGAATGTGTAGCAGTTTGGAACCTTCAAGCTACTGTTTTGGGGTTAAGCAGATGTCATGTATCAGTTTAGTGCTACTTTGGTGTCAATCTTTAGTTAGACATGGCATGCTCTGTGCAGTATTTGTTGGTTGTAAGGATTAGCTTCGCTCTGCTTTGGAATGCCTGATATTAGATGTCACGTGGTTGCAAAAATATCTTTGTCTGAGCTTTATATGAAGATATTGCTCTACTTATTTGATTTACACACTACTTCTTTAGCACCCTAGATAATCCTAGATGTTCAGTAAACTAACAATGTTTTCTCTCTTCTGTGAGATGCACTTCCTTGCATCATTCCAGAAAGCACAGGAGGAGAAGCAATTCTTCCTCAGAATCTGACAGTGAATCAGAGAGCGATAGTGATCGTAAACACAGGAAGAGGAAGGACCGCAAAAGGCACAGGAAACATGGCCACTTTGACTCTGATGGTGCCAGGAGGCGCAAGCATAGGTCAAAGAGGAGGTATTCAGACTCTAGTGATGAGAGTGACATCGATAACTACTATAGTGAATCTGAAGAAAATATACATTGTATTGTATATGCTACTGAAATAAAATATACATTTTATTTGCAATCAATAGATGACTATGTAGGATGATGTATTGTATTTGATGTGATACACTACTGAAATAAAATATACATTTTATTTGTAATCTTTTATTTTGTTGTACTTATTTTTAATGGGCCTATCCTCAGATATGCGTGCTTCTAGCAAAAAAATGCTTCAACCCAAACAAATCAGACATTTTCAATAGTAAAATAGGTATTGGGTCAGGCCCATTTAGCTAGATTGGTGGACAGGGATCTGAAATTTATGATGATTCCATTTGGTCACTAGCAATGCCACGTCAGATCCTACGTGGCTCACACAAATTGGTAATGACCAAACCAAAATTTTGGTCGATAGAGACCCGTGACCAAAATTTTAGAAAAGGTCATGTTTGTTCATTCTTGACGGCCAACTGTTGACGTTATAAATTTGGTCAAAAAAAGGTCAATAAACAACAACAATGACGAATCAATGACCAATATAGGAAGTCATAATTGACCTTATTTCTTGTAGTGAACTCTACATAGCAAAGTTTGTCCAATGAGGCTAAAACTTTGCAGGAGTGCCTAATACCTCCAATGAGGGTTCTACACCAAAAATGGGATTTGTGGGACTTAGTTTGCCCACACTCCCTTTGGAGGGAACATATCTGGTCATATTGGAGTGTTTTCAAGTTTACAAAGCTAAACTTGTCCTTTCGAGCTCAAATTTGGTGGAATCCCTGGTTTACCACCAAAACCAAACCTGTTAAGTCTCAGCACCAGTGGTGGGGGGCAACCCCCTAAAACCACTGTCGACCACCTTCTGACAGATAGGAAAAAGCCACCTTAACCACAGCTAAACCAAACTCCTTTGCTTCAAACTCTTAGATTAAGTGGCCAGTGCTACTGTGACAACAGACCTTCCCTGGTACGACGCCAGGAATCCTGCTGCTACGGCTACGCCTTTAGGGACTTCCTTGGCAAATATGCAAAGGATTTCCCCGCGGCCTTGGAGCCTTGCGTTGGTGTTCCCTTGAAGAGGAAAGGGTGATGTAGCACAACGGCGGTAAGTATTTCCCTCAGTTTTGAAAACCAAGGTATCGATCCAGTGGGAGGATCTCGTCAAGTCACAAGTACCTGCACAAACACAAAGAGCTTGCACCCAACGCTATGAAGGGGTTGTCAATCCCTTATAGATTTTTTGCAAAGTGAGAACTAAAAGTAACAAAGTAAACAAGCAAAGTAAAAGTGGAAGTGGAAACGATAGTTGTGAATAGACCCGGGGGCCGTAGTGTTCACTAGTGGCTTCTCTCATGAAAGCAAGTAGATGGTGGGTGAACGAATTACTGTCGAGCAATTGATAGAACCGCACAAAGTTGTGACGTTATCTAAGGCAATGATTATATCTATAAGCATCACGTCCAAAACAAGTAGATCGATACTTTGTGCATCTACTATTATTACTCCACACGTCGACCGCTATCCAACATGCATCTAGTGTATTAAGTCCAAAAGAACAGAGTAACGCCTTAAGCAAGATGACATGATGTAGATGGACAATCGCATATCTACGGTAAAATCCCATCTTGTTACCCTTGATGGCAACAACACAATGCGTGCCTTGCTGCCCCTTCTGTCACTGGGAAAGGTCACCACACGGTATGAACCCAAAACCAAGAACTTCTCCCATTGCAAGAATCATAGATCTAGTTGGCCAAACAAAACCCAAGAATCGGAGAGACTTATAAGGATATCAAATCATGGATATAAGAAATCAGGAAAGACTCAAATATAATTCATAGATAATCTGATCACAAATCCACAATTCATCGGATCTCGACAAACACACCGCCAAAGAGGACTACATCGGATAGATCTCCATGAAGATCATGGAGAACTTTGTATTGAAGATCCTAGAGAGCGAAGAAGCCACCTAGCTACAAACTACGGACCCGTAGGTCTGAAGTAGACTACTCACGAGACATTGGAGAGGCGATGATGTTGATGTAGAAGCCCTCCAACTCCAAAGTCCCCTGCGGCAGGGCACCGGGAAGGGTCTCCAGATGAGATCTCGCGGAAATGGAAGCTTGCGGCGGCGGAGAAGTGTTTTCGTGGATGCCCTGGTTTTTTCTGGATTTTTAGGGAATTTATAGGCCAAAGACCTAGGGCAGGGGAGCGCCAAGGAGGCCACAAGCTTGGTTGCCGCGGGCCCCGTGGCCACGGCAACAGGGTTTGTGGGCTCCCTGTGGGCCCCCTACCTTGGCCCTCAAGTCTCCCGATCTTCTTCCGTTCTGGAAAAATTTATTTCGGGGATTTTATTCCGTTTGGACTCCGTTCCAAAATTAGATCTGAAAAGAGTGAAAAACAAAGAAAAAACAGGAACTGGCACCTGGCACTGGATTAATAAGTTAGTCCCCAAAAAAGATATAAAAGGTAAACAAAACATCCAAAGTTGACAAGATAACAGTGTGAAACCATCAAAAATTATAGATACCTTTGAGACGTATCAAGCATCGCCAAGCTTAACTCCTGCTCGTCCTCGAGTAGGGAAGTGATAAAGAATGAATTTTTTGATGCTTTCATGCTACCTAGCATATATGTCCTTTGTAACTCCTCTTATGTGACGTGAATGTTCAGATCCATTAGATTCAAAACAATAGCTTGCTATTGACGTGGAGACAATAATAATTCAAGCAAACTAGCAAGGTAATCATGAACTTCTAAAATAACAAGGCCAAAAGAAGTTATCCCTACAAAATCATATAGTCTGGTTATGCTCTATCATCCTTGCACAAGGAATTTAAATCATGCACAACCCCGATATTGGCCAAGTAATTGTTTTCACACCTTTACTTTCTCAAACTTTTTCAACTCTCACGCAATACATGAGCGTGAGCCATGGTTTTAGCACTATAAGTGGTGTGGAGTGTGTTGGAGGTTGCAAGACAAACAAGGAGAAGATGCTCACATTAACTAGGCATATCAATGAGCTATGGAGATTCTCATCAATAGATATCAACGTGAATGAGTAGGGATTGCCCTACAAATGACGCACTAGAGCTTAAGAGTATGTGTAAGCTCTTAAAGAAAACTAGTGGGTGTGCATCCAACTTGCTTGCTCACGAAGACCTAAGGCAATTTTGAGGAAGCCTATCATTGGAATATACAAGCCAAGTTATATAATGAAAATTTCCCACTAGCTATATGGTAGTGACAAAATGAGAGACTCTCAATCATGAAGATCATGGTGCTTAACATGAAGCACAAGTGTGGAAAGGTGGTAGTAGCATTGTCCCTTCTCTCTTTTTCTCTCATTTTTTTGGTGGGATCTTTGGCCTCTTTTTTTTGTGGGCATCGCTGGCCTCTTTTATTTCCTCACATGGGACAATGCTCCATCAATGATGATCATCACACTTACAACTCAAAACTTAGAGTAGTGATGACTCTATATGGAATGCCTTCGGTAGTGTACCGTGACAATGATCTAGCATGGCATAGACATCAATGGGAACATCATGCTAGCTATCTTATGATCATGCAATGGCAATGTAGAAGTGGTGGAACATGTCATGGTGGTAGTTGCATGGCAATATATCTCAGAATGGCTTTGAAAAAGCCATAGTAGGTAGGTATTGTGGCTGTTTTGAGGGAGGCTATATGGTGGGTTTTGTGCACCGGCGAAAATTGCACGGCACTAAAGAAGATAGTGATGGTGGAAGGTGAAAGTGCATCTAAACCATGGACTCAACATTAGTCATGAAGAACTCATATACTTGTTGGAAAAATTTTAGTAGTAATCGAAGCAAAGCATTCAACGCATACTCCTAGGGGAAGGGTGGTAGGTATAAACCATCGCGCGATCCCGACTGCCACACAAAGGATGACAATCAATAGACTAATCATGCTCAGACTTCATCACATAGCGGTTCACCATACGTGCATGCAACGGGAATCACTAACTTCAACACAAGTGTTTCTAGATCCACAACACCTTACTAGTATAACTTCAATATTACCACAACCACAACTCAAAACTAATTGAGATGAATGAAACTTCTCTAACTATTCAATGCACATGAAGGTGGAAGTTTTCATATCCCTTTGGATAACTACCCCTTTTTAGACTACTTTCATAGCATTGATCAACTACCAAGCCACGCACCGCCGTGCTCTAAAAGATATAAGTGAAGCCCATAGAGCAAAATCAACTAGCTCTAAAGATATAAGTGAAACACATGTGAGCTGAATTGTCTAACCAAAGGATATAAGTGAAGCTCGACAAAGTCACGGTGAGTGCATGTCTCTCTCTCTACGTGTGCAGAAAGGATGATTGTGACACAACAAAAATAAAAGACTCCTACGATACAAGACGCTCCAAGCAAAACACATAACATGTGATGAATAAAAGTATAGCCCCAAGTAACGTTACCGATGGATTGAAGACGAAAGAGGGGATGCATTCCAGGGGCATCCCCAAGCTTAGGCTTTTACGGCATCCTTGAATAAACTTGGGGTGCCTTGGGCATCCCCAAGCTTGAGATCTTGCCACTCTTTATCTTTTTTTCCATAAGAACTTCACCCAAAACTTAAACAGAAACTCGTGATAACATTAGTATAAGAAAGCAAACCACCACTTCCTTAGGTACTGTAGCAAACTTAAATTCTACTTATGTTGATGTTGGGTTACTGTATTTTCAATTTTCCATGCCTAATACCCCCCGATACTATCCATAGTTTCATCAAAATAAGCAACCAACTCAACAAAAACAGGATCTGTTAACAGCAGACCAGTCTGTATAAATTGTATACTTCGTATATTTCTGGTACTTCAAAAATTCTGAAAACTTACGACAGTCTGTAGAATTTGGGTAGAAATCAGCAGCAAAAAGAATCAACTCAAAATCTCTTACAGAGAAAAAATGAAAATTCTTTTAGTGAGCAGAAAGTTTCTGTCTTTTCCAGCATGACCAAACGATCATCCCCAAGACTAATCATAACGGTTTTGCTTGGCACAAACGCAAAAAGAAACACAAAAAACACAATCATAACATAATTATGAAAGTGTGGAAAACACAAAATAGAAAGAAAAAGGATAGATTCGTTGGGTTGCCTCCCAACAAGCGCTATTGTTTAACGCCCTTAGCTAGGCATAACGTGATGGAATCACGTATAGTCATCCTTGGTGCTCAAACCATAAGTAGCCCTCATCATAGATTAATAAGGCAATCTTATTTTCTTTCTAGGAAAATGCTCCATGCCCTTATTTAGGGGAAATTGAAATCTAATATTCCCGTCCTTCATATCGATGATAGCACCAATAGTCCTTAGGAAAGGTCTACCAAGAATAATGGGACATGAAGGATTGCAATCTATGTCAAGTACAATGAAATCCACGGGTACATAGTTCTTATTTTAAACAATAAGAACATCATTGATCCTTCCAATGGGTTTCTTGACAGTAGAATCCGCAAGATGCAAATTAAGAGAACACTCTTCAATCTCATGAAAACCAAGAATATCACATAAAGACTTTGGAATCGCGGAAACACTAGCACCCAAATCACACAAAGCATTGCATTCATAGTTTTTGATCTTGATTTTGATAGTAGGTTCCCACTCATCATGAAGTTTTCTAGGTATAGAGACTTCTAATTCGAGCTTCTCTTCAAGAGATTTCATCATAGCATCTACGATATGTGCGGTAAAGGCTTTGCTTTGGCTATAAGCATGTGGAGAGTTTGCAATGGATTGCATCAAGGAAATGCATTCAAACAAGGAGCAACTATCATATTTGAATTCCTTGAAATCCAAAGTGGGAGTTTCATTACTACCAAAAATTTTGATTTCTTCTACTCCACTCTCCACACCTTTATCATCAAGATAGGTGGGCTCCGAATCATTGGGGCGTTTTTCGACCAAAGTGGATTCATATCCAGCCCCTTCATCAATATGTTTGACACACAAAAACAAAGATTCAAGAGGAGTCACACCAAGCACTTTAAGATCTTCGTGATTTGCATCACTAGAACGCACCCTTTTAAACCATTCATGCCTATCGCGAATTTGGGCAGTTCTTTCTTTGCTCTCATTCATGGGGACACGCATAGCTTTTAAAGTTTCATCCTAGTTGACCTTGGGAGGAGCACATCTAACTTTCGAAGCATCAATATCACAAGACATCCTATCAACGCTCTTAGCCAAATCGTCAATTTTGAGTAGTTTTTCCTCTATGGACGCATTGAAAATCTTTTGAGAGTTGACGAACTCTTTGATATTACTCTCTAAATCAGAGGGTAATTTGTTGTGATTTCCATAAGTGTTGTTGTAGGAATTGCCATAATTGTTAGAGGAGTTACTAGGAATAGGCCTAGGAACATAGTTTCCTCTAAAAGCATTGTTGTTGCCAAAATTATTCCTTCCAACAAAATTAATGTCCAAACTAGCGTTGCTACTCTCAATCAAGGAATATAGTGGCATGTCATTAGGATCTAAAGGAGCATTTATACTAGCAACCAAATTCATCAAGTCGTCCATCTTAGCACTAAGCGAGTTAATTTCTTCTATAGCGTGTACCTTTTTGCTAGCAGGTGACCTTTGAGTGTGCCACTGAGAGTAGTTAGTCATGATAATGTCTAGGAGTTTTGTAGCGTCTCCTAACATGATTTCCATGATCGTTCCACATAAGGCGGAGTCCAAGATATTGCGAGAAGCGAAATTCAAACCAGCGTAAAAGATTTGTATAATCCTCCACAAACTCAAGCCATGAGCGGGACAATTTCTAATCATTAACTTCATCCTCTCCCAAGATTGTGCAACGTGTTCATGATCAAGTTGCTTGAAATTCATGATACCGTTACGTAGGGAGATAATCTTATCCGGCAGAAAATACTTGGAAATGTAGGCATCTTTGCACGTATCCCAAGAATCAATACTATTTTTAGGCAAAGAAGAAAACCAAGTTTTTGCACGACCTCGCAACGAGAGAGAAAAAAGATTCAACTTAATCACGTCATTATCCACATCTCTTTTCTTTTGCATATCGCAAAGCTCAATGAAGGTATTGACATGGGATGCGGCATCTTCACTAGGAAGGTCAGAGAATTGCCTTTTCATAACAAGATTCAGCAAAGCTGCGTTGATTTCATACGATTCCGCACTAGTGGCGGGAGCAATCGGAGTACTAATAAAATCATTATTATTGGTACTCGCGAAGTCGCAAAGTTTGGTGTTTTCAGCCATGATGACTTCAACAAACCAACAAGCACACAAGAGCAAGCAAGAAAACCAGCAAAGGAAAATAGCAAAGGGCAAAAGAAAACGGCAAAAAGGCAAATGAAAACAGCAAATGTGAAGTGGGGGAGAGGAAAACGAGAGGCAACTGGCAAAAAAGGTAAATGCAAGAGATGAGTTTGTGACACCTACTTGGATAGATCTCCTCCCCGCGCGAGAAATCAGCACGTTGACGAGAGACTATTCTTGGCTTGATCCTCCCCAGCAACGGCGCCATAAATCCTTCTTCTACTGCGACAACAACTCTTCCCTGGTACGGCGCCAGGAATCCTGGTGCTACGGCTACGCCTTTAGGGACTTCCTTGGCAAATATGCAAAGGATTTCACCATGGCCTTGGAGCCTTGCATTGGTGTTCCCTTGAAGAGGAAAGGGTGATGTAGCACAGCGGTGATAAGTATTTCCCTCAGTTTTGAGAACCAAGGTATCGATCCAGTGGGAGGATCTCGTCAAGTCACAAGTACCTGCACAAACACAAAGAGCTTGCACCCAAAGCTATGAAGGGGTTGTCAATCCCTTATAGATTGGTTGCAAAGTGAGAACTGAAAGCAACAAAGTAAACAAGCAAAGTAAAAGTGAAAGTGGAAACGATAGTTGAGAATAGACCCGAGGGCCGTAGTGTTCACTAGTGGCTTCTCTCATGAAAGCAAGTAGATGGTGGGTGAACGAATTACTGTCGAGCAATTGATAGAACCGCGCAAAGTCGTGACGTTATCTAAGGCAATGATTATATCTATAGGCATCACGACCAAAACAAGTAGACCGATACTTTCTGCATCTACTACTATTACTCCACACGTCGACCGCTATCCATCATGCATCTAGTGTATTAAATGCAAAAGAACAGAGTAACGCCTTAAGCAAGATGACATGTTGTAGATGAACAATCTCATATCTACGATAAAAGCCCATCTTGTTACCCTTGATGGCAACAACAGGATGCGTGCCTTGCTGCCCCTTCTGTCACTGGGAAAGATCACCACACGGTATGAACCCAAAACCAAGCACTTCTCCCATTGGAAGAATCATAGATCTAGTTGGCCAAACAAAACCCAAGACTCGGAAAGACTTACAAGGATATAAAATCATGCATATAAGAAATCAGCAAAGACTCAAATATAATTCATAGATAATCTGATCACAAATCCACAATTCATCGGATCTCGACAAACACACCGCCAAAGAGGATTACATCAGATAGATCTCCATGAAGATCATGGAGAACTTTGTATTGAAGATCCAAGAGAGAGAAGAAGCCGTCTAGCTACTAACTACAGACCCGTAGGTCTGAAGTAGACTACTCACGAGTCATTGGAGAGGCGATGATGTTGATGTAGAAGCACTCCAAATCCAAAGTACCCTCCGGCAGAGCACCGGGAAGGGTCTCCAGAGGAGATCTCACGGAAACGAATGCTTGCGGCGGAGGAAAAGTGTTTTCGTGGATGCTCCTATTTTTTGTGGATTTTTATGGAATTTATAGGCCAGAGAGCTAGGGCAGGGGAGCGCCAGGGAGGACACAAGCTTGGTTGCCGCGGCCCCCCTGGCCGCGGCAACACGGCTTGTGGGCTCCCTGTGGGCCCCCTGCCTTGGCCCTCAAGTCTCCCGATCTTCTTCCATTCTGGAAAAAATTATTTCGGGGATTTTATTCCGTTTGGACTCCGTTCCAAAATCAGATCTGAAAAGAGTCAAAAACACAGAAAAAACAAGAACTGGCACTTGGGAGTGGATTAATATGTTAGTCCCAAAAAAAGATACAACTACTAGAATCTGCTAGTTTGCCGACAGCTTTAAGCTTTGCCGTGAGCAATTTCACGGGGCTGACGGCAAAGAGACTTTGCCCTCAGCCAAAATAAATGCTGACGGCATAGGAGGGGCTGACGGCAAATAAAATCTATGCCGTCCGCTTTATCTAAGCCGATAGCCAGCTGACGGCAAAGGACAAAAAAGCTGACGGCAAAGGACAAAAAAGCTGTCGGCATAGGAAGACTGACGGCATAGGGGCTCACCCAGTCGCCGCCTCGACCAGAAAAAAAAACGGGGGCCGTCTTTGCCGACAGCCAGCTGAGGGCAAAGACTAACGGCTGTCTTTGCCGACACCTGGCTGAGGGCAAAGACAGCTGCCTTATCCCCAGCCACGACCTCCTCTCTCTCAACCGTCCCACGCCCTGTTATAAAAAAAAACCCCGTCCCACGCCCTGCTCTCCCACGCCCCGCCTTGCGCCGACCCGCCCTGCGCCGCCCCTCGCCCGCCCCGCCCTGCGCCGCCCCCTCCGGCTCGGGCACTCGCCGCTCCGCCCGGACGCGTGCCCGCCGCCAGCCGCCGGACGACGAGGCGCCGCCCGCCCCAGCCCCCGCCGCCCCCCGCCCGACGCCGCCGGAGTCCCCTCCTCCTCCCCTCCTCCGCGGAGGAAGCGCGGGGCCTCTCCCTCCCGCCGGTCCGTCCGCGCCAGGTCCGTCCGCGCCAGGTACGAAGCTCTAACCCTTCTAACTGTTAATTGTTGATAAACCCAGCTGCTGTTTTAGTTTTCTGAATTTCGGTGTTAGGTGTCCTTTTTCTTCAGTTTCGTTAGGTTTAGACTTAGTCATTTTCTGTTAGAAGTTGCTCCGGTTGTTTAGCCACGAAATGGAGCGAGTCGTGCGTGATCCGTTCTGTTCGTGGGATGGCACGAGCGGCAGGAACGTGGTCACGTTTTCCCTTTGTAATTTTGCTTATAAGAAGGAGAATAGAACAAACAGAAAAGCTGCGGAAGTTTGAGCAGCACAAAACACTGTCTTCGTGTTCTTGTTCATCTAGTTTCAGATTTCGAGCGACATTAATTGCCTTTCTTGTAAAAAAATGTTAGTTTCCTTAAGCATTAGATGCCATTTGTTTACACATTAAACTGTAGGGAACATAGAAATTAGAACTTAACAAAATTGAAGGAACACAAAAGTGGTAAGATTATTAAATTCGTAGACTGGAAAGAAAAGAGTATGAAAATTTGACCAGCTCTTTGTTTTCATGTAGTATATAAGAAATATGATCCACATAATATAAGAATGTCAGTGAAAAGGCCGTAAAGAAAATCGCTAGAAAATATATCCATGAATCTTAAAGCGAGAACATGCTGATCGTAACACAACGTGACTATGCTCCGTACGACACCACACGGCAACACTCATATTGCATGAACGTGCTCTACTCATATTGTATGAACGTGCTCTAGTGATTACAACCGGTGACATCACACGTGCGTGGCAGTCGGTTCCGATGTTGCGTGCTGTAGGCGGTAGCACTGTAGTGCAGTCCAACAAAATTGTGTGAGAAGAAGCTTTGCTAACCTGCATTGACCACAGACGATGAGAACCGACAGGAGGCTCTTTGATGGACTGGAATAGCTTAGAAATTAAAGTTGTTTTTATAGATACCATGTCTAATATAAACTCACCTGATGGAATTGGTTGTGCTCCAACCCGATCTATGTAAGGTTTCCAAATATTGTACGTCTGAAAATTCAGTACCCAATCCAAATCGAACCAAGGGAACCTAATTAGAATGCTTTCGAGCACACCTTTATGAAATTAAATTTGAAGTACAAACCAAATTTTTGGTAAACTTGAAAACATTAGCATGAAACACCGTTGATCTGCCATCTGTTTGAAATTAGATTCTGCTAGTGATGAGGGGAAAGAACAATGATATACGGCCACTGTTCATAATTATGCATGTAGTGGTGTGCAAAACATTAGCATTTACACGTTGTGTTAACTAACTAAAGGATGAGCTGGTCGTTCCATATTATACTCGTCTGCACTACTATACATTGATGTAGAACGTGATGCAGTTGTAAAAAACTTGGACTATATGTTAAGAGAGAGAGAGATACGTTAGAGATATTATTTTTTGAGATAGAGATACGTGAGGGATGCGTAACTCACAAAAACGGATATGTGAGAGATTGAATTGGAAATATCTGGTATTTCCATAGTATAAAAATAACATAATATATATTGCAAACTTCATATTATATAGAGTAACCTACACCGTAATAACTTGGTCCCACCAGATTAACGGCTCCTAATTTCTAATTAATGTAGGAATTTCTTGGGAGCCCCTAATTAGTATAAGTATATATTACTCGAAGAACTTTATTAATCTACAAAATAGGGGAAGTAATATTAGCTCTACACAACAAATCAGAATGCATCACACTCAAAGTAGTTTTGGAGAACAATTGCACAAATTAGAGTACATAGCAATGGTATGTGTCTATATATCATGACCCAAAAACATGTGTGGTTTGCCTTATCTCCATATTCGTGGCTGCAAAAAAGAGTTCTTGCAACAAAACAAACCCAAATCCTTCCTGAAATTTATATTCTGAACATCAAGAATAGTGACAAACTCGCAAAGCATTCATTAGTGGTATTGCAAAAACATGAAATAAATCAGTAAAGTAAGTCCATAATCGACTAATCACATAGAATTGAGTTCTATCTATGAATTATGCCCCCGAAGATCACAATTTAGCAGTGAAATTTAAGTATTTCGCATGTAAAGATATGGAGATTCAGTGTTTTAGAAAAATGCATTTAAATGATAGATGTTAGTATTAGTTAGCTTAATTACCGCGAGTGCATATTTGTGTTGATTGAGTGCATTTAAATGTGCAGTAGCTTCTCCGCGAGGGATTGGTTTTTGACGACCTCCCCTGCATTCGAAAGTGAGCACATTTGTTAACTCCTCCTCCACCCCCTTTATTTTGCTCTGTTCCGGCCTTCGTGCTGATGACACTATCTAGCTAGGTATTTTTAGTATTAAAATGCAAAGGTGTTGCGTAACCAATATGCGTCTCCCGTTCGAAAGGGTTCCTGTCATAAATATGCATGCATTTGCATATTTATAACGGTGATTCTTTCGAATTGTCCAACGTTATCCATGGACAGCCCGGGTATGTGTAGATTGGGTCGTTTCCCACGCTTTTCTCCGGATCCCATGCAGGGTTTCGACAGCTCCTCCTTGTTGTTCTCCGGGTACACATCCTCTCGGTTAGTTGCCGAGACGTGTATCAAGAGAACAGTGGGGAGGTGCTGCCGAAATTTTGCGTTGGGTCAGGAGCAGAGCAGTGGGAAATGACCCAATCTACACATACTCGGGTGGGATTAGGACCCATCTTTACCTAGTAGCTGGTAGGTGTGCATGCCGTGCATCCCAATGTATTAACCATGATTAAAAAATGGCCATAATTAATTTAACATACTTGATGAATTGATATTTTATATTGTTTTATATGTGGATACTATGTAGCTAGCTTGCCAAAATGACTGATCGTGAATGGATGTACACCGGTCACCATAGTCAGAGAGATATGACCGATGAATGGTTGAGCAAAACCTATGAATTCGTGGAAACGGCGTTTTCTAAAGGCCAGCCAAAAACATGGTGCCCCTGCACTAAGTGCAAGAATTATTCGCGACAGACAAAGGATGTAATGGGTAAACACCTGCAGATGCGTGGTTTTACTCCCGACTATACCTTGTGGACATTTCATGGTGAGTCGGCCCAACGTAACAGAGACGAGGTGTTGCGTCGGCGCACCGATGATCATGGTACAGGGATTGAAGACATGGTGAATGACTTTGATGATGCTCGGAACAAGGACGAAGATATGGAGGAATCTGCGAAAGCCTTCTATGCCATGTTGGAGTCTTCAAAACGTCCTCTTCACGAGCACACTAAGATTTCTCAGCTAGATGCCATCGCACAAGTAATGGCTTTGAAAGCCCAGTTCAACATTGGAAGAGATCTGTTTGACTCAGTGATGACCCTATTTGGGCGCTTTCTACCAGAAGGTCATATTATGCCTTCAAACCTATATGAGTCAAACAAAATCCTTAGTGCACTCAAGATGCCGTATGAGCAGATACATGCTTGTGAGAAGGGATGTGCCTTATTTAGGAAAGAGTATGCGGAGGAAACATATTGTCCATTTTGCAAGTCCTCCAGATATGTTGAGGTAGAAAACGGTGAAGGTGAGAAGAAGCAGAGCAAAATCCCCGTGAGTGTCCTACGGTATCTGCCGATCCTACCAAGACTTCAACGACTTTACATGCTCGAAGAAACAGCAAAACAGATGACATGGCACAAACATGGAATTAGGAAATAATTAGATGAACACGGAGTTCCGATGTTGGTACACCCTTCAGATGGTGACGCATGGAAGGCATTCGATAGTATACATAAGGAAAAAGCTAAAGAACCAAGGAATTGTCGAATCTCCATCAACCTCGATGGGTTCAATCCTTTTGGTATGACGGCTACCCAATATAGTTGCTGGCCTGTATTTGTCATTCCCCTCAATCTTCCACCATCATCCATTATGCAAAGAAAGCACATATTTCTGACGTTGATAGTTCCAGGACCAAAATACCCGGGGAAGAATATGAGTGTGTACATGCAACCACTGATGGATGACTTGAAAGAAGCTTGGGTGAATGGGGTCAACACATACGACGCAGCTAAGAAAGAGAACTTTCAAATGTATGTTTGGTACCAATACTCGTTGCATGATCTGCCAGCATTTGCGCTTTTCGTTGCCTGGTGTGTGCATGGAAGGTTCCCATGCCCACAATGCAAGGCAGCTCTTAAGTTTCATTGGTTGCCGACGGGTGGGAAGTATTCCTGCTTGGACTTGCATAGACAGTTCTTGCCTATGGACCATCCATTCAGAAAAGACAAGAAGAATTTCATGAAAGGTAAAGTTGTCAAACACTCTGCACCACCTGCGTTGACGTGGGCACAAATTAATGAACAGTTAAAATCTATGGAGCCTGATCCAAACCGTCCAGGGTATTTCTTGGGTTATAATGAGGAACACGCCTGGACCCACAAGCCATGCATCTGGGATCTCCCCTACTTCGAAGACCTCTTACTTCCACACAACATTGACATGATGCACACTGAAAACAATATCGCCGAGGCCCTTCTTGGCACATTTTTTGGTACTGATAAGGGCAAAGATAATACAAAGGCTAGAGTTGACCAGGAGACTCTGTGTGATAGGCCATCACTAAACATGCGAGAACCGAAAGGAAGAAAAAATTGGTCCAAACCACCTGCCTGGTACAATCTTGAGAAGGGAGCAATAAGGGAAATCCTCTTGTGGGTGCAAAAAAAGTTGTTGTTCCCCGATGGGTATGCTGCGAATCTAGCGAGGGGAGCGAGCATTGAAAAAATGAAAATTTTTGGGCTCAAGAGTCATGATTGGCACATATGGCTTGAGCGGATAATGCCGGTGATGTTGCGTGGCTATATCCCCGAGGCTGAATGGCTAGTATTGGCCGAGTTGAGCTATTTCTTCCGTGTTGTTTGTGCTAAAGAGTTGTCGCGTGCCTGGATAGATGACATGGAAGAGTTGGTGCCTGAGTTGCTCTGCAAGTTAGAGAAGATTTTTCCATCGGGCTTCTTTAATCCGATGCAACACATGATTTTGCATCTCCCAACCGATGCATGATTGGGTGGCCCTATGCAAAATCGTTGGTGCTACGCAACTGAAAGAATGCAGAAGACACTTCGAGGAAAATGTAAAAATAAACATAGAATTGAAGCATCAATGGACGAGGCGTTCATTACCGAGGAGGCGGCAAATTTCTAACAGCACACTATGATGCCACTATGCACAACTTGCATAATCCAAAGCCTCGGTACAATCTGGGCGACCCCAAACGACGTGAATCCAATCTCAGCCTTTTCAAAGGGAAGCTCGCACCTTCTGGTGTGGGAAAACCAAAGTTACTGTGCGTCGAGGAGTGGCGCACACTAACGATGTATATATTGAACAATTTAACAGAAGTTCGGCCATACATCGAGTAAGTGATCTATACATTGTTTTGCAACTTTTAACAAGTTTTGTGTCTAACAACTATTATTAATTGATACAGTCGATACGTCGAACAATTCTCGAATGGTGTTGCAATCGAGAAAGAATCCATTCTCGAGTATGAACTTCTTGAAAAGACAGGAGGTGGCTATCCCGGTTTCATCTCTTGGTTCAAAAAAAGGTACCTCCCTTATATATAATAGGTGATTTCCTTTGTTGCTATTACTCATGAGTAACACACCAAACTCTATCTTTTCTTAACTTCTAGGCTAATTCAGATGAGCAAGTCGACGATGAATTGAGACAAATAGCTAATGGTTTTGACTTTAAGGTCCGTACATTTCAGAAGTACGACATCAACGGGTATCGCTTTCGTACTGCTAGCAAAGAGCTTTCAATGCCCGTTCGAAAAACAAACAATTCCGGTGTCTCTGCTATAGGCGAGGGAGGTGTCGAGTATTATGGAAGACTTGAAGAAGTCTACGAACTTCATTATTATGGTGAAAATCCTCCGAACGTTGTTGTGTTCAAATGTCATTGGTTCGATCCTACTAAGACAAGACGGACTCATGAACATCTTGGGATTGTCGAAATTCGACAAGACAGGCAGTTAAGCGGTGCCGATGTCTATATTGTGGCTCAACAGGCCACCCAAGTTTTCTATCTGCCATACTGTCGTCAAAGTGTTAAGAACCTAGAAGGTTGGTATGTCGTGTTCGATGTGCCGCCACATCTTAGACCACCTCCCCCAAATGAAGACGATTATGAACCTCAAATGGACCCAATAACATATGATGGAGAATTTTTCCAAGAATCACGTGGTGTCAGACGTCGTACCCGAAACTGCTCTACGTCCACCCTGAACACGGAGGAACAAGAGTCACGTGATGATGAGGAAGAAGTGGAAGTAGAAGAAGTTACCAATGCCGATGAGCTATCAATGCTTGATCGGTTACAAAAAGGCCTTCCACATGTTGTCCTTGAACCCGATGACGATATCAGTCATGACGACACGTGTGATACTGATGATGATTTTGCTTCAATTGACCATGGAGAAGAGACAGATGATCTAGACTATTAGTACTTTGTATGCATCCAAACATTGTTGTTTAATTATTCAATTATTAGTTGAATTATACATGTATTTATTATTGTTCATTTAATTATTGTCCTTGAATTTGTACTAATTATTTAACTATTTATCGTTACAGGTGGTGAGACATGGCAGGCGGGGATAAGTTGAGGATAGCACCTGGGCAGCTACGGAGAACTTTGTTGCAGAGCTTTGCCGAGGAGCCCCGTGGGAGAGGCGTAGGAAAGAAGAGAGGCAGAGGACGTGGTCGTGGGAGAGGGAGGCTGCATGATAGGAGCCAGTCGCCACCACCCTCGGCTACTTCTGTCTCAGCCACTTCACCCTTGCAGACGAGGGTGTCGCCGGTGCGGGCTCCTACCGTCCAGGAGGAGACACCGATGCAGGGGGCTGAGGCGGAGGCTGAGGCGGAGGGTGCTGAGGCGGAGGCTGAGGCGGAGGGTGCTGAGGCGGAGGGTGCTGAGGCGGAGGCTGAGGCGGAGGGTGCTGAGGCGGAGGCTGAGTGGGCTGCGAGCAAGTCGGTCTACCAACGTGGTATGACACGAGTTCCAGACCGATTGGACTTGCAGCGCAGGCCGTTAATTAAGCAAGAAGGCGAGAAGTAAGTTGATATATATTGTGTACCTTATATCATTATATTTCACCAAGTAGCTAATGTCTTTGCCTTATAATTATGTAGGGGGTGGGATTACCCGCAGAATACCCGGAATCCAAACTGCCTCCTTGGTGCTTTACTTAGGGAGCACTTCCCCGGGATAGTGCAGTTGCCCGGTGAGGGTATGGTTCCCGAGCCAGGACTCAAGTGGGAGCACTACCAAGCCGCTCTGCTCCCGGAAAACACACATGTCAGTGGTGTTGTTTGTGTGAGCGTGGCCGACAAGGTGTTGGCTGATTTTTGGGTAACTATTATTTTACCCAATAAAAAGTATACAATGTTATATATTGTTATTTCCTTCCAAATCATTTCACTATTCATCTGTGCATCTATTTGGCATAATTGCAGAGTTACTTTAGGGTCGAGGAGGGGACGGAGGAGGCAGCCAAGAAGAACCTCGTGAAAGAGTGCAAGAGTTTATTGAATAACACGAGGCATGAGCTGCGTGTTCAGGCTGTTCGAGATTGGTACGCCAAGCAAGGGGAGCCGAAGACAAAGACTGGATGTCGAAAGATTTTCCTTGATAAGACCGAGTACATGGAGGTATGTACATTCCAAAGATCAATTCTTAGGGCTAGTTAGGTCTATTTAGTTATAATACTTAGTTTCATTCTTCATTAACATACATTCATAGGTGCCCCCGAGATGGTTGGCCGATAAGATGGATTGTTGGGAGATGATAGCGGACAGGTGGTGCACAGAGGCTTGGTTGAGCACCCACACTATGGTCAAGGACCGTCGTGCCCAATTGGTTGGTGTGCCACACCACCAAGGCAATGCCAACATCAAGCAATACGCCAAAAAATTGGTATGTGTGCCTTGTTTTGTTTCATCAATAATTCGTTCGTTCATGATTTTTGTTGTACTAATTCTTTGTCTTTTCGTGTAGGCCAAACACAATAACCAGCCCGAGCCTGAGGGATACACCGCGTTTAGCATGGCCCATAAGGGCTCGTACAAGACGACGAAGGCATATTCTGAGGTCGACGGGCCGTCGGTGTACACAAGCCTGTCCGCCTACAGCAAGATGACGTCTTATTCTGAGGTGGTCAAACAGCTGCGCGGGCCTGACTATGACCCGAGCCAGAATCCTATCGATCCAGAGGCGTTAATGATCTCTGGTGGCGGTAAGAGTCATGGCACGCTGGCCATGTGTGATGGCTTCGTCCCTATCACTGAGACTCTATCTCAGATCAAGTCGAGGCAAACGAGCTCCGCTCCTGCAATACGACAACGCGCGAGGCCAGTTGATCTTGCCATCGAGGTTAGTTTTCTTCATTATTTCTTTCGTTCTTTTGTCCGTGGATGGATGATGAAAATTCCTTTTGAGGAGTGGTTGCAGGCCGCACTTATGAAGGAGAGGGAGGCCACCAGGCTCTTGTTGGAGGAGAGGGACCGGAATACGCAGAGGTTGCTTGACGAGGAGAGGGCACGCTATAATGCCCATGCGAAGGCCTTGCACGACTTCGTTGCGGTAAGTCAGTTGTGTGAGAAGCAAGGCTATGTGTGAGACGTAACAAGGCTATTTCTTTGAATCCTCGAAAACTAATTTGCAGGCTATGTGTGAGAAGCAAGGTTTGCCGCCCCCTCCGCCGATGCCTTCTCCGGTGGGAACGGTGAGTTCCCTTTCAATGACCAACCTTGCACGGTCTTATACCATTGTCTGTTGCCGTGCTAACCACATATTTTAACTCTTGCCTTGTTGCAGCATCATTCAAGAGTTGAATCCCACGATCCCTTTACTTCTCCTGGTGAGAGCCCTAACAACCCAGCGACCAACGGAGATGCAGCTTCTCCTTCGTTTCCTGGCATTTGGTAAGTTATTCCTCTCCTTCTTATTCTTCTTATTATTTAGATCAACTTAGATTATGCCAGGCTTTAGTTAGCTTAGTAAATTCTAGTTGATATTAGCCATGGTTTAGTTAGCTTAGTAAATTCTAGTTGATATTAGAGCTCAAAAATGACATAATTAGTTTAGAAAGTTTTAAAAGAAACCAGAAGAGAAGAACAAACAAGAGATGAAGAAATAAGAGAAGAAGAAAGAGGAGAAAAAGATAAATTCTCTTCTTTCTTTTTCTCTATCTTCTTCTTCTTCTTCTTCCACTTCTTCCACTTCTTCTTCTTGTTCTTCTTGTTCTTCTTCCACTTCTTCTTCTAATTGCTTAGCTTAATTTACATAACTTCTTTCTTATTGTATTCTTCTTCTAAATTTTTTCTCATTATGCAGATTTTGATAAAGCAGCATGGCATATGGATGGATGCTCGAGACTTTGTAATGCACTTGTGTAGTCCTAGATGAACTTTGTAATGCAATTGTATTTGTGGATGCACTTGTGATGCTTTGTAATACTTTGTGATCTTGTTTGCACTTTAATGACATATATTCGTGTTGTTTGCACTTGTGTTGTGCTGTTTGCACTTTGTGATGCACTTGTGGTGCTGTTTAGGGGCAGATTCAATATATATATGTTGCTCTTTGTATCTATGTTTTGCAAATGCAGGGAATTAACAGAAAACAAATATGAAAAAAAGCAGAGAGGGTCTTTGCCTACAGATCACTGACGGCAAAGGCTTTGCCATCGGTGGACTGACGGCAAAGAAGACACGTGGCGGTAGCCTGTGTATCCTGGCAATACCAAATTCTCGGCTTTGCCATCAGCTGGGCTCCAGCTGTCGGCAAAGAGGCAGCCAAGGCCCAGGGGTTTCGGCTTTGCCGTCAGCTCTGCTACGGTTGTGGGCAAAGATGGGACCTAGGGGGCCTAGGGGTTTCGACTTTGCCTTCAACTTTGCTACGGCTATGGGCAAAGAGGAGAGGCTTTGCCGTCAGCTTTGCTACGGCTGTGGGCAAAGCCTGCCGTTAACCTTCTAACGGAGCTCTGCCTACGCCGTTGCCGCCACTGCTCTTTGCCGTCAGCCCGTGCCACAAAGCTGATGGCAAAGTCTTTGCCGTCGGTGGAGCTCCGGCTGTCGGCAAAGAAGGTGATCTTGGCAAGAAATCTTGGCCGGTACCTTTGCCGACAGCACACTGACGGCAAAGCCTTTGCCATCAGTTAAACTGTCCTTTGCCGTCAGCTCTGGCTGTCGGCAAACCAGCAGATTCCAGTAGTGACAAAAGGTAAACAAAACACCCAAAGTTGAGAAGATAACATCGTGAAACCATCAAAAATTATAGATATGTTTGAGACGTATCAGCCAGCACCTGTATCTAACCCCAGTCAACTAGCCCCTCACTGGTTCAAAGTGGAAAGGACAAAAACCCCAATTTAGACCTCAGTTCATGACTGGCAGCACGAGTATTTCTTGCCTCGCTTGACCAGCCGAAGCTCCCACTAAAACCAAACGGCTAGCCACACCCCCAGTAAGTGCCAGGACATGCTAGACACGTCCAAAGTGCCTCAGAGTGCACCAGCATGCTGTGGCATGACAAAACTATGCTTTGGGTGCGCTACAAGGAGTCACCGAGGTGGGGGCGACGCCCTCGGCCAGTTCCAGCCTCCCCCGAGATGTCCAACCTCTTCCCTGACAACCCCTCTACATCGGGCAAGCTTTAGGACCCCTCCTCTCTCGCGCTAGAGCTCGCACGACGCGTGCCCGCGCGCTCCAGAACCGGCCAAGGTTGCGCGGCCACGAATGCACGACTCTCCCCTCTCTCTCGCTGCAGCAGATGGTTCGGGCGGTCCAATACCACGTCCTGAGACCGTGGTTTCAACCGCAACCTCTCTCTGCACCCCCATGCGCGCCATGGTGAGTCACCGGCGCTCCCGAATCTGCTCACCATCGCGGGCCTATAAATAGCCCTCCCCCTCGCTCCAGCACCCCTCAAATAGCTTCACCACGATCACTAGTACCTCCCTAGCCACTCCAGCAAACCAGCAAAGCCCCGGTGCTCGAGATCGACCGAGGCCCCTCCGCCTCGGAGCTCCGGTCGATCCCCGGCTACACGATGGCTCCTGCGCCCCTCGACCCCCCAAACTGACCCCCTTGATCCCAGGAAGCTTTCCCCCAACTCGCCCGAGCTTTTCCGTGTCTCTAGCCACCCCCACGACCACTTCCCGAAACTTGAGGCATTGCAGTTGATCCATCTAAGATTACCACGTTAACCAATTGGGACTCGCCAATTGACGTGAAGGAAGTCAGGAGCTTCCTCGGACTCGCATGATACTACCGCAAGTTCGTAGAAGGATTCTGCCGCATCGCGCGACCTATGACTAAGCTCTTGAAGAAAGGCAAGAAGTTTGAATGGACGCCGGCGTGTGAGGCAAGCTTCCAAGAGTTGAAGAAGAGGTTAACCATCGCCCCGGTATTGGCAACTCCACATGTTAGCAAGGAGTTCGTGATATATTGCGATGCCTCAAGGACCGGGCTAGGTGGGGTTCTAATGAAGGATGGCAGGGTCGTGGTGTACTTGTCACGACAACTGCGCCCGCATGAGGAAAATTATGCTACCCATGATCTCGAGTTGGCAGTAGTAGTGCATGCCCTGAAGACATGACGACATTACCTTCTGGGGAAGCGATGTGAAATATACACCGACCACAAGAGTCTGAACTATATCTTCACCCAAAGGGAATTGAATATGAGGCAACGGAGATGGTTGGAGTTAATCAAAGACTACGACCTCAGCATTCAATATCACCCCAGTAAGGCAAATATAGTGGCTGATGCCTTGAGTTAGAAGACCAGCACCTTAAAGTTCATGCTTAAGGAAAGGAAGCCCGCCTTATACAAAGAATTGGAGAACTTCGGATTGGAACTGGTGGAACCAGAATTCCTAGATAATCTCGAAGTCAAACCAACGCTAGAAGACGACATCAAGGAGGCCCAGAAGGGTCACAAGAGCATCGAAGGTATCAAGAAGAAGATTCCAGAAGGCAAGGCCCCAGGATTCTTGGAGGATGATCAAGGAGTGGTGTGGTTTGGGAAACGTTTATGCGTACCCAATAAGGCTGAACTCAAGGAACTCATCCTACGGGAAGCCCATGATAGACCCTACTCCATTCACCCCGGTGGTACCAAGATGTATCAAGATCTCCGAGAAAGATTCTGGTGGCACGGCATGAAGAGGGAAATCACGTCTTATGTGGCCAAGTGCGTTGTGTGTCCGCAAGTTAAGGCTGAGCATCAGTGACCCGCAGGACTCCTACAACCTCTCCAGGTGCCAGAATGGAAGTGGGAGAAGGTACAGATGGATTTCATCATCGGCCTACCAAGGTCTAGCAAGGGCCATAACTCGATATGGGTTGTTGTCGACCATTTGACCAAAGTGGCCCATTTCATCCCTGTCAACACCACTTATGACGGGAACGAGTTGGCTAGTCTCTATATCGAGCGCATAGTAAGCCTTCATGGAGTTCCCAAGGAGATTGTATCTGATCGAGGCACGCAGTTCACCTCAAGGTTTTGGAGGAAAATACAGGAAGCCCTCGGTACCAAGCTCTCTTTCAGCACCGCCTTCCACCCGCAGACGGGAGGACAGACGGAAAGGGTGAATCAGATACTCGAAGATACGCTCTGCGCATCCGTCCTAGCGCATGGAGCCAAATGGGAAGACTATCTGCCGTTCGCTGAGTTTTCATACAACAACAGCTACCAGTCCAGTCTCCAGATGGCCTCGTTCGAAGTGTTGTACGGACGGAAATGCCACACCCTGCTCAACTGGTCAGAAACCGGAGACGGGCCGATTTTCGGACCAGAAGTTTTGCACCGTGCAGAAGAGAAGGTGCAACGAGTCCGAGAAAATCTGAAGGCAGCCAAGTCGCGACAAAAGAGTTACGCAGACTCTCGCCGCAGGAATGTGGAGTTCATTCCCGGAGATCTGGTGTACCTCCGTGTCACACATCTCAAGGGAACCAAGTGTTTCCACGTTAAGGGGAAACTCGCTCCAAGGTTCATTGGGCCATTCAAGATCACGACAAGGCGTGGAGAGGCCGCTTATCAGTTGGAGTTACCTCCGGAACTTTCGGGTGTGCACAACGTTTTCACGTGTCGCAGCTTTAGAAGTGTCTCTAGATGCCAAGTCCTTCCGATCCTTACAAGGACATTGATCACCGGGCCATTGACCTTCAGTCTGATCTCACCTACCGCGAGAGGCCAATCCGCATTCTGGATGAAGCAGAGCGATGCACCCGAAGCCGCACCATCAAGTACTTCAAGGTTCAATGGAGCAACCACACCGAAGCCGAAGCTACATGGGAGCATGAAGACTATCTCCGATCTAAGTTTCCAGACCTTTTTAGCACCTAGCTTAGGAATCTCGGGGACGAGATTCTTGTAAGGGGGATAGGTCTGTCACACCCTGTTTTTGCTATCACTTGTCTGTGTTGTAAAATTCTGAGCTTGTTAAAACTTTTTCAAAACTGATGTTGTGAGTGCCA
Organism: Hordeum vulgare subsp. vulgare; assembly: GCF_904849725.1. Taxonomy (NCBI): domain Eukaryota; kingdom Viridiplantae; phylum Streptophyta; class Magnoliopsida; order Poales; family Poaceae; genus Hordeum; species Hordeum vulgare. Next base: position 64,694,593 of record NC_058523.1, read on the forward strand.
TGATTGACATTGTATGCTTGTATGCTTGATCATGTGAGGTTTTAACACCGTAAATTCCTTTGGTATTATAGTGATTTCCAAAAACCTTTGATGACCAAACTAAAACCACCTTGAGTTGCACTACATGTCCTTGATAGCAAGCAGTGCTACTACTCATATTTGGTAATCTGATTTTTGCCTATCTTTATATTTCAAAACCACAAAAATAATTATTTTTGTGATTATTTTCCTAATTAAATAACCTGTCTATTTCTCAGGCCAGAATTGGTATTCCAACATGGGAAAATACTTTTCTGCCTTGGAAAAATCTGATTAAATTTAGGGATGATCAGAAGGAGATATATTTTCCATACATAGGATTTTAAACCCCATTTTATATTAAATTTATTGATTAAAACTATAAAAGCTATTTATGTCTGTTTTAGCATTTTGAAATATTTCCAAAGGAAATATTCACAATAAATTCCTAGAAAATTCGAATGGTATCCCTAAGCCTTGTTTGGAGTCCACATAAAGTTTCACCTTGATCAAAGGTGGATAAGGACCCCAAATAACCCAAAAACCCTGTCTATCCAGAATCAAGTTAGAGCAACTCTACATAGCAAAGTTTGTCCAATGAGGCTAAAACTTTGCAGGAGTGCCTAATACCTCAAATGAGGGTTCTACACCAAAAATGGGATTTGTGGGACTTAGTTTGCCCACACTCCATTTGGAGGTAACAAATCTGGTCATATTGGAGTGTTTTCAAGTTTACAAAGCTAAACTTGTCCTTTGGAGCTCAAATTTTGTGGAACTCCCTAGTTTACCACCAAAACCAAACCTGTTAAGTCTCAGCACCATTGCTGGGGGGCAACCCCCTAAAACCACTGTCGGACACCTTCTGACAGATAGGAAAAAGCCACCTCAGCCACAGCTAAACCAAACTCCATTGCTTCAAACTCTTAGATTAAGTGGCCAACACCTGTAACTAACCCCAGTCAACTGGCCCCTCACTGGTTCAAAGTGGAAAGGCCAAAAACCCCAATTTAGACCTCAGTTCATGACTGGCAGCACCAGTATTTCTTGCCTCCCTTGACCAGCCGAAGCTCCCACTAAAACCAAACGGGTAGCCACACCCCCAGTAAGTGCCAGGACATGCTAGACACCTCCAAAGTGCCTCAGAGTGCACCAGCATGCCGTGGCATGCCAAAACCGCGCTCTGGGCGTGATACAGGGAGTCACCGAGGTGGGGGCAACACCCTCGGTCAGTTCCAGCCTCCCTCGAGATGTCCAACCTCTTCCCCGACAACCCCTCTGCATCGGGAAAGCCTCAGGGCCCCTCCTCTCTCGCGCTAGAGCTCGCGCGACGCGGGCCCGCACGCTCCAGAACCGGGCAAGCTTGCGCGGCCACGAATGCACAACTCTCCCCTCTCTCTCTCTCTCTGCAGTAGATGGTTCGGGCGGTACAATACCACATCCTGAGACCATGGCTTCCACCCCAACCTCTCTCTGCACCCCCATGCGCGCCACGGTGAGTCATCGGCGCTCATGAATCTGCTCACCGTCGCGGGCCTATAAATAGCCCCTCTCGCTCCAGCACCCCTCAGATAGCTTCACCACGATCACTAGTACCTCCCTAGCCACTCCAGCAAACCAGCAAAGCCCCGGTGCTCGAGATCGACCGAGGCCCCTCCGCCTCGGAGCTCCGGTCGATCCCCGGCTACACGATGGCTCCTGCGCCCCTCGACCCCCCAAACTGACCCCCTTGATCCCAGGAAGCTTGCCCCCAACTCGCCCGAGCTTTTCCATGTCTCTAGCCACCCCCACGACCACTTCCCGAAACTCCTCCGCCACGGTCTCCTCGTCGCCGGCGAACCCCTGCCTCGCCGTCGTTGTTTCGAGCACCAGCAGGTAGGCGACGGTCAGGCAAACCCATTCTCGTGTTCATTGGAGCATGAGCGCGTCGGCAACCTCGTCGTCGTCGTCCTCCTCCTCTCTGGCCGGAGGTAGGAGACGACCCCGACAGGTGTGCCCCACCTGTCGGTGGCCCAGCCTCCTCCCCCGCGTTGGCCTCGGCCACTGACTGCACGGCCCCGCGCGTCAGGTTCAAATCTGACGCCGCGCGCGCCTGGGCAGGCCGTCGGCTGGCCATGGGCCAGCCCAGCTCTGGGCCGAGCCAGGCCAGGAGCTGGCTTGTTTTTCTTTTATTTTAAAACCTGAATTTCTAAGATTTTTATAAAAACATTTAACCAGTGTAAAAATATAATTCTTCCACTCTTGTTTTTCTAAAAATGCGTAGGATTTAATGATATGCTTAAATGAATTCTTCAAGCAACTATTTTGCTTTATAATAATAAAAAGGGCTAAAATGGAATAGTTTTGCTTCTGCTTGGTTGTTTTCAAAAATATTCCTTCAAGGAAAATCAAGACAAACATTTTTAAAATGATATCTTAGATTTATCAGTAACAGGGAATATTTTTAAAATGACTTTGTGGACTGTTTCTGTGTGATCTATTCCTTATTTATTGTTTTATCGATGATAGAAAGTTCGTGTGACGAGGGAATCAGAGCGGAAGACCTCGAAGACCCCGGATACTTAGCTGACCAAGGCAAGCAGCCCTTTGACCATGACTGAGCATATGTTACTTTGCATGTTAAATAGCAAGTATTCCCGTTGCATATGATCATAAGTGCCGGTAATCATTTGATATGATTTTACCGAAGGCTGCTCTGGAGTATTTTGCATTGAGCTTGACTCTACCCCTTGAGGGTCATGCTAATACCATGTTGACAAGTAAAGATAGCAGTAGCACAATCATGAGCATGATGTTTTCATAAAGCAAGAGTTTGTGAAAACCCCGTCGGGTGCCACTAATGCCCGAGGGTGATGATGAGTTAGGTGATCAATTTCGGTGAAGTGATGCACCCGATATTTGTGTGAGTAAGGTTTCGGAAATGGGATTAGATTTATGATGTGTCGACCGTCCGAACCTTACCAGTATGACCATGTTACCCCTTATGGGACGGGGCTATGTTAATTACTCTGGTCGGTGCTAGCAAAGAGCCACATTACTACTGGCGGGAGTGATATGTGGTCACTCTTGTGATGGGGTCGTGCCGGGTAGGACGACTATGCCATTTTTATGAGTTCCAGTCACACCGTTGGTCCCCGCATGTTTGGTACTGTCCAGAGTTGGAGGTCGTAAGACGTACAACATGTGGGCTGGGTACCAATCGAGTGGACCTCTTTCTCTAGTATCGTCAGGGGAAAGGCATTGATCGGGTACTTACCTCGGGTATGTGATATACCGTGAGTCGTGGATGACACGGAAGTTTCCCGAATCTCGTGGGTCCAGCGTACTACCTCTGCAGAGTGTAAACTATTCGAATAGCCGTGTCCACGGTCAAGGACAGTTGGGTAATCCTGCTTAAACTACGTCCTGATATTTCTGCATAAACCAAGTGTGCGTGAGTGTGTGTGTGTGTGTGTGTGGTGATAAGAAATGTGTTGCTATGATAGCAATAATATGACCAAGTTTGGTGACTTGGCATATAGGGTGAACCCGGATGGTTCAGCCCTCGGCAGATATATTGATATCTGTAACCTGGTCTTCAAAAGTAATTCTTTAACTTGATGCATATTCATGATCATTCCACCCAAATGAGTTACACTAGAAATGCATGATATTGTTATCCTTCACTTTCGTTGATTATATCATGGGTTGTTTGCGAGTACATTCAAAGTACTCATTGGCTTTCCACTGGTTATGTTATTGACTAGACATGGAAGGACCAGAGTTTGGAGATGAGTACGTCTTCGGAGACACCCTTGCGAACTAGGACGCTACCGAGTCAGAATTCCTGTCAGTGTAGGCTTGATGGCATGGGCACCCGCTTAGCCCTTTGTTTTCCTCTATTAGTGTACTCGTGTGATTTGGCCTTAGGCCCTGTCTTGTGAACATGACCCTTCGGTCACGTGTTGTAATAATCTGTACTTGGATGTAAGACTCTTTATTCAGTATCTGTGTTCGGTGAGCATTGATCTCTGGGATCGCTGAGCACGGCGAATCTCGACTAGCAAGTCGGGGTCCCCACAATTGTGCAACATGTTCATGATCAACTTGCTTGAAATTCATGATATCATTACGGAGAGAGATGATCTTAGCCGGCGGAAAGTACTTGGATATATAAGCATCTTTGCACTTATCCCAAGAATCGATACTATTTTTGGGCAAAGAAGAAAACCAAGTTTTTGCGTGATCTCGCAACGAGGAAGGAAAAAGCTTCAATTTAATCACATCATTATCCACATCTCTCTTCTTTTGCGTATCGCAAAGCTTAGTGAAGGTATTTAGATGGGATGCGGAATCTTCACTAGGAAGTCCAGAGAATTGCTCTTTCATAACAAGATTCAGCAAAGCGGCATTGATTTCGTATGACTCCGCACTAGTGGTGGAGCAATCGGAGTACTGATAAAATCATTATTATTAGTATTCGAGAAGTCACAAAGTCATTCATGGTGACTTCAACAAGCAAGCAAGCACAAAAGCAAACAAAGAGCAGGCGAGGAAAAGGGCGAACGAAAAGGCGAACGAAAAAGGCAAACGAAAAAGGCAAATTGGTGAAGTGGGGGAGAGGAAAACGAGAGGCAACTGGCAAACAAAGAAATGCAAGAGATGAGTCTGCGACACCTATATGGATGAGTTTTTGACTTGATCTTCCTCCCCGGCAACGGCGCCAGAAATTCTTCTGCTACGGTAACAAAAGTCCTTCTTTGGCGCTAGGAATTCTTCTTGCTACTTCTCTTGTTCGCGTCGGTTTTTCCCTTGAAGAGGAAAGGGTGATGCAGCACAGGAGCAGTAAGTATTTCCCTCAGTTTGAGAACGAAGGTATCAATCCAGAAGGAGGGCCTCGTCAAGTCCAGAGTACCTGCGCAAACACAAACAAGCTTGCACCCAACGCTTCAAAGGGGTTGTCAATCCCTTCAAGATTGTTTGCAAAGTGAGATCTGAAGGCGGAAACTGCAACAAAGTAAGAAGTGTAAGGCTGAAAATATGGTGTGGAGTAGACCGGGGGGGCATAGTGTTCACTCAAGGCTTCTCACGGTGGGTGAACAATTTACTGTCGAGCAATTGATAGAACTGTGCAAAGTTATGACGATATCTAAGGCAATGATCATACATATAGGGATCACGTCCGAGACAAGTAGACCGATACTTTCTGCATCTACTATTATTACTCCACACATCGACCGCTATCCAGCATGCATCTAGTGTATTGAGTTCATGACGAACAGAGTAACGCCTTAAGCAAGATGACATGATGTAGAGGGATAATCTCAAACCAATGATGAAAACCCCATCTTTTTACCCTTGATGGCAACAACATGATGCGTGCCTCGCCACCCCTTATGTCACTGGGTGAGGTCACCGCACAGTATGAACCCAAAACCAGGCACTTGTCCCATTGCAAGAATCATAGATCTAGTTGGCCAAACAAAACACACAACTCGAAGAGAATTACAAGGATATGAAATCATGCATAAGAGAGATCAGAAGAAACTCAAATAAGATTCATAGATAATCTGATCATAAATCCACAATTCATCACATCTCGACAAACACACCGCAAAAGTAGATTACATCGGATAGATCTCCATGAAGATCATGGAGAACTTTGTATTGAAGATCCAAGAGAGAGAAGAAGCCATCTAGTTACTAGCTATGGACCCGTAGGTCTATGGTGAACTACCCACGCATCATCGGAGAGGTCATGGTGTTGATAAAGAAGCCCTCCGTGTCCGAATCCCCCCTCCGGCAGCGCACCAGAACATGCCCCAGATGGGATCTTGCAGAGACAGAAGCTTGCGGCGGCGGAAAAGTAATTTCGATGATCTCCTGATTTTTTTGGGATTTTTAGGGAATATATAGGCGCAACCCCTAGGTCAGAGGGCACCCAGGGGGCCCACAAGCCTATGGGACACGACCTCCCCCTGGCCGCGGGGTGGGGGCTTGTGGGGCCCCCGAGGCTCCCCTGCCTTGGCTCTCAAGCTTCCCGATCTTCTTCCGTTACGGAAAAAATCATTTCGGGGATTTTCTTCCGTTTGGACTCTATTTCAAAATCTCCTCTGAAGGGGCTCAAAAACATGGAAAAAAAAGGAACTGGCACTTGGCACTGAGTTAATAAGTTAGTCCCAAAAAATATGTAAAAGGCATGCAAAACATCCAAAGTTTGACAAGATAATAGCATGAAACGATCAAAAATTATAGATACGTTGGATTCGTATCAGGGGCCCACAAGCCTGCTAGGCGCGGGGCCCCTCGACGCGCCTAGGGGGTTGTGGGGTCCCCTGCTAGCCCCTGCCTTGGTTCTCAAGTCTGGCGCGTATCTTCTGTTCCGGAAATATATCTTTTTGGAAGTTTTATTCCGTTTGTACTCCGTTTAAAATCCTCCTCTGAAAAGGGTCAAAAACACGGAAAAAACAAGAACGGGCACTTGGCAGTGAGTTAACAAGTTAGTCCCAAAAAATATATAAAAGGCATACAAAACATCCAAAGTTGGACAAGATAATAGCATGGAACTATCAAAAATTATAGATACGTTGGAGACGTATCACACCCCCTCACGCATCTCAATAGATTCAGGGTGTTGCAGCACTCCCGCGAGGTAGGGATTGATGACCTTCTCAAAGAACTTGTCCTTCAGAACTTTTGGGGACGCCATAGCGATCTAGATCTGTCAGCACAACAGCTCGAAACGAAAACAGAGGAAAATTGCGTGATATGAGGGTCAGACCTTTCGGGAGAATATATAATGAATTTTTCCCGACCAGAAGGAGTACTCCGCAAGAAAATGGAGTCCGGGAGACACACGAGGTGCCCACAAGCCCCCTAGGCGCGGCCAGGGAGTAGGCCGCGCCTAGAAGGCTTGTCGCCTCCTCGTGCGCTTTCCGGAATACTTTAAATTTTTCTATTTTTCTAAAAATTCCAAAACGGAGAAGAATTCCTATTGGAAAAGTTTTGGAGTCGGTTTACTTTCCGAATCACATACCTTTTCGTTTTCAGAGTCTGAAACAGGCTGATAAATATCCCTTATGTACTCCTCCAGAGTTATGGTATTAATAATATTGCTTTCAACATTTATGGGAGTACCTAATATATAATGCTTGATTCTTTGCCCATTTACCACTCTCGAAAAATTACCTTCTATGTTGTTGATCTTGATGGCACCGGAACGATATACTTCCTCAACTATGTAAGGACCTTCCCATTTAGTGAGAAGCTTGCCTGCAAAAAAATCTTCAACGAGAATTATATAGCAAGACATAATCACCTACATAGAACTCATGTTTTTGTATCCTTTTATCATGCCACCTCTTAACTTTTTCTTTGAACAACTTGGCATTTTCATATGCCCGAGCTCTCCATTCATCAGGTGATCTAATATCAAATAACCTCTTCTCACCAGCAAGTTTGAAATCAAAGTTGAGCTCTTTGATTGCCCAATAAGCCTTATGCTCTAGCTCAAGAGGTAAATGACATCCTTTACCGTAAACTATTTTGTACGGAGACATGCCCATGGGATTCTTGTAAGCAGTTCTATAAGCCCACAGTGCATCATCAAGCTTCTTAGACCAATTCCTTCTAGACCTATTAACAATCTTCTGCAAAATTAGTTTAATCTCTCTATTAGTTAGCTCTACTTGACCACTGGACTGAGGATGATAGGGAGATGCAACTCTATGGTTGACATCATACTTACTAAGCATTTTATGGAAAGCACCATGAATAAAATGTGAACCACCATCAATCATTAGATATCTAGGGACACCAAATCTAGGGAAAATAACTTCTCTAAGCATCTTAACAGAGGTGTTGTGATCAGCACTACTAGTTGGGATACCTTATACCCACTTAGTAATGTAATCAACAGCAACTAGGATATGAGTGTACCCTTTAGATTTTGGAAAAGGTCCCATATAATCAAAACCCCAAACATCAAATTGTTCAATGACAAGTGAATAATTCATAGGCATTTCCTGACGTTTACTGATATTACTTATTTTTTGACATTCATCACAAGACAAGACAAACTTACGGGCATCCTTGAAGAGAGTAGGCCAATAGAAACCTGATTGCAATACCTTGTGTGCAGTTCTATCTCCCGCATGGTGTCCTCCGTAAGCCTCGGAATGACACTTCTGTAGGATCTGTCCCTGTTCATGCTCAGGTACACAACGTCTAATAACACCATCTACTCCTTCTTTATAAAGGTGAGGATCATCCCAAAAGTAATGTCTCAAATCAAAGAAGAATTTGTTCTTTTGCTGGTATGTGAAACTAGGTGGTATATATTTGGCAACGATATAATTTGCATAATCAACATACCACGGTGTACTACGTGAATCATTGATGACATTCAGTTGCTCATCAGGAAAGCTATCATCAATAGGTTGTGGGTCATCAAGAACATTCTCCAACCTAGACAAGTTATCTGCTACGGGGTTCTCATCACCCTTCCTATCAACAACATGCAAATCAAATTCTTGTAGCAAGAGAACCCATCTGATAAGTCTAGGTTTAGCATCTTTCTTTTCCATGAGATACATAATAGCAGCATGATCATTGTGAATTGTGACTTTGGAATCAACTATGTAAGTTCTGAACTTTTCACATGCAAACTCGACTGCTAAAAATTCCTTTTCAGTAGTAGCATAGTTTCTTTGGGCACTGTCTAGAGTTTTACTAGCATAATGAATTCAACTTCTTATCAACTCTTTGTCCTAGAACAGCACCAATAGCATAATCACTAGCATCACACATGATTTCAAAAGGTAAGTTCCAATCAGGTGGTTGAACAATAGGCGCAATTATCAAGGCCTTTTTAATTATTTCGAAGGCTTCCTCACAATCATCGTCAAAAACAAAAGGAATATCCTTTTGCAAGAGATTGGTAAGAGGCCTCTAAATCTTAGAAAAGTCCTTAATGAACCTTCTATAGAAACCAGCATGACCAAGGAAACTTCTTATACCTTTGATATCTGTAGGGCATGGCATTTTCTCGATCGCATCAACCTTAGCCTTATCGACTTCAATACCTCTTTCAGAAATTTTATGTCCTAAGGCGATTCCTTCATTAACTATAAAGTGGCACTTCTCCCAATTCAAGACAAGATTGGTATCTTTACATCTGTGCAAAACTCGATCAAGGTTGCCTAGGCAACAATCAAAAGAAGACCCGTAAACGGAGAAGTTGTTGGGGAACGTCGCATGGGAAACAAAAAATTTCCTACGCGCACGAAGACCTATCATGGTGATGTCCATCTACGAGAGGGGATTTCCGATCTACGTACCCTTGTAGATCGCACAGCAGGAAGTGTTAAGAAACACGGTTGATGTAGTGGAACGTCCTCACGTCCCTTGATCCGCCCTGCGAACCGTCCCACGAACCGTCCCGCGATCCGCCCCACGATCCGCTCCGATCCAGTGCCAAACGGATGACACCTCCGCGTTCAGCACACGTACAGCTCGACGATGATCTCGGCCTTCTTGATCCAGCAAGAGAGACGGAGAGGTAGATGAGTTCTCCGGCAGCGTGATGGCGCTCCGGAGGTTGGTGATGATCTATCTCAGCAGGGCTGCGCCTGAGCTCCGTAGAAACACGATCTAGAGGAAAAACCGTGGAGCTATGTGGTCTGGCTGGCGTGGCAAAGTTGTCTCAAATCAGCCCTAATACCTCAGTATATATAGGAGGGAGGGGAGGGACCTTGACTTGAGGCTCAAGGAGCCCCAAGGGGTCGGCCGAAGTGGGGGGAGGAGGATTCCTCCTCCAATCCTAGTCCAACTACGATTGGAAGGTGGAGTCCTTCTCTATTTTCCCACTTCCCATTTTTTTTCCCTTTTCTCTTTGATTTTCTTTCTCTCCAGCGCAGGGGCCTGATACGTCTCAAACGTATCTATAATTTTTGATGGTTTCACCCTGTTATCTTGTCAACTTTGGATGTTTTGTTTACCTTTTATATCTTTTTTGGGACTAACTTATTAATTCAGTGCCAAGTGTCAATTCCTTTTTTTCTGTGTTTTTGACTCTTTTCAGATCTGATTTTGGAACGGAGTCCAAACGGAATAAAATGCCCGAAACAAAATTTTCCAGAACGGAAGAAGATCGGGAGGTTTGGGGGCCAAGGCAGGGGGCCCCCTGGGAGCCCATAAGCCCTGTTGCCGCGGCGAGGGGGGCCCGCAGCAACCAGGCTTGTGGCCTCCCTGGCGCTCCCCTGCCCTAGCTCTTTGGCCTATAAATTCCCTAAAAATCTAGAAAAAATAGGGGCATCCACGAAAACACTTTTCCGCCGCCGCAAGTATCCGTTTCCGCAAGATCTCATCTGGAGACCCTTCCCGGTGCCCAGCTGGAGGGGACTTTGGAGTTGGAGGGCTTCTACATCAACATCATCGCCTCTCCAATGACTCGTGAGTAGTCCACTTCAGACCTACGGGTTCGTAGTTAGTAGCTAGATGGCTTCTTCTCTCTGTTGGATCTTCAATACAAAGTTCTCCATGATCTTCATGGAGATCTATCCGATGTAATCCTCTTTGGTGGTGTGTTTGTCGACATCCGATGAATTGTGGATTTGTGATCAGATTATCTATGAATTATATTTGAGTCTTTGCTGATTTCTTATATGCATGATTTGATATCCTTGTAAGTCTCTCCGAGTCTTGGGTTTTGTTTGGCCAACGAGATCTATGATTCTTGCAATGGGAGAAGTGCTTGGTTTTGGGTTTATACCGTGTGGTGACCTTTCCCAGTGAAAGAAGGGGCAGCAAGGCACTCATCGTGTTGTTGCCATCAAGGGTAACAAGATCGGCTTTTATCGTAGATAGGAGATTGTCCATCTACATCATGTCATCTTGCTTAAGGCGTTACTCTCTTCTTTTGGACTTAATACACTAGATGCATGCTGGATAGCGGTCGACGTGTGGAGTAATAGTAGTAGATGCAGAAAGTATCGGTCTACTTATTTTGGACGTGATGCCTATAGATATAATCATTGGCTTAGATAACGTCACGACTTTGCGCGGTTCTATCAATTGCTCGACAGTAATTTGTTCACCCGCCGTCTACTTGCTTTCATGAGAGAAGACACTAGTGAACACTACGGCCCCCGGGTCTATTCACAACTACCGTTTCCACTTTCACTTTTACTTTGCTTTGTTTCCTTTGTTGCTTCCAGTTCTCACTTTGCAAACAATCTATAAGGGATTGACAACCCCTTCATAGCGTTGGGTGCAAGCTTTTTGTGTTTGTGCAGGTACTTGTGACTTGATGCAATCCTTTCTCTGGTTCGATACCTTGGTTCTCAAAACTGAGGGAAATACGTGTCGCCGCTGTGCTACATCACTCTTTCCGCCTTGAGGGAACACCAACGCAAGGCTCCAAGGCCACGGGGGGGTCCTTTGCATATTTGCCAAGGAAGTCCCTAAAGGTGTAGCCGTAGCAGAAGGATTCCTGGTGCCATTGCTGAGGAGTATCAAGATAAGAATAGTCTCCCGTCAACACGCTTGTTTCTGGCGCCATTGGAAGGTCCTTTGTTGCATTAGCAGAAGTATTTCTGGCGCCGTTGCCGGGGAAGGAGAGATGAAGACCTATCCAAGTAGGTGTCACAAACTCATCTCTTGCATTAACCTTTTTTGCCAGTTGCCTCTCGTGTTCCTCTCCCCCACTTCACTTTTGACGTTTTCTTTTGCCTTTCTCCTTTGCCATTTTCTTTTGTCTTTTTCCTTTTTCGTTCGCCCTTTTCTCTCGCTTGCTTTCTGTTCGCTTGTGTGCCATGTGCCTTCAATATGCTTGCATCTTCGCTTGCTGAAAATCTAGTGATATGGATCCTCATCCACTTGCTAATCTCTTTAAGAGATCCACTCATGTGGAACCAATTGCTAGTGAATTGAGTGCACTTGACTATCTTTATTGAGTTTTGCTTGAGATGCGTGAATCTGAAAATCGTGATGAAGAAACTTATGAAGTGATTCACGAGGGCTCCTTGAATGAAAAGTATGATTGCAACGGTTTCACTATAAATCCTATTAGTGACAATCATGCTAAAAATATGCAAAACCCTAAGCTTGGGGATTCTAGTTTTGCTATGTCCCCTAGTTGTTGCAATAATCATGATTGGGGTGATGATCTTTCTTATGATCTTGAAAATTTATTCAAGCCTCATGATGATTATGATATTTGCAACAATACTGAAAGTGGGATTGGAGAATTCATGACTTTGGTTGATGACAATCCCACTATTTTTGTAGAGCGTCAACTTTGCATGCATGTGGATCATGAAAAGAATATCCTATGTGATAGTTACATTGTTGAATTCGAATATGATCCCACATGTAATTATTATGAGAGAGGAAAATATGGTGGTAGAAACTTTCATATCACTAAATCACCTCTCGTTATGTTGAGATTGCTATTGTCTCTTTCTTCTTCCTTGCATATGGTAACTATTGGTTGTCTTGACAATCTATTTTCCTATAAAATGCCTATGCATAGGAAGTTTGTTAGACTTAGATATGATTTTCACATGCTTCATGATGCTCTCGTTGTGCTTCAATTCTTGTCTTTTGTGTGAGCATCATTGAATTATCAATGCCTAGCTAAGGGCGTTAAACAATAGCGCTTGTTGGGAGGCAACCCAACGAATCTATCCTTTTTCTTTCTATTTTGTGTTTTCCACGCTTTCATAATTCTGTGATGATTGTGTTTTTTGTGTTTCTTTTGCGTTTGTGCCAAGTGAAACCGTTATGATTAGTCTTGGGGATGATCGTTTGATCATGCTGGAAAAGACAAAAACTTTCTGCTCACGAAAAGAATTTTGATTTATTTCTGTGAGAGCTTTTGAGTTGATTCTTTTTGCTGCTGATTGCTACTCAAATTCTTCAGACTGTCGTAATTTTGCAGAATTTTTGAAGTACCACAAGTATACAAAGTATACAGATTGCTACAGACTGGTCTGTTGTTAACAGATTCTGTTTTGTTGAGTTGGTTGCTTATTTTGATGAAACTATGGATAGTATCGGGGGGTATTAGCCATGTAAGATTGAAAATACAGTAACCCAATATCAACATAAGTTGAATTAAATTTGCTACAGTACCTAAGGAAGTGGTGGTTTGCTTTCTTATACTAATGTTATCACGAGTTTCTGTTTAAGTTTCGTGTTGTGAAGTTTTCAAGTTTTGGGTGAAGTTGTTATGGACAAAGAGATAAAGAGTGGCAAGAGCTCAAGCTTGGGGATGCCCAAGGCACCTCAAGTTGATTCAAGGATGTCGTAAAATCCTAAGCTTGGGGATGCCCCGGGAAGGCATCCCCTCTTTCGTCTTCAATCCATCGGTAACATTACTTGGGGCTATATTTTTATTCACCACATGTTATGTGTTTTGCTTGGAGCGTCTTGTATCGTAGGAGTCTTTTATTTTTGTTGTGTCACAATCATCCTTGCTGCACACCTAGAGAGAGAGAGACATGCACTCACCGTGATTTTGTCGAGCTTCACTTATATCCTTTGGTTAGACAATTCAGTTCACATGTGCTTCACTTATATCTTTTGAGCTAGTTGATTTTTCTCTATGTGCTTCACTTATATCTTTTAGAGCACAGTGGTGCGTGGCTTTTTAGTTGATCTATGCTTTGATAGTAGTCTCAAAAAGGGTAGTTATCCGAAGGGATATGAAAACTTCCACCTTCATGTGCATTGAGTAGTTAGAGAAGTTTGATTCATCCCAATTAGTTTTGAGTTGTGGTTATGGTAATATTGAAGTTATATTAGTGAGGTGTTGTGGATCTAGAAATACTTGTGTTGAAGTTAGTGATTCCCGTAGCATGCACATATGGTGAACCGCTATGTGATGAAGTCTGAGCGTGATTGGTCTATTGATTGTCATCCTTTGTGTGGCGGTCGCGATCGCGCGATGGTTTATACCTACCAACCCTTCCCCTAGGAGTATGCGTTGAATGCTTTGTTTCGATTACTACTATAACTTTTGCAACAAGTATATCAGTTCTTCCTGACTAATGTTGAGTCCATGGTTTAGATGCACTTTCACCTTCCACCATCACTATCTTCTTTAGTACCGTGCAACTTTCGCCGGTGCACAAAACCCACCATTAGCCTCCCTCAAAACAGCCACCATACCTACCTACTATGGCTTTTTCAAAGCTATTCCGAGATATATTGCCATGCAGCTACCACCATGACATGTACCACCACTCCTACATTGCCATTGCATGATCGTAAGATAGCTAGCATGATGTTTCCATTGATGTCAATGCCATGCTAGATCATTGTCACGGTACACTACCGAAGGCATTCCATATAGATTCATCATTGCTCTAAGTTTTGAGTTGTAAGTGTGATGATCATCATTGATGGAGCATTGTCCCATGTGAGGAAATAAAAGAGGCCAGCGAAGCCCATATACAAAAAGAGGCCAAAGATGCCCAACAAAAAAAATAAAAATAAAAAAAGATGCCAAAGATGCCCACCAAAAAAAAGAGGCCAAAGATGCCCACCAAAAAAAAAGAGGCCAAAGATGCCCACCAAAAAAAAGAGGCCAAAGAGCCCACCAAAAAAAGAGATAAAAAGAGAGAAGGGACAACGCTACTATCCTTCCACACTTGTGCATATTTAGCACCATGATCTTCATGATTGAGAGTCTCTCGTTTTGTCACCACCATATAGCTAGTGGGAAATTTTCATTATATAACTTGGCTTGTATATTCCTATGATAGGCTTCCTCAAAATTGCCTTAGGTCTTCGTGAGCAACCAAGTTGGATGCACACCCACTAGTTTTCTTTAAAAGCTTTCACATACTCTTAGATCTAGTGCATCATTTGTATGGCAATCCCTACTCATTCACGTTGATATCTATTGATGAGCATCTCCATAGCTCATTGATATGCCTAGTCAATGTGACTATCTTCTCCTTGTTTGTCTTGCAACCTCCACCACACTCCACACCACTTATAGTGCTAATACCATGGCTCATGCTCATGTATTGCGTGAGAGTTGAAAAAGTTTCAGAAAGTAAAGGTGTGAAAACAATTACTTGGCCAATACCGGGGTTGTGCATGATTTAAATTCGTTTTGCAAGGATGATAGAGCATAGCCAGACTATATGATTTTGTAGGGATAACTTTCTTTTGGCCTTGTTATTTCGAAAGTTCATGATTACCTTGCTAGTTTGCTTGAATTATTATTGTCTCCAAGTCAATAACAAACTATTGTTTTGAATCTAATGGATCTGAACATTCACGTCACATAAGAGGAGTTACAAAGGACATCTATGTTAGGTAGCATGAAAGCATCAAAAATTCATTCTTTATCACTTCCCTACTCGAGGACGAGCAGGAGTTAAGCTTGGGGATGCTTGATACGTCTCAAACGTATCTATAATTTTTGATGGTTTCACGCTGTTATCTTGTCAACTTTGGATGTTTTGTTTACCTTTTATATCTTTGTTGGGACTAACTTATTAATTCAGTGCCAAGTGCCAGTTCCTGTTTTTCTGTGTGTTTGACTCTTTTCAGAACGGAAGAAGATCAGGAGGCTTGAGGGCCAAGGCAGGGGGCCCCCTGGGAGCCCACAAGCCTTGTTGCCTCGGCCAGGGGGGCCTGCGGCAACCAGGCTTGTGGCCTCCCTGGTGCTCCCCTGCCCTAGCTCTTTGGCCAATAAATTCCCTAAAAATCCAGAAAAAATAGGGGCATCCACGAAAACACTTTTCCGCCGCCGCAAGCTTCCGTTTCCGCGAGATCTCATCTGGAGACCTTCCCGGTGCCCTGCCAGAGGGGACTTTGGAGTTGGAGGGCTTCTACATCAACATCATCGCCTCTCCAATGACTCGTGAGTAGTCCACTTCAGACTTACGGGTCCGTAGTTAGTAGCTAGATGGCTTCTTCTCTCTCTTGGATCTTCAATACAAAGTTCTCCATGATCTTCATGGAGATCTATCCGATGTAATTCTCTTTGGCGGTGTGTTTGTCGAGATCCGATGAATTGTGGATTTCTGATCAGATTATCTATGAATTATATTTGAGTCATTCCTGATTTCTTATATGCATGATTTGATATCCTTGTTAGTTTCTTAGAGTCTTCCGTTTTGTTTGGCCAACTAGATCTATTATTCTTCCAATGGGAGAAGTGCTAGGTTTTGGGTTCATACCGTGTGGTGACCTTTCCGAGTGACAGAAGGGGCAGCAAGGCACACTTCATGTTGTTGCCATCAAGGGTAACAAGATGGGCTTTTATCGTAGATAGGAGATTGTCCATCTACATCATGTCATCTTGCTTAAGGCGTTACTCTGTTCTTTTGAACTTAATACACTAGATGCATGCTGGATAGCGGTTGACGTGTGGAGTAATAGTAGTAGATGCAGAAAGTATCGGTCTACTTGTTTTGGATGTGATGCCTATAGATATAATCATTGCCTTAGAGAACGTCACGACTTTGCGTGGTTCTATCAATTGCTCGACAGTAATTCGTTCACCCACCGTCTACTTGCTTTCATGAGAGAAGCCACTAGTGAACACTACGGCCCCCGGGTCTATTCACAACTATCGTTTCCACTTTCACTTTTAATTTGCTTTGTTTCCTTTGTTGCTTTCAGTTCTCACTTTGCAAACAATCTATAAGGGATTGACAACCCCTTCATAGCGTTGGGTGCAAGCTTTTGTGTTTGTGCAGGTACTTGTGACTTGACGCAATCCTTTCTCTGGTTCGATACCTTGGTTCTCAAAACTGAGGGAAATACTTGTCGCCGCTGTCCTACATCACCCTTTCCGCTTCGAGGGAACACCAATGCAAGGCTCCAAGGCCACGGGGGGATCCTTTGCATATTTGCCAAGGAAGTCCCTAAAGGCGTAGCCGTAGCGGAAGGATTCCTGGTGCCGTTGCTGAGGAGTATCAAGACAGGAATAGTCTCCCGTCAACACGCTTGTTTCTGGCGCCATTGGAAGGTCCTTTGTTGCAGTAGTAGGGCCTTCTTGGGCCTGCCCACCAGCCCACTAAGGGTTGGTGCGGCACCCCTAAGGCCTATGGGCTTCCCCGGGGTGGGCTGCCCCCCCCCCCCCCCGGTGAACATCCGGAACCCATTCGTCACTCCCGGTACATTCCCGGTAATGTCGAAAACTTTCCAGTAATCAAATGAGGTCATCCTATATATTAATCTTCGTCTCCAAACCATTCCGAAAACCCTCGTGACATCCGTGATCTCATCCGGGACTCGGAAGAACATTCGGTAACCAACCGTATAACTCAAATATGCTTAAAACAATGCCGAACCTTAAGTGTGCAGACCGTGCGGGTTCGAGAACTATGTAGACATGACCCGACTGACTCCTCGGTCAATATCCAATAGCGGGACTTGGATGCCCATATTGGATCCTACATATTCTACGAAGATCTTATCGTTTGAACCTTAGTGCCAAGGATTCATATAATCCCGTATGTCATTCCCTTTGTCCTTCGGTATGTTACTTGCCCGAGATTCGATCGTCAGTATCCGCATACCTATTTCAATCTCGTTTACCGGCAAGTCTCTTTACTCGTTCCGTAATACAAGATCCCGTGACATACACTAAGTCACATTGCTTGCAAGGCTTGTGTGTGATGTTGTATTACCGAGTGGACCCCAAGATACCTCTCCGTCACACGGAGTGACAAATCCCAGTCTTGATCCATACTAACTCAACGGACACCTTCGGAGATACCTGTAGAGCACCTTTATAATCACCCAGTTACGTTGTGACATTTGGTACACACAAGGCATTCCTCCGGTGTCAGTGAGTTATATGATCTCATGGTCATAGGAATAAATACTTGACACACTGAAAAACACTAGCAACAAAAAGACACGATCAACATGCTACGTTCATTAGTTTGGGTCTAGTCCATCACATGATTCTCCTAATGATGTGTTCCCGTTATCAAGTAACAACACTTGCCTATGGTCAGGAAACATTGACCATCTTTGATCAACGAGCTAGCCAACTAGAGGCTTACTAGGGATAGTGTTTTGTCAATGTATCCACACAAGTATTGTGTTTCCAATCAATACAATTATAGCATGGATAATAAAGGATTATCATGAACAAATAAATATAATAATAACTAATTTATTATTGCCTCTAGGGCATATTTCCAACAGAAGTCATCCATGAAAACATCAACAATCTTTTCACAAAAGTCAGAGAATATAGCCATCATACATCTTTGAAAGGTAGCAGGTGCATTACATAAGCCAAAAGGCATACGTCTGTAAGCAAAGGTACCGAAAGGGCAGGTAAAAGTGGTTTTCTCCTGATCAGATTGTGCAACAGGTATTTGGGAGAAACCAGAATAACCATCTTGAAAGAAGAAGTGTGTGTGTTTAGACAGTCTTTCTAGCATTTGGTCGATAAAAGGCAAAGGGTAATGACCTTTCCTAGTGTCTTTATTCAATTTCCTAAAATCAATCACCATCCTATAGCCAGTAATAATCCTCTTTGGGATCAGTTCATCTTTATCATTACGGACAACAGTAATACCTCCCTTCTTAAGGACGCAATGCACCGGACTCACCCAATCACTATGAGAAACATGATAGATAATACATGCTTCCAGAAGCTTTAGTATTTCTTTTCCCGCTACCTCTTTCATCTTAGGATTTAATCTCTGTTGATGATCGACAAATGTTTTGGAATTAGGATCAGTTTTAATTTTTTGCTCGCATAGAGTGGGACTAATGCCCTTAAGATCATCAAGAGTATATCCAATAGCAACACGGTGCTTTCTTCATGCTATGAAAGGCTAGCACTAATAGTAACATGATATATCTCTTTTTCATCAAGATAAGCATACTTAAGAGTATCAGGTAACTGCTTAAGTTCAAACGTAGGATCACCCTTTGGTGGGGGTGGATCTCCAAGCAGCTCAACAGGCAAATTATTCTTAAGGATAGGATGTTGTTCAACGATAACTCTATCTATCTCATTCCTTTCATCCATATGCATATCATTTTCATGCTCAAGCAAGTACTTCTCTAAAGGATCAGTAGGAGGCACAACAATAGAAGCTAGGGCAATAATTTCATCCTTACTAGACAACTCTTTTTCATGAGGTTGCCTACCAAACTTGGAGAAATTAAACTCATGTGACACTCCTTCAAATCCAACAGTGACAATTTGCTTCTCACAGTCAATATGAGCATTGACAGTATTGAGGAAAGGTCTGCCAAATATGATGGGACAAAAGCTATCATGTGTGGTAGCAAGAACGAGGAAATCAGGAGGATACTTAGTTTTACCACACAAGACTTCAACATCTCTAACAATTCCCAAATGGCAGGTAGTATCTCTATTGGCAAGCTGAATAGTGACATCAATAGGTTGAGGTGCTAGGTTCAACAGGTGCAATCTCGTCTTTAATTTCATCATATAAAGATTTAGGTATTGCACTAACACTAGCACCCACGTCACATAAACCATGATAACAATGATCTCCTATCTTAACAGAAACAACATGCGTGCCAACAACACGCCTATGTTTGTCTCTAGCATGAGGTTTAGCAATTCTAGTAGCATCTTCACAGAAGTGAATATCATGGCCATCAACATTGTCGGATAGGAGATCTTTGATAATAGCAATGCTAGGTTCAACTCTAATTTGCTCAGGGGGTGTAGGTGTTCTAATGTAGCCCCTACGTATCATAGTTGAAGCTTTAGAATGATCATTTATCCTAACAGGGAAAGGTGGTTTCTCAATGTAAGGACTAGGAACAATAGGATCATTATAAGCAATGACTTCTCTTCAACTGGATTGAGTTTAACTACATTGACTTCTAAGGGAGGATGATATTTAAACCACTTATCTTTAGGGAGATCAATATGAGCAGTAACTGATTCACACAATGAAGCTACTATCTTAGAGTCAAGTCCATATTTAGCGCTAAAATCACAAAAGGTATTTGTTTCAACAAAGGAATTAACGCAATCGAACTTAAGATTCATACCTGACTCCTTACCTTCATTAAACTCCCAATCTTCAGAGTTGCGTTTAATTCTTTCCAATAAATTCCATTTGAAGTTAGTATCTCTCTTCATAAAAGAACCGGTACAAGAAGTGTCAAGCATGGTGCGATTATCATGAGAAAGCCGAGCATAAAATTTCTAAATGATAATTTCTCTCAAGAGCTCATGGTTGGGGCATGAATATAACACTGACTTAAGCCTCCCCAAAGCTTGAGCTATACTTCCTCTATCACGAGGCCAAAAATTGTAGATATAATTCCGATCACAATGTACCAAATGCATAAGATAAAACTTTTGATGAAATTCCAATTTCAATCGGTTGTAGTTCCATGATCCAGTATCATCACATAGCCTATACCATGTCAATACTTTATCCCCCAAATATAAGGGAAAGACCTTTTTCTTGACCTCATCCTCGGGCAAACCTGAAAGCTTAAATAAACCACAAACTTCATCTACATAGATTAGATGCAAGTCGGGATGTGATGTTCCATTTCTTGTAAAAGGATTAGCCAACAGTTTCTCTAGCATACCCGAAGGAATTTCATAACAAGTATTTTCAGTAGGTGCAGCAGGTTGACCAGCAACTCCTTGTGCTTCCGTTCAAGTTGAAGATACCCCGAACAAGCTCCTCCAAGGAATAGTTTGCATAGTGACAAGTGACAATAAATTTCAGCACACTATATAAATGTTTCTTTACCAAATTCCACTTACTAAAGGTGCTTCACTCCCCGGCAACGGCGCCAGAAAAGAGTCTTGATTACCCACAAGTGTAGGGGATCTATCGTAGTCCTTTAAATAAGTAAGAGTGTCGCACCCAACGAGGAGCAGAAAGATCTGACAAGTGGTTTTCAGCAAGGTATTTCTCAGCATGCACTGAAATTATCGGTAACAGATAGTTGTGTGGTAAGATGATTCATAGCAAGTAGCAAGTAAGAATAGTAACAAAGGTGCAACAAGATGGCCCAATCCCTTTTGTAGCAAGGGATAAGCCTGGACAAACTCTTATAGGAGGTAAAGCGCTACCGAGGACTGATGACCCACAAGTATAGGGGATCAATCGTAGTCCTTTCAAAAAGTAAGAGTGTCGAACCCAATGAGGAGAAGAAGGATATGACAAGTGGTTTTCAGCAAGGAAATATCTGCAAGCACTGAAATTATAGGTAACAAGTGATTGTGTGGTGAGATGATTCGTAGCAAGCAACAAGTAACAAAAGTAGAAACGGTGCAGCAAAGTGGTCCAATCCCTTTTGTATCAAGGGACAAGCCTGGACAAAGTCTTATAGGAGGAAAAACGCTCCCGAGGACACACGGGAATTTCTGTCATGCTAGTTTTCATCATGTTCATATGATTCGCCTTCGTTACTTTGATAGTTTGATATGTTAATAGCAACCTTACAAGTACCAATTGGAGTCGCGAGATGGAGATTGGTTACAAGTGATGAACTAGGGTTTGGAGATGAGAAGGTGCTGATGAAGATGTTGATGGTGACGAGGCCCCTCCGATGAGAGGAGTGTTGGTGATAAAGATGGCGACGATTTCCCCCTCCAGGTGGGAAGTTTCCCCGGCAGGATCGTCGTGCCGGAGCTCTAGATTGGGTGTGCACAAGTTCCGCCTCGTGGGGGCGGCGAATCCATCAAAAAGCTCCTCCTCGATTTTTTTTCCAGACGAAACCCTTCATATAGCAGAAGAGGGGGGGCCAGTGGGCCAGCAAGCTGCCCACAAGCCCCCTAGGCGCGGCCAGGGGGTGGCCGCGCCTAGCAGGCTTGTGGCCACCTACTGGCGCCCCTCTGGCACTTCTTCAGCCCAGTATTTTTTATAAACCTAGAAGAAATCCTCGTTGTTTTTTACGGTGTTTGGAGTTGCGCGGAATAGGTATCTCAAACTTGCTCCAGTTTCAGGCCAGAATTCTAGCTGTCGGCATTCTCCCTCTTCATGTAAACCTTGCAAAATAAGAGAGAAAGGGCATAAGTATTTTCCATGAAGTGAAATAATAGCCCAAGAAGCGATAAATATCAACATGAAAACATGACGCAAAATGGGAGTATCAACTCCCCCAAGCTTAGACCTCGCTTCTCCTCAAGCGAAAGCCGAGCTCAATAAATATGTCCACATGTTTAGGGCGAGAGGTGTCGACAAAACAGAATACGAACATGCATGCATCATGATCATGATCAGAACAGCAATACCAACATATAATCTCTCATGCTAAAGTGATAATTCCTTCACAAAGTAAAGCATGGATCACGAACCTTACCGATAAGTAACAACCGATAGCATGTCGTCATTAAAGCAATTGCAATTTATGACAACATCAGAAAGAGTCAAATAAGAGCTTGTAAAGCAAATCCACATACTCAATCATCTTTTCGTTCTCTAGGAATGCTACAACTCACGTGGTACTCATGAGATCAAAGTTTCAGCTAAACACAGAGAAAGATAGGGGCTTATAGTTTCGCCTCCCAACTGCTCACCTCAAGGGTAATGTCAACAATAATAATTCACGAATGCTTACCTCCAAGTTGACATATGAATATAGATCTTTCCCAAGGAAATGACGTTAGCCAAGATAAAGGCGAAACAAGGAATTGGTGAAGATCACCATGACTGTTTCAAGGGCAAAAAGTAAAGGTACAAGATAGGCCCTTCGCAGAGGGAAGCAGAGGTTGTCATGCGCTTTTCAGGTTTGGATGCGTGTCCTCTTAGTGCGGAGGAACGTCACTTTATATTGCCTCCTGTGATAAAGAACTTTATTATGTAGTCTGTCGCTTTTATGTCTTCCTCATCACAGGTTCGTACAAAGCTTATTTTCCACACAATAATAGATCATACATATTAGGGAGCAATTTTTATTGCTTGCACCGATGAAAACTTACTTGAGGGATCTTATTCAATCCATAGGTAGGTATGGTGGACACTCATGGCAAAACTGGGTTGAAGGTTTATGGATGCACAAGTAGTATCTCGACTTGGTGCGGGAGTTTTGGCTAATATGATGTGGAAGCAATCGTCACATGCTAAGGGATCTCTAGTCATATAACATTGTTCGGAACCAAGCAAACACAATTCATTATGTTGTCTTCCTTGTCCAATATCTACTTCCAGGCATGTAATAGTTTAGTGAGTGTTCACAATCATAGATGGTGTCAGAGATGATATATTTATATGTGAACCTCTCCTTCCTTATCACTTCCTATTAATTGCAACAATGACCAAGGTCTACGTTTGCCTACCCTCAACAAGTTTCAATCATCAATCTTTTTATATGTGAAGCCATCACTTCCCATAAGATCATTACATGATCTTTCATGCTTTTGTTCTTTTCTTACTCTTTTGATCATGGCAAGAGGCAATGCCCTTCAACTAAGACACTCTTTATTATATGGGTCACGAGCTCGAATACATCGGGGGTGACACAAAGCAAAACTCAAGACTAAAACACGAAGACTTTTAATCTACTAGAGAAAGAGAAAACTGAAAAGGAACAAACTAAAACAAAGGTAAAGGCGAAAGATGTGATGGTGATATGATACCGGGGCAACTCCCCCAAGCTTGGCAAAAGCCAAGGGGATTGCCCATACCCATGCTCAGTAGTCTTCCTTTGGATGTGATGGTGGTGGAGTTGTTGCAACATGGGCTTGATCCTCCGTCTTCCAAGGCATAGATGCTCCATCATGGAAAGATGAACGAGTCTCCGGAATCCTAAAATCTGCAGCCAACCGTATTGATTTAAATCTATACTCATACTGACAGTTTTGGTTCTGCAGGTCATAGATCTGGGCCTGGAGTTGATCAGTCCTATCATAGAGCATTGAGAGGTGCTTCCCAATGTCATTGGCATCAATCCTGTGCTTGTTGGTGAACTCCGTGATCATCATGTGGTTGGCGTTGAGTCCACGCTCCACCATCCCTTGGCACTTGAAGACTTGTTGCTCCATTGCTTCGAGCTTCGTCTCCATGCTTCCGGTCTTCTTGGGCCCCTCAACATCACGGATGTGCAACATCCCCTCACTTATCTCGATAGATTGAGGGTGTTGCAGCACTCCCGTGAGGTAGGGATTTATGACCTTCTCGAAGATCTTGTCCTTTGGAGGTTTTGGGGAAGTCATAGCAATCTAGATATGCAACAGAAACATGCTCGAAACGAAAAACACGGGAAATCTGCGTGATACAGGGGTCAGACCTCACGGGAGAATATATATTGATTTTTTCCAGACCAGAAGGAGTAATCCGCACGAAAACGGAGTATGAGAGGCGCACGGGGTGGCCACAAGCCCCCCAGGCACGGCCAGGGGGTGGGCCCGCGGCGGGCAGGCTTGTCGCCTCCTCGCGCACTTTCCGGACTACTTCCAATATTTGTATTTTTTCAAATATTCCAAAACGGAGAAAATTTCCTACTCGAAAAGTTTTTGACTCTGTTTTCTTACCGAATCACATACCTCTTCATTTTCGGAGTCTGAAACAGGCTGATAAATGTCCCTTAGGTATTCTTCCGGAGTTATGGTATTGATGATATTGCTTTCAACATTTATGGGAGTACCTGAGATATAATGCTTGATTCTCTGCCCATTTACAACTCTTGGACAATTACCTTCCGTGTTGTTGATCTTGATAACACCGGAACGATATACTTCCTCAACAAGATAGGGACCTTCCCATTTAGAGAGAAGCTTGCTTGCAAAGAATCTTAAACGAGAGTTATATAGCAAGACATATTCACCTGCATTGAACTCACGCTTTTGTATCCTCTTATCATGCCACCTCTTAACCTTCTCTTTGTACAACTTGGCATTCTCATATGCCTGAGTTCTCCATTCAACAAGCAAGCTAATGTCAAATAACCTCTTCTCACCAGCAAGTTTGAAATCAAAATTGAGCTCTTTGATTGCCCAATAAGCTTTATGCTCTAGCTCAAGAGGTAAATGACATGCTTTACCGTACACCATTTTGTATGGAGACATGCCCATGGGATTCTTATAGGCAGTTCTATAAGCCCACGGTGCATCATCGAGCGTCTTAGACCAATTCTTTCTAGACCTGTTGACAGTCTTCTGCAGAATTAGTTTAATCTCTCTATTGCTTAGCTCTACTTGACCACTGTACTGAGGGTGATAGGGAGAAGCAATTTTATGGTTGACATCGTACTTAGCAAGTGTTTTACGGAAAGCACCATGAATGAAGTGTGAACCACCATCGGTCATTAGATATCTAGGGACTCCAAATGTAGGGAAAATAACTTTTTTAAGCATCCTGATAGAAGTGTTGTGATCAGCACTACTAGTGGGGATAGCTTCTACCCACTTAGTGGCGTAATCAACAACAATTAAGATGTGAGTATACCCGTTGGATTTTGGAAAAAGTCCCATATAATCAAAGCCCCAAACATCAAATGGTTCAATGACAAGTGAATAGTTCATATGCATTTCCTGACGATTACCGATATTACCTACTCTTTGACATTCGTCACAAGACAAGACAAACTTACACGCATCCTTGAAGAGAGTGGGCCAATAGAAACCTGATTGCAATACCTTGTGTGCAGTTCTATCTCCCGCATGGTGTCCTCCGTAGGCCTCGGAGTGACACTTCTGTAGGATCTGTCCCTGTTTATGCTCAGGTACACAACGTCTAATAACACCATCTACTCCTTCCTTATAAAGGTGAGGATCATCCCAAAAGTAGTGTCTTAAGTCAAAGAAGAATTTCTTCTTTTGCTGGTATGTGAAACTAGGTGGTATATATTTGGCAACGATATAGTTTGCATAATCAGCATGCCATGGTGCACTACGTGAAGCATTGATGACATTCAGTTGCTCACTGGGAAAGCTATCATCAATAGGTTGTGGGTCCTCAAGAACGTTCTCCAACCTAGACAAGTTATCTGCTACTGGTTTATCAGCACCCTTTCTGTCGACAATGTGCAAATCAAATTCTTGTAGCAAGAGAACCCATCTGATAAGTCTAGGTTTAGCGTCCTTCTTCTCCATGAGGTACTTAATAGCAGCATGATCAGTGTGAATAGTGACTTTGGAATCAACTATGTAAGACCTGAACTTTTCACATGCAAACACGACTGCTAAAAATTCCTTCTCCGTAGTGGCATAGTTTCTTTGGGAACTGTCTAGGGTTTTACTAGCATAGTGAATAACATTCAACTTCTTGTCAACTCTTTTCCCTAGAACAGCACCAACAACATAATCACTAGCATCACACATGATCTCAAAAGGTAAGTTCCAATCAGGTGGTTGAACAATAGGTGCAGTTATCAAAGCCCTCTTAAGTATTTCGAAGGCTTCGTCACAATCATCGTCAAAGACAAAATGAATATCCTTTTGCGAGAGATTGGGAAGAGGCCTAGAAATCTTGGAGAAGTCTTTGATGAACCTTCTATAGAAACCAGCATGACCAAGGAAACTTCTTATACCTTTGATATCTGTGGGGTATGGCATTTCCTCGATTGTATCAACCTTAGCCTTATCGACTTCACTACCTCTTTTAGAAATTTTATGTCCTAAGACGATGCCTTCATTAACCATAAAGTGGCACTTCTCCCAATTCAAGACAAGATTGGTGTCTTTACATCTCTGTAAGACTCGATCAAGGCTGCTGAGGCAATCATCAAAGGAAGACCCGTAAACGGAGAAGTCATCCATGGAAACCTCAACAATCTTTTCACAAAAGTCAGAGAATATAGCCATCATACATCTTTGAAAGGTGGCAGGTGCATTACATAAGCCAAAAGGCATGCATCTATAAGCAAAGGTACCGAAAGGGCAGGTGAAAGTGGTTTTCTCCTGATCAGATTGTGCAACTGGTATTTGGGAGAAACCAGAATAACCATGTAGAAAGCAGAAGTGTGTGTCTTTGGACATCCTTTCTAGCATTTGGTCGATAAAAGGCAAAGGGTAATGATCTTTCCTAGTGGCTTTATTCAATTTCCTAAAATCGATCACCATCCTATAGCCAATAATAATCCTCTGTGGGATCAATTCATCCTTATCATTAGCGAGAACGGTAATGTCTCCCTTCTTAGGGACGCAATGCACCGGACTCACCCAATCTCTATGAGCAACAGGATAGATAATACCCGCTTCCAGAAGCTTTAGGATTTCTTTTCTTACTACCTCTTTCATCTTAGGATTTAATCTACTTTGATGATCAGAAACTGGTTTGAAATCAGGATCAATTTTAATCTTGTGCTGGCATAGGGTAGGACTAATGCCCTTAAGATCATCAAGAGTATATCCTATAGCAACACGGTGCTTCCTCAGAGTTTTTAGTAACTTCTTCTCTTCATGCTCCGAGAGGCTAGCACTAATAATGACAGGATATATCTCTTTTTCATCAAGATAAGCATACTTAAGAGTATAAGGCAACTATTTAAGCTCGAACACAGGATCACCCTTTGGTGGGGGTGAATCCCCAAGCAGTTCAACAGGCAAGTTATTCGAAAGGATAGGCTACTGTTCTAAGACAACTCTATCTATCTCATCCCTTTCATCCATATGCATATCATTTTCATTCTCAACCAAGTATTGCTCTAAGGGATCAGTAGGAGGCACGGCAATAGAGGCTAAGGCAATAGTTTCATCCTTACTAGGTAATTCTTTTTCATGAGGTTGTCTACCAAACTTGGAGAAGATGAACTCATGTGACACACCTTCAAAGCCAATAGTGACAGTTTGCTTCTCACAATCAATATGAGCATTCACGGTATTGAGAAAAGGTCTACCAAATACGAGGAAATCAGCAGGATACTTTGTTTTACCAAACAAGACTTCAACATCCCTAACATTTCCCACAGGGCAGATAATATCTCTATTGGCAAGCTGAATAGTGACATCAATAGGCTCTATCGCAACAGGTGCAATCTCATCTTTGATTTCATCGTATAAGCATTGAGGTATTGCACTAACACTAGCACCCACGTCACATAAACCATGATAACAATGATCTCCTATCTTAGCAGAAACCATAGGCATGCCAACAACAGGCCTACGTTTGTCTTTAACGTGAGGTTTAGCAATTCTAGAAGCATCTTCACAGAAGTGAATATTATGTACCTCAACTTCTTCAGACAGAAGATCTTTGATAATAGCAATGCTAGGTTCAACTCTAATTTGCTCACGGGGTGTAGGTGTTCTAATATAGCCTCTACGTATCACAATTGAAGCTTTAGAATGATCCTTTATCCTAACAGGGAAAGGTGGTTTCTCAATGTAAGCACTGGGAACATTAGGATCATTATAGGCAATGACTTTCTCTTCAACTTGATTGGGTTTAACTACATTGACTTCTAAAGGAGGTTGATATTTAAACCACTTCTCTTCGGGGAGATCAATATGAGCAGCAAAAGATTCACACAATGAAGCTACTATCTCAGATTCAAGTCCATACTTAGCGCTAAAGTCTCAAAAAGTATTTGTCTCAGCAAAGGATTTAACGCAATCAAACGTGAAATTCATACCTGACTCCTTACCTTATTCAAGCTCCCAATCTTCAGAGTTGCGTTTAACTCTCTCCAATAAATCCCATTTGAAGTCAATATCTCTCTTCATAACAGAACCGGTACAAGAAATGTCAAGCATGGTGCGATCATCATGAGAATTCCGAGCATAGAAGTTCTGAATGATAATTTCTCTCGAGAGCTCATGATTGGGGCATGAATATAGCATTGATTTAGGCCTCCCCCAAGCTTGAGCGATGCTTTTTCTGTCACGAGGCCAAAAAATATAAATATAATTCCGATCACGATGTACTAAATTCGTAGGATAAAACGTTTGATGAAATTCCAATTTCAACCGATTGTAGTCCCATGATCCAGTGTGATCACATAGCCTATACCATGTCAACGCCTTATCCTTCAAAGATAAAGGAAATACCTTCTTCTTGACCTCATCCTCGGGCAAACCTGCAAGCTTAAATAAACCACAAACTTCATCTACATAGATTAGATGCAAGTCTGGATGTGATGTTCCATCTCGTGTAAAAGGATCAGCCAGCAGTTTCTCAAGCATACCCGAAGGAATTCAAAGCAAATATTTTCAGTAGTTGCAGCAGGTGAGGACCAACTATTTGTGCTTCCGTTCGAGGTGAAGATACCCCGAACAAGCACTTCAAAGGATTAGTATCCATAGTGACAGGTGACAATGAATTTCAGCACACTATATTTATGTTTCCTTACCAAGTTCCACTTACCAAAGGCGCTTCACTCCCCGGCAACGGCGCCAGAAAAGAGTCTTGATGACCCACAAGTATAGGGGATCAATCGTAGTCCTTTCGATAAGTAAGAGTGTCGAACCCAACGAGGAGCAGAAGGATCTGACAAGTGGTTTTCACCAAGGAAATATGTGCAAGCACTGAAATTATCCGTAACAAGTTATTGTGTGGTGAGATGATTCGTAGCAAGCAACAAGTAACAAAAGTAGCAACGGTGCAGCAATGTGGCCCAATCCCTTTTGTAGCAAGGGACAAGCCTGGACAAAGTCTTATAGGAGGAAAAATGCTCCCGAGGACACACGGGAATTTCTGTCATGCTAGTTTTCATCATGTTCATATGATTCGCGTTCGTTACTTTGATAGTTTGATATGTGGGTGGACTGGCGCGTGCGTACTGCCCTTACTTGGACAAGCATCCCACTTATGATTAACCCGTCTCGCAAGCATTCGCAACTACGAAATAAGAATTAAGACAAAGTCTAACTATAGCATTAAACTAGTGGATCCAAATCAGCCCCTTACGAAGCAACGCATAAACTATGGTTTAAGCTTCTGTCACTCTAGCAACCCATCATCTACTTACTACTTCCCAATGCCTTCCTCTAGGCCCAAATAATGCTGAAGTGTTATGTAGTCTACGTTCACATAACACCACTAGAGGAAAAACAACATACAACACATCAAATTACCGAACGAATACCAAATTCACATGACTACTGTTAGCATGACTTATCCCATGTCCTGAGGAACAAAAGTAACTACTCACAAAGCATAATAATAATCATGACCAGAGAGGTAATGAGTAGCATCAAGGATCTGAACATAAACTCTTCAACCAATTAATCCAACTAGCATCAACTAGAAGGAGTAATTAACACTACTAGCAACCTTACAAGTACCAATCGGAGTCGCGAGACGGAGATTGGTTACAAGTGATGAACTAGAGTTTGGAGATTAGATGGTGCTGATGAAGATGTTGATGGTGATGAGTCCCCTCCGATGAGAGGAGTGTTGGTGATGACAATGGTGACAATTTCCCCCTCAGGGAGGGAAGTTTCCCCGGCAGGATCGTCCTGCCGGAGCTCTAGATTGGTTCTGCTCAAGTTTCGCCTCGTGGCAGC
This sequence comes from Hordeum vulgare subsp. vulgare, assembly GCF_904849725.1. Lineage (NCBI taxonomy): Eukaryota > Viridiplantae > Streptophyta > Magnoliopsida > Poales > Poaceae > Hordeum > Hordeum vulgare. Next base: position 64,724,972 of record NC_058523.1, read on the forward strand.
GGTGAATCCACGAAAAAGCTCCTCCCTGATTTTTTTTCTGGACGAAACCCTTCATATAGTAGAAGAGGGGGCCAGTGGGCCAGCAGGCTGCCCACAAGCCCCCTTGGCGCAACCAGGGGGTGACCGCGCCAAGTAGGCTTGTGGCCACCTGCTGGCGCCCCTCTCGCGCTTCTTCGGCCCAGTATTTTTTAGGAATCAGGAAAAATCCTCGTTGATTTTTATGATGTTTGGAGTTGCGCAGAATAGGTATCTCAACTTTGCTCCACTTTCAGGCCAGAATTCCAGTTGTCGGCATTCTCCCTCTTCATGTAAACCTTGCAAAATAAGAGATAAAAGGCATAAGTATTGTACCGTGAAGTGAAATAACATCCCAAGAAGCGATAAATATCAACATGAATACATGATGCAAAATGGACGTATCATGTACTCAATATTGTTTCTTCGGAAAGTGCACCGTATGCTCATTACCGTTGACATGGAAAGCCATATTGCCTTCGTTGCAATCTATAACAGCCCCTGCAGTGTTTAAAAAGGGTCTTCCGAGGATGACCGCCATGGCATCGTCCTCAGGAATATCCAAAATAGCAAAGTCTATTAAGACGGTGACGTTGGCAACCACAACAGGCACATCCTCGCAAATGCCGATAGGGAAAGCAGATGATTTGTCGGCCATTTGCAGAGAGATTTTAGTGGGTGTCAACTTATCCAGTTCAAGTCTACCATAAAGAGAGAGAGAGGCATAACACTAACACCGGCTCCAAGGTCGCATAAAGCGGTTCTAACATAGTTACCTTTAATGGAGCAAGGTATAGTGGGCACACCAGGATCACCTAGTTTCTTAGGAGTTCCACCCTTGAAGGTATAGTTAGCAAGGATGGTGGAAATCTCAACCTCAGGTATCCTCCTCTTATTAGTCACAATATCCTTCATGTACTTAGCATACGGAGACATTTTGAGCATATCTGTCAAACGCGTTTGCAGAAAGACAGGTCTGATCATTTCAACGAAGCGCTCAAAATCCTCATCATCCTTTTTCTTGGAAGGTTTGGGAGGAAAAGTCTTGGGTTTCTGAACCCATGGTTCCCTTTCTTTACCATGCTTCCTAGCAGCGAAGTCGTTCTTATCATATCTTCTATTCTTAGGCTGTGGGTTAACAAGATCAACAGGTTCAATCTCCACATCATTTTCATTGCTCGGGTGAGCATCATCATGAACATCACTATTGATATTATCACTAGGCTCATGTTCATCACCAGATTGTGTTTCAGCATCACAGACAGAGACATCGTTTGGACTCTCAGGTGTAGCAGCAACAGTGTTCCTAGCGTGCAAATCCCTATCATCTTTTTTTTCTTTCTATGCTGACTAGGTGCATCAGTGCTAACTCCTTGAGAATCTTGTTCAATTCTCTTAGGGTGACCCTCAGGATACAAAGGTTCCTGGGCCATTCTACCGCCTCTAGTAACGACTCTGACGGAATTGTCATTCAACTCATTGAGCAAGTCATTTTGAGCCTTAAGTACTTTTTCTACCTGAGTAGTAACCATAGAGGCATGTTCACTCAGAAGCTTAAGATCATTGACATTTCTGTCCACACAAGCACTTAAATGGCTAAGCATACGAGCATTCTGTTCTAATTGTCTGCTAACATAATCATTAAAACTTTGTTGTTTGGCAACAAAGTTATCAAATTCATCCACGCATAAGCTAGCAGGTTTATCAAAAGGAATATCACTCTCATCAAACCTACGCAGAGAATTTACTTCTACTACTTGTATCGGGCTATCAAGACCATGGTTCTCTTCGATAGGTGGTAGATTTTTTACATCTTCAGATTTAATGTCTTTCTCTTTCATAGATTTCTTAGCTTCTTGCATATCTTCAGGACTGAGGAATAGAATACCTCATTTCTTCGGAGTTGGCTTAGGAGGTGGTCCGGGAATAGTCCAAGCATTCTCATTGCAGAAGATGTTATTCAATAGGATTTAAGCTTGTTCTACGGTTCGTTCCCTAAAAACACAACCGGCACAACTATCTAGGTGGTCTCTGGAAGCATCGGTAAGTCCATTATAGAAGATATCAAGTATTTCATTCTTCTCAAGAGGGTGATGGCGAAGCATTCAGTAGCCGGACGAGCCTCCCCCAAGCTTGTGGGAGACTCTCTTCTTTAGCTTGAGCAAAGTTGTATATTTCCTGCAAGGCAGCTTGCTTCTTATGGGCAGGGAAATATTTTTTAGAGAAGTAGTAGACCATATCCTGGGGGCTACGCACACAACCAGGAGAAAGAGAAGTGAACCAAGTCTTAGCATCATCCTTTAGCGAGAAAGGAAACATCTTGAGGATATAGTAGTGGCGAATCTTTTCCTCACTAGTGAATAGGGTGGCTATATCATGCAGTTTGGTAAGATGGCCTACAACCGTTTCAGACTCATAACCGTGAAAAGGATCAGATTCGACCAGAGTGATTAACTCAGGGTCGACAAAGAATTCATAATCCTTATCGGTCACAAAGATAGGCGAAGTAGCAAACTTCGGGTCGTATTTCATCCTAGCGTTCAGAGATTTTTCTTTCCACTTGCGCAGTAGTTTCTCAACATCATAGCTATACTTACTAGCAAGAAAGTCCGCGGTTATCTCTCCCTCCATAACATAACATTCAGGCATATCAGGCAATTCATATCTAGGAGAGCTAGTTCTAGCAGGCAAAATAGTAGGTTCTACTTCAATAGTATCAGCAGTTTCAGAAGTATCATCACATCTAGCAGCAACTCTAGCAATTTGTGCATCAAGGGCACCTAGTGGCAAAGCAGTATCAAGCATAACATCATCATAAGCTTCATGGGCAGCAGAAGTAGCATCATCAAGCACATGCGACATATCAAGATTTCTAGCAGGAGGTGGTGTCGCAAACTTACTCATAACTGAAGGTGAATCAAGTGCAGAGCTAGATGGCAGTTCCTTACCTGTCCTCGTAGTGGAGGGCAAGACTTTAGTTCTTGGATCTATCGGATTCCTCATAGTGATCAGCAGACGTAAATCCCAAGTGACTCAGAGAATATAGCTGTGCTTCCCCGGCAACGGCACCAGAAAAAAGGTCTTGATAACCCACAAGTATAGGGGATCGCAATAGTTTTCGAGGGTAGAGTATTCAACCCAAATATATTGATTCGACTCAATGGGAAGCCGAAGAATATTCTCAAGTATTAGCAGTTGAGTTGTCAATTCAACCACACCTGAAAGATTTAGTATCTGCAACAAAGTATCGGTAGCAAAGTAGTATGATAGCAGCAGTAGCTACGGTAACCAGTAGCAGCAAAGTGACAGCAGTAGCAACAGAGTAACAACATTAGCAACAGAGTAACAGTAGCAGCAGTGACAACAATAGCAGCAAAGTAACGTAGCAAGGACCAGTAGGAAAAGACTCGTAGGCATTGGATCGGTGATGGATGATTATGCCGCATGCTATTCATCATGCAACAGTTATAACACGGAGAGATATATAACTAGCTCCAGTTCGTCAATCTAATGTAGGCATGTATTCCATATGTAGTCATACATGCTTAGGGAAAAGAACTTGCATGACATCTATTGTCCATCCCTCCCGTGGTAGCGGGGTCCTAATGGAAACTACGGGATATTAAGGTTCTCCTTTTAATAAAGAACCGGACCAACGCATTAACACTTAATGAATACATGAACTCCTCATACTATGGTCATCTCCGGGAGTGGTTCCGGCTATTGTCACTCCGGGGTTGCCGGGTCATAACACATAGTAGGTGACTACAACTTGCAAGATCGGATCAAGAACACACATATATTGGTGACAACATAATAGGTTTGGATTTGAAATCATGGCACTCGGGACCTAGTGACAAGCATTAAGCATGGTAAAGTAGTAGCAATATCAATCTCAGAACATAGTGGATACAAGGGATCAATCCCCATCAAAACTAACTTGATTACATGATAGATCTCATCCAACCCATCACCGTCCAGCAAGCCTACGATGATATTACTCACGAATGGTGAAGAGCATCATGGAATTGGCGATGAAGGAAGGTTGGTGATGACGATGGCGACGATCTCCCCTCTCCGGAGCCTAGAACGGACTCCAGATCTGCCCTCAAGAAGAAGAACAGGATGTGGCGGTGCCTCCGTATCGTAAAACGCGATGAACTCTTCTCCTTGATTTTTTTTCGGACGAAAGAGGCTAAATAGAGCTGGATGTGGAGGCGGTGGAGCGTTGTGGGCCCCACAAGCCTGCCAGGCGCGGCCAGGGGGGCGCGCCTGGTGGGCTTGTGGGCTCATGATACGTCTCAAACGTATCTATAATTTTTGATGGTTTCATGCTGTTATATTTTTTTGTGGTTTTGTTTTTTCAGATCTGATTTTCGAACGGAGTCCAAACGGAATAAAATCTCTGAAATAAATTTTTTCCCGAACGGAAGAAGATCAGGGGGCTTGAGGGCCAAGACACGAGAGCTACAGGGGGGCCACAAGCCCTGTAGCCGCCCCCAGGGGGCGGCGGCTAGCAGGCTTGTGGCCTCCCTGGCGCCCCCTGACCTAGCTCCTTCGCCTATATATTCCCTAAAATACAAAAAAAATTAAGGGAATCCATGAAATCACTTTTCCGCCGCCGCAAGCTTCCGTTTCCGCGAGATCTCATCTGGAGACCCTTCCCGGTGCCCTGCTGGAGGGGACTTTGGAGTTGGAGGGCTTCTACATCAACATCATCGCCCCTCCAATGACTCGTGAGTAGTTCACTTCAGACCTACGGGTCCGTAGTTAGTAGCTAGATGGCTTCTTCTCTCTCTTGGATCTTCAATACAAAGTTCTCCAATGTCCTCATGGAGATCTATCCGATGTAATCCTCTTTGGCGGTGTGTTTGTCGAGATCCGATGAATTGTGCATTTGTGATCAGATTATCTATGATATATATTTCAGTCTTTGTTGATTTCTTATATGCATGATTTTATATCCTTGTAAGTCTCTCCGAGTCTTGGGTTTTGCTTGGCCAACTAGATCTATGATTCTTGCAATGGGAGAAGTGCTTGGTTTTGGGTTCTTACCGTGTGGTGACCTTTCCCAGTGATAGTAGGGGCTGCAAGGCACACATCGTGTAGTTGCCATCAAGTGTAACAAGATGGGCTTTGTCATAGATATGAGATTGTCCATCTACATCATGTCATCTTGCTTAAGGCATTACTTTGTTCTTTTGGACTTAATACACTAGATGCATGCTGGATAGCGGTCGACATGTGGAGTAATAGTAGTAGATGCAGAAAGTATCGATCTACTTGTTTTGGACGTGATGCCTGTAGATATAATCATTATCATAGATGACGTCACAACTTTGCGCGGTTCTATCAATTGCGCGACAGTAATTTGTTCACCCATCGTCTACTTGCTTTCATGAGAGAAGCCACTAGTGAACACTACGGCCCCCGGGTCTATTCACACCTATCGTTTCCACTTTCGCTTTTACTTTGCTTTGTTACTTTGTTGCGTTCAGTTCTCACTTGGCAAACAATCTATAAGGGACTGACAACCCCTTCATAGCGTTGGGAGCAAGCTTTTTGTGTTTTGCAGGTACTTGTGATACTCCTTCACTCGATCGATACCTTGGTTCTCAAAACCAAGGGAAATACTTACCACCACTGTGCTACATCACCCTTTCCGCTTCAAGGGAACACCAACGCAAGGCTCCAAGGCCACGGGGGAAATCCTTTGCATATTTTCCTAGGAAGTCCCTAAAGACGTAGCCGTAGCAGAAGGATTACTAGTGCCGTTGCTGAGGAGTATCAAGAATAGTCTCCCGTCAGCACGTGTTTCTAGCACCGTTGGAAGGTCTTTTGTTGCAGTAGCAGCTCACAGCTCCACTTCCTCCGCTAATTCTTGTGCCAGTATTTTTCATAAATTCCACAAAAATTCGCTGTAATTTTCAGGTCATTCCGAGAACTTCTATTTCTGTGCAAAAACAACACCATGGCAATTCTGCTGAAAACAGCGTTAGTCCGGGTTAGTTCCATTGAAATCATGCAAATTAGAGTCCAAAACAAGGGCAAAAGAGTTCGGAGAAGTAGATACGATGGAGGCGTATCAAGTACCACGTGAGTTGTCGCAATTGTAGAGAACGAAAAGATGATTGAGTATGTGGATTTGCTTTACAAGCTCTTATTTGACTCTTTCCGATGTTGTGATAAATTGCAATTGCTTCAATGACTAAAAGCTATCGACTATTAATTCTCGGTAAGGTTCTTGATTCATACTCTACTTTGTGAAGGAATTATCACTTTAGCATGAGAATTGATATGATGATATTGTTGTTCTAATCATGATCATGATGCCTGCATGTTCATATCTTGTTTTGTCGACACCTCTCTCTCTAAACATGTGGGCATATTTATTGATCTCAGCTTTCGCTTGAGGACAAGAGAGGTCTAAGCTTGGGGGAGTAGATACGTCCATTTTGCATCATGCTTTCATGTTCATACTTATCGCTTTTGGGGCTATTATTACACTTCACGGTACAATCCTTATGCCTTTTCTCTCTTATTTTGCAAGGTTTACATAAAGAGGGAGAATGCCGGCAGCTGGAATTCTGGCCTGAAAAAGGAGCAAGTTTGAGATGCCTAATCTGCGCAACTCCAAAATCCGTGAAAATCAGCGTCGAATTTTTTTGGGATTTATAAAAAATACTGGGCCGAAGAAGTGCCAGAGGGGCGCCAGCACGTGGCCGCAAGCCTGCTAGGCGCGGCCACCCCCCCTGACCGCGCCTAGGGGGCTTGTGAGCTCCCTGCTGGTCCACTGGGCCCCCTCTTTTGCTACAAGAAGGGTTTCGGTCTAGAAAAAATCGAGAGGAGGCATTTCGGAGGATTCGCCGCCACCACGAGGCAGAACTTGAGCGGAACCAATCTAGAGCTCCGGCACGACGATCCTGCTGGGGAAACTTCCCTCCCGGAGGGGGAAATCGTCGCCATCATCATCACCAACACTCCTCTCATCGGAGGGGACTCATCACAATCAACATCTTCATCAGCACCATCTCATCTCCAAACCCTAGTTCATCACTTGTAACCAATCTCCATCTCGCGACTCCGATTGGTACTTGTAAGGTTGCTGGTAGTGTTAATTACTCTTTGTAGTTGATGCTAGTTGGATTACTTGGTGGAAGAGTTTATGTTCAGATCCTTGATGCTACTCATTACCTCTCTGGTCATGAATATGATTATGCTTTGTGAGTAGTTACTTTTGTTCCTGAGGACATGGGATAAGTCATGCTATAAGTAGTGATGTGAATTTGGTATTCGTTCGATATTTTGATGTGTTGTATGTTGTTTTTCCTCTAGTGGTGTTATGTGAACATCGACTACATAACACTTCACCATTATTTGGGCCTATAGGAAGGCATTGGGAAGTAGTAAGTAGATGATGGGTTGCTAGAGTGATAGAAGCTTAAACCCTAGTTTATGCGTTGCTTCGTAAGGGGCTGATTTGGATCCACTAGTTTAATGCTATGGTTAGACTTTGTCTTAATTCTTCTTTCGTAGTTGTGGATGCTTGCGAGAGGGGTTAATCATACGTGGGATGCTTGTCCAAGTAAGGGCAGTACCCAAGTGTCGGTCCACCCACATATCAAACTATCAAAGTAACGAACGCGAATCATATGAACATGATGAAAACTAGCATGACAAAAATCCCCGTGTGTCCTCGGGAGCGTTTTCCCCCCTATAAGACTTTTTCCAGGCTTGTCCCTTGCTACAAAAGGGATTGGGCCACTTTGCTACACCGTTGTTACTTTTGTTACTTGCTACTTTCTACGAATCATCTCGCCACACAACTACTTGTTACCGTTAATTTCAGTGCTTGCGGATATTACCTTGCTGAAAACCACTTGTCACATCCTTCTGCTCCTCGTTGGGTTCGACACTCTTACCTATAGAAAGGACTACGATAGATCCCCTATACTTGTGGGTCATCGGTCGCTCAGCTCCGCTTTCCTGTTTCTCGCCCGGCGTCTGAAATCGGCTGCGCCGGGAAACCCAACCTTCCACGGAACGGAGCGTGGTGTGCCTCGTGTTCCTCTAGGGTGCTCAGCATTCCCTAGGGCCTCAGTCAGCTCGTCCTTCTCTCTTTCGGGAAAAAACTCCCCTTCCTGCGCTGCGGTGATACACTGCTGAAGCTTATTGATGTGTGTTTCAAGTTGCTCGTCCGTCCAACGACACTCCCCTGTTTCAAGGTCCAAAGTTCCCCCAACTCCGAAGAACCAATTCCTTGAACGTTCGGGCCAGCTCCATGTCTATGGTTGGACCCCTTTAGCAATCAGGTCATTCTCAACTTTGTCCCACAACGGACGGCCTTTGAGGTAGCCGCCTGACCCCATGTGATGGTGATACTACTTCTTTGCAGCATTGCTCTTGTTTCTCTCTGACATTTCCTTACTCTTCTCCGATGACTTGTAGGCCACAAATGCGGGCCAGTGATCTCTAATCTTCTCAAATCGCCCAATGAATTCTGGAGTCTTCCCTTTGTTGACATACTTTGATTTCAACTCTTTCTTCCACATCCCGAGTAGTTCTGCCATCTTCTTAAGAGCACACGCCTTGACCAGTGGCTGTATAACTGGCTTATTCGGATCCTCCTCTGGCGGTAGGGTGAAATTTTAATTCAACGCGGTCCGAAGATCATCTTTGAACCTATCGGTGACATAATCACCTTCACGGACGTTGTTGCCCTTGGCCTTATTCCATTGCTTGATGCTGCTCGGGATGTTGTCCCTCACAATAGCTCCGCACTGAGCAGAAAATGCGTCCCAGGTCCGCTTGGGTTCAATCGGTTGGCCATCGTTCGACAGTTCTGTGATCGTGAACTTTTGATCCTTGCCCAACCTTCTCGTCGGGCCTCGTCTCGTTACCGAAGTTTGGCTCGATCCAGACTTTTCAATAGCTCCCTCCTCCGTTCGGTCACCGGAGCGTCATCATGGTCTCCTTCTTCTGGGATTCGGTAGTCACTGAAGCCATCATGATAATGTCCTTCCTCCTCCATTGTTCGATCACCGAAGCCATCATGATAATGTCCTTCCTCCGGGATTCGGTAGTGACCGAGTTTGCTGAGCAAAAAATCAACATTACTACCGTCGTCATGGATTATATCCCCCAAAATTTCTTGTTTTTCCATGTCTCTTGGAATATCCATTATTTTTGCAAATATTTCAAAGCGGGGGAAGCCATTTATACATAATCCCAAATATTAACATAAAAACTTATTTTGTAACTTAATCTAATCTAAATATTTTTATAATTTTTATAACTTTATTTGCTATTGAAACTGAATCTAATATAGATATTTTTATAATTTTTATAACTTGTGTCACATTGGGGAGTTCAAAAATGTACCCAGCAAATTCTAATATGACTGTAATACACACACATGGATTCACAATTAAACTATGTCTTCTCACACACATGGATTCACAAATAGGAAGATGAAGAGATCGATGGACGTGCTACCGGTGCGCTGATGGGCGACGACGGCGGGCTTCGGAACGACGATGGGCGATGGGCGACGACGATGGGCTCGGGGGCCACAGCGACGGCGACGACGGCGGCGGCGATGGGCTCAGGGGCGACGACGACGGCGATGGGCTCGGGGACGACGGCGACGATGATGGGCTCGAGGACGACGGCGACGACGATGGGCTCGGGGACGACGGCGACGACGATGGGCTCGGGGGCGACGGCGACAGCGACGGCGACGACGACGGGCTTGGGAGCGACGGCGACGGCGATGGGCTCGGGGAAAACGACGGGCTCGTGAGCGACGGCGACGGCGACGATCGGCTCGCTCGGGTGGAAATTTCGACAACTCCCGCAATAGACGAACACCTTTGTTCCGGTTGGTGGCTCAAACTAGAAACAACACCCGGGACTAAAGGTCAATTTCGACAACTCCCGCATTATATGCAAAACCTTTGATTTCGGTCTGTGGCACCAACCGGGACCAAAGCCACACTTCCGCTGGCACAAAAGGGCGGGAAGAAGAGTACTTTCATACCGGTTGGTGGCTAGAACCGGGACAAAAGGTCCGTCGGCCCATTTGATATTTTTCATACATTTACTGATTTTTGTTTTGAGCTAAATGACCCTTAAATTGAAAAGCACTACAAATGAACGCTGAAAATGTTGAAAGTTGGCATGGTATAATCATTTCACGTAGATAGCATGTGCTAAAAAGTTGAGAGGGTTGCGGCAAAAACTGGATGCACATCGTGTACAAAACAAACAATCTCTTTCGAAGTATCATGGTTTCATACGAAAACTCATCTGTTACAAAGGGAATTCATTTTTTTGAACTTATTTGAACTCCAGACTTTTGTGTGTGTTCAAAATGCACCATTCAAAGACACATCATCATTTGGTATTTTTCGTGCATTTAATGATTTTTTTGAGCTAAATGACCCTTAAATTGAAAAGCACTACAAATGAACTCTGAAAAGGTTGAAAGTTGGCATGGTATCATCATTTCACCCACATAACATGTGCTAAAAAGTAGAGAGGGTTGCGGCAAAAACTGGATGCACTTCGTGTACAAAACGGACAATCTCTTTCGAAGTATGAGGATTTCATACGAAAACTCAACTGTTACAAAGGGCATTTCATTTCTTCACTTTTTCTTCGCTTGTGTTCCTTGCTTATTGCACTGTAACCATGGATAATCTTCATCGTTTAACAGGGTGTTTGGGTCAGCCTTTACTTTGAAGGGAGGATTTCATGAAACTTTTCATAATCTTCATACATGTCTATCTTGCCCTCCAATCCCACGATGTTTCTTTTTTCCTGAAAGAATTATGTGGCGCTTTTGCTCATCGTATGATGTATTCACTTTCTTATATTTTCTTTTTCTCGGTTTGGTAGACATGTCCTTCATATAGAAAACCCGCGCCACATCATTGTCTAGGACGAATGGTTCCTCTACGTGTGCAAGATTGTTCAGATCCACCGTTGTCATTCTGTACTGTGGGTCTATCTGTACCCTGCCTCCCGACAGATTGGCCCATTTGCAATGAAACAAAGGGACCTTCAAATCATGTCCACAGTCAAGTTCCCATATATATGTCCACTATGTAACCATAATATGTGTCCTTTCCCTCTCAATTGCTGCATCAAAGCGGACACCACTCTTTTGGTTGGTGCTCTTTTGATCTTGGGTGATCGTGTAAAATGTATTCCCATTTATCTCGTACCCTTGGTAAGTCAATACAGTCGAAGATGGTCCCCTGGCCAATGAGTACAGCTCATCAGAAATAGTGTTGTCACACATGAGACATTTTTGCAACCAACTACTGAAAGTCCTGATGTGTTCAAATGTAATCCAGTTGTCACACTGCTCCGGGTGTCTGAGCTCAGAATATTATTGTGCTCATCGACATACGGGGTCACCAAGCTAGAATTCTGTAGAACTATGTAGTGTGCTTGAGACCAAGAATGCCCGTCCGTACACATTATTGACTCCGCTCCTAGTGTGCCTTTTCCAGTTAGTCGTCCCTCATACCGCGATTGAGGGAGACCAATCTTCTTGAGGTCATGAATGAAGTTAACACAAAATCCAATGACATCCTCTGTTTGATGACCCAGGGAGATGTTTCTTTCTCGCTTAGCACGGTTACGAACATATTTATTTAAGACTCCCATGAACCTCTCAAAGGGCAACATATTGTGTAGAAATACACGGCCCAGAACGACAATCTCGTCGACTAGATGAACTAGGACATGTGTCATGATATTGAAGAAGGATGGTGGGAACACCAGCTCGAAACTAACAAGACATTGCACCAAATCACTCCTTAACCTTGGCAGGATTGCTGGATCGATCACCTTCTGAGAGATTGCATTGAGGAATGCACATAGCTTCACAATGGCTAATCGAACGTTTTGCGATAGAAGCCCCCTCAATGCAACCAGAAGCAGTTGGGTCATAATCACGTGGCAGTCATGAGACTTTAAGTTCTGGAAATTTTTCTCTGTCATATTTATTATTCCCTTTATATTCGACGAGAAGCCAGACGGGACCTTCATACTGAGCAGGCATTCAAAGAAGATTTCCTTCTCTTCTTTGGTAAGAGCGTAGCTGGCAGGACCTTCATACTTCTCTGGATGCATGCCGTCTTTTTCATGCACACGTTGATGTTCCTCCCGTGCCTCCAGTGTATCTTTTGTCTTCTCATACGCTCCCAAGAAGCCTAGAAGGTTCACACAAACATTCTTCGTCACGTGCATCACGTTGATTGCAGAGCGGACCTCTAGATCTTTCCAATAGGGTAGGTCCCAAAATATAGATTTCTTCTTCCACATGGGTGCGTGTCCCGCATCGTCATTCGGAACAGATAGTCCGCCAGGACCCTTTCCAAAGATTACTTGTAAATCATTGACCATATCAAGTATGTGATCACCAATATGGAGGGCGGGCTTCTTCCGGTGATCTGCCTCACCTTTGAAATGCTTTCCTTTCTTCGACATTGATGGTTGGTCGAAAGAAATCGACGATGCCCCATGTACACATTCTTCCTGCACTTGTCCAAATATATACTGTCGGTGTCATCTAAATAGTGTGTTCATGCGTTGTATCCCTTGTTTGTCTGTCCTAAAAGGTTACTGAGAGCAGGCCAATCGTTGATGGTTACAAACAGCAACGCATGTAGGTCAACTTCCTCATGTTCGTTCTCATCCCACACACGTACATCATTTCCATTCCATAGTTGTAAAAGTTCATCAACTAATGGCCTTAGGTACATATCAATGTCATTGTCGGGTTGCATAGGGCCTTGGATGAGCACTGGCATCGTAATGAACCTCCGCTTCATGCACAACCAAGGAGGAAGGTTATACATACATAGAGTCACAGGCCATGTGCTATGCTTGCTGCTCTTCTCCCCAAAAGGATTAACGCCATCTGCACTTAAACCAAACCATCTGTTCCTTGGGTCACGTGTAAAGTTGCTTCACTTTCTCTCGATCTTTCTCCACTCCGACCCGTCAGCGGGTGCTCTCAACTTCCCGTCTTCCTTATGGTCTTTTATGTTCCATTGCATCAACTTGGCATGCTTTTTGTTTCTGAACAGACGTTTCAACCGTGGTATTACAGGATCATACCACATCACTGTCGGGACCCCGATCCTAAGCCATAGGAATCAAGCCTGTAACACATCGCATCCCTTTGCGGTCTCACGCACGGTTAACCCCACGGCTGCAGCCTTACCTTAGCCGGGACCGTTTGCGCCTTTTGACTCACGTATGCAATTGTGTCGCTAGCATTCCAATGTCAAAGAACCCGGATCGACAAGTTTAGTCATAAACCAAAGTGGCAATACCGCACAAGGACAGGCATACATGACCCAACAAAGCAGGTGTCGGTCACCAGTGAGTGTAGACGAGTCGTAGCAAGCTACAAGGACTCCATTACATCGCGTGACATTTCCCCAAAGGGGACAGACACAGCAGCTAAGAAGGACACATGCCGGTCAACCAATGTGTCCGGAGCAGTAGCGAGCTACCATGGCTCATTGGATCACAAAGGGGCATTTCCCTGTAAGGAGTGCTACTAAAGTTCACGGCTAGGTAGTCGAACCCCATACATATCAAGTACGACACACGTACGCATGGCATACCGATATGTATAGATACATCGATGGCATCACTACATAACCATAAACATACAAGCTTTATTTAAGAGGCTCGGAAGAGCCACACACATAATATTACACAGTAAGGGTCTCACGACCCATAATAGCAATCATTCAATTACAAGCCAGCGGAAGTGTTTAAAACTGTCTGAGTACAGACATGTGCAACTAGAAGGCACATGGCCTGACTATACTACAGACCCAACCTAGGGCCAGATCGTAGCTGGGACGCCAGCTACTCATCGTCGTCGATGTCTATGAAGAACCCTCCATTAGGGTCATTAGCAACCTCTGCAACATTTATTAACCAAACATGAGTACGGAGGTACTCAGCAAGACTTTAGGATAACTATCAACTCATGCAATGTATCAATAAGGTATTATGGGGTTTCATGCAGAAAGCCAGCATTTGACTCGTGGCTAGACAACTTGCATTTTTAAATAATTTTGACAACTTGATTTCTCGCACACGAGTCCACTAACACCACAACAATACTCCATCATGGAATCATTCTGTCTCCATACGGGAATGTCGTCCACGACACTCACGCTTATCTTGACAATTTTATGAGTAGCCATTGAAGTTATCTATGAACAACATACGTCTCCAAGTACTCCATATCCGCGGACGCGGCTATTCGAATTGATCATAACCCTGCAGGGGTGTACTTCGTCACACACGCTCTCGCCACTTATCGTCATGTGCACGTCATGCACCTCGGCAACCTTCAAGCGGAAGCCCAGCGAGGGAGTCGGCCACGACCGTTAACCACATTAGTACCTAGTCCAGGTCTATCGCCTATCTGAGGGTAACCCGCACGGAAGTCCGGCCGAGGTTTCCGCCACGGCCCCAAACGATGTGCGCAGGGTTCCCAAGCCCACCATCCGGGTGCCACTTGGTACACCGTGCCACTGCCTACCGCATCGCAGCCCACCTCTCAGGTCAGCACCATGCACGGCCTCCAGCATGACTATAAACACCAGAAACTACATGCAACTCCTGGACCGAGTACTAAGCAATTAATAAGTCGAGCGGGGTCATATTTCAGGGCCCAGCATGTGGTAGTATCTCGTCTTGGATTACATACACGGAACTCAGTTCCTAAGGACGGTTCCAATGAAACAACCCGCCATGTACTCCTACACAGCGTTTCACCGGTACCTTTACCAAATCAGGTTCAACACACAACCTTTGCTTACCGAACACATTCTCACAATTCTGTTCATCTCCCAGATGACAGACCATACACAACTCTAAGCATAGCATGCATAGCAGGATAAGGCACATCATGGCTCAAGCAACTACCAGGTATGCTAGGTTGCAAGGTTCAGCTATTTACTGTGACAAGGATAGGTCATGCAAAGGAAGTGGGTTCAACTAACGTGGCAAAAGCATTTGAAGCATTTGATCCTAATGCAATAAGTAAGTGGAGGAGCAAGAACATGGGATTTATCAGGATGATCAAAATGGTTGCTTGCCTTGTTGCTGAGAGGAGTGACAATATCCGTGAGACGGATATTCGGTGGAATCCGGGGGAGCGGAGCCTACCGAAGGGAATGACAACAATCAATATCAAACTTATGCAATCAAGATGATGCATGAGCATGGCATGAGGATGCAAGGTGGTATACTGTTATAGCTAACATGTATTAGGTTTGAAGTTGATTTGAATCAAATTCAAATATCACTTCAAACGAGGTATTCTCGGATACCATTTTAATTGATTCGACCTGATGCTCAGATCAACTTGCTTTTAACATGCATGGTATGACATGTTAGGTTGCTGGTTTGTAGTTTGGACAGTGTTTGATCATGTCATTTATAGTAAAATTTCAATATTTCCCAAATTCCATCTACAAAGTAATTAAAAGAATTAACTTATTCATTAATCTACATGTTTGGGTTCTGTAACATTTTTAAACATGTTTGAAAATGACATATTCAGATTCCTTGAATTTTTCTGATACTTTTTCATATATAAATTATTTTCATTGGAGTTACAGATTAATTTCTATGAATTTTAGAAGTTTTAAACATTTCTGGAATTATTTTTATACTAGAAAACCCCTTTACTGCATCAGCATGACATCAGCACGTCAACTGACCTGATCAGGTCAAACCTGACAGGGGGGACCCACTGGTCAGCGTCTCAGGGGCTAATCCCGCGCTGACCAGCCCCTAACTGAGTTTGACTTGGCCTTGGGCCCACTGTCAGCAAGAGATTAGGCTTAAACCTACTAGGTTAAGCTGGCCACGTCGGCCCCCACCGGAATATAGCCGGCGGCGACCACGGGCGTGGTGGAGGGCTCGCCGGAGTGAGCTAAACGGCGCTACGGGCATCGGTTTTGGACGTGGTTTAGTCCTACGGACAACTAGAGACACGCCGCATCTAAAGGGAGAGGAGCTGGACCCAGTGGTCACCGGAATCCACGCCGGCGATGAGATCAGCGGCGGCTACGGCTCGGGCATCGACGGGAGTGCCGATGCAGGGGACTAGCGAGCTGGGAGAGGGGCCCTACGCCATCTACAGAGCTCCAGGAGCTCATTCCTGAGCTCGGCCTCGCGAGCTGAGTACCACAACGACGACAATGACATGGCCGGCGACGAGGTCCTTCGGGCTCCGGTGGCTAACGTGGTTAAAGGAGGGGGAAAGCCTCGGGAAGAGGGGGAACGGGAAGAGGAGCTCACGGCGGATCTTGTGAGGCTGCCGGCAGGGTCGGGGAGGACCGGGAGACGATGGATTGACCGCGACCGGAGCTTCGGGGAGAGAGAGATCCGAGAGGGGAAAAGGGGATCGAGGCCTAGGGGAGAGGATAGAGCCGCGGGGAGGAGGATAAGAAGGCCCAGGCGTCGTGCTGGCGCTCCTGGAGGCCTCCAGCAGCGAGCAGGCAGGCAGGAGTTGGTCGGCTTGGCCGCCATGCTCATCTTCTCCCCTGCCTACTAGCAGGAGGAGGAAGATGACCGGGGAGCCCCTGGTGGGCTGGGCCGGCGACAGGTAAGGTTTTTCCTCTTTTCTTTCTCTTTTCTTTTCTGTTTTGTTTCTGTTTTGATTCTGTTTTGAAAACTATTTATTTGCTATTTATTTCAGCTCCTAAAATAGTTTGTAAAAACATTTTGAACACACCAGAATATTAGTTGGAATGTATCCAACCATTCCTGGAGTTTTCAACATTTTTGAAAACTTTAAAGTTTCTGATTTCAAATTTTAAACTTGAAACCAGTAGCTTTTTGCATTTATTAAAAATGCTTAAAGTATCAAGAAAATGGTTTTCTTCATTGCTTATTTACTTCCATGATTTATCAGAAAGATTGAACTTTTCTTGATGCCATTTTGGGTTCATTGATTTTAACTAGTTTGAATTTTCCTTTATTTTGAGAAGTGGCTAGGGTTTTTGAGTTTTCCTTCACCACTTGCTTTGTTCTTGTTGAAAATTTCCTAGATGCAATGCAAAGAAAACATGAGCACAAAGCAAACTTGATTAAGGTGTCAGGGATGTGAAAACTCACCCCCACTCAAAAGAATCTCGTCCCGAGATTTAGAAGTCGTCGGGAATAACGCAGGATACTCAAGTCGGAGACGATCCTCTCTTTCCCAAGTTGCCTCCTTTTCAGAATGATTTGACCATTGAACTTTAAGAAACTTGAGGTTTCGATGTCGAGTGGTACGCTCAGCTTGATCAAGAATACGCACGGGGTATTCTCGGTATGAAAGGTTATCTTGGAGATCAAGCGTTTCGTGGTCCACTTCACTGATAGGATCCGAAAAGCAACGCCTGAGTTGCGAGACATGGAAAACATCATGAACCTTGGAAAGATGCGGAGGAAGTTCCAACTGGTAGGCAACTTCTCCTCGTTTGGCAAGAATGTGAAAAGGACCAATGTAACGAGGAGCCAACTTGCCCTTGATACCGAATCGATGGGTACCCTTCAAAGGTGTAACCCGAAGGTAAGCCTTCTCGTCAACTTCAAAGGTCAAGCCTTATGATGACGATCATATTGGCTCTTTTGACGAGACTGGGCTGTTTTCAACTTTTCACGAATAATGCGAACCTGCTCTTCTGCATCCTGAATCATATCCGGGCCAAAGAGTTGCCTCTCTCCGGTTTCTGACCAATTAAGAGGTGTTCGACATCTTCGTCCATAGAGAACTTCAAAAGGAGCTTTGCCTAAGTTTGACTGATAACTATTGTTATAAGCGAATTCGGCGAATGGAAGGCACTTCTCCCAATTCATACCGAACGATATAACACAAGCTCGGAGCATATCTTCTAGGATTTGATTCACTCTTTCTACTTGACCACTTGATTGGGGATGGAAAGAATTGCTAAAAGATAAGTGAGTCCCCATGGCATTCTGAAAACTTTCCCAGAAGCGAGAAGTAAACATACTCCCACTGTAGCGACCCGACTCAAAACGAGTCAAGCCTCTGTGTATCTGTGCCATCCCTGGATCAGTATGCTGGCACACACAGTACATCAATGTATATATCAAAGTGCAATCACATGTAAATAGCGTAAAACTGATATATACCTTAAATTTCTCAGCGGAAGCAGTCAAGGGAGTGGAGTCCCAATAAACACCAACGTCAAGTTGAGTGTAGACCGTAACCCTGAATCGTACTCTTACTCGTCGAAGAAAAATATCTGCAACATAAGACGTTGCAGCCGTGTAGGTCAGCATATTGAATATGCCGGCAAGTCACATAAGAGAGGGGTGAAAAGTAATCATCTATACTATATGCATATATGGCAGGTGGGGCTATAAGTTTTTAGGAAAAAGCAAGTTTTATCCTACAACAAGAGGGGTTGAAAGCAAAATGTTACTACAAGGTTTTTTGTTAACGAGATGGTTCCGCCAACCAGTTCTCGTACCCGAGTTGTCAATATTACCCTCGTCAAATATATATAATGGTGTTGAGAAATCCAGGTAACTTCAGTTCCTTTGGCTCAAGTTGTCCATGACCGTGGACACGGCTAATCGATTAGGTTTGAGTACTCTGCAGAGTTTTGCACACGTTCCCCACAAGATTTGATCGCCTCCGTGTATGTCCTCGCACTTCAAGGTGTTTGAAGACCGGGTGATCAAAACATGGTCTTTCAACGGGTCCCTCTGAATCCCTGTCGGTGCCCATCCATTCCTACCGTTCGTCTACATCTGCTAGCACCACCTGTCCAGAGTCGCCGCGTTGTCCAACCAAGCCAGAGCCCATAATGACTTGTGGTTGTGCAGGTAAGCCTTGGGTCTTGAAAATATCCGTCCGTCTCTTTGAGCCTGGGTGAAGCTTTCCGCAGGATGACATGGCCTCTCCAGCATCCCGGGCATCCACTGGGTTTTCCAGGGAGCCGATCAACCGTCCTTCACCCAGTGTTGCATTGCGTCCGAGGTCTTGAAAATCTTGTCTTAGTCCGGTCTTGATTATTATATCAATCTCGCATCACTCGTGGTATACACTCAACCGATAACCCGTCTACTTAAGCATAGCAAATATAACATTGTCGTCCCGGGGCCAAGTATGGGGGTTGTTGTGTTCCTACCACATGATACTACAACTTACAATAAAGTTTCCAAGTACCTTGGCAGCATGCAAATGGGCATAGGATGGTAGAACTACAATGCATAAAACATAGGTGAAAGTATGATCAAAGTGACTTGTCTGTGATGTTGACGAAGAAGAATTCCTCGAGAAAATAACTTGATAGACTACTCGTCACTCTCCGATGAAATCTATATAGCAAACATAGCATTCACATAAGCACTCATTCTAGCAATCATTCTAACAATCAAAACAAAAGCGAGAGCGAATAGGAAACCGAAGAAAACTTCAAATAGAACTAGAGAATCTTCTACTATGTCAAACACTAAATAGTTTTGTCTAACAGAAAATAATAACAAGGAACTAATATATGAGTTTAACAAATATAAAATAAAGTCTTTTTCACAAAAAAATTTGAAAGTATTCCCAAGCGGGATTTGAAACCCGTGGAAACCAATTGCAAGTTACCAACGAACTAGAATTGATTTCATTAAAACAAATAAAAATAAAATAACAACTTGTTGCAAAACTACTGTTAACTAACATAACCAAAACAATAATAATGTTTCTGAAATAATAAAAAAAAATATTTTAAAACAAAAGTATAAGACGAATTAGCCGAAATCCTAAAAGCGGTGAAACAGAAATTGTTTCACATGAAACAGTGAACTAAAATACTCAAACAAATCTTAAATTTTTACCACAGTAAGATTTTATCACTAGAAAACAGTAGCAAAAAGAATCAACTCAAAATCATTTTTCAAACTCCTGGAATAGGCAGAATAGTGTTTAAACTAAATCTGCTCTAACTTATATTTGAAAATTTCAAACATAGGAAAATTATATGTTTTTAATAACTAAAGGAAATTTCTGAGCTACTGGAAAAAGAATCAATGTCATTGGACTTCGGGATCAAAAGTTGTGGCCAAAACAAGATTGAAACTTGCTGTTTTTGCAATTTAGACGGAAAAAACTGGAGATAACTAGCTAGCTATTGGGGTACACGTGGCAAGTTGCTAGTGGCTGCGGTGGGTGTTTGTTTCATGGCTTGGAGCAAACGGCCGAGGGCTAGCTAGACTGCTGGCTAAATTATAAGTGGAACTAAAAAGCCACTGGTTTTCTAAACTTAACCGAAGAGGTATTCTAGATCTAATCTACACCATCTAAATAGGATCTAAGGGCTAAAACAAAACATGTACAAAAAATAAAGGAGGGAGGGGCCTTACCTCGGCTGGGTGCTGCTCCCGTGGCTGATGGGGGCCGATGGGGGAGGAGGTGCTCCGGTGGGGGGTCGCCGGTGGGGAGGGGAGGGGCCGGCGGGAGTGGGGAAGGGGGGGGCGAGGGTGGGGGTACTCCTGGGAGGGGAGGGGGCGAGGGTGGAGGGGTGGGCTATAGGGGGCGAGGTGGGAGAAGCTGCTGCTCCTGGCAATGGGGAAGCAGGGCGATGGGGAGGGGTTATGGCGAGGGGAGGAGCAGGGGGGCGAGGTGGAGGGGTGGCGGCGGTGGAGGAGGGGGGTGCCGCGAGGGAGGAGAGGTGGAGGGGCCGGTGAGGTGGAGAGGGAAGCTCCTGTTGGTGCTCTCCGGTGAGTTTCCGGTGACGACTCCGGCGAGGTGGGGCACGAGCTAGGGGCGAGGAGAGGTGCACTTTTCGACGGGAATGGAACGAGGAGAGGTAGGGGCTTCTTATAGAGGCGACGGGAGGCGTTGGGAAGGTATGTGCTTCGCGAATCCCGGAGGTGGGGATTCTCCTCTCCATGGATAGCAAGTTTCTGTCACGTGGAGAAGAAAGGAGGAAGAAGATGATCTCTTGTTGGGCTAGTGAAAGGAAAGTCTTAATGGGCCAGCTCCTATTCCTAATAGAAACAATTTCTTTCCTATTTTCAAAACTAGGAAACTAAAACGACAAAAAGGAAATCAAATCAATTTGGAATAAAGAGTTTTTATATACTAAAATTATCAGAAAAATAAAATATAGATGATGGGCATTTTTCCACGGCAAAAATAAAAACTTCAGAAAAAATTGCCAAAAAAGTTTATTTTCTTTTGCAAATAATTTTCAAATGACCCTCTAAGTTTGAGGGTTCAAATAACTTTCAAAATGCCCGTGGGTTTGAGGGTCATGTTCCTCCGCTCTTTAGAATGTATTTCCCGGCATTGTGTTGCACGAAGAAAACGAATGGAAATGCAAAAGAATTCAATGCAAATATCTCCGTTCAAATTATTTATAGTTGAAGAAGTCATGTCATCTTCTCTCTTTGCTTTTAAAAGATTGAATTTGAATTCACCGGAGAAGGGGAAAGTCATTTTATTCCCTCTCATTCAAAAGTTTCGAAAAGTTTCAAATTTCACACAAGTTTCAGTCACTCAGCAATCAAACAAACAATCAATCTAATAATTATATTAACATTCCAAAATTTATAATTTTGGGATGTTACAAACTACCACACTTAAAATGAATCTCGTCCTCGAGATTCGAAGAGGCTAGAAAGAAAAGGTTAGGGTTTGGGGGTCTTCTAACAAATCCAATCTCCGGCAAGGCGGGATGCTACCATACTTAAAATGAGAGAGACTGGTCCCTCAAAATGCTTTAATGATCCTCTGGGGTTTTGGCAACTGACATCGCACAGTCTTCATATTAAATCCTTTGGTGATGCTCTCCCGTTGATATAAGCTTCTTCCGTTACTGGGTCTTCTTAACTGACAGTCTCGTGACCATTCTAAATAACCTATCGATGATTCTCATGGTGGTCTACCATTTGTGGTTGTCCTGCAGAGAGAGGGGTCTTGTCTTCATCCTCACCGTAAAATTTCCTACGTGTGACAACAAGTGCCATGTACATGGGCTTTTCTTATACCACTCTAAGGCTTAAACAAAAGCTTCAAGGAACGTCTTCTCTCTATATGGGCAAGTCTCTCAGATTTACCATTCCGAATAGCAAGATAAATGATAAGAGTAAGTCGTCATGGTGATCAATCCATTCCGCACCCAAATGATTTCTCTGTATAAGGTTTAGTGAATCTCGTATTCTAACACTTGGGCATCCTCACAAGCGTTGCAGAATTTCTCTTGTCCACGAACGGATTTCGGATAATCCATTGGTTCTGCAAGCTGAACAAAACATCTATCATATCTTCACAACTCTCTGGCTTTCGTATGTTCCTAAGAAAACGTTTGCTGATCCATCATAGCTTCTTCCATAAATCATATTCATTCCATAATCAATCCTTTATTACATCCTTGCTTTCTTCAAAATTCTAACTCAAAAGTAATTTATTACAAATGCTGCCATCCGCATTGTTCGGTATGGTCAAGCATTTCTGCCAACTTTATTTTGCTGTCTCTCTTGGAGGTACTTTAGTTCCACTGGAACTTTCCGAGGTGCTCCTTGAAATCATCCATATTTTGCTTCATCACGGTGGTCATGAGCTTCATCTCCATCATCTCCGCACGTACCTCATTCAGGTATTCCTGGGTATGACGGAGTCTTGCTTCAAGTATTTCTCCAATCTGACGTATGGCTTCCATGGCAGCTTCACGAACAGCATCAAAGAAGGTTGCTCGTGGTACACGCGAAATGAAAAAGTATTGCCCCATAGTCTTTGGACAAACTCCTTTCACATGATGGAGGTGTACTTCCACATACCAAAGTTCTACTCCACTTTCCATGAATGGGTAGCCTTTGTAGACTGCATCTCCTTCAAGATGAATGTGCTTCATCATGTCCTTCAGGATTTTTGGGTAATCATGGTCACTGGTCAGGGTCATGATCGTTTCTGGGCCCTTGAGGAATGACTCGTAGAGAGTCGTCATGTGCAGGTGTTAGTAAATAGGTACTCAGGGGAATGTATATGTCTCCTTGGTAATCATGGTACATTCCTACTCAGTGGATCCTGTGGGTTTACCGATTACTACCACACTAAAAATGAATTATACTCATGCCTGCATGGACCATATTTTCTCTTATCCTCATAATTGTTCAGAGATCTTTGTTCGAAGAGAAACAACGCATAAAGTTTCAACATAGGCAATCATGAGACAAAAAATTCCATTTATTCATGATGTTATTACAATCTCAGGGACTTCTGTTACAAAAAAAATTCACTCCATGATCTCATGAAAAACAAGAGTGCTTCAGGTTCCACTTAATGCCACTGTCAAAACTTATCTACTCCATTTTAGCTTTCTTCCCTTATGGACAATCACTAGCATAATGTCCTGCTTCCTTGCAACGAAAGCAAATGAGTTCTGACAAGTCTCGAGGCTTCTTAGCTTTTGCTTTTGCTCCTTGGATTTCCGGCTTCCTTCCTGAGCACATGTATTTGTGGTGGCCAAATTTCATACACTTGTAACATATGACATGACTCAGGTCTATGTCTGCAGAGATTTGATTCTTCCGAGGGTACTTTTTCTTCTTTCCGGACTCCTTTATTTTGGCCAGTTCTTCTATTTCAAGTGGATCAAACTCCACTTCTTCCGTCGGGAAGTTTCCCAGATACTCTTGGCTTCTCTTCGTGCAGTCCTGTGAATAATGTCCTTCTTCTCCACATGAGTAGCATGCATTGGAGGAAAATCTGGTCAGACCTTGTCCATCAGGGTCTTCAATATATTCGTTCATCACCGGTTCTTCATGAATCTTCTTCTTGAGTGTTTCCTTCACTGCATCTTTCTGCTGCTTGACAACTTGTTGCACCTTGGGGTAAATGTGACACTGAGCTGGGTAGTGGGCGGTTCCTTCACAAAGGAAACAAGTCACCTGACTACTTGGGCACTCCTCAACTGGGTGATTTTCTTCACAATGAGTGCATCCATCCTTGTGTTCTTCCTGGGTGTGTCCTATTTCTCCACAGATCTTGCATGCACAAGTCTTATCCTTCAGATTATCATAGCTCTTCTGAATAAGTCGGGATCTTAATAGAGTGTCCTTGAATTCGTCCCAAGTTTCTGCTCCACTAAATCCTTGTATGGCATGATGCATTTTCCACCACATAGCAGCACTTTGGGTAAAGTACTGGAGAGCATGTTCCACTTCATACTTCCTTGAGATCAAGTTACTCCCAAAGTGGTTCTCCATGTTCTGAATCCATATTTCAGCTTCCAGTTGGGTCATTAGTCCAGAGACTACAAGTCCAGCTTCATACTCCATCTGGTAGGGTTGAGGTTTTGGGGATGAGACGGGTAAGAGAGGGAGGGAGACACACACAATACAAACAATATTTTTGAGAAAGGGTTTTTGTTGTGGTCGTTGGAAAATACACACCAATGACGGCTCACAAATCATCGTATCTAACGTGGGTACATAAAAGGGGTTTGGACTTCTAATGGTCATATAATTATTCGGACACTTCAGGGTCTTTGAGTTCTTCGGGTCTTGGGAGTCCTCTGTTAGTGTAGCGTCAATTCTTCAAACGCGTGGTGAAATCCTCTTTACTTTGAAGTAGAACTCCGTTGATTCTTCATGAGGTCGAAGGGGGTAATGGGATTGTATAACTATTTGAGGTGAGAGAGAAAATTTGATGAACTCAGAAGAGATGAGAAGTAAAAGGTGTTCTTGAAAAATAGAAATTTTGAGAGATCATTTCCTAAGAAATTTCCAGTTTCTAGGGTCACGTCCTACAGTCAACATGTGCTCTGATACCATCTCTGTAGCGACCCGACTCAAAACGAGTCCAGCCTCTGTGTATCTGTGCCATCCCTAGATCAGTATGCTGGCACACACAGTACATCAATGTATATATCAAAGTGCAATCACATGTAAATAGCGTAAAACTGATATATACCTTAAATTTCTCAGCGGAAGCAGTCAAGGGAGTGGAGTCCCAATAAACACCAACGGCAAGTTGAGTGTAGACCGTAACCCTGAATCGTACTCTTACTCGTCGAAGAAAAATATCTGCAACATAAGACGTTGCAGCCGTTTAGGTCAGCATATTGAATATGCCGGCAAGTCACATAAGAGAGGGGTGAAAAGTAATCATCTATACTATATGCATATATGGCAGGTGGGGCTATAAGTTTTTAGGAAAAGCAAGTTTTATCCTACAACAAGAGGGGTTGAAAGCAAAATGTTACTACAAGGTTTGTTGTTAACGAGATGGTTCCGCCAACCAGTTCTCGTACCCGAGTTGTCAATATTACCCTCGTCAAATATATATAATGGTGTTGAGAAATCCAGATAACTTTAGTTCCTTTGGCTCAAGTTGTCCATGACCGTGGACACGGCTAATCGATTAGGTTTGAGTACTCTGCAGAGTTTTGCACACGTTCCCCACAAGATTTGATCGCCTCCGTGTATGTCCTCGCAATTCAGGGTGTTTGAAGACCGGGTGATCAAAACATGGTCTTTCAACGGGTCCCTCTGAATCCCTGTCGGTGCCCATCCATTCCTACCGTTCGTCTACATCTGCTAGCACCGCCTGTCCAGAGTCGCCGCGTTGTCCAACCAAGCCAGAGCCCATAATGACTTGTGGCTGTGCAGGTAAGCCTTGGGTCTTGAAAATATCCGTCCGTCTCTTTGAGCCTGGGTGAAGCTTTCCGCAGGATGACATGGCCTCTCCAGCATCCCGGGCATCCACTGGGTTTTTCCAGGGAGCCAATCAACCGTCCTTCACCCAGTGTTGCATTGCGTCCGAGGTCTTGAAAATCTTGTCTTAGTCCGGTCTTGATTATTTTATCAATCTCGCATCACTCGTGGTATACACTCAACCGATAACCTGTCTACTTAAGCATAGCAAATATAACATTGTCGTCCCGGGGCCAAGTATGGGGGTTGTTTTGTTCCTACCACATGATACTACAACTTACAATAAAGTTTCCAAGTACCTTGGCAGCATGCAAATGGGCATAGGATGGTAGAACTACAATGCATAAAACCTAGGTGAAAGTATG
This sequence comes from Hordeum vulgare subsp. vulgare, assembly GCF_904849725.1. NCBI lineage: Eukaryota > Viridiplantae > Streptophyta > Magnoliopsida > Poales > Poaceae > Hordeum > Hordeum vulgare. The sequence goes on from NC_058523.1 coordinate 64,751,071, forward strand.
ATCAAAGTGACTTGCCTGTGATGTTGACGAAGAAGAATTCCTCGAGAAAATAACTTGATAGACTACTCGTCACTCTCCGATGAAATCTATATAGCAAACATAGCATTCACATAAGCACTCATTCTAGCAATCATTCTAACAATCAAAACAAAAGCGAGAGCGAATAGGAAACCGAAGAAAACTTCAAATAGAACTAGAGAATCTTCTACTATGTCAAACACTAAATAGTTTTGTCTAACAGAAAATAATAACAAGGAACTAAGATATGAGTTTAACAAAGATAAAATAAAGTCTTTTTCACAAAACTTTTTGAAAGTATTCCCAAGCGGGATTTGAAACACGTGGAAACCAATTGCAAGTTACCAACGAACTAGAATTGATTTCATTGCAACAAATAAAAATAAAATAACAACTTGTTGCAAAACTACTGTTAACTAACATAACCAAAACAATAATAATGTTTCTGAAATAATAAAGAAAATATTTTAAAACAAAAGTATAAGACGAATTAACCGAAATCCTAAAAGCGGTGAAACAGAAATTGTTTCACATGAAACAGTGAGCTAAAATACTCAAACAAATCTGAACTTTTTACCATAGTAAGATTTTATCACGAGAAAACAGTAGCAAAAAGAATCAACTTAAAATCATTTTTCAAACTCCTGGAATAGGCAGAACAGTGTTTAAACTAAATCTGCTCTAACTTATATTTGACAATTTCAAACATAGGAAAATTATATGTTTTTAATAACTAAAGGAAATTTGCGAGCTATTGGAAAAAGAATCAATGTCATTGGACTTCGGGATCAAAAGTTGTGGCCAAAACAAGATTGAAACTTGCTGTTTTTGCAATTTAGACGGAAAAAACTGGAGATAACTAGCTAGCTATTGGGGTACACGTGGCAAGTTGCTAGTGGCTGCGGTGGGTGTTTGTTTCATGGCTTGGAGCAAACGGCCGAGGGCTAGCAAGACTGCTGGCTAAATTATAAGTGGAACTAAAAAGCCACTGGTTTTCTAAACTAAACCGAAGAGGTATTCTAGATCTAATCTACACCATCTAAATTGGATCTAAGGGCTAAAACAAAACATGTACAAAAAAGAAAGGAGGGAGGGGCCTTACCTCGGCTGGGTGCTGCTCCCGTGGCTGATGGGGGCCGATGGGGGAGGAGGTGCTCCGGTGGGGGGTTGCCGGTGGGGAGGGGAGGGGCCGGCGGGAGTGGGGAAGGGGGGGCGAGGGTGGGGGTACTCCTGGGAGGGGAGGGGCGAGGGTGGAGGGGTGGGCTATAGGGGGCGAGGTGGGAGAAGCTGCTGCTCCTGGCAATGGGGAAGCAGGGCGATGGGGAGGGGTTATGGCGAGGGGAGGAGCAGGGGGGCGAGGTGGAGGGGTTGCGGCGGTGGAGGAGGGGGGTGCCGCGAGGGAGGAGAGGTGGAGGGGCCGGTGAGGTGGAGAGGGAAGCTCCTGTTGGTGCTCTCCGGTGAGTTTCCGGTGACGACTCCGGCGAGGTGGGGCACGAGCTAGGGGCGAGGAGAGGTGAACTTTTCGACGGGAATGGAACGAGGAGAGGTAGGGGCTTCTTATAGAGGCGACGGGAGGCGTTGGGAAGGTATGTGCTTCGCGAATCCCGGAGGTGGGGATTCTCCTCTCCATGGATGGCAAGTTTCTGCCACGTGGAGAAGAAAGGAGGAAGAAGATGATCTCTTGTTGGGCTAGTGAAAGGAAAATCTTAATGGGCCAGCTCCTATTCCTAATAGAAACAATTTCTTTCCTATTTTCAAAACTAGGAAACTAAAACGATAAAAAGGAAATCAAATCAATTCGGAATAAAGAGTTTCTATATACTAAAATTATCAGAAAAATAAAATATAGATGATGGGTATTTTTCCACGGCAAAAATAAAAACTTCAGAAAAAATTATTTTCACAAAATTGCCAAAAAAGTTTATTTTCTTTTGCAAATAATTTTCAAGTGACCCTCTAAGTTTGAGGGTTCAAATAACTTTCAAAATGCCCGTGGGTTTGAGGGTCATGTTCCTCCGCTCTTTAGAATGTATTTCCCGGCATTGTGTTGCACGAAGAAAACGAATGGAAATGCAAAAGAATTCAATGCAAATATCTCCATTCAAATTCTTTATAGTTGAAGAAGTCATGTCATCTTCTCTCTTTGCTTTTAAAAGATTGAATTTGAATTCACCAGAGAAGGGGAAAGTCATTTTATTCCCTCTCATTCAAAAGTTTCGAAAAGTTTCAAATTTCACACAAGTTTCAGTCACTCAGCAATCAAACAAACAATCAATCTAATAATTATATTAACATTCCAAAATTTATAATTTTGGGATGTTACACCCACGGTCCGAGTTAATCTCTAGGGGAACACCATGAAGAGACACTATTTGAGAGAGATATAACTCCGCTAGCTGGCTAGCTGTTATACTCTCATGAACGGGAAGAAAATGAGCCACTTTGGATAGACGGTCAATGACCACAAAGATAGCATTATTTCCTTTCTTGGTCTTGGGAAATCCGATGATGAAATCCATACTAACTTTATCCCATTTCCATTCAGGAATAGCTAGAGGTTGAAGGGTGCCAGCAGGCCTTTGATGTTCTGCCTTAACTCGACGACAAACGTTGCAGTTAGCAACGAACTCAGCAATTTCTCTCTTCATCCTAGTCCACCAGAACCTCTAGCGTAGGTCCTGATACATCTTAGTACTACCGGGATGAATGGTGAGAGGAGAATCATGGGCCTCCTTAAGGATTAACTGCCTTAGATGTGGGTTCTTAGGAACCACTAGACGATTCTGGAAGAACACCACACCTTGATCGTTCATGGAAAATTATTTAGCGTTTCCGCTAAAAATATTCTCCTTGATCCGTGATATACCCTTGTCACGCTTTTGGCCAGCTATAATTTGATCCTTAAGGGTAGGCTTCGCCACCAAGGTAGAAAGGAATCCTTGAGGAACAATATGAAGATTCAACTTCCGAAAGTCCTCATAGAGATGTGGTTGACCTTGTTGTAGCATCAAATTGTTACAATAAGATTTACGACTTAGTGCATCAGCCATAACATTGGCCTTCCCCAGGTGTAAGTTATCCCTAAGTCGTAATCCGAGATCAACTCAACCCACCGTCTTTGCTTGAGATTCAAATCCGGCTGGGTGAAGATATATTTCAGACTTTGGTGATCGGTGAATATTTTGCAACGATTACCCAGAAGGTAATGTCGCCAGGTTTTTAGTGCATGGACCACAGCTGCAAGCTCAAGGTCATGTGTGGGATAATTATCCTCATGTGGACGCAACTGTCGAGATGCGTATGCGATCACATGACGATCTTTCATGAGAATGCAACCTAATCCTTGTCGCGAGGCGTCGCAATAGATAACAAAGTCCTTAGAAAAATCTGGTGGTAGCAACACAGGTGCGGAAGTCAGGCGTCTTTTCAGTTCCTGAAAACTATGCTCACACTGTGGTGTCCACTCGAACTTTTTATCCTTCTTGAGGAGTTCAGTTAGAGGATTTGCAACCTTGGAGAAATTCTCGACAAAGCGGCGACAATAGCTCGCTAGACCAAGAAAACTCCTAACTTGCATAACCGATTCAGGTTGAGTCCAATCAAGGACAGCTTGAACTCTCTCGGGATTGACAGCAATACCCTTACCAGAGATTACGTGACCTAGATAGGTCACTTCTGGTAACCAAAATTCACATTTTGAAAACTTGGCATAAAGGCGATGCTCTCGAAGTTTCATCAATACCAGCCTTAGATGCTCGGCATGTTCTTGTTCGTTCTTCGAGTAGATGAGAATATCATCGAGGTATACCAAGACGAATTTATCCAAATACTCCATGAAGATTGAATTCATCAAACGAGAGAAGGTGGCTGGGGCATTGGTTAAACCGAAGGACATGACGGTGTACTCGTATTGGCCATATCGAGTAACAAAAGCTGTTTTTGGAATGTCCCCGTTCTTCATCTTGATTTGATGGTATCCCAACCTCAAATCCATTTTGGAGAAGATTGAGGATCCAGCGAGCTGATCGTACAGATCATTGGCCATATCGACCAGTTAATCTGGTCACCATAAAGAACAAGTATCCGCTCCCCAAAATACTTGTTCTTTATGGTGACCAGATTAACTGGTCGATAATCTACAACCATCCGATCCGTTCCGTCTTTCTGCTTGACGAATAGGACGGGGCAATCCCAAGGAGAAGAGCTAGGACGAATGAAACCTTTATTCAAGGCCTCATCTAGTTGCTTCTTAAGTTCGGCTAGCTCCAGGGGTGCCATCTTATAAGGTCTTCTGGCTATTGGAACAGTTCCAGGAACAAGATCTATCACAAACTCTACATCTCTGTCAGGTGGAATTCCTGGCAGTTCCTTTGGAAAAACATCCGGGAAGTCACGGACTACCGGAATGTCTTCAAGTTCCGGAAGAGGGTTGGCATTTAGGGAATAGAGTTGGCATTTGTCAACTCGAGTAGAGACATTTACTATATCACCCGAGGGATGGGTAAGCTGGACATTTCTAGAATGAGTATCAATCTTGGCATAGTGAGCTGACATCCAGTCCATACCCAAGATGATATTAATATCTGAAGATTTCAAGGCTATCAATGAGGCTAGAAAAACTAGCCTGTCTACTAGAATTTCATTGTCATAGGTTATCCTAGAGGTTTGCCATTTACTACCAGGAGTTTGGACAACCAATGGAATTGGCATATCACAAAAAGACAGGTTATGCAACTGTGCATAACTTTCTGAAATGAAGGAATGAGAAGACCCAGTGTCAAAGAGAACAGACGCTGGGTGATGATTAACAAGAAGCGTACCCAGTATGACGTCGGGATCCTCCGTAGCTTCTTCTGTTGAGACATAGTTCACACGGCCACGTGCAGGAGTTGGCTTCACATAGTAAGCTTTGCCCGACTTGCCTTGCCCGACGGACATTCCGGGTTGCTTGGCACCCACATTTTGAGGACACTCACGGGAATAGTGCACTGGTTCTCCACACTTGTAGCATATCACTTGGTTGGCACATGGTGCAGCATTGCTAGCTAGACCACCATAAGTTTTTGCTGGAGGGTTGGGCTGATTCGTCTGAGGCGCCATGTAGGATGGCCTCGGAGTGTATCTTGGCGGCAGAGAACTGTTCGGAACCCACAGCCTGTGTTTTGGAAACGCGGAACCAGAAGACGAGCCAAAGTCACGGGAGTGCTTCCTTGTGGCTTCAAAGTCAGTATGACCAGTCTCGGCACTGATCGCCTTGTTGACCAGGGCTTGAAAGTTTGCACACTCGTGGAGGCGCAGATCATGACGAAGCCCACGGCTCAGACCCTTACCGAATTTTGCTTGCTTCTTGGCGTTGGTAGACACCTCCTCTGTTGCATAGCGGGTGACATTACCGAACTCGCGGCTATAGGCATCCACGGTCAACTTGCCCTGAGTGTAGGCACAGAACTCCTCTCTCTTTCTGTCCATCATGCCCTCTAGAATATGGTGCAGACGAAAGGCTGCACTAAAGTCTGCCCATGTGGCTGCTGGTTCAGCAGGACGCATAGCTTCAAAGTTCTCCCACCACAAAGGTCACCTTGTCGGCCTCAGAAACATTCGCAGAGCGGATCTTGCGCGAGATGCTGCACAGCCAGTCATCAGCGTCGAGGGGATCGACGGAGCGATGAAACTTTGGAGGATTCAGCTTCACAAAGTCGTTGAGGGACACTGCAGTATTCCTAGGCTGACGAGCCGTATTCTGCTCAATACGCTCTAACAGTCGATTGGTCTCCCTTTTGTTTCTCTCTGCCTCAATCATAACTTCCGCCAGAGAGGGGGGTGAGGCAGGTCTTCCTGCGACGCTTGACTACCCTCGCCTTGCTCATGAGCAGGGGCACGGTTCAACCTGGTGAACACCATCCTGACAAATAAACTCACAGCTTAGACCAACATCATATCAATACTGGCTATGGATTAAGAATGTACTGAACACACGGAATGAGGAAATGAATATCCGAACAACATGGTAACAAGCATCTGCTATATATACACCATGGTTCATACACACCCTTACATAGTTCAGTACAACCTTACTCGAAGAGCAAACTACTGAAATTATGAAACTACTCATCAGAGGCTTACAAGCTTCCTATACATTATTTATCTAGGCCTCCGGATTTCATTTCACATCACACGCATACTTCACAAGTCACACAGGACTGTGAACGTACGGCTACTACCATACTATCCTTCCACTCACAGCTCAGGCATCCGCATAGAACATCTCATAGAGATTACCTCCATGACCTAGAAGCTCAACCTGTGGATCAGGAAACACTCTAACCTGAGATCCCTGGGAACCATAAGGACACGGATGTGGCCTTGGTCCCCTGACTGGTGGTAAGAGGGGTCCCCGAAGAGGGGTGACTCCTCCTATAGCTGGCCAGTCAACGTGGGCCGGAAGATGGGTCCTAACAGGGTTCAGCATCTCCATATCTCCGTACCCTGTCTGGACTACCGGTACCAGCTGCGTCAAAGCCGTCCACAGACGGGCACGGGTAGCATAAAGCTCCATGCGGAGAGCATGAGCATCCCTGTCTCTGTTCTCTAGCATCTCAATAGTGGACTGCAGTAGTGGATCCTCCATAGAAGAATCAAAATAGACTCCGTTGAGGTATCCCTCTTCACCAGGCTGAGAGGCCGGAACATAGCAGAACTCTGAATTCTGCAGCAGTGCATGTCTCGCCCTCATAATGGTCAGCATTGAATAGGCAGCATCTTGTACTGCCATGTCAACAGTGACTCCCAACCCATAGGGCCAATGGATTGGCTCCTCAGCTCCAGGGTAGTCTGGAAAAATACCCTAACAGTGCAGATATACTGGCTCTGGTTGAAGTCTCGGTACTGTTCCTCCATTGTGTACTCGGGGTACCAGCGGTAACCGCACACCGACATCGCCTTGACCAGCATGGCCGTGTGACCCGGCACATCAATGCACCTGGTCAGACGTACCACCTGACGAGAAGGACGGCTAGGCATCTGTAAATAGAGAGTAATGCAAAAGCATTAGAGCTCTGAATGCAAAATATTGGAATTATGCCCTAGAGGCAATAATAAATATAGTTATTATTATAATTCCTGTATCAAGATAATCGTTTATTATCCATGCTATAATTGTATTGAATGAAGACTCATTTACATGTGTGGATACATAGACAAAACACTGTCCCTAGCAAGCCTCTAGTTGGCTAGCCAGTTGATCAAAGATAGTCAGTGTCTTCTGATTATGAACAAGGTGTTGTTGCTTGATAACTCGATCACGTCATTAGGAGAATCACGTGATGGACTAGACACAAACTAATAGACGTAGCATGTTGATCGTGTCATTTTGTTGCTACTGTTTTCTGCGTGTCAAGTATTTGTTCCTATGACCATGATATCATATAACCCACTGACACCGGAGGAATACTTTGTGTATATCAAACGTCGCAACGTAACTGGGTGACTATAAAGATGCTCTACAGGTATCTCCGAAGGTGTTAGTTGAGTTAGTATTGATCAAGACTGGGATTTGTCACTCCGTGTGACGGAGAGGTATCTCGGGGCCCACTCGGTAATACAAAATCACACACAAGCCTTGCAAGCAATGTAACTTAGTGTAAGTTGCGGGATCTTGTATTACGGAACGAGTAAAGAGACTTGCCGGTAAACGAGATTGAAATAGGTGTACGGATACTGACGATCGAATCTCGGGCAAGTAACATACCGAAGGACAAAGGGAATGACATACGGGATTATATGAATCCTTGGCACTGAGGTTCAAACGATAGGTTCTTCATAGAATATGTCGGATCCAATATGGGCATCCAGGTCCCGCTATTGGATATTGACCGAGGAGTCTCTCGGGTCATGTCTACATAGTTCTCGAACCCGCAGGGTCTCCACACTTAAGGTTCGACGTTGTTTTATGCGTATTTGACTTATATGGTTGGTTACCGAATGTCGTTCGGAGTCTCGGATGAGATCACGGACGTCATGAGGGTTTCCGGAATGGTCCGGAAATGAAGATTGATATATAGGATGACCTTGTTTGATTACCGGAACGTTTTCGGAGTTACCGGGAATGTACCGGGAATGACGAATGGGTTCCGGGAGTTCACCGGGGGGGCAACCCATCCCGGGGAAGCCCATAGGCCTTGAGGGTGGTGCACCAGCCCTTAGTGGGCTGGTGAGATAGCCCAAAAGGGCCCTATGAACATTAGAAAGAAAAATCAAAGAGAAAAAAAAGAGGAGGTGGGAAGGGAAGGAAGGACTCCCACCCACCAAACCAAGTTCAACTCGGTTTGGGGGGGGAGACCTTCCCCCCTTGGCTCGGCCGACCCCCTTGGGGCTCCTTGAGCCCCAAGGCAAGGTCCCCTCTCTCCCACCTATATATACAGAGGTTTTAGGGCTGATTTGAGACGACTTTTCCACGGCAGCCCGACCACATACCTCCACGGTTTTTCCTCTAGATCGCGTTTCTGCAGAGCTCGGGCAGAGCCCTGCTGAGACGAGATCATCACCAACCTCCGGAGCGCCGTCACGCTGCCGGAGAACTATTCTACCTCTCTGTCTCTCTTGCTGGATCAAGAAGGCCGAGATCATCGTCGAGCTGTACGTGTGCTGAACGCGGAGGTGCCGTCCGTTCGGTACTAGATCGTGGGACTGATCGCGGGATTGTTCGCGGGGCGGATCGAGGGACGTGAGGACGTTCCACTACATCAACTGCGTTCACTAACGCTTCTGCTGTACGGTCTACAAGGGTACGTAGATCACTCATCCCCTCTCGTAGATGGACATCACCATGATAGGTCTTCGTGTGCGTAGCAAAATTTTTGTTTCCCATGCGACGTTCCCAACAGTGGCGTCATGAGCTAGGTTCATGCGTAGATGTCTTCTCGAGTAGAACACAAAAGTTTTTGTGGGCGGTGATGTGCATTTTGCTGCCCTCCTTAGTCTTTTCTTGATTCCGCGGTATTGTTATATTGAAGCGGCTTGGACCGACATTACTCGTACGCTTACGAGAGACTGGTTTCATCGCTACGAGTAACCCCGTTGCTCAAAGATGACTGGCAAGTGACGGTTTCTCCAACTTTAGTTGAATCGGATTTGACCGAGGAGGTCCTTGGATGAGGTTAAATAGAAACTCATATATCTCCGTTGTGGTGTTTGCGTAAGTAAGATGTGATCCTACTAGATACCCATGGTCACCACGTAAAACATGCAACAACAAAATTAGAGGACGTCTAACTTGTTTTTGCAGGGTATGCTTGCGATGTGATATGGCCAACGATGTGATGTGATATATTGGATGGATGAGATGATCATGGTGTAATAGATAATATCGACTTGCACGTCGATGGTACGGCAACCGGCTGGAGCCATAGGGTTGTCTTTATACTAATGTTTGTGCTTGCAGATGTGTTTACTATTTTGCTAGGATGTAGCTTTAGTAGTAATAGCATGAGTAGCACGACAACCCCGATGGCGACACGTTGATGGAGATCATGGTGTGGCACCGGTGACAAGAAGATCGTGCCGGTGCTTTGGTGATGGAGATCAAGAAGCACGTGATGATGGCCATATCATGTCACTTATGAATTGCATGTGATGTTAATCCTTTTATGCACCTTATTTTGCTTAGAATGACGGTAGCATTATGAGGTGATCTCTCACTAAAATTTCAAGACGAAATTGTGTTCTCCCCGACTGTGCACCGTTGCTACAGTTCGTCGTTTCGAGACACCACGTGATGATCGGGTGTGATAGACTCAATGTTCACATACAACGGGTGCAAAACAGTTGCGCACGCGGAACACTCGGGTTAAGATTCACGAGACTAGCATGTGCAGACATGGCCTCGGAACACATGAGGCTGAAAGGTCGATCATGAATCATATAGATGATATGATTAGCATAGGGATGCTTACCACTGAAACTATACTCAACTCACGTGATGATCGGACTTGAGCTAGTGTAAGTGGATCATGAACCACTCAAATGACTAGAGAGATGTACTTTTTGAGTGGGAGTTTAGCGAATAATTTGATTAAGTTAAACTCTAATTATCTTGAACATAGTCTAAGTCCACTTTGAATATATTTGTGTTGTAGATCATGGCTCACGCGACAGTCAACCTGAATTTTAATACGTTCCTAGAGAAAGCTAAGTTGAAAGATGATGGAAGCAACTTTGTAGACTGCGCTCGTAATCTTAAGCTAATCTTACAAGCTGGGAAAAAGGATTATGTCCTTAGTGCTGCGCTAGGAGATGAACCACCCGCTACGGCGGATCAGGATGTTAAGAACGCTTGGTTAGCACGTAAGGAGGACTACTTAGTAGTTCAATGTGCAGTCTTGTATGGCTTAGAACCGGGACTTCAACGTCGCTTTGAGCGTCATGCAGCATTTGAGATGTTCCAGGAGTGGAAGTTTATCTTTCATAAGAACACCCGGATCGAGAGGTATGAGACCTCTAATAAATTCTATGCTTGCAAGATGGAGGAAAACTCATCTGTCAGTGAACATGTGCTCAAAATGTCTGGGTACTCAAACCGTCTAGCTGAGCTGGGGATTGAACTCCCGCAAGAGGCTATCACTGACAGAATCCTTCAATCACTGCCGCCAAGCTATAAAGGCATTGTGTTGAACTACAACATGCAAGGGATGAACAAGTCTCCCGGCGAGTTGTTTGCGATGCTGAAAGTCGCAGAGTCTGAACTCCGTAAAGAGCATCAAGTGTTGATGGTGAATAAGACCACTAGTTTCAAGAGAAACGGCAAAGGCAAGAAGGGTAATTCAAAGAAGAGCGGCAAGCCTGTTGCCAATCTGACGAAGAAACCCAAAGCTGGACCAAAGCCTGAAACAGAGTGTTACTATTGCAAGGGTATGGGTCACTGGAAGCGCAATTGCCCCAAGTATCTGGCAGATAAGAAGGCGGCCAAAGAAAAATCAGGTATATTTGATATACATGTTATTGATGTGTACTTAACCGGCTCTCGTAGTAGTGCCTGGGTATTTGATAAGTGTTCTGTTGCTCATATTTGCAACTCGAAACAGGAACTGCGGAATAGACGAAGGCTGGCAAAAGATGAAGTGACGATGCGTGTAGGAAATGGTTCCAAGGTTGATGCAATCGCCGTCGGCACAGTTTTACTTCAGTTACCATCAGGATTAGTTATGAACTTAAATCATTGTTATTTAGTGCCTGCGTTGAGCATGAACATTATATCTGGATCTTGTTTATTGCGAGACGGTTACTCTTTTAAGTCAGAGAATAATGGTTGTTCTATTTCTATGAGTAGCATCTTTTATGGTCATGCACCCAATGTGAGAGGATTGTTCATATTGAATCTTGATAGTGATACACACATATATAAACATTGAGACCAAAAGAGTTAGAGTTAACAATGATAGCACCATATTTTTGTGCACTGCCGCTTAGGTCATATTGCTGTAAAGCGCATGAAGAAACTCCATGCTGATGGACTTTTGGAGTCACTTGACTTTGATTCACTTGACACGTGCGAACCATGCCTCATGGGCAAGATGACTAAGACTCCGTTCTCCGGAACAATGGAGCGTGCAAGTGACTTGTTGGAAATCATACATACCGATGTGTGTGGTCCGATGAGCATGGAGGCACGCGGCGGATATCGTTATTTTCTCACCTTCACTGACGATTTGTGTAGATATGGTTATGTCTACTTGATGAAGCACAAGTCTGAAACATTTTAAAAGTTCAAGCAATTTCAGAGTGAAGTTGAAAATCATCGTAACAAGAAGATCAAGTTCCTACGGTCTGATCGTGGGGGTGAATATCTAAGTTTCGAGTTTGGTGCTCACTTAAGACAATGTGGAATTGTTTCACAGTTGACACCGCCTAGAACACCACAGCGTAATGGTGTGTCCGAACGTCGTAATCGTACTTTATTAGAGATGGTGCGATCTATGATGTCTCTTACCGATTTGCCGTTATCGTTTTGGGGTTATGCATTAGAAACAGCTGCATTCACTTTAAATAGGGCACCATCAAAATCCGTTGAGACGACACCATACGAACTGTGGTATGGCAAAAGACCAAAGTTGTCGTTTCTTAAAGTTTGGGGATGTGATGCTTATGTCAAAAAGCTTCAGCCTGAAAAGCTGGAACCCAAAGCGGAAAAGTGCGTCTTCATAGGTTACCTAAAAGAGACAGTTGGGTACACCTTCTATCTCAAATCCGAGGGCAAAGTGTTTTTTGCTAAAAATGGAGCTTTTCTTGAGAAGGAGTTTCTCTCGAGAGAATTAAGTGGGAGGAAGATAGAACTTGACGAGGTTGTCGAACCTCTCATCCCTCTGGATGGTGGCGCAGGGCAAGGGGAAACCTCTGTCGTTGCGACGCCGGTTGAGGAGGAAGTTAATGATGATGATCATGAAACTCCGGTTCAAGTTTCTGTCGAACCACCCAGGTCGACGAGACCACGTGCTGCTCCAGAGTGGTACGGTAATCCCGTCTTATCAATCATGTTGTTGGACAACAATGAACCTGCAAATTATGAAGAAGCAATGGTGGGCCCAGATTCCAACAAATGGCTAGAAGCCATGAAGTCCGAGATAGGATCCATGTATGAGAACAAAGTGTGGACTTTGGAGGTACTACCTGAGGGCCGCAAGGCTATTCAGAACAAATGGATCTTTAAGAGGAAGACGGACGCTGACGGCAATGTGACCGTTTATAAAGCTCGACTTGTGGCAAAGGGTTTTTCACAAGTTCAAGGAGTTGACTACGATGAGACATTCTCACCCGCAGCGATGCTTAAGTCCGTCAGAATCATGTTAGCAATAGCTGCATTTTTCGATTATGAAATCTGGCAGATGGATGTCAAAACGGCGTTCCTTAACGGTTTCCTTAAGGAAGAATTGTATATGATGCAACCCGAAGGTTTTGTCGATCCTAAGAATGCTAACAAGGTGTGCAAACTCCAGCGATCCATTTATGGACTGGTGCAAGCATCTCGGAGTTGGAACAAACGCTTTGATGAGGTGATCAAAGCATTTGGGTTTATACAAGTGGTTGGAGAATCTTGTATTTACAAGAAAGTGAGTGGGAGCTCTGTGGCGTTTCTAATATTATATGTGGATGACATATTGCTGATTGGAAACAACGTAGAGTTTTTTGGAGAGCATAAAGGATTACTTGAATAAAAGTTTCTCTATGAAGGACCTAGGAGAAGCTGCTTACATTCTAGGCATTAAGATCTATAGGGATAGATCAAAACGCCTGATAGGACTTTCACAAAGCACATACATTGATAAAGTTTTGAAGAGGTTCAAAATGGAACAGTCAAAGAAAGGGTTCTTGCCAGTTTTACAAGGTACGAGATTGAGTAAGACTCAGTGCCCAGCAACTGATGAAGATAGAGAGCATATGCGCTCCGTCCCCTATGCTTCAGCCATAGGTTCTATCATGGATGCAATGCTGTGCACTAGACCGGATGTTAGCCTGGCCATAAGTATGGTAGGTAGGTTCCAGAGTAATCCAGGAGTGGATGACTGGACAGCGATCAAGAATATCATGAAGTACCTGAAAAGGACTAAGGAGATGTTTCTCGTGTATGGAGGTGACGAAGAGCTCGCCGTAAAAGGTTACGTCGATGCAAGCTTTGACACAGATCCGGACGACTCTAAGTCGCAAACTGGATACGTATTTATTCTTAATGGGGGTGCGGTAAGCTGGTGCAGTTCCAAGCAAAGCGTCGTAGCAGATTCTACATGTGAAGCGGAGTACATGGCTGCCTCGAAGGCGGCTAAGGAGGGTGTCTGGATGAAGCAGTTCATGACGGATCTTGGAGTGGTGCCAAGCGCACTGAATCCAATAACCTTGTTATGTGACAACACGGGTGCCATTGCCTTAGAAAAGGAACCACGGTTTCACAAGAAGTCCAGACACATCAAACGACGCTTCGACCTCATCCGCGACTACGTCGAAGGAGAGGACGTAAATATATGCAAAGTGCACACGGATCTGAATGTAGCAGACCCGCTGACTAAACCTCTTCCACGGCCAAAGCATGATCAACACCAGAACTGTATGGGTGTTAGATTTATTACAATGTAATTCGCATGATGATGTGAGGGCTAGATTATTGACTCTAGTGCAAGTGGGAGACTGTTGGAATTATGCCATAGAGGCAATAATAAATATAGTTATTATTATAATTCCTGTATCAAGATAATCGTTTATTATCCATGCTATAATTGTATTGAATGAAGACTCATTTACATGTGTGGATACATAGACAAAACACTGTCCCTAGCAAGCCTCTAGTTGGCTAGCCAGTTGATCAAAGATAGTCAGTGTCTTCTGATTATGAACAAGGTGTTGTTGCTTGATAACTCGATCACGTCATTAGGAGAATCACGTGATGGACTAGACCCAAACTAATAGACGTAGCATGTTGATCGTGTCATTTTGTTGCTACTGTTTTCTGCGTGTCAAGTATTTGTTCCTATGACCATGATATCATATAACCCACTGACACCGGAGGAATACTTTGTGTGTATCAAACGTCGCAACGTAACTGGGTGACTATAAAGATGCTCTACAGGTATCTCCGAAGGTGTTAGTTGAGTTAGTATCGATCAAGACTGGGATTTGTCACTCCGTGTGACGGAGAGGTATCTCGGGGCCCACTCGGTAATACAAAATCACACACAAGCCTTGCAAGCAATGTAACTTAGTGTAAGTTGCGGGATCTTGTATTATGGAACGAGTAAAGAGACTTGCCGGTAAACGAGATTGAAATAGGTGTACGGATACTGACGATCGAATCTCGGGCAAGTAACATACCGAAGGACAAAGGGAATGACATATGGGATTATATGAATCCTTGGCACTGAGGTTCAAACGATAAGTTCTTCGTAGAATATGTAGGATCCAATATGGGCATCCAGGTCCCACTATTGGATACTGACCGAGGAGTCTCTCGGGTCATGTCTACATAGTTCTCGAACCCGCAGGGTCTGCACACTTAAGGTTCGACGTTGTTTTATGCGTATTTGAGTTATATGGTTGGTTACCGAATGTTGTTCGGAGTCCCGGATGAGATCACGGACATCACGAGGGTTTCCGGCATGGTCCGGAAACGAAGATTGATATATAGGATGACCTCATTTGATTACCGGAAGGTTTTCGGAGTTACCGGGAATGTACCGGGAATGACGAATGGGTTCCGGGAGTTCACCGTGGGGGGCAACCCATCCCGGGGAAGCCCATAGGCCATGAGGGTGGCGCACCAGCCCTTAGTGGGCTGGTGGGACAACCCAAAAGGTCCCTATGCGCATGAGAAATAAAAATCAAAGAGAAAGAAAAAAAAAGAGGAGGTTGGAAGGGAAGGAAGGACTCCCACCCACCAAACCAAGTCCAACTCGGTTTGGGGGGCAAACCTTCCCCCCTTGGCTTGGCCGACCCCCTTGGGGCTCCTTGAGCCCCAAGGCAAGGTCCCCTCTCTCCCACCTATATATACGGAGGTTTTATGGCTGATTTGAGACGACTTTTCCACGGCAGCCCGACCACATACCTCCACGGTTTTTCCTCTAGATCGCGTTTCTGCGGAGCTCGGGCGGAGCCCTGCTGAGACGAGATCATCACCAACCTCCGGAGCGCCGTCACGCTGCCGGAGAACTCTTCTACCTCTCCGTCTCTCTTGCTGGATCAAGAAGGCCGAGATCATCGTCGAGCTGTACGTGTGCTGAACGCGGAGGTGCCGTCCGTTCGGTACTAGTTCGTGGGACTGATCGCGGGATTGTTCGCGGGGCGGATCGAGGGACGTGAGGACGTTCCACTACATCAACCGCGTTGACTAATGCTTCTGCTGTACGGTCTACAAGGGTACGTAGATCACTCATCCCCTCTCGTAGATGGACATCACCATGATAGGTCTTCGTGCGCGTAGGAAATTTTTTGTTTCCCATGCGACGTTCCCAACACAAAATTGGGCAGCATAACGGCTGTAAATGCTCAAAAACAAATTTTGAGACAACCCAAAATGGAATAGCGTAACCACTCAACTATCAAGTTCAATTCTCTGATCATCAAACTTACTTCCTTTTTTCCTAGGAATGAAAGAAACCCAAATATCTCTTGACCCGTAGTCCTATAATCTACCGATCAGAAACACGAGCCTAGAAGAAGATGAGTAACCTAGTCCTTAATTCCCGCAGAAAACACGAGGATGACCAGAATAGAATAACTTGAGAAGAGAACAAGAGTCTTACGTTCCCTTCCACAAATTATTCCCTTATATATAACTAAAGCAATTCTAGACTCAACTTCGACCAGTTTGGCTTAGTAATCCTACAGTGAGTCAGGCTCTGATACCAACGCTGTCGGGACCCTGATCCTAAGCCATAGGAATCAAGCCTGTAACACATCGCATCCCTTTGCGGTCTCACGCACGGTTAACCCCACGGCTACAGCCTTACCTTAGCCGGGACCGTTTGCGCCTTTTGACTCACGTATGCAATTGTGTCGCTAGCATTCCAATGTCAAAGAACCCGGATCGACAAGTCTAGTCATAAACCAAAGTGGCAGTACCGCACAAGGACAGTCATACATGACCCAACAAAGCAGGTGTCGGTCACCAGCGAGTGTAGACGAGTCGTAGCAAGCTACAAGGACTCCATTACATCGCGTGACATTTCCCCAAAGGGGACAGACACAACAGCTAAGAAGGCCACATGCCGGTCAACCAATGTGTCCGGAGCGGTAGCGAGCTACCATGGCTCATTGGATCACAAAGGGGCATTTCCCTGTAAGGAGTGCTACTAAAGTTCACGGCTAGGTAGTCGAACCCCATACATATCAAGTATGACACACGTACGCATGGCATACCGATATGTATAGATACATCGATGGCATCAGAACATAACCATAAACATACAAGCTTTATTTAAGAGGCTCGGAAGAGCCACACACATAATATTACACAGTAAGGGTCTCACGACCCATAATAGCAGTCATTCAGTTACAAGCCAGCGGAAGTGTTTAAAAATGTCTGAGTACAGACAGGTGCAACTAGAAGGCACATGGCCTGACTATACTACAGACCCAACCTAGGGCCAGATCGTAGCCGGGACACCAGCTACTCGTCGTCGTCGATGTCTATGAAGAACCCTCCATTAGGGTCATTAGCAACCTCTGCAACATTTATTAAGCAAACATGAGTACGGAGGTACTCAGCAAGACTTTAGGATAACTATCTACTTATGCAATGTATCAATAAGGTATTGTGGGGTTTCATGCGGAAAGCCAGCATTTGACTCGTGGCTAGACAACTTGCATTTTTAAATAATTTTGACAACTTGATTTCTCGCACACGAGTCCACTAACACCACAACAATACTCCATCGTGGAATCATTCCGTCTCCATACGGAAATGACGTCCACGACACTCACGCTTATCTTGACAATTTTATGAGTAGCCATTGAAGTTATCTATGAACAACATATGTCTCCAAGTAGTCCATATCCGCGGACGCGGCTATTCGAATTGATCATAACCCTGCAGGGGTGTACTTCGTCACACACGCTCTCGCCACTTATCGTCATGTGCACGTCATGCACCTCGGCAACCTTCAAGCGGAAGCCCAGCGAGGGAGTCGGCCACGACCGTTAACCACATTAGTACCTAGTCCAGGTCTATCGCCTATCTGAGGGTAACCCGCACGGAAGTCCGGCCGAGGTTTCCGCCACGGCCCCAAACGATGTGCGCAGGGTTCCCAAGCCCACCATCCGGGTGCCACTTGGTACACCGTGCCACTGCCTACCGCATCGCAGCCCACCTCTCAGGTCAGCACCATGCACGGCCTCCAGCATGACTATAAACACCAGAAACTACATGCAACTCCTGGACCGAGTACTAAGCAATTAATAAGTCGAGCGGGGTCATATTTCAGGGCCCAGCATGTGGTAGTATCTCGTCTTGGATTACATACACGGAACTCAGTTCCTAAGGACGCTTCCAATGAAACAACCCGCCATGTACTCCTACACAGCGTTTCACCGGTACCTTTACCAAATCAGGTTCAACACACAACCTTTGCTTACCGAACACATTCTCACAATTCTGTTCATCTCCCAGATGACAGACCATACACAACTCTAAGCATAGCATGCATAGCAGGATAAGGCACATCATGGCTCAAGCAACTACCAGGTATGCTAGGTTGCAAGGTTCATCTATTTACTGTGACAAGGATAGGTCATGCAAAGGAAGTGGGTTCAACTAACGTGGCAAAAGCATTTGAAGCATTTGATCCTAATGCAATAAGTAAGTGCAGGAGCAAGAACATGGGATTTATCGGGATGATCAAAATGGTTGCTTGCCTTGTTGCTCAGAGGAGTGACAATATCCGTCAGACGGATATTCGGTGGAATCCGGGGGAGCGGAGCCTACCAAAGGGAATGACAACAATCAATATCAAACATATGCAATCAAGATGATGCATGAGCATGGCATGAGGATGCAAGGTGGTATACTATTATAGCTAACATGTATTAGGTTTGAAGTTGATTTGAATCAAATTCAAATATCACTTCAAACGAGGTATTCTCGGATACCATTTTAATTGATTCGACCTGATGCTCAGATCAACTTGCTTTTAACATGCATGGTATGACATGTTAGGTTGCTGGTTTGTAGTTTGGACAGTGTTTGATCATGTCATTTATAGTGAAATTTAAATAATTTCCAAATTCCATCTACAAAGTAATTAAAAGAATTAACTTATTCATTAATCTACATGTTTGTGTTTTGTAACATTTTCAAACATGTTCGAAAATGACATATTCAGATTCTTTGAATTTTTCTGATCCTTTTTCATATATAAATTATTTTCATTGGAGTTACAGATTAATTTCTATGAATTTTAGAAGTTTTAAACATTTCTGGAATTATTTTTATACTAGAAAACCCCTTTACTGCATCAGCATACCTTCAGCACGTCAACTGACCTGATCAGGTCAAACCTGACAGGGGGGACCCACTGGTCAGCGTCTCAGGGACTAATCCCGCGCTGACCAGCCCCTAACTGAGTTTGACTTGGCCTTGGGCCCACTGCCAGCGAGAGATTAGGCTTAAACCTACTAGGTTAAGCTGGCCACGTCGGCCCCCACCGGAATATGGCCGGCGGCGACCACGGGCGCGGCGGAGGGCTTGCCGGAGTGAGCTAAACGGCGCTACGGGCGTCGGTTTTGGACGCGGTTTAGTGCTACGGACAGCTAGAGACACGCCGCATCTAAAGGGAGAGGAGCTGAACCCAGTGGTCACCGGAATCCACGCCGGCGATGAGATCAGCGGCGGCTGCAGCTCGGGCATCGATGGGAATGCCGATGCAGGGGACTAGCGAGCTGGGAGAGGGGCCCTACGCCATCTACAGAGCTCCAGGAGCTCATTCCTGAGCTCGGCCTCGCGAGCTGAGTACCACAACGACGGCAATGACATGGCCAGCGACGAGGTCCTTCGGCCTCCGGCGGCTAACGTGGTTAAAGGAGGGGGAAAGCCTCGGGAAGAGGGGAACGGGAAGAGGAGCTCACGGCGGATCTTGTGAGGCTACCGGCAGGGTCGGGGAGGACCGGGAGACGACGGATCGACGGCGACCGGAGCTTCGGGGAGAGAGAGATCCGAGAGGGGAAAGGGGGATCAAGGCCTAGGCGAGAGTTTAGAGTCGCGGGGAGGAGGATAAGAAGGCTCAGGCATCGTGCTGGCGCTCCTGGAGGCCTCCAGCAGCGAGCAGGCAGGCAGGAGGTGGCCGGCTTTGCCGTCGTGCTCATCTTCTCCCCTGCCTACTGGCAGGAGGAGGAAGATGACCGGGGAGCCCCTGGTGGGCTGGGCCGGCGACAGGTAAGGTTTTTCCTCTTTTCTTTCTCTTTTCTTTTCTGTTTTGATTCTGTTTTGAAAACTATTTATTTGCTATTTATTTCAGCTCCTAAAATAGTTTGTCAAAACATTTTGAACACACCAGAATATTAGTTGAAATGTATCCAACCATTCCTGGAGTTTTCAACATTTTTGAAAACTTAAAGTTTCTGATTTCAAATTTTAAACTTGAAATCAGTAGCTTTTTGCATTTATTTAAAATGCTTAAAGTATCAAGAAAATGATTTTCTTCATTGCTTATTTACTTCCATGATTTATCAGAAAGATTGAACTTTTATTGAGGCCATTTTGGGTTCATTGATTTTAACTAGTTTGAATTTTCCTTTATTTTGAGAAGTGGCTAGGGTTTTTGAGTTTTCCTTCACCACTTGCTTTGTTCTTGTTGAAAATTTCCTAGATGCAATGCAAAGAAAACATGAGCACAAATCTAACTTGATTAAGGTGTCAGGGATGTGACAATCACCTTGGCAGGAACCATCTTCCTGGTGCGCTGGCCCTCAACATCGCCAGGGTCATCTCTTCTGATCTTATACCGCAATGCGCCGCAGACCGGGCATGCGTTCAAATCCTCGTATGCACCGTGGTAGAGGATGCAGTCATTAGGGCATGCATGTATCTTCTGCACCTCCAATCCCAGAGGGCATAGAACCTTCTTTGCTTCGTACGTACTGTCGGGCAATTCGTTATCCTTTGGAAGCTTCTTCTTCATTAATTTCAGTAGCGAACTAAATGCCTTGTCAGATACACGATTGTATGCCTTCCATTGCAGCAATTCCAGTGTGATACCGAGCTTTGTGTTGTCATCTTCGCAATTTGGATACAACCCTTTTTTGTGATCCTGTAACATGAAATCGAACTTCAACTTCTCCCTTTCACTTTCGCATTCTCTATGTGCATCAACAATGACCTGACGAAGATCATCATCGGGCACATCGTCTGGTTCTCTTGATCTTCAGCTTCCTCCATTGCAGCATCACCGTATTCAGGGGCGGGTAGTTGTCATCATCCTCTTCTTCTACGTTGTCTTCCATCATAACTCCTCTTTCTCCGTGCTTGGTCCAAACATTATATTGTGGCATAAAACCCTTGTGAAGCAGGTGGAAGTGAAGGGTTTTATAGTCGGATAATTCCTTCATATTCCCACAGACAGTACATGGAGAATGCATAAAACCATTCCGCTTGTTTGTCTTAGCCGCTTCGAGAAAATTATGGAGGCCATTAATATACTCGGAGGTGCATCGGTCAACATACATCCATTGACGGTTCATCTGCGTGCGTTATATAATAAAGTGTATTAAAAACTACACAAATCTTGATGAAAATGGAGCTTCTAAAGGAGAAAGCTTAAGTGTGGCTCGGGCATTTCACTGAACACGTCATGTGCATAGGAGGTGAGCTAGAGCACCACAAAGCTCTCTCACGCTCGACCAAAAAAACAGAGCACGTGCTCGTGGGGTATATGTAGGCCAACCGTTGGTCCAGGTTTGTGGCTGGAACAAAGACCAAAGGACAACCTGAGGTCCCGGTTCCAGCCACAAACCGGGACTACTGGTTGTGGGCTAGGAGCGAGGCACATTGGTCCCGGTTCGTGTCTGGAACCGGGACCGAAGGTGACAAATGAACCGGGAAAAATGACCCACGAGGCCCGGCCGGCGCCCTGGCCTCACGAACCGGGACCTATGCCCACATGGGTCCCGGTTCGTGAGTGAACCGAGACTAATAGGATTTCATCAAGTGGACCAAAGCCCTCTTTTCTACTAGTGATCAAAAAACCATTGGAGAACATCATGAATAGAGAAATGACCAAATTAATACAAGTTCATCATCACATTAAAACCAAAGCACAGTAGTGATCAAATGTTATTATTGCAAAAATAAATACATAAAGTTCTCTGATAAAACAACATACAACTATGTAAAACATTTAAATGCAACAACAAATGCGATCAAAATCGCAACTAAGGTAACAATTGACCCAACAACATAATGATACCAAGCCTCTTTATCAATGGCATATTTTCTAATATTCCTAATCTTCAAGCGCATTTCATCCATCTTCAAGCGCATTGCATCCATCTTCAACCGCATCGCATCCATCTTCATCTTGCGATTATCGACGACATCGGCAACATGCAACTCCAGTTCCATATTCTTCTCCTCAATTATTTTCAATTTTTTCTTCAAGTAATTGTTTTCTTTTTCAACCAATTTTAACTTCTCGACCAGAATTTCTATGTGGTTTGGAATTTCCGATTCACATACCTCCTAGATTAAAAAAATATATGTGACGTTGGTCGTCATAATTGTCATAAACACTAAATAGAACAAATAGTTATAAAAGATAATATATACCACATCTAAATCATAGACAGGACGAGGGCCGACGCAGGCGGACACCAAAACCATCACACTATATAATAACAAAAAACAATGAAAGTAAGTAATTTATACAAGTATCTATCTAAATCATACAAATAAGAAAAAAAATTCTTTTAAAAAGAAGACAAGAACAAGAGGCTCACCACGGTGGTGCTCGCGACGAGATCGGCACGGGCGATCGACAACGGTGAGGACGGACACGGGACGGCACCCTACACATGCACAGATTCTAAGAAGTTAATTTGAGCTCAAATTTTGCATCTAAAACAAAATAACAACCACATACACTCCTACACTAAAACCCACAAACCACTCTACTTCTAGAGCATTTGAAATGAGCTAAACTAGCAGTGAGAGATGAAAGGATGAAGTAGCTAACTTTTTAGAACATTTGTGTAGTTGGTGCACGGTCAAATCTAGACAAATATTGAGGAAAATGGAGCTTGGAGGTCGAGCTTGAAGAGGAGAAAGCTTAAGTAGTGTGGTTCGAGCATTTCATCAAACAACTCATGTGCATGAAATAGAAGGGTGACAAGAGCATGGCATGCACACCTCAACAGCCAAAAAACAGAGGAGAGGGTGGCAGGGGCGAGGGTATATATAGGCAGCACTTTAGTCACGATTTTTGTCTAGAATCAGGACTAATAGCTTACCATTTAGTCCCGGTTCTGGCCACAAACCGGGACTAATGCTCCGTGGCACGCCACGTGGCAGTTGCTGAATCTTTAGTCCCGATTTTTGCCCCGAATCAGGACTAATGAATCAAAACGAACCGGGGCCAATGCCTTAGCAAACTGAACCGGGACCAATGCTTGGTTTTACTTTGACCCGGGGCTAATGGTCTTTTGTCTTCTGGCCAAAAGAATGCCTGCATTGCCAAAACAGTTTCTGTGTTATTTTTGTTAGCACAATCTCGAGTCCTAATTGTGTCCAAGTCAGTACGTTGCTTGGCTTTGCCACGTATTGAGTAGTAGTGTGGTTCGTTTTCCGGTGTCCGTGTCTAGCTGAAGTTGGGACCGTTTAGGAGTTTTACCTGGCCGGCACGTAAGTCGGTAGACAGCAATAGTTTTTTATTTTTTTGGGATGCAAATCACAGTTGTACGTATCACCGCGAAAACAACAAAGACAAAGGAAAGGCACGTCGCAAAAGTTTTTCGTGAGCGTGTTCTTGTGTTTTGACGTGATCGGTTCTCTTTGGGTGAATTTCAGCATTATCATGGCGCCGCCGCTGCCGTATCTCTCGAGCGACTGCCTCCTCCACGTCTTCCTCAGCCTAGACCGAGTTGTTGGAAGTTGTAATCTATACGGTGTTGTATAAACCGTATAAAGATAATCTTGACTTAGAGATAAGTTAGTTTAAATCATATGTGTCGAAGGGATATGATTTGGAGATCAATCCTTAAGCATAACAACCTTATATATCTTGTGCTATATATTAACACGCAATCCGTCCCTGCTAGGCATACGGTTAATCTAGCTTTTCCACATGGTATTCAGAGCCACCTCTTCCCATCACATCTAAACATGTCGAGCTCTTCCTCCGCCGTCGCAATGGCCACACCCTCCCTCGCATCCTTTGGCCACACCATCTCTGAAAAATTAACCCGTGAAAACTTCTTGGTGTGGCGCGCGCAAGTTCTTCCGCACATCAAAGCTGCTGGCATGATGGGCTACCTGGACGGCTCGGTCCAGGAACCGCCGGCTGTTCTCATCCTAGAGAAGGAGGTCTCCGGGAAGAAGGAGGCGTCGGAGTCTCCAAACCCTGCCCATGCGATATGGGTAACGCAGGATCAGCAGGTTCTTACCTTCCTGATCTCCTCGCTGTCACGCGAGGTCTTGCTTCAGGTCAGCTCCTTTACAACTTCCGCTGGCATCTCGAAAGCCTTGCTGCAGAGCTTTGTTTCGCAGTCCAGGGCTCGGGTGATCCAACTCCGCTCGGCCATCGAGCACACTCGCAAGGGAGATTTGACGGCCGCCGCATACTACACCAAGATGGTGAGCATCGCCGACGAGCTAGCTGCTGCCGGCAAGCCTCTTGACGAGGATGATGTGGTGTCCCACATCCTGCAAGGTCTCCTTCATGAGCCCGACTACAATGGGTTTGTGTCGGCGATCTCCACACGCACTGCAACCGATCAACCGATCGAACTTGGTGAGCTTTTCTCGCTGCTGAATCCCGCATAGCAGCACAGCATGCTTCGTTCCCATCAAACCACTCTGCCAATCATGCCTCCCGCGGTGGTGGCTGCGGCAACTCCAGCCGTCCTGGTGCAAATAACGGTGGCGGCGGTCCTCGGGGCTACAACAACAACTACACCGGGGGACGCTACCACGACAACTCCTCCAACAACGCAGGCCCAGGCGGGGCGCCACGGCAAGGAGGCGGCGGCCGTGGTGACCGTGTCCAGGAGAAGTGTCAAATCTTCAAGGAGATGGGGCACGGTGCGTGGCGCTGCAAGCAGCGTTTTGATCGCAGCTTCAACAACAATGTTCGCAATCCTGCTGGTAGTGGTGGTGGAGGAAACCGATCTGCCAATGTTGTGCACTCCTATGGGGTGGACACAAATTGGTACCTCGACACGGGTGCCACAGATCATGTGACAGGCGAGCTGGAAAAACTTGTTGTCCGCGATCGCTACACCGGCACCGAGCAAATTCACATGGCAAGTGGTCAAGGTATGGATATAGCACATATTGGTCATTCCACTCTTAGCACTCCCCATGGATCTCTCCAACTTAAAAATATTCTCCATGCTCCAAAGTCTGATCAGAGTCTCCTATCTGGGTATAAACTTATCAAAGACAATTATGCTTTTCTTGAGATTTACCCTGAGATTTTCTTTGTTAAGGATCGAGCCAACCGGAGAACAATCTTCCAAGGCAAGAGTAATGGCGGCTTGTTTCCTGTTTCGGGTCGCCAGGATGTCCCTTCACAACATCAAGCTCTAGGCGTCACGACACCATCTACATCTCGATGGCATAGGCGTCTAGGGCACCCCTCCTTAGCAGTAGTCCAAAGAATCCTTCGAGATTTTAAACTTCCTGTTTCAAATAAAAGGGATCATCACTCTGTTTGTGATGCTTGTCAGATGGCAAAAAGCCATCAACTTCCCTACCCTCGATCCACTAGTGAATCAAAGTTTCCCTTAGAACTTGTGTTTTCAGATGTATGGGGTCCTGGCCCCCTCTCGGTTGGTAGACAAAAATATTATGTGAGCGAGATGATTTCAGCAAATTCTCTTGGATCTATTTACTCAAAAATAAGTCTGATGTTTTTGAGAAGTTCCACCTCTTTCAACAGCTTGTTGAACGCCTTTTTAATCGCAAAATCTTGTCCATGCAAACTGATTGGGGAGGTGAGTATCAAAAACTTAACTCCTTTTTTGAGCGCATTGGTATTTCCCACCATGTCTCCTTCCCTCATGCTCACCAACAAAACGGCTCCGCTGAGCGGAAACATCGCCATATTGTCGAGGTTGGCTTGTCCCTCCTCGCCCATGCCTCTATGCCCTTCAAATTTTGGGATGAAGCTTTTATCACCGCAGTTTACCTTATCAACCGTGTACCTAGTCGAGTCATTCATCACCAAACTCCATAAGAACGCTTGTTTGATATTAAACCCAATTATGATTTTCTCCGCATTTTTGGTTGTGCGGTATGGCCCAACCTTCGGCCTTTCAACAAGCATAAGCTCGAGTTTCGCTCTAAACAGTGCGTCTTCATAGGCTATAGCAATCTCCACAAAGGGTACAAGTGCCTTGATGTCACCTCTGGCCGTGTTTATATATCTCGCGATGTAGTCTTTGATGAACATGTCTTCCCTTTTGCCACCCTCCACCCAAATGCCGGCGCCCAACTCCGCAAGGAGCTAGTTCTTCTTCCACCCAACCTCCTTCCTATGATCGGTCCTTTTGAAGGGGGAGTCACAGAGTCTGATCATATGTCTGTATCTACTAACCTTGGTGCAAGTGTGCAGGAAACTTCTGGCAAAGAAATTATAGCAAATGAGCGTGATTTCATGCAGCAACCAGGTTCCCACGGCGCAGAAAATCCGGGTACAGATCCCGGTGCTGATTCTGGTACAGCATCAGCCTCGGAGTCACGCACTGCCACGCCTCCAGGAGAATATTCACCGGGATCAGCACCCCTGCCAGGTTGGGTGGGTGAACCGCCTGCGAGCCCCTCGCCAGGCGGATCCTCCCCGGGATCGGCGCCACTGCCAGGGCGGTCGGTCGAACCGCCTGCGGGCCACACGCCAGGGAGATTCTCCCCGGGATCAGCGCGCTCGTCAGGTCGGTTGGGCGAACTGTCTTCGGGCCACGCGCCAGCACCTGCCGGGTCGGTCGGGTCCTCGGCCGACGACTCCTCTACGCCAACATCGCCCGTCACTGGACGCCCCCATGCAACCACTACGGGGACTCCACGTGGCAGCCCCGCCTCTGATCTGCATGGCGCCCCGTCTACCGCCTCGTCTACCGACGGTGCAACCGCCGTTTCTCCTGTGCATCCACCTCCTCTCCAACAGGCACTGTTTCGACCACCGCCGCCGCCACCTGATCAGCTTCAAACCAGGTCTCGTAGTGGCATTTATAAGCCTAAACTTTATAACGATGGTTGTGTACGCTGGGGTTCTTTTTGTTCTACAGGAGAACCACAATCCTTGGATGAGGCTCTCAGTGAATCCAACTGGAAATCTCCTATGGATGAGGAGTACTCTGCTCTCGTGGAGAACAACACGTGGCGCCTTGTTCCTCCTCTCAAGGGAAGAAATGTCATCGGCTGCAAATGGGTCTATAAAGTTAAAAGGAAGTCTGATGGTACCATTGACAGGTACAAAGCTCGGTTGGTTGCAAAAGGTTTTAAGCAAAGGTACGGGCTTGACTATGAGGATACTTTCAGTCCTGTAGTAAAAGCTGCTACTATTCGCATTATACTTTTAGTAGCAGTATCTAGAAAATGGTGCATACGGCAATTAGATGTGAAGAACGCGTTTTTGCATGGTGTTCTGGAAGAGGAAGTGTTTATGAGGCAACCTCCTGGCTATGAGAATTCACAATTCCCACATCATGTTTGCCGGCTTGACAAAGCTTTGTATGGTCTCAAACAAGCACCTAGAGCTTGGTACTACAGGTTCTCCTCCAAATTACAGTCTTTGGGTTTTATGCCCTCCAAGGGTGATACTTCCTTATTCTTTTATCATAGGAAAGGAGTCACTATTTATATGCTCATTTATGTTGATGATATAAGTATCACCAGTTCATGCTCTCAAGCTGTTGAAGCCCTTCTCAAGGATTTGCGTATGGATTTTGCTCTCAAAGATCTTGGTGATCTACACTACTTCCTTGGCATTGAGGTAAAACATATGACAAATGGTATTGTGCTATCACAAGAAAAATATGTGCAGGATATTCTTCAGAGAGCAGGCATGAAGAATTGTAAGCCATCTCCTACTCCTTTGTCAACTTCTGAAAAACTGTCTCTTTATTCTGGGAAGGTCCTTGTGCCAGAAGATGCTACAAAATACAAAAGTATTTTAGGAGCCCTACAGTATTTGACATTGACTAGGCCAGACATTTCATACTCAGTGAATAAAGTTTGTCAGTTCTTACATGCTCCAACCAGCGTACACTTTGCAGCTGTTAAAAGAATACTTAGGTATCTTCAAGCAACCAAAGGCCATGGGCTTAAGCTTGGTAAGTCAGACTCGATGCTAGTCAGTGCCTTCTCTGATGCAGATTGGGCAGGATGTCCTGATGACAGGAGGTCAACAGGGGGATTTGCAGTTTTCTTGGGCAGCAACTTAGTTTCCTGGAGTTCTCGCAAGCAAGCTACTGTGTCTAGATCAAGCACAGAAGCTGAGTATAAATCACTAGCTAATGCTACTACTGAAATAATATGGATGCAGAATATGTTGACAGAATTGGGTGTCTCACATCCAACATCAGCATCTCTTTGGTGTGACAATCTTGGTGCTACGTATCTCTCTGCTAATCCAATCTTCCATGCCAGGACTAAGCATATAGAGATTGACTATCACTTTGTTCGAGAAAGGGTAGCCAGCAAGCAGTTGAACATTCGGTTTGTACCCACTGGAGATCAAGTGGCGGATGGCTTCACAAAACCATTGACAGCACAACAGCTAGCCTCTTTTAGACACAATCTTAACTTACATAGTTTCGATTGAGGGGGAGTGTTGGAAGTTGTAATCTATACGGTGTTGTATAAACCGTATAGAGATAATCTTGACTTAGAGATAAGTTAGTTTAAATCATATGTGCCGAAGGGATATGACTTGAAGATCAATCCTTAGGCATAACAACCTTGTATATCTTGTGCTATATATTAACACGCAATCCGTCCCTGCTAGGCATACGGTTAATCTAGCTTTTTCACACCAGTCTCCATCCTCCGGTGCGCCGCGGTCTCGCGGCACTGGCACCGCGCCGTCGTCGACAACGCGGCCGAAATCCGGCGCCTCCCGGACCGTCACCTCCTCCTCGGCTTCTACCATCGCGAGATGTACCCGGGGAAGCTCGCCTTCTCCCACCGCTCGTCCTGGTTGCCGCCGTCATCCGCCGGGCGGCACTGGTCGGACTCCCTGCCGGCGCCTTCCCGTGTGCCGGTGGCGGAAGGCACGAAGCCGGAGCTCTACTCGCCGCTCGCATGCAGCGACGGCCTCGTCCTCGTTTGCCAAGGCCTCCCGTGGGAGATGTGCGTGTGCAATCCACTCACCGGCTTCAGCGCCTCCGTACCCCGCCTTGGTGAGCTTGTCACGCACAAGTACCTCTTGCACTCCTGCCATGGCGTAGCGCCAAACCCTAGCCCCAACACGTTCCAGGTGCTTGCCGTGAGGATAGAGCACCGGCACCGGCACGAAGGCATACTGGCCCTTCAAAACTACTGCTCCAAGAGTGGCGCTTGGGGCCCGGTCTTTCGTCCCAACGATAGCAGGCTCCGGATGCCCTCCCATGATTACCAAGCCGACCCAGTATCATGTCAGGGTGCCATCCATTTGTTGTGCAGCGACGTATCAGATTATGACTCGTCACCATACAGAGAGTTAGACTTCGAACAGATCACCCATATAGTCGGAGTGGACATAAGCACATGCGACATGCCGGGCAAGAATGACGAGGCTACCAAATCACTTGTTGACGCACAATTACCTAGTATCTACCAAGAAAATGCTAATGTTGGCTACGTCGTCCGAGGGTGAACGCCTATCTTTGCTACGAGCGGAGGATTCAGGATTGGAGGTATCGATCTGGTTGTATGATGGAGATCATGGTGGCGATGATGACGATGACGACGTGGAGAAGAGATGGATGTTGTGGCGATCTGTCAACATTCGGAAGCTCATCCAAGATGCAGGCCTGGCATATTTCCGACCATCGTTCAAAGATTGGACAGTGCTGGAAACAAGGTTAGAGTGGTTTTGCCCCAGGAGCAACCGTTTGATTATCTGGGTTCCTTTCCTTGGGTTGTTTGTTCTTGATCTAGTGAGCACGGAGATACAAAGGGCCCATGGGGATAGCCATGGATGCATATGCATCTGGCCTTATGAGATAGACTTGATGCTTTCCTTCTCCATGAAACCCTTCTAGTGAGATGCTACTTTTTGTCCGAGAGCTAGTTTTCAATTTGTGGCGTCAACCATTTTCATGAAAAATCATCCAAGGACCCAATATATAACCTGAGATAAACTTCAGTTGTTTTAAGTTTCATGTGCATGCGAGCACCCATCGGGATGACTAGCCTAAGAGCATCTCCAACAGGCGCGCTTCGTCCGACGTCCAAAAAAATGATTTACAACGCGTCCATCGTCAGGTTTGACGCGGCGCGCAACGCTGACTACAGCAGCCGCGTTGAAATGCAGCGCGGACGCGTAGCTCCAGCAACGGGCTAAAATGCAGCGCGCGCGCAGCCGACGCCTCACATTTCTTCATTTTAGACACAAATTTCACACATTTCATTCAACACAAAAGACATGGCATATAATTTGAATCACAAACATCATTCAACCAAGTTCGTGCCCAAAAGTTCATGCCCACAAGTTCAAATACGCAGTAGAAAACCATGCGCACCCAGTCTGAAGTACTACACGTCCCGCCAGGCGCACCACACTAGCCCCGTCTTGAAATACAATAAATGGTTCAACAATACAACAATACAACAGTATGACAAATAGTTCAACAAATAGTACAACGCACAAATCATGATGCTCTTTGGCGGCCATTCCAAGTCCACCACTCCTCAATGAGATCATTTCTGAGTTCATTATGCGTTGCTGGACGTCAAATGACATGACAGGAGGCAACAAAACGGGCCACCTTTTCAGCCCTCCGCCGCACTCGCACGGGATGTCACAAGAGCTCATAGTTAGAGTAGTCTACATCTTGGCCACACTCATTCTCGATGATCATGTTGTGCATGATCACACAAGCATGCATAATATACCAAAGCATTTTTTGATCCCAAAATCTAGTCGGTCCTCTCACAATAGCAAATTGGGCTTGCAAAATCCCAAAAGCTCTCTACATCTTTTCTAGCCGCCATCTGAGCATTGTGGAAATCAAGATTTTTCTTACCTTCCGGTTTTTTCAACGGCTTCACAAATGTTTGCCACTTTGGGTAGATGCCATCCGCAAGATAGTAGCCATAGTTGTGTGTACGGCCATTAGCTACAAACTGCACCGGTGGCAATTCACCATTTGCAATCTTATTCATCAGTGGTGACTGGTTGACAACGTTGATGTCATTCAAAGATCCAGGCATTCTAAAAAAATGCACCAAAATTCATGTAAAAATGTGAAGTTGGAAGCAATACATACCTTGCAGGCCTTTTACCGAACACCTTGCGGGCGCCAAGCGGCAGTGGGCGGCCGAGCGCTGCTCGTCGGAGGACTGCCGCGCGCGACGGGCGGCGCTGACAAGAGAGAGAGAGAGAGAGAGGGAGGAAGCCGCGGCTGCGCGGGGAAAGACCGGGGAAGCGTCGGAACGGTCGCCGAAAAAACGGGGTGGCGAGGGCAACGACGACGGCGCGGCTGGATGGGTAGGTGGAGTTTCGCGCGAGCGCTCGAGAGTTCAGCGTGCGGGAGCGGGCGCAGCAAATAAGCGGCGTGATACGACGTTTCCTCCCACGCGCTGAATTATATATGCCGCGCGCGCCGTTTTTGCGCGTCCGCTGGAGCGGTAGCACACACGCTAAAATGACTATTTTTTCAACGCGACGCCTATATAACACCGCTGTTGGAGATGCTCTTATATAACACAACGTGCAACTTTTCCAGGATCTGGCCGGCGGCGTTGTCATGGTCGTGCCGGGAGTGGTGGAAGGCGCAACCGAGTCGCCCCGCCATGAAAAATGGATCAGGCGGATTTTCATGATTTTGTATTTATTTTTCTTCATGAAACCTCAACTGGTAAAATAAACAACCTTGTTCGATTTATCACAATGATGCAAAAAAATGTATTACTCCCTCCAATCCATATTACTTGTGTCGCTTAAACAGGTGCATCTATCTAGAGCTACAAAATACCTGACCAGGACATGGTTGTCACATCCCTAACCCTTAAGCAAGTTAGCCTTGTGCTCATGTCTTCTTTGCATTTGCATCTAAGAATTTTCAACAAGAACAAGAAAGTGGCAAAGGAAAAACTCAAAACCCTAGCCACTACTTTAAATAAAGAAAATCTCAAACAAGTTAAAATCAATGAACCCAAAATGGCCTCAAGAAATGTTCAAACTTTCTGATAAATCATGAAAGTAAATGAGCATTGGAGAAAACTATTTTCTTGACACTTTAGGCATTTTAAATTAATACAAAAGCCACTGGTTTCAAACTTTAAATTTGAAATCAGGAACTATAAATTTTCAAAAATGTTGAAAACTTTGGAAATGGTTGGGAATATTATAACAAATATTCAGGTGTGTTTAAAATAATTTTTACCACCATTTTGGAGCTGAAATAAATAGCAAAACATTAGTTAGCAAAACAGAACAAAACAGAAAAGAAATAAGAGGAAGAAAAAAACATTACCTGTCGCCTGAGGAGGCCCAGCCCACCAGGGGCAGGGTCGTCATCTTCCTCTGCCTTCTGGCAGAGGGGGGATCGACCACGGCGGCCCCCTCCACCTCCTGCTTCGCCGTGGCTAGCTCCAGAGCCCCCCGGGACAGCGCGACGTCGGGGTTATCCTCCCCGAGACCAACCCTATCCATTCCCAGCACCGGTTTCCCCCTCCTCTCGGATCTTTTCCTCCCTCCTGCTGCCGCCATTACCACGAGCTCGAGCTCGAGCCGTAGCACTTCTAGCCACGGGAACCTTCCTCCGAGTAGTCCGTTAGCTCCGCCTCGTCGTTCTGGTCCTCTCTGCAGAAGCCGAAGCTTCCCCGAGCTCTGCATCGTCCCAACGCCATCGTCTTCCACCTCCGGCCGCCGGAGCTCTCCCGTCGATTCGCTCCCTCCGGCGCACCCCCGAGCCTCTCAGCAACACCATCGGAACCGCCGTGAGCTCGTCATCGTTTCCCCTCTCTCCCCACGCTCTTCCGTGCATCGTAGCCCCGTTCCCCACCAAGTCCGAGAGCTCCTCGCCGCCGGTCATGTCGTCGCCGTCGTTGTGGTGTCTGATCCACGCGCTCGAGCTAGGGTTCGAGCTCCTGGAGCCTCCAGGAGTGTGATGAGCCCCTCAGCTGTCCTCCCCGTGCCCTAGAGCCATCAACTGCGGGAGGCCGAGCTTCGGCCGCCGCTTCGGCTCGTCGCCGGCGCCTCTCCCGGCGACCCTAGCCTCCCCTGATGCCCCTGCTAGATCGGCTACTTCGCCAGCGTTCCGTAGCTGCAAACCGTGCTCGAATTGGTGCCGTGCAGCGCCGTTTAGGTCGCCTACGGCGAGCGCTCTTCCGTGCATCGTAGCCCCGTTCCCCACCAAGGCCGAGAGCTCCTCGCCGCCGGTCATGTCGTCGCCGTCGCTGTGGTGTCTGATCCACGCGCTCGAGCTAGGGTTCGAGCTCCTGGAGCCTCCAGGAGTGTGATGAGCCCCTCAGCTGTCCTCCCCGTGCCCTAGAGCCATCAACTGCGGGAGGCCGAGCTTCGGCCGCCGCCTCGGCTCGTCGCCGGCGCCTCTCCCGGCGACCCTAGCCTCCCCTGATGCCCCTGCTAGATCGGCTACTTCGCCAGCGTTCCGTAGCTGCAAACCGCGCTCGAATTGGTGCCGTGCAGCGCCGTTTAGGTCGCCTACGGCGAGCCCTCTGCCGCGGGCTTGGTCGCCGGCGACCACCCTCCGGTGGGGCCGACGTGGCAAAGCTAATCCAGTAGATTAGTAGCTTAATCTCTCGCTGACAGTGAGCCCAAGGCCAAGTCAACTCAGTTTAGGGGCTGGTCAGCGCGGGATTAGTCCCAGAGAGGCTGACCAGTGGGTCCCCCCTGTCAGGTTTGACCTGAACAGGTCGGTTGACCTGCTGACGTTAGTCTGATGCAATAAATAGAATTTCCAGTATAGAAATAATTCCACGAAATTGCTAAAACTTGTAAAAATCATAGAAATTAATCTGTAACTCCAATGAAAATAATTTATATATGAAAAAGTATCAGAAAAATTCAAGGATTCTGATTATGCTATTTTCAACCATGTTTGAAAAAGTTACAGAACCCTAAAATGTGGAATAAGGAATAATTCAATTCTTATAATTACTTTTTTAAATGGAATTTGGAAAATATTAAAATTTCAATATGAATGCCATGATCACACACTGTCCTAGTTACAAATCAGTACCATAACATGACATCTCATGCATGCTAACATCAAGCTGATCTGAGCATCAGGTCGAATCAATTAAACCGGTAACCGTGAATACCCCGTTTGAATTGATATTCGAATGTGATTCAAATAAACTCTAAACTTAATACATGTTGATTGTAATAACCTATCACTTTGCATTCTCATGCCATGCTCATGCATCATCTTGTTTGCATGTGATTGTTATTGAATGTTGCCATTCATTTCGGTAGGCTCCTCACCCTCGGATTCCACCGAATATCCGTCTGACGGATATCGTCCCTCCTCTAAGCAACAAGGCAAGCAACCCTTTTGATCATCCCGATAATTCCCATGTTCTTGCTCCTGCACTTATTTATTGCATTAGGATCAAATGCTACAACTGCTTTTGCCACGTTAGTTGAACCCACTTCCTTTGCATGACCTAACCTTGTCACAGTAAATAGCCGAACCTTGCAACCTAGCATACCTGGTAGTTGCTTGAGCTATGATGTGCCTTATCCTGCTATGCATGCTATGCTTAGAGTTGTGTATGGTCTGTCATCTGGGAGATGAACAGAATTGTGAGAATGTGTTCGGTGAGCAAAGGTTGTGTGTTGAACTTGATTTGGTAAAGGTACCGGTGAAAGGCTGTGTAGGAGTACATGGCATCCAAGACTAGATACTACCACATGCTGGGCCCTGAAATATGACCCCGCTCGGCCTATTAATCGCTTAGTACTCGGTCCAGGAGTTGCAAGTAGTTTCTGGTGTTTATAGAAATGCTGGAGGCCGTGCATGGTGCTGACCTGAGAGGTGGACCGTGATGCGGTAGGCAGTGGCACGGTGTACCAAGTGGCACCCGGATGGTGGGCTTGGGAACCCTGCGCACATCGTTTGAGGCCGTGGCGGAAACCTCGGCCGGACTTCCGTACGGGTTACTCTCAGATAGGCGATAAACCTGGACTAGGTACTAGTGTGGTTAACGGTCGTGGCCGACTCCCTCGCTGGGCTTCCGCTTGAAGGTTGCCGAGGTGCATGACGTGCACATGGCGATAAGTGGCGAGAGCGTGTGTGACGAAGTACACCCCTGCAGGGTTATGATCTATTCGAATAGGCGCGTCCGCGGATATGGACTACTTGGAGACATATGTTGTTCATAGATAACTTCAATGGCTACTCATAAAATTGCCAAGATAAGCGTGAGTGTCGTGGACGGCATTTCCGTACGGAGACGGAATGATTCCACGATAGTGTATTGTTGTGGTGTTAGTGGACTCGCGTGCGAGAAATCAAGTTGTCAAAATTATTTTAAAAATGCAAGTTGTCTAGCCACGAGTCAAATGCTGGCTTTCCGCATGAAACCCCACAATACCTTTTTATACCTTGCATGAGTAGTTAGTTGTCCTAAAGTCTTGCTGAGTACCTTCGTACTCATGTTTTCTTAATACATGTTGCAGAGGTTGCTAATGACCCTAATGGAGGGTTCTTCGTAGACATCGACGACGACGAGTAGCTGGTGTCCCAGCTACGATCTGGCCCTACGTTGGATCTGTAGTATAGTCAGGCCATGTGCCTTCTAGTTGTCCTGTCTGTACACTGACAGTTTAAACTCTTCCGCTGGCTTGTAATTGAAGGACTGCTATTATGGGTCGTGAGACCCTTAATGTGTAATATTATGTGTGTGGCTCTTCTGAGCCTCTTAAATAAAGGTCGTATGTTTATGGTTATGTTGTGATGCCATCGATGTATCTATACATATCGGTATGCCATGCGTACGTGTGTCGTACTTGATATGTATGGGGTTCGATTACTTAGTCGTGAACTTTAGTAGCACTCCTTACAAGGAAATGCCCCTTTGTGATCCAACGAGCCTTGGTAGTTCGCTACTGCTCCGGACACATTGGTTGACCGGCATGTGTCCTTCTTAGCTGATGTGTCTGTCACCTTTGGGGAAATGTCACGCGATGTAATGGAGTCCTTGTAGCTTGCTACGACTCGTCTACATTCGCTGATGACCGACACCTGCTTTGTTGGGTCATGAATGACTGTCCTTGTGCGGTACTGCCACTTTGGTTTATGACTAGACATGTCGATCCGGGTTCTTTGACATTGGATTGCTAGCGACTCTATCGCATACGTGAGTCAAAAGACGCAAACGGTCCCGGCTAAGGTAAGGCTGCAGCCGTGGAGTTAACCGTGCGTGAGACCACAAAGGGATGCGATGTGTTACAGGCTGGATTCCTATGGCTTAGGATCGGGGTCCCGACAGCGTTGGTACCAGAGCCTGACTGACTGTAGGATTACTAAGCCAAACTGGTCGAAGTTGAGTCTAGAATTGCTTTAGTTATATATAAGGGAATTGTTTGTGGAAGGGAACGTAAGACTCTTGTTCTCTTCTCAAGTTATTCTATTCTGGCCATCCTCGTCTCTTCTGCGGGAATTGAGGACTAGGTTACTCATCTTCTCCTAGGCTCGTGTTTCCGATCGGTAGATTATAGGACTACGGGTCAAGAGATATTGGGTTTCTTTTATTCCTAGGAAGCAGGAAGTAAGTTGATGATCACAGAGTTGAACTTGATAATTGAGTGGTTACGCTATTCCATTTTGGGTTGTCTCAAAATTTGTTTTTGAGCATTTACAGTCGTTATGCTGCCCAATTTTGTATTCGGAGCTCTAATGCTTTTGCATTACCCTCTATTTACAGATG
Organism: Hordeum vulgare subsp. vulgare; assembly: GCF_904849725.1. Taxonomy (NCBI): domain Eukaryota; kingdom Viridiplantae; phylum Streptophyta; class Magnoliopsida; order Poales; family Poaceae; genus Hordeum; species Hordeum vulgare. Next base: position 64,787,867 of record NC_058523.1, read on the forward strand.
CCTGGCCGTCCTTCTCGTCAGGTGGTACGTTTGACCAGGTGCATTGATGTGCCGGGTCATACGTCCATGCTGGTCAGGGTGATGTCGGTGTGCGGTTACTGCTGGTACCCCGAGTACACAGTAGAGGAACAGTACCGAGACTTCAACCAGAGCCAGTACATCTGCACTGTTAGGGTATTTCCAGATTACCCTAGAGCGGAGAAGCCAATCCATTGGTCCTATGGGTTGGGGGTCACTGTTGACATGGCAGTACAAGATGCTGCCTATTCAACGCTGACCATTATGAGAGCGAGACATGCACTGCTGCAGAATTCAGAGTTCTGTTATGTTCCGGCCTCTCAGCCTGGTGAAGAGGGATACCTCGGTGGAGTCTATTTTGATTCTTCTATGGAGGATCCACTTCTGCAGTCCACTGTTGAGATGCTAGAGAACAAAGACAGGGATGCTCGTGCTCTCCGTATGGAGCTTTATGCTACCCGTGCCCGTCTGTGGACAGCTTTGACGCAGCTGGCACCGATAGTCCAGACAGGGTATGGAGAGATGGAGATGCTGAACCCTGTTAGGACCCATCTTCCGGCCCACGTTGACTGGCCAGCCATAGGAGGAGTCACACCTCTTCGGGGACCCCTCTTACCACCAGTCAGGGGACCAAGGCCACATCCGTGTCCTTATGGATCCCAGGGATCTCAGGCTAGAGTGTTTCCTGATCCGCAGGTTGAGCTTCCAGGTCATGGAGGTAATCTCTATGAGATGTTTTATGCGGATGCCTGAGCTGTGAGCGGAAGGATGGTATGGTAGTAGCCGTACGTTCACAGTCCTGCATGATTTGTGAAGTATACATGTAATGTGAAATGAATTCCGAAGGCCTAGATAAATAATGTATAAGAAGCTTGTAAGCCTCTGATGAGTAGTTTCATAATTTCAGTAGTTGGCTCTTCGGTTAAGGTTGTACTGAACTATGTAAGGGTGTGTATGAACCATGGTGTATATATAGCAGTTGCTTGTTACCATGCTGTTCGGATATTCATTTTCGCATTCCTTGTGTTCAGTACATTCTTAATCCATAGCTAGTATTGATATGATGTTGGTCTAAGCTATGAGTTTGTTTGTCAGGATGGTGTTCACCAGGTTGAACCGTGCCCCTGCTCATGAGCAAGGCGAGGGTAGTCAAGCGTCGCAGGAAGACCTGCCTCACCCACCTTCTCTGGTAGAAGTGATGCTTGAGGCAGAAAGAAACAAAAGGGAGACCAACGGACTGCTAGAGCGTATTGAGCAGAATACGGCCCGACAGCCTAGGAATGCCGTAGTGTCCCTCAATGACTTTGTGAAGTTGAATCCTCCAAAGTTTCATCATTCCGTCGATCCCCTCGACGCTGATGACTGGTTGTGCAGCATCTCACGCAAGATTCGTTCTACGAATGTGTCTGAGGCCGACAAGGTGACCTTTGCGGCGTATTTCCTGGAAGGACCCGCCAATCTGTGGTGGAACAATTTTGAAGCTATGCGTCCCGCTGAACCAGTGGCCACATGGGCAGACTTCAGTGCAGCTTTTCGTCTGCACCATATTCCAGAGGGCCTGATGGACAGAAAGAGAGAGGAGTTCTGTGCCTTCACTCAGGGCAAGTTGTCTGTGGATGCCTATAGCCGCGAGTTCGGTAACCTCGCCCGCTATGCAACAGAGGAGGTGTCTACTGACGCCAAGAAGCAAGCAAGATTCCGTAAGGGTCTAAGCCCTGAGTTGCGTCGTGATCTGCGCCTCCATGAGTGTGCAAGCTTTCAAGCCCTAGTCAACAAAGCGATCAGTGCCGAGACTGGTCATACTGACTTCGAAGCCACAAGGAAGCATTCCCGTGACTTTGGCTCGTCTTCTGGTTCTGCGTTTCCAAAACGCAGGCTGTGGGTTCCAAACAGTTCTCTGCCACCAAGATACACTCCGAGGCCATCCTACATGGCGCCTCAGACGAATCAGGCCAACCCTCCAGCAAAAGCTTATGGTGGTCCATCTAGCAATGCTGCACCACGTGCCAACCAGGTGATATGCTATAAGTGTGGAGAACCAGGGCACTATTCCCGTGAGTGTCCTCAGAATGTGGGTGCCAAGCAACCCAGAAAGTCCGTCGGGCAAGCCAAGTCGGGCAAAGCTTATTATGTGAAGCCAACTCCTGCACGTGGCCGTGTGAACTATGTGTCAGCAGAAGAAGCTGCAGAGGATCCCGACGTCATGCTGGGTACGCTTCTTGTTAATCATCACCCAGCGTCCGTTCTCTTTGACACTGGGTCTTCTCATTCCTTCATTTCAGAAAGTTATGCACAGTTGCATAACATGTCTTTTTGTGATATGCCAATCCCATTGGTCGTCCAAACCCCTGGTAGTAAATGGCAAACCTCTAGGATAACCTATGACAATGAAATTCTAGTAGACAGGCTAGTTTTTCTAGCCTCATTGATAGCATTGAAATCTTCGGATATTAATATCATCTTGGGCATGGACTGGATGTCAGCTCACTATGCCAAGATTGATACTCGCTCTAGAAATGTCCAGCTTACCCATCCCTCGGGTGAGATAGTAAATGTCTCTACTCGAGTTGCCAAATGCCAACTCTATTCCCTAAATGCCAACCCTCTTCCGGAACTTGAAGACATTCCGGTAGTCCGTGACTTCCCGGATGTTTTTCCACAGGAACTGCCAGGAATTCCACCTGACAGAGATGTAGAGTTTGTGATAGATCTTGTTCCGGGAACTGTCCCAATAGCCAGAAGACCATATAAGATGGCACCCCTGGAGCTAGCCGAACTTAAAAAGCAATTAGATGAGGCCTTGAACAAGGGTTTCATTCGTTCTAGCTCTTCTCCCTGGGCTTGTCCCGTCCTCTTCGTCAAGAAGAAAGACGGAACGGATCGGATGGTTGTAGATTACCGACCAGTTAATCTGGTCACCATAAAGAACAAGTATCCGCTCCCCAGGATCAACGATCTGTATGATCAGCTCGCTGGATCCTCAGTCTTCTCCAAAATGGATTTGAGGTTGGGATACCATAAAATCAAGATTAAGAACGGGGACATTCCAAAAACGGCTTTTGTTACTCGTTATGGCCAATATGAGTACACCGTTATGTCCTTCGGTTTAACCAATGCCCCAGCCACCTTCTCTCGGCTGATGAATTCAATCTTCATGGAGTATTTGGATAAATTCGTCGTAGTATACCTCGATGATATCCTCATCTACTCGAAGAATGAACAAGAACATGCCGAGCATCTAAGGCTGGTATTGATGAAACTTCGAGAGCATCGCCTTTATGCCAAATTTTCAAAATGTGAATTCTGGTTACCAGAAGTGACCTATCTAGGCCACGTAATCTATGGTAAGGGTATTGCTGTCAATCCCGAAAGAGTTCAAGCTGTCCTTGATTGGACTCAACCTAAATCGGTTAAGCAAGTTAGGAGTTTTCTTGGTCTAGCGAGGTATTGTCGCCGCTTTGTCGAGAATTTCTCCAAGGTTGCAAAGCCTCTAACTGAACTCCTCAAGAAGGATAAAAAGTTCAAGTGGACACCACAGTGTGAGCATAGTTTTCAGGAACTGAAAAGACGCCTGACTTCCGCACCTGTGTTGCTACCACCAGATTTTTCTAAGGACTTTGTTATCTATTGCGACGCCTCGTGACAAGGATTAGGTTGCATTCTCATGCAAGATCGTCATGTGATCGCATACGCATCTCGACAGTTGCGTCCACATGAGGATAATTATCCCACACATGACCTTGAGCTTGCAGCTGTGGTCCATGCACTAAAAACCTGGCGACATTACCTTCTGGGTAATCGTTGCGAAATATTCACTGATCACCAAAGTCTGAAATATATCTTCACCCAACGGGATTTGAATCTCAGGCAAAGACGGTGGGTTGAGTTGATCTCGGATTACGACTTAGGGATAACTTACACCCCGGGGAAGGCCAATGTTATGGCCGATGCGCTAAGTCGTAAATCTTATTGTAACAATTTGATACTACAACAAGGTCAACCACATCTCATGAGGACTTTCGGAAGTTGAATCTTCATATTGTTCCTCAAGGATTCCTTTCTACTCTGGTGGCGAAGCCTACTCTTAAGGATCAAATTATAGCTGGCCAAAAGCGTGACAAGGGTATATCACGGATCAAGGAGAATATTTTTAACGGAAACGCTAAAGAATTTTCCATGAACGATCAAGGTGTTGTGTTCTTCCAGAATCGTTTAGTGGTTCCTAAGAACCCACATCTAAGGCGGTTAATCCTTAAGGAGGCTCATGATTCTCCTCTCACCATTCATCCCGGTAGTACTAAGATGTATCAGGACCTACGTCAGAGGTTCTGGTGGACTAGGATGAAGAGAGAAATTGCTGAGTTCGTTGCTAACTGCGACGTTTGTCGTCGAGTTAAGGCAGAACATCAAAGGCCTGCTGGCACCCTTCAGCCTCTAGCTATTCTTGAATGGAAATGGGATAAAGTTAGCATGGATTTCATTACCGGATTTCCCAAGACCAAGAAAGGAAATGATGCTATCTTTGTGGTCATTGACCGTCTTTCCAAAGTGGCTCATTTTCTTCCTGTTCGTGAGAGTATAACAGCTAGCCAGCTAGCAGAATTATATATCTCTCGAATAGTGTCTCTTCATGGTGTTCCCCTGGAGATTAACTCAGACCGTGGAAGTATCTTTACTTCTCGCTTCTGGGAAAGTTTTCAGAATGCCATGGGGACTCACCTATCTTTTAGCACTGCTTTCCATCCCCAATCAAGTGGTCAAGTAGAAAGAGTGAATCAAATCCTAGAAGATATGCTCTGAGCTTGTGTTATATCGTTCGGTATGAATTGGGAAAAGTGTCTTCCATTCGCCGAATTCGCTTATAACAATAGTTACCAATCAAGCTTGGGCAAAATCCCTTTTGAAGTTCTCTATGGACGAAGATGTCGAACACCTCTTAACTGGTCAGAAACCGGAGAGAGGCAACTCTTTGGCCCGGATATGATCCAGGATGCAGAAGAGCAGGTTCGCATTATTCATGAAAAGTTGAAAACAGCCCAGTCTCGTCAAAAGAGCCAATATGATCGTCATCATAAGGCTGTGACCTTTGAAGTTGACGAGAAGGCTTACCTTCGAGTTACACCTTTGAAGGGTACCCATCGTTTCGGTATCAAGGGCAAGTTGGCTCCTCGTTACATTGGTCCTTTTCGCATTCTTGCCAAACGAGGAGAAGTTGCCTACCAGTTGGAACTTCCTCTGCATCTTTCCAAGGTTTATGATGTTTTCCACGTCTCGCAACTCAGGCGTTGCTTTTCGGATCCTATCCGTGAAGTGGACCACGAAACGCTTGATCTCCAAGATAACCTTTGATACCGAGAATACCCCGTGCGTATTCTTGATCAAGCTGAGCGTACCACTCGACGTCGAAACCTCAAGTTTCTTAAAGTTCAATGGTCAAACCATTCTGAAAAGGAGGCAACTTGGAAAAGATAGGATCGTCTCCGACTTGAGTATCCTACGTTATTCCCGATGACTTCTAAATCTCGGGACGAGATTCTTTTGAGTGGGGGTGAGTTGTCACATCCCTAACCCTTAAGCAAGTTAGCCTTGTGCTCATGTCTTCTTTGCATTTGCATCTAATAATTTTCAACAAGAACAAGAAAGTGGCAAAGGAAAAACTCAAAACCCTAGCCACTACTTTAAATAAAGAAAATCTCAAACTAGTTAAAATCAATGAACCCAAAATGGCCTCAAGAAATGTTCAAACTTTATGATAAATCATGAAAGTAAATGAGCATTGGAGAAAACTATTTTCTTGACACTTTAAGCATTTTAAATTAATGCAAAACCACTGGTTTCAAACTTTAAATTTGAAATCAGGAACTATAAATTTTCAAAAATGTTGAAAACTTTGGAAATGATTGGGAATATTATAACAAATATTCAGGTGTGTTTAAAATAATTTTTACCACCATTTTGGAGCTGAAATAAATAGCAAAACATTAGTTAGCAAAACAGAACAAAACAGAAAAGAAATAAGAGGAAGAAAAAAACATTATCTGTCGCCTGAGGAGGCCCAGCCCACCAGGGGCAGGGTCGTCTTCTTCCTCTGCCTTCTGACAGAGGGGAGATCGACCACGGCGGCCCCCTCCACCTCCTGCTTCGCCATGGCGAGCTCCAGAGCCCCCCGGGACAGCGCGACGTCGGGGTTATCCTCCCCGAGACCGACCCTATCCATTCCCAGCACCGGTTTCCCCCTCCTCTCGGATCTTTTCCTACCTCCTGCTGCCGCCATTACCACGAGCTCGAGCTCGAGCCGCAGCACTTCTAGCCACGGGAACCTTCCTCCGAGTAGTCTGTTAGCTCCGCCTCGTCGTTCTGGTCCTCTCTCCAGAAGCCGAAGCTTCCCCGAGCTCTGCATCGCCCCAACGCCATCGTCTTCCACCTCCAGCCGCCGGAACTCTCCCGTCGATTCGCTCCCTCCGGCGCACCCCCGAGCCTCTCAGCAACACCATCGGAACCGCCGTGAGCTCGTCATCGTTTCCCCTCTCTCCCCACGCTCTTCCGTGCATCGTAGCCCCGTTCCCCACCAAGGCCGAGAGCTCCTCGCCGCCGGTCATGTCGTCGTCGTCGCTGTGGTGTCTGATCCAAGCGCTCGAGCTAGGGTTCGAGCACCTGGAGCCTCCAGGAGTGTGATGAGCCCCTCAGCTGTCCTCCCCGTGCCCTAGAGCCATCAACTGCGGGAGGCCGAGCTTCGGCCGCCGCTTCGGCTCGTCGCCGGCGCCTCTCCCGGCGACCCTAGCCTCCCCTGATGCCCCTGCTAGATCGGCTACTTCGCCAGCGTTCCGTAGCTGCAAACCGCGCTCGAATTGGTGCCGTACAGCGCCGTTTAGGTCGCCTCCGGCGAGCCCTCCGCTGCGGGCTTGGTCGCCGGCGACCACCCTCCGGTGGGGGCCGACGAGGCAAAGCTAATCTAGTAGATTAGTAGCTTAATCTCTCGCTGACAGTGAGCCCAAGGCCAAGTCAACTCAGTTTAGGGGCTGGTCAGCGCGGGATTAGTCCCACAGAGGCTGACCAGTGGGTCCCCCCTGTCAGGTTTGACCTGAACAGGTCGGTTGACCTGCTGACGTTAGTCTGATGCAATAAATAGAATTTCCAGTATAGAAATAATTCCAGGAAATTGCTAAAACTTGTAAAAATCATAGAAATTAATTTGTAACTCCAATGAAAATAATTTATATATGAAAAAGTATCAGAAAAATTCAAGGATTCTGATTATGCTATTTCAACCATGTTTGAAAAAGTTACAGAACCCTAAAATGTGGAATAAGGAATAATTCAATTCTTATAATTACTTTTTTAAATGGAATTTGGAAAATATTCAAATTTCAATATGAATGCCATGATCACACACTGTCCTAGTTACAAATCAGTACCATAACATGACATCTCATGCATGCTAACATCAAGTTGATCTGAGCATCAGGTCGAATCAATTAAACCGGTAACCGTGAATACCCCGTTTGAATTGATATTCGAATGTGATTCAAATCAACTCTAAACCTAATACATGTTGATTGTAATAACCTATCACTTTGCATTCTCATTCCATGCTCATGCATCATCTTGTTTGCATGTGATTGTTATTGAATGTTGCCATTCATTTCGGTAGGCTCCGCACCCTCGGATTCCACCGAATATCCGTCTGACGGATATCGTCCCTCCTCTGAGCAACAAGGCAAGCAACCCTTTTGATCATCCCGATAATTCCCATGTTCTTGCTCCTGCACTTATTTATTGCATTAGGATCAAATGCTACAACTGCTTTTGCCACGTTAGTTGAACCCACTTCCTTTGCATGACCTAACCTTGTCACAGTAAATAGCCGAACCTTGCAACCTAGCATACCTGGTAGTTGCTTGAGCTATGATGTGCCTTATCCTTCTATGCATGCTATGCTTAGAGTTGTGTATGGTCTGTCATCTGGGAGATGAACAGAATTGTGAGAATGTGTTCGGTGAGCAAAGGTTGTGTGTTGAACTTGATTTGGTAAAGGTACCGGTGAAAGGCTGTGTAGGAGTACATGGCGGGTTGTTTCATTGGAACCGTCCTTAGGAACTGAGTTCCGTCTATGTAATCCAAGACTAGATACTACCACATGCTGGGCCCTAAAATATGACCCCGCTCGGCCTATTAATCGCTTAGTACTCGGTCCAGGAGTTGCAAGTAGTTTCTGGTGTTTATAGAAATGCTGGAGGCCGTGCATGGTGCTGACCTGAGAGGTGGACCGTGATGCGGTAGGCAGTGGCACGGTGTACCAAGTGGCACCCGGATGGTGGGCTTGGGAACCCTGCGCACATCGTTTGAGGCCGTGGCGGAAACCTCGGCCGGACTTCCGTACGGGTTACTCTCAGATAGGCGATAAACCTGGACTAGGTACTAGTGTGGTTAACTGTCGTGGCCGACTCCCTTGCTGGGCTTCCGCTTGAAGGTTGTCGAGGTGCATGACATGCACATGGCGATAAGTGGCGAGAGCGTGTGTGACGAAGTACACCCCTGCAGGGTTATGATCTATTCGAATAGCCGCGTCCGCGGATATGGACTACTTGGAGACATATGTTGTTCATAGATAACTTCAATGGCTACTCATAAAATTGCCAAGATAAGCGTGAGTGTCGTGGACGGCATTTCCGTACGGAGACGGAATGATTCCACGATAGTGTATTGTTGTGGTGTTAGTGGACTCGCGTGCGAGAAATCAAGTTGTCAAAATTATTTTAAAAATGCAAGTTGTCTAGCCACGAGTCAAATGCTGGCTTTCCGCATGAAACCCCACAATACCTTTTTATACCTTGCATGAGTAGTTAGTTGTCCTAAAGTCTTGCTGAGTACCTTCGTACTCATGTTTGCTTAATACATGTTGCAGCGGTTGTTAATGACCCTAATGGAGGGTTCTTCGTAGACATCGACGACGACGAGTAGCTGGTGTCCCAGCTACGATTTGGCCCTACGTTGGATCTGTAGTATAGTCAGGCCATGTGCCTTCTAGTTGTCCTGTCTGTACTCAGACAGTTTAAACTCTTCCGCTGGCTTGTAATTGAACGACTGCTATTATGGATCGTGAGACCCTTAATGTGTAATATTATGTGTGTGGCTCTTCCGAGCCTCTTAAATAAAGGTTGTATGTTTATGGTTATGTTGTGATGCCATCGATGTATCTATACATATCGGTATGCCATGCGTACGTGTGTCGTACTTGATATGTATGGGGTTCGATTACTTAGTTGTGAACTTTATTAGCACTCCTTACAAGGAAATGCCTCTTTGTGATCCAACGAGCCTTGGTAGTTCGCTACTGCTCCGGACACATTGGTTGACCGGCATGTGTCCTTCTTAGCTGCTGTGTCTTTCCCCTTTGGGGAAATGTCACGCGATGTAATGGAGTCCTTGTAGCTTGCTACGACTCGTCTACATTCGCTGATGACTGACATCTGCTTTGTTGGGTCATGTATGCCTGTCCTTGTGCGGTACTGCCACTTTGGTTTATGACTAGACATGTCGATCCGGGTTCTTTGACATTGGATTGCTAGCGACTCTATCGCATACGTGAGTCAAAAGACGCAAACGGTCCCGGCTAAGGTAAGGCTGCAGCCGTGGAGTTAACCGTGCGTGAGACCACAAAGGGATGCGATGTGTTACAGGCTGGATTCCTATGGTTTAGGATCAGGGTCCCGACAATGGTGACTTGTAAGTGATAACAACCTAGTTTTATATCGAATGATCTATCAGAATGTTCAACTGTAAGCACAGTGGTCTTGGGCTTAGCTCTTCTATGGCGACGACGGCCAAAAACACAAACTTTTAAGAGTAAATCTTCGTCGGCACGCAGAATTACTAGAGAACAAGGTAGATTCACCGACCCGTCCTCACCAACCTTGGTATTGGTACCCCAGCGCTCACTGTCATATAGCACCATCTCACTAGGCTCTTCGGAGAAAAAGTCCATTTTGAACCCTGAATTTGTAGATGTTCGGCAAAATGAAGCTCCAACTCAAAATCCCTGTCGATTGCATCCTAAACTATGCAATCCCGGTCTAAAAAAAACCCTGGGTTCGTTTGGCAAATCGGGATTGTTCATTTGACCGGGATTGGGCTGCGCTGCGAGGACACACACGAAAATGACTGGGCCAGCCCAGTCAAGCCCATCTCACCCTCGGACTTCAAAATATTTTAAAATGTCACGTACTAATTTTATAATATTTAAATATATATTTTAATTGCCACGTACTATTTTTATAATATTTAAATATATTTTGAAATGCCACATACTATTTTTATAATACTTAAATATATTTTGTAATGCCAAGTACTATTTTTATAATACTTAAATATATTTTAAAATGCCACGTACTATTTTTATAATATTTAAATATATATTGTAATGACACGTACAATTTTTTAAAATATTTAAATGTATTTTAAAATGTCACGTCCTATTTTCTTTTGAGGATATAAATTCTTTGGGCGTGCCTCAACTGTCTCAAGAGAAGTATACCACCCAGCTGATGGATAGATATGTATATCTGCGTGCATGCTTGCTGCATTATTCGCGCACACGGCTGGTCAGCATCTATTCGGCGAATGCCTGTTGATATCCTGATCGGTCGCTTCGTGAGGTACGGGTTGTCCCCAGCGGCAGCGGCAGCGAGGCTGGCTAGCAGCAGGAGGGAGATGGGGATGAAGGGCAGCCTTTTTTATTAACTTTTTTGCTTTTATAATCTTTTATTTTTATTTTTTAGACCATGCGGCAGCCTTTTTTAGCAGTCTAACCAAAAAAATAAAATGGGCCGACACAACACGCTACCTGGCCCATCAGCCAGTCGAATCCCGGTTGACATTTCTCAGGGTTCGATTTAGACCGGGATCATATAGTTCAGGGTGCAAACGACAGGGATTTTGACTTGAGCGTTTGATTCGCCGAACCTCTATGAATTCAAGGTTTAAAATGAACTTTTTCCCTCTTCGGAGGTGGAAGCTATGAGGCTTCCATGGAAGAATCGTGGCCCTCTCAAAATTTTGACCCCAACCGTGGCTTCCACGGCATAGAGCACAGATCTGTATGCCAACTCTAATGTACTCAACCAACTTGAAAGTTGTTGCTTCTTAGTCCATTGATAAAGAGGAAAATTTTCACCCATCATGGTCCTGCTGAAAATCCTATCCATAGCAGGTTCTTCGCCCCTGATCTTTAGGTTGATCTCAAAATAGAAAACATCAGCATCTGCGGGTCCTCGATTGGGCCCTACCAAATTTAGCATTTCATCCTGCAACACAGGGCCGGGATTAAAAGGAGATAATTTCAGAAGAGTCTGCTTGTGGTTAGATAATTATCTAGTCTAGGTGATGAAGAAATTATTGCTATTTTTTCGCAATTTACGTATAGCTTGATGTATGTAGCTAGGCAATATATGTATGTATGTATGTATACACCAATGAAGACCATATGATAGGCAGGGCAGGCAATGTATATATGTGTAGCTTTGACGATCCAATGATTGATTAATTATAATTAATGCTGGTGTACTAACCGGTGAGGTGATGACTTGGCAGTTGTCTCTGTCACGTTGGAAGAGGTAGATGCATTTGAAGTCCAAGTCATCTCTCATGATGGGCATTTTCCTATGAAATATCTAGGAGTCCCAGTAAGTGGTACTGGTCTCAGGAATATTGATTGGCTGTTTTTGGATGAGAAGTTTCTTAAATGTTGTGAATCCTGGATTGGTAATGCCGCATCTTCGGGGGGTAGGCTGATCCTGATGAATTCATCCCTAACTAGTATAGTATATTACTATATGGCTATGTTTCTGCTCCCTAAGATGGTTATATACAAACTAGATAAACACAGAAAGAAATTATTTTGAAGAGAATTCGAAGGTAATAAGAGGTATCACCTTGTTAAGTGGGATCGTATCTGTAGGTCTAAGAAGAAAGGGGGCCTGGGGGTGAAAAACTTACATAGGCAGAATGTGAGTTTGCTAGCTAAATGATGGTGGAAGTTGGAAACACAACAAGGGTTGTGGCAAGATGTGATTAGGGCTAAGTACTTTAGGATTCTCCCATCTGGAAAGCTATTATGGAAGTTAAGCCATAATATATGGCTGGTAGAGAGGTGATTTTGAGGTCTGGTAATATTACTAGACTGTGACATGATTCGGTGAATGCTGCCCCACCTTTGAAAAATTCTTATGCTGAACTATTCTATATCTGCAATAACCAGGGTATTACCGTGAGGGATTTTAAATCCTGGGAGGGGGTGACTTTTTTAGGAGACAGTTGACGCATATGCTGGCGGGCCAATGGGCAGAGTTGAATGCAGTTGTTGGCCAATGGACCTTGTCTGATGATCCAGACCAGATTAGATGGAAGTTTGATCCAGACCAAACCTAACAACATCTCAAAGGATTTTATTTTTTGAAGATTTTATCATTTTTGTTCATTTTTTGAAGATTTTATCATTTTTGTTTATTTTCTATAAAACTCAAAGTATCAAGGTTTCAGACGAAAACCCATCTGCTACAAAGGCATTTTTTAAAAATTAATTGAACTGTAGATTTCTTTATGCATTAAATATGCACCATACTACAACATGTTAAAATCTACAGAAAGAACTAACTAAACATAATAAAAAAACAATAATTAAATGACTAAAACAACTATATAAGCAAAACAATATTTCTTTAATTAAAATCCTAATTTAAATTACTCTAAAAATAACCAAATAAATCTTACTGTGACAACAATCTAACACATGAGTGGGAGCAAAAAGAATTAAATTAAAAACTATTTGTAAACTCAAGTTATTCAAAAATTGGGTTTGAAGCGAATTTAAACAAATTCAAATTTAAACCATTCAAATTTGAAAACTAATGGCACAAACAGAAACTAGATAAAATTTTGAATCTAATGCAAAAAGAATCAATCAAAAACATCAAATATCCTAAAAGATATAAGCAATTTAAAACAGAAACTACAAACAAGAATTTAAAAACAGAAAAAAAAATCTGAACACCTTTAGTCCCGATTCGTGTCACGAACCGGGACTAAAGGTCTACCCTTTAGTCCCGGTTCAAGACACCAACCGGGACTAAATCCTCCAAACCCTTTAGTCCTTGTTCGAGACACGACCCGGGACTAAAGGTCCAAGACACGAACCGGGACTAAATCCTCCAAACCCTTTAGTCCCGGTTCGAGACACGAACGGGGACTAAATGTCCCATTTGAACTGGGACTAATGCCCGACCGGCACCTTACCGCTCGAACCGGGACTAATACTAACATTAGTCCCGGTTCGCAAAGAAACCGGGACTAATGTGTTTTTCGAGCTGGAACGAAAGCCCTTATTTCTACTAGTGAACCCCATAAATAATATGAGGACACAATACAACGAAAATATATTCATTCGCTCTTTCAAGCCCGCTGCTTCTAGCTCAAACATATGTGAGAGTGCAAACCGATTGATAGAAATGTAGCTTCTCTTTTGTACTCCCTCCATTTTTATATATAAGGCCTAGAATGCACATCGATGCAATATTAATGGTGTTTGCTTTGTAGTACTAACAAAGCAGGACATTAATTATCCTTTGTATGCATGTGAGAGTGAGATCATTGGTTTGATGTACATTAAATAAAAAAATATACCTTAACTTATACGGCATATACGTTTCTCCACCCACCTCATGTTCAAATCCTGGCTTCCCCCTTGACCGTGAGGACTTTTTCTTTTTACAAGTAACACCGTGATGACTTAGGGGTTGTTTGGTTTCAAGGAACTAGACTTTTTTTAGTTCCAGAGACTAAAGTAAAAAGTTCCTTCAATAGAGTCTTTTTATAGTCCCTTAAGAAGTCTCTTCTGTTTGGCTACATAGAAACTAAAAGGAATTTTTTTTATCTAGTCTCTGTAGTCTTAATGTAGTACTCCTACAATACAATTAGACTGACAGAATTCCTAAAAAAAAAGTAGACGCAACAGCGGCAATGCCTGCATTGCCAAAACAGTTTCTGAGTTATTTTTGTCCGCCATCTAGCCGCCGCCGTAGCCGCCGTCCGGAACGAGCTCGATCCAAGAGTTTGCTCGGTTGACTTGTGTTTGGCTTTCCGATGACCAGTCGGCCGAACCAAACTAGACGTCCACATAACCCCTTAAGTTTCGTTTCACGGATTTTTTCACTGTTTTCATTCGTGAAATGAAAAAATTGTACGGAATGAACTTTGATTCAAAACATTTCATGATCTGATCCTTTTTAAAACGCCAGAGCCCGTGACGTTGCAGACGCACGTAGAAGCGTCAGTCCACTATGGCGTTACAGACCCATTCAAACGCCAGTCTACCTTGCGTTTCAGTCCACATAGAAACGCCAAGGATACTGGCGTTGCTGGCCACGTGCGAAATGCCAGTAGTACACATGTTGCTGGCAGCATGCCGTGGGTTGGCTGGATGCCGTCGCTGCATTCCACAGTTGGTCTACAACGCCAGCACTGTTGGCGTTTTCACAATGGGTCTGCAATGCCACATTAGACTTGCGTTGCAAGAAAGAAAAAACGCCACGCCTGACAGGCGTGTCACAGTAGGGCAGCAACGCCAGCACTGTTGGCGTTTCACAGTGGGTCTGCAACGTCACATTAGACTGGCGTTGCAAAAAAAAAAAACGCCACGGTAGACAGACGTGTCACAGTAGGGCAGCAACGCCATGGTAGACTGGCGTTGCATAGTGCGGCAGCAACGCCACGGCTTGTGATGTTTCTAAAAGAGCCAGATCGTGAAATGTTTTCAAATCTTGTTCATTTTATACTCATGTTTAAAAAAAAGTTTAAAACAGTAAAAAAAAACCTCGTTTCATCAACATGTCATGTCAAAAATATCGATAGGCTTCCTATCTGACTTTGTATGAGATATATACATAGTACAAGACAAATTACATGTAGTTTAAAAAGTATTTTTAAATAATAACACGCACACGTGTGATATTTAGTAATATGACCTAAACAAAGTCGATGCCGTTTGATTTGTTTGCATGAATATTAAAGTAGTTACCATCTCCGTCGAAAGCCAAGTAAGCATCTAACATCATGTGAACGCTATCATTTAGTGTCACACAAGTGGACGCTCGTCGCTCGAACGGACACACGACGCTCGTCAAAACATGTGGATGAAATTGCTTTTTCTCACATAATGTTTGTACGGTGATAGATAGCAACTACAGTTATACATATATGTAAATGACAACTATAGTTAATTAAACATGATAACTAAAATTAATCGCACATGACAACTAAAATTTATGAGGAGGGAAACATGCGGTCGCGCTCATGGGGTGGGGATCAGTAGTTGGCACACAGGATCGTGTGAGCCATCATAGCTGCGTCCACATGCGGGGGCGGTTTAATGTTCACCCACACATGATCACGTTGGTTGCCTCCGGTATATGGCACACATGATCGTTTGTATCACACGTGTGATGAATGCGTCCAAACTATTTTATCTCTTTTTAGAATAGAGGCACTTACCTGGCCTTAATGATGGGGACCTTCAGTTTTACACTTTTACTACGATATAGAGTTCATAAATAAAGAGGGAAACCACATGGACTTATCGCTCCGGAGTCTGAAGAGGCGCCAACTGATGGCTCTCTCCTCTCCCTCCCCTATCGTGATCGGTTCATCCCTCGTGAAGTATTTAATAGAAAACTATAACATTTCGTCGATTCATGCCCACAAACTATCATTTTATAAATTTGTATCGAAAACTATCACTCTTTTGTTAATACTAGCTAAATGCTCGTGCGTTGCCACGGACACACGAATATATATTTGTTAATACCAAATATATGAAGCCATTATCAAATCATGTCCTTAGTTCTAAATACCAGACACCGTGCCAAGCATGCATACATATGTACACCAATAACCACCCATTATAGCTATATCTAGTTAATATCAACTCGACTCCAATAACCACCCATGTAAAATAGACAAGAAATCTCTTCCCGTGTGTAAATATCAACCAGTTTTTGCATCGGAGCATTAACTTCAAGATTAAGGATTTGCCTTGGTAGAAAATAAATGATTTTATTGAGAAACAATAACATAGTTGTTGACATCGAATTGCAAACATAAAAACAATATGGTTATGTCAACATAAAGCAGATCCACACTTAGGAGTTACAAGAGAGAAAAACGATACAAGCAGTAGCTACTTGTTAGCAAAGAGAAATTAGAGTCTTTTTTGTAGCTCTGTATTTTGGTATTGTGCTCCTTGACTCCAGAGGTTGTTCCTGCTCCTTGGTATTCCATCCATACCTTTTTTTTGCGAACTACAAACCAAAAAATACCAGAGATCATCCGTACAACTCCTATTGTGAAAAAACATAGACTTAATGTATAGAACTAAATTTCTACATCAGAAATACCATTCAAGCCAATTTTGTTCACAAAATTTAGAGAGAACAATAAGGCCATATTTATAGATAATGTACAGTTCATTTGAGTTACTGTTTCAATCTTACCTAGTAGCATCATGTAAACAACATACATTTTAGTTCAGTTATTGTTACTTCTGAGTGGTAGCCCACGGCCAGAATTCAAAAGCCCCGGCTTCGCACCGACAATACCACAAATGTCTTACACTCTCTGGAAATGGAACCCAATTATAGGATGTTGATGAGTGCTTAAAAGCATAATAAAAGAACTATGTTATGTTGTATATCTCATGCCAAATAATCAGGTTGAGCCCTTACCAAGGAAGAATCCACTGCCGCACATGCGGAGCCAGAGCCCACAATCTGCTCTCCATCCTATGTTCTGTATTCCCTATGCCACAACCCTGTTATGTGGTTGCCAATATAGCTACAATATTACAGTTGTAGATGTTTCAGAAGCAAAACTTGGTCAGGCAATTTACCAAAATCAGTACTGCGAGGTAGCAGCCTACAATCTACCAAAATCAGTACTGTGAGGTACTTCATCTAGGTGGCACTAACAAAATGCTCCCAGTGCTGCAAGTTCAGTGTCATTTAGAAAATGAAATTTACATAGTTTTAAAATCTTGGTACCATCCTCGAAACATTATAAAAAGTTGCTAATATCAAACCTTTGTTTTTTCTGTACTCAAACTTCCTGATGTCCCTTCTTCCTCTTAACATATTTGCCGTATATACACACCTCATGTTTAAGTACCTAACTATAAAATTGAAATCAGAGTACTGATTGACAAAAACACATGAGAAGATCACCTTATTATTTCACCAAGGTTTTTTTACCAATCTTCACTTTACTTATTCATACTCTCTTCCTCCACATATGTGCAGAATTCAGTATATCGGCATTAACCACAGGATTGAAAGCTAAAATGAGAATAGATTCCAATTCTGATCAGCATGTTTGAATACTAAAATGGAATACATCCACCGCTAACTTGGATTTTGACAAACACACAATTGCTTACCGTTCAGTATAAATAACCTGACACCAAAAACTGCAACCATTGTACAGACTCCAGAAGCATCCCTTTGGGTTAAAAAAGTGAACTTGAGAGATGTGTTGGTCTCAAAGGATAATATTCTATACCATACGGAACACTTAGTTCAACAAATAATAGTTCGGTGCAAGTAACATTCATGCGCAAAACTAAGTAATGGTAGTATTTGGGTAATCCATACTTGGGTAATGGTGAAAAAAGAGGGGGAAACATAAGTGTGATTTAGAGGTGGATACCTTATGCTCTAGTTCATGGATAAAACATTCTTTAGAATTAAGAACCCGACCCAATGGTAGAGGGAATTATTATTTTTCCACTTGCATATTCATCAACACTTTTATAGTCCATCAATGGGCATGTAGGATCACACCATTAGGAATCAAGAAACACACTTCTTTAACTTATTGGGCGTACAGGAAATTGACAATCCGTTGTAGGTGGTGTTGACATGAATATATTGGGGTGGGGTCAACCAATTTTGCTACAAATAAATTATCCAAACTTACACAGCCTTTTCCCTACGTGATTTAATGGAATAAAACATAGCGTGACACATGTTCACTCGCGCCAGGCATTGCAAATGGTAAAAAAGTTGTTGAAAAATAGTTGTTGACAAACCAGACCTTCTATTGGAAAAGCAAAAAAATCGTGACTTACATTGGAAAAGATTACCTTAGAGTAAAAAAGTTTTTCGTGCTTGATTTTTATTCATTGGGTTATGCCCTTGTAACAAGATGAATCTGCATAAGCAGTACAAGCACTACAATTCGTGAGGAAAAAGATTACGAATGACAAAGCTACAACTCGTAATTTCTAACTACAGGAAGTACGTCCCAAAGTAAATAAAAAGCGTACACTATGTTTTCCTTTTTACTCTTGATTTGATACTTAGTCTGCACGATTCAATCGGGAGGGGGCAAATTGTTGTGGGTGTGTAGGTAGACATTGAACATAATTATAAGGCAACTCACTGTGTCTTCACAGCGACACAAGATTTAGATCCTTCATCTACAAAATAGGACCAACTAAGTTTTCGTGCAATTTGCATAATCACAATAAAGAAGAAGACCTGGGTGATTTTTATGAAGCAGTGTTTTGGCAATCTTAGGTTCAGCACATCCTATACATGAAATTCAGTGCTACTGTAGGTAAGAAGATGCATAAAACCATTTGCCCTGTATGCCGCCGCTACTTGCCAGATTTCCACCGGCGACCTCCTCCAGCTACCTGCTCTTCACATAGTCCCGCCGCCTCGTTCCGTTCGTTGCCACCAGCCGATATTCCTCTCTCCATTGCGCCACCAGCCGGTGCCCCAACATCCGTTGCCAATCACCGCCCCTGCCATGGGAGAGGAGAGCCTGGAGGTGCGCGTGTACACGCTACGAGGAGAAGATGGGTTGGAGCGAGAGTAGGGAGATTGCCTTACCTAGACGGCGTTCATCCTTGTCGTGGACGCGGAGCTCCTGCTCCTCTACCTCTCGGCATCAAGCTCGTCGTGGAATCGATGAAGAAAATATGAGATGGCAAGGGCGCAGATCCACCACTCCAATTGGGTTTTGGCTGCAGCGTGTAGCCACTCAAGGTCGCCGGCGGCGATTCCCCTATGGAGAGCAACGAGATCGAGAACGGGGGATTAGGAAGAAGGGGAGGTGGGACGTGCGTGCGTGCGCTGTTTTTCTGAGGAGATCCGATTTTTTCGTGTGAGAAATTTACAAGGGGAAGGATACTGGTTGAAGCATCTCTCGACAGCCGGCTACACCTCCGAGCTCCTCGTCACCGCCGTGGCTACCCATGCCCTCGCCGGAGGATCGATGGATGTCACACCCGCGGCATGTGCGCCAACGTCCCTCAAACTCTCTGCCCTGCATCCCAGATCGGAGGCGAACACGAAGACAGGAGTGGCGATGGATCGAGATCTTGCCAGCGAGGTGGCACTTGGGGACGGGTGGCGAGCAGTGGCGGCGACGAATATTTTCGGTTGGGGAAGAAGTGGGATCGGGAGAGACGGGGGGTGGGGCGTGGAACGTGGCCGTCACCGAGCGACACGGGAGCGGGGCCGGCACCGAGCGGCACGGGGGCGGCCGCAAGCTCGCGGGGCGGGTGCTGCTCGCAGAACCCCCGACCCTGATGCGTGACTGCGCTCCGACGGACAAGGAGGCGGTGCCGGGTCTTGGGGGAGAGGGGTTGGTTGCGAGGGAGGGGGTGGGGGAGAGAGATCTGGGGATGGAGACCGACGGGGGAGAGGGGGTGGTTGCGAGGGAGGGGGTGGTTGCGAGGGAGGGGTGGGGGAGAGAGATCTGGGGTTGCGAGGTCGTTTCGTTTTTTTTTGTTCGGGGATGAGGTGGGATCGCTGGGAGGTCGAACCATCGGTAGGTTGAACCATCACGACGTTCGATCCTGCTTTAATAGTAGAGATATGACTTAAAACTACCAAATGAGAAAATTGCCCGCTTCACCTCTTTTAAACCTGATTCTGATTGGCCGGCCCCACATTCCAGGTGCCAGCGTGCCAAGCGTCAACGGCCACACGTTAACTCGCGTTAACGGTGTGTGTTCGTTCGGGACAGGGCCGTCGGTCGGCCGCTGGTCAACACAGCTCTCTCTTTCTCTCTCTCTTTCTCCCTCCCCCTCCCCCTCCCCCTCTCCCTCTCCCTCCCCCTCCCCCTCCCCCTCTCCCCCCTCCCTCCCTCCCCCTCTCTCTGTTGAACGCGCGCGGAGCTCTCCCCTCTCTCTGACCTAGGTGGCGGCCATCATGGTGTCAGTGAGTCCATCCGGCGGAGGCGGCAATATGGATGTCGGCGAGGTTGCTATTGAGACCGTGGGGCTCTCCCATGTCGCAAATATCGATAGGCTTCCCATCCGACTCTGTATGGGATATATACATATTACAAGACAAGTTACATATAGTCTAAAACTACCTTTAAACAATAACACATATACGTGTGATATTTGTTAATATGGACATTTGATTTGTTTTCAATGAATATTAAAGTAGTTATCATCTCGGTCGAAAGCCACGTAAGCACCCAACATCGTATGAATGCTATCATTTAGTGTCACATGTGTGGACGCTCCTCGCTCAAAGAGACGCACGACGCTCGCCAGAACATGTGGATGAAATTACCTTGATTCTCACTGAGAGAAAGACTTATTCGCTACTTTATTGCTTCACTGAGAGAAAGACTCTTCAGGAAAAAAAACCAACGTAGCTTACAAGTAGCACTCGACGCCATCAAAATCGAACCCTCTGTCACTGCCCGCACCAAGGAAGAGGTTGGAGACAAAAAAATGATCTGGACCGTCGCGCGATTATGAATGACCAGTGACAAGGCTTCAAGAGTTGCGGCAATGCTCGATGGCCATCTTAGTGCCCCAAACTGGTGGCAAGCGGTCTGGGATGCCGAAGGAGGCGATAAAGGCACTCATCATGGTGGCGATGAAGAAGGAGAAGAAGGCTGACAGGTTGATGGCCATACCACCCCCTTCTCGTTGAGTGGCTCGTAGCACCGCCGACCACCGCTACACGTCCCCCTACATCGCATTCGGCCGCTGCAGCCATGGTCAATGACCATGGCCACCAAGTGCTCGATGATATGCCATCAAGGTAAAAAAATTGCCTTTTATTTTTTGACCATGGGGTTTGATCCATGGCCGACACATTGATTATGGTTCGTGACCATGGGGTTTGAGCTTGTTGTTGTCAAGCAAAATTATGGCCACTTTTCCTGAGCATAACAGCAATCAAAACAAGCATCATCACTCATGACACAAGCACCGTTCGATGAGCATTTCAAAATATGTAGTTTCTGGAATACCATAAGCGACAAATTTACAAGGCATGTGCAATGCCCTTGAACTAACTTGCCGCACAGTCATGGAAACACCTGAATAGAAAAGACATGCATATATGGATCAACTAAAAAAGAACTGAGAAACGATTGAAAAGGACGAGATAACAATTTAGTTTGCAGGATCTATCTGACATACAAATAATTTAGAAACAAAAGTTAAACTTATGTGCTTACATGTTTATTATTCTACTACTTCTATTCCTAAATATAAGACGTTGGTGTAGTTTAATAAAAGCAAATCATATATATACACACCGGATAGTTATAGTTATAGACGAAGTATCCTGTAAAAATGGGCAACCAGTGAAAATCTGAAAAATCCATAACGGACCATCAAATTGAGAAAAGATGGCACGGATTGAAGGTGGAATTGTAACCATCCACTTAAATACATATTAGCAGATAACCCCCTTATTTTATTCTCTATCTACGTTAGTAATACCATACCTGGCCAAACAGGCACCCCAGTACGGCAGAAGTGAATCCCTCTAACACTTAGTTTTTGCCTTGTTTCAGCCCTTCCTTTATCTGAACCTTCCAACCCTATCAAACCTGTCTGCAACTACTTCTCTCTGTTCTCACCAGCGAGCACAATCCTTGCTAAACACATTTAGTAATCAGGCCGTACCATGCCAGCCCGTGGTCTGCGTCTTCAGACCCAAGCACGGTCCGGTTATTAAACGGACCGGCATGTTGGCCCGGTTATTAAAAGTCACGCGGATGCACGTAGCCAAGCAATCGTGCACTTTTTTTTTATAATCGCTAGTGACCCAATGTAAATGTCTACACTCAGCGTGCATAATACTAGTCATACTAGTCATACGAATGCTAAAAGAATTACTAATTGTACCAAAAAAGATATTGTTTGGTCCAAATAGTACAAAATATACAGGGTAAAAAAGTCTAATGCATCGGCGCAACAAACACGTTGACCATGATCTTCATCACACACCTACACGGCAAACCCTATTCCGCGTCGCAGGCACCGGTCAAAGTGCATTTTTCCTAACCGGCGCATGCAGCCGCAGTATTCAGAGCATCTTCAACATGCACGCACGGCGTGTAAAGAAACGTTTTACAAGATGATAATAACAATTTTTTGCGTGTGACATAGCGCTGGCTCCGGCAGCCGTCGAAAAAAAATGCGCACACCGCTCCAACAAAAGTGCTAAAAATTTGATGCGCAAAAAATTTAACTTGCACATTCTATGCAAATACAAGATAAAAAAAGATAGTATAGATAGTTCACATAGATAGAAACTACTCCTTGTGGATACTTTATCTAGTACATAATAAAAAATGATAAACTACTTCTCGTCGCCTTCCTCCGACGTGTTGGTGTCCAACTTCATCGTGGTGATGAAGGCGTCAGCCCATCGTTCATCGTCGTCGGACCAAGTCAACGCTTCCTTGAGCTCCATTTTGAAGAGTGCGGCTTGCTTCCGCGTAAGCATGTCCTCACGATAGACGGCTTGCTCCGTCCTCCTTTGCACGAAGAATGCGTGTTTGTCGAGGACGTCCTGCGAGAACTGTTGGCGCCACTCCGCCATGGCATGTTCGTTCATCTCAGCGATACCGAGGCGACGCTCCTGCCTTCGGTTCCGGCAAAGGTCCTCTTCGGTGACAACCCACGGGGGAGGCGCGAGCCGCTGCGCCCACTCCCGCATCATCACCTCGGAAAAATTTATGTCCCTACAAGGCCGGTTAAGGTGCCACGCCGCCGCGCCGTACGATCGGGCGGCCTCGTCGGCGGTGTTGAAAGTGCCGAGGCCGAGGTGCATGTCGCCAGAGTGGGTCTCGACGTAGAAGGTGCCAGAGGGACGCGCATGGACGCCATGATAGCCCGAAGTTCCGCAGCAACAAGGCGAGGCGAGAGAGCGGCAAAGGGCGTGTGGCGAAGCGAGGGGCACGTGGGTGAGCTGGAAGGATGCGTGAAATAAGCGCTGGATTTATAGTGCGTGTCGAGCGCCGCACGTCGGACCGCTTTTTTCGGCGCGCAAATTTTTCTCGCGTACCGGGATTTTCCGTGCCCACTGGAACGCGCGCTAAAATGCAAAATTTTGGCACGCCCATTTTTTACTGCCACTCTTGGAGAAGCTCTTAGGCTGGCCCATTTATTTGTTTGTAGGGTTTTTCTTTAGTGTCTAAAAAAAGCAAAAAAAAGTCTGTGCGGTTCAACGTGCAATACAGTAACCACCCTGCCACACAACCACCTTTGATATTTTACATCTTTTTCATTCTTTTATTACTTCAAGTTCTACTTTTTTCTTCTTCCTATTCAATGCACTTTTTCTAAGAAATTGATGAACCTCTTTCTAAAAGTTTATGAATTATTTTCCAAATTTCGATGATTTTTTTCAAATTTGATGAGCCTTTTCATATTCAATGATTTTTTTGAAATTTGATGAACTTTTTCTCAAAATCATTGATTTTTGTATCAAATTTGATGATCTTTTAGCAAATTCAATGAACTTTTTTTTTCCAAAGTCCATGAACTCTATTCAAATTCATGATTTTTTTTGCTTTTGATGAACTTTTTTCAAATTTGATAAACTTTTTTTGATATTGATGAACTTTTTGCCAAAACTGATGAACGTTTTTCATGTTTGATGAACTTGTTTTCAAATTTCACGAACGTTTTTTCAAATGTGATGATTTTTTTAAAATTCGATGAACTTTTTTCAAAATTGATGAACTTTTGTCAAAACCGATGATTTTTTTCCAAAATCGACTAACGTTTTTCAAGTTTGCTGAACTTTTTTTTCGAAATTGATGACCTTTTTGTCAAAATCGATGAATGTTTTTTAAGTGATTAACTTTTTTTCAAATTTGCAAAAAAAATCCATTTTTGCAAACTTTTTTCAATTGGTACAAACCTTTTTTTAATGATTTCTTTCAATTCATTATTTTTGTGAATGTTTTTTAAATTGATGTTTTTCTTTTTCAAATAATACTGTTGTAAGTTTAATGTTTCTACTAAAAGAAGGATCAATTAGAGTTGTTTCCTCCAATAAACAATTAAGTGAGCTTGTCTTAGTGGTTGACGTGCACGGCACTCAACTAGTTGGCCAGAATTCGAGTCCCAATCGAGGTGAACAAAACTAGGTTGCCGGGCCGGCCCACTGCACATTGCGCGCAAGTGCCAGCAACGCCAACCGACGCCTACAGCGCTCAATAGGAGCAGCCCACCTAAACACACGCCGCCTTAGTACCTCACGTACACATCGCGGCGGATGAACTATGGAAATTTAATCTAGAACAGGCCTAGATTGCAAGGGATCGGACACAATTTATTGGAGGAGAGGCCTAGATTGCATGGGACTGGACACGGCTACACGTCGACTACACACCACGGCGCACCCACAATGCGTGTCGTGGATCTGGCCATCGCTGGCCGATCAACATGCGTCTACATTATGTATTACTAACCATCATGGTTTTTGTGTTTTATGATAATCTTCTCGTGCAGTAGATTTTAAAGAAAATTAGGAATAGAGTGGTGGTGTGGACCCTGATCTTGGCGGAGTAGTAGTTTTCAAACCAATTGTACAATGAGGATGTAATTAGGATAATTAACTCTTTATTTACTTAATTCCACAACTAGATAAGCGTGATTTTGCACTATTAAACTATGTTTGATTTGATTTTTGAAGATAAAAAAAATGTTTTACTTTATCTCATCTATTTTAACTTTTCAGATACTACTATTTAGAATAGTAATCTTACCAATAGTTAGTCAAAAATCACACTACATTTTGGATGCAAATTTCTTTTATGACTATAATATATACGTGTAATTGTAACACAGCCTGCCATTAAACATGGCCTTTCTAAGATAGACACACACACTTGTTTACTTTCTAGGCCAACATATGTATTTTTATTTTGTGAAATCATTATATATTCCTTCGGCTACTCACAAGATCATATCTTTTATTTCTTAATAGTTACAACCCATTAATTATGTTTCCTAGACATGTAAGTATGCCACATGAGTAACTCATGCATACAAGTCATAAATTACATTGCCTTTTCATTACTCTATGCATGCAAGCACTACATCATTAATTCATGCATGTTACACTTAAATTACTTTTTGCATTTGATTTTGTATTGATAATATACGTGTTGGTCGCATGTACCATACATATATAGTTCACATTCACATTTTTATTAAAAATGACATTCTTTTTACTACATTTTTTAATCTTTTTATACTCATTATATTTTATTTTCATTTTTAAGCTTACATTCACTTCCCATAAGTTATAGATGTTTTTCTTAACAACGTTCATGATTTTTTTAGCAAGTTTCCCGCAGCAACGCGCCGGCGCATCATCTAGTTGACATTGATCCTAAGGGCTTATTGGTACTATTTCTAAATAGTTGCAACCCTTTATCTATTTTTCCCCTTCATGTAACTATGCCACATCATCAAGCCATGCATGTAGTTATAAGTTATAATTTATGCATTAATCTATTCATACAACCATGCCACCTCAGCAACCATGCATGTTAATTTGTCTCACTTATTTTTATGCGGGCATACATGATCATGTTGCACATTTTTGTAGCATGACCTACATATATTTGTATGTTGTATATTTGGAGCGAACAAACATATTGTAACGCCCAAGATGCGACCCTATCCTTATTTTGGCGTGAGGACCTCGCCAGGGATAGAAGCGCATCTCGTCGTTTCGCAAGAATGGATATCGTTACAAGTACATGTATTGAAGAGAAGAGTAGATGGAATTGGCTTACACTCGCCACAAGCTACATCAGAGTCACATCATACAATACATAAATATCACGAAGAAGAGAAGGGTACGACTACGGACGGGAACAAACGAAAAAAGAACGACGTCCATCCTTTCTATCCCAGGCTGCCGGCCTGGAACCCATCCTAGATCGACGAAGAGGAAGAAGAAGAAACTCCCAATGAACAATCATCACGCTCACGTCTTAATATACTTACATGTACCTGCAACTGGTGTTGTAGTAATCTGTGAGCCACAGGGGACTCAACAATCTCATTTCCAAAGGCACCAAGACTAGAAAAGCTTAATGGGTGAGGTATGGTTAAGTGGTGAGGCTTCACCAAGCGACTAAGCATATATTTAGTGGCTAAGTTACGGGTACAAGAATAAGAGGGGGAAGATCTACGCACAGCGGACGTGAACTACTGATGATCAAATGAATGATCCTGAACACCTACTTACGTCAGACATAACCCCACCGTGTCCTCGATCGGAGAAGGAGATCACGAAAGAGACAGTCACGGCTACGCACTCAGTTGGTATATTTTAATTAAGCTTAATTCAAGTTATATAGAACCGGATGTTAAACAAAGTTTCCACGCTACCACATAACCGCGGGCACGGCTTTCCGAAAGATTTAACCCTGCAGGGGTGCTCCAACTTGTCCATCACAAACTACCACACGCTGCGACGGAATGACCTCGATGAGGGAAACCCGTGATCTCCTCGGATTCCTATTGGAAAACCTCAACCTCAAGTTAGCTCAAAGCATCCTCGGAATCCCTCGCACAAGACGCTCGAGTAAGGTAAAACAAGTCCAGCAAGGCCGCCCGGCGTGTCGACGATCCCGATAGGAGCCGCGTATCTCGTTCTCAGGACACGACGGATGAGCGACGCGTATAGTAACTGAAGTCACGGGTTGCCCCAGTTAGCCCGCACATTTCTCTAGCTTGGGACCAACACCATCAGCACTGGCCCCCTGTATTATGGTGAATTACTCGTCGGGTTGCGCTAACTCCCTATGTTTTTCTGTATTAACAGAATTATTATGTTGGGCAAATATAGTACTAATGTTGGGCCTTGCCACACGAGCTTTATCCTAAAACGAGAATCCAGGGGGTCCCCATAACAACCCCAAGCATGATAGGAGCGCTCATTATGGAACATAACACCGGTAGCCGAAACTAAGGGGACAAAGGTGGAACAAAACACCAGGCTAGAAGGACGAGCGTTCCACCTTTTACCAAGTATATAGGTGCATTAAATTAATTAGCAATTATATGGTGATATAACAAGGAACACATGTTATCACATGGAAGCAACTGCACCTGCAACTAGCAACGCTAACACATGGTTAAGCAAGCGGTAACATAGCCAAGCAGTGGTTTGCTAGGTTGTGATCAGGTTAAGGGTTTTCATGGTAATGTTGAGAGGTTGATATTTAACAGGTTGTAGGCAGCGAGACATAGTGATAGAAACGAACAACTAGCATGGCAATGATAGTAATGGTATCTAGGGAAATGGTCATCTTGCCTGAGATCCCGCTTGAAAGAAGAGTGACTCCGTGAAGCAGACGAACCGACGTAGTCGAACGGGTCCTCACATTCCGACACGCTTGGGGAACTCTATCGAGACGAAGCAAACCAGAAACAAGCATCAACACAGATATTCACAACGCACATGCATGAAATGATGCAATTCACATACGATGCATGATCAGCTACAGTTATGCAGGGTATGGCATGGCAATTCACAACAATCAAACACTACACATTAAGTGAAGTTCAATATGCAACGAGTTGCATAGTGACGAAACTCCACATACAGAATATTTAGTTCACGCTTGTTTAGGTACACTCAATATTAAATGTTGTTAAACATGACAAGAGGTGAATCGTAATAGAAATATCTATCTAGGCATTTTAAATGAGGTCGGAAACGACATATAGCATCTCCGAGATGACCCCACACGTTTGTTTTTTTTGAAACGAGTTAGCATTATGACCAGATCTGAACTAACATGTTTTAATATTGCTAAACAGCAAAATAAATAGGTTCACGTGATTCTACGCGTCGTTCCAATCAGTTTACACATAGAGATCATTGCAAACGGAGCTACGGTTCAAAGGATATGACCACCGCAAGATATGATGACATGAATGTAATATGTATGCAGTGGCAGCCACAAGCATTCCAAACCAAGAAGGATGCAACATAATATGAAACTACACGAGATTCTAAGCAAACTACATATTGCACACGATCAAAACGGAGCAACAGTTCAACAAATACAAGCTAGACAAGAAATAGTCATAATCTGTCAAAAACAGCAACATGACATTTTCTACAACCTAAAACAACAAGCTAGATAAATCTAAAATGCTCAAACAAGATATGAGGCAGTAGTGGTCAAGATGCACAACAACATACTACTAATAACATCTAGCATGGCAGCATGGATCACTAGAAAAAGAACTCACAAAATGGCATCTCACACACAATTTCAGACTTAGTGAAAATATCAGTTTTTGACAGTGTTGTTTTCGATCTGAATGCATATTGACAACAGCAAAACAATATGCTACAGGGCACCAAATGGCATGAAAATTTACAGTATGCTAGAGAATCATAAGGACTACAAATAACTCCATTGGACCATCCCCAAAGGAGGTGTAGATCACTAGCAAAACGCATGGCAAGAAAACAAGAAAATATAACAGATTTCAGACTTACAAATATTTCAGCATCTCCAAATCAGCACTATTTTCTAGCATGTTGACAACAAGCAAACAACACCTAAACATGGATTTCTAATGCAACCAAAATTACCAGGGGCTAGCATACATATCCAAGGGCATATCTCTAGTTCACAAAACATTCATATCACGCACGGAATAAATCCCACAAAATAAACAAGAGAGCAACATGGCAGAAATATCATGGACGATAACGTACTCGAAAGGCAAAACTAAATGCACAGTTAAATTCTATGAATTTTTCTACCCCGAAAACATATATAATATGTGGGGTTGCAAAATAAAACTAACGTCACACATATATGCGAGAATATGTCCTGAACACGACATAGCAAACGAGCGACGGAACCTACATGCAAAAATGCAAGCAGCTACTCTAAAATACATGACAAAGGGTCCCGAACAACATGAAAATTTTATCTATGGGATTTGAACAATCCGTACACGCACAAAAATAACTACGGGATATTAAACTATTAGGACAACACGCAAATCTAGACAAACAACGGGTCAAACTACTTCAAACATGCATGCAAGTTGTAAAATCATAATCTACATGAAATTCTACACGAGTTACATATATAATACGTTGCGATCCGACGCACAGTTAAAAAGATAAGGGCGTTTTAAAATCTAGCATTTTTTTGGAATATTAATTCGCAAAACCTAAAAATCTAAACGGGCCGAATCTTTGCATGCGCAATTTGACTAACTAGCACCTAGTGGGAAAAATAGGGCGGCAGAAGGGGTTTACCTCGGGCCGAGGCCCGGTCTCGAGAGGTTGCACATGGGCCGAGGGGAAGATGGGACTGGCCTGATGATAACCCACAAGTATAGGGGATCGCAATAGTTTTCGAGGGTCGAGTATTCAACCCAAATTTATTGATTCGACACAAGGGGGAGCCAAAGAATATTCTCAAATATTAGCAGTTGAGTTGTCAATTCAACCACACCTGAAAGATTTAGTATCTGCAGCAAAGTATCAGTGGCAAGCTAGTATGATAGCAACAGTAGAAACGGTAACCAGTAGCAATAGTGACAGCAGTAGGAGCAGAGCAACAGTAGCAGCAGTGACAGCAGTAGCGACAAAGTAACAATAGCAGCAGTGACAACAGTAGCGGCAAAGTAATGTAGCAAGGACAAGTAGGAAAAACTTGTAGGCGTTGGATCGGTGATGGATAATTATGCCGGATGTTATTCATCATGCAACAATTATAACACGGAGAGATATGTAACTAGCTCCAGTTCGTCAATGTAATGTAGGCATGTATTTGTTGCAGAACGTCGCATGGGAAACAAAAATTTTCCTACGCGCACGAAGACCTATCATGGTGATGTCCATCTACGAGAGGGGATGAGTGATCTACGTACCCTTGTAGATCGTACAGCAGAAGCGATTAGAGATCGCGGTTGATGTAGTGGAACGTCCTCACGTCCCTCGATCCGCCCCGCGAACAATCCCGCGATCAGTCCCACGATCTAGTACCGAACGGACGGCACCTTCGCGTTCAGCACACGTACAGCTCGACGATGATCTCGGCCTTGTTGATCCAGCAAGAGAGACGGAGAGGTAGAAGAGTTCTCCGGCAGCGTGACGGCGCTCCGGAGGTTGGTGATGATCTTGTCTCAGCAGGGCTCCGCCCGAGCTCCGCAGAAACACGATCTAGAGGAAAAACTATGGAGGTATGTGGTCGGGCAGCCGTGAGAAAGTCGTCTCAAATCTGCCCTAAAAGCCCCATATATATAGGAGGAGGGAGGGGGACCTTGCCTTGGGGTCCAAGGGAACCCCAAGGGGTCGGCCGAGCTAGGGGGGAGGACTCTCCCCCCCCCAAACCGAGTCCTACTTGGTTTGGTGGGAGGGAGTCCTTCCCCCTTCCCACCTTTCCCTCTTTTTTTTTCTTTCCTTTGATATTTTCTTTCTTGGAGCATAGGGGATTGGTGGGCTGTCCCACCAGCCCACTAAGGGCTGGTGTGACCCCCCCAAATACCTATGGGCTTCCCCGGAGTGGGTTGCCCCCCTCCGGTGAACTCCCGGAACCCATTCGTCATTCCCGGTAAATTCCCGGTAACTCCGAAAACCTTCCGGTAATCAAATGAGGTCATCCTATATATCAATCTTCGTTTCCGGACCATTCCGGAAACCCTCGTGACGTCCGTGATCTCATCCGGGACTCCGAACAACATTCGGTAACCAACCATATAACTCAAATACGCATAAAACAACGTCGAACCTTAAGTGTGCAGACCCTGCGGGTTCGAGAACTATGTAGACATGACCCGAGAGACTCCTCGGTCAATATCCAACAGCGGGACCTGGATGCCCATATTGGATCCTACATATTCTACGAAGATCTTTTATCGTTTGAACCTCAGTGCCAAGGATTCGTATAATCCCGTATGTCATTCCCTTTGTCCTTCGGTATGTTACTTGCCCGAGATTCGATCGTCAGTATCCGCATACCTATTTCAATCTCGTTTACCGGCAAGTCTCTTTACTCGTTCCGTAATACAAGATCCCGCAACTTACACTAAGTTACATTGCTTGCAAGGCTTGTGTGTGATGTTGTATTACCGAGTGGGCCCCGAGATACCTCTCCGTCACACGGAGTGACAAATCCCAGTCTTGATCCATACTAACTCAACTAACACCTTCGGAGATACCTGTAGAGCATCTTTATAGTCACCCAGTTACGTTGCGACGTTTGATACACGCAAAGCATTCCTCCGGTGTCAGTGAGTTATATGATCTCATGGTCATAGGAATAAATACTTGACACGCAGAAAACAGTAGCAACAAAATGACACGATCAACATGCTACGTCTATTAGTTTGGGTCTAGTCCATCACGTGATTCTCCCAATGACGTGATCCAGTTATCAAGCAACAACACCTTGTTCATAATCAGAAGACACTGACTATCATTGATCAACCGGCTAGCCAACTAGAGGCATGCTAGGGACGGTGTTTTGTCTATGTATCCACACATGTAAATGAGTCTTCATTCAATACAATTATAGCATGGATAATAAACTATTATCTTGATACAGGAATTATAATAATAACTATACATTTATTATTGCCTCTAGGGCATAATTCCAACAGTCTCCCACTTGCACTAGAGTCAATAATCTAGCCCTCACATCACCATGTGAATTACATTGTAATAAATCTAACACCCATACAGTTCTGGTGTCGATCATGTTTTGGCCGTGGAAGAGGTTTAGTCAGCGGGTCTGCTACATTCAGATCCGTGTGCACTTTGCATATATTTACGTCCTCCTCCTCGACGTAGTCGCGGATGAGGTTGAAGCGTCGTTTGATGTGTCTGGTCTTCTTGTGAAACCTTGGTTCCTTTGCTAAGGCAATGGCACCAGTGTTGTCACAGAACAAGGTTATTGGATCCAGTGCACTTGGCACCACTCCAAGATCCGTCATGAACTGCTTCATCCAGACACCCTCCTTAGCCGCCTCCGAGGCAGCCATGTACTCCGCTTCACATGTAGAATCTGCTACGACGCTTTGCTTGGAACTGCACCAGCTTACTGCACCCCCATTAAGAATAAATACGTATCCGGTTTGCGACTTAGAGTCGTCCGGATCTGTGTCAAAGCTTGCGTCGACGTAACCTTTTACGGCGAGCTCTTCGTCACCTCCATACACGAGAAACATCTCCTTAGTCCTTTTCACGTACTTCAGGATATTCTTGACCGCTGTCCAGTGATCCACTCCTGGATTACTCTGGAACCTGCCTGCCATACTTATGGCCAGGCTAACATCCGGTCTAGTGCACAGCATCGCATACATGATAGAGCCTATGGCTGAAGCATAGGGGACGGAGCGCATATGCTCTCTATCTTCATCAGTTGCTGGGCACTGAGTCTTACTCAATCTCGTACCTTGTAACACTAGCAAGAACCCTTTCTTGGACTGTTCCATTTTGAACCTCTTCAATACTTTATCAAGGTATGTGCTTTGTGAAAGTCCTATCAGGCGTTTTGATCTATCCCTATAGATCTTAATGCCTAGAATGTAAGCAGCTTCTCCTAGGTCCTTCATAGAGAAACTTTTATTCAAGTAACCTTTTATGCTCTCCAAAAGCTCTACGTTGTTTCCAATCAGTAATATGTCATCCACATATAATATTAGAAACGCCACAGAGCTCCCACTCACTTTCTTGTAAATACAAGATTCTCCAACCACTTGTATAAACCCAAATGCTTTGATCACCTCATCAAAGCGTTTGTTCCAACTCCGAGATGCTTGCACCAGTCCATAAATGGATCGCTGGAGCTTGCACACCTTGTCAGCATTTTCAGGATCGACAAAACCTTCGGGTTGCATCATATACAACTCTTCCTTAAGGAAACCGTTAAGGAACGCCGTTTTGACATCCATCTGCCAAATTTCATAATCGAAAAATGCAGCTATTGCTAACATGATTCTGACGGACTTAAGCATCGCTACGGGAGAGAAAGTCTCATCGTAGTCAATTCCTGGAACTTGTGAAAAACCCTTTGCCACAAGTCGAGCTTTATAAACGGTCACATTACCGTCAGCGTCCGTCTTCTTCTTAAAAATCCATTTGTTTTGAATAGCCTTGCGGCCCTCAGGTAGTATCTCCAAAGTCCATACTTTGTTCTCATACATGGATCCTATCTCGGATTTCATGGCTTCCAGCCATTTGTTGGAATCTGGGCCCACCATTGCTTCTTCATAATTTGCAGGTTCATTGTTGTCTAACAACATGATCGTCAAGACGGGATTACCGTACCACTCTGGAGCAGCGCGTGATCTCGTCGACCTGCGTGGTTCAACAGAAACTTGAACTGGAGTTTCATGATCATCATCATTAACTTCCTCCTCAACCGGCGTCGCAATCACAGGGGTTTCCCCTTGCCCTGCGCCACCATCCAGAGGGATGAGAGGTTCGACAACCTCGTCAAGTTCTATCTTCCTCCCACTCAATTCTCTCGAGAGAAACTCCTTCTCGAGAAAAGTTCCGTTCTTAGCAACAAACACTTTGCCCTCGGATTTGAGATAGAAGGTGTACCCAACTGTCTCTTTTGGGTAGCCTATGAAGACGCACTTTTCCGCTTTGGGTTCCAGCTTTTCAGGCTGAAGCTTTTTGACATAAGCATCACATCCCCAAACTTTAAGAAACGACAACTTTGGCCTTTTGCCATACCACAGTTCGTATGGTGTCGTCTCAACGGATTTCGATGGTGCCCTATTTAAAGTGAATGCAGCTGTTTCTAATGCATAACCCCAAAACGATAACGGCAAATCAGTAAGAGACATCATAGATCGCACCATTTCTAATAAAGTACGATTACGACGTTCGGACACACCATTACGCTGTGGTGTTCTAGGCGGTGTTAATTGCGAAACAATTCCACATTGTCTTAAGTGAGTACCAAACTCGAAACTCAGATACTCACCCCCACGATCAGACCGTAGGAACTTGATCTTCTTGTTACGATGATTTTCCACTTTACTCTGAAATTGCTTGAACTTTTCAAATGTTTCAGATTTGTGCTTCATCAAGTAGACATAACCATATCTACTTAAATCGTCAGTGAAGGTGAGAAAATAACGATATCCGCCGCGTGCCTCCACGCTCATCGGACCACACACATCGGTATGTATGATTTCCAACAAGTCACTTGCACGCTCCATTGTTCCGGAGAACGGAGTTTTAGTCATCTTGCCCATGAGGCATGGTTCGCACGTGTCAAGTGAATCAAAGTCAAGTGACTCCAAAAGTCCATCAGCATGGAGTTTCTTCATGCGCTTTACACCAATATGACCCAAGCGGCAGTGCCACAAAAATATGGCGCTATCATTGTTTACTCTAACTCTTTTGGTCTCAATGTTATGTATATGCGTATCGCTATCGAGATTCAATATGAACAATCCTCTCACATTCGGTGCATGACCATAAAAGATGTTACTCATAGAAATAGAACAACCATTATTCTCAGACTTAAAAGAGTAACCGTCTCGCAATAAACAAGATCCAGATATAATGTTCATGCTCAACGCAGGCACTAAATAACAATGATTTAAGTTCATCACTAATCCCGACGGTAGTTGAAGTGACACGGTGCCGACGGCGATTGCATCAACCTTGGAACCGTTTCCTACGCGCATCGTCACTTCGTCTTTCGCCAGCCTCCGTCTATTCCGCAGTTCCTGCTTCGAGTTGCAAATGTGAGCAACAGAACCGGTGTCGAATACCCAGGCACTACTACGAGAGCTGGTTAAGTACACATCAATAACATGTATATCAAATATACCTGATTTTTCTTTGCCCGCCTTCTTATCTGCCAGATACTTGGGGCAA
Source organism: Hordeum vulgare subsp. vulgare (assembly GCF_904849725.1). Taxonomy (NCBI): domain Eukaryota; kingdom Viridiplantae; phylum Streptophyta; class Magnoliopsida; order Poales; family Poaceae; genus Hordeum; species Hordeum vulgare. The sequence continues at coordinate 64,823,107 of NC_058523.1, forward strand.
TTGCGCTTCCAGTGACCCACACCCTTGCAATAGAAGCACTCTGTTTCAGGCTTAGGTCCAGCCTTGGGTTTCTTCGGCGGATTGGCAACAGGCTTGCCGCTCTTCTTCGAATTGCCCTTCTTGCCTTTGACGTTTCTCTTGAAACTAGTGGTCTTGCTCACCATCAACACTTGATGTTCTTTACGGAGTTCAGACTCTGCGACTTTCAGCATCGCAAACAACTCGCCGGGAGACTTGTTCATCCCTTGCATGTTGTAGTTCAACACAAAGCTTTTATAGCTTGGCGGCAGTGATTGGAGGATTCTGTCAGTGATAGCTTCTTGCGGGAGTTCAATCCCTAGTTCAGCTAGACGGTTTGAGTACCCAGACATTTTGAGCACATGTTCACTGACAGACGAGTTTTCCTCCATCTTGCAAGCATAGAATTTATCGGAGGTCTCATACCTCTCGATCCGGGCGTTCTTCTGAAAGATGAACTTCAACTCTTGGAACATCTCAAATGCTCCATGACGCTCAAAGCGACGTTGAAGTCCCGGTTCTAAGCCATACAAGACTGCACATTGAACTATTGAGTAGTCCTCCTTACGCGCTAACCAAGCGTTCTTAACATCCTGATCAGTCGTAGCGGGTGGTTCATCTCCTAGCGCAGCATTAAGGACATAATCCTTCTTTCCAGCTTGTAAGATTAGCTTAAGATTACGAGCCCAGTCTACAAAGTTGCTTCCATCATCTTTCAACTTAGCTTTCTCTAGGAACGTATTAAAATTGAGGATGACACTTGCGTGAGCCATGATCTACAACACAAATATATTCAAAGTGGACTTAGACTATGTTCAAGATAATTAGAGTTCAACTTAATCAAATTACATGCTAAACTCCCACTCAAAAAGTACATCTCTCTAGTCATTTGAGTGGTTCATGATCCACCTACACTATCCCAAGTCCGATCATCACGTGAGTCGGGAGTAGTTTCAGTGGTAAGCATCCCTATGCTAATCATATCATCTATATGATTCATGATCGACCTTTCGGTCTCATGTGTTCCGAGGCCATGTCTGCACATGCTAGGCTCGTCAAGCTTAACCCGAGTGTTCCGCGTGCGCAACTGTTTTGCACCCGTTGTATGTGAACGTTGAGTCTATCACACCCGATCATCACGTGGTGTCTCGAAACGACGAACTGTAGCAACGGTGCACAGTCGGGGAGAACACAATTTCATCTTGAAATTTTAGCGAGAGATCACCTCATAATGCTACCGTCGTTCTAAGCAAAATAAGGTGCATAAAAGGATTAACATCACATGCAATTCATAAGTGACATGATATGGCCATCATCACGTGCTTCTTGATCTCCATCACCAAAGCATTGGCACGATCTTCTTGTCACCGGCGCCACACCATGATCTCCATCATCATGATCTCCATCAACGTGTCGCCATCGGGGTTGTCGTGCTACTTATGCTATCACTACTAAAGCTACATCCTAGCAAAATAGCAAACGCATCTGCAAGCACATATGTTAGTATAAAGACAACCCTATGGCTCCTGCCGGTTGCCGTACCATCGATGTGCAAGTCGATATTTCTATTACAACATGATCATCTCATACATCCAATATATCACATCACATCATTGGCCATATCACATCACAATCATACCCTGCAAAAACAAGTTAGACGTCCTCTAATTTTGTTCTTGCATGTTTTACGTGGTGACCAAGGGTATCTAGTAGGATCGCATCTTACTTACGCAAACACCACAACGGAGATATATGAGTTGCTATTTAACCTCATCCAAGGACCTCCTCGGTCAAATCCGATTCAACTAAAGTTGGAGAAACCGTCACTTGCCAGTCATCTTTGAGCAAAGGGGGTTACTCGTAACGATGAAACCAGTCTCTCGTAAGCGTACGAGTAATGTCGGTCCAAGCCGCTTCAATCCAACAATACCGCGGAATCAAGAAAAGACTAAGGAGGGCAGAAAAACGCACATCACCTCCCACAAAACCTTTTGTGTTCTACTCGAGAAGACATCTACGCATGAACCTAGCTCATGATGCCACTTTTGCAGAACGTCGCATGGGAAACAAAAATTTTCCTACGCGCACGAAGACCTATCATGGTGATGTCCATCTACGAGAGGGGATGAGTGATCTACGTACCCTTGTAGATCGTACAGCAGAAGCGATTAGAGATCGCGGTTGATGTAGTGGAACGTCCTCACGTCCCTCGATCCGCCCCACGAACAATCCCGAGATCAGTCCCACGATCTAGTACCGAACGGACGGCACCTCCGCGTTCAGCACACGTACAGCTCGACGATGATCTCGGCCTTCTTGATCCAGCAAGAGAGATGGAGAGGTAGAAGAGTTCTCCGGAAGCGTGACGGCGCTCCGGAGGTTGGTGATGATCTTGTCTCAGCAGGGCTCCGCCCGAGCTCCGCAGAAACACGATCTAGAGGAAAAACTATGGAGGTATGTGGTCGGGCAGCCGTGAGAAAGTCGTCTCAAATCTGCCCTAAAAGCCCCATATATATAGGAGGAGGGAGGGGGACCTTGCCTTGGGGTCCAAGGGAACCCCAAGGGGTCGGCCGAGCCAGGGGGGAGGACTCTCCCCCCCCCCCCCAAACCGAGTCCTACTTGGTTTGGTGGGAGGGAGTCCTTCCCCCTTCCCACCTTTGCCTCTTTTTTTTTTTTCTTTCCTTTGATATTTTCTTTCTTGGCGCATAGGGGATTGGTGGGCTGTCCCACCAGCCCACTAAGGGCTGGTGTGACCCCCCCAAATACCTATGGGCTTCCCCGGAGTGGGTTGCCCCCCTCCGGTGAACTCCCGGAACCCATTCGTCATTCCCGGTACATTCCCGGTAACTCCGAAAACCTTCCGGTAATCAAATGAGGTCATCCTATATATCAATCTTCGTTTCCGGACCATTCCGGAAACCGTCGTGACGTCCGTGATCTCATCCGGGACTCCGAACAACATTCGGTAACCAACCATATAACTCAAATACGCATAAAACAACGTCGAACCTTAAGTGTGCAGACCCTGCGGGTTCGAGAACTATGTAGACATGACCCGAGAGACTCCTCGGTCAATATCCAACAGCGGGACCTGGATGCCCATATTGGATCCTACATATTCTACGAAGATCTTTTATCGTTTGAACCTCAGTGCCAAGGATTCGTATAATCCCGTATGTCATTCCCTTTGTCCTTCGGTATGTTACTTGCCCGAGATTCGATCGTCAGTATCCGCATACCTATTTCAATCTCGTTTACCGGCAAGTCTCTTTACTCGTTCCGTAATACAAGATCCCGCAACTTACACTAAGTTACATTGCTTGCAAGGCTTGTGTGTGATGTTGTATTACCGAGTGGGCCCCGAGATACCTCTCCGTCACACGGAGTGACAAATCCCAGTCTTGATCCATACTAACTCAACTAACACCTTCGGAGATACCTGTAGAGCATCTTTATAGTCACCCAGTTACGTTGCGACGTTTGATACACACAAAGCATTCCTCCGGTGTCAGTGAGTTATATGATCTCATGGTCATAGGAATAAATACTTGACACGCAGAAAACAGTAGCAACAAAATGACACGATCAACATGCTACGTCTATTAGTTTGGGTCTAGTCCATCACGTGATTCTCCCAATGACGTGATCCAGTTATCAAGCAACAACACCTTGTTCATAATCAGAAGACACTGACTATCATTGATCAACTGGCTAGCCAACTAGAGGCATGCTAGGGACGGTGTTTTGTCTATGTATCCACACATGTAAATGAGTCTTCATTCAATACAATTATAGCATGGATAATAAACTATTATCTTGATACAGGAATTATAATAATAACTATACATTTATTATTGCCTCTAGGGCATAATTCCAACAGTATTCCGTATGTAGCCATACGTGCTTAGGGAAAAGAACTTGCATGACATCTATTGTCCATCCCTCCCGTGGCAGCGGGGTCCTAATGGAAACTACGAGATATTAAGGTTCTCCTTTTAATAAAGAACCGGACCAACGCATTAACACTTAGTGAATACATGAACTCCTCATAATATGGTCATCTCCGGGAGTGGTTCCGGCTATTGTCACCCCCGGGGTTGCCGGGTCATAACACATAGTAGGTGACTACAACTTGCAAGATAGGATCAAGAACACACATATATTGGCGACAACATAATAGGTTCAGATCTGAAATCATGGCACTCGGGTCATAGTGACAAGCATTAAGCATGGCAAAGTAGTAGCAACATCAATCTCAGAACATAGTGGATACTAGGGATCAATCCCCATCAAAACTAACTCGATTACATGATAGATCTCATCCAACCTATCACCGTCCAGCAAGCCTACGATGAGATTACTCACAAACGGTGAAGAGCATCATGGAATTGGCGATGAAGGAAGGTTGGTGATGACGATGGCGACGATCTCCCCTCTCCGTAGCCCAGAACGGACTCCATATGTGCCCTCCAAAGGAAGAACAGGAGGTGGCGGCGCTTCCATACCGTAAAATGCGATGAACTCTTCTCCTTGATTTTTTTCCGGACGAAAGGGACTAAATAGAGCTAAGATTGGAGGCGGTGGAGCAATGTGGGCCCCACAATCCTGCCAGGCGCGGCCAGGGGGCCCCGCGCTTGGTGGGCTTGTGGGCTCTCAGCTCCACCCCTCTGGTTGATTCTTGCGCCAATATTTTTTATATATTCCACAAAAAATCCCCGTAAATTTCCAGGTCATTTCGAGAACTTTTATTTCTGCGCAAAAACAACACCACGACAATTCTGCTGAAAACAACGTTAGTCCGTGTTAGTTCCATTCAAATCATGCAAATTAGAGTCCAAAATAAGGGCAAAAGAGTTTGGAAAAGTAGATACGATGGAGACGTATCAACTCCTCCAAGCTTAAAGCCTTGCTTGTCCTCAAGAAATTCAGTTGACAAACTGAAAGAGACAAAAGAAAAACTTTTACGAACTCCGTTTGATCTTGTTGTTGCAACTATGTTTAACTAATATCCAAAATTTCAGCAAGATCATAAGCTAACCACATAAGCAAATGACATCTAGGTCTCACGGTAAACTCATATCAATGGCATAATCAACTAGCGAGCAATAATAATGAGTTTCAAACATCAACACTTCAATCAAAACAATAATGAAGCAGTGTGAAGAGATGGTATCTCGCTAGCTCTTTCTGAGACCGCAAAACATAAATGCAGAGCACCTTCAAAGATCAAGGGCTGACTAAACATTGTAATTCATGGCAAAGAAGATGCAGTCACAGGCATACTCAATATCAGTCAAAATCAAAGCATAAAAATGACAGAGGTGCTCTCTAATTGGTGCTTTTATAAGAAGAGGATGACTCAACAGGAACATAAATAGATAGGCCCTTCGCAGAGGGAAGCATTGATTTGCAGAGGTGCCATAGCTCAAGCTTTGAAACAGAGATAAATAATTTTGAGTGGCATGCTTTCATTGTCAATGCAATGACCAAAAGTTTTCACCATCTTCCACGCTACACATGCTATAGGCGGTTCCCAAACAGAAAAGTAAAGTTTTGACTCCCCCACCACCGATCAATCACACTCCACGACTAGCCGAATACTCGGGTGCCGTCCATACCAACATCAATCTAGGGGGAGTTTTGTTTGCAATTATCTTTTCGATTTGAGCATGGAACTGGGCATTCCAATTACCGACCCCTTTCTCGTGAATGATAGTGAATAAACACATATCGAGGATAACACGCCTAGCATGGAAGATACTGATCGCCCCTTGTCACCACATGAGCGGTTCGGGCATGCAAAACACATTATTTCTTGAAGGTTTAGAGAGTGGCACATGCAAATTTACTTGGGACGGCAGGTAGATACCGCATATAGGTAGGTATGGTGGACTCATATGGAACAACTTTGGGTTTATGGAAGTGGATGCACAAGCAGTATTCCTGCTTAGTACAAGTGAAGGCTAGCAAAAGACTGGGAAGCGACCAACTAGAGAGCGACAACAGTCGTAAAAATGCTTTGAGATTAAACAACATTGAGTGCAAGCATGAGTAGGACATAAATCACCATGAACATGAATTACATAGAGGCTATGTTGATTTTGTTTCAACTACATGCTTTAACATGTGCCAATTCAAGCCACTTGAAACATTCAAAGGAGGATACCATCCTATCATACTACATTATAATCATCTCAAAATTCACGTTGGCATCCAAGACAAGCCATTATAAGCTCCTAGCTAATTAAGCATGGCATCAGAAACTATGATCTCTAAGTTGTTATTGCAAACATGTTTCTCTCACAACAAAGCTGAATCTGGAACGATGAGCTAGTCATATTTACAAGAACAAAATAGATCAAGTTCATACCAGCTTTTCCAGGCTCAGTCACTTCATCATATATCGCCATTATTGCCTTTCATTTGCACGACCGAATGATGTGAACAATAATAAGAGTGCTTGTGCATTGGACTAAGCTGGAATCTGCAAGCAAACACAAAGGAGAAGACAAAGTAATATGGCTCTATGATAGATAAACAGATATGCATGCGAGAGCCACTAAACATTGTAACCATGGTCTTCTACCTTGACCCAAAGAAAAACAAAACTATTTACATGGGAAAGCTCCCAACAAGCAAAAGAAGAAAATGAAATCTTTTTAGGTTTTCTCCAACTAGACAAACACACGAAAAGAAAGCGAGAAAAAGAAATAAACTAGCATGGATAATACAGTGGCAAAGTGTGAACACCGACTAACAAAGTGAAAGTGTAAGCAAGAATATAAAGTCAGCGCTGCAGCTACCGCCTGAATAGCTGCCTCACGGAGGCGAGTAGCCTTTGCCTCCCTCTCATACTCCTCTGCCTCTCCTCTGGTTATGTAATATCTCCATTTTACCTGAAAGTCAAAGAAGGCAGGAGCAGGAAGGGTAATATGGAAAACACGATGTCGGTTAAATATTAACCGACATAGGAGGGATTCATTATCCCTCTCAAGGAACTGATAGCGTGTCATAGCAGCGCGATCAAGGAAAGTTGTATGGAGAGGGGGATCTCCTTCGCAGATGGGTACTCCAAGAAAAGTTGCTATGCGAGTGGCATAGATCCCACCAAAGAAATCCCCTTCATTAGCATTATTATTCAGCCTCCTTGCTATTATAGCTCCCATGTTGAAACTTCTATCACCCGTTACTGTGCTCTTAAGAATACTAAGGTCAGGTGCGCAGAGGTGACAATGCTCGATCTTGCCGTTAATGCATCTACCTATGAAGAAGGCAAAGTAATGCAAGGCAGGAAAATGAATGCTCCCATGGTAGCCTGCATAATATCTCTAGTTTCTCCGACAGTTATACTAGAGAAAATAATCTCTAACCGAAGATTTAGGAGGATCATTGAGACTACCCCAATCAGGTATCTTGCAAATTCTATTAAAATCCTCTAAATCCATGGTATACGATTTGTCATAGAGATTGAACAGTACAGATGTGTCACGGCGAGCTGAAAATTTGAATCTACAGACAAAAGAGGGAGTGAGAGTAATGATACATCTCCAACGTATCTATAATTTTTTATGGTTTCATGCTATTATCTTGTCAAACTTTGGATGTTTTGCATGCCTTTTATATATTTTTTGGGACTAACTTATTGACTTAGTGCCAAGTGCGAGTTCCTATTTTTTACTTGTTTTTGACCCCTTCTAGAGGAGATTTTGAAATGGAGTCCAAACGGAAGAAAATCCCTGAAAAATATTTTTTCTGTACCGGAAGAAGATCGGGAAGCTTGACAGCCAAGGCAGGGGAGCCTCAGGGGCCCCACAAGCCCCCACCCCGCGGCCAGGGGGTAGGCCACGGCCCACAGGCTTTTGGCCCCCCTGGGCGCCCTCTGCCCTAGGGGTTACGCCTATATATTCCCTAAAAATCCCAAAAAAATCAGGAGATCCTCGAAATCACTTTTCCACCGCCGCAAGCTTCTGTCTCCGCAAGATCCCATCTGAGGCACGTTCTGGTGCCCTACCGGAGGGGGGATTCAGACATGGAGGGCTTCTTCATCAACACCATGACCTCTCCGATGATGCGTGAGTAGTTCACCATAGACCTACGGGTCCATAGCTAGTAACTAGATGGCTTCTTCTCTCTCTTGGTTCTTCAATACAAAGTTCTCCATGATCTTCATGGAGATCTATCCGATGTAATCTTCTTTTGCGGTGTGTTTGTCGAGATCCGATGAATTGTGGATTTATGATCAGATTATCTATGAGTCCTATTTGAGTTTCTTCTGATCTCTCTTATGCATGATTTCATATCCTTGTAATTCTCTTCGAGTTGTGGGTTTTGTCTGGCCAACTAGATCTATGATTCTTGCAATGGGAGAAGTGCTTGGTTTCGGGTTCATACCGTGTGGCGACCTCACCCAGTGACAGAAGGGGTAGCGAGGCACGCATCGTGTTGTTGCCGTCAAGGGTAAAAAGATGGGGTTTTCATCATTGGTTTGAGATTATCCCTCTACATCATGTCATCTTGCTTAAGGCGTTACTCTGTTCGTCATGAACTCAATACACTAGATGCTGGATAGCGGTCGATGTGTGGAGTAATAGTAGTAGATGCAGAAAGTATCGGTCTACTTGTCTCGGATGTGATGCCTATATGTAAGATCATTGCCTTAGATATCGTCATGACTTTGCGAGGTTCTATCAATTGCTCGACAGTAATTTGTTCACCCACCGTGATATTTGCTATTTTGAGAGAAGCCTCTAGTGAACACTATGGCCCCTGGGTCTACTCCACACCATATTTTCAGCCTTACACTTTTTACTTCGTTGCACTTTCCGCCTTCAGATCTCACTTTGCAAACAATCTTGAAGGGATTGACAACCCCTTTGAAGCGTTGGGTGTAAGCTTGTTTGTGTTTGCGCAGGTACTCTGGACCTGACGAGACCCTCCTTCTAGATCGATACCTTGGTTCTCAAACTGAGGGAAATACTTATTGCTCCTGTGCAGCATCACCCTTTCCTCTTCAAGGGAAAAAACCAACGCAAGCCCAGTCTCCGTCAACGTGTCAATTTCTGGCACTGTTGTTTGAGAAGTAGCAGAAGGATTTACGGCGCCGTTGCCGGGGAGGAAGATCAAGTCAAGAACTCATCCAAGTAGGTGTCGCAAACTCATCTCTTGCATTTACTTTGTTTGCCAGTTGCCTCTCGTTTTCCTCTCCTCCACTTCACCAATTTGCCTTTTTCATTCGCCTTTTCGTTCGCCCTTTTTCTCGCCTGCTCTTTGTTTGCTCGTGTGCTTGCTTGCTCGCCGAAGTCACCATGAATCAAAACACCAAACTTTGTGACTTCTCGAATACTAATAATAATGATTTTATTAGTACTCCGATTGCTCCCACCACTAGTGTGGAGTCATACGAAATCAATGCCGCTTTGCTGAATCTTGTTATGAAAGAGTAATTTTCTGGCCTTTTTAGTGAAGATGCCGCATCCCATCTCAATACCTTCATTGAGCTTTGCGATATGCAAAAGAATAAAGATGTGGATAATGACGTGATTAAGTTGAAGCTTTTTTCCTTTCTTGTTGCGAGATCACGCAAAAACTTGGTTTTCTTCTTTGCCCAAAAATAGTATCGATTCTTGGGATAAGTGCAAAGATGCTTACATATCCAAGTATTTTCCGTCGGCTAAGATCATCTCTCTCCGTAATGATATCATGAATTTCAAGCAACTTGACCATGAACATGTTGCACAAGCTTGGGAGAGAGTGAAATTAATGATTAGAAATTGTCCCGCTCATGGCTTGAGTCTTTGGATGATTATACAAATCTTTTACGCTGGCTTGAATTTCGCTTCTAGAAATATCTTGGACTCCGCCTCAGGTTGAACGTTCATGAAAATCACGTTAGGAGAAGCCACAAAGCTCTTAGACAACATCATGACGAACTACTCTCAGTGGCACACTGAAAGGTCACCTACTAGTAAGAAGGTACACGCTATAGAGGAAATTAACTCGTTGAGTGCTAAGATGGACGAGTTAATGAATTTGGTTGCTAGTAGAAGTGCTCCTTTGGATCCTATTGATATGCCTTTGTCTTCTTTGATTGAGAGTAGCAACGCTATCTTGGACGTTAATTTTGTTGGTAGGAATAACTTTGGCAACAACAATGCTTTTAGAGGAAACTATGTTCCTAGGCCTTTTCCTAGTAACTCCTCTAATAACTTTGGCAACTCCTACAACAATACCCATGGAAATTACAATAGATTACCCTCTGATCTAGAGAGTAATATCAAAGAGTTCATCAACTCTCAAAAGATTTTCAATGCGTCCTGAGAGGAAAAAGCTACTCGAAATTCATGATTTGGCTAAGAGTGTTGATAGAATGTCTAGTGATGTTGATGCTTTGAAAGTTAGATGTGCTCCTCCCAAAATCAACATGGATGAAACTTTGAAAGCTATGCGTGTTTCCATGATTGAGAGCCAAGAAAGAACCGCCAAAATTCGTGCTAGACATGAATGGCTTAAAAAGTTGTGTTCTCGTGATGAGAATCACGAAGATCTTAAAGTGCTTGGTGTGACTCCCATTGAATCTTTGTTTTCTTGTGTCAAACCTAATGATTATGGGGCTGGATATGAATGCACTTTGGTTGAAAAGTGCCCCAATGATTCAGAGTCCATCTATCTTGATGCTAAAAGCATTGAAAGTTGAGTAGAAGATGTTAAAACTTTGAGTAGTAATGAAATTACTACCATGGATTTCAAGGAATTCAATTATGATATTTGCTCCTTGATTGAATGCATTTCTTTGATGCAATCCATGTTAAACTCTCCACACGCTTATAGCCAAAACAAGGCCTTTACCAATCATATTGTCGAAGCTATGATAAAATCTCTTGAAGAGAAACTTGAACTGGAAGTCTCTATCCCTAGAAATCTTCATGATAAGTGGGAACCTAGCATCAAAATAAAAATCAAAAACTATGAATGCAATGCTTTGTGTGATTTGGGTGCTAGTGTTTCTGCAATTCCAACGTCTTTACGTGATGTTCTGGGTTTTAATGAGATTGAAGAGTGTTCTCTTAATTTGCATCTTGCTGATTCTACTGTCAAGAAACCCATGGGAAGGATCAATGATGTTCTTATTATTGCAAATAGGAACTATGTACCCGTGGATTTCATTGTGCTTGACATTGATTGCAATCCTACATGCCCTATTATTCTTGGTAGACCTTTCCTAAGGACTATCGGTGCTATCATCGATATGAAGGAAGGGAATATTAGATTTCAATTTCCTTTAAGGAAGGGCATGGAACACTTTCCTAGAAAGAAAATAAGATTGCCTTATGAATCCACGATGAGCGCCACTTATGGTTTGAGCACCAAAGACGACGATACGTGATTCTATCGCTTCTATGCCTATCTAAGGGCGTTAACCAATAGCGCTTGTGGGGAAGCAACCCAATGAATTTATCTTTTTCTTTCTGTTTTGTTGCGTGCGCACCATCACAATTCTGTTGTGATTGTGTTTCTTGTGTTTCTTTTTGTGTTTGAGCCAAGCAAAACCTTTATGACTAGTTTTGGTAATGGTTGTTTGATCCTGCTGGAAAAAGACAGAAACTTTGCGCTCACACAATGATTTTTCATTTTTATTGAGAAAGAGATTTTGAGTTGATTCTTTTTGCTGATGGTTGATATTATTTTTTCCCAGGCCGTCGTAATTTTTCAGATTGTTTGAGGTACCAGAAGTATACGAAGTATACAGATTGCTACAGACTGGTCTGTTATTTACAGATTCTGTTTTTCTTGAGTTGGTTGCTTGTTTTGATGAAACTATGGTTAGTATCGGGGGCTACTAGCCATGGAAAAGTGAGAATATAGTAACCCAACACCAATATAGATGGAATTCAAGTTTGCTACAGTACCAAAAGAAGTGGTAGTTTGTTTTCTTGCACTAATGTTATCATGAGTTTTTGTTTAAGTTTTGTGTTGTGAAGTTTTCAAGTTTTGGGTGATGTTCTTATGGACAAAGAGATAAGGAGTGGAAAGAGCTCAAGCTTGGGGATGCCCAAGGCATCCCAAGCAAAATTCAAGGACACCAAAAAGCCTAAGCTTGGGGATGCCCCGGGAAGGCATCCCCTCTTTCGTCTTCAATCCATCGGTAACATTACTTGGAGCTATATTTTTATTCACCACATGATATGTGTTTTGCTTGGAGCGTCTTGTATCTTAGGAATCTTTTATTTTGTTGTGTCACAATCATCCTTGCTGCACACCTTTTTGAGAGAGAGAGAGACATGCACTCTTCATGATTTTACTAGAATGCTCATAGTGCTTCACTTATATCTTTTGAGCTAGATACTTTTGATCTAGTGCTTCACTTATATCTTTTAGAGCACGGCGGTGCGTGATTTGGTAGTTGGATTACGCTAGGAAAGTAGTCTCAAATGTGATAGGTACCCAAAGAGTATGCAAAATCCTCCATCTTCATGTGCATTGACTAGAAAGAGAAGTTTTGATTCCTCTCAATTAGTTTTGAGACGTGGATTTGGTAATATTGAGAGCTATGTTAGTAGGGTGTTGTGAATCTAGAAATACTCGTGTTGAAGTTACTGATTCCCGTAGCATGCACGTATGGTGAACCGCTATGTTAGGAAGTCGGAGCATAATTGATCTATTGATTGTCATCCTTCGTGTTGAGGTCGGGAACGCGCGATGGTTAACACCTACCAACCCTTCCCCTAGGAGTATGCGTTTAGCACTTTGTTTTGATTACTAATAAAAACTTTCGCAATAAGTATGTGAGTTCTTCATGACTAATGTGAGTCCATGGTATAGATGCACTTTCAATTTCCACCATTAATAGCCTCTCTAGTGCCTCACAATTCCCACCGATACACAAACCCACCATATGCCTTCCTCAAAACAGCCACCATACCTACCTACTATGGCATTTTCATGGCCATTCCGAGATATATTGCCATGCAACTCCCACCGTTCCGTCTCATGACTTGTGCCGTCACTCTCATATTGCCATTGCATGATCGTAAGATAGCTAGCGAGATGTTTTCAACGTCATACGCCATGCTAGACCGTTGCACATCCCGGTGCACTGCCGGAGGCATTTCCTATAGAGTCTTCATCATTTTGAGGTTTGAAGCTGTGAGTAAATAAAAGTGTGATGATCATCATTATTAGAGCATTATCCCATGTGAGGAAATAAAAAAAAGAGGCCAAAGAGCCCCAAAACAACAAAACAGATAAAAGAAAAGAAAATAAAAAAATAGGCCTAAGAGCCGAAATTTAAAAAGGGAGAAAAGGAGAGAAGGGACAATTCTACTATCTTTTTCCACACTTGTGCTACATAATAGCACCATGTTCTTCATGATTTAGAGCTTCTTGCTTTGTCACTACCATATGCTAGTGGGAATCTTCATTATATAACTTGGCTTGTATATTCCAATGATGGGCTTCCTCAATTGCCCTAGGTCTTCGTGAGCAAGCAAGTTGGATGCACACCCACTAGTTTTCCTTTTGAGCTTTCACATACTTATAGCTCTAGTGCATCTCTTGTATGGCAATCCCTACTCATTCACATTGATATCTATTAGTCGGCATATCCATAGCCCTTTGATACGCCGAGTCAATGTTACCATCTCCTCATTTTTGTCTCACAACCACCACCACACTCTATTCCACCTAAAGTGTTATATCCATGGCTCACGCTCTTGTATTCCGTGATTGTTATAAAAAGTTTGAGAAAGTAAGAGTGCGAAAACAATTACTTGGCCAATACCGGGGTTGTGCAAGATTTACATTAATCGTGTGAGGATGATGGAGCATAGCCAGACTATATGATTTTGTAGGGATAACTTTCCTTGGCCTTGTTATTTTGAAAGCTCATGATTACCTTGCTAGTTTTCTTGAAGTATTATTGTTTTCATGTCAATAGCAAACTATGGTTTTGAATCTTACGGATCTGAACATTCATGTCACGTGAAAGAAGTTGCAAAGGACAACTATGCTAGGTAGCATTCCACATCAAAAAATCATTCTTTATCACTTCCCTACTCGAGGACGAGCAGGAGTTAAGCTTGGGGATGCTTAATACGTCTCGAAACGTATCTATAAGTTTTTATAGTCTCATGCTATTAACTTGTCAAACTTTGGATGTTTTGCATGCATTTTATATATTTTTTGGGACTAACTTATTGACTTAGTGTCAAGTGCTAGTTCCTGTTTTTTCCATGTTTTTGACCCCTTTCAGCAGAGATTTTGAAACGGAGTGCAAACGAAAGAAAATCCCCGAAAAGATTTTTTCTGTACCGGAAGAAGATAGGGAATCTTGAGAGCCAAGGCAGGGGAGCCTCAGGGGACCCGCAAGCCCCCACCCCGCGTCCAGGGGGGTTGGTCGCGGCCCACAGGATTGTGGGCGCCCTGGGCGCCCTCTGCCCTAGGGGTTGCGCCTATATATTCCCTAAAAATCCCAAAAAAGTCAGGAGATCATCGGAATCACTTTTCCTCCGCCGCAAGCTTCTGTCTCCGCAAAATCCCATCTGGGGCATGTTTTGGTGCCCTGCCGGAGGGGGGATTCGGACAAGGAGGGTTTCTTCATCAACACCATGACCTCTCCGATGATGTGTGAGTAGTTCACCATGGACCTACGGGTCCATAGCTAGTAACTAGATGGCTTCTTCTCTCTCTTGTATCTTCAATACAAAGTTCTCCATGATCTTCATGGAGATCTATCCGATGTAATCTTCTTTTGTGGTGTGTTTGTCGAGATCCGATGAATTGTGGATTTATGATCAGATTATCTATGAATCTTATTTGAGTTTCTTCTGATCTCTCTTATGCATGATTTCATATCCTTGTAATTCTCTTCGAGTTGTGGGTTTTGTCTGGCCAACTAGATCTATTATTCTTGCAATGGAAGAAGTGCTTGGTTTTGGGTTCATAGCATGCGGTGACCTCACCCAGTGACAGAAGGGGTAGCGAGGCACGCATCGTGTTGTTGCCATCAAGGGTAAAAAGATGGGGTTTTCATTATTGGTTTGAGAGTACCCCTCTACATCATGTCATCTTGCTTAAAGCGTTACTCTGTTCGTCATGAGTTCAATACACTAGTTGCATGGTGGATAGCGGTCGATGTGTGGAGTAATAGTAGTAGATGTAGAAAGTATCGGTCTACTTGTCTCGGACGTGATGCCTATATGTATGATGATTGCCTTAGATATCGTCATGACTTTGCGCGGTTCTATCAATTGCTCGACAGTAATTTGTTCACCCACCGTGATATTTTCTATTTTGAGAGAAGCCTCTAGTGAACACTATGGCCCCCGGGTCTACTCCACACCATATTTTCAGCCTTACACTTTTTACTTCGTTGCACTTTTCGCCTTCAGATCTCACTTTGCAAACCATCTTGAAGGGATTGACAACTCCTTTGTAGCGTTGGGTGCAAGCTTGTTTGTGTTTGCGCAGGTACTCTGGACTTGACGAGACCCTCCTTCTGGATCGATACCTTGGTTCTCAAACTGAGGGAAATACTTACTGCTCCTGTGCTGCATCACCCTTTCCTCTTCAAGGGAAAAAACAACGCAAGCCCAGTCTCCGTCAACGTGTCAATTTCTGGCACTGTTGTTTGAGAAGTAGCAAGTAACATGCTGTTCACATTTATCGGAGATGAATTCTTCAAGTCCAACATTGTGAACAAGTGTATCAAACTCGTCTTTGAAACCTGCGTCAATCATGAATTCATCAGAAGGCCATTCACATGGTTGTACCTATGCATTCCTTGGTTGGTAAAGATCGAGCTCCCGGATCGCGAGACGGGGACCTCTCTTGCTTGAGGAACCACCATGATAGTTTTTCCTGAACATCTTCCATTTCTGAAATTTTCAGTGACTCAAAGGAAAAGTGAACAAGGCTCAACTAAACTCGTAGCAACTACTCCCACAAGTGCCTAGAAGCCATATCACACATCAAAACTACTTGGGACAAGCTAAAATTAGCATGCAAAGCTCAAGAACAAGGTCACCAAGGCAGCAAAAATACGCAACGTATAAGGCACTAGAGAAAAAACTACGTGGACCAATGGAGGAGTCACATACCAAGGAGCAATTTTCCCAAAACAGCTTGGTGAATGGTGCTTTGCACAAGGAGATCGAAAATCGCAGCAAGAAGAGCAAGAACACGGGTTTGAGCTGCAAAACAATTTTTTTTCTGGAGGTAGGAGAAGCAGATGGGAGCTAGAATGAGTGGAGGGGGTGCACGTGGGCCCCACAAGCCTGGTAGGCGCGGCCAGGGGGTACCCGCGCCTCCAGGGCTTGTGGCCCACTGGTGCAGCCCCCTGACTAGCTCTCTGTCTTAGTATTTTTCAAAAAATCCAGAAAAAATCATACTTGATTTTTACGGCATTCGGAGAACTTTTATTTTCGAGGTACTTTTCTACGGAACGCAAAAACAGAAAACAGGGAAAACTAAACTAAATCTATCATTTTTTATCTAAGCAACCGAAGGTGAAAGCTTGGAACATAGGTTTGTGACTCCTCGATTCATCCATCTCATGGTCATCGAAAGAAATCTGTCAATGAGGTTGATCAAGTCTCCTTGACAAACTTTTCCGAATCACATAAAAAAGAACGGAGAATTTTCGAATAGTCACTAGGTTACCTCAATGGGGATGTGAATATCCCCAACAAGCAAATCATACTTCATCTTAACAGGAGGTATAGGGCATACAAAGCCCCCAATAAGAATCGATGAAGTTTTTTCGATAGCATTGATGCAATGTACTTGATATTGTTTCTTCGGAAAGTGCACCATATGCTCATTTCCGTTGACATGGAAAGTGACATTGCCTTTATTGCAATCTATAACAGCCCCTGCAGTGTTTAAAAAGGGTCTTCCAAGGATGACCGCCATGGCATCATCCTCGGGAATATCCAGGATAACAAAGTGTGTTAAGATAGTAACGTTCGCAACCACAACAGGCAAATCCTTGCAAATGTCGATAGGGAAAGCAGTTGATTTGTCGGCCATTTGTAGAGAGATTTCAGTGGGTGTCTGATACGTCTCCGTCGTATCTACTTTTCTGAACTCGATTGCCCTTGTTTTGGACTCTAATTTGCATGATTTGAATGGAACTAACCCGGACTAACGCTGTTTTCAGCAGAATTGCCATGGTGTTATTTTTGTGCAGAAATAAAAGTTCTGGAATGACGTGAGAATTTACGAAGAATTTTTTAGGAATTTACGGAGAATTGTTCAGGAATTAACAAGCCCATGGGCCGCGATCACCCCCTGGCCGCGCCATGACGGCTTGTGGGGCCCACGAGGCTCCACCGCCTCCAAACTCAGCTCTATATATTCCGTTTCGCCCGGAAAAAAAATCAGAGAGAAGGATTCGTCGCGTTTTACGATACGGAGGCGCCGCCACCTCCCGTTCTTCATCTGGAGGGCAGATCTGGAATCCGTTCCGGGCTCCGGAGAGGGGAAATCGTCGCCATCGTCATCATCAACCTTCCTCCATCGCCAATTCCATGATGCTCTTCATCGTTCGTGAGTAATCTCATCATAGGCTTGCTAGACGGTGATGAGTTGGATGAGATCTATCATGTAATCGAGTTAGTTTTGACGGGGATTGATCCCTCGTATCCACTATGTTCTGAGATTGATGTTGCTACTACTTTTCCATGCTTAATGCTTGTCACTAGGGCCCGAGTGCCATGATTTCAGATCTGGATCTATTATGTTGTCGCCAATATATGTGTGTTTTAGATCCTATCTTGCAAGTTGTAGTCACCTACTATGTGTTATGACCCGACAACCCTGGAGTGACAATAGCCGGAACCACTCCCGGAGACGACCATAGTATGAGGAGTTCATGTATTCACCACATGTTAATGCATTGGTCCAGTTCTTTATTAAAAGGAGAACCTTAATATCCCGTAGTTTCCATTAGGACCCCGCTGCCACGGGAGGGATGGACAATAGATGTCATGCAAGTTCTTTTCCCTAAGCACGTATGACTACATACGGAATACATGCCTACATTAGATTGACGAACGGGAGCTAGTTACATATCTCTCCGTGTTATAGCTGTTACATGATGAATCACATCCGGCATACTCATCCATCACCGATCCACTGCCTACGAGTCTTTTACTACTGGTCCTTGCTACGTTACTTTCTCATACTGCTGTTACTGCTGCTGCTGTTACTCTATTGCTACTGCTGTTACTTGCTACTGCTGTCACTACTGCTGTTCCTTGCTACTGCTGTCACTACTACTGTTACTTGCTACTTGGCTATTACTTGCTGCAACACCTTACTAGCGTCATAGATACAACAAGTTAGGAATAGTCTCTCGTCAACAGACCTGTTTCTGGCACCGTTGCTATCATACCACTTTGCTACTGATACTTTGCTTGCAGACACTAATCTTTCAGGTGTGGTTGAATTGACAACTCAGCTGCTAATACTTGAGAATATTCTTTCGCTTCCCTTTGTGTCGAATCAATAAATTTGGGTTGAATACTCTACCCTCGAAAACTGTTGCGATCCCCTACACTTGTGGGTTATCAAGACATTTCTGGCGCCGTTGCCGGGGAAGCACAACTATATTCTGTGAGTCACTTGGGATTGACGTCTGCTGGTCACTATGAGGAATCCGAAAGATCCAAGAACTGAAATCTTGCCTTCCACTACGAGGACAGGTAAGGAACTGCCATCTAGCTCTGCTCTTGATTCACCTTCAGTTTTGAGTAAGTTTGCGACATCGCCGCCTGCTAGAAATCTTGATATGTCGCCTGTGCTTGATGATGCTACTTCTGCTGCCCATGATGCTTATGATGATGCTATGCTTGATACTGCTTTGCCTTATGATCCTCTGCTTGATACTATGCCTGATGATGCTATGCTTGATACTGCTTTGCCACTAGGTACATTCCTTGATGCACAAATTCCTAGAGTTGCTGCTAGATGTGATGATACTTCTGAAACTGTTGATACTATTGAAGTAGAACCTGCTACTATGCGTGAATTGCCTGTTATGCCTGAGCGCTATGTTATGGTAGGAGAGATAGCTGAGGACTTTCTTGCGTGTAAGGATAGCTATGATGTTGAGAAACTACTGCGCAAGTGGAAAGAAAAGTATCTGAACGCTAGGATGAAATATGACCCAAAGTTTGCTACTTCGCCTATCTTTGTGACCGATAAGGACTATGAATTCTCTGTCGATCCTGAGTTAATCACTCTGGTCGTATCTGATCCCTTTCACGGTTACGAGTCTGAAACGGTTGTAGCCCATCTTACCAAACTGCACGATATAGCCACCCTATTCACTAGTGAGGAAAAGATCCGTCACTACTATATCCTCAAGCTATTTCCTATCTCGCTAAAGGATGATGCTAAGACTTGGTTCACTTCTCTTGCTCCTGGATGTGTGCGTAGCCCCCGGGATATGGTCTACTACTTCTCTGAAAAATATTTCCCTGCCCATAATAAGCAAGCTGCCTTGCAGGAAATATAAAACTTTGCTCAAGCTGAGGAAGAGAGTCTCCCACAAGCTTGGGGGAGGCTCATCCAGCTACTGAATGCATTGCCTGATCACCCTCTTGAGAAGAATGAAATACTTGATATCTTCTATAATGGACTTACCGATGCTTCAAAAGACCACCTAGATAGTTGTGCTGGTTGTGTTTTTAGGGAACGAACTGTAGAACAAGCTGAGATCCTATTGAATAACATATTGTGCAATGAGAACGCTTGGACTATTCCCGAACCACCTCATAAGCCAACTCCGAAGAAAAGAGGTATTCTATTGCTCAGTCCTGAAGATATGCAAGAAGCCAAGAAATCTATGCGAGAGAAAGGCATTAAATCTGAAGATGTCAAAAATCTACCACCGAGATCCATGGTCTTGATAACCTGATACAGGTAGTAGAAGTAAATTCTGTGCGTAGGTTTGATGAGAGTGATATTCCTTTTGATAAACCTTCTAGCTTATGCATGGATGAATTTGATAACTTTGTTGTCAAACAATAGAGTTTCAATGATTATGTTAGCAGACAATTGGAACATAATGCTCGTATGCTTAGTCATTTAAATGCTTGTGTGGACAGAAATGTGAATGATCTTAAGCTCCTGAGTAAACATGCCTCTATGGTTACTACTCAGGTAGAACAAGTACTTAAAGCTCAGAATGACTTGCTCGATGAGTTGAATGACAATTCTGTCAGAGGTGTTACTAGAGGCGGTAGAATGACCCAGGAACCTTTGTATCCTGAGGGTCATCCGAAGAGAATTGAACAATATCCTCAAGGAGTTAGCACTAATGCACCTAGTCATCCTAGAAAGAAGAAGAAAGATGATAGGAACTTGCACGCTAGCAACCCTGTTGCTGCTACACCTGAGAGTCCAAACGATGTCTCTGCCTCTCATGCTGAAACACAATCTGGTGATGAACATGAGCCTAATGATAATATCAATAGTGATGTTCATGTTGATGCTCAACCTAGCAATGATAAGGATGTGGAGATTGAACCTGTTGATCTTGATAACCCACAGCCTAGGAATAGAAGATACGATAAGAATGACTTCACTGCTAGGAAGCATGGTAAAGAAAGGGAGCCATGGGTTCAGAAACCCATGCCCTTTCCTCCCAAACCATCCAAGAAAAAGGATGATGAGGATTTTGAGCGATTCATTGAATGACCAGACCTGTCTTTCTGCAAATGCGTTTGACAGATATGCTCAAAATGTCTCCGTATGCTAAGTACATGAAAGATATTGTGACTAATAAGAGGAGGATACCCGAGGTTGAGATTTCCACCATGCTTGCTAACTATACCTTCAAGGGTGGAACTCCTAAGAAACTAGGTGATCCCGGTGTGCCCACTATACCTTGCTCCATTAAAGGTAACTACGTTAGAACTGCTTTATGCGACCTTGGAGTCGGTGTTAGTGTTATGCCTCTCTCACTTTACCGTAGACTTGAACTGGATAAGTTGACACCCACTGAAATATCTCTGCAAATGGCCAACAAATCAACTGCTTTCCCTATCGGCATTTGGGAGGATGTGCCTGTTGTGGTTGCCAATGTCACTATCTTAACGTACTTTGTTATCTTGGATATTCCCGAGGATGATGCCATGGAGGTCATCCTCGGAAGACCCTTTTTAAACACTGCAGGGGCTATCATAGATTGCAACAAAGGCAATGTCACTTTCCATGTCAACGGTCATGAGCATACGGTGCACTTTCCGAAGAAACAATATCGAGTACATTGCATCAATGCTATCGAAAAAACTTCATCGATTCTTATTGGGAGCTTTGAATGCCCTATTCCTCCTGTTAAGATGAAGTATGATTTGCTTGTTGGGGAGATACACATCCCCATTGAGGTGACCTTGTGATTATTCGAGAATTCTCCGTTCTCTTTTACGATTCAAAAAAGTTTGTCAAAGAGACTTGATCAACCTCACTAACGGATTTCTTTCGATGACCATGAGATGGATGAATCGAGGAGTCACAAACCTTTGTTCCAAGTTTTCACCTTTGGTTGCTTAGAAGAAAAATGATAGATTTAGTTTAGTTTTCCCTGTTTTCTGTTTTAGCGTCCCGTAGAAAGGTACCCCGAAAAGAAAAGTTCTCCAAACGTCCTGAAAATCAAGTATGATTTTTCTGGAATTTTTGAAAAATTCTGAGACAAAGAGATTGTCTAGGGGTTGCACTAGTGGGCCACAAGCCCTTGGGGCGCGGGTACCCCCTGGACGCGCCACCCAGGCTTGTGGGGCCCACAGGCAGCCCCTCCACTCATTCTTGCTCTCATCTGGTTCTCCTACCTCCAGAAAAAATTGTTTCGCAGCTCAAACCCGTGTTCTTGCTCCTCTTGCTGGGATTTTCGATCTCTTTGCTCAAATCACCGTTCTCCGGACTGTTTTGGGGAAATTACTCCTTGGTAAGTGACTCCTACATTGGTCCAATTAGTTTTTGCTCTAGTGCCTTATACTCTACGTATTTTTGTTGCCTTGGTGACCATGTTCTTGAGCTTTGCATGCTGATTTTAGCTGGTCCCAAGTAGTTTTGATGCGTAATATGGCCTCTAGGCACTTGTGGGAGTAGTTGCTACGAGTTTCGTTGAGCCTTATTCACTTTTCCTTAGAATCACTAAAAATTTCAGAAATTTTCAGAGATAGAAAAGGGAAAAGATGAGGAGGTTCTTAAGAGGCTCTTCAAGCTGTGACCCCAAGGATGATGGGAGTGAGAAGAAGCCCAAGGATCTGGTCCCTCGAGTCGCAAAAGTTCGAGCTTGCGAGTGGCCAAGCGACGTGTTCTTACGTGCCGCTAGAATTTATGAGGACTTTTATCACTTGGTGGAAAACGCGGGCCTTACCGCCTTCGTTGAAGATAAGTGTCTGTAATACCTCCTCCTCACTAATATCTTCGTACAAAGCTTTAACTTCTATCCGAGGAAGAATCCTCCTATGGTTGAGTTCAAACTTTATGATATCCCCAAGCGCATGTCACTCCAGGATTTTTGCAATGTTTGCAAATTGCCTTTTGTTGGGGATATTCATGAACCTCGTCCACGGGACTTGGAAGCTTTCATCGATACAATTGCTGTAGGAGAGGAGAGAGGAGTGTCTTGCGCTAGAGCTGCTAGCATTCATTTTCCCGTGCTTCGGTACTTCTCACTTTTTGTGGGAAAATGTTTGATTGGCCGTGGGAAAGCTGGGTCACTTAGTTCCCCAGATCTTGCGGTCTTGCACGAAGCCCTTTACAACGATAAAACTTATAGCTTGGGCGCCATAGTAGCTCAACGGTTGAACACGAACCATTCTAAGGGCATTGTCTATGGAGTTATCTATGCTACCCGTCTTGCTAGACACTTTGAGATACCTGTTAGACTGGAAGAGGAAGAAGAGATTCTTCTTCCCGGGAGATATCTAGATTACGACAACATGGTTCGCCATGACTTTCTTGATAGAGATATAAGTAGAAGGATGATTTATAACCTGGTATTTAATCAGGGTACTAGTGAGACTATTACTTTGCCTGCTCCTTCTTTGTTCAATCTTCATGCAGGCAGGTACATTATTATGCCCTCGGACATCTACGCATATTGGGGCTTGTCCCAACCACAGGTGCCCGTGCCCGAGCCACCAGTCGAGTACCAGACGCCAGTTTATCAGTGGGAGCCAAAGGAGCTCACAGAACAGTGGCATCCTCAGTCCACTCCGGAGTATCCCGGAGCTGGTTATTTCCCTCCTTGGGAGTAGACCAACTTAGGCCAAAAGCCTAAGCTTGGGGAAGTACGTGTTCTCACCGACTTTACATTCTTGCTAATGCTTTCACTTTGTTCGTCGGTGTTCACACTTTGCCACTGTATCATCCATGCTAGTTTATTTTCTTTTTCTCGTTTTCTTTTCGTGTGTCTGTCTAGTTTGAGAAAACCCCAAAAGATTTCCTTTTTCTTCTTTTGCTTGTTGGGAGCTTTCCCATGTAAATAGTTTTTTTTTCTTTGGGTCAATGTAGAAGAACATGGTTACAATGTTTAGTGGCTCTCGCATGCATACATGTTTAGCTATCATAGAGCCATATTACTTTGTCTTCTCCTTTGTGTTTGCCTGGAGATTCCAGCTTTAGTCCAATGCACGAGCACTCTTATTATTGTTCACATCGTTCGGTCGTGCAAGTGAAAGGCAATAATGACGATATATGATGAAGTGACTGAGCCTGGAAAAGCTGGTATGAACTCGATCTATTTTGTTTTTGTAAATATGACTAGCTCATCATGCCTAATTCAGCTTTGTTTTGAGAGAAACATGTTTGCAATGACAACTTAGAGATCATAGTTGCTTATGCCATGCTTACTTAGCTAGGAGCTTATAATGGTTTGTCTTGGATGCCCACATGAATTTTGAGATGACTGTGATGTAGTATGATAGGATGGTATCCTCCTTCGAATGATTCAAGTGGCTAGACTTGGCGCATGCTCACGCATGTAGTTGAAACAAAATCAACATAGCCTCTATGATGTTTATGTTCATGGTGATTGATGTCCTACTCATGCTTGCACTCAATGTTAGTTAATCGCAATGCATTTTGATGACTATTGTCGCTCTCTAGGTGGTTGCTTCCCAGTCTTTTGCTAGCCTTCACTTGTACTAAGCGGGAATACTTCTTGTGAATCCACTTCCATAAACCCAAAGTTGTTCCATGTGAGCCCACCATACCTACCTATATGTGGTATCTACCTGCCGTTCCAAGTAAATTTGCATGTGCCACTCTCTAAACCTTCAAGAAATAATCTGTTTTGCGTGCCTGAACCGCTCATGTGGTGACAGGGGGGCTATCAGTATCTTCCATGCTAGGCGTGTTATCCTCGATATGTGTTTATTCAGTATCATTCACGAGAAAGGGGTCGGTAATTCGAATTTCGAGTTCCATGCTCAAATAGAAAAGATAATTGCAAACAAAAGTCCCCCAGGATTGATGTTGGTATGGACGGTACCCGAGGATTCGGCTAGCCGTGGAGTGTGATTGATTGGTGGTGGGGGAGTCAAAACTTTACTTTTATGTTTGGAAACCACCTATAGCATGTGTAGCATGGAAGATGATGAGAACTCTTAGTCATTGCGTTGACAATGAAGCATGCCACCAAAAATTATTATCTCTGTTTTAAAAGCTTGAGCTCTGGCACCTCTGCAAATCAATGCTTCCCTCTGCAAAGGGCCTGTCTATTTATGTTCCTGTTGAGTCATCCTCCTCTTATAAAAGCACCAATTAGAGAGCACCTGTGTCGTTTTTATGCTTTGCTTTTAACTATGTTGAGTATGACTGTGACTGGATCTTCATTGCCTTGAGTTACAATGTTTAGTCAGCCCTTGGTCTTTGAAGGTGCTCTACATTTATGTTTTGCGGTCTGAGAAAGAGCTACCGAGATACCATCTGTTTTCACTGCTTCATGATTGTTTTGATTGAAGTGTTGACATTTGAGGCTTATTATTATTTGCTCGCAAGTTGATTATGCCATTGATATGAGTTTACCATGAGACCTAGATGTCATTTGCTTATGTGGTTTGATTGTGATCTTGCTGAAATTCTGGTTATGAGTTAGACATAGTTGCAACCACAAGATCAAACAAAGTTCGTCAAAGTTTTTCTTTTGTCTCTTTCAGTTTGTCAACTAAATTGCTTGAGGACAAGTAAGGCTTTAAGCTTGGGGGAGTTGATACTTCTCCGTCGTATCTACTTTTCTGAACTCTTTTGCCCTTGTTTTGGACTCTAATTTGCATGATTTTAATGGAACTAACCCGGACTAACGCTGTTTTCAGTAGAATTGCCATGGTGTTGTTTTTGTGCAGAAATAAAAGTTCTCGGAATGACCTGAAAATTTACGGAGAATTTGTCTAGAATTAATAAAAATACCTGGACAAAGATCCACCGGAGGAGGTGAGCCAGTGGGCCACAAGCCCATGGGCCGCGGCCACCCCCTGGCCGCGCCATGAGGGCTTGTGGGGCCCACGAGGCTCCACCGCCTCCAAACTCAGCTCTATATATTCCGTTTCGCCCGGAAAAAAGTCGGAGAGAAGGATTCATCGCGTTTTACGATACGGAGGCGCCACCACCTCCTGTTCTTCATATGGAGGGCAGATCTGCAGTCCGTTCCGGGCTCCAGAGAGGGGAAATCGTCGCCATCGTCATCACCAACCTTCCTCCATCGCCAATTCCATGATGCTCTTCACCGTTCGTGAGTAATCTCATCGTAGGCTTGCTGGACGGTGATGAATTGGATGAGATCTATCATGTAATCGAGTTAGTTTTGACGGCGATTGATCCCTAGTATCCACTATGTTCTGAGATTGATGTTGCTACTACTTTGCCATGCTTAATGCTTGTCACTAGGGCCCGAGTGCCATGATTTCACATCTGAACCTATTATGTTGTCGCCAATATATGTGTGTTTTGGATCCTATCTTGCAGGTTGTAGTCACCTACTATGTGTTATGACCCAGCAACCCCGGAGTGACAATAGCCGGAACCACTCCCGGAGATGACCATAGTATGAGGAGTTCATGTATTCACCACGTGTTAATGCGTTGGTCCGGTTCTTTATTAAAAGGAGAACCTTAATATCCCGTAGTTTCCATTAGGACCCCGCTGCCACGGGAGGGATGGACAATAGATGTCATGCAAGTTCTTTTCCCTAAGCACGTATGACTACATACGGAATACATGCCTACATTAGATTGACGAACGGGAGCTAGTTACATATCTCTCTGTGTTATAGTTGTTACATCATGAATCACATCCGGCATACTCATCCATCACCGATCCACTGCCTATGAGTCTTTTACTACTAGTCCTTTCTACGTTGCTTTGCTGCTACTGTTGTTACTGCTGCTGCTGTTACTCTGTTCCTACTATTGTTACTCTGCTGCTACTGCTGTTACTTGCTACTGCTGTCACTACTGCTGTTCCTTGCTACTGCTGTCACTACTGCTGTTACTTGCTACTTGGCGGTTACTTGCTACAACACCTTACTGGCGCCATTGATACAACAAGTTAGTAATAGTCTGCCGTCAATAGACCTGTTTCTGGCACCGTTGCTATCATACCACTTTGCTACTGATACTTTGCTTGCAGACACTAATCTTCCAGGCGTGGTTGAATTGACAACTCAGCTGCTAATACTTGAGAATATTCTTTCACTTCCGTTTGTGTCGTATCAATAAATTTTGGTTGAATACTGTACCCTCGAAAACTGTTGCGACCCCCTACACTTGTGGGTTATCAGTGTCAACTTATCCATTTCAAGTCTACGATAAAGAGAGAGAGGCATAACACTAACACCGGCTCCAAGGTCGCATAAAGAAGTTCTAACGTAGTTGCCTTTAATGGAGCAAGGTATAGTGGGCACTCCGGGATAACCTAGTTTCTTAGGAGTTCCACCCTTGAAGGTGTAATTAGCAAGCATGGTGGAGATCTCAATGTCAGGTATCCTCCTCTTATTAGTCACAATATCCTTCATGTACTAAGCATACGGAGACATTTTGAGCATATCTGTCAAACACATTTGCAGAAAGACAGGTCTAATCATTTCAACAAATCTCTCAAAATCCTCATCATCCTTTTTCTTGTATGGTTTGGGAGGAAAGGGCATGGGTTTCTGAACCCATGGTTCCCTTTCTTTACCATGCTTCCTAGCAGCGAAGTCATTTTTATCGTATCTCTTATTCTTAGGCTGTGGGTTATCAATATCAACAGGTTCAATCTCCACATCCTTATCATTGCTAGGTTGAGCATCATCATGAACATCACTATCGATATTATCATTAGGTCATGTTCATCACCAGATTGCGTTTCAGCATCAGAAACAGAGACATCGTTTGGATTCTCAGGTGTAGAAGCAAACAGGGTTGCTAGCGTGCAAGTTCCTATCATCTTTCTTATTCTTTCTAGGATGACTAGGTGCATCAATGCTAACTCCTTGAGAATCTTGTTTAATTCTCTTAGGATGACCCTCAGGATACAAAGGTTCCCGGGTCATTCTACCGCCTCTAGTGATGACTCTGACAGAATTGTCGTTCAACTCATTGAGCAAGTCATTTTGAGCCTTAAGTACTTGTTCTACCTGAGTAGTAACCATAGATGCATGTTTACTCAGAAGCTTAAGATCATTGACATTTCTGTCTACACAAGCACTTAAATGACTAAGCATACGAGCATTATGTTCCAATTGTGTACTAACATAATCACTGAAAGTTTGTTGTTTGGCAACAAAGTTATCTAATTCATCCAAGCATAAGCTAGCAGGTTTATCA
Organism: Hordeum vulgare subsp. vulgare; assembly: GCF_904849725.1. Lineage (NCBI taxonomy): Eukaryota > Viridiplantae > Streptophyta > Magnoliopsida > Poales > Poaceae > Hordeum > Hordeum vulgare. Next base: position 64,850,940 of record NC_058523.1, read on the forward strand.
AAAGGAATATCACTCTCATTGAATCTACGCAAAGAATTTACTTCTACTACCTGTATTGGGTTATCAAGACCATGGATCTCTTCGATAGGTGGTAGATTTTTGACATCTTCAGATTTAATGCCATTCTCTTTCATAGATTTCTTAGATTCTTGCATATCTTCAGGACTGAGGAATAGAATACCTCTTTTCTTAGGAGTTGGCTTAGGAGGTGGTTCGGGAATAGTCCAATCATTCTCATTGCACAAGATATTATTCAATAGGATCTCAGCTTGTTCTACGGTTCATTCCCTAAAAACACAACGAGCACAACTATCTAGGTGGTCTCTAGAAGCATCGGTAAGTCCATTATAGAAGATATCAAGTATTTCATTCTTCTCAAAAGGGTGATCAGGCAAAGCATTCAACAACTAGACAAGCCTCCCCCAAGCTTGTGGGAGACTCTCTTGTTCAACTTGCGCAAAGTTGTATATTTCCAGCAAGGCAGCTTGCTTCTTATGGGAAGGGAAATATTTCTCAGAGAAGTAGTAGATTATATCCTAGGGGCTATGCACACAACCAGGAGCAAGAGAAGTGAACCAAGTCTTAGTATCATCCTTTAGCGAGAAATGAAACAACATAGGGATATAGTAGTGGCGGATCTTTTCCTCGCTCGTGAATAGGGTGGCTATATCGTGCAGTTTGGTAAGATGGGCTACAACCGTTTCAGACTCATAACCGCGAAAAGGATCAGATTCGAACCAAGTGATTAACTCAGGGTCGACAAAAAGTTCATAATCCTTATCAGTCACAAAGATAGGTGAAGTGGCAAACTTCGGGTCGTATTTCATCCTAGCGTTCAAAGATTTTTCTTTCCACTTGCGCAGTAAATTTTCAACATCATGTCTATCCTTACAAGCAAGAAAGTCCTCAGCTATCTGTCCCTCCATAACATCACCCTCAGGCATATCAGGCAATTCATATCTAGGAGAGCTAGTTCTAACAGGCAAAATAGCAAGTTCTATCTCAATAGTATCAACAGTCTGGGAAGTATCATCACATCTAGAAGCAACTCTAGCAATTTGTGCATCAAGGAATGCACCTAGTGGCAAAGCAGTATCAAGCATAGCATCATCAAAAGCATCATGGACAACAGAAGTAGCATCATCAAGCACAGGCGACATATCAAGATTTCTAGCAGGAGGTGGTGTCGCAAACTTACTCATAACTGAAGGTGAATCAAGTGCAGAGCTAGATGGCAGTTCCTTACCTGTCCTCGTAGTTGAGGGCAAGACCTTAGTTTTTGGATCTTTTGGATTCCTCATAGTGATCAGCAAACGTAAAGCCCAAGTGACTCAGAGAATATAGCTACGCCTCCCCAGCAACGGCGCCATAAAATGGTCTTGATAACCCACAAGTATAGGGGATCGCAACAGTTTTCGAGGGTAGAGTATTCAACCCAAATTTATTGATTCGACACAAGGGGAAGCCAAAGAATATTCTCAAGTATTAGCAGTAGAGTTTTCAATTCAACCACACCTGAAAGATTTAGTATCTGCAGCAAAGTATCAGTAGCAAGGTAGTATGATAGCAAAAGTAGCAATGGTAAACAGTAGCAATAGTGACAGCAGTAGCAACAGAGTAACAGTAGCACCAGTGACAGCAGTAGCGACAAAGTAACAGTAGCAGCAGTGACAACAGTAGCGGCAAAGTAACGTAGCAAGGACCAGTAAGAAAAACTCGTAGGCATTGGATCGGTGATGGATGATTATGCTGGATGTTATTCATCATGCAACAATTATAACACGGAGAGATATGTAACTAGCTCCAGTTCGTCAATGTAATGTAGGCATGTATTCCATATGTAGTCATACGTGCTTAGGGAAAAGAGCTTGCATGACATCTATTGTCCATCGCTCCCGTGGCAGCAGGGTCCTAATGGAAACTATGGGATATTAAGGTTTTCCTTTTAATAAAGAACCGGACCAACGCATTAACACTTAGTGAATACTGATACGTCTCCAACGTATCTATAATTTTTTATGGTTTCATGCTATTATCTTGTCAAACTTTGGATGTTTTGCATGCCTTTTATATATTTTTTGGGACTAACTTATTAAGTCAGTACCAAGTGACAGTTCCTGTTTTTTCCATGTTTTTGACCCCTTTCAGAGGAGATTTTGAAACGGAGTCCAAACGGAAGAAAATCCCCGAAAAGATTTTTTCTGGAACGGAATAAGATTGGGAAGCTTGGGAGCCAAGGCAGGGGAGCCTCAGGGGCCCCACAAGCCCCCACCCCACGGCCAGGGGGTAGGCCGCGCCACCCAGGCTTGTGGGCCCCCTGAGCGCCCCCTGGCCTAGGGGTTGCGCCTATAAATTGAAATCACTTTTCCGCCGCCGCAAGCTTCTATCTCCGCAAGATCCCATTTGGGGCACGTTCTGGTGCCCTGCCGGAGGGGGGATTCGTACACGAAGGGCTTCTTCATCAACACCATGACCTCTCCGATGATGCGTGAGTAGTTCACCATATACCTGCGGGTCCATAGCTAGTAAGTAGATGGCTTCTTCTCTCTCTTGGATCTTCAATACAAAGTTCTCCATGATCTTCATGGAGATCTATCCGATGTAATCTTATTTTGCGGTGTGTTCGTTGAGATCCGATGAATAGTGGATTTATGATCAGATTATCTATGAATCTTATTTGAGTTTCTTGTGATCTCTCTTATGCATGATTTCATATCCTTGTAATTCTCTTCGAGTTGTGGGTTTTGTTTGGCCAACTTGATATATGATTCTTGCAATGGGAGAAGTGCTTGGTTTTGGGTTCATACCATGCGGTGACCTCACCCAGTGATAGAAGGGGTAGAGAGGCACGCATCGTGTTGTTGCCATCAAGGGTAAAAAGATGGGGTTTTCGTCATTGGTTTGAGATTATCCCTCTACATCATGTCATCTTGCTTAAGGCGTTACTCTCTTCGTCATGAAATCAATACACTAGATGCATGTTGGATAGCGGTCGATGTGTGGAGTAATAGTAGTAGAAGCAGAAAGTATCGGTCTACTTGTCTCGGACGTGATGCTTATCATTGCCTTAGATATCGTCATGACTTTGCGCGGTTCTATCAATTGCTCGACAGTAGTTTGTTCACCCACCATGATATTTGCTATTTTGAGAGAAGCCTCTAGAGAACACTATGGCCCCCGGGTCTACTCCACACCATATTTTCAGCCTTACACTTTTTACTTCCTTGCACTTTCCGCCTTCAGATCTCACTTTGCAAACAATCTTGAAGGGATTGACAACCCCTTTGAAGTGTTGGGTGCAAGCTTGTTTGTGTTTGCGCAGGTACTCTGGACTTGACGAGGCCCTCCTTCTCGATCGATACCTTGGTTCTCAAACTGAGGGAAATACTTACTGCTCCTGTGCTGCATCACCCTTTCCTCTTCAAGGCAAAAACCGATGCAAACCAGAGAAGTAACAAGAAGAATTCCTAGCGCCTAGGAAGGACTTTTGTTGCCGCATCAAATACATGAACTCCTCATACTATGGTCATCTCCGGGAGTGGTTCCGGCTATTGTCACTCCGGGGTTGCCGGGTCATAACACATAGTAGGTGACTACAACTTGCAAGATAGGATCAAGAAAACACATATATTGGCGACAACATAATACGTTCAGATCTAAAATCATGGCACTCGGGCCCTAGTGACAAGCATTAAGCATGGCAAAGTAGTAGCAACATCAATCTCAGAACATAGTGGATACTAGGGATCGATCCCCATCAAAACTAACTCGATTACATGATATATCTCATCCAACCCATCACCGTCCAGCAAGACTACGATGAGATTACTCACGAACGGTGAAGAGCATCATGGAATTGGCGATCAAGGAAGGTTGGTGATGACGATGGCGACGACCTCTCCTCTCCGGATCCCAGAACGGAATCCAGATCTGCCCTCCACAAGAAGAACACGAGGTGGCGGCGCCTCCGTATCGTAAAACATGGTGAACTCTTCTCCTTGATTTTTTCCGGACAAAAGGGACTAAATAGAGCTGAGATTGGAGGCGGTGGAGCAACGTGGGCCCCACAAGACTACCAGGCGCGGCCAGGGGGGCGCGCCTGGTGGGCTTGTGGGCTCTCAGCTCCAGCCCTCCGGTTGATTCTTGCGCCAGTATTTTTTATATATTCCACAAAAAATCACCGTAAATTTCCAGGTCATTTTGAGAACTTTTATTTCTGCGCAAAAACAACACCATGGCAATTCTGCGCAAAAACAACGTTAGTCCGGGTTAGTTCCATTCAAATCATGCAAATTAGAGTCCAAAACAAGGGCAAAAGAGTTTGGAAAAGTAGATACGATGGAGACGTATCACCTGACGAGATAGAGAGGGAGGCTGGGCGAGGCAAGCCTCGAGCGGATCTGGGCCACGAAGGCACTGGGCCTGGCCAACCTGGCGCTGGCCAGCGATCCGCTCGGGGCTTCATGCTCCCGCAGCAGAATGAGCGAGGCCATGGCGCGGCTATAGGCAGCAGGGCAACTGACGGGTCCGGGAGGCGGCGGATCTGGCCGGACCTTGCCGGATCCGGGCCGGACGGTGAGGGCGCAACGACGAATGGCGACGTCGCGGTGATCGGCGGCGGCATCAAGCTCCCATGGCGGATGCGGGCACGGGGCGACGAGGTCGGTGGCTCGTGGCTCATGGAGGGCACACGTGGGGCGGCGACCGGAGGGGCACGACGGTGGCAGGGGCGAACGCCGGCGGCTGCGGCGACGCGGGGCAACAAGCGGGAGTGAGGCAGGGGCGGCTCGTGGCGGCTGCGGGCGAGCAGCGACGCGACCGGGCCCAGGTGTTGGGGAACGTGGTACGGGAAACAAAAAATTTCCTATGCACACGCAATACCTATCATGGTGATGTCCATCTACGGGAGGGGATTTCTGATATACGTACCCTTGTAGATCGCACAGCAGGAAGCATTAAGAAACGCGGTTGATGTAGTGGAACATTCTCACGTCCCTCGATCCGCCCCGTGAACCGTCCCACGAACCGTCCAACGATCCATCCCATCATCCGCTCCGATCTAGTGCCGAACGGACGGCACCTCCACGTTCAGCACACGTACAGCGCGACGATGATCTCGGCCTTCTTGATCCAGCAAGAGAGACAGAGAGGTAGATGAGTTCTTCGGCAGCGTGACGGTGTTTCGGAGGTTGGTGGTGATCTATCCCAGCAGGGCTCCGCCCGAGCTCCGCAAAAATACGATCTAGAGGAAAAACCGTGGAGGTATGTGGTCGGGCTGCCGTGGCAAAGTTGTCTCAAATCAGCCCTAATACCTCAGTATATATAGGAGGGAGGGGGAGGGCCTTGCCTTGAGGCTCAAGAGAGCCCCAAGGGGTCGGCCGAACTAGGGGTGGTGGAGTCCACCTCCAATCCTAGTCCAACTAAGATTGGAAGGTGGAGTCCTTCCCTTCCTTCCCACTTCCCCCCTTTTTTCTTTTTCCTTTGATTTTTTATCTCCTGCGCATAGGGCCTCTTGGGCTGTCCCACCAGCCCACTAAGGGCTGGTGCGGCACCCCTAAGGCCTATGGGCTTCCCCCGGATGGGTTGCCCCCCCGGTGAACACCCGGAACCCATTCGTCACTCCCGGTACATTCCTGGTAATGCCCGAAAACTTTCCGGTAATCAAATGAGGTCATCCTATATATCAATCTTTGTCTCCAGACCATTCCGGAAACCCTCGTTACGTCCGTGATCTCATCCGAGACTCCGAACAACATTTGGTAGCCAACCATATAACTCAAATACGCATAAAACATCGCCGAACCTTAAGTGTGCAGACCCTGCGGGTTCGAGAACTATGTAGACATGACCCGAGGGACTCCTCGGTCAATATCCAATAGCGGGACCTGGATGCCCATATTGGATCCTACATATTCTACGAAGATCTTATCGATTGAAACTCAGTGCCAAGGATTCATATAATCCCGTATGTCATTCCCTTTGTCCTTCGGTATGTTACTTGCCCGAGATTCGATCGTCAGTATCCGCAAACCTATTTCAATCTCGTTTACCGGCAAGTCTCTTTACTCGTTCCGTAATACAAGATCCCGTGACTTACACTAAGTCACATTGCTTGCAAGGCTTGTGTGTGATGTTGTATTACCGAGTGGGCCCCGAGATACCTCTCCGTCACACGGTGTGACAAATCCCTGTCTTGATCCATACTAACTCAACGGACACCTTCGGAGATACCTGTAGAGCATCTTTATAGTCACCCAGTTACGTTGTGACGTTGTGCTAGTGAGTTATATGATCTCATGGTCATAGGAATAAATACTTGACACGCAGAAAACAGTAGCAACAAGATGACACGATCAACATGCTACGTTCATTAGTTTGGGTCTAGTACATCACATGATTCACTCAATGATGTGATCCAGTTATCAAGCAACAACACCTTGTACATAGTCAGAAGACCTTGACTATCCTTGATCAACTGGCTAGCCAACTAGAGGCTTGCTAGGGACAGTGTTTTTTCTATGTATCCACACATGTATCTAAGTCTTCATTTAATACAATTATAGCATGGATAATAAACGATTATCTTGAAACAGGAATTATAATAATAACTTATTTATCATTGCCTCTAGGGCATAATTCCAACAGTCTCCCACTTGCACTAGAGTCAATAATCTAGTCCTCACATCATCATGCGAATTACATTGTAATAAATCTAACACCCATACAGTTCTGGTGTTGATCATGCTTTGCCCGTGGAAGAGGTTTAGTCAGCGGGTCTGCCACATTTAGATCTGTGTGCACTTTGCAGATATTCACGTTCTCCTCCTCGACGTAGTCGCGGATGAGGTTGAAGCGTCGTTTGATGTGTCTGGTCTTCTTGTGAAACCGTGGTTCCTTTGCTAAGGCAATGGCACCCGTGTTGTCACAAAACAGGGTTATTGGATTCAGTGCGCTCGGCACCACTCCAAGATCCGTCATGAACTGCTTCATCCACACACCCTCCTTAGCTGCCTCTGAGGCAGCCATGTACTTCGCTTCACATGTAGAATCAGCTATGACACTTTGCTTGGAACTGCACCAGCTTACCGCACCCCCATTAAGAATAAATACATATTCGGTCTGCGACTTAGAGTCGTCCGGATCTGTGTCAAAGCTTGCATCCACGTAACCTTTTACGGTGAGCTCTTTGTCACCTCCATATACGAGAAGCATCTCCTTAGTCCTTTTAGGTACTTCAGGATATTCTTGACCACCGTCTAGTGATCCACTCCTGGATTACTCTGGAACCTGCCTGCCATACTTATGGCCAGGCTAACGTCTGGTCTAGTGCACAACATTGCATACATGATAGAACCTATGGCTGAAACATAGGGGACGGTACTCATATGCTCTCTATCTTTATCAGTTGCTGGGCACTGAGTTTTACTCAATCTCGTACCTTGTAAAACTGGCAAGAACCCCGTCTTGGACTGTTCCATTTTGAACCTCTTCAAAACTTTATCATGGTATGTGCTTTGTGAAAGTCCTATCAGGCGTTTTGATCTATCCCTATAGATCTTAATGCCTAGAATGTAAGCAGATTCTCGTAGGTCCTTCATAGAGAAACTTTTATTCAAGTAACCTTTTATGCTCTCCAAAAGCTCCACATTGTTTCCAATCAGCAATATGTCATCGACATATAATATTAGAAACGCCACAGAGCTCCCACTCACTTTCTTGTAAATACAAGATTCTCCAACCACTTTTATAAACCCAAATGCTTTGATCACCTCATCAAAGCGTTTATTCCAACTCCGAGATGCTTGCACCAGTCCATAAATGGATCGCTGGAGCTTGCACACTTTGTTAGCATTTTTAGGATCGACAAAACCTTAGGGTTGCATCATATACAACTCTTCCTTAAGGAAACCGTTAAGGAACGCCGTTTTGACATCCATGCGCCAGATTTCATAATCGAAAAATGCAGCTATTGCTAACATGATTTGGACGGACTTATGCATCGTTACGGGTGAGAATGTCTCATCGTAGTCAATTCCTTGAACTTGTGAAAACCCTTTGCCACAAGTCGAGCTTTGTAAATGGTCACATTACCGTCAGCATCCGTCTTCTTCTTAAAGATCCATTTGTTCTGAATAGCCTTGCGGCCTTCAGGTAGTACTTCCAAAGTCCACACTTTGTTTTCATACATAGATCCTATCTCGGATTTCATGGCCTCCAGCCATATGTTGGAATCCGGGCCCACCATTGCTTCTTCATAATTCGCAGGCTCATTGTTGTCCAACAACATAATTGATAAGACGGGATTACCGTACCACTCTGGAGCAGTATGCGGTCTCGTCGACCTGCGAGGTCCGATAGGAACTTGATCCGGAGTTTCATGATCATCATCATTAACTTCCTCCTCAACCGGCGTCGCAACGACAGGGGTTTCCCCTTGCCCTGCGCCACCATCCAGAGGGATGAGAGGTTCGACAACCTCATCAATTTCAATCTTCCTCCCACTCAATTCTCTCGAGAGAAACTCCTTCTCGAGAAAAGCTCCATTCTTAGCAACAAACACTTTGCCGTCGGATTTGAGATAGAAGGTATACCCAACTTTATCTTTTGGGTAACCTATGAAGACGCACTTTTCTGCTTTGGGTTCCAGCTTTTCAGGCTGAAGCTTTTTGACATAAGCATCACATCCCCAAACTTTAAGAAACGACAACTTTGGTCTTTTTCCATACCACACCTGATATGGTGTCGTCTCAACAGATTTCGGGGTGCCCTATTTAAAGTGAATGCAGTTGTTTCTAATGCATAACCCCAAAACGATAACGGCAAATCGGTAAGAGACATCATAGATCGCACCATCTCTAATAAAGTACAATTACGACGTTCGGACACACCATTACACTGTGGTGTTCCAGGCAGTGTCAACTGTGAAACAATTCCACATTGTCTTAAGTGAGCACCAAACTCGAAACTCAGATATTCACCCCCACGATCAGACCGTAGGAACTTGATCTTCTTGTTACGATGATTTTCGACTTCATTCTGAAATTGTTTGAACTTTTCAAATGTTTCAGACTTGTGCTTCATCAAGTAGACATAACCATATCTACTCAAATCGTCAGTGAAGGTGAGAAAATAACGATAATCGCCGTGTGCCTTGATACGTCTCCATCGTATCTACTTTTCCAAACTCTTTTGCCCTTGTTTTGGACTCTAATTTGCATGATTTGAATGGAACTAACCTGGACTGACGCTGTTTTCAGCAGAATTGCCATGGTGTTGTTTTTGTGCAGAAATGAAAGTTCTCGGAACGTCCTGAAAATTTACGGAGAATATTTCTGGAAAATATGAAAAATGCCTGCGCAAAGATCCACCGGAGGGGACGGGCCAGTGGGCCACAAGCCTTGTTGCTGTGGCCCCCCTGGCCGCATCAACCAAGCTTGTTGGGCCCACGTGGCTCTGCCGCCCCCAAACTCAGCTCTATAAATTCCCTTTCGTCCCGAAAAAATTCACAAGAGAAGATTTCATCGCGTTTGCGATACGGAGGCGCCGCCACATCCTGTTCTTCATCTGGAGGGCAGATCTAGAGTCCGTTTTGGGCTCCGGAGAGGGGAAAACGTCGCCATCGTCATCATCAACCTTCTTCCCTCTCCAATTCCATGAAGTTCTTCATCGTTCGTGAGTAATCTATTCATAGGCTCGTTGGGCGGTGATGAGTAGGATGAGATCTATCATGTAATCGAGTTAGTTTTGACGGGATTGATCCCTAGTATCCACTATGTTCTGAGATTGATGTTGCTACTACTTTGACATGCTTAATGCTTGTCACTAGGGTCCGAGTGCCATGATTTCAGGCCTGAAATTATTATGGTGTCACCAATATATGTGTGTTTTAGATCCGATCTTGCAAGTTGTAGTTACCTACTATTCCCTCCTTTCCGGATTATAGGGCCTAACTCAAAATCTTCAGATTTCCAGATAACATGGCTTATCTCGTGGTCTCTTCGTTTGCAGCGTTGCGGTCGCTTCGATCCCCACAAGGCAATTATTACACTGGCTGCGGGTTCTCTCGAGAAGGCCCTTACTTTCCTCTTTCTAGTTGCATGCATGCACCACACAGGTCCTTTAAATAATCAAAGCATCCATCTTCGGTGCATGTACCATTTGCTATGGCAGGAGAAGCAGTCTTCTAGTCATGGCGCGAACGCTAAAAAAACAAAAATTAGCTAATGGCGCTACTCCCATCCGTTGTTTGGCGCCATGCATGTAAACTATGGAAGCCAAAATTAAAAGCTGACCCATGCATGCATGTGCCATGCAGATGAGAGAGGGAGAAAAGGATACGCATGCAAGAGTGAAGGCGGGAGAGGTTCTCGGGCAAGAGAAGAATCTAGAGGAAAGGCGGGAGAGAGCGCGCGCATGCTGTAGCGCTAGCGTGCATGCGAGGGATGGAGTTATTGTATTTGGAATCGAAACGGCCTGAGAATAAATACTACGGCATGCACGTTTCTCGTGAGAGAAAGCAGTAAGCTAATTGGACACTTTTCAAACAAGCTTAATTTATCCCAACCAATAGACATGTACCTTGGTTGATGTGATTTCAGATATAAGCCCTATAATCCGGAAAGGAGGGAGTATGTGTTATGACCCGGCAACCCCAGAGTGACAATAACCGGAACCACTCCCGGTGATGACCATAGTTTGAGGAGTTCATGTGTTCACCAAGTGCTAATGCGTTGGTCTGGTTCTTTATTAAAAGGAGAACCTTAATATCCCATAGTATCCTTTTGGACCCCGCTGCCACGGGAGGGATGGACAATAGATGTCATGCAAGTTCTTTTCCCTAAGCATGTATGACGACACACGGAATGCATGCCTACATCACATTGACGAACGGGAGCTAGCCACATATCTCTCCGTGTTATAACTGTTGCATGATGAATATCATCCGACGAATCGCCGACCCATTGCCTACGAGTTTGTCCCACTGCTGTTGTTACTTGTTTTGCTCTGCTGCTGTTACTTGCTTTGCTCTGCTGCTATTACCAATGTTGCTGATGTTATTACTTGCTACTGCTGTTACTCGCTACTGCTACTACTTGCTACTGCTGTCCCTACTATTGTTCTTTGCCACTTCTGCTACCTGCTACAATACTTTTTCTAGCGCCGTTGACGGGAAAGAATATTTCCCGTCCACGGGCAACTTCTGGCGCTATTGATACAACAGTTAGGAATAGTCTGCCGTCAACAGATCGTTTCTGGCACCGTTGCTATCATACTACTTTGCTGTTCATACTTTGCTTGCAGATACTAATCTTTCAGGTGTGGTTGAATCTGACGCATTCAGCTGCTAATACTTGAGAATATTCTTTCACTTCCCTTCGTGCGAACCAACAAATTTGGGTTGAATACTCTACCCTCGAAAACTGTCGCGATCCCACGCGCTGGTGGGCCATTGCAAGACAATTTCTAATTGTTGAGCAACGGGGACAAGCTCTATTCTGGCTCCGTTGCCGTGGAGGCATCAAGTCAGGAATAGTTGCACGTCAGCATGCCTCCACACTCATCGTACCACACACATCGGTATGTATGATTTCCAACAAGTCATTTGCACGCTCCATTGTTCTGGAGAACGGAATTTTAGTCATCTTGCCCGTGAGGCATGGTTCGCACATGTCAAGTGAATCAAAGTCAAGTGACTCCAAAAGTCCATCGGTATGGAGTTTCTTCATGCGCTTTACACCAATATGACCTAAGCGGCAGTGCCATAAAAACATGGCGCTATCATTGTTAACTCTAACTCTTTTGGTGTCAATGTTATGTATATGTGTATTATCACTATCAAGATTTAATATGAACAATCCTCTCACATTGGGTGCATGACCATAAAAGATATTACTCATAGAAATAGGACAACCATTAGTCTCTGACTTAAACGAGTAACCGTCTCGCAATAAACAAGATCCAGATATAATGTTCATGCTTAACGCAGGCACTAAATAACATTTATTTAAGTTCATAACTAATCCTGATGGTAATTGAAGTGAAACTTTGCCGACGGCGATTGCATCAACCTTCGAACCATTTCCAACGCGCATCGTCACTTCATCCTTCGCCAGCCTTCGCTTATTCCGCAGTTCCTGTTTCGAGTTGCAAATATGAGCAACAGAACCGGTATCGAATACCCAGGCACTACTACGAGAGCTGGCTAAGTACACATCAATAACATGTATATCGAATGTACCAGAGTTTTCCTTGGCCGCCTTCTTATCAGCCAGATACTTGGGGCAGTTGCGCTTCCAGTGACCCATACCCTTGCAATAATAGCGCTCCGTTTCAGGCTTAGGTCCAGCTTTGGGTTTCTTCGTCCAATTGGCAACAGGCTTGCCGCTCTTCTTTGAGTTACCCTTCTTTCCTTTGTCGTTTCTCTTGAAACTAGTGGTCTTATTCACCATCAACACTTGATGCTCTTTACGGAGTTCTGACTCTGCGACTTTCAGCATCGCGAATAACTCGCCAGGTGACTTGTTCATCCCTTGCATGTTATAGTTCAACACAAAGCCCTTATAGCTTGGTGGCAGTGATTGAAGAATTCTGTCAGTGATAGCCTCTTGCGGGAGTTCAATCCCCAGCTCAGCTAGACGGTTTGAGTACCCAGACATTTTGAGCACATGTTCACTGACAGACGAATTCTCCTCCATCTTGCAAGCATAGAATTTATCGGAGCTGTCATACCTTGCGATCCGAGCGTTCTTCTGAAAGATAAACTTCAACTCCTGGAACATCTCATATGCTCCATGATGCTCAAAGCAACGTTGAAGTCCCGGCTCTAAGCCATACAAGACTGCACATTGAACTACTAAGTAGTCCTCCTTGCTTGCTAACCAAGCGTTCTTAGCATCTTGGTCAGCCGCGGCGGGTGGTTCATCTCCTAGCGCAACATTAAGGACATAATCCTTCTTCCCAACTTGCAGGAGCAACTTAAGATTACGAGCCCAGTCTACAAAGTTGCTTCCATTATCTTTCAACTTAGCTTTTCTCTAGGAACGTATTAAAATTCAAGGTGACTGTCGCGTGAGCCATTGATCTACAACACAAATATTTTCAAAGTGGACTTAGATTATGTTCAAGATAATTAGAGTTTAACTAATAAAATTACTTGCTAAACTCCCACTCAAAACGTACATCTCTCTAGTCATTTGAGTGGTTCATGATCCAATTCCACTATCTCAAGTCCGATCATCACGTGAGTTGAGGATAGTTTCAGTGGTAAGCATCCCTATGCTAATCATATCAACTATATGATTCATGATTGACCTTTCAGTCTCATGTGTTCCGAGGCCATGTCTGCACATGCTAGGCTCGTCAAGCTTAACCCGAGTGTTCCGCGTGTGCAACTATTTTGCACCCGTTGTATGTGAACGTTGAGTCTACCACACCGGATCATCACGTGGTGTCTCGAAACGACGAACTGTAGCAATGGTGCATAGTCGGGGAGAACACAATTTCGTCTTGAAATTTTAGTGAGAGATCACCTCATAATGCTACCGTCGTTCTAAGCAAAATAAGGTGCATGAAAGGATTAACGTCACATGCAATTCATAAGTGACATGATATGGCCATCATCATGTGCTTCTTGATCTCCATCACCAATGCACCGGCACGATGTTCTTGTCACCGGCGCCACACCATGATCTCCATCAACGTGTCGCCATCGGGGTTGTCGTGCTACTCATGCTATTACTACTAAAGCTACGTCCTAGCAATATAGTAAACGCATCTGCAAGCACAAACATTAGTTTAAAGACAACCCTATGGCTCCTGTCGGTTCCGTACCATCGACGCGCAAGTCGATATTAACTATTACAACATGATCATCTCATACATCCAATATATCACATCACATCATCGGCCATATCACATCACAAGCATACCCTGCAAAAACAAGTTAGACGTCCTCTAATTGTTGTTGCATGTTTTACATGGTTGCCATGGGTATCTAGTAGGTTCGCATATTACTTACGCAAACACCACAACGGGGATGTATGAATTGCTATTTAACCTCTCTCTAAGGACCTCCTCGGTCAAATCTGATTCAACTAAAGTTGGAGAAACTGACACTCGCCAGTCATCTTTGAGCAACGGGGTTGCTCGTAGCGATGAAACCAGTCTCTCGTAAGCGTACGAGTAATGTCGGTACGAGCCGCTTCGATCCAACAATACCGCGGAATCAAGAAAAGACTAAGGAGGGCAGCAAATCGCACATCACCGCCCACAAAAACTTTTGTGTTCTACTCGAGATGACATCTACGCATGAACCTAGCTCATGATGCCACTGTTGGGGAACGTGGTACGGGAAACAAAAAATTTCCTACGCACACGCAATACCTATCATGGTGATTGTCATGGGTATAAGTCTGACAGTAGAAGTATGGGGTACGATAGTATATGGGCAGAGCCTTAGCTACGGCGAGGATGTATGAGTTCAGGCCCCTCTACGGTGGAGTTAAAAGCCCTACGTCTCAGTGCTCTTGGGAGCTTTGTGTCGAGTGGATTATATGATTACAGCAAGTGCCCACCCCCGTACCAGTGGTGAAGGGCGGCTTATATAGAGTGCGCTGCCCTTCATAATGGCCCGGTGGACAGGGGTGGAATAGTGATGAGTAAATGCTTACGCTACAGGTAACATAAGCTTTAAATTCTAATAATGGTGTATGAAAACGTATGACCATTGCCCTCCTGGGAGGTTACGATGTACAGAGTGGATTCCAGTCGGTACGTTAGATATGCTCCGAGTGGATCTTCGCCGACTGGATGATGGGGGCGTCCTTAGTTCAGCCGGAACTGTCTAAGGGCCTTGTATTCCATGAAGGGTAGTCCTTGGGTAGGACCTATAGGGCAGACCTATGACCCTACCTTGGGACTATAACCCCATCATTAGTCCCCGAATGGATCGGGGTCGGAACAATGAAGTGATGTCTGGAGTTTGGAACCGACTGGTATTGAGGTGACTTTAGCGTTGTTTGCCTTGATCCATTTTATCCTTTCAGCCAATGATCCGAGTGAATATGCCAGTGAAACGAACCGTCAGGGACCGAGTGCTTCCACGGAATATTTCGACATGACCGGTCAAACTGACAGCGCCGGATTTTCCGGGATCCTCAAATTTCGGTTGTCGCGCGCTCAGCGGGGATGACAACATCGCCATCGAGTAGGTTTTGCCTCCTCGATTACCGCGCCATTATCTTCTCCACTAATCTTGCAGCAGCCGGTTGGGGGGATAAGACCCTGGGCCCACCTGTAGGTGACCCAGTCGGAGGCCTATTAAAGCTTCCCCGGCGGACTTTCTCGTTGCGCTGCTCATACTCCTCCCATTAATCTCGCTCTTCCTGCAACTCTCTACGCACCTCTAGCCACCTCCTTCCCCTCCTCCTCTGCGGATCCGTCGCCTTCACCATGAAGAAGGGGCAGACCAACAAACTCGAGGCGCAGAAGAAGAAGAAGAAGGGGGCGGCCTCTACTCAGCGGCGGCAGCGGGCATTGCCGGTGGGCTGGATCCAGGGGGATTTCCTCCCCTCCTCGATGACGGAGAACGACGTGTTGGAGCTGGTGGAGCATGGCATGGTCGTCAACAAGTCCTGGAGGCTGCCGGAAGGCGAGACGGAGCCGGCACCAAAGGAGGGGGAGCGCGTTCTGCTGCTCAGCCATGTGGCCAGAGGTTTCTCTTTGCCTCCCCATCCCTTCTTCCGAGGTATCATGAATTACTTCGGGGCGCAGCTCCACCATTTTCCTCCGAACGCAATAGCTCACCTTTCTGCATTCGTCACCCTCTGCGAGTGCTTCATAGGGTGTCCTCCCCACTGGGGGCTCTTTAAATATGTCTTCTCCGCTAGATCCCAAATTGTTAAAAATCTTAGCCAGTCGGACATAAGACACGCCTCCTCCAGCTCTGTGGGGGTTTAGGCTTCTAGAAGAAAACAAACAGTAGCTATCCCTCCCTCCAGCTATCCGAGTCAGTTAGGAGCTGGCAATCGTCCTGGTTCTATTGCCAGGACATTGCTTGCCCGAATGCCTCGAGTGGGTTGCCACCTTTTAGTTTAGACCGTCCGGGCCCTCCCAGGAAGCTTGCACTCTCTAAGGGAGAAAGAACCCAGATCCAGCCTTTGGTCGACGCGTTGATAGCCATCCTCCGGAGTGGAGTCACCAGCATGGACCTGCTGGAGACTTTTCTGGGTCGGCGCATCCATCCACTGTAGGCCCGAGACCACGCTATGTGGCATTACACGGGGCCTTCGGATACCACTCGGTCTCATCCAGAGGACGTTAGCGGGGAGACTGTGAGTGCGTGGGTCCGCAGCATCACAGGCACGTGTGGTAACCCCATGGGAGCCCGGCGGGTGAAGCCCTTCCGTGCCGAAAATCCTCCTCCAAATGAGGTGAGTACATGTTGCCGAGTGCTTTTAACCTTCTCAGCTTTATTGCTTTTCTTGTCTCGCTGACTGACGTTGCCGACTGTGTTTTGTGCAGGAGTGGACATACTAGCATTCTGCAGTCTCGAACGGGAATCCAGTCGAGGAAGAGGAGGGCAGCCAGGAAGGCAGCGCGGATAGCGCCGAGTACGTCTCTGACAGTGGGGAGACGGAGGAGGAGACGAAAGAGGAGGAGGAGGAGAGTGGAGAGCAGAGCTCGCCACCCTCACCACCAGAGCACCGAACCAAGCGCCGTCATGACCCCGCTGCTCCGTCGGCTCCTCCCGCGGTCCCGAGTGCTCCGCCAACTCCTCCCGTGGCTCCGAGTGCTCGGAGCGTGAAGAGAACCAGGGGTGCTTCTGCCGAGCCCGTGAACCAGCCGTCCAAGGTGGCCAAACCTGGTGGGCCTAAACCTCGTAAAGCCTTGCCCCGGATGAGGATCTTGTTCCGGTCGCCTCAGCGTAAGTATCTTTACTCTTTCATCTTCCTTCAGTATCCGATTGAACTCCTCTTTTTGGGAACTCATGTTTATCCGTCGAGTGGATTTCACTCAACAGAGCTGCTACCTCCGCCACCTCTCTGCCGCGCTAGGACGATGATCCCATGGACACGTATAACGCCACCATGTCCCAGCAAGGTACGTTGTCACGACTCCAAGAGCTGTATTACTGTTTCGCGAGTGCTGTCTTTGATCTTGACCTTTTTCTGTAATTTTATTTTGTTCAGTCGGGCTTCCTTCAGAGGTGATCCATCTGGACGACGACGACCAAAGGAAATCGGAGCCAGCTTTGGCGCCTTTCCCTGGGGTTATCCAACCTGCTACCAATCCCGGCATGAACGTCCCACCGACTAAGACAGTGGCCCTCACGGTGGAACCGACTGGAGCGGAGCTCGGGATGCCCAGGGAGCCTTCTGCCGCACCGGGTCCGTCGGCTGTTCAATATGATGCCAGACGCCTCCCGAAAGATCAGGTAGGAGCCGCCAAGGACGCCATGGTGCAGGTGGAGCTGATGGTGGGCGACGCCAAGGGAGCGTATGACTCCATCGGGTCCCTGTACAAGAAGAGCTTGGAGCTTTGGGACGATATCCGAGTAAGTGCGCTAGTAAGTGTTTACATTCCCCTTGGAACCCACTGGGTGTTTCAACGAGGTACTCAGATGCAATAGGTTGGTTTTGCAGTGGGTTCAATCCGAGTGAACCCAGTGGGTGTAGTCCCCGAGACTTCTCTCGAGTGCTTGCACTGGCAGTTGTCTTTATATGTATTTTTCGTAATCTGAACAGATCAGAGCTGATCTGCCCGAATGGTACCAGTGGGGGCATGCCGAGTGCACCCACTGGGTGTAGTCCTCGAGAGTAGTTTTACTCGGGTCGAGAGATAGTAATCTCATAGTGTTTTTGGTTTGCTATGGAGCTCAACAGGGCCGACCTGTTCGAGCTTCATGCCAGTGGGGTCACTCTCAGTGAACCCACTGGGTGTAGTCCCCGAGACCGCTGTCGATTGCTTGCATCGGCAGGGGTCTGAAGAATTTTGAGCTTAGATTGTTTTGTCATATCTGTCAAGACTTTTTCCTTGTTGAGTGTGTCTGATCCTCCCTTTGTGTCTCTTTGACAAAATACTTGTGAAATGGGATCGGCGTACAATGCTCTGAAGGATGAGAAGACTCAACTGGCTGCGGACTTGGAGGTGGCTGTGAATGACCTGGCTGGCGTGAAGAAGGCTCTTGCTGACCGAGAGAAATCTTTGGAGGGATCTCTGGAGACCAACAAGGCACTGGTGGCTGAGGTAGAAAAAATGAAGAAGGAGAGATCTCACTGGATGGCCCTGCTGAAGGTGATGAACACTCGGTGCAGAGCGCAGGAGAACTACGTCAGCGACTGGGCGAGGAAGATGGTTGCACTGCTTGGTGGTAAGTTCTTGCCGAGTGCTTTTTGACTTTGGAGTTCACTCCGCGCTTATTTTCTGCTTGTCTTTTCTTTGTAGACTTCTGTCGGGACATTGAGGCCGAAACAGCCGAAATCGAGCGGTCGCTTGTTCCAAATGTTCCACTCGGCGATGAAGCTAACCGAGACATGTTCCGAGCGCATTCTCGTCTTAACAAGGTGGGCTCCTTCATTGGTCGCTTGAGAAGAGTTGTCGGCCGAATCGACAAGGAGCTGTGGCCTGAAGATGACTCTCGAAACGAGATAGAGGGGTTGATGACTCGACTGGAGGACGTCCCAAGCAGAGTGCAAGCATGGAAGAAGTCTGCCGCTCGGTGTGGTGCAGACGTGGCGCTGTCTCTGGTCCGAGTGCACTGCAAGGAAGCCCGCGAAGACAAGCTGAAAACGTTGCAGGTCGCCAACACCAAGAAGCTTCCATTCGAAGATTTCATGGAGACCTTCCTCAACACAGCCACTCGGATTGCAGACAGAATCGACCTCGACACCTTTGTGGAGCCTGCCAGTCCCGGCGACGCTTGATAAACATTATGCTGAACGCACATTTACCTCGGTATGCCGAGTGGAATTTGTATTAAACTTTGGCCACTGCTGTTGGCCGTTACTTTCATGGTTCGGTGTGGATAAACTTGATTCACACCGAGCCGACTGATCGTAGATCCAACTTGAATTCGAATCGGATCTTTTGCTCTTCTTTCGCTGAGTTTTTTTTGACACGATTTTGGCTCGTGGTTTTTGTTTGGGCGTCTCTTGGTGAGCCCAATGGCAAACATGCAGAGCATGTAGTTGTCAGTTGTCTTCACATCCACATGAGCCTCAATGAGGGTCTGCTAAGCCTCCG
The DNA here is from genome assembly GCF_904849725.1 of Hordeum vulgare subsp. vulgare. NCBI lineage: Eukaryota > Viridiplantae > Streptophyta > Magnoliopsida > Poales > Poaceae > Hordeum > Hordeum vulgare. The sequence continues at coordinate 64,870,182 of NC_058523.1, forward strand.
AGTGTATCTCGAGTATACACTCAGAGGAAGCTTTTTACTTAGGCGACTCTGAGTCGCAGCTAAGTCCCCGAGTGTGACTTTTCGTGCACACTCGGAGTGAGTTTGTACTTAGGCGACTCTGGGTCGCAGCTAAGTCTCCGAGTGTGACTTTTAGTGCACACTCGGAGCGAGTTTGTACTTAGGCGACTCTGGGTCGCAGCTAAGTCCCCGAGTGTGACTTTTCGTGCACACTCAGAGTGAGTTTGTACTTAGGAGACTCTGGGTCGCAACTAAGTCTCCAAGTGTGACTTTTAGTGAACACTCGGAGCGAGTTTATACTTAGGCGACCCTGGGTCACAGCTAAGTCCCCAAGTGTGACTTTTAGCGCACACTCGGAGCGAGTTTGTACTTAGGCGACTCTGGGTCGAAGCTAAGTCCCCGAGTGTGGCTTTTAGCGCACACTCGGAGCAAGTTTGTACTTAGGCGACTCTGGGTCGCAGCTAAGTCCCCGAGTGTGGCTTTTAGTGCGCACTCAGAGTTAGGAAGAATTTTGAATCGGCAAGAAATCAATCTGCTTTGTATTACTTCAATGATACTTGTTCTTTACATTGTCTCCGTCGGCGGTTATGTGTAGAAGCGCTTCAGTAGATCTCCATTCCATGCTCGCGGCTCGTCCGTTTCCCTGTCGAGGTTGTAGAGTCGATATGCTCCGTTGTTCAACACCTTAGAGACGATGAACGGTCCTTCCCAGGCGGGAGCCAGCTTGTGTGACCTCTGATGATCCACTCGGAGCACCAGGTCGCCTGCTTGGAATGTGCGGCTCCTGACGTGACGCGCATGAAATCGCCGCAGATCTTGTTGATAAATTGTTGTACGGATCAGTGCCATCTCGCGCTCCTCTTCTAAAAGGTCCACTCTGTCTTGCCTGGCTTGCTATGCTTCGGCTTCGGAGAAGAGTTTGACTCGTGGAGAGTTGTGAAGCAAGTCACTCGGAAGGACTGCCTCTGCTCCATAAACGAGGAAAAATGGGGATCGCCCTGTCGATCTATTCGGAGTTGTGCGGCGGCCCCACAACACTGAAGGCAGCTCGGTGACCCATGCGTTGGCGGCATGTCCAACTTCTCGCAGGAGTCGAGGCTTCAACCCTTGAAGAATAAGTCCATTCGCACGCTCTGCTTGCCCGTTTGTCTCGGGGTGCGCCACAGATGCAAAATCCACTGAGATACCTTGACCTGTGCAAAAACCTTTGAACCTGTCTGAGTCAAAATTTGTGCCATTGTCGGTGATTATGGTGTGCAGAACCCCGTATCTGGCGATGATGTCTCTGTTAAATTTGATGGCCGTAAGGGCATCAAGCTTCTTGATGGGCTTGGCTTCAATCCACTTGGTAAACTTGTCGACTGCTACCAGCAGATGAGTGAATCCTCCTTGGCCTGTTCTAAATGGTCTGACTGTATCTAATCCCCACAAGGTGAATGGCCAAGCAAGAGGAATTGTCTTCAACGCAGACATTGGCTTGTGGGACTTGTTTGAATAGAACTGACAACCTTCGCAACGGTCGACCATATCTTTTGCCATTTCATTCGTCTGCAACCACAAGAAACCAGCTCTGAATGCTTTGGCGACGATTGCCCTTGAGGAGGCATGATGACCGCGGGTTCCCGAGTGAATTTCTTCCAAGATTAACTGTCCCTCCTCAGGAGAGATACACTGCTGAAGGATGCCTGAAACAATTTCCCTGTACAACTGGTCATCAATGACGGTGAAGGACTTCGACCTGCGAACGATCTTCCTAGCTTGGACTTCGTCTTCTGGTAACTCTTGCCTCATGATGTACGCAATGAACGGCACAGTCCATTCGGGAATGACAGCTAGAATCTCCATGATCAAATCAACCACGGCGGGGACCTCGAGTTCAGTCTGATCTGTTGAGCTCTTCGGTTGTACTGGTTCCTCTGTAAAAGGGTCTTCTTTTACCGAGGGGAGGTGTAGGTCCTCGAGGCAGACATCACTCGGGACCGGTCTCCGAGTGGATCCAAGTTTTGCCAATTCATGTGCTGCTTGGTTTTTCAGTCGGGGAACATGGTGAAGTTCCAGACCTTTGAACTTCTTCTCGAGCTTCCTTACTGCGTTGCAGTACGCAGTCATGGTGGGGTTCCTTACATCCCATTCCTTCATCACTTGATTAACCACCAGATCTGAGTCGCCATAGACCATCAGGCGAAGGACGCCGAGTGTGATGGCCATGCGCAACCCGTAAAGGAGAGCTTCGTACTCTGCTTCGTTGTTGGAAGAATCAAAATGTATCTGCAACACATACTTGAGTTTATCACCTTTTGGGGATATGAGCACTACGCCGGCGCTGGAGCCATTCAACATCTTGGACCCATCGAAGAACATGGTCCAATGAGCCGAGTAGATGTGAGTCGGTTGCTATTGTTCTACCCATTCCGCTATGAAATCAGGAAGAGCTTTATACTTTATAGCTTTCTTGGCTTCGAACTTGATGTCACAATATAGCATCTCCTTTGCCCACTTTGCCACTCGGCCTGATGCGTCCCTATTGTGGAGAATTTCCGACAACGGAGCATCAGATATGACAGATACCGAGTGGTCTTGGAAATAATGAGCCACCTTCTTTGCAGTCATGTGGATCCCATAAATAAGCTTCTGATAATGGGGATACCTCTGCTTGGAAGGAGTCAGGACTTCGGAAACATAATATATTGGCCGCTGAACCTTGTACGCTTTGCCTTCTTCTTCACGTTCGACTGTCAGAACAGTGTTGACGACTTGATTTGTAGCCGCGATGTACATAAGAAGAGGTTCTTTACTGAGCGGGGCAGTAAGAACCGGATGGGTAGAAAGCAGGGCTTTGAGGTCGTCGAATGCGATTTGGGCTTCATCTGTCCACTCGAAGATATCTGACTTCTTCATGAGTCGGTACAGAGGTAACGCCTTCTCGCCGAGTCGAGCAATAAACCTGCTCAAAGCCGCTAGGCAACATGTGAGCTTTTGAACATCATGTACTCTTACTGGCCGCTCCATTCGAACAATGGTCCCGATCTTTTCGGGGTTGACATCGATCCCTCATTCGGAAACGAAGAAACCGAGTAACTTCCCGCTGGGAACGCCGAATGAACACTTGGCTGGGTTGAGCTTGATATCGTACCTACGTAGGGTGGCGAATGTTTCTGCCAAGTCAGTCAGCAGGTCGGAACCTTTGCGTGACTTAACGACGATATCATCCATATATGCCTCCACATTTCGACCGATCTGGTCTAGGAGGCATTTTTGGATCATGCGCATAAAAGTTGCTCCTGCATTCTTCAAACCAAATGGCATAGTGATGTAACAGAAACACCCGAATGGGGTGATGAAGGCTGTTTTTAATTCATCTGGACCATACATACGGATCTGATGATAGCCCGAATAGGCATCAAGGAAGGATAAGCGCTCGCAACCCAGAATCGAATCAACAATTTGATTAATGCGGGGGAGCGGGAAGTGATCTTTCGGACAGACCTTATTGAGATGCTTGAAATCGATGCACATACGGAGAGACTTGTCCTTCTTGGGCACCATGACAACATTAGCGAGCCACTCGGAGTGGTGTACCTCATGAATGAAGTTGTCTGCCAAAAGTTCAGCCACCTCCTCTCCTATTGCTTTCCTCTTGTGCACGGCGGACCGACGCAGGCATTCTAGGACGGGCCGAGTGGCAGGATCCACATGCAGTCGGTGCTTAGCCAACTCCCTGGGTACACCTGGCATGTCAGCAGGCTTCCATGCAAAAATGTCCCAGTTCTCACGGAGGAATTGGATGAGCTCGGCTTCGTATTTTGGATCAAGGGTGGAGGAGATGTTTGTCGGGGCGGCGGTGTCGTCCGTCGGATGGATGCTGACTTTCTTCGTGTCTCCCGCCGACTGGAATGCGGACTCGGAAGCTGGCTTCTTTGAACGCATCAGGTCAGCGGGGTCGGCGGTCTTCTTGTACTCATCCAGCTCGAGTATAGCCATTTGCTGATCAGCAATCCTCGACCCCTGCTGCAGACACTCCTCGGCCCGCTGCCGATTGCCTGTGACAGTAATCACACCTTTGGGACCGGGCATCTCTAGCTTCAAATAAACGTAACATGGATGGGCCATGAAACGCGCATAAGCCGGACGGCCCAGAATTGCATGGTATGCACTCTGGAAGTCTACCACCTCGAATGTCAGCTTCTCCTTGCGGAAGTTCTTGTCAGAGCCGAAGATGACATCCAACGCAATCTGGCCGAGTGATTTGGCCTTTCTTCCTGGGGCGACTCCGTGGAACTGCATACTGCTGTCGCTAAGTTTGGACATCGGAATGCCCATTCCCTTGAGAGTGTCGGCGTACATGATATTCAAGCCGTTGCCGCCGTCCATGAGGACTTTGCGCAGCCTAGCTCCTTCCATCACCGGGTCGACGACCAGAGCCTGCCTCCCTCGGGTGGGTACGTGTGCTGGGTGGTCTGACTAATCAAAGGTGATCGCAGTCCGTGACCACTTGAGGAACGTGGGAGTGGATGGGGTTGCCATGTTTACCTCCCTGTTGACCAGCTTCAGTCGACTTTTGCTTTCCACATCAGCAAAAATCATCAACGTTGCATGGACTTGGGGGAACAGATCCTCCTTGTCCTCATCATCCTGCTCGGTGTCCTTCTCACTCGGCTGTCCTTCACCGAATCCTTGGATCAGGAGGCGACACTGCCGAGTGGTATGCTTCGGCAATATGACATTGCCTTCTTCATTCATCTTCGTGTGGATTGGACACGGTTGATCCAGGATGGAATTTCCTGACTGCCTCTTCTTAGGGGTGTACTATGCTTTCCCCTTGCCTTTGAATTGGCATTTGTGACGGCTGCTGCCTCTGCCTGCGGAGTGGATTGAGCTTTCTGCTTCTTCTTCTGAATGTTGTTCCCGTCTCCATCGGCGACTGACTTATGCTTGCCGCTACGTATGTGGTCCTCCTCTTCGCCATTTGCATAGCGCGTGCCTATCTCCATCATCTTGCTCATGGAGATGTCGCCTGTCCGACCGAACTTCAGGTACAGATTTCTGTACCGCACGCCTGCCTTGAAGGCGCAGACTGCTTGGTGCTCTGTGACGTTCTCCACCGTGTGGTAGAGGGTCGTCCAGCGCTGGATGAAATCGCGCAAGGGCTCGTTCTGCTTCTGGACACAGTGCTGGAGCTCTACGAGACCAGCAGGGCGTTTGCACGTACCCTCGAAGGTCCTGATGAAGACTCGGGACAGATCTGCCCAGCTATAGATGCTTGACGGAGCTAACTGGTTTAGCCAAGCTCGCGCCGAACCGTCGAGCATCAGTGGGAGATGTTTCATGGCGACATGGTCATCTCCGCCACCGATCTGAACCGCCACTCTGTAGTCGTCCAACCAAGTTTCTAATTTGGACTCTCCTATGAATTTGCTGATTCCCGTCACCAATCGGAAGTTGGGAGGGATGTCAGCTGAGCGGATGGCCCGACTGAAGCACTCGGGGCCAGAAACAACGGTCTTGCTTCCACTCGGACGGTCTCTATCGTGACCATCACGGTGGGCTCGACTTCTGTCGACCTTCTTCTGGTGATGTACCCTCTTGCATCAGGCCTTGGATCATGCGCGCCACCGCCCGAACGACGATTGTCGTAATGCCGGGGCCCGTAAGGCCCACTCCGCGGAGGAGTACGCGAACGGCAACGATCTTCAGGATGAGGCCGAATGGGAAGCGGATTCCGACTCGGTTCCCTGGAACGGCTGCCCCCTCTGCGTCGCTGGTGAGAGTCGGGACGGAAAACCGACCGATGCGTGTTCGCTTGAACAGAACTGTTGTGGATCCTGTTGTGTGACTGGGAGACCACCGAATTTTGCTGCTGCGCCGTATGCAACAGGGCACGGATATGCTCGATTCCTCTACCAGCCTCTGAATCAGTCGGCTGGAGGGAATCGGCTATCCTGGCGGTTGCAGCCAATTGAGGATGGGTGTGCGGAACACCTCGACATTGCTCTGGCGAGTGCGTCGACTGGAAGAACGATGGTGTTGACGACGAGCGCAGGATGATTCTCCAAACTCACGCTCGTTCCGCCCAGTCCCGAGGGGACTTTCGTGGGAATCGGCCATGAGCATTTCAGATGCAGGCCCGTGACCCAGATACTCGGAAGGTAGTTCAGTCAGAACTGACTCCAAGTACTGGGATGACGGCGGGACCACAACCGATTTGAGCACCGCCACTTGAGAGGACGCGTTTTGTCGCGCCTAGGTGTGTCGCACCCAACGATGGAACCGTGGATGGCGGGATCACTTGCTGCGGCGCGTGACGGGGGCGAAGATCGACACCGGGGTCAATGGCTCGAGAAGAAGAACGCCGCGGGAACCGGCACGGAAGTGCGTAGCCCCGCGACTGGGGAGCACCTCGACGTCGAGGGGCGCATCCCGAAGCCATGCCGAATCGTCGACGATGAAGGAGAGTGCGCCGAAGAGGATCTCATGACCCATGACAGATCTCCGCCGGACGACATGACAAAAAGTCACTTAGACGCCTGCCCCACGGTGGGCGCCAACTGTCGTGGGTATAAGTCTGACAGTAGAAGTATGGGGTACGAAAGTATATGGGCAGAGCCTTAGCTACGGCAAGGATGTATGAGTTCAGGCCCCTCTACGGTGGAGGTAAAAGCCCTACGTCTCAGTGCTCTTGGGAGCTTTGTGTCGAGTGGATTATATAATTACAGCAAGTGCCCACCCCCGTACCAGTAGTGAAGGGCGGCTTATATAGAGTGCGCTGCCCTTCATAATGGCCAGATGGACAGGGGTGGAATAGTGACGAGTAAATGCTTACGTTATAGGTAACGTAAGCTTTAAATGCTAATAATAGTGTATGAAAACGTATGACTGTTGCCCTCCTGGGAGGTTACGATGTACAGAGTGGATTCCAGTCGGTACGTTAGATATGCTCCGAGTGGATCGTCGCCGACTGGATGATGGGGGCGTCCTTAGTTCAGTCGGAACTGTCTAAGGGCCTTGTCTTCTATGAAGGGTAGTCCTTGGGTAGGACCTATAGGGCAGACCTATGACCCTACCCTGGGACTATAACCCCATCAGTGATGTCCATATACGAGAGGGGATTTGTGATCTACGTACCCTTGTAGATCGCACAGCAGGAAGCGTTAAGAAACGCGGTTGATGTAGTGGAACATCCTCACGTCCCTCGATCCGCCCCGCGAACCGTCCCACAAACCGTCCTGCGATCCGTCCCACGATACGCTCCGATCTAGTGCCGAACGGACGGCAACTCCGCGTTCAGCACACGTACAGCGCGATGATGATATCGGCCTTCTTGATCCAGCAAGAGAGACGGAGAGGTAGATGAGTTCTCCGGCAGCGTGACGGTGCACCGGAGGTTGGTGGTGATCTATCCCAGCAGGGCTCCGCCCGAGCTCCGCAGAAATACGATCTAGAGGAAAAAGCGTGGAGGTATGTGGTCGGGCTGCCGTGGCAAAGTTGTCTCAAATCAGCCCTAATACCTCAGTATATATAGGAGGGAGGGGGAGCGCTTTGCCTTGAGGCTCAAGAGAGACCCAAGGGGTCGGCCGAACTAGGGGTGGAGGAGTCCACCTCCAATCCTAGTCCAACTAGGATTGGAAGGTGGAGTCCTTCCCTTCCTTCCCACTTCCCCCTTTTTTTCCTTTGATTTTTTATCTCCTGCGCATAGGGCCTCTTGGGCTGTCCCACCAGCCCACTAAGGGTTGGTGCGGCACCCCTAAGTCCTATGGGATTCCCCCGGGTGGGTTGCCTCCCCCCCCCCCGGTGAACACTCGGAACCCATTCGTCACTCCCGGTACATTCTCGGTAATGCCCGAAAACTTTCCGGTAATCAAATGAGGTCATCCTATAAATCAATCTTTGTCTCCGGACCATTCCGGGAACCCTCCTGACGTCTGTGATCTCATCCAGGACCCTGTGTGTAGACATGACCCGAGGGACTCCTCGGTCAATATCCAATAGCGGGACCTGGATGTTCATATTGGATCCTACATATTCTACGAAGATCTTATCGATTGAACCTCAGTGCCAAGGATTCATATAATCCCGTATGTCATTCCCTTTGTCCTTCGGTATGTTACTTGCCCGAGATTCGATCGTCAGTATCCGCATATCTATTTCAATCTCCTTTACCGGCAAGTCTCTTTACTCATTCCGTAATACAAGATCCCGTGACTTACACTAAGTCACATTGCTTGCAAGGCTTGTGTGTGATGTTGTATTACCGAGTGGGCCCCGAGATACCTCTCCATCACACGGAGTGACAAATCCTAGTCTTGATCCATACTAACTCAACGGACACCTTCGGAGATACCTGTAGAGCATCTTTATAGTCACCCAGTTACGTTGTGACGTTTGATACACATAAGGCATTCCTATGGTGCCAGTGATTTATATGATCTCATGGTCATAGGAATAAATAGTTGACACGCAGAAAACAGTAGCAACAAAATGACACCATCAACATGCTACGTTCATTAGTTTGGGTCTAGTCCATCACATGATTCACTCAATGTTGTGATCCAGTTATCAAGCAACAACACCTTGTACATAGTCAGAAGACCTTGACTATCCTTGATCAACTGGCTAGCCAACTAGAGGCTTGCTAGGGACAGTGTTTTGTCTATGTATCCACACATGTATCTAAGTCTTCATTTGATACAATTATAGCATGGATAATAAACGATTATCTTGAAACAGGAATTATAATAATAACTTATTTATCATTGCCTCTAGGGCATAATTCCAACACCGGGGAGGGCCGACGATGGGCTCGGGCGGGCCCTGATCTGCTGGGCTGAGGAGAGAGAGGTGGGAGGTGGCGGCTAGGGTTTGAGGGGCATGGGAAACGAGGGAGGGATTAGGGGAGCTGTCTATTTATAGCAAATTCGGCTAGGGTTATCCGAATCCGGCTCCGTTTTCGACCACGTGATCGTGATCGGACGGCCACAGATGCGGGAATGGCTAGGTGGGCTGTGTAGAGTAGGCTAGTCGGAGATGAGAAGGAAAATGAGCACCCAACAACGTGATTTACAAACACCAAAAAACGTGTGACGAATAACCGAAGACGGTGCCACTACGGACGACCGTTCGGGTACAAGAAGGACTCCGATTCCAACGAAAATTGCAAGTGGCCTACCTATCTAACAATAAGATCGCACGCCAAGTTTCATCCCAATCCAAGAAAGTTTATACACACTTTTAAAAACAAAGTTTTACGATGCCGCGGGCACGTGCGAGTGTGGTTGTGCTTAGAACGGGCAACGACAAGAACGGAGAGAACCGGCAACAAATAACGGATGCAAGTTTGAAAATTGGCGGCAACAGAGTGCCGATGCAATGCAGATGATGCGCATGATGCGATGATGATGCGACAATCAAAATAATCACACGGCAGCAACGGAATAAAAGGGGAATCTTCTGGAGCGTCGGTCTCGGGCTGTCACACATATGTAGGTCATATGTTACACATTTTGATTAAAAATGGCACCCTGTTTGACTTCAATTCAATAGATTTCGCTTTTGACACAATATTTTGTCACATGCTATACTTTACTGTTTTCAAAATATATCCCGAGATCATTCTTAAATTTGGTTTTGTAATAGTTTTAGTTTTCTAGCATCTATTTATGCATATGTTTTGTTGAGGTTCCCGCAACAACGTGCGGAGCATCATCTAGTTAATAATAATACGATTGCATCCCGTCCTTTGCGTCAATGATGGATTTTGCTAGACATGCAAACATGCCACACAAGCAAGTCATGCATGTTAGTACAAGTTACACCTTATGTATTTATTTATGCATGCATGTAGCCTTGCCACGTCATCTATACATGCATGTTAGTCTTAAATTATTATTTTTCTTCCTATTTTGTATTGAAAGTATATGTGTTGAGCGATTTCATATACTAAGGTAGTGGAACCTTCACATTTGACATTATTTGACTACAACTATATGCTTCATATTTGTAAATTATGTTTTAAGCATATATGTGCTTCGCATTAGTTTTATTTATTTTATAGGAATTACTTATGCATTTCTTTTACCAAAGTTTCCGCTGCAACGCGCGGGGCATCATCTAGTATCTACAGTAGTTGTTTACGTAACAAGTTATGTTAATTACAGACTTCAATTAATTTGCGTAGAGTGCATAGCTGTCAACCTTTCGTGGCTCGAACATATAAATAACCAACTTGACTAGCTCGCCTATGACACTCATCTTTTCTCTATTTTTTGCAGTCACTAGGCATTGACTCTTACTCAACTTCACACCTTACAATACATGCAAGAACCCTTACTTGGAGTAATCCAATTTAAACTTCTTCAAAACTTTGTCAAGGTATGTGCTAAAGCTTTTCTAATGTCAAGTGTCTTTTCCTTCGACCGTGAGATTGTGCAACTCCCGGATACCGTAGGAGTGCTTTGGGTGTATCAAACATCACAACATAACTAGGTGACTATAAAGGTGCACTACGGGTATCTCCGAAAGTGTCTATTGGGTTGGTACGAATCGAGATCGGGATTTGTCACTCCGTGTGATGGAGAGGTATCTTTGGGCCCACTCGGTAGAACATCATCATAATAATCTCAGTGTGACTAAGGAGTTAGTCACAGGATGATGTGCTACGGAACGAGTAAAGAGACTTACTGGTAACGAGATTGAACAATGTATAGGTATACCGACAATTGAATCTCGGGCAAGTTCTGTACCGACAAACAAAGGGAATTGAATACGGGATTGATTGAATCCTTGACATCGTGGTTCATCCGATGAGATCATCGTCGAACATGTGGGAGCCACCATGGGTATCCAGATCCCGATGATGGTTATTGGCTGGAGAGTGTCTCGGTCATGTCTGCATGATTCCCGAACCCGTAGGGTCTACACACTTAAGGTTCGATGATGCTAGGGTTATAGGGAATTGTTATACGAGGTTACCGAAGGTTGTTAGGACTCCTGGATGAGATCCCAGACGTCACGAGGAGCTCCAAAATAGTCCAGAGGTAAAGATTGATATATAGGATGGATGGGTTTGGACACCGGAAATGTTTCGGGCACCACCGACAAAGTGTCGGGACCACCGGAAGTGTTCTGGAGGCCCACCGGGAGGGGCCACAAGCCCCGGAAGGCTACATGGCCCAAGTGTGGGAGGGAACCAGCCCCTAGGTGGGCTGGTGCCCCCCCCCCACACACACACTCGGCCCAGGCGCAGTAGAGAGGGAGGGAGGGGAAACCCTAGGCGCTTGTGGGCCTAAGGCCCACCTAGGGGTGCGCCAGCCCCCTCTCGTCCCTGACCGCCGTCCACCCTCTCCCATCTAGGGCTCCCCCCCCCTCAAGGGGGAAACCTTAAAGGGGGATCCACCCCTGTCACGCCCAAGATGCGACCCTATCCTCAATTTGGCACGGGGGGCTCGTGAGGGATAGAAGCGCATCTCCTCGTGTCGCAAGAATGGATATCGTTACAAGTACATGTATTGAAAAGAAGAGATATATAATAGAATTGGCTTACACTCTCCACAAGCTACATCAGAGTCACATCAGTACATTACATAAACATCAAGAGTAAGAGCAGGGTCTGACTATGGACGAAAACAAACGACAAAAGAAGAACGACGTCCATCCTTGCTATCCCAGGCTGCCAGCCTGGAACCCATCCTAGATCGATGAAGAGAAAGAAGAAGAAGCAACTCCAAATGAACAATCAACGCACTCACGTCAAGTAACCTTTACCTGTACCTGCAACTGGTGTTGTAGTAATCTGTGAGCCACAGGGGACTCAGCAATCTCATTTCCAAAGGTATCAAGACTAGCAAAGCTTATTAGGTGAGGTAAGGTTAAGTGGTGAGGTTGCAGCAGTGGCTAAGCATATATATGGTGGCTAACTTACGAGTAGAAGAAATAAGAGGGGGAAGATCTACGCATAATGGACGTGAACTACCGATGACCAAATGAATGATCCTGAACACCTACCTACGTCAGACATAACCCCACCGTGTCCTCGATCAGAGAAGGAACTCACGAAAGAGACAGTCATGGTTACGCACACAGTTGGCATATTTTAATTAAGTTAACTTCAAGTTATCTAGAACCAGTGTTAAACAAAGTTTCCACATTGCCACATAACCGCGGGCACGGCTTTCCGAAAAGATTTAACCCTGCAGGGGTGCTCCAACTAGTCCATCACAAATTACCACAAGCCGCATAGAAATCCTTATGAAGCTCGCGATCTCGTCGGATTCCCTAGTGGAAAACCTCAACTCTCAGATTACCCAAAGCATCACCGGAATCCCGATGCACAAGATATCTCGTCAAAGGTAAAACTAATCCAGCAAGGCCATCCGGTGTGTCGACGAACCCGATAAGAGCCGCGTATCTCGTTCTCAGGACACACCGTCTATGCATAGTGGACGGTAGCCAAACCTCGAGATGCCCCGAGGTGGCACTGCCGATTGCTAGGTGGGTGGACCAACACTCATGCGGAGCACTGGCCCATGGGGTTGATTAAATTATCCTCGGGGTCCAGAAAGTCCCTATGCAATTTTATTAGGTTATTAGGCAAATGTAGTACCAATGTTGGGCCTTGCTAGACCAGCTTTAATCTAAAACGAATTATCAAGGGGGTCCCCATAACAACCCCGATTGTGTTAGGAGCGCTCAATTATGGAACATAACACCGGTAGCCAGAAACTAAGGGGGCAAAGGTGGAACAAAACACCAGGCTAGAAAGGCCGAGCCTTCCACCTTTTACCAAGTATATAGGTGCATTAATTTAAATAGCATTTAATATGGTGATATAACAAGGAACCCATGTTATCACATGGAAGCAACTGCACCTGCAACTAGCAATGCTAACATAGGGTTAAGCAAGCGGTAACATAGCCAATCAGTGGTTTGCTAGGTTGAACAGGTTGAAGGTTTTCATGGCATTGTTGAGAGGCTGATATTTAACATGTGGTAGGCAACGAGACATACTCGATAGAAACGGTAAACTAGCATGGCAATGATAGTAATGGTATCTGGGGAAATGGTCATCTTGCCTGAGATCCCGCTTGGAAGAAGAATGCCTCCGTGAAGCAGACGAACCGACGTAGTCGAATGGGTCCTCACAATCCGGCACGCTGCGAAACTCTATCGAGACGAAGCAAACCGGAAACACAAATCCACACACGGAATTCACCACACGATACACAACACAAATGACGCATGAGCAGATGAATACATGCAAGACACGGCATGACAATTCACACAATCAAACACTACATATTAAGTGAAGTTCAATATGCAACGAGTTGCATATTGACGAAACTCCATGTTAATTTAAGTTCTATCCCAATTAGGTACACGACAATATTAAATGTGGTTAAACATGGCAAGAGGTGAAGCGTAATTAAACTACCTATCTAGGCATTTTAAATGAGGTCGGAAATGACATATAGCATCTCCGAAACGACCTCACAGGTTAATTTACAATTCAGTCCAGATCTGAACTAACACATTTAATTGGTTGTTAAACAGCAAAACAAATAGGTTCACGTGATTCTACGCGTCGTTACAAGCAATTTACACATAGAGATCATCTCCAACGGAGCTACGGTTCAAAAGATACAAGCACCGCAAGATATGATGGCATGAATGCAATATGTGTGCAACGACGGTCACGAGCACTTCAAAACATACAACCAGCAAGACAAAATGAAACTACACGAGATTCTAAGCGAGTTTCATGTAGGACACGATCAAATCGGAGCTACGGTTCAACAACTACGAGCAAAACAAGAAATCACTACAATCTGCCAGAATCAGCCACATAGCATTTTCTACGCCCCACAACTACGAGCTACTCAACTCCAATAAACTCAAGCAAGGCATGACACGAAAGAGGGCAAGAAGCACTACTACAAACAACTAACAACAACTAGAATGGCATCATGGATCACTAGGGAAAGAAGACACAAAATGGCATCTCACACACTATTTCAGACTTAGTGAAAATTACACCTCATGAAAGTGCAGTTTTCGATCTGAAGCTATATTGACAGCAGCAAAACCATAATCTACAGGACTCCAAATGGCATGAAAATTCACAGCAAGCTAGAGAAACACAAGGTTTACAACTAACTCCATTGGACCAACCTCAAAAGAGCTACAGATCACAAGATACAAGCAAGACAAGACAGCAACAAAATATAACAGATCTGAGACTTAGAAATATTTCAGCACCTCCAAAACAGCACTATTTCTAGCAACTTGAGAGCAAGCAAACTACACCTAAACATGTGGGCATCCAAAAATACCAGGGGCTAGACAAAACATCCAAGATCAACTCTCTAGTTGACATCTCCTTCAAACGAAGCACAGAATAAATCCTACGAATTAAACAAAAGAGCATCACGGCAAAATATCGCGCGAACTAACTTGCTCAAAAGCTAAAACTAAATACACAGAAAATTCCATAGGATTTTTCTACCCCGAAAACATATAAAATATGTGGGGTTGCGCAACAAAAAAATATTGTCACACGTAAATGCGAGATATAATCCTAAACACGGAAAATAATCTAGCGGCAAATCCCTACACGCAAAAATACCAAGGACTACTCTAAAATACGTTGCAAAGGTGTTCCTAAAACATGGACATCTCTATTACGGCATACGAGCAATCCGGACACGCACGAGAAATTAAACGGGACGAAACCTATTGTAACAACACGTAAAACTATGCATTCGGCACGCTAAACGGTGTCAAACAAATACGCAAGTTGCACCAACGTATTCTACACGCAAAACTACGTGAAATTCATATACTATACGTCGTGAACCGATATACGGTTTAAAACCTACGAACGTTTGAATATCTATATAATTCCTGAAAATATAAATTCGCATAAAAACCTAAAATTAAATGGGCCTAATAGGGCGGCGCAGGTAAGCTATACGCCGCTCGGGTGCAACATAGGAGGCCGAGGCTTACCTCGGCTCTGGGCCGGCTCGGTGGAGGGGATCTGGGCCTCGGCAGGAGCAAGGTCCGGCTTGCTCGGCAGGTCAACGGGCCGAGGGAGGGAGGCCTGGGGCGCTAGGAGCGCTGTGCACCGGACTGGGCCGACTCGGGGCCCAGCTGAGGGGGCATCCGGCCTACTGGGGCATCGTCCTCCTCCTCCTCGCTCCCGACCAAGAGGAGAGGATGCCCAGCGAGGCGGCTGGCGGCAGGAGCAGATCGCCGGCGTGCTGCGGGCGAGGCGGGGGAGCCGCGGTGACGGGATCCGGCGAGGGAGGTTGCATCCGGCAAGGGGGCTTAGGGCGGCCGGAGACGAGGCCTTGGCAGCACGGCACGAAGGCGAGGAAGCCGCGGGATCTCGCGCAGGGCTTCCGGCGAGGGGCTCCGGTCGGGGCAGCTCGGGGAGGCGGTCAACACGGCTCTCCCGCGAGCGGCGACCAGAGGTGGGACACGGGGGAGCTTGGGGCGACGCGGGCAGGCTCTCATGGCGGATGGCGGCGGCGCGAGGGGAGGCCTCGGCAAGGCGGCGGCGGCGGATGGGCTCGGCCGGGCCCGATCTGGGCTCGGCGGGCCCTCGCGGCGGCTGAGGGGCCGATGGGAGGAGAGAGAGGGTGCGGGAGGCTAGGGTTTTGGGGGTTGGTGGCGCGGATCCCTAGGCAGAGGAGGGGGCTGTGTGAAAATAAGCACGGGGGACTATTTATAGAGAAAAGGGGGGCTAGGTTAGCCGGAATTTCGTTCCGGATCCAACCATGCGGTCGGATACGGACGATTCCAAACGCGGGAACGGTTACGAGGCCGTGTAGAGTGGATATCCGGAGACAAGAGGGAGAGCGGGCGGCGCGGCAACGAATTTTTAAAACACCGACAGACATCCGACGAATAACCGAAGATGGTGCCGCTACGGTCGACCGTTCGGGTACCAGACAGTCTCCGATCGCGACGAAATTCGACAGGCAGCCTAGCTATAACTAATCACGACCGCATGCCAAGTTTCACCTCGATCAGAGAAAGATTTCATCACACTGTTAAAAACAAGGATTTGACGATGCCGCGGGCGCGTGCGTGTGAGGTCGGGCTCAGAACGGACAACGACGGAACCGGCAACTAACAACGGATCCAAGTTTTGAAAACGGGCGGCAACGGGATGCCGATGCAATGCGCATGATGCGATGATGATGCGACAAATGTAAATACCCACACGACGAAAACGGAAAGAAAAGGGGAATCTTCTGGAACATCGACATCGGGCTGTCACAACCCCTCCCTCCCCCCTATATATAGTGGGGGTTTTGGCCTTTGGAGATACGGTTTTCCATCTCTCTCTCACTGCAGCCCTATGATGTCTACTACGCAACCTTCTCCTTGTAGACGTTGTTGGGCCTCCAAGTGTAGAGGTTTGTAGGACAGTAGCAATTTTCCCTCAAGTGGGTAACCTAAGGTTTATCAATCCGCGGGAGGCGTAGGATGAAGATGGTCTCTCTCAAGCAACCCTGCAACCTTGTGTCCCCAACACACCCAATACAATGGTAAGTTCTATAGGTGTACTAGTTCGGCGAAGAGATGGTGAAACAAGTGCAATATGGATGGTAGATATAGGTTTTTGTAATCTGAAATTACAAAAACAGCAAGGTAACTAGTAACAAAAGTGAGCACGAACGGTATTGCAATGCGTGGAAACAAGGCCTAGGGTTCGTACTTTCACTAGTGAAGTTCTCTCAACAAAGATAACATAATTGGATCATATGACTAGCCCTCAACATGCAACAAAGAGTCACTCCAAAGTTACTAATAGCGGAGAACAAACGAAGAGATTATTGTCGGGTACGAAACCACCACAAAGTTATTCTTTCTGATCGATCTATTGAAGAGTCTGTAGTAAAATAGCACGAAGCTATTCTTTCCGTTCAATCTTTCATAGAGTTCGTACTAGAATAACACCTTAAGATACATATCAACCAAGAGCCTAATGTCACCTAGATACTCCATTGTCACCTCAAGTATCTGTGGGCATGATTATACGATATGCATGAGATAATCTCAGAATCATCTATTCGACCAACACATAGAACTTCAAAGAGTGCCCCAAAGTTTCTACCGGAGAGTCAAAACATGTGCCAACCCCTATGCATAGGTTCCCAATGTCACAAACCCGCAAGTTGATCACCAAAACATACATCGAGTACTCACATGAATCAAACGTGTGCCAACCCATATGCATAGGTTCCCAATGTCACAAACCCGCAAGTTGATCACCACAGATAGACACGTGCAAGACATACATCAAGTGTTCTCAAAGACTCAATCCGATAAGAAAACTTCAAAGGGGAAACTCAATTCATTACAAGGGAGAGGGGGAAGAACATCATAAAATCCAACTATAGTAGCAAAGCCCACGGTACATCGAGATCATGACATCTCAAGAACACGAGAGAGAGAGAGAGAGAGAGAGAGAGAGAGAGAGAGAGAGAGAGATCAAACACATAGCTACTGGTACATACCCTCAGCCCCAAGGGAGAACTACTCCCTCCTCGTCATGGAGATCGCCGGGATGATGAAGATGGCCACCGGAGATGGATTCCCCCTCCGGCAGGGTGCTGGAACGGGCTCCAGCTTGGTTTTTGGTGGCTACACAGGCTTGCGGCGGCGGAACTCCCGATCTAGGTTTCTTTTTGGGGGTTTCTGTATTTATAGGAATTTATGGTGGTGGAATTACGTCGGTTGGGCCCACTAGGAGGTCACAAGCCTGCTAGGCCCAGCCTAGGGGGGTGGCCGGGCCTCCCGAGCTTGTGACTCCCTCGTGGCTCTTCTAGCCTTCTTCCAAACCTTCGGGGGTCTCTTTTGGTCCAAAAACAATCATCTAAAGTTTTATTCCATTTAAACTCTGACTGAAAAAGGGTGAAAAACACGGAAAAAACAGAAATTGGCACTTGGCACTGAGTTAATAGGTTAGTCCCAAAAAAATATAAAACAACATATTCATGCATATAAAACATCCAAAGTTGACAAGATAATAGCATGGAACCATCAAAAATTATAGATACGTTGGAGACGTATCACCCTACTATTCTTCTTCCTCCTCTCCCACGGTGCTTGGAGAAGCCCTGCCGGGAGACCTCTTCTCTCCATCGACACCACGCCGTCGTGCTGCCGAAGATCTTCCCCAACCTCTCCCTCCTCCTTGCTGGATCAAGGTGCGGAAGACGTCACCGGGCTGCACGTGTGTTGAACACGGAGGTGTCGTGGTTCGGCACTAGATCGGAATCACACCGTGATCTGAATCGCCACGAGTACGACTCCATCAACCGCGTTCTAGCAACGCTTCCGCTTAATGATATTCAAAGGTATGAAGATGCACTCACCCCTCTCTCGTTGATGGTCTCTCCATAGGAAGATCTGAATATGGCATAGGAAATTTTTGAATTTATGCTACATAACCCAACATTGTTATTAGAGCCAGGTTCTATGCGTAGATTCTATGCACGAGTAGAACACAAAAGTTGTGGGCATTGATTTTGTCAATTGCTTGCCGTTACTAGTCTTATCTTTATTTGGCGGCATCGTGGGATGAAGCGGCCCGGACCGACTTTACACGTACTCTTACGTGAGAATGGTTCCACCGACAGACATGCACCAGTTTCACAAGGTGGCTAGTGGGTGTCTGTCTCTCCCACTTTAGTCGGATCAGATTCGATGAAAAGGGTCCTTATGAAGGGTAAATAGCATTGGCATATCAACGTTGTGGTTGTCACGTAGGTAAGAAATGTTCTTTCTAGAAACCCAAATCACCCACGTAAAACTTGCAACAACAATTAGAGGACGTCTAACTTGTTTTTGCAGGGTATGCTATGTGAAGTGATATGGCCAAAAGAATGTGATGTTGCATATGTGATGTATGAGATTGATCATGTTCTTGTAATAGGATTCACGACCTGCATGTCGATGAGTATGATAACCGGCAGGAGCCATAGGAGTTGTCTTAATTTATTGTATGAGATGCAACGCCATGTTGATTACTTTACTTTGTTGCTAAACGTTAGCTATAGTAGTAGAAGTAATAGATTGGCGTGACGACTTCACGGAGACACAATGATAGAGATCATGATGATGGAGATCATGGTGTCTGATACGTCTCCAACGTATCTATAATTTTTGATGGTTTCATGCTATTATCTTGTCAACTTTGGATGTTTTGTATGCATGAATATGCTATTTTATATCTTTTTTGGGACTAACCTATTAACTCAGTGCCACGTGCCAGCTTCTGTTTTTTCCGTGTTTTTGACCTTTTTCAGAGGAGAATATTAAACGGAGTCCAAACGGAATAAAACATGCGGAATGATTTTTTTCCATAATAGAAGATACGCGGGGGACTTGAGAACCAAGGCAAAGGACCCCGGGGGAGGCCACAAGCCCCCTAGCCGCGGCCTGGGGGGCGCTCCTAGCAGGCTTCTGGGCCCCCGTGGCTCCTTTCTTCTTCCGCCTATAAATTCTCCAAAAATCCAAAACTGCCAGAGAGAGCCACGAAAATACTTTTCCACCGCCGAAAATTTTCTTTCTCCGCAAGATCCCATCTGGGGACCGTTCTGGTGCCCTGTCGGAGGGGGGATTCGGACACGGAGGGCTTCTTCATCAACACCATTGCCTCTCCGATGATGTGTGAGTAGTTCACCAGAGACTTTCGAGTCCATAGCTAGTAGCTAGATGGCTTCTTCTCTCTCTTGGATCTTCAATACAAAGTTCTCCATGATCTTCATGGAGATCTATCCGATGTAATATTCTTTTGCGGTGTGTTTGTCGAGATCCAATGAAATGTGGATTTATGATCAGATTATCTATGAATATTATTTGAGTCTTCTCTGATCTCTTATATGCATGATTTCATATCCTTGTAATTCTCTTCGAGTTGTGGGTTTCGTTTGGCCAACTTGATCTATAATTCTTGCAATGGGAGAAGTGTTTGGTTTTGGGTTCATACCGTGCGGTGTCCTCACCCAGTGACAGAAGGGGTAGCGAGGCACGCATCATGTTGTTGCCATCAAGGATAAAAAGATGGGGTTTATATCTATTGCATGAATTTATCCCTCTACATCATGTCATCTTGCTTAAGGCGTTACTCCGTTTGTCATGAACTTAATACACTAGATGCATTCTAGATAGCGGTCGATGTGTGGAGTAATAGTTGTAGATGCAGACAGTATCGGTCTACTTGTGTCGGACGTGATGCCTATATGTATGATCATTGCCTTAGATATCATCATGACTTTGTGCGATTCTATCAATTGCTCAACAGTAATTCGTTCACCCACCGTAATACTTGCTATCTTGAGAGAATCCTCTAGTGAACACTATGGCCCCCGGGTCTACTTCACATCATATTTTCAGCTCTACACTTTTACTTTGTTGCACTTTCCACCTTCAGATCACACCTTCCAGTTAATCGTCAAGGGATTGACAACCCCTTTATAGCAATGGGTGCAAGTTTGTTTGTTTTTGCGCAGGTACATTGGAGACTTGTCTTGATACTTCTACTGGACTGATACCTTGTTTCTCAAACTGAGGGAAATACTTACTGCTACTATGCTGCATCACCCTTTCCTCTTCAAGGGAAAAAGCAATGCAAGCTCAAGAGGTAGCAGTGTCATGTTGGTGATGATGATGATCATGGTGCCCCGAAGATGGTGATCAAAGGAGCAAGATGATAATGGCCATATCATGTCACTATATGATTCCATGTGATGTTTATCATGTTCTTTTACATCTTATTTCTTAGAACGACGGTAGCAAAGATAATATGATCCCTCATGAAAATTTCGGGAAAGTATTCCCCTAAGTGTGCACCGTTGCGAAGGTTCGTTGTCTCGAATCACCACGTGATGATCGGGTGTGATAGATTCTAACATTCGCATACAACGGGTGTAAGCCAGTTTACACACGCAGAACACTTAGGTTGACTCGACGAACCTAGCATGTACAGACATGGCCTCGAATACAGGAGACCGAAAGGTCAAACATGAGTCCTATGGTTGATACGATCAGCATGGAGATGCTTGATAACCCACAAGTATAGGGGATTAATTGTAGCCTTTCTCGATAAGTAAGAGTGTCGAACCCAACGAGGAACTAAAGGTAGGACAAATATTCCCTCAAGTTCTATCGACCACCGATACAACTCTACGCACACTTTACGTTCGCTTTACCTAGAACAAGTATGAAACTAGAAGTACTTTGTAGGAGTGATAGGATAGGCTTGCAAGAAATTAAAGAACACGTAAATAAAACTAGGGGCTGGTTAGAAAAAGAAACAAATACGTTAGTCTAACGAGTGTGGAAAAGTGGTGGTAGGAGTTGTGGAATTGTCCCTAAGCAATTTACTACGTTACTAGATCGATAGCAAGTATCATGTGGGAGAGGCCTCTACTAGCATGTCATCCCTTACTTGGAATTCTATGCACTTATGATTGGAACTATTAGCAAGCGTCCGCAACTACTAACGTTCATTAAGGTAAAACCCAACCATAGCAATAAGATATATTGGTCCCCCTTCAATCCCATATGCATCAATTTCTATGCTAGGTTTGAAGCTTCTGTCACTCTAGCCTGCCAATACATAGTCCTATCAACATACAACTAACCCTATGGTGTGATCCACGCGCGCGATCATATGATGGGCACCAAAGGACAGCAACATAACCACAAGCAAATTAAACCAATCATAGCAATTCATCAATCACCGATAGGACAACAATAATCTACTCAGACATCATAGGATAGCAACACATCATTGGATAATAATATGTAGCATAAAGCACCATGTTCAAGTAGAGGGTACAGTGGGTTGCGGGAGAGTGAACCGCTGAATATAGATGGGGGAAGATGATGGAGATGTTGGTGAAGATGACGGAGGTGTTGGTGTAGATCGTCGTCACACGACGATGTCCCTGGCGGCGTTCCGGAGCCGCCGGGAGAGAGGGGGAGAGAACCCCCCCCCCCTCCTTCTTCTTCTTCTTCCTTGACCTCGTCCCTAGATGGGAGAAGGGTTTCCCCTCTGGTCCATGGTCTCCATGGCGGCGGAGGGGCGAGAGCCCCTCCGAGATTGGATCTCTCTCTCTGTGTCCTTCTGTTTCTGCGCTCCCAGATTTTGCGTTTCACCGTTTCTTAAATTCCCGGAGATCCGTCAATTCGATTGGGCTGAACTTTTAACACGATTTTCTTCCGGATATTATCTTTCTTGCGGCGAAAGAAGGGCTCCAACCGCCTTAAGGAGTGGCCACATGCCTGCCAGCCGCCACCATACCTCCTGGTGGTGGCTACAGGGCTTGTGGGCCCTCCGTGCATCTCCTCGCGTTGATTCTTCTTCCCAAAAATCATAAATATTCCAAAAACAATCCCTGTAAGTTTTTATTACGTTTGGACTTCGTTTGGTATGGATATTCTGCGAAACAAAAAACATGCAACAAACAGGAACCGACACTGGGCACTGGATCAATATGTTAGAACCAAAAATAGTATAAAAAGTTGCCAAAAGTATATGAAAGTTGTAGAATATTGGCATGAAACAATCAAAAATGATAGATACGACGGAGACGTATCAGCATCCCCAAGCTTAATTCCTGCTCGTCCTCGAGTAGGTAAATGATAAAAAAGATAATTTTTGATGTGGAATGCTACCTAGCATAATCTTGATCCTATAATCTCATCATGGCATGAATACTAAAACATGAGTGATTCGAAGCAATAGTCTATCATTTGACATAAAGACAATAATATTTCAAGCATACTAACAAAGCAATCATGACTTCTCTAAACATCATGGCCAAAGAAAGTTATCCCTACAAAATCATATAGTCTGGCTATGCTCCATCTTCCCCACACAACGTATTTAAATCATGCACAACCCCGGTTTTAGCCAAGCAATTGTTTCATACTTTAGTGTTCTCAAACTTTTTCAACTTTCACGCAATACATGAGCGTGAGCCATGGACATAGCACTATAGGTGGAATAGAATATGGTGGTTGTGGAGAAGACAAAAAGGAGGAGATAGTCTCACATCAACTAGGTGTATCAACGTGCTATGGAGATGCCCATCAATAGATATCAATGTGAGTGAGTAGGGATTGCCATGCAATGGATGCACTAGAGCTTATAAGTGTACGAAAACTCACAAAAGAATCTAGTGGGTGCGCACCCAACTTGCTTGCTCACGAAGACCTAGGGCAATTTTGAGGAAGCCCATCATTGGAATATACAAGCCAAGTTATATAATGAAAATTTCCCACTAGTATATGGAAGTGACAACATAGGAGACTCTCTGTCATGAAGATCATAATGCTATTTGAAGCACAAGTGTGGAAAGAGGATAGTAGAAATTGTCCCTTATCTCTTTTCTCTCATTTTTTTGTGGGCTCTTTGACCTCTTTTTTATATATTTTTTTTATTTTGGTGGGCATCTTTGGCCTCTTTTTTGTAAATGGGCTTCGCTGGCCTCTTTTATTTCCTCACATGGGACAATGCTCTATTAATAATGACCATCACACTTACAACTCAATACTTAGAGCAATGATGACTCTATATGAAATGCCTTTGGTAGTGTACCATGACAATGATCTAGCATAGCAATGACATCAAAAAACGGACAAGCCATGGAAACATCATGCTAGCTATCTTACGATCATGCAATGGCAATATGGAAGTGGTGGTGCATGTCATGAGACAGAACGGTGGTAGTTGCATGGCAATATATCTCAGAATGGCTATGAAAATGTCATAATAGGTAGGTATGGTGGCTGTTTTGAGGGAGGCTATATGGTGGTTGTAATGCACCGGCGAAAGTTGCGCGGTACTAGAGAGGCTAGCAATGGTGGAAGGATGAGAGTGCGTATAATCCATGGACTCAACATTAGTCATAAAGAACTCACATACTTATTGCAAAAGTCTATTAGTCATCGAAACAAGGTACTACACGCATGCACCTAGGGGAAAGGTTGGTAGGAGTTAACCAGCACGCGATCCCGACCTCCACACAAAGGATGACAATCAATAAATAAATCATGCTCCGACTTCATCACATAACGGTTCACCATACGTGCATGCTACGGGAATCACAAACCTTAACACAAGTATTTCTACGAATACACAATTACTCACTAGCATGACTCTAATATCACATATTCATGTCGCAAAACTATTGCAAGGAATCAAACATATCATATTCAGTGATCTACAAGTTTTATGTAGGATTTTATGACTAACCATGTGAATGGCCAACTCCTGTTAACTCTCTAAATAGGTATAAGTGAAGCATGAGAGTTTAATTCTTTCTACAAAAGATATGCCTCGCTCTAACAAATATAAGTGAAGCAAAAGAGCATTCTACAAATGGCGGTTTTCTATGTGTAGGGAAACAGGCAATCCAAACTTCAAAAGATATAAGTGAAGCACAAGAAGCATTCTATAAAGCCAACCAAGGACTATCTCATACCAGCATGGTGCATAAAAGAAAAAGGGAAAATAAACACAAAAGACGCTCCAAACATTTGCACATATCATGTGACGAATTAAAATATAGCTCCGAGTAAAATTACCGATAGATTGTAGACGAAAGAGGGGATGCCTTCCGGGGCATCCCCAAGCTTAGATGCTTGAGTCTTCCTTGAATATTACCTTGGGGTGCCTCGGGCATACCCAAGCTTAGGCTCTTGCCTCTCCTTATTCCTTCATCCATCGTGCTCTCACCCAAAACTTGAAAACTTCAATCACACAAAACTCAACAAAACTTCGTGAGATCCGTTAGTGTAATAAAATAAATCACCACTTCAAGTACTGTTGTGAACTCATTCTAAATTCATATTAGCATTATATATACTGTAATCCAACTTCACCCTGGTTCATACCCCCCGATACTACCCATAGATTCATCAAAATAAGAGAACAATGCATAGAAAACATAATCTGTCAAAACAGAACAGTCTGTAGTAATCTGTATATTCCGTATACCTATGATATCTCAAAAAATATGAAAAATTACGAACGTTTGGAAAATTTGCATATCAATCAGCACAAGAAAGAATCAACTGAAAACACTTCCAGAATAAAAATAAAAATTAATTTCGTGAGCAGAAAGTTTATGTCTTTTCTCAGCGTGATCAAATAACTATCACCCAAACTAATCGTAAAGGCTTTGCTTGGCACATTATTTTTAAAATACAAAGGAATTGTACAAGGGGATAATTATTTTTGTGAGAAACTTCCATGAAAAATTCTACATTGTTTCCATGAGCATGAACACAAGTGTTCAAGGTCGACCCTCACTTCCGCAATGCATCACCTTTCAATCGCTTCTCTTTTTGAAAAAGTTTTAAGTTCCCCTCTATATTTTTTTGTTTTTAAACTAAATAAAAGCACTCAACAGAAATAAATGACTCTAAAACTTCCGGGTTCTCTCCCAGGCAGCGCTTTCTTTAAAGCCATTAAGCTAGGCATAAAGTGCTCAAGTAATGGATCCACCAGGATCCCAAGGTATATCAAAGCCAATTTTAATTAGCAATGATTTGAAATTTAGAAGTGAGCACAAGGTAACATATATCATGCAATGATGAAGTCTGACTCTCTTCCTATGCATTGGCATGTCATAAAAGAACAATTCATGCACATCAAGTAAAGGCCAATACATAGCATAAGCAGTTTCTTGCGATTTTATCGTATTGGAAACATAGAGAGGTGGAGATGTAGTTCCTCTCTCATAATAATTGCAAGTAGGAGCAGCAAGCACATGCATATTATATTCATCAAAATCATCATGTGTAACATAAGGAACTATAGCTAGCTCATCTTCATAAGCATCATTCATATTGGCATCATGGCCACAAGCATAGCAAGCATCAAGCTCATCAAAAAGGGATATTTCAAACGAATCCAAGGGATCATAGCATTCATCCTTCGGTAAGAACGAAGGGAAATTAAATAATGTATGAGTAGAAGAGTTACTCTCATTAGAAGGTGGACACGGGTAGCTAGTCCGTTCTTCCTCCTTTTGTTCTTCGCTCTCCTCGTCATCTTTTTCATCTAATGAGCTCACAATTTCAGCACTTTCGTCTTCCATAGTTTCCTGCAAAATAATAGTCTCTCCGTGGGCAGCATAGGATTCCTCCTTAAATCGTTCAATATGGGCATTATAATCATAATTAGTATAACAATAAGGAAGCATAGCCAAATTTTCAGATCGGTAAGGAACATCATCATTATCATCACACCTTTTAAACAGAGCCTCACTTTCATAAGCACCCATAAAAGCAACAGACTCTTCTATTTGATCCACATCATAGTAATCATATATACCATTAGCATAAGAAGCCAAGATTCTATGATCATTAAACTCGCAAGAAAAGGGAAGGTGTGGAGCCTTCATCCTAGAGCAAAAAGTAACACCATGTCTCTTGCATAATTCCCAAGCATACCATTTCAACAAATGGATTTGATCCCATAAAAGTTTCCCTTTTTTAGTCAAGTGATAATCCCTAAATTATTCACGTTGATCCAACGTGTATCCCATTATATAATTGAATGGGGATTTCTCAGGATTATCAAAAAAGTATATAATATTTTCCATGTAACGAGCATCGAGGGTTTTAGGAGGTTCCCCATCTCCATGAGTAGCAAGTACACCTAATTTTTTTGGGTATTTCGTGTTCCATATCCATAACTAAAGATAGAGAACAACTTAGAACAGCAAATAAATCTACTTAGTGATAAAGCAAACAAGCACACACGAGAATATTCACCCCGCGCTATTGCTCCCCGGCAACGGCGCCAGAAAAAGGTCTTGATAACCCACAAGTATAGGGGATCAATTGTAGCCTTTCTCGATAAGTAAGAGTGTCGAACCCAACGAGGAGCTAAAGGTAGGACAAATATTCCCTCAAGTTCTATCGACCACCGATACAACTCTACGCACACTTTACGTTCGCTTTACCTAGAACAAGTATGAAACTAGAAGTACTTTGTAGGAGTGATAGGATAGGCTTGCAAGAAAGTAAAGAACACGTAAATAAAACTAGGGGCTGGTTAGAAAAAGAAACAAATACGTTAGTCTAACGAGTGTGGAAAAGTGGTGGTAGGAGTTGTACAATTGTCCCTAAGCAATTTACTACGTTACTAGATCGATAGCAAGTATCATGTGGGAGAGGCCTCTGCTAGCATGTCATCCCTTACTTGGAATTCCATGCACTTATGATTGAAACTATTAGCAAGCGTCAGCAACTACTAACGTTCATTAAGGTAAAACCCAACCATAGCAATAAGATATATTGGTCCCCCTTCAATACCATATGCATCAATTTCTATGCTAGGTTTGAAGCTTCTGTCACTCTAGCCTGCCAATACATAGTCCTATCAACATACAACTACCCTATGGTGTGATCCAAGCGCGCGATCATATGATGGGAACCAAAGGACAGCAACATAACCACAAGCAAATTAAACCAATCATAGCAATTCATCAATCACCGATAGGACAACGATAATCTACTCAGACATCATAGGATAGAAACACATCATTGGATAATAATATGTAGCATAAAGCACCATGTTCAAGTAGAGGGTACAACGGGTTGCGGGAGAGTGAACTGCTGAATATAGATGG
This sequence comes from Hordeum vulgare subsp. vulgare, assembly GCF_904849725.1. Classification (NCBI taxonomy): domain Eukaryota; kingdom Viridiplantae; phylum Streptophyta; class Magnoliopsida; order Poales; family Poaceae; genus Hordeum; species Hordeum vulgare. Next base: position 64,897,859 of record NC_058523.1, read on the forward strand.
GGGAAGATGATGGAGATGTTGGTGAAGATGACGGAGGTGTTGGTGTAGATTGCCGTCACACGATGATGTCCCGGGCGGCGTTCCGGCGCCGCCGGGAGAGAGGGGGAGAGAGACCCCCTCCTTCTTATTCTTCCTTGACCTCCTCCCTAGATGGGAGAAGGGTTTCCCCTCTGATCCATGGTCTCCATGGCGGCGGAGGGGCGAGAGCCCCTCCGAGATTGGATCTCTCTCTCTTTGTCCTTCTGTTTCTGCGCTCCCAGATTCTGCGTTTCACCGTTTCTTAAATTCCCGGAGAACCGTAACTCCGATTGGGCTGAAATTTTAACAAGATTTTGTTCCGGATATTTCTTTCTTGCGGCGAAAGAAGGGATCCGACTGTGTTAAGGAGTGGCCAAAAGCCTGCCAGCCGCCACCGTACCTCCTGTTGGCGGCTACAGGGCTTGTGGGCCCTCCGTGCATCGCCTCGCGTTGATTCTTCTTCCCAAAAATCATAAATATTCCAAAAAAATCCCCGTAAGTTTTTATTACGTTTGGACTTCGTTTGGTATGGATATTCTATGAAACAAAAAACATGCAACAAACAGGAACTGGCACTCGGCACTGGATCAATATGTTAGTCCCAAAAATAGTATGAAAAGTTGCCAAAAGTATATGACATTTGTAGAATATTGGCATGAAAGAATCAAAAATTATAGATATGAAAAAGATGTATCAATGCTCACCATTGATTACTAGTCCGTCTCACGTGATGATCGGACATGGGCTAGTCCACGTGGATCGTGTAACACTTGGATAACTAGAGGGATGTCGATCTAAGTGGGAGTTTATCAGATGAACTTAATTATCATGAACATAGTCAAATAGGTCTTTGCAAATTATGTTGTATCTTACGCTATAGCTCTACGGTATTTGATACATTCCTAGAGAAAATATGGTTGAAAGATAGAAGTAGCAATTATGCGGACTCAGTCCGTCAACTCAGGATTGTCCTCATTGCTAAACAGAAGGCTTATGTCCTTAACACACCGCTCGGTGTGCTGAACCCCAAGCGTGATCTGTGGATGCTGCAAACATCCGACATACATCTTTTTGATAACTACATGATAGTTCAGTGCATATTGCTTGAATAACTTAGAATTAAGGCATTAAAGACGTTTCGAACGTCGCGGGACATACGTGATGATCCAAGAGATGAAATTGAGATTTCATGCTCGTGCCCTTGTTGAGAGGTATGAGACCTCCGACAAGATTCTTTGTCTGCAAATTAAAGGAGAAGAGCTCAATCATTAAGCATGTGCTCAGATTGTCTAAGTACTACAATCACTTGAATCGAGTGGGAGTTGATCTTCCAGATGAAACAGTGATAGTTCTCCAAAGTCACTGACACCAAGCTACTAGAGCTTCGTGATGAACTATAGCATATCAAGGATGGATATGATGATCCTTGAGCCATTCGCGATGTTTGACACTGCAGAAGTAGAAATTGAATAGGAGCATCAATTGTTGATGGTTTGTGAAACCGCTAGTTTCAAGAAGGGAAAGGGCATGAAGGGATACTTCATTAAACGCAAACTAGTCGCTGCTATAGTGAAGAGACCCAAGGTTGAACCTAAACCCGAGACTAAGTGCTTCTGTAATGAGGGGAATAGACACTGAAGAGGAACTACCCTAGACACTTGGTAGATAAGAAGGATGGCAAAGTCAACAAGAAGAATATTGGATATACATGATATTGGTGTGTACTTTACTAGTACTCCTAGTAGCACCAGGGTATTAGATACCGGTTCGATTGCTAAGTGTTAGCGACTCGAAATGAAAGCTACGGATTAAACGAAGACTAGCTAAAGGCAAGGTGTGACAGCCTGAGACCGACGTTCCAGAAGATACCCCTTTTATTCCGTTTTCGTCGTGTGATTACTTTTATTTGTCACATCATCTTCGCATCATGCGCATCATCCGCATTGCATCAGCATCCCGTTGCCGCCATTTTTCAAACTTGCTTCCGTTATTAGTTGCCGGTTCTCGTCATTGCCCGTTCTGAGCCCGACCACACACACACGCGCCCGCGGCATCGTCAAAATCTTGTTTTTAAAAGTGTGTATAAAACTTTCTCTGATTGGGTTGGAACTTGGTGTGCGGTCTTAATATATTATAGGTAGACCGCCTACCAAATTTCGTCGCAATCGGAGTCCGTCTGGTACCCGAACGGTCGAACGTAGCGGCACCGTATTCGGTCTATCGTCGGACATTTTCTCAGTGTTTTAAAATACGTTGCCAGGTGCCCGTTTTCCCTCTCATCTCTGGCTAACGTACTCTACACGGCCACTTAGCCCGTCATGCGTGCGAAACCGTTCGACTCTGATCGCGCAGTTGAAACCGGGGCGAAAAACTGCTAAACCTAGCCCCCTCCCCCCCCCCCATTGTTATAAATAGGACCCCCATGCCATTTTTGGACAACCCTAGATCCACCTCGTAATCCGCGCCCCAGCCAGCCTCCACCCACCTCCTGAGCTTCCAGACCTGATCCAGCCCAAGCTCACTCGATCTGGACCGTCGGATCTCTGATCCAACGACCCAGGGCCCCTCCCGCAGATCCCTGCCTCCCCAGCTCCTCCTCGAGATGCTACCCGCGCGCCCGAGGTGGCCGCAGCCGAGCAGCTCCTCCAGGTCGCCGCCGCATTTCGTGCGTCGCCGCGCTCGCTACCGGCCAGCCAAACCCCGCCACATGCCCTGCTCGCCGCCTGCCCCACGTCGTCCAAGCCACCGCGCCACGAATGTCAGTCGAACCCCGCCGCCTGATCTCCTCGCCCCAGCATCGCCTCGACCCTCCGTCGCCGGGAACAGGACCCCCAGGGTCGGATCCGCCCGATCCCGGCCTCACCTGACCTCGCCGTCGCCTCCGTCCTCGTCGGTCCTCGCAGGAACCACCGCCATCACTCTGTTGCGGGAGGACGAGGCAGTCCCACTCGCCCGCGTTGACCGGCCCGACCGGCCTCGCCTGCTCGCTGACCCTGCCAGGTGGGCTGCCGCCCAGCGCCCGACGGTCGAGTCCAGCAGGCCTCGCTCTGGCCGGCCTCCTCCAGATTTGGGTTGAAGCCCAAGGTGAGCCTTCGCCCCCCGAGCCCACTGTCGTGGGTATAAGTCTGACAGTTGATGCGTAGGGTACGAAAGGATGGGCAGAGCCTTAGCTACAGCAAGGATGTATGAGTTCAGGCCCCTCTACGGTGGAGGTAAAAGCTCTACGTCTCAGTGCTGTTGGGAGCTTAGTGTCGAGTGGACTATAGGATTACAGTAAATGCCAACCCCTGCACCAGTGGGGAAGGGCGGCTTATATAGAGTGCGCTGCCCTTCATAATGGCCCGGTGGACAGGGGTGGAATAGTGGCGAATAAATGCCTACGTTACAGGTAACGTATGCCTTAAATGTTAATAATGGTGTACGAAAATGTATTACCGTTGCCCTCCTGGGAGGTTACGATGTACAGAGTGGAATCCAGTCGGTACGTCAAATACGCTCCGAATGCTCGTCACTGACTGGATGATGGGGGAGTCCTTAGTTCAGTCGGAACTGTCCAAGGGTCTTGTCCTCTATGAAGGGTAGTCTTTGGGTAGGACCTATAGGGCAGGCCTATGACCCTACCCTAGGACTATAACCCCATCATTAGTCCCCGAATGGATCGGGGTTCAAACGACGAAGTGATGTCTGGAGTATGGATCCGACTGGTATGGATGTGACTTTTGGCGTTGTTTGCCTCGATCCATTTTATCCTTTCAACCAGTGATCCGAGCGAATATACCAGTGAATCGAACCGTCAGAGACCGAGTGCTTCCGCGGAATCTTTCGATGTGACTGGTCAAACTGACAATGGCGGATTTTCCGGGATCCTCAAATTTCGGTTGCCGCGCGCTCAGCGGGGATGACGACATCGCCATTGAGTAGGTTTTGCCGCCTCGATTACCGTGCATTTATCTTCTCCACTAACATCGCAGCGGCCGGTCGGGGGGATAAGATTTCGGGGCCACCTGTTAGTGACTCAGTCGGAAGCTTACTTAAGCCCCTCCGGTGGGGATTTCTTGTTGCGTTGCTCATCTTCCTCGCATTAACCTCGCTCCTCCTGCAGCTCCCTGCGCGCTCCAAGCCTCCTCCTTCCTCTCCTCCTCTGCGGATCTGTTGCCTTCACCATGACGAAGGTGTAGACCAGCAAACTTGAAGCGCAGAAGAAGAAGAAGAAGAAGAAGAAGGGGGCGGCCCCTGCTCAGCGGCGACAGCGGGCACTGCCGGCAGGTTGGATCCAAGGGGATTTCCTCCCCTCCACGGTGATGGCGGACGATTTGCTGGAGCTGGTGGAGCACGACATGATTGTCAACAAGTCATGGAGGCTACCGGAGGGCGAGACAGAGCCGGCGCCGAAGGAGGGGGAGCACGTTCTGCTGCTCAGCCATGTGTTCACGGGCTTCTCCTTGCCTCCCCTCCCCTTCTTCCGAGGTATCATGAATTACTTTGGGGCGCAGCTCCATCATTTTCCTCCGAACGCGATAGCCCACCTTGCCGCATTCGTCACCCTTTGCGAGTGCTTTATTGGATGTCCCCCCCCCCATTGGGGGCTCTTTAAGTACGTCTTCTCTGCTAGGTCCCAAACCGTCAAAAAGCTTAGACAGTCGGACGATAAGACCCATCTCCTCCAGCTCTGCGGGGGCTTAGGCTTCCAGAAGAAAACAAAGAGCAGCTACCCCCCTCTCCAGTTGTCCGAGTCAGTTAGGAATTGGCAATCGACCTGGTTCTATTGCCAGGACATTGCTTGTCCGAATGCTTCGACTGGGTTGACACCTTTTAGCCTAGACCGTCCGGCCCCTCCCAGGCAACTTGCGCTCTCAAAGGGGGAAAAGATCCAGATCCAGTCTCTGGTCGACGCACTGATAGACGTCGTCCGCAAGCGAGTCACCGGCACGGACTTGCTGGAGACTTTTCTGGGTCGGCGCATCCAGACGCTGCAAACCCGACACCACGCCATGTGGCACTACGCGGGGCCTGAGGATTCCACTTGGACTCGTCCAGAATGCATGACTGGGGAGACTGTGATAGCATGGGTCCGCGGCATCACAGGCGCATGCGACAACCCCCAAGGAGCCCGGCGGGTGAAGCCCTTCTGCGCCGATAATCCTCCTCCGAATGAGGTGGGCACATCTTGTCGAGTGCTTTCAATCTTCTTAGATTTATCGCTTTTCTTGTACCGCCGCCTGACGTCTGACGTTGCTGACTGTGTTTTGTGCAGGAGTGGACCAACTGGTATTCTGCCATCTTGAACGAGAATCCAGCTGAGGAAGAGGAGGGCAGCCAGGAGGGCAGCGTGGATAGCGCCGAGTACGTCTCCGACAGTGGGGAGACGGAGGAGGAGACCGAAGAGGAGGAGGAGGAGGTTGTGGAGCAGAGCTCGCCACCTCCACCATCAGAGCATCGAACTAAGCGCCATCACGATCCCGCAGCTCCGCCGGCCCCTCCAACGGCCCCGAGTGCTCCGCCAGCTCCTCCGGTGGCTCGGAGTGCTCGGAGTGTGAAGAGGACCAGGGATGCTGCTGCCGAGCCCACGAACCAGCCACCAAGGTGGCCAAACCTAGTGGGCCTAAGCCTCGGAAAGCTTTGCCTCGGATGAGGATCACTGTTCCAGTCGCCTCAGCGTAAGTGTCTTGTTCTCCCATCCTTTTTCAGTATCTGATTGAACTCATGCTTATCCGTCGAGTGGATTTTACTCGACAGAGCTGCTACCTCCGCCACCTCTCTGTCGCGCCAGGACGATGATCCCATGGATACGGATAACGCTGCCAGATCCCAGCAAGGTACGTTGTCACGACTCCGAGAGTTTGTATTATTTTTTCACGAGTGTTGTCTTTAATCTTGCCCTTTTTCTGTAATTTCATGTTGTTCAGTCGGGCTTCCTTCGGAGGTGATTCATCTGGAGGACGATGGCCAAAGGGGGTCAGGGCCAGCTTTGGCGCATGTCCTTGAGGTTGTCCCATCTGCTGCTGCTCCCACCGTGAACGTGCCGCCGACTGAGACGATGCCGCCGACTGAGACGGTGCCCCTCGCGGCGGAACCGACTGGAGCGGAGCTTGGGATGCCCAAGGAGTCTTCTGTCATGTCGGGTCCGTCAACCGTTCAATATGACGCCCGACACCTCCCAGAAGACCAGGTGGGGGCCGCCAAGGACGCCATGGTGCAGGTGGAGCTGATGGTGGGTGACGCCAAGGGAGCGTATGACTCCATCGCATCTTTGTACAAGAAAAGCTTGGAACTCCGGGACGATATCCGAGTAAGTGCGCTAGTAAGTGTTTACTTTCCTCTTGTTACCCACTGGGGGTTTAAGTGATATACTCGGATACAGTAGGATTATTTTGCAGTGGGTCCACTCCGAGTGAACCCAGTGGGTGTAGTCCCTGAGACTTCTGTCGAGTGCTTGCACCAGCAGTTGTCTTTATATGAATTTCACGTGATCTGAGCAGATCAGAGCTGATCTGCCCGAATATTACCAGTGGTGGCACTCGGAGTGCACCCACTGGATGTAGTTCCCGAGAGTAGTGTTACTCAGGTCAGGTAATAGCATTCTCGTAGATTTGTCTGTTTGTCATGGAGCTCAATAAGGCCGACCTGTTCGAGCTTCATGCCAGTTGGGTCACTCTTAGTGAACCCACTGGGTGTAGTCCCCGAGACCGCTGTCGATTGCTTGCATCGGCAGGGGTCTGAAGAACTTTGATTGTTTTGTCATATGAGTCGCTACTTTTTCCTTGTTGAATGTGTCTGATCTTCCCTTTGCTCTTATTTGGCAGAAGACTTGCGAAATGGATCCTCGTACAATGCTCTGAAGGCTGAGAAGATTCAGCTTGCTGCGGACTTGGAGGCGGCTATGAATGACCTGGCTGGTGTGAAGGGGGCTCTTGCTGACCGAGAGAAGTCTTTGGAGGAGTCCCGGGAGACCAACAAGGCATTGCTAGCCGATATTGAAAAAATGAAGAGTCAAAGAACCGAACGGATGGGCCAGCTGAAGTTGATGAACACTCGGTGCATGGCGCAGGAGAAGTACGTCAGCGACTAGGCAAGGAAGATGGTTGCACTGCTTGGTGGTAAGTTTTTTCCGAGTGCTTCTTAACTTTGGAGTTCATTCTGCGCTTACTTTCTGCTTGTCTTTTCTTTGCAGACTTCTGTCGGGACGCTGAGGCTGAAGCAGCCGACATTGAACGCTCGGTTGTTCCGAACGTTCCACTCGGCGACGAAGCCAACCGGGACTTGCTCCGAGCACATATTCGCCTTAGCAGAGTGGGACCTTTTGTTGGCCGCCTGAGAGAAGTCATCGGCCGGATCGACAAGGAGCTATGGCCTGAAGACGATTCCCGACAAGAAATAGATGGGTTGATGACTCGGCTGGAGGACGTCCCGAGCAGAGTGCAGGCATGGAAGAAGTCTGCCGCTCGTTGTGGTGCGGACGCGGCGCTATCTCTGGTCTGAGTGCACTGCAAGGAAGCTTGCGAGGAAAAGTTGAAGACGTTGCAGGTCGCCAACACCAAGAAGCTTAGATTCGAAGATTTCATGGAGACCTTCCTCGACACAGCCACTCGCATCGTAGACGGGATCGACCTTGACACCTTTGTGGAGCCTGCCAATCTTGGTGATGCTTGAAAAACTTTATGGTGAACGCACATTTACCTTGGTATGCCGAGTGGTATCTGTATCAAACTTTGGCCACTGCTGTTGGCCGTCACATTCGTGGTTCCAACTTTGAATTTGAATCGAATATTTCGCTCTTCTTTCGCTAAGTTTTTTTTGACACGATTTTGGCTCGTGGTTTTTGTTTGGCGTTTCTTGGTGAAGCCAATGGCAAACATGCGGAGCATGTAGTTGTCAGTTGTCTTCACATCCACATGAGCCTCAATGAGGGTCTGCCAAGTCTCCGAGTGCGCACTCGGAGCGAGCTTTTACTTAGGTGACTCTGGGTCGCGGCTAAGTCCCCGAGTGCGACTTTTAGTGCACACTCGGAATGAGTTGTTACTCATGTAGTTGTCAGTTGTCTTCACATCCACATGAGCCTCAATGAGGGTCTGCTAAGCCTCCGAGTGGATCTCGAGTATACACTCGGAGGAAGCTTTTTTACTTAGGCGACTCTGAGTCGCAGCTAAGTCCCCGAGTGCGACTTTCAGTGCACACTCGGAGAGAGAGTTTGTACTTAGGCGACTCTGGGTCGCGGCTAAGTCCCCGAGTGCGACTTTTAGTGCACACTCGGAGAGAGTTTTTTACTTAGGCGACTCTGGGTCGTAGCTAAGTCCCCGAGTGCGACTTTTAGTGCACACTCGGAGAGAGAGTTTTTTACTTAGGCGACTCTGGGTCGCAGCTAAGTCCCCGAGTGCAACTTTTAGTGCACACTCGGAGAGAGTTTTTTACTTAGGCGACTCTGGGTCATAGCTAAGTCCCCGAGTGCGACTTTTAGTGCACACTCGGAGAGAGTTTTTTACTTAGGCAACTCTGGGTCGCAGCTAAGTCCCCGAGTGCGACTTTTAGTGCACACTCGGAGAGAGAGTTTTTTACTTAGGCGACTCTGGGTCGCAGCTAAGTCCTCGAGTGCGACTTTTAGTGCACACTCGGAGAGATAGTTTGTACTTAGGCGACTCTGGGTCACAGCTAAGTCCCCGAGTGCGACTTTTAGTGCACACTCGGAGAGAGTATTTTACTTAGGTGACTCTGGGTCGCAGCTAAGTCCCTGAGTGCGACTTTTAGTGCACACTCGGAGAGAGTTTTTTACTTAGGCGACTCTGGGTCGCAGCTAAGTCCCCGAGTGTGACTTTTAGTGCACACTTGGAGAGAGTTTGTACTTAGGCGACTCTGGGTCGCAGCTAAGTCCCCGAGTGTGACTTTTAGTGCGCACTCGGAGTTAGTTTTTTAGACCGGAGTCTGCAAACACGGGAGAATTTTGAATTGGCAAGAAATCAATCTGTTTATATTACTTCAATGATACTTGTTCTTTACATTGCCTCCATCGGCGGTCATGTGTAGAAGTGCTTCAGCAGATCTCCATTCAATGCTCGCGGCTCGTCCGTTTCCCTGTCGAGGTTGTAAAGTCGATACGCTCCATTGTTCAGCACCTTAGAGATGATGAAGGGTCCTTCCGAGGCGGGATCCAACTTGTGTGGTCTCTGCTGATCCACTCGAAGCACCAGGTTGCCTGCTTGGAATGTGCGACTCCTGACGTGTCGCGCGTGAAATCGCCGCAAATCTTGTTGATAAATTGTTGAGCGAGTCAGCGCCATCTCGCGCTCTTCTTCCAGAAGATCCACTCCGTCTTGCCTAGCTTGCTCTGCTTCGGCTTCAGAGAAGAGTTCGACTCGTGGAGAGTTGTGAAGCAAGTCACTCGGAAGGACCGCCTCTGCTCCATAAACGAGGAAGAACGGGGATCACCCTGTAGATATATTCGGAGTTGTGCGGAGGCCCCACAGCACTAAAGGCAGTTCGGTGACCCATGCGCCGGCAGCATGTCCAACTTCTCACAGGAGTCGAGGCTTCAACCCTTGAAGAATAAGTCCATTCGCCCGCTCTGCTTGCCCGTTTGTTTGGGGGTGTGCCATGGATGCAAAATCCACTCGGATCCCTTGGCCTGTGCAAAAGCCTTTGAAACTGTCCGAGTCGAAGTTTGTGCCGTTGTCGGTGATTATGTTGTGTGGAACCCCGTATCTGGAGATAATGTCCCTGATAAATTTGATGGCCGTAAGGGCGTCAAGCTTCTTGATGGGCTTGGCTTCAATCCACTTGGTGAACTTGTCGACTGCTACCAGTAGATGAGTGAATCCTCCTTGGCCTGTTCTGAATGGTCCGACTGTATCTAATCCCCACACGGCGAATGGCCAGACGAGAGGAATTGTCTTTAGCACAGACGTTGGCTTGTGGGACTTGTTCGAATAGAACTGACGGCCTTCACAACGGTCGACCATGTCCTTTGCCATTTCATTCGCCTGCAACCAAAAGAAGCCAGCTCTGAATGCTTTGGCGACGATTGCCCTTGAGGAGGCATGATGGCCGCAGGTTCCCGAGTGAATTTCTTCCAAGATTAACTGTCCCTCCTCACGGGAGATGCACCGCTGAAGGATGCCTGAAACACTTTCCATGTACAACTGGCCATCAATGACGGTGAAGGACTTCGATCTGCGGACGATCTGCCTAGCTTGGACTTCGTCTTCTGGTAACTCTTGCCTCAGGATGTACGCAATGAACGGTACAGTCCATTAGGGGATGAGAGCAAGAATCTCCATGATCAAATCAACCACAGCAGGGACCTCGACTTCACTCGGATCTGTTGAGCTCTTCGGTTGTACTGGTTCCTCTGTAAAAGGATCTTCTTTTACTGAGGGGAGGTGTAGGTGCTCGAGGCAGACATCACTCGGGACCGGTCTCCGAGTGGATCCAAGTTTCGCCAATTTGTCTGTCGCTTGGTTTTTCAGTCGGGGAACATGGTGAAGTTCCAGACCTTCAAACTTCTTCTCGAGATTCCTTACTGCGTCGCAGTATGCAGTCATGGTGGGGTTCCTCACATCCCACTCCTTCATCACTTGATTAACCACCAAATCCGAGTCGCCATAGACCATCAGGCGACGGACGCCGAGTGTGATGGCCATGGGCAATCCATAAAGGAGAGCTTCGTACTCTGCCTCGTTGTTGGAAGAATCAAAATGTATCTGCAACACATACTTGAGTTTATCACCTTTTGGCGATATGATCACTACGCCAGCGCCGGAGCCATTCAACATCTTGGACCCATCGAAGAACATGGTCCAATGAGTCGAGTAGATGTGAGTCGGTTGCTGTTGTTCTACCCATTCTGCTATGAAATCAGCCAGAGCTTGAGACTTTATAGCCTTCTTGGCTTCGAACTTGATGTCGCAGTATAACATCTCCATTGCCCACTTCGCCACTCGGCCTGATGCATCCCGATTGTGGAGGATTTCCGACAACAGAGCATCAGAAATGACAGACACCGAGTGGTCTTGGAAATAATGAGCCACCTTCTTTGCAGTCATGTAGATCCCATAAATAAGCTTTTGATAATGGGGATACCTCTGCTTGGAAGGAGTGAGGACTTCGGAGACATAATATACTGGACGCTGAACCTTGTACGCTTTGCCTTCTTCTTCACGTTCGACTGTGAGAACAGTGCTGACGACTTGATTTGTAGCCGCGATGTACATAAGAAGGGGTTCTTTACTGAGCGGGGTAGTAAGAACCGGCTGGGTGGAAAGCAGGGCTTTGAGGTCGTCGAATGCAATTTGGGCTTCGTTTGTCCACTCGAAAGTATCTGATTTCTTCATGAGTCGGTACAGCGGTAACGCCTTCTCGCCGAGTCGAGCGATAAACCTGCTCAAAGCCGCTAGGCAACCTGTGAGCCTTTGAACATCATGTATTCTGACCGGCCGTTCCATTCGGACGATGGTCCCGATCTTTTCGGGGTTGATATCGATCCCTCGTTCAGAAACGAAGAAACCGAGTAACTTCCCGCAGGGAACGCCGAATGAACACTTGGCTGGGTTGAGCTTGATATCGTACCTACGTAGGTTGGCGAATGTTTCTGCCAAGTCAGTCAGCAGGTCGGAACCTTTGCGTGACTTGACTACGATATCGTCCATATATGCCTCCACATTTCGACCGATCTGGTCAAGGAGGCATTTTTGGATCATGCGCATAAAAGTTGCTCCTGCATTCTTCAAACCGAATGGCATAGTGATGTAGCAGAAACACCTGAATGGGGTGATGAAGGTTGTTTTTAATTCATCCGGACCATACAGACGGATCTAATGATAGCCCGAATAGGCATCAAGAAATGATAAACGCTCGAAGCCCGCAGTCGAATCAACAATTTGATCAATGCGGGGGAGCGGGAAAGGATCTTTCGGGCAGACCTTATTGAGATGCTTGAAATCGATGCACATACGGAGAGACTTGTCCTTCTTGGGCACCATGACAACATTGGCGAGCCCCTCGGAGTGGTGTACCTCGCGAATGAAGTTGGCCGCCAAAAGTTTAGCCACCTCCTCTCCGATTGCCTTCCTTTTGTGCGCGGCGGACCGACGCACGCGTTCTCGGACGAGCCGAGAAGCAGGATCAACATGCAGTCGGTGCTCAGCCAACTCCCTGGGTACACCTGGCATGTCAGCGGGCTTCCATGCGAAAATGTCCCAGTTCTCACGGAGGAATTGGATGAGCTTGGCTTCCTATTTTGGATCAAGGGTGGTGGAGATGTTCGTTGGAGCAGCGGCGTCGTCCGTCGGGTGGATGCTGACTTTCTTCGTGTCTCCCGCCGACTGGAATGCGGACTCCGAAGCTGGCTTCTTCGAACGCATCAAGTCAGCGGGGTCGGTTGTCTTCTTGTACTCATCCAGCTCGAGGATAGCCATCTGCTGATCGGCAATCCTCGACCCCTGCTGCAGACACTCCTCGGCCCGCTGCCGATTTCCTGTGACTGTGATCACACCTTTGGGACCCGGCATCTTCAGCTTCAAATACACGTATTATGGACGGGCCATGAAACGTGCATACGCCGGACGGCCCAGAATCGCATGGTATGCACTCTGGAAGTCCACCACCTCGAATGTCAGCTTTTCCTTGCGGAAGTTCTTGTCGGAGCCGAAAACGACGTCCAATGCGATCTGGCCGAGTGACTTGGCCTTTCGTCCTGGGACGACTCCGTGGAACTGCATGCTGCTCTCGCTAAGTTTGGACATCGGAATGCCCATCCCCTTGAGAGTGTCGGCGTACATGATGTTCAAGCCGCTGCCGCCGTCCATGAGGACTTTGCGCAGTCGTACTCCTTCCACCACCGGGTCGACGACCAGAGCTTGCCTCCCTGGGGTGGGCACGTGTGCTGGATGGTCCGACTGATCAAAGGTGATCGCAGTCTGAGACCATTTGAGGAACGTGGGGTTGGTTGGGGTTGCCATGTTCACCTCCCTGTTCACCAGCTTCAGTCCACTCTTGCTTTCCACGTCAGCAAAAATCATCAATGTTGCATGGACTTGGGGGAACGGATCCTCCTTGTCCTCATCATCCTGCTCGTTGTCCTTTTCACTCGGCTGCCCTTCGCCGAACCCTTGGATCAGGAGGCGACATTGCCGAGTGGTGTGCTTCGGGAATATGGCGTTGCCTTCTTCGTCCATCTTCGTGTGGATTGGACATGGCTGATCAAGGATGGAATTCCCGAACTGTTTCTTCTTGGGGGTGTACTGAGCTTTCCCCTTGCCCTTGAACTTGGCATTTGTAATGGCTGTTGCCTCTGCCTGCGGAGTGGATGGAGCTTTCTGCTTCTGCTTCCGCTTCCGATTGTTGTTCCCATCTCCATCGGCGACTGCCTTATGCTTGCCGCTATGTATGCGGTCCTCCTCCTCGCCATTTGCATAGTGTGCGACTATCTCCATCATCTTGCTCATGGAGATGTCGCCTGTCTGACCGAACTTCAGGTACAGATCTCTGTACCGCACGCCTGCCTTGAAGGCGCAGACCGCTTGGTGCTCTGTGACATTCTCCACCGTGTGGTAGAGGGTCGTCCAGCGCTGGATGAAATCGCACACGGGCTCATTCTTCTTCTGGACACAGTGCTGGAGCTCCACGAGACCAGCAGGGCGTTTGCACGTGCCCTCGAAGGTCCTGATGAAGACTCGGGGCAAATCTGCCCAGCTGTAGATGCTTGACGGAGCCAACTGGTTCAGCCACGCTCGTGCCGAGCCGTCGAGCATCAGGGGGAGATGTTTCATGGCGACCTGGTCATCTCCACCACCGATCTGGACCGCCACTCTTTAGTCGTCCAGCCATGTTTCTGGCTTGGACTCTCCTGTGAACTTGCTGATTCCCGTCGCCAATCGGAAGTTGGGAGGGATGTCAGCTGAACGGATGGCCCGACTGAAGCACTCGGGACCAGAGACGATGGTCCTGCTTCCACTCGGATGGTTTCTATCGTGACCATCACGGTGGGCTCGACTCCTGTCGACCTTCCTCTGGGCGATGTACCCTCTTGTGTCGGGCCTTGGATCATACGCGTCACCGACTGAACGCCGATCATCATGATGCCGGGGCCCGTAAGGCCCACCCCGCGGAGGGGTGCATGAACGGCGACGATCTTCAGGATTCCTGGAACGGCTGCCCCATCCGCGTCGCTGATGAGAGTCGGGGCTGAAAACCGACCGATGCGTGTTCGCGTGAACAGAACTGTTGTGGTATCCTGTTGTGCGACTGGGAGACCGCCGAATTTTGCTGCTGCGCCGTATGCAACAGGCGCAGATCTTCTCGATCCCTCTACCAGCCTCTGAATCAGTCGGTTGGAGAGAATCGGCTATCTTGGCGGCGGCAGCCAGGTTGAGGACGGGTGTGCGGAACACCTCGATGTTGCTGTGGCGAGTGCGCCGACTCGCAGAACGGCGGTGTTGACGACGAGCGCCGGATGATTCGCCGACCTCATGCTCGTTCCGACCAGTTCGGAGGGGACTTTCATGGGAATCAGCCATGAGAACTTCGGCTGCAGGCCCGCGACCCAAGTACTCGGAAGGTAACTCAGTCGGAACTGAGTCCAAGCACTGGGATGGCAGTGCGACCACAACCGACTCGAGGACCGCCACTTGAGAGGACGTGTTCTGTCGCGCCTGGGCGTGTCGCACCCAACGCTGGAACCGCGGACGACGGGACCGCTTGTTGTGGTGCGTGACGGGGGCGAAGATCGACACTGGGGCTGATTGCTGGAGAAGAAGGACACCGCGGGCACCGGCACGGAAGTGCGTAGCCCCGCGACTGGGGAGCGCCTCGACGTCGAGCGGCGCATCCCGAAGCCATGCCGAATCGTCGACGATGAAGGAGAGTGCGCCGAAGAGGATCTCACGACCCATGCACAAATCTCCACCGGACGACATGATGAAAAGATGAAGTTGCAAACTCGCTGGAAGTCGCTTAGACGCCTGCCCCACGGTGGGCGCCAACTGTCGTGGGTATAAGTCTAACAGTAGATGTGTAGGGTACGAAAGGATGGGCAGAGCCTTAGCTACGGCGAGGATGTATGAGTTTAGGCCCCTCTACGGTGGAGGTAAAAGCCCTACGTCTCAGTGCTCTTGGGAGCTTAGTGTCGAGTGGAATATAGGATTACAATAAATGCCAACCCCTGCACAAGTGGGGAAGGGCGGCTTATATAGAGTGCGCTGCCCTTCATAATGGCCCGGTGGACAGGGGTGGAATAGTGGCGAATAAATGCCTATGTTACAGGTAACGTACGCCTTAAATGTTAATAATGGTGTACGAAAACGTATGACCGTTGCCCTCCTGGGAGGTTACGATGTACAGAGTGGAATCCAGTCGGTACGTCAAATACGCTCCGAATGCTCGTCACCGACTGGATGATGGGGGAGTCCTTAGTTCAGTCGGAACTGTCCAAGGGTATTGTCCTCTGTGAAGGGTAGTCTTTGGGTAGGACCTATAGGGCAGGCCTATGACCCTATCCTCGGACTATAACCCCATCACCCACTATCCCTCGCACCTGGCATAGTTGATTATATTGCGACTGCGGTTTCAGTCCATTTAAAATATATAGTTTTCCCTTCGATCTTTTTTCGTTTTCAAGAAATAGGCATTTTTTTCAAACGCCCGTAGAATTCAAACCGTGTGTCGGATCGCGAAGTGTTGTATATGAAACTTGTGTAGTTTTTTGCGTAGATTCATTATTTGCAACTTGCATGTATGTTTGAAATAGTTTGACTTGCCATATGCCTAGTTTTGCATGCTGTCCTAATATGTTAGTCACCCGTATTTATTTTCACGCGTGTCCGGATTGCTCAAATCCCGTAGATAAAATGCTCATGTTTTTAGGGACCCTTTGCAATATATTTTAGAGTAGTTGGTTGTATTTTTGCATGTAGGATTATGTAGCTAGTTTGATATACCGTGTTTAGGACATATTCTCGCATATACGGTGGCGATATTTTTCGTGTTGCAACCCCACATGTTATATATGTTTTCGGGGTAGAAAAATCCATAGAATTTAACGGTGCATTTATTTTTAGCTTTTGAGCAAGTTAGTGCGCGTGATATTTTGCCATGTTGCCCTCTTGTCTATTTTGTGTGATTTAATCCGTGCATGATTTGAAGGAGTTGTCAACTAGAGATTTGCCCTTGGATGAGTAGACTAGCCTCTGGTAATTTTGGTTGCAATAGAAACCCACGTTTAGGTGTGGTTTGCTTGCTCTCAACTTGCTAGAAAATAGTGCTGATTTGGAGATGCTGAAATATTTCTAAGTCTGAAATCTATTATATTTCGTTGTTGTCTTGTCATGATTTTATATGGTGTTTTGTAGCTCTTTTGAGGTTGGTGCAATGGAGTTAGTTGTAGACTTTAGGATTCCCTAGCATGCTGTCAATTTTAATGCCATTTGGAGTCCTATACCTTATGGTTTTGCTGCTGTCAATATGCCTTTAGATGGAAAACTACACTTTCATAAACTGTGGTTTTCACTAAGTCTGATACAGTGTGTGAGATGCCTTTTGTGACTTCTTTTCCTAGTGATCCATGCTTCCATGCTAGGTGTTATTAGTTGTATGTTGTAGTGCTACTTGACCTCTATTGCCACATGCCTTGTTTGAGCCTATTAGATTTGTGTAGCTCGTAGTTGTGGGGTGTAGAAAATGCTATGTGGCTGGTTTTGGCAGATTGTAGTGATTTCTTGTTTAGCTCGTAGTTGTTGAACCGTTGCTCCGTTTTGATCGTGCCCTATATGAAACTTGCTTGAATTTCGTGTAGTTTCATATTATCTTGTTGGTTGTGTGTTTTTAAATGCTTGTGACTGACGTTGCACACATGTTGCATTCATGCCATCATATCTTGCGGTGTTCGTATCTTTTGAACCGTAGCTCCGTTGGAGATGTTCTCTATGTGTAAATTGATTGTAACGACGCGTATAATCACGTGAACCATTTTTTTGCTGGTTAACAAACATTTAAACGTGTTAGTTCAGATCCGGAAAGAAATATAAATTAACGTATGAGGTCATCTCGGAGGTGCTATATGTCATTTCCGACCTCATTTAAAATGCCTAGATAGGTAGTTTAATTACGCTTCACCTCTTGCCATGTTTAACCACATTTAATACTGTCGTGTACCTAATCGGTATAGAACTAAATAATTCGTTTGTGGAGTTTCGTCAATATGCAACTCGTTGCATATTGAACTTCACTTAATGTGCAGTGTTTGATTGTGTGAATTGTCATGCTATGTCTTGCATATATGTTACTGCTCATGCATCATATGTGTTGTGCATCGTGTGGTGAATATCGTGTGTTGATGCTTGTTTCCGGTTTTCTTCGTCTCCCTAGAGTTCTGCAAGCGTGTCGGATTGTGAGGACCCGTTCGACTACATCGGTTCGTCTGCTTCACGGAGTCATTCTTCTTCGAAGCGGGATCTCAGGCAAGATGACCATTTCCCCAGATACCATTACTATCATTGCCATGCTAGTTTATCGTTTCTATCATTATTGTCTTGCTGCCTACCACATGTTAAATATCAGCCTCTCAACATTGCCATGAAAACCTTCAACCTGATCACAACCTAGCAAACCACTGATTGGCTATGTTACCGCTTGCTTAACCATGTGTTAGCATTGCTAGTTGCAGGTGCAGTTGTTTCCATGTGATAACATGGGTTCCACCTTTGCCCCCTTAGTTTCGGCTACCGGTGTTATGTTCCATAATTGAGCGCTCCTAACACGATCGGGGTTGTTATGGGGACCCCCTTGATAATTCGTTTTACATTAAAGCTGGTCTGGCAAGGCCCAACATTGGTTCTACATTTGCCCAACATAATAATTTTGTTAATACAGAAATGCATAGGGCGTCATGAACCCGAGGAGTAATTTTACATAATATAGGGAGGGCTAGTGTTGATGGTGCTGGTCCAAAACAGAGCACTGTGCGGGGCCAGCCCAGGGCAACTTGGGTGATTTCTATCAGGCCACCGTACGCGTCGCTCATCCATCGTGTCCTCAGAACGAGATACCGGCTCCTATCAGGATCATCGACACGTCGGGCGGCCTTGCTGGATTAGTTTTACCTTTGACGAATGTCTTGTGCATCGGGATTCCGGCGATGCTTTCGGTAATCTTAGAGTTGAGGTTTTCCACTAAGGAGTCCGTCGAGATCGCGAGTTTCCTGATCGAGGATTTCTATGCGGCTTGTGGTAATTTGTGATGGATTAGTTGGAGCACCCCTGCAAGGTTAAATCTTTCGGAAAGCCGTGCCCGCGGTTATGTGGCAATGTGGAAACTTTGTTTAACACTGGTTCTAGACAACTTGAAGTTAACTTAATTAAAATATGCCAACTGAGTGCGTAACCGTGATTGTCTCTTTAGTGAGTTCCTTCTCCGATCGAGGACACGGTGGGGTTATGTTTGACGTAGGTAGGTGTTCAGGATCATTCATTTGATCATCAGTAGTTCACGTCTGCTATGCGTAGGTCATCCCCCTCTTTATTCTTGTACTCGTAAGTTAGCCACCTCATATAATGCTTAGTCGCTTGTTGCAGCCTCACCAATTAACCATGCCTCACCTATTAAGCGTTGCTAGTCTTGATACCTTTGGAAATGAGATTGCTGAGTCCCTTGTGGCTCACAGATTACTACAACACCAGTTGCAGGTACAGGTAAAGGTTACTTGACGCGAGCGCATTGATTGATCATTTGGAGTTGCTTCTTCTTCTTTTTATTCATCCATCTAGGATGGGTTCCAGGCCGGCAGCCTGGGATAGCAAGGATGGACGTCGTTTCTTTTCTCATTTGTTTTCGTCCATAGTCGGACCCTGCTCTTCTTCATGATGGTTATGTGTTGTACTAATGTGACACTGATGTACCTTGTGGCGAGTGTACGCCAATTCTATATATCTCATCTTTCCAGTACATGTACTTGTAAGGATATCCATTCTTGCAAAACGACGAGATGCGCCTCTATCCCTAATGAGGCCCTCGTGCCAAATTGAGGATAGGATCGCATCTTGGGCGTTACACAAGGTGACGATGTGTGTTGGAAGTTTTTCCAAGGTTGATATGATCAAACATCGCACGCTCTCTCTACCATCAAGATTAGTGTTAAACCTAAATAATTGTTATTTGGTGTTTGCATTGAGCATAGACATGATTGGATTATGTTAATGGAAAATACGATTATTCATCTAAAGAGAATAATGGTCACTCTGTTTACTTGAATGATACCTTCAATGGTCTTGCACCTAGAATGAATGGTTTGTTGAATCTCGATCGTAGTAATACACATGTTCATAATATTGTTGCCAAAAGATACAAAGTAGTAATGATAGTACCACTTACTTGTGGCACTGCTGCTTCAGTCATTTTGGTATAAAATGCATGAAGAAGCTCCATGCTGATGGATCTTTGTACTCACTCGTTTTTGAAACGTTTGAGACATGTAAACCATGCCTATTGGTATAAACGCATGAAGAAACTCCATACAGATGGATCGTTTGACTCACTTGATTTTTGAATCACTCGAGACATGCAAATCATGCCACATGGACAAGATGACTGAAGACCTCTTTTTTCCAGTAAGATGGAACAAGAGTGTAACTTGTTGTAAGTAATACATTTTGATGTGTGCAGTCCGATGAGTACTGAGGCACGCAGTGGATATCATTATGTTCATACTTCACAAATGATTTGAGTAGATACTAGTGTATTTACTTGATGAAACACGGGTCTGAATTATTGAAAAGGTTCAAGTAATTTGAGAGTGAAGTTGAATATCATTGTGACAAGAGGATAATATGTCTATGATGTGATCGTGGAGGTAAACATATACATCTGGGTTACGAGTTTGGTAAACGTTTAAGACAAGGTGAAAATTGTTTCACGTGAAAAATGTTTCACAACTCATGCCACTTGGAACACCATAGTCTGATGGTGTGTATGTATGTCATAATCGTGCACTATTAGATATAGTGCATGCTATGATATTTCTTACCAAATTACCACTATCGTTTATGGGTTAGGCGTTAGAGACAACCGCATCCACTTTAAATAGGGCACCAGTCAATTCCGTTGAGATGACACCGCATGAACTATGGTTTAGAGAAACCTAAGCTGTCATTTCTTAAGAGTTTGGGCTGCGATGCTTATGTGAAAGAGTTTCAGTCGGATAAGCTCGAACCCAAAGCGGATAAATGCATCTTCATAGGACACCCAAAACAGTTGGGTAAACCTCCTATCTCAGATCCGGAAGCAAATGTGTTTGTTTCTAGAAACGGGTCCTTTCTCGAGGAAAAGTTTCTCTCGAAAGAATTGAGTGAGAGTTTTGGTGGAAACTTGATGAGGTTATGTGAACCATCACTTCAACCAGTATGTGTGTAGAAAGACGCGGGAAGTTGTTCCTGTGGCGCCTACACCAATTGAAGTGGAAGCTAATGATAGTAATCATGAGACTTCAGATCAAGTTACTAGAAACCTCGTAGGTCGACAAGGTCACGTACTGCTGCTACAGACTAGTACAGTAACCCTGTCTTGAAGGTCATGTTGTTGGACAATAATGAACCTACGAGCTATGGAGAAGCGATGGTGGGCCCGGATTCCGACAAATGGCTGGAGTCCATGAAATCCGAGAGAGGTTCCATGTATGAAAAACAAAGTATAGACTTTGGAAGAACCACTTGATGGTCATAAGACTATTAACTGTGAATGGATCTTTAAAAAGAAGACGGATGATGATGGTGAAAAGTCAACATTAAGAAAGCTCGACTTGTCGCAAAGGTGTTTTCAACAAAGTTCAAAGAGTTGACTATGATGAGACTTTCTCACTCGTAGCGATGTTGAAAGTCTGTTGAAATTATGTTAGCACTTGCTGCATCATTTATGAAATATTGCAGATAGGATGTCAAAATATTGTTTCCTCAATGTTTCCTTGAGGAAAGGATGTATGTGATACAACGAGAAGATTTTGTCGATCCTAAAAGGTGCTAACAAGTATGCAAAGCTCCAGCGATCCTTCTATGGACTGGAGCAAGCATCTCGGAGTTGGAATATACACTTTGATGCGATGATCAAAGTTTTTGGTTCTATACAAAGTTTGTGAGAAACTTGTATTTCGAAAAGGTGAGTGGGAGCACTATAGAATTTCTGATAAATATATGTGGTTGACATACTGTTGATTGGAAATAATGTAGAATTTCTACAAAGCATAAAGGGTTGTTTGAAAGGAGTTTTTTCAAAGGAAAACCTAGATGTAGCTACTTGAGAGTTGAGCATCAAGATCTATAAAGATAGAGCAAATTGCTTAATGGAACTTTCAACGAAATGCATGCCTTGACAAGTTTTGAAGGAGTTCAAATAGATCAGCAAAGAAGGAGTTCTTGACTATGTTGTAAGGTGTAAATTTGACTATGACTCAAAGCCCGACCACGGCAGAAGAAAGAGACTGGACGAATGTCGTCCCCTATGCATCAGCCGTAGGCTCTACAAGTATGTTATGTTGTGTACCTCACCTAAAGCGTGCCTTGCCATGAGTCAGTCGTGGGGTACAAGAGTGATCCAGGAATGGATCACTAGACAGCGGTCGAAGTTATCCTTAGTAACTAATGGGCTAAAGAATTTTTCTCAATTATGGAGGTGATTAAAGAGTTCGTCATAAAGGAGTTACGTCGATGCAAGCTTTGTCACTAATCTGGAGGACTATGAGTAGTAAACCGGATTCGTATAGTGGAGCAATCATTTGGAATGGTTCCAGATGGGGCGTAGTAGCATCTATAGGATGACACAGAGATTTGTAAAGCACACACGGATCTGAAATGTTCAGACCCGTTGACTATTAACCTCTCTCACAAGCAACACATGATCGAACCCCAGAACTGCATGGGTGTTGAATTCATTGCAATCACATAGTGATGTGAACTAGATTATTGACTCTAGTGCAAGTGGAAGACTGTTGGAAATATGCCCTAGAGGCAATAATAAAATGGTTATTATGATATTTCCTTGTTCATAATAATCGTCTATTGTTCATGCTATAATTGTATTAACAAGAAACAGTAATACATGTGTGAATAAATAGATCACAATGTGTCCCTAGCAAGCCTCTAGTTGGCTAGCTCGTTGATCAGTAGATGATCATGGTTTCCTAATCATGGACATTGGATGTCATTGATAAGGGGATCACATCATTGGGAGAATGATGTGATGGACAAGACCCATTCCTAAGCATAGCACTAGATCGTATTGTTCGTATGGTAAAGCTTTTCTAATGTCAAGTGTCTTTTCCTTCGACCGTGAGATTGTGCAACTCCCGGATACCGTAGGAGTGCTTTGGGTGTATCAAACATCACAACGTAACTGGGTGACTATAAAGGTGCACTACGGGTATCTCCGAAAGTGTCTGTTGGGTTGGTACGAATCGACATCGGGATTTGTCACTCGTGTGACGGAGAGGTATCTCTGGGCCCACCCGGTAGAACATCATCATAATGAGCACAGTGTGACTAAGGAGTTAGTCACGGGATGATGTGCTACGGAACGAGTAAAGAGACTTACCGGTAACGAGATTGAACAAGGTATAGGTATACCGATGATCGAATCTCGGGCAAGTTCTATACCGACAGACAAAGGGAATTGTATACGGGATTGATTGAATCCTTGACATCGTGGTTCATCCGATGAGATCATCGTGGAACATGTGGGAGCCACCATGGGTATCCAGATCCCGCTGATGGTTATTGGTCGGAGAGTGTCTCGGTCATGTCTGCATGATTCCCGAACCCGTAGGGTCTACACACTTAAGGTTCGATGACGCTAGGGTTATAGGGAATTGTTATATGAGGTTACCGAAGGTTGTTCGGAGTCCCGAGCATCATGAGGAGCTTTGGAATGGTCCGGAGGTAAAGATCGATATATAGGATGGATGGGTTTGGATGCCGGAAATGTTCCGGGCACCACCGACAAAGTGTCGGGACCACCGGAAGGGTTTCGGAGGCCCACCGGGAGGGGCCACAAGCCCCGGAAGGCTGCATGGGCCAAGTGCGGGAGGGAACCAGCCCCTAGGTGGGCTGGTGCGCCCCCCCCCCCCCCCCCCCACACACACACACACTCAGTCCAGGCGCACTAGAGAGGGAGGGAGGGGAAACCCTAGGCGCTGGTGGTCCTAAGGCCCACCTAGGGGTGTGCCACCCCCTTCTCCTCCCTGGGCGCCGTCCCCCCTCTCCCATCTAGGGCTACCGCCCCCCCCCCCCCCTCAAGGGGGAAACCCTAAAGGGGGCGCCACCCATCCCTTCCCCCTATATATAGTGGGGGTTTTGGCCTTTGGAGATACGGTTTTCTATCTCTCTCTCGACGCAGCCCTGCTCTTCTTCTTCCTCCTCTCCCACGGTGCTTGGTGAAGCCCTGCCGGGAGACCTCGTCTCTCCATCGACACCACGCCGTCGTGCTGCCGTAGATCTTCCCCAACCTCTCCCTCCTCCTTGCTAGATCAAGGTGCGGGAGACGTCACCGGGCTGCACGTGTGTTGAACGCGGAGGTGCCATGGTTTGGCACTAGTTCGGAATCACACCGCGATCTAAATCGCCGCGAGTACGACTCCATCAACCGCGTTCTAGCAACGCTTCCGCTTAGCGATCTTCAAAGGTATGAAGATGCACTCATCCCTCTCTCGTTGTTGGTCTCTCCATAGGAAGATCTGAATATGGCGTAGGAAAATTTTGAATTTATGCTACGTAACCCAACAAGGACGGGGTAGGAGGCGGCCAGCGGCGCACGTGGCGCGTCAGGAGGTGGGCGGGGCGGGCGGAGTGCTGCGAGGCGGAGCATGGCTTCATTTTTTTCCTTCGTATAGGTTCGACTTGGAGTGCAGCGACGCCGTGCCCGAGCCCCTCGAGCCTCTCCCTCCGGCGTCCATTCGAGGCTCCACGCAGCCGCGACCCGCCTCTGGCCACCGAAGCACCGGTTCTCTTCTGCCTCGAGCCCACCAGCGGAGCCCCAGCGAGCGACGCTCCGAGCCCCTCGATCCTCCTCCCTCCGGTCATCTCCGGCGTCCATTGGAGGCTCCGCCAAGGCCCCATCCGTGACATGCCCGAGTCTTCCCCTGCTTCACCTTGCTGCATGGTGCGCGTGATAAGAAGACGCTGACGCCGGCCGCGGGTGCGTGTGGATAAGAAGACCTTGACCATGGGGAGGGATGTTCCTGTAAAAACGAAATGGTTTTAATTAAACAAAGAACTACGGGTAAATTTCTGTGAAGTAGAAGGGTTTTATTGTAAAACCACCAGCTACATATGACCAGAAGCAGTATTTGCTTTATTATTAGATAGAGATACGGTATATCAAACGTGATTAACGGAAGCGTAGATCCATGCATCATGCATGTAAGCTAACTATCAGCCCACGTGACATCAAGCCTAAGTACTATACTCGCATATAAAAAGCAAGAAGTCTATGGATGCGGGAACCATTATGACGAAGCACTCAATTAACGAGAAACAAATTAGCAGCCTGACTACTGGTCCATCGGACGTCCACAATGCTTTGGATCGAATGGTCAAGTACTAGTGTGATAGCGAGCTAAATATCAGTAGTCTGATGCCTAGCGTTGTCCCAATATAAAGTATTGCCTGATTGTCGGAAGTTGATTATAGTGGCACAATAAGGATTACAACACAAATGAATGAAATGAACCAACGAGCAAAAAAACTAGTTTGAAATAAAGGAGAAATGAGGACCGGAAGGCACATTGAAAAAGCATGAACTGAACAGTCTCTGCCATCAAGAGACCATGAACCGGTGTAGGGTTAATTGACGAGCCCGCGCATCTTCCTGATCTCGCCTTTGGTGTTGTCCTTCACCTCGATATTGCCCATCTTCACCATCACATCCCCAAAATTTTTGTACCACTTGAGATCTCCGATGAGCCATCTTCACCATCGCATCCTCGAAATCGAGTTTGAATGATGGTTTGTAGTTCGTAAGTTTGAAATTGAATTCAAAAATATGTTTGAATGTTGATCGAATGTGTCTAAAATAGGGCATCTGTTGGAGAATGTGTGTCCTAAAATAGGGCATCTAGAAAAGCAGAAAAAAAATTGGTGCCCTAAAATGATAAAAGAGATGCCCTGTAACACCAGAAACTGGATATATAATAGGACATCTATCAGAGATGCTCTTAGTAGAATTGTTGTTACCCATTCCCAAAAGAAAAAGAACCGTTGCATCCAGTCATGATCGGTTGACCATACACATTCAAGCTAAGCTCAGCATCATGTCTTTGTATTAAAGGATAACACATACAAGAAAGGATGGTACATCAGGGAAGATATATTCCCAATACAAAATAATGATAAACCGAAATTGATTCATCAATCTCAGTATAAAGTATTGCCGGTAGTTGAGTACAGTGGCACAATAAAGATTACAACACAAATGAATGAAATGAACCAACGAGCAAAAAAATTAGTTTGAAATAAAGGAGAAAGGAGGACCGGAAGGCACATTGAAAAAGCATGAACTGAACAGTCTCTGCCATCAAGAGACCATGAACTGGTGTAGGGTTAATTGACGAACCCGCACATGTTCCTGATCTCTCCTTTGGTGCTATCCTTCACCTCGATATTGCCCATCTTCGCCATCGCATCCTCAAAATGTTTGTACCACTTGAGATCTCCGATGAGCCATCTTCATCATCGCATCCTCGAAATCGAGTTCGAAAAAATGTTTGAATGTTGATCGAATGTGTCTAAAATAGGGCATCTGTTGAAGAATATGTGCCCTAAAATAGGGCATGTGGGAAAGCAGAATTTTTTGATGACCTAAAATGATTCGCTTCTTATAAGTTATAGATATATTTTTAGTAACTTCCATGATTCATTTAGCAAGTTTCCCGCAGCAACGCGCCGGGGCATCATCTAGTAACCATGAGTTCATAGGTCCATGTACTTTATTTTAACACATGGTATCCCATATGTGTTTCTACTTATTCTTCATTCCACTCTCGTCGACGCTGGCTTTAGTGTTCACACCATCATAACACGTTTTCGCTTTCCATATGTTATAGATGTTTTTTAACAACTTTCATGACTTTTTTAGCAAGTTTTCCGCAGCAATGCGCCGGGACATCATCTAGTTGACATTGATCCTAAGGGCTTATTGGTAATACTCCCTCGGTCCCAAAATTTGTTTTGGATTTGTCTAGATATGGATGTATTTAATCACGTTTTAGTATCTAGATAGTATCTAGAAAAATTTAAAATAAGAATATTGAGACGTAGGATGTTCCTAATTATATGATTTTTTAGAGGTTTCATTAAGTACTACATGCGGATGTTTATAACCATATTTTAGAGTGTATATTCACCCATTTTACACCGCATGTAGTTTCTAATAAAATCTTTTAAAAGACTTATATTTAGTAATGGAGGGAGTATTATATGCATACACAAGTTAAATATTATTATTATAATGTTTATGCTAAGGACCCCGAGATTGAGTTTCGGCCCGGGCCCCAAAATCTAAGGGTCGGTCCTGGCTGGCGGCGTCGGCGCTGCTCGACTTGATGACGAGCTAGCGGCCTCTCTGTGTTCCTATGCGACGGCGACCAGATAGTTGCGGCGCTGCTGCACTGGATGGCGACCCCGTGGCCTGGGCGCTACCCCGATGCGAAGACAACCCGACGGCCTCGGCGCTGCTCTGACGCGAGGACGACCCGAT
This sequence comes from Hordeum vulgare subsp. vulgare, assembly GCF_904849725.1. Taxonomy (NCBI): domain Eukaryota; kingdom Viridiplantae; phylum Streptophyta; class Magnoliopsida; order Poales; family Poaceae; genus Hordeum; species Hordeum vulgare. Next base: position 64,924,592 of record NC_058523.1, read on the forward strand.
GCAACGGAGACCAAGCGGCCTTGGTGCTGCTCAGATATGATGGCGGCATGGTAGCCTAGGCGCTGCTTACTCCACTGAATGTTGCAAGGCACTGTATATAACTGAATGTGCAAATGATGCTATACCTGAAGCAGAGTACTGCTTGATCCATTGAATGTTGCTGATGTCTGAAGCAGAGTACATGTTGATGCTTGCTCCAAGAGAAGCTAGCATACCTTCTCTCTCAAAAAGAAAAAGAAAAAGCTAGCACTATACCTGAAGTAGTATCTGAAGCAGTGTACATGTCGATGCTTGTTTCAATGAATGTTGCTGATGCTCTACATAGCATGTATGAACCATGGTGGCACTACATCTGTAGCTCGATGTGTATGTAACTGAATGTACATGGTCTTCCCCCTGCCCTCTTCTAATATATATATTCACATGCATCTCTTATAATTTCCGATGTAATCCACTGATGTATGATACTTAGTACTGAATGTGAGTTTGCTTCTATTTGATTCGGTGATCTCAAGTGCGTGCACAAAATTGCCAAATCAATGGACCTTGCCATAACCATTAAGCAGATATACTGTTTAGATACATGCGTATATAAACCAAAATCCCAGAACAGTACATACGGAGAGGAAACTGAAATCCCAGGATATTCTTGTGTGCTCAACCATAACAACAAGAAGAAAATAACACAAATAAAATAAACACAGGTTCTGGCTCCATCCATAATGCAACATCAAATGGGTTGTCATGATCAGTTCCTAAAGAAACGAAATAAACACAGGTCTTCCACCCTCTATTCTGCAACTTTAGATAGGTACATACATTATTTCTGGTACACAAGTACAAAGCCAACCAACATACTACACAAAACAGAGTATACAGAAAATAACACACAAGCTAGCCTGTTGTTGGCAATAGCTGTGTAGGCTACAGTGTAATGACAAATTGGCAAACAAAGAGATTCATATATGATTCAGAAGTATGAATCCAGGAAGGAAAACAGTCATAGTAACGAACTCAATGCAAACAAAGCCAACTAATAGAAGGCTGAGGCATGTCATGCGACAAAGGAGCGACGAGATCAACAGTTACGAGAGGCAACGATGCAGCCGGCGAATGCAGAGGGTTTAGGGCCGGTGGAGGGGGCGTCATGGCTGGAAGAGGGGCGTCGCGGCCGGCGGATGCAGAGAGTTTAGGGCCGACGGAGGGTGCTTCATGGCCGGTGTAGGGAGAGGGTTTAGGGCGGGCGTAGGGTGCTTCGTGGCCGCTGTAGGCAAATCTCCATCACGGCAAAATATCGTGATAGTGGTCCAAGGACCTACTGATGGTGGGTAAAATAAGGGGGTTATCTGCTAATATCTGTTTAAGTGGATGGTTACAGTCCTGCTTCCAATCCATGCCGTCTCTTCTCAATCTGATGGCCCGTGATGGAACTTTTTAGATTTTCACTGGTTGCCCATTTTCACAGGATAATTGGTCATAGTTATAAGCAATTGGTTATAAGTCATGTATATGTACGTAATAGTTTTCACCATTTACAACGTTACAGTTTTTTCTACATCAGTTATATGTGGCATACCTATCCAAGTTACAACTTTGTACAACATTTTACGAGGAAGCAAATTGTGCTTACAATCATCTAATGAGTGAATCCACGCTCTAAAGTATGTCTATATACATCCGTATGTAATCTATAGTGAAATCTCTAAAAGGTCTTATATTTTGGAACGGAGGGAGTATATTGGATGTCTAATGAATAGGCTATTGAAGAAAAGGAATAAGAGAAAGAAAATCAAAATGCAACTTGACTTGACTGCCGAACTACCAAATTTAGGTTTAAATGTTCTCATGCACTTGTGGGCATAACAACAGAATAAAAAAAAACTAATTTATTAGTAGTTAAGAATTCATCTAATATTCAATCCTCAAATGCATGAGACTCAAATACCATACACTTGCAAACTGAATCAAATTGAAGGACTCAAGTAATTTGCAAGTCGATGGAGGTAAGTGCAAGTAGTTACATGGAATGGTGTGCAATTTGCTCTTTTTTCAGTTTTAAAGTTGTTGTATTAGCTCTACACAAAATTGTCGCACAGGTTTGTTTAAAGCTGTTGGATTAACCTGTGGATGATGTGCCCATGACTTATTTAAAACTTTGAGTTATCACTTCTCAAAATCCTTGCAAGCATTCCACAAATGTTGCACTTGACTCTTTGTTTTGCTGTTATGTCGGACAGCAATATGACCAGTGTTATAATTAAGCAATTGTTTCCTTTTAATATGGTTTTTCAAATCTCCAATCCACAAGGGGTATATTTATTGGGCATATGCGAACAAGGCTCCAGCAAACCATGCATACAATCTCAGATGGCGCTCCCATCAAATATGGTTCAGGTTTCATGGCTTGGGTGCGTGACTTGGGTTTTGCTGAACTGTATTCCTTCTGATCTGGAGATAACTGAATCCAAAGGAGCATGGGTGGAAGACAATTTAACTCTTTCAATGTCCTAAAAATTACAGAATTATAACATCCATAAATGAACACATATGCAGAGTTGAATCATACTAAACGCGTATATATTGCCAAACCATGTACAGGACAAAGAGCAACCTCTAAAGCAATTTGTATTGCCAAATCATGTACAGAATATACAGCAATATGCGAGTTAAGGGAAAGAGATTCCATGGTTAGGTACAAATATATGGAGACCGTGCTAGCATGTAGTAACATGTATCTATCTCGATTCTCGAAGTTATGCAACGTATACATTTGCACACTGGTTGTTAAACAGTACAGGCGGATATCGAGAACACTATCCAGACAAACGATGGTGAACACTTACTAGTACACTACAACCATGATCCTTTCTGAAAGACAGGGCTTTGCGCTTTGCAGCAGCAGCACGGATGATCCAAAAGATGTACGTGCGTAGACTCGAGCGGACAGACGCTATACAGATAGACGAAGCTCAACATTATTAACATGCCTGCTGAAGGCCTTGCTCAGCAGCTAAATACGAGCCAGCTTTGTAGCATCTCTGATGACCTGGAAAGCGAGGTAGAAGCACAATAAACATCTCCTACTGTTGAAGAAAACAGCGCTATTGTCAAGTAAAGCAGTACTGCATATGACAAATATTTCGAATTTCCAATGAAAAATGCTCACCTCACAGCCTGTTCTTTTTCTTCTTCTTCTCCAATTTTCTCAAGTTAATTTTATCCGCTATTCCCAACTTGGAACATACATCAGTATATGTTTTACATTCCTTCTTCAGCACCTCATCAGTAATATTGTCAATGTTGAATTTTTCTCTGCCTTCATGAAGAATCAGGGAGAGCTTTCCCCATCTGCGGAAGAGCTTGGTTATATTTACGGGGACTGACATTTCCAACTTCTTGGCCAAGAGATTTAGTAACCAGTTTTCAAGTTCGGGAAACCACAGCGCTTCGGCTAGCAGAACAAAGAATAGAAGGGCCTTTTTCAAGCTGGGAAACCGTAGCGCTTCGGCTTTCTGATCAGAAGGGCCCTTTTCACGAGCTCGGGAAACCATAGCGCTTCGGCTAGCACCTTCTTCCTGGGACAGGCCCATATTAGCAATGCCTAAGAGTACCAGGTAGTGTTTTCTGATAACATCATCTCCGACAGTTATCTGATCAGATTTATTGGAATTAAAACCCAAACCAGGATAATTTGACATAAGTCGCATTATGACTATACCTCCTTTGCATAATTCCTGGGGTAACACAATAGTAGGATTATGATCACTAAATCTATAGCAAACTTGATTCACCACAATGCTATCCAGGTACATATCCATTGTTCTGTATAATGCAAATATCGAGTCTGAGTAGTCAAGAGAGGACGCTGAAGGACTGATCCTTAAAACAATCCAGCCCTTGGGATGAGTCATCAATTTTCCCTCTGTAAGTTGCACGTTGTCTGTTTGGAGGATCAATTTGAAGTACTCTCTAATTTCACTGAATATATTCCTCAAGGAACTTTCGATGTTGTCCAAATAAACATTAAAGATTGGTGAACCCTGCAGAGCAATCAAAATCAAAGCATCTATTTAAGAGGTCATTCAATAGGACAATCAAAAGCTAATAGACAACCTGGCAACTGTGCTAAAAAAGGAGAGCCTCTAGACAGCAAAAGTTGTCTGGTCGTCTTGTAAGATAAGTGGAACTAGAGGCAGTGTGGCTGTGCAACGGCGAGGCGTTGTGGCTGTAGTGCGTGGTCATGTCATACAAAGTTTTAAATAGTGGGCTATGCAATTGTATCATTTAGTGTTTTTGTTAAATCATGAAAAGACAAGAAAATAATGATACAATCATTTATCATAAGCCAACTTATCAACTATCAATTTGCACTTAGAAAATTAAGGATGGGAGGTATTAGTGCTAGCAACCAAATCACTTAGACAATTAAGTTATCACGCTACTTAGTAACCAAATCACTTGCACTTAGACAATTACGCATAGCAACTAGCAACCAGATCACTTACACAATTAAATCATCATGCAACTTATCTTTTGCAACTCAATTTCTTTTGGCAAGATAACCACAAGTTATAATTCCACCACAACTATTCCTGTAGTAATCTCCCAGATGCAGAGGCCGGGGGTCATCCTCCTTTTTAAAAAAAAAAAAACTATTCCTGTAGTGCTCTTTGTTCAACTTTCAGACAAGAGATTAGAAAAAACTTCGACTATCTCCACATCTAGATCTAGCTACAGTCAAAGAAAATGGAAATATATTTCTTGCTAGCAGATAAATAAAAATTATCAAAGTGTAATCCACGCTGCCAGACTGCCTTCTAATCGTAAGCGCTTATTTTGAGTCAATGCCCTATACATTGTAAATATGGCTCTGAACTTGGTGTACATGTCACATTGACACTGTACTGTCAAATACTTCCTCCCTGAATCTGACGCAATGAATCCGTATGAAATACTGGACTGCGAAACAAATTTACGTGTCCCTCGGCTCTTCCCCGGCCGGGAGAGCAAATTACGGCGCCCCCAGCTGCACTGAATGCAAGCAGAGGGTATTGCGCAAACCGACCGGACTCTGACGAGAGGGCCGGCCGTCACTACTGACTCATGACAAGCTGATCTCTGAATTCATTCACTAATGGTTTGGTTGAAGAATTTGTCAATACTTTCGCACATAAACACTAAGACACTATGCATAAACTGAATGTCAACTGGATTCGGCATTGCCACAAGCATGAAACGAATGACAACTAAAATCTTCCCCTCTAAATTTTACAGTGTCACAAGCATGAAGCGAATGACAAAAATTTAACGAGGTCTTCTTCGGTACAACCCCCCTAAACGTATAAGGGCAGTATGGTCATTGCACGTTCTGTACCGTATATGTCGCGCCGTCCGCCCGCCCGTCGTACGCCCGCCCGCCTGTCGTACGCCCGCGCCGCCCGTCGTACATACACCACGTCACCCACGCGTCGGCGGTTTGGTTGAAAAAAAAAACCTAACTCATCACGCCCGACTCCGCCGTCGCGACTCCGCCGCCGCGACATCTCGCCGACGTGGCTCGCCCCCTCCCCCCCCCCCCCGCCCCCGCCGACGCCGCAAGTCCAGCACACGTCGCCTCCACCGCCGACGTCTCGTCTCCGCCGCCGCACACGTCTCCACCGGCGACGTGACCCTCTCCCTCCGCTTCGACGCCGGCGGTTGCAGTGACCGACGTGGCACCGACGTCGAACGATGTCGCTCAACCCTTCGACGACGGACAGTAAGTTTTTTCATTTAATCCATACAATTTTTCACGATTACATTGTACATTGATACAATACCTATTGAAAGGTTTATTAATAGATCAAGACAACACCGGATATGCTGGCGATGACTCTAGTAGTGATGATGAACCTTCGTCATTGAATGCAAATAAATCACTCGGACACAACTATATGAGTCAGGATGAATCATATAGTGGTAATGTAAGTGTTGTGTACGTTGACTATAAATAATGAAAATATAAGTTATTACATTAACGCTTACAATTGCTATTGAATTTAAATAGGTGCATGCTAATGATGACAATGACGATTATGACAGCGATGATCAATCTTATGCTGAAAGTGTAACCCAGGTATGTTTTAAATATGTTGTTGTATTATTACTAACATACAAATTGTATTACCACTTACACTTTTGAATCTGCACAGAGAAATACCAATGGTGACGCTGAGACGAGAACCTTACATGATGACACTGATGAGAATGATGACAATAATGAGGATGATAACAATGATGAGGATGGTGATAATGATGAGGATGATGAGGATGATGACAATGCATCTAATGAAGAAAATATGAGCGAAGTAAATTATATTACATGTTCAAATTACTCATGGAAACTAACATATCAAAAGACTGACGAACATGGTGATATGTCTTATTTTGCAGGGGGGTGTTGATGGTTCTAATGGGAACGATGAGCATGTTGGCGATCTTGATTTTGACCTTGACATCAGCTATGATGAATATCAGCAAGAGACATTGGATAGGCATTGGGAAGTCATGGCCAAGACATTCAGGTCAGAAGGAGAGGCGTACATGTTCTATAACCAGTACGCCAAAGATCGTGGATTCAGTATCAGGAGGGACTTGAAAAGATTTGGAAAAGGTTCCCAAAAAGTTTTACGCATGAGGAGGTATCTCTGTTCCAGGGCAGGAAAACGACAGACAAAATTTTTAACCATGGAAGGCCGGACCCGCAGACTGAGACCGGAGAGTCGATGTTTCTGTGAAGCCCATTTAAAAGTGAAGCTTGATAGAAAGAGTGGACTTTGGTATGTCAGCAGTTTCTTCGATGATCACAGCCATGTTCTTGCAAAACCGGACGAAGTCCTTTTCCTACGGTCTCACAATGTAATCAAAGATTTCCAGAAAGCAGAGATTTTAGCTATGGCAGGAGCTGGGATAAGAAAGCATATCATTTTTGATAACTTTGTCAACAGGTACGGTTCGTACGCTAAGACAGAGTTTGGAAGGATGAAATTGTATAATATGTGCTACAGGGAGAAGATGAAACTGCTTGTCCAAGGTGATGCTGACACTGCTATAGGAATCATGTTGGCTAGAAAGGACAGGGATCCGGATTTCTTCTTTGAGCATACCGTTGACGCTCAAGGTAGGCTGAACAACATGTTCTGGTGTGATTCACAATCACGTCGGGATTATCTTGACTATGGTGATGTCACTGTGTTCGACAGTACGTACAAGATGAATAGGTATGGAATGCCATTTATCCCTTTTGTTGGTCTCAACAATCACCGTTGCACTACGGTTTTTGCATGCGCCATTGTTTCAGATGAGACTGAAGGTACGTATGTTTGGCTGCTAGAGACGTTTTTGAAAGCTAACTGCCAGAAGAAGCCCCAGTCTGTAATTACTGGTGGAGATGCAGCGATGATAAGGGCTATCGGGAAGGTGCTTCCTGACGTGTGGCATCGTCTATGTTCATGGCATATTGAAAAAAAACATGCAGAAACACCTCCATCACAAGTCATTGAAGGAATTCAGGTCACTCTTGTACTACGCCACCACACATGCAGTTTTCGAGGAGAGATGGGCCACGTTTGTTCAAAAATGGCAGATGGAGAAAACAAAAACATGGCTCCATAGGATGTACAGGAAGAAGAAGCTTTGGGCTGCATCATATTTGTCTGCTGGGTTATTTCTTGGTATGCGTAGTAATCAGAGGAGTGAGAGCCTGAACTCATGCCTGCACCTACATCTGGACTACGGTATGACAATTGTTGATATGATTGTACACTATGAAAATTGCATCATGCGCCTGCGCGAGAATGAATCGCATGACGATTGCGTGGCCTCACAGACTCTACCAGTAGCAGTGACTGAGTGTAAGACCATTGAGGTGTTTGCTGCCAAAGCATTCACGAAGGCAAACTTTTACATCTTGCAGGAAGATTTAAAAAAGGTACATCAGCTTGAGGTAATTGATAGATTAAGAGGAGCAGACAGTCACAGATTCGTGGTTGCTTGGAAAAATAACAGGGATCATAGGTTTAATGTGGACTACGCACCAGGTAACTCTGCAGAAACTATAAAGTGCAGTTGTCGAAGTATGACTCGCAAAAGCCTTCCTTGCAAGCATATTCTTCATGTTTTGAATGCACTCAACTTACCTGCAATACCTAAGTGTTGTATCTTGCGACGGTTCACGAAGAAAGCAAGATCTGGATTGCCCGTGAAGCGCACCAGCGATCTGTTTTCATGGGGTTGGACGGGTAAGGAGGCCAGAGCTAGATATAGTACGTTGAGCAGTGTATCTGCAGAAGCTTCTCATATCGCATGTCATAACCCATTCTTATTCGACAAGATGCTGGCCGCAATGAAAGAAGTTATAGCGAATAAGGACATCTTGAATAATGAAGAACCCAGTCAGCAAAGCTTTGTGAGTAATGATGAATTTCATCCTAAGCAGAATCATATTCTTATTCGTGATCCAGTGAAGGTGTCCACCAAAGGGGCACCTAAACAGAATATTAGAGATCATGTTAAGAATGCTCTTGAGGTGACCAAAAATGGAAGACCAAAAGCATTTAATGAGAAAAGCAGACGTTTATGTAGACTATGTAGACTTCCAGGTCATAACAAGGCCACTTGCAACCAAAATCCAGAGTACGTATCATGTTGTTATTTTACTTATGTTGTTTCGTTTCGGTAATTATTTTCTTATAACCTATAATTTATTTCATGCAGTAATTGTGGTTGAAGACAGAAGCGGTGTTATTGTAATCTTTAGATTTTTATATCTGCAATAATATTATGTTACATAAGACAATATGTATGTGTTTTTATTGTTATTTAAGATAATACGTATATGTTTTTCATGTTATATGTTGTTCATTTTATATAAGACAATACTACGAGCACTTCAGCCGACATCGTTGTGCTATTTTTAAAATGCAAAAAATGCATGTACCGACGCCATGACGGCGTTGTGTGTTCTGGGTGAAAACCCGTCGCGTCGACCGCATGCGTCGATGTCACGCGGGAGCAGTTAACCCCGCCGCATCGACTGCATGCGCCGACGTCAACGCGGGGCTGCCTACCCCGTCGTTTTCTAGGCAAAAAACGTCGTGCCGACTTCATCCCCCGACGCGACGAGAACGCAGAATGCCCGTTGTTTTTTTGGTGCAAAAAAAGAAGTCGCTGGGACTACATGCGCCGACGTCACGCGGGGCCGTTGACCCCGTCGTTTTTCGGGCTAAACCCGTCGCGCCGACTGCATGTCCCGACGCCACGCGAACGCAGAAAATATCGCGCCGACTGTATGCACCAGAACATAGCACAGTTGATATAATTTTCAACAACAATGCGTAATATTTATATATTACTAAAACTATATAATTACTATTACGTATAAAATGTTTAAACACAAAATATGATAAAATCATCTAGTCCCGTAGTAAACTCAAACACGCATGAATCTCCTCTGATGTCATCTATTTCTTTCTCCTTGCAATCCTAATAACTTTGTCTTTAATTTCCCCAAGTGTGTTCTTCAAAGAAAAAATCAATTGCCCTATCATTAGCTCCCTCGAACCATCAATTGATCTCTGCAAAGCAACACTCAAATTATTTTAGTCCACTATAAATGTTCATAGTAAAGAGTACTAATATTAGTTTTGTACCTGTGAAAAAGATCGATCCCATGTATCGTCATTCCAATTTTTAAAGCAATGAAGAACAAATAATCCACATGAGTTCCTGATACATGTAATTAACAATAAATAATTATGCATCACACACATATAATACATCAACGTTATATTCAACTACATACTCACCCATCTTCTTGTTGAGGCATGTGTTAGGTTTTAATAGGCCATGTGGATACATCCGGATACTGTACAGATCCGGTTGCATTTGCTTCTGCAATATCTGCTCCAATTTCTCTTCTCTAAAAATAGCAATAAAACACAAGAAACTTTCAATAAATAATGTAAACACACAATGGTTCCGCAATGCAAATATGTATTAAAACCTATCAAGTCCTCAACGAGTTTTCTAGTTGTACTGTCAAGTTCTTTTCCTATCAACGAATCTAGAACCTGGAACTCTTCCTTTTCCTTATGCATGACGACCGTAACCCAATGAGTGTTATCCTTGTTGAGAGCCATATAAGTCTGCATAAAGAAAAAAAAAGAAAATATTAACTAGATCAATGCAACATTTTTAATAGTAGTGCATTATTTGTATACATTAGAGCCACAAGAACATACCTTAGGTGCTTTGAAATACTCGTTCATACACCTATTTACGGGTTCATTAGAATTTGACACTTTTTGATACTCATTATCGTTTACATTTTTATCCTTTCTATATTCAAGCAGCCACGTCACCCTCCAAGTAGGTATTATGTAACGTTCGTCTTTAGCTTCCTCCAACAAAAAAGATGAGTACGCATTCATAACCTGAAAATAATATAACAAATGTAACAATTGTACTTTGTTGTCAAATATAATGTTAAAAATATAAATAACTTACATCGCCGTTTATCCATTGGCGGTTAAGAATCTGACAAGCTCTCTCTGCAGTCAAAGCGTCGGTCACACCATCATTGAAAATTTGTGTAGCTTTATATTTCTTTGAGCGCTCACATGCGCGTACAAACATAACACTCGATTTTATTACATCGACGTCAGCACTACTCTTCTTACCATCTACTTTATTAAACAATTCTGCAAATCACAAATTAAAATTAGTAAGCATAACTCTACAATATACTTTGTTCTACGAAAATAATATTGATTCATAACAATCTTACTCGCTTTGGCAGAACGTTTTGCACGCTTGATGGGTTTAACAACAACAAAAAGAGACTTTATGGCTCTTGATGCAGTGCGTTTACGTTTGCCAATCCCCTTTTCCACTTGCTCATCTACTCCATTGTAATGACCCGATTAATGTGATGAAATTTCATTTGTATCTAAAGACGTGACCGTCTTCTCATGTGATACCTCAGGTACTTCGATAGGATCACTCCAATTATCCTTGAAATTGTTCAGATATTCTGGAGTGTAATAATAAGGTACATTACCTTCGTCATCGTCCTTTTGCTTATTAATTTTACCTTGAGAAGGTGTGCGATAGTTGTCCTTATCAGACTGATAAACAAACTCCTTATGACCAAATGCACCATCATTTGTAGATTCATGAATGTCACCATATAGATTCGCTTCTTCTTCCTCTATGTTACCGGTTCTATAGAACACACCGGTTTTGTTCATTTTCTCAATCATCCTCTAAAAAATATATTTATTAACAAGAGTTATTTAAGTCAATGAAATACATTATGCACGATAGTAAAATAGTGTTGCGTCGTTACCCGTGCGCATAACTCTGGCAAGCGACGCATTTCCTTGCGTATTTCCTTTAGCTCATGCCAAATGCGGTCCATAACATTACTCGCGGAAGCCTCTGATGTGTTGCTCTCTTTCTTCTTTCCACTAACAGTAGATTTTTTATTTTTTTCAGCTTGTTCTTGAGCAATTTTTTTCACCCTATACTCATATGTAATATTGTCATCAATCTACAAAAACAATAATTAGAGATCGATAATTATACATCTAATTTATACAATAAGTCAAACCATGGAAATGTAACATTAAAAAAGTAAATTTAGAGAATATGGATTACCATTCCAACACCACGACCATAATCATAATCGTATTTGTCTCTTTTCTCCGCAACAGGTTCCGTCCAGTTCCTCATCAAGGGGCTCATAAGTGACAACGGATCATATTTTGGACCTATAATTGGTTGTACTTTCTCCCAATAGGCATACTACAATACACCAAATAATTTAAATAATATATATCATACTGCGGTTGTACTCATTAACAATACGTGAGTAATAAATCGAATAATACATACCTGCAAAAGGGCAAGGTTTCCATGTGGCCATTCCCTCACACGACCATCCTCTAGAACCTTTCCAATCTCCGAAAGAAAGAATTTCAAAGTAAAATCATTCCAGTTGAACTTACTTATCATCCTTTTGTCCTTAACTAAGGCATAATATTCCTTCGGAATATATTCATGAGAGACTAGTGCGATTACTGTTCCCAACAAAACTAGAAATGTCATCCGGACAAAGTCATCATCCGTGTTATCATTCTTCACAATTTTATTGATAAGATCATCAATCATGATCTTACTTTTTTTTGTGTCCACAAAATTAGTTGGTATTCTTTTCATACTTTTTTGTCCTTCTGCTCTAATAAAACCAACTACATCAACTCCTTGATTTTTCAATCCAAAAATAGATAACACATCATCATGCCCTATTGAAATAAGGCCTTTACTACCAACTGACTCTTGAACCATGAATTTTTTGTTATGGTGATTGTAGCCTTGGATCAAAAAGTGAAGTAAAAATTCACGCATCTTAACGGCGGCATTTGTAACATGCCTTGCAAATTCGTTTCATAAAACATAAATTTTTGACTTGCTGAAAGTTTATCAACAAGACTAACCCACTTCTCAACAGAACATGGAATCACACCGTCGATTTCCATCCTTCATAATTTAAACAATTTGTCACGCACGATGCAATTTCTTTGATATTTCAATAATAACATGATGAATATTATAAACATACTTACCCAATTATAATGTCGATGAAGGAAGAACGGACGGACGAACGGTGAAGGCCGCGGCGACGCATTGACGTACGACCAATGCCGACGGCGACGGACGGTGAAGGACGACGGCGGACGGACGGTGACGACCGACGACGGACGGATGGTGACGGTGATGGACGGCAACGCGCGAACGAACGGCGACGGCCACGGGTGACGGAGTTGTGATGGCGCGGCGTCGGGAGGGATGGATGGCGGCGAGATCACGTCGGCGTACGGCTAGGCGTCGGGGGAGAGGGGGTGGCGAGATCACGACGGGTGCAGAGCGAGGCGTCGGGGGCGTGGCGGCGAGATCACGTCGCTGTGGCTAGGGTATGCGACGTCGCTAATCCCCGCCGTCGTGGGAAAACAATATCACGACGTCGGGTGTATTTTTTTTTTTATTTTTTTCCATATGAATATTTACAAGTCTCCTACATGAAATCTTTCCATATGAATTTGCAAGTCCCTTTCATGAAAAAATTTCATTTTTTTCACGCTTCACGATGACCTTCACAAGGCGGCACGTCAAATTTTAGAATTTTCTCACAATCCGTGCTCTTTTTTTATGAATTTCCATTCAAAAACCGGCAAAAACAGATGCCGGACGTGACACAACGTGCGTTTGGTCACCGATTTCGTCGAAATTTTGCGTGGCATCATTGCATGTGCATTCTCAGGTGCCCACAAAAGTTGGGTGAATTTCATGAATGCATGCATGTACTTTATGTGCAACCCATGGGTGTCGGTATGGACGGAAGGGGTGCTACAACGCCATCTTGCAACTACCCTTCGTGAATTTTTTTTCTTTTTTTCCATGCTTCACGATGAACTTCACAAGGCATCAAGTCAAATTTGAGAATTTTCTAACAATCCGTGCTTTTTTATGAATTTCCATTCAAAAACCGGCAAAAACAGATGCCGGGCGTGACGCAACGTGCGTTTGGTCTGCGATTTCGTCGAAATTTTGCGTGGCATCATTGCATGTGCATTCTCAGGTACCGGCAAAAGTTGGGTGAATTTCATGAATGCATGCATGTACTTCATGTGCAACCCATGGGTGTCGGTATGGACGGAAGGGATGCTACAATGCCATCTTGCAACTACCTTTCATGAAATTTTTTCATTTTTTTCACGCTTCACGATGAACTTCACAAGGCGGCACGTCAAATTTGAGAATTTTCTGACAATCTGTGCTTTTTTTATGAATTTCCATTCAATAACCGGCAAAAACAGATGCCGGACGTGACGCAACGTGCGTTTGGTCTCCGATTTCGTCGAAATTTTGCGTGGCATCATTGCATGAGCATTCTCAGGTGCCGACAAAAGTTGGATGAATTTCTTGAATGCATGCATGTACTTCATCTACAACCCATGGGTGTCGGTATGGACGGAAGGGGTGCTACAACGCCATCTTGCAACTACCCTTCATGAAAAAATTTCTTTTTTTCCACGCTTCACGATGAACTTTACAAGGCGTCACGTCAAATTTGAGAAATTTCTGACAATCCATGCTTTTTTATGAATTTCCATTCAAAAACCGGCAAAAACAGATGTCGGACGTGACGCAACGTGCGTTTGGTCTCCGATTTCGTCGAAATTTTGCGTGGCATCATTGCATATGCATTCTCAGGTGCTGGCAAAAGTTGGGTGAATTTCATGAATGCATGCATGTACTTCATGTGCAACCCATGGGTGTCGGTATGGACGGAAGGGATGCTACAATGCCATCTTGCAACTACCTTCATGAAACTTTTTCAATTTTTTTCATGCTTCACGATGAACTTAACAAGGCGGCACATCAAATTTGAGAATTTTCTGACAATCCGTGATTTTTTTTTATGAATTTCCATTCGAAAACCGGCAAAAACAGATGTCGTACGTGACGCAACGTGTGTTTGGTCTCCGGTTTGGTCGAAATTTTACATGGCATCATTGCATGTGCATTCTGAGGTGCTCGCAAAAGTTGGGTGAATTTCATGAATGTATGCATGTACTTCATGTGCAACCCATTGGTGTCGGTATGGACGAAAGGGGTGCTACAACGCCATCTTGCAACTACCCTTCATGAAATTTTTTCATTTTTTTTCACGCTTCACGATGAACTTCACAAGTCGGTACGTCAAATTTGAGAATTTTCTGACAATCCGTGCTTTTTTATGAATTTCCATTCAAAAACCGGAAAAACAGATGCCGGACGTGACGCAACGTGCGTTTGGTCTCCGATTTTGTCGAAATTTTGCGTGGCATCATTGCATGTGCATTCTCAGGTGCCAGCAAAAGTTGGGTGAATTTCATGAATGCATGCATGTACTTCATGTGCAACCCATGGGTATCGGTATGGACGGAAGGGGTGCTACAACGACATCTTGCAACTACCCTTCATGAATTTTTTTCATTTTTTCCACGCTTCACGATAAACTTCACAAGGCGGCACATCAAATTTGAGAATTTTCTGACAATCCGTGCTTTTTTTATGAATTTTAATTCAAAAACCGGCAAAAACAGATGCCGGACGTGACGCAACGTGCGTTTGGTCTCCGATTTCGTCAAAATTTTGCGTGGCATCATTGCATGTGCATTCTCAGGTGCCGGCAAAAGTTGGGTGAATTTCATGAATGCATGCATGTACTTCATGTCCAACCCATGGGTGTCGGTATGGACGGAAGGGGTGCTATAACGCCATCTTGCAACTAACCTTCATGAAAATTTTTCATTTTTTTTCCACGCTTCACGATGAACTTGACAAGGCGGCACGTCAAATTTGAGAATTTTCTTACAATCCGTGTTTTTTTATGAATTTTAATTTAAAAACCGGCAAAAACCAGATGCCGGACGTGACGCAACGTGCGTTTGGTCTCCGATTTCGTTGAAATTTTGCGTGGCATCATTGCATGTGCATTCTCAGGTACCGGTAAAAGTTGGGTGAATTTCATGAATGCATGCATGTACTTCATGTGCAACCCATGGGTGTCGATATGGACGGAAGGGGTGCTACAACGTCATCTTGCAACTACCCTTCATGAAATTTTTTCATTTTTTTCCACGCTTCACGATGAACTTCACAAGGCGGCACGTCAAATTTGAGAATTTTCTGACAGTCCGTGCTTTTTGTATTAATTTTAATTCAAAAACCGGCAAAAACACAAGCCGGACGTGACGCAACGTGCGTTTGGTCTCCGATTTCGTCGAAATTTTACGTGGCATCTTTGCATGTGCATTCTCACGTGCTGGCAAAAGTTGGGCAAATATTTTACCTTTTTTTATTGTTTGAGAAAAATTATAAGTTATTTATATATAATTTAAGAAAAAATATTTAATATAAGTTCATGAATGTTTATATCGTTTAAGAAAAAATTTACGTCTTAATATAATTTCGTGAATGTTTATATCGTTTAAGAAATATTATAAGTTATTTATTTTTGTTTTCTTTTCATTTTTGTAAATTTTATATATTAGATAAAATTTAAATATTTAGTTAACTAATGTAAACAATTTAAATATTTCTAATAAATAATAATAATAATAACAATGTAAACAATGAATTTAGATTCGTAATAAACTTAGATAAAATTTCATAGTTCCCGATTACATTCGAACATAATTAAAAAACTAAACATAAAATTTAATTAAACATTACTAAATTCTAAAAATCCTAATCTAATCGGAGTCGAGGTAGACGACAGCGGGCCCGTCCACCGCGTCGTCGCCGTCCCCGCCGTTTTCGTCGTCGTCGTCGGTGCTGTTGGCGAGGGCGTCTCAGTCGACGTCGTCGTCATCGCCGACGGGTGGCAGGTTTGCCGCCGTTGCCGCCGTCGCATGCGACGCCCGCATGACGACGAGTAGCCCCGGCGAGTCGTCGGGGTCGCCGTCCTCGCTGAGGACGAACTGTTCCGGCGGCACCTCGTACTTCGTCGGGACAGCCAGGGCCACCACCGGGCCCGCCGGAGGTGGGTGGGGGATTGCTGCCCGACGGCGTAGCGGGGCGCCCTCGCCGCCGGGACGCCCGCCGCGGCCTGCCGCCGCCGCCTGCCGGTAACGCCTGATGACGTCGTTGTAGTTTTCCCGTCCCAGTAGTCGTGCCGGCCGCGGGTGTTGTAGCGACCCCCGGGGTGGACCCGGAGCTGCTCCGGCGTCGCGGGGTTGTCCAGCGTCGGGTACCCGTCCTTGCAAATCCTCCACGGCTTTGCAAGGCGGCACCCTGGCGGGACGAGGAGGCCGAAGTTGTACAGCTCCTGCGTTAGCGGCTTGTCGAGGCTCTGGGGCCAGTTGCTCTACGGCGCGCTGCCGCTGCCGGAGCTGCTGCCGCCGGCATGGTCCATCGCCGGGACGTCGGAGAACGGGGGAGGGAGGAAGAGATCTTCGGGACGACGGAGACCTGCGGCGAGACGACGGAGAGTGGGGGAGAGAAGGAGAGCAGGGGAGCGACGGGTGTGCCAACGAGCCGCGGGACAACGGGTATATATAGCGCCGCGACGGGAGGGGAGGCGACGGGGCAGCTGGCCAGCGTAACTCCCCCGGAGTGAATGCGCGTCGCCTCGGGAGCCGTCAAACCAACGGGCCAGCGGCGACGGCCTCGGGAACCGACGCGACTGGGCTCTGACGACGGGGCCGCCATTAATGGCGTCGCCTCGGGAGCCGGCGAACCAACGGGCTAACGGCAGCATCGGACGACGCTCACGCGATGATTAATGTCGTCTTTCGGGAACCGACGCGGCGAGCTGGCGACGCGGTGGTTAATGGCGGCGGCTTCGGGAAACGACGCGGACTGGCGACGCAGCGCGGGATTAATGGCGGCGGCGTCGGGAACCGACGCAAACTAACGACGCAGCGCGGAATTAATGCCACGGTCTCAGGAACCGACGGATTGACCGCGGTCAGACCGACGTGACGACGCCACGTCGCAGCGGGGTGGGACGCGGGTACGACGCGTATACGGGGCTCCTGTACGTCGCCGTTTCATGAGCTGGCGCCCGTCGGACTGACGCGTGTACGTCGGGACGGGGGAAAAGACAATCCTGCCCTTTGTTACGAAGGGGTATAGTTTAATCTCAGCCGTCCTTGTTTTTGAGGGTTGTACCGCAGAAGAAGTGAAATTTAACAGTCAATCAAGAAGTGAGGAGGTGGAATCGGCAATTTTGCATGCGGAAATCAAAGAGATTGCAGAACCTAGGGGAACTAGGGGACCTGGGATAGCGATCACACGCGCCACACATAGAGATCTTGGCCCACGGTGATAATCAAAAAATCTTGGGAGTTGACAAGAAACAACAAGAAACCCAAGAAATGCATAGGCGAGCGAACAATGGAAACAGCTATCGAAACCCGTACCTCACTGGCAGACTCGAATGATTTGGGCGGTGTTGTAGGGTCCCCCTGTGTGGGGGAGGCGGAGGTCGAAGAAACCAACCGTGGCGGCGACGAGAGCGGCGGTGACGGGGCGGCATCATTCGTCGACGGGGATTGCTTCGCGTCTCCGCCTACAGACGACGAATGGGTCGAAGCACGGCGCCGAGTCCGCGAGAAGATCTTTATCAGCGTATAGGGAGGAAAGCGTCCAAGGAGCACGCCGCGGCGAGAAGTACGCCGGCGCCGCTTCGGCGAAGGCAGCGTACGGGGATGGTGCTGCTGCTGCGTCTGCGTCGGGGGAGAATGCGCCGGAGAGCCCCGACCCTGCGGCGACCCTGGACTGGGCGGTGAGATCGAAGGCCGCCGTCGCCGTCGATTGGGCGGTGGCCGGCCGCGGTGGTGATGCTTTGGCGCGGCAGGCACTCTCTATTGACGTATAAATGTGTTGCCTAGTCTCTTTCATCAGATCAGTCTATTGGTTGCATTGGCTAGAACATGCACTTTTATATGGTATTAGAGCCAAGAGGTCTCGAACATGCACTTTTACACTTTTTGCTTCCCCCATTTTTTCCTTCTGTGAGTTGTCCAACGGTTTTTTTTTCGAGACTGTGTATGTTGTCCAACGTGGGATGGGAGCCCCTTATATGGCAACCTGGGTGCTCCCCTGTTTTCGTTTTCCTTTTTTATTTACTTCTTCTTTTTCTAATTTCTGTTTTTATTTTATTCTATGTTAAAATAATTCAGAATTTTAAAAATTGATTTTTGGAGAAAAGGTTGCTGCATGTTCATTAAAAATATATGGTTACAACACCACACATACACTCAAACAAGACAAACAGAGAAGAACATTTGTCCCGACACAAATACAGAAGGGACTCCAAAACAAAAAAGTAGTGCAAACAAGTCCTTGGGGGTCCCTCCACGCTGAGAAGTAACAATTCACAGCCATCACCCACCATCCATGAAGTATCGTCGGAGGGGAAGGAAATCAAGATCCAGTACACCCAAATCCGAAGAAGCACCATCACGACTACAATCACTTTGTTCGCTGAAGAACACGTCCACCACGAATGGCCGAACAATTTTCAATATGGCACATCGGCTCGGAGCCACTCACATTCTAAAATATTTTAAAAAATCAAATTCCTAAAAATAGTTCCTGAATTCAAAAAATATTCATAATTTTAAAAATAACGAATATTTATTAAAACATTAATGAACATGTTTTTATTTATAATAACATTTTATTAGGAAAATTTTCTAATACTAATCAACAATTTATGGTATTTTATAAACAAATTTCGAATTCTATGAACATTTTTTGAATTTGATGAACAAAATTTGTATTCAAGAACGTTTTCTTGAAATAAAAATTTAACAAAGTTTGAATTTGTTTGTAAACAATGAACAAAAATATAATTTGCTGAAGAATTTTTTAGTTTGATGAACAACCTTTGAATTTTGATGAACATTGTTTAATCTGATGAACAAAAATAATAATCCGATGAACGTGCTTCGAATTTTTAAAAGTTTGTATACATCATTTCATTAAGGATTTTTTGAATTTGATGAACAAAATTTGTATTCAAGAACGTTTTCTTGAAATAAAAATTTAACAAAGTTTGAATTTGTTTGTAAACAATGAACAAAAATATAATTTGCTGAACAATTTTTTAGTTTGATGAACAACCTTTGAATTTTGATGAACACTTTTTAATCTGATGAACAAAAATAATAATCCAATGAACGTGCTTCGAATTTTTAAAAGTTTTTATACATGATTTCATTAAGGATTTTTTTGAATTTGATGAACAAATTTTGTATTCAAGAACGTTTTCTTGAAATAAAAAATTTAACAAAGTTTGAATTTGTTTGTAAACAATGAACAAAAATATAATTTGCTGAACATTTTTTTAGTTTGATGAACAACCTTTGAATTTTGATGAACATTGTTTAATCTAATGAACAAAAATAATAATCCGATGAACGTGCTTCGAATTTTTAAAAGTTTGTATACATGATTTCATTAAGGATTTTTTGAATTCGATGAACAAAAAATGTTCATGAATTTTAAAAGAAAAATATCAAAGAAATGAAAAGTTGAGGAAAAAACAAACAATAAAATAGAGAAGAAAAAGGAAACCGAAAAAATAAAAAATACAAGAATACAAAAATAAAAAATGATCGACAAAATATATAAAATAAAGGAAATGTTTTGTAAAGGTTCTAGAACCTTTGCAAAATCGATGGGGAATAAACTACAAATGGGCCGTCCCATAAGCTGGATCGGAAGTTCAGGGGTGCGTGGCATCCCATCTTTGATAACCGGCGCTACGTTGATAGGCGCCGGTTACAAACACATTTTGATAACCGGCGCCTGCAGTGCTTCGCCATGGGCCGGTCTATTTACACATCCCATCTTTGTTTTAGCCCGTGAGATTTTTTCAAATTCGTGAACTTTTTGAAGAAATGACGAACTTTTTGAAAAATCGGTGAGGTTTTTTTCAAAAATTAATGAACTTTTTCGAAAACCGGTGAACATGGTTTCAAATTTGTTAACTCTTTTCAAAATCAATGAACTGTTTTTAAATTGGATCACTTTTTTTTTGAATCAGTGAACTTTTTTTAAAAATGACGATGTTTTTTTCGAATTCTTTGAACTCTATGAAAATACATAAACATATTTCAAAAATCGGTGAATTGTTTTTAAAATCATTGAACTTTTATAGTAAATCTGAACTTTTTGAAATTATATGAACTTTTTTCGATTTTTTAAGAACCAACACATTCTTCATGGGTCGGCCCACGGGGAGGAGCGCTGCAGACGTCGGTTTGTCTAACCAGCGCTCAAAGTGCCGTATAAGATCTCCATAGAAAAACCCTATTTGTCGCTTTATGTGGAGTAGTGTCGGACCTTCACACAGAGCTGGGGTCAATTTCAAATGGGCTGGGCCATTTAGCAGGGCTGCAACACCTGGTTTTGGGAACCTTTTAAAGGTTTCATCTTTTTTTGGGTTTTGGAAAACTTTTAGAAGGTTTTCTGAACCAAGTTTTTTCTTTTTTCTTTATCTATTCGGTTTATTTTTTTTCCTTTTTCTGTTTTGGTTTCAGAAAATAATTTTGGATTTTCAAAAAATGTTTTTTATTTAAAAAATGTTCTATATGTTCGAACAATTATTCCTGATTGCAAAAGTTGTTCTTAAGATTCAAATTTTTTCCTGGTTTCAAAATTTATTCTTCAAATTCCAAAAATGTTCGCGCTTCCAAATTTTTCAGGATTTTTTGAAATTGCTTTCGGTTTCAAATTTGTTCTAAAAATTCAAAAAATGTTCATGCTTTGAAAATTTGTTTGCCCTTCCAAATTTGTTTGGGGTTTTTTAAAATTGTTCTTCGTTTGAAAATTTTGTTCTCAAGATTAAAAAAATGTTTGTGCTTTAAAAAACTTGTTCGTGCTTTTAAATTTGTTCACGATTTTTCAAAATTGTTCTTGATTTAAAAATTTATTCTCAAAATTCAAAAAATGTTTGTGCTTTAAAAATTTGTTCGGGGTTTTTCAAAATTGTTCTACTTTTCAAAAATTTGTTCTCAGGATTCAAAAAATGTTCGTGCTTCTAAAAATTGTTCACGCTTCCAAATGTGCTCACGTTTTTTCAAAATTGTTCTCGGTTTCAAAACGAGCTCCTTTCGTGAGATAAGGCCTCGTCCACGGTTAGTCGATCTCGTCATCGAAGTTAATTATACGGATTCAAAAAACTTTCATCCACTACATTGTGTGTGGGGCCATCGATGATTACAACCCACGCTACTATTCAGGAGCTTCTATAGGAGAGGGACCGTTTGGCAGTGGAAACGGCTCGGGCCGCGGAGGAGAAGACGGCTCGGTTGTAGGAGGAGGGAAGGGCACGAAATGAGGCGGCTAACCGGCCAATGTACGATCTCCTTGTGGTAAGTTTCTTTTTCACATTAGCCAAAGCATGCATGTAATGTCCATTTCATTACTAACTAATATGACTAACTCTTCAAAACTAAATGCGTAGTCTATGTGTGAGAAGAACGGTTAGACCCCTCCGTCGATGCCGGACATTTCTGCGGTCGGAACGGTGAGTTTTATTTCAATGGTCATTAGTTACTAGTATTAACATTTGAGTGTCATCATGGTAACGAGACATTGTAAAATATCTTTGGTGCAGAATAACTCCTGAGGGCAACCTTCTTCAAGTGAACCCGTCCCGAGCAACCCCGGTGATTCACATCCTTGATGACTATGACGGTAAGTTTTGTCTAGTGTTTTGCGACATACTTAGCTTATTTCCCCCCAAGTAAAACATACATAGCTAATTATCCTCAAAAATAACATAATTAGCTTATTGATACGTCTTCATCATATCTACTATTCCAAACTCTTTTGCCACTGTTTTGAACTCTAATTTGCATGATTTGAATGGAACTAACCTGGACTGACGCTGTTTTCAGCAGAATTGCCTTGGTGTTGTTTTTGTGCAAAAATGAAACTCCTCCAAACGTCCTGAAAATTTACGGAGATTATTTTTGGAAAATATGAAAAATACCTGCGCAAAGATCCACCGAAGGGGGTGGGCCAGTGGGCAACAAGCCCTGTAGCCGCCACCCCCTGGTGGCGGCTAGCAAGCTTGTGGGGCCCACGTGACTCTGCCGCCCCCAATCTCAGCTTTATAAGTTCTCTTTCGTCCCAGAAAAAATCAAGAGAGAAGATTTCGTCGCGTTTGCGACACGGAGGCGCCGCCACATCCTGTTCTTCATCTGGAGGGCAGATCTGGAGTCCGTTTTGGGCTCCGGAGAGGGGAAATCGTCGCCATCGTCATCATCAACCTTCTTCCCTCTCCAATTCCATGAAGCTCTTCATCGTTCGTGAGTAATCTATTCGTAGGCTCGCTGGGCGGTGATGAGTAGGATGAGATCTATCATGTAATCGAGTTAGTTTTGATGGGGATTGATCCCAAGTATCCACTATGTTCTGAGATTGATGTTGCTGCTACTTTGCCATGCTTAATGCTTGTCACTAGGGCCCGAGTGCCATGATTTCAGATCTCAAATTATTATGTTGTCACCAATATATGTGTGTTTTAGATCCGATCTTGCAAGTTGTAGTTACCTACTGTGTGTTATGATCCGGCAACCCCGGAGTGACAGTAACCGGAACCACTCCCGGTGATGACCATAGTTTGAGGAGTCCATGTGTTCACCAAGTGCTAATACATTGGTCCGATTCTTTATTAAAAGAAGAACCTTAATATCCCGTAGTTTCCTTTTGGACCCCGCTGCCATGGGAGGGATGGACAATAGATGTCATGCAAGTTCTTTTTCCTAAGCACGTATGACGACACACAGAATGCATGCCTACATCACATTGACGAACGAGAGCTAGCCACATATCTCTCCGTGTTATAACTGTTGCATGATGAATATCATCCAAACAAATCACCGACCCATTGCCTATGAGTTTGTCCCACTGCTGCTGTTACTTGTCTTGCTCTGCTGCTACTGTTGTTACTTGTCTTGCCCTACTGCTACTGTTGCTACTTGCTGCTGTTGTTACTTGCTACTGTTGTTACTGCTGATGCTCCTTGCCACTGCTATTACTCATTACACTGCTGCTACCTGCTACAATTTTGATTCACTCGACGTTGACGGGAAAAGAAAATTTCCGTCAACGGGCAACTTCTGGCGCCATTGATACAATAGTTAGGAATAGTCTGCCGTCAACAGATCGTTTCTGACACCGTTGTTATCATACTACTTTGCTGTTGATACTTTGCTTGCAGATACTAATCTTTCAGGTGTGGTTGAGTCTGATAAATTCAGCTCCTAATACTCGAGAGTATCCTCTCACCTCCTCCTAATACTCGAGAGTATCAACAAATTTGGGTCGAATACTCTACCCTCGAAAACTACTGCGATCCCACGCGCTGGTGGGCTGTCAACAACATTCTTCTAGTTTCGATTGCCGGAGAGTGCTAGCAGCATTCTTCTGGTGCTGTTGCAGGGGAAGGTCTGTTGTCACGGAGTCAGCATTTTTCTGGCGCCGTTGCCGGGGAGGTATTGCTATATTCTCTGAGTCACTTGGGATTTATATCTGCTGATCACTTTGAAGAATTTGAAGGATCCAAAAACCAAAGTCTTGCCCTCAACTACGAGGGGAGGTAAGGAACTGCCATCTAGCTCTGCACTTGATTCACCTTCAGTTATGAGTAAGTTTGCGACATCACCTCCTGCTAGAAATCTTGATATGTTGCCTGTGCTTGATGATGCTTATGATGCTACTGCTAGAGATGCTATGCTTGATACTATGCCTGATACTGCTTTGCCTGATACTACTAGAGATGCTTTGCCTCATGATGCTAGAGATGCTTTGCCTGATGATGCTAGAGATGCTATGCCGGATACTGCTTTGCCTGATGATGCTAGAGATGCTATTATGCCTGATGATGCTATGCTTGATACTGCTAGAGATACTACTTTGCCTGATGTTCCACTAGGGGTATTCCTTGATGCTCATATTGCTAGAGTTACTGCCAATGCTCGTGATGCTTCTGAAACTCCCGATACTATTGAGATAGAACCTGCTTTTGCTCCTGCTAGATCTAGCTCTCCTAGATATGAATTGCCTGATATACCTGAGGGTTACGTTATGGAGGGAGAGATAGCTGAGGATTTTCTTGCATGTAAGGATGCCTATGACGCTGAGAAATTACTTCTCAAGTGGAAGGAAAAATCTCTGAAAGCTAGGATGAAATACGACCGGAAGTTTGCCACTTCACCTATCTTTATCACCGATAAGGATTATGAATTTTCTGTCGATCCTGAGATAATCTCTCTAGTCGAATCTGATCCTTTCCATGGTTATGAGTCTGAGACGGTCGTAGCCCATCTTACCAAACTACACGATATAGCCACCCTTTTCACGAGTGAGGAGAAGATCCGCCACTACTATATCCTTAAGTTGTTTCCTTTCTCTCTAAAGGATGACGCTAAAGCCTGGTTCACCTCTCTTTCTCCTGGATGTGTGAGTAGTCCCCAGGATATGGTCTATTACTTTCGTGAGAAATATTTCCCTGCCCATAAGAAGCAAGCTGCCTTGCAGGAAATATACAACTTTGCTCAACTCCAAGAAGAGAGTCTCCCACAAGCTTGGGGGAGGCTCGTCCAGCTACAAAATGCTTTGGCTGATCACCCTCTTAATAAGAACGAGATACTTGATATCTTCTATAACAGACTTATCGATGCTTCTAGAGACCACCTAGATAGTTATGCCTGTTGTGTTTTTAGGGAACGAACTGTAGAACAAGCTGAGACCCTCTGAATAACATCTTGATCAATGATAATGCTTGCACTATTCCCGAACCACCTCCTAAGACAACTCCGAAGAAAAGAGGTATTCTATTCCTCAGTCCCGAAGATATGCAAGAAGCCAAGAAATCTATGCAAGAGAAAGGCATTAGTTCTGAAGATGTCAACAATCTACCACCTATCGAAGAGATCCATGGTCTCGATAACCCGATACAAGTAGTAGAAGTGAATTCTCTGCGTAGGTTTGATGAGAGTGATATTCCTTTTGACAAACCTGCTAGCCTATGCTTTGATGAATTTGACAACTTTGTTGCCAAACAACAGAGTTTCAATGATTATATTAGCAGACACTTGGAACAATGTACTCGTATGCCTAGCCATTTAAGTGCTTGTGTAGACAGAAATGTCAATGATCTGAAGCTTCTGAGTAAACATGCCTCTATGATTACTACCCAGGTAGAACAAGTACTTAAAGCTCAGAATGACTTGCTCAATGAATTAAATGACAACTCTATCAGAGTCATTACTAGAGGAGGCAAAATGACCCAGGAACCTTTGTATCATGAAGGCCATCCTAAGAGAATTGATCAAGATTCTCAAGGAATCAATGTTGATACACCTAGTCATCCTAAGGAGAAGAAGAAGGATGATAGAAACTTACATGCTAGTTCACCAAATACTGTCACACCTGAAGAACCTAATGATATTTCTGCGTCTGATGCAGAAACACAATCTGGTGATGAACATGAACCTGGTGACAATATGGATAGTGATGTTCATAATGCTCAACCTAGCAATGATGAGGATGTGGAGATTGAACCTACGGTTAATCCTGATAACCCACAACCTAAGAGATACGATAAGAATGACTTCACTGCTAGGAAGCATGGTAAAGAAAGGGAGCCATGGGTTCAGAGACCTATGCCCTTTCCTCCTAAGCCATCCAAGAAAAAGGATGATTAGGATTTTGAGCGCTTTGTTGAGATGATAAGACCCATCTTTCTACAGATGAGGTTAACTGATATGCTCAAAATGTCTCCGTATGCCAAGTACATGAAGGATATCGTGACTAATAAACGGAAGATACCAGATCTTGAGATCTCCACCATGCTTGCCAATTACACTTTCAAAGGTGGAACTCCGAAGAAACTTGGTGATCCCGGAGTGCCCACTTAAAGCTCAGAATGACTTGCTCAATGAATTAAATGACAACTCTGTCAAAGTCATTACTAGAGGAGGAAAAATGACTCAGGAACCTTTGTATCCTGAAGGCCATCCTAAGAGAATTGATCAAGATTCTCAAGGAATTAATAATGATACACCCAGTCATCCTAAGGAGAAGAAGAAGGATGATAGAAACCTACATGTCAGTTCACCAAATACTATCACACCTGAAGAATCAAATGATATTTCTGCGTCTGATACAGAAACACAATCTGGTGATGAACATGAACCTGGTGACAATATGGACAGCGATGTTCATAACAATGCTCAAGCTAGCAATGATAAGGATGTGGAGATTGAACCTACCGTTAATCCTGATAACCCACAACCTAAGAGAAACGATAAGAATGACTTCACTGCTAGGAAGCATGGTAAAGAAAGGGAGCCATGGGTTTAGAGACCTATGCCCTTTCCTCCTAAGCCATCCAAGAAAAAGGATGATGAGGATTTTGAGCGCTTTATTGAAATGGTAAGACCCGTCTTTCTGCAGATGCGGTTAGTTGATATGCTCAAAATGTCTCCATATGCCAAGTACATGAAAGATATCGTGACCAATAAACGGAAGATACCAGATCTTGAGATCTCCACCATGCATGCCAATTACACTTTCAAAGGTGGAACTCCTAAGAAACTTGGTGATGTGCCCACTATACCTTGCTCCATTAAAGGAAACTACGTAAGAACTGCCTTATGTGACCTTGGAGCCGGTGTTAGTGTTATGCCTCTCTCTCTTTATCGTAGACTTGAATTGGATAAGTTGACACCCACTGAAATTTCTCTGCAAATGTCCGACAAATCAACTGCTTTCCCTATCGGCATTTGCGAGGATGTGCCTGTTGTGGTTGCTAACACCACTATCTTAACAGACTTTGTTATCTTGGATATTCCTGAGGACGATGCCATGGCGGTCATCCTCGGAAGACCCTTTTTAAACACGACAGGGGCTGTTATAGATTGCAACAAAGGCAATGTCACTTTCCATGTCAACGGTAATGAGCATACAATGCACTTTCCGAAGAAACGATATCAAGTACATTGCATCAATGCTATCGAAAAGACTTCATCGATTCTTATTGGGAGCTTTGAATGCCCTATTCCTCGTGTCAAGATGAAGTATGATTTGTTTGTTGGGGAGATACATATCCCCATTGAGGTGACTTAGTGGCTATTCGAAAATTCTTCGCTCTCTCTTGCGATTCGAGAAAGTTTTGTCATGAGGACTTGATCAACCCCATTGACGGATTTCTTTCGATGACCATGAAATGGATGAATCAAAGAGTCACATACCTCTGTTTTGAGCTTCTATTTTCTGTTGCTTAGAAGAATAATGATAGATTTAGTTTAGTTTTTCCTGTTTTCTGTTTTAGCGTCCCGGCGAAAAATACCTCGAAAATAAAAGTTCTCCGATGGTCCTGACAATCTAGTATGATTTTTTTCTGGAATATTTGAAAAATACTGGGCCTGAGAGCTGGCCCGGGGGCCTGACCAGTGGGCCACAAGCCCTGCAGCCGCTGCCCCCTGGTGGCGGCTAGCAAGCTTGTGGGGCCCACAGGGACCCCCTCCACTCAATCCAGCTCCCATCCTCTTCTTCCACCTCCAGAAAAAATTGTTTCGCAGCTCAAACCCGTGTTCTTGCTCATTTGGCTGTGATTTTCGATCTCCTTGCTCAAAGCACCATTCTCCGAACTGTTTTGGGGAAATTACTCCTTGGTAAGTGACTCCTCCATTCGTCCAATTAGTTTTTGCACTACTGCTTTATCCTTCGCGTATTCTTGCTACCTTGGTGACCCTGTTCTTGAGCTAGAAATGTTGATTTTAGTTGGCCCCAAGTAGTTTTAGCGCGTGATACGGTCTCTAGGCACTAGTAGGAGTAGTTGCTACAAGTTGGGTTAATCTTTATTCACTTTTCTTTCGAAGTCTCTAAAAATTTCAGAATTTTTCAGAGCTAGAAAAAGGAAAAGATGAGGAGGTTCTTGAGAGGCTCTTCAAGCCGTAACCCCAAGGAGGATGAGAAGAACCACCCCAAGTATGTAGTTCCTCGAGTCACAGAAGTTCGAGCGTGCGAGTGGCCAAGTGATGAATTTTTGCGCGCCGCTGGGCTTTATGAAGACTTTTATTACTTGGTGGAGAACGCAGGTCTTACTCCGTTCGTTGAAGATAAGTGCTCACAATACCTCCTCCTCACCAATATTTTCGTTCAAAGCTTCAACTTTTATCCGAGGAAGAATCCTCCCATGGTTGAGTTCATGTTGTACGATATCCCCCAGTGCATGACGCTACAGGATTTTTACAATGTATGCAAATTACCTTATGTTGGGGATATTCGTGACCCTCGTCCACGGGACTTGAAGGATTTCATTGGTACTATTGCTGTTGGAGAGGAGAGAGGAGTGTCTCGCGCTAGAATTGCTAGCATACATTTTCCTGTGCTTCGGTACTTCTCATTATTTGTGGGAAAATGTTTGATTGGCCGTGGGGAGGCTGGATCACTTAGTTCTCCAGACCTTGCGGTTTTGCGCGAAGGCCTTTATAATGATAAGACTTATAGCCTAGGTGCTATAGTAGCCCAGCGGTTGAACACCAACCGTTCCAAGGGTGTCGTCTATGGAGGTATCTATGCTACCCGTCTTGCCAGACACTTTGAGATACCCATTAGACTGGGAGAGGAAGGAGAGATGCTTCTCCCTGAGAAATATTTGGATTATGACAGCATGGTTCGCCATGATTTTCTGGATAGAGATGCTAGTAGACGGATGATTTATAACCTGGTACTTAGTTAGGGTACTCGAGGGACTATTACTTTGCCTGCTCCTTCTTTGTTCGATCTTCATGCAGGCAGGTACACTATTATGCCCTCAGACATCTACGCATATTGGGGCTTGGCCCAACCACAGGTGCCCGTGCCCGAGCCGCCAGTCGAGTACCAGACGCGAGTTTATCAGTGGGAGCTAGAGGAGCTCACACAGCAGTGGCATCCACAGTCTGCTCCGGAGTATCCCGGAGCTGGTTATTTCCCACCTTGGGAGTGTTGGGGAACGTCGCATGGGAAACAAAAATTTTCCTACGCGCACGAAGACCTATCATGGTGATGTCCATCTACGAGAGGGGATGTGTGATCTATGTACCCTTGTAGACCGTACAGCAGAAGCGTTAGTGAACGCGGTTGATGTAGTGGAACGTCCTCACGTCCCTCGATCCACCCCGCGAACCGTCCCGCGATCACTCCCACGATCTAGTGCCGAACGGACGGCACCTCCGCGTTCAGCACACGTACAGCTCGACGATGATCTCGGCCTTCTTGATCCAGCAAGAGAGACGGAGAGGTAGATGAGTTCTCCGGCAGCGTGACGGCGCTCCGGAGGTTTGTGGTGATCTTATCTCAGCAGGGCTCCGCCCGAGCTCCGCAGAAACGCGATCTAGAGGAAAAACCATGGAGGTATGTGGTCGGGCTGCCGTGGAAAAGTCGTCTCAAATCAGCCCTAAAACAACGTCGAACCTTAAGTGTGCAGACCCTGCGGGTTCGAGAACTATGTAGACATGACCCGAGTGACTCCTCGGTCAATATCCAATAGCGGGACCTGGATGCCCATAGTGGATCCTACATATTCTACGAAGATCTTATCGTTTGAACCTCAGTGCCAAGGATTCATATAATCCCGTATGTCATTCCCTTTGTCCTTCGGTATGTTACTTGCCCGAGATTCGATCGTCAGTATCCGTATACCTATTTCAATCTCGTTTATCGGCAAGTCTCTTTACTCGTTCCGTAATACAAGATCCCGCAACTTACACTAAGTCACATTGCTTGCAAGGCTTGTGTGTGATGTTGTATTACCGAGTGGGCCCCGAGATACCTCTCTGTCACACGGAGTGACAAATCCCAGTCTCGATCCATACTAACTCAACTAACACCTTCAGAGATGCCTGTAGAGCATCTTTATAGTCACCCAGTTACGTTGCGACGTTTTATACACACAAAGCATTCCTCCGGTGTCAGTGAGTTATATGATCTCATGGTCATAGGAACAAATACTTGACACGCAGAAAACAGTAGCAACAAAATGACACGATCAACATGCTATGTCTATTAGTTTGGGTCTAGTCCATCACATCATTCTCCCAATGATGTGATCCCGTTATCAAGTAACAACACTTACCTATGGCCAGGAAACCTTGGCCATCTTTGATCAACGAGCTAGTCAACTAGAGGTTTACTAGGGACAGTGTTTTGTCTATGTATCCACACAAGTATTGTGTTTCCAATCAATACAATTATAGCATGGATAATAAACGATTATTATGAACAAAGAAATATAACAATAACTAATTTATTATTGCCTCTAGGGCATATTTCCAACAGTCTCCCACTTGCACTAGAGTCAATAATCTAGTTCACATCACCATGTGATTCCAACAAATCCAACACCCATATAGTTATGGGGTCTGATCACGTCTTGCTCATGAGAGAGGTTTTAGTCAACGGTTCTGAAACTTTCAGATCCGTGCGTTCTTTACAAATCTTTATGTCATCTTATAGATGCTGCTACTACGTGCTATTCGGAAATACTCCAAATATCTACTCTACTATACGAATCCGTTTCACTACTCATAGTTATTCGGATTAGTGTCAAAGCTTGCATCGACGTAACCCTTTACGACGAACTCTTCAACCACCTCCATAATCGAGAAAATTTCCTTAGTCCGTTAGTTACTAAGGATAAATTTTGACCGCTGCTAGTGATTCAATCATGGATCACTTTCTGTACCTCTCAACAGACTTTGAGTCAAGGCACACATCAGGTGCGGTACCCAGCATGGCATACTTTAGAGTCTACGGCTAAGGCATAGAAGACGACCTTCGTCTATTCTCTTTATTCTGCTGTGGTCGAGTTTTGAGCCTTACTCAAATTCACACCTTACAACGCAACCAAGAACTCCTTCTTTGCTGATCTATTTTGAACTCCTTCAAAAACTTGTCAAGGCATGCATCTTGTTGAAACTTCCATTAAGCACTTTCGATCTATCTCCATAGATCTTTGATGCTCAACGTTCAAGTAGCTCAATCCAGGTATTCCTTTGAAAACTCCTTTCAAACAACCTTGTATGCTTTACAGAAATTCTACATTACTTCTGATCCACAATATGTCAACCACATATACTTATCAGAAATTCTATAGTGCTCCCACTCACTTCTTTGGAAATACAAGTTTCTCACAAACTTTGTACAAACCCAAAATCTTTGATCATCTCATCAAAGTGTATATTCCAACTCCGAGATGCTTGCACCAGTCCATTGAAGGATCGCTGGAGCTTGCATACTTGCTAGTATCTTTAGAATCGACAAAACCTCCTGGTTGTATCACATACAATGTTTGCTCAAGGAAACCGTCGAGGAAACAATGTTTTGACATCCTATGTGCAATATTTCATAAATAATGCAGCAACTACTAACATAATTCTAACAGATTTTTAGCATCGCTACGAGTGAGAAAGTCTCATCATAGTCAACTGTTTGATCTTGTCGGAAACATCTTTGCGACAAGTCGAGCTTTTCTTAATAGTGACTTATCACTATCATCGTCTGTCTTCCTTTTAAAGATCCATCTTTACTCAATAGTCCTACGACCATCAAGTAGTTCTTCCAAAGTCTACACTTTGTTTTCATACATGGATCCTCTCTCGGATTTCATGGCCTCCAGCCATTTGTCGGAATCCGGGCCCACCATTGCTTTCTTCATAACTCGTAGGTTCACTGTTGCTCAACAACATGAATTCCAAGACAGGGTTACCATACCACTCTGCAGTAGTACGTGACCTTGTCAACCTACGAGGCTTGTAGTAACTTGATCCGATGCTCAATGATCACCATCATCAGCTTCCACTTCAATTGGTGTAGGCGCCACAGGAACAACTTCCCGCGCCCTGCTACACACTGGTTGAAGTGATGGTTCAATAACCTCATCAAGTTCTACCACCCTCCCACTCAATTCTTTCGAGAGAAACCTTTCCTCGAGAAAGGATCCGTTTCTAGAAACAAACACTTTGCTTTCGGATCTGAGATAGGAGATATACCCAACTGTTTTGGATATCCTATGAAGATACATTTATCCGCTTTGGGTTCGAGCTTATCAGACTGAAACTTTTTCACATAAGTGTCGAAGCCCCAAACTTTCAAGAAACGACAGTTTAGATTTCTCTAAACCTCAGTCTATACTGTGTCATCTCAACGGAAATACGCGTGCCCTATTTAAAGTGAATGCGGTTGTCTCTAATGCATAACCCATAAACGATAGTGGTAATTCGATAAGAGACATCATAGCATGCACCATACCAAATAGTGCGTGGCTATGACGTTCAGACACATCATCACACTATGATGTTCCAGGTGGCATGAACTGCGAAACAATTTCCACATTGTCTTAACTGCGTACCAAAACTCGTAACTCAGATATTCATTTCTATGATCATATCGTAGACAGTTTATCCTCTTGTTACGACGAACTTCACTCCGAAACAGAATTGAACTTTTCAATATTTCAGACTTGTGATTCATTAAGAAAATACTCTTGTATCTACTCAAATCGTCATTGAAG
Source organism: Hordeum vulgare subsp. vulgare (assembly GCF_904849725.1). Classification (NCBI taxonomy): domain Eukaryota; kingdom Viridiplantae; phylum Streptophyta; class Magnoliopsida; order Poales; family Poaceae; genus Hordeum; species Hordeum vulgare. Next base: position 64,957,764 of record NC_058523.1, read on the forward strand.
TAAGAACATAATGATATCCACTGCGTGCCTCAGCACCCATTGGACTGCATACAACGAAATGTATCACTTCCAACAAGTTACTATCTTGTTTCATCTCAATGAAAACAAGGCTTTGCTCATGTGGTATGATTTGCATGTCACTAGTGATTCAAAATCAAGTGAGTATAAAGATCCATCAGCATGGAGCCTCTTCATGCAATTTATACCAACATGACTCAAGCGGCAGTGCCACAAGTAAGTGGTACTATCATCATTACCTCGTATCTTTTGGCACCAATATCATGAACATGTGTAACACTACAATCGAGATTCAATAAACCATTGAAGGTGATTATTCAAGCAAATAGAGTAACCATTATTCTCTTTAAATGAATAATCTTATTGCAATAAACACGATCCAATCATGTTCATGCTTAACGCAAGCACCAAATAACAATTATTTAGGTTTAACACCAATCCCGATGGTAGAGGGAGCGTGCGACGTTTGATCATATCAACCTTGAAAACACTTCCAACACGCATCGTCACCTTGCCTTTAGCTAGTCTCCGTTTATGCCGTAGCTTTCATTTCGTGTTACTAATCACTTAGCAACCGAACCGGTATCCAATACCCTCGTGCTACTAGGAGTACTAGTAAAGTACACATCAACATCATGTATATCAAATATACTTCTTTCGACTTTTGCCAGCCTTCTTATCTACCAAGTATCTAGAGTTGCTCCGCCTCAGTGACTGTTCCCCTCATTACAGAAGCACTTAGTCTCGGGTTTGGGTTTAATCTTGGGTCTCTTCATTAGTGCAGCAATTGTTTTGCCGTTTCACGAAGTATCCCTTCTAGCCCTTGCCTTTCTTGAAACTTAGTGGTTTTACTAACCATCAACTATTGATGCTCCTTCTTGATTTCTACTTTTGCAGTGTCAAACATCGTGAATTGCTCAAGGATCATTGTATCTATCCTTGATATGTTATAGTTCATCACGAAGCTCTCACAGCTTGGTGGCAGTGACTTTGGAGAACCATCACTATCTCATCTGGAAGATTAACTCCCACTTGATTCAAGCGATTGTCGTACTCAGATAATCTGAGCACACGCTCAATGATTGAGCTTTTCTCCCTTACTTTGTGGACAAAGAATCTTGTCAGAGGTCTCGTACTTCTTAACAAGGGCACAAACATGAAATCACAATTTCATCTCTTTAGAACATCACTTATGTTCCGTGACGTTTCAAAACGTCTTCGGTGCCTTGCTTCTAAGCCATTAAGTATTTTGCACTGAACTATCGTGTAGTCATCAGAAACGTGTATGTCGGATGTTCACAGCATCCACAGACGATGCTCGAGGTGCAGCACACCGAGTGGTGCATTAAGGACATAAGCCTTCTGCGCAGCAACGAGGACAATCCTCTTCAAAGTTTGCTACTATCAACTTTCAACTAAATTTTCTCTAGGAACATATTAAAACAGTAGAGCTATAGCGCAAGCTACATCGTAATTCGCAAAGACCATTAGACTATGTTCATGACAATTAGTTCAATTAATCATATTACTTAAGAACTCCCACTCAAAAAGTACATCTCTCTAGTTATTTGAGTGGTACATGATCCAAATCCACTATCTCAAGTCCGATCATCACGTGAGTTGAGAATAGTTTTAGTGGTAAGCATCTCTATGCTAATCATATCAACTATACGATTCATGCTCGACCTTTCGGTCTCATGTGTTCCGAGGCCATGTCTGCACATGCTAGGCTCATCAAGCTTAACCCGAGTGTTCTGCGTGTGCAACTGTTTTGCACCCGTTGTATGTGAACGTTGAGTCTATCACACCCGATCATCACGTGGTGTCTCGAAACGAAGAACTGTCGCAACAGTGCACAGTCGGGGAGAACACAATTTCGTCTTGAAATTTTAGTGAGAGATCACCTCATAATGCTACCGTCGTTCTAAGCAAGATAAGGTGCAAAAAGGATTAACATCACATGCAATTCATAAGTGACATGATATGGCCATCATCATGCGCTTCTTGATCTCCATCACCAAAGCACCGACACGATCTTCTTGTCACCGGTGTCACACCATGATCTCCATCATCATGATCTCCATCAACGTGTCGCCATCGGGGTTGTCGTGCTACTCATGCTATTACTACTAAAGCTACGTCCTAGCAATATAGTAAACGCATCTGCAAGCACAAACGTTAGTTTAAAGACAACCCTATGGCTCCTGCCGGTTGCCGTACCATCGACGTGCAAGTCGATATTAACTATTACAACATGATCATCTCATACATCCAATATATCACATCAGATCGTTGGCCATATCACATCACAAGCATACCCTACAAAAACAAGTTAGACGTCCTCTAATTTTGTTGTTGCATGTTTTACGTGGTGACCATGGGTATCTAGTAGGATCGCATCTTACTTACGTAAACACCACAACGGAGATATATGAATTGCTATTTAACCTCATCCAAGGACCTCCTCGGTCAAATCCGATTCAACTAAAGTTGGAGAAACTGACACCCGCCAGTCATCTTTGAGCAACGGAGTTACTCGTAGCGATGAAACCAGTCTCTCGTAAGCGTACGAGTAATGTCGGTCCGAGCCGCTTCGATCCAACAATACCGCGGAATCAAGAAAAGACTAAGGAGGGCAGCAAAACGCACATCACCGCCCAAAAAAACTTTTGTGTTCTACTCGAGAAGACATCTACGAATGAACCTAGCTCATGATGCCACTGTTGGGGAACGTCGCATGGGAAACAAAAATTTTCCTACGTGCACGAAGACCTATCATGGTGATGTCCATCTACGAGAGGGGATGTGTGATCTACGTACCCTTGTAGACCGTACATCAGAAGCGTTAGTGAACGCGGTTGATGTAGTGGAACGTCCTCACGTCCCTCGATCCGCCCCGCAAACCGTCCCGCGATCAGTCCCACGATCTAGTGCCGAACGGACGGCACCTCCGCGTTCAGCACACGTACAGCTCGACGATGATCTCGGCCTTCTTGATCCAGAAAGAGAGACGGAGAGGTAGATGAGTTCTCCGGCAGCGTGACGGCGCTCCGGAGGTTGGTGGTGATCTTATCTCAGCAGGGCTCCGCCCGAGCTCCGCAGAAACACGATCTAGAGGAAAAACCGTGGAGGTATGTGGTCGGGCTGCCGTGGAAAAGTAGTCTCAAATCAGCCCTAAAACAACGTCGAACCTTAAGTGTGCAGACCCTGCTGGTTCGAGAACTATCTAGACATGACCCGAGTGACTCCTCGGTCAATATCCAATAGCGGGACCTGGATGCCCATATTGGATCCTACATATTCTACGAAGCTCTTATCGTTTCAACCTCAGTGCCAAGGATTCATATAATCCCGTATGTCATTCCCTTTGTCCTTCGGTATGTTACTTGCACGAGATTCGATCGTCAGTATCCGTATACCTATTTCAATCTCGTTTACCGGCAAGTCTCTTTACTCGTTCCGTAATACAAGATCCCGCAACTTACACTAAGTCACATTGCTTGCAAGGCTTGTGTGTGATGTTGTATTACCGAGTGGGCCCCGAGATACCTCTCCGTCACACGGAGTGACAAATCCCAGTCTCGATCCATACTAACTCAACTAACACCTTCGGAGATGCCTGTAGAGCATATTTATAGTCACCCAGTTACGTTGCGATGTTTGATACACACAAAGCATTCCTCCGGTGTCAGTGAGTTATATGATCTCATGGTCATAGGAACAAATACTTGACACGCAGAAAACAGTAGCAACAAAATGACACGATCAACATGCTACGTCTATTAGTTTGGGTCTAGTCCATCACATGATTCTCCCAATGATGTGATCCCGTTATCAAGTAACAACACTTGCCTATGGCCAGGAAACCTTGGCCATCTTTGATCAACGAGCTAGTCAACTAGAGGCTTACTAGGGACAGTGTTTTATCTATGTATCCACACAAGTATTGTGTTTCCAATCAATACAATTATAGCATGGATAATAAACGATTATTATGAACAAAGAAATATAACAATAACTAATTTATTATTGCCTCTAGGGCATATTTCCAACAGGGAGTAGATCAAGCTAGGCCAAAAGCCTAAGCTTGGGGGAGTATGTGTTCTCACCGACTTTACATTCATGCTTATGCTTCACTTTGTTAGCCGGTGTTTACACTTTGCCACTGTATTATCCATGCTCGTTTATTTTCGTTTTCTTGTTTTGTGTCCTTTTGATAAAAACCCAAAAAGATTTTTCTTTCTTCTTTTGCTTGTTGGGAGCTTTCCAGTGTAAATAGTTTTCTTTTTCTTTGGGTCAAGGTAGAAGATACTGGTTACAATGTTTAGTGGTTCTTGCATGCATACCTGTTTAGCTTTCAAAGAGCCATATTACTTTGTCTTCTCCTTTGTGTTTGCCTGCAGATTCAGCTTAGTCCAATGCTCTTATTATTGTTCACATCGTTCGATCGTGCAAATGTAAGGCAATAATGATGATATATGATGAAGTGACTGCGACTGGAAAAGATGGTATGAACTCTATCTATTTTGTTTTTGTAAATATGACTAGCTTGTCATCCCAGATCCAGCTTTGTTGTGAGGGAACCATGTTTGCAATGACAACTTAGAGATCATAGTTTCTGATGCCATGCTTAACTAGCTGAGAGCTTATAATGGTTTGTCTTGAATGCCAACATAGATTTTGAGATGACTATGATGTAGTATGATAGGATAGTATTCTCCTTTGAATGATTCAAGTGGCTTGACTTGGCGCATGTTCATGCATGTAGTTGAAACAAAATCAACATAGCCTCTATGATGTTTGTGTTCATGGTGATTTATATCATGTTCATGCTTGCATTCAATGTTAGTCAAACTCATTGCATCTTGATGACTGTTGACGCTCTCTAGTTGGTCGCTTCCCAGTCTTTTGCTAGCCTTCACTTGTACTAAGCGGAATACTGCTTGTGCATCCACTTCCATAAACCCAAAAGTTTTTCCATGAGAGTCCACGATACCTACCTATTTGCGGTATCTAACTGCCGTTCCAAATAATTTGCATGTGCCACTCTCTAAACCTTCAAGAAATAATCTGTTTTGCATGCCCGAATCGCTCATGTGGTGACAGGGGGCTATTAGTATCTTCCATGCTAGGAGTGTTATCCTTGACATGTGTTTATTCACTATCATTCACGAGAAAGGGGCCGGTAATTGGAATGCCCAGTTCCATGCTTAAATTGAAAACATAACTGTAAAACAAGACCCCCCCGGATTGATGTTAGTATAGACGGTACCCGAGGATTCGGCTAGCCGTGGAGTGTGATTGATTGGTGGTGGGGGAGTTAAAACTTTACTTTTCTGTTTGGGAACCGCCTATAGCATGAGTAGCATGGAAGATATTGAGAACTCTTGGTCATTGCTTTGACAATCAAAGCATGCCACCCAAAAATATTATCTCTGTTTTCAAAGCTTGAGCTCTGGCACCTCTGCAAATCAATGCTTCCCTCTGCGAAGGGCCTGTCTATTTATTTTCCTGTTGAGTCATCCTCCTCTTATATAAGCACCAATTAGAGAGCACCTCTGTCATTTTTATGCTTTGCTTTTGATTGATATTGAGTATGACTATGACTGGATCTTCGTTGCTATGAATTACAATGTTTAGTCAGCCCTTGATCTTTGAAAGTGCTCTGCATTTATGTTTTGCGGTCTCAGAAAGAGCTAGCGAGATACCACCTATTCATATTGCTTCCTGCTTGTTTTGATTGAAGTGTTGGTATTTGAAACTCATTACTATTTGCTCGCTAGCTGATTATGCCATTGATATTAGTTTACCGTGAGACCTTAGTGTCACTTGCTTATGTGGTTAACTTGTGATCTTGCTGAAATTCTGGTTATGAGTTAGACATAGTTGCAACAACAAGATCAAACAGAGTTTGTCAAAGTTTTTCTTGCTCTCTCAGTTTGTCAACTGAGTTTCTTGAGGACAAGCAAGGTTTTAAGATTGGGGGAGTTGATACGTCTCCATCGTATTGTTGGAGAACGTCGCATGGGAAACAAAAATTTTCCTACGCGCACGAAGACCTATCATGGTGATGTCCATCTACGAGAGGGGATGAGTGATCTACGTACCCTTGTAGATCGTACAGCAGAAGCGATTAGAGATCGCGGTTGATGTAGTGGAACGTCCTCACGTCCCTCGATCCGCCCCGCGAACAATCCCGCGATCAGTCCCACGATCTAGTACCGAACGGACGGCACCTCCGCGTTCAGCACACGTACAGCTCGACGATGATCTCGGCCTTCTTGATCCAGCAAGAGAGACGGAGAGGTAGAAGAGTTCTCCGGCAGCGTGACGGCGCTCCGGAGGTTGGTGATGATCTTGTCTCAGCAGGGCTCCGCCCGAGCTCCGCAGAAACACGATCTAGAGGAAAAACTATGGAGGTATGTGGTCGGGCAGCCGTGAGAAAGTCGTCTCAAATCTGCCCTAAAAGCCCCATATATATAGGAGGAGGGAGGGGGACCTTGCCTTGGGGTCCAAGGGAACCCCAAGGGGTCGGCCGAGCCAGGGGGGAGGACTCTCCCCCCCCAAACCGAGTCCTACTTGGTTTGGTGGGAGGGAGTCCTTCCCCCTTCCCACCTTTCCCTCTTTTTTTTTTCTTTCCTTTCTTTCTTGGCGCATAGGGGATTGGTGGGCTGTCCCACCAGCCCACTAAGGGCTGGTGTGACCCCCCCAAATACCTATGGGCTTCCCGGGAGTGGGTTGCCCCCCTCCGGTGAACTCCCGGAACCCATTCGTCATTCCCGGTACATTCCCCGTAACTCCGAAAACCTTCCGGTAATCAAATGAGGTCATCCTATATATCAATCTTCGTTTCCGGACCATTCCGGAAACCCTCGTGACGTCCGTGATCTCATCTGGGACTCCGAACAACATTCGGTAACCAACCATATAACTCAAATACGCATAAAACAACGTCGAACCTTAAGTGTGCAGACCCTGCGGGTTCGAGAACTATGTAGACATGACCCGAGAGACTCCTCGGTCAATATCCAACAGCGGGACCTGGATGCCCATATTGGATCCTACATATTCTACGAAGATCTTTTATCGTTTGAACCTCAGTGCCAAGGATTCGTATAATCCCGTATGTCATTCCCTTTGTCCTTCGGTATGTTACTTGCCCGAGATTCGATCGTCAGTATCCGCATACCTATTTCAATCTCGTTTACCGGCAAGTCTCTTTACTCGTTCCGTAATACAAGATCCCGCAACTTACACTAAGTTACATTGCTTGCAAGGCTTGTGTGTGATGTTGTATTACCGAGTGGGCCCCGAGATACCTCTCCGTCACACGGAGTGACAAATCCCAGTCTTGATCCATACTAACTCAACTAACACCTTCGGAGATACCTGTAGAGCATCTTTATAGTCACCCAGTTACGTTGCGACGTTTGATACACATAAAGCATTCCTCCGGTGTCAGTGAGTTATATGATCTCATGGTCATAGGAATAAATACTTGACACGCAGAAAACAGTAGCAACAAAATGACACGATCAACATGCTACGTCTATTAGTTTGGGTCTAGTCCATCACGTGATTCTCCCAATGACGTGATCCAGTTATCAAGCAACAACACCTTGTTCATAATCAGAAGACACTGACTATCATTGATCAACTGGCTAGCCAACTAGAGGCATGCTAGGGACGGTGTTTTGTCTATGTATCCACACATGTAAATGAGTCTTCATTCAATACAATTATAGCATGGATAATAAACTATTATCTTGATACAGGAATTATAATAATAACTATACATTTATTATTGCCTCTAGGGCATAATTCCAACAGTCTCCCACTTGCACTAGAGTCAATAATCTAGCCCTCACATCACCATGTGAATTACATTGTAATAAATCTAACACCCATACAGTTCTGGTGTCGATCATGTTTTGGCCGTGGAAGAGGTTTAGTCAGCGGGTCTGCTACATTCAGATCCATGTGCACTTTGCATATATTTACGTCCTCCTCCTCGACGTAGTCGCGGATGAGGTTGAAACGTCGTTTGATGTGTCTGGTCTTCTTGTGAAACCTTGGTTCCTTTGCTAAGGCAATGGCACCAGTGTTGTCACAGAACAAGGTTATTGGATCCAGTGCACTTGGCACCACTCCAAGATCCGTCATGAACTGCTTCATCCAGACACCCTCCTTAGCCGCCTCCGAGGCAGCCATGTACTCCGCTTCACATGTAGAATCTGCTACGACGCTTTGCTTGGAACTGCACCAGCTTACTGCACCCCCATTAAGAATAAATACGTATCCGGTTTGCGACTTAGAGTCGTCCGGATCTGTGTCAAAGCTTGTGTCGACGTAACCTTTTACGGCGAGCTCTTCGTCACCTCCATACACGAGAAACATCTCCTTAATCCTTTTCAGGTACTTCAGGATATTCTTGACCGCTGTCCATTGATCCACTCCTGGATTACTCTGGAACCTACCTGCCATACTTATGGCCAGGCTAACATCCGGTCTAGTGCACAGCATCGCATACATGATAGAGCCTATGGCTGAAGCATAGGGGACGGAGCGCATATGCTCTCTATCTTCATCAGTTGCTGGGCACTGAGTCTTACTCAATCTCGTACCTTGTAACACTGGCAAGAACCCTTTCTTGGACTGTTCCATTTTGAACCTCTTCAAAACTTTATCAAGGTATGTGCTTTGTGAAAGTCCTATCAGGCGTTTTGATCTATCCCTATAGATCTTAATGCCTAGAATGTAAGCAGCTTCTCCTAGGTCCTTCATAGAGAAACTTTTATTCAAGTAACCTTTTATGCTCTCCAAAAGCTCTACGTTGTTTCCAATCAGTAATATGTCATCCACATATAATATTAGAAACGCCACAGAGCTCCCACTCACTTTCTTGTAAATACAAGATTCTCCAACCACTTGTATAAACCCAAATGCTTTGATCACCTCATCAAAGCGTTTGTTCCAACTCCGAGATGCTTGCACCAGTCCATAAATGGATCGCTGGAGCTTGCACACCTTGTCAGCATTTTCAGGATCGACAAAACCTTCGGGTTGCATCATATACAACTCTTCCTTAAGGAAACCGTTAAGGAACGCCGTTTTGACATCCATCTGCCAAATTTCATAATCGAAAAATGCAGCTATTGCTAACATGATTCTGACGGACTTAAGCATCGCTACGGGAGAGAAAGTCTCATCGTAGTCAATTCCTGGAACTTGTGAAAAACCCTTTGCCACAAGTCGAGCTTTATAAACGGTCACATTACCGTCAGCGTCCGTCTTCTTCTTAAAAATCCACTTGTTCTGAATAGCCTTGCGGCCCTCAGGTAGTATCTCCAAAGTCCATACTTTGTTCTCATACATGGATCCTATCTCGGATTTCATGGCTTCTAGCCATTTGTTGGAATCTGGGCCCACCATTGCTTCTTCATAATTTGCAGGTTCATTGTTGTCTAACAACATGATCGTCAAGACGGGATTACCGTACCACTCTGGAGCAGCGCGTGATCTCGTCGACCTGCGTGGTTCAACAGAAACTTGAACTGGAGTTTCATGATCATCATCATTAACTTCCTCCTCAACCGGCGTCGCAATCACAGGGGTTTCCCCTTGCCCTGCGCCACCATCCAGAGGGATGAGAGGTTCGACAACCTCGTCAAGTTCTATCTTCCTCCCACTCAATTCTCTCGAGAGAAACTCCTTCTCGAGAAAAGTTCCGTTCTTAGCAACAAACACTTTGCCCTCGGATTTGAGATAGAAGGTTTACCCAACTGTCTCTTTTGGGTAGCCTATGAAGACGCACTTTTCCGCTTTGGGTTCCAGCTTTTCAGGCTGGAGCTTTTTGACATAAGCATCACATCCCCAAACTTTAAGAAATGACAACTTTGGCCTTTTGCCATACCACAGTTCGTATGGTGTCGTCTCAACGGATTTCGATGGTGCCCTATTTAAAGTGAATGCAGCTGTTTCTAATGCATAACCCCAAAACGATAACGGCAAATCAGTAAGAGACATCATAGATCGCACCATTTCTAATAAAGTACGATTACGACGTTCGGACACACCATTACGCTGTGGTGTTCCAGGCGGTGTTAATTGCGAAACAATTCCACATTGTCTTAAGTGAGTACCAAACTCGAAACTCAGATACTCACCCCCACGATCAGACCGTAGGAACTTGATCTTCTTGTTACGATGATTTTCCACTTCACTCTGAAATTGCTTGAACTTTTCAAATGTTTCAGATTTGTGCTTCATCAAGTAGACATAACCATATCTACTTAAATCGTCAGTGAAGGTGAGAAAATAACGATATCCGCCGCGTGCCTCCACGCTCATCGGACCACACACATCGGTATGTATGATTTCCAACAAGTCACTTGCACGCTCCATTGTTCCGGAGAACGGAGTTTTAGTCATCTTGCCCATGAGGCATGGTTCGCACGTGTCAAGTGAATCAAAGTCAAGTGACTCCAAAAGTCCATCAGCATGGAGTTTCTTCATGCGCTTTACACCAATATGACCCAAGCGGCAGTGCCACAAAAATATGGCGCTATCATTGTTTACTCTAACTCTTTTGGTCTCAATGTTATGTATATGCGTATCGCTATCGAGATTCAATATGAACAATCCTCTCACATTCGGTGCATGACCATAAAAGATGTTACTCATAGAAATAGAACAACCATTATTCTCAGACTTAAAAGAGTAACCGTCTCGCAATAAACAAGATCCAGATATAATGTTCATGCTCAACGCAGGCACTAAATAACAATGATTTAAGTTCATCACTAATCCCGACGGTAGTTGAAGTGACACGGTGCCGACGGCGATTGCATCAACCTTGGAACCGTTTCCTACGCGCATCGTCACTTCGTCTTTCGCCAGCCTCCGTCTATTCCGCAGTTCCTGCTTCGAGTTGCAAATGTGAGCAACAGAACCGGTATCGAATACCCAGGAACTACTACGAGAGATGGTTAAGTACACATCAATAACATGTATATCAAATATACCTGATTTTTCTTTGCCCGCCTTCTTATCTGCCAGATACTTGGGGCAATTGCGCTTCCAGTGACCCATACCCTTGCAATAGAAGCACTCTGTTTCAGGCTTAGGTCCAGCCTTGGGTTTCTTCGGCGGATTGGCAACAGGCTTGCCGCTCTTCTTCGAATTTCCCTTCTTGCCTTTGCCGTTTCTCTTGAAACTAGTGGTCTTGCTCACCATCAACACTTGATGTTCTTTACGGAGTTCAGACTCTGCGACTTTCAGCATCGCAAACAACTCGCCGGGAGACTTGTTCATCCCTTGCATGTTGTAGTTCAACACAAAGCTTTTATAGCTTGGCGGCAGTGATTGGAGGATTCTGTCAGTGATAGCTTCTTGCGGGAGTTCAATCCCCAGTTCAGCTAGACGGTTTGAGTACCCAGACATTTTGAGCACATGTTCACTGACAGACGAGTTTTCCTCCATCTTGCAAGCATAGAATTTATCGGAGGTCTCATACCTCTCGATCCGGGCGTTCTTCTGAAAAATGAACTTCAACTCTTGGAACATCTCAAATGCTCCATGATGCTCAAAGCGACGTTGAAGTCCCGGTTCTAAGCCATACAAGACTGCACATTGAACTATTGAGTAGTCCTCCTTACGCGCTAACCAAGCGTTCTTAACATCCTGATCAGCCGTAGCGGGTGGTTCATCTCCTAGCGCAGCATTAAGGACATAATCCTTCTTTCCAGCTTGTAAGATTAGCTTAAGATTACGAGCCCAGTCTACAAAGTTGCTTCCATCATCTTTCAACTTAGCTTTCTCTAGGAACGTATTAAAATTGAGGATGACACTTGCGTGAGCCATGATCTACAACACAAATATATTCAAAGTGGACTTAGACTATGTTCAAGATAATTGGAGTTCAACTTAATCAAATTACATGCTAACTCCCACTCAAAAAGTACATCTCTCTAGTCATTTGAGTGGTTCATGATCCACGTACACTATCCCAAGTCCGATCATCACGTGAGTCGGGAGTAGTTTCAGTGGTAAGCATCCCTATGCTAATCATATCATCTATATGATTCATGATCGACCTTTCGGTCTCATGTGTTCCGAGGCCATGTCTGCACATGCTAGGCTCGTCAAGCTTAACCCGAGTGTTCCGCGTGCGCAACTGTTTTGCACCCGTTGTATGTGAACGTTGAGTCTATCACACCCGATCATCACGTGGTGTCTCGAAACGACGAACTGTAGCAACGGTGCACAGTCGGGGAGAACACAATTTCGTCTTGAAATTTTAGCGAGAGATCACCTCATAATGCTACCGTCGTTCTAAGCAAAATAAGGTGCATAAAAGGATTAACATCACATGCAATTCATAAGTGACATGATATGGCCATCATCACGTGCTTCTTGATCTCCATCACCAAAGCATTGGCACGATCTTCTTGTCACCGGCGCCACACCATGATCTCCATCATCATGATCTCCATCATCATGATCTCCATCATCATGATCTCCATCAACGTGTCGCCATCGGGGTTGTCGTGCTACTTATGCTATCACTACTAAAGCTACATCCTAGCAAAATAGCAAACGCATCTGCAAGCACATATGTCAGTATAAAGACAACCCTATGGCTCCTGCCGGTTGCCGTACCATCGACGTGCAAGTCGATATTTCTATTACAACATGATCATCTCATACATCCAATATATCACATCACATCATTGGCCATATCACATCACAATCATACCCTGCAAAAACAAGTTAGACGTCCTCTAATTTTGTTCTTGCATGTTTTACGTGGTGACCAAGGGTATCTAGTAGGATCGCATCTTACTTACGCAAACACCACAACGGAGATATATGAGTTGCTATTTAGCCTCATCCAAGGACCTCCTCGGTCAAATCCGATTCAACTAAAGTTGGAGAAACCGTCACTTGCCAGTCATCTTTGAGCAAAGTGGGTTACTCGTAACGATGAAACCAGTCTCTCGTAAGCGTACGAGTAATGTCGGTCCAAGCTGCTTCAATCCAACAATACCGCGGAATCAAGAAAAGACTAAGGAGGGCAGCAAAACGCACATCACCGCCCACAAAAACTTTTGTGTTCTACTCGAGAAGACATCTACGCATGAACCTAGCTCATGATGCCACTGTTGGAGAACGTCGCATGGGAAACAAAAATTTTCCTACGCGCACGAAGACCTATCATGGTGATGTCCATCTACGAGAGGGGATGAGTGATCTACGTACCCTTGTAGATCGTACAGCAGAAGCGATTAGAGATCGCGGTTGATGTAGTGGAACGTCCTCACGTCCCTCGATCCGCCCCGCGAACAATCCCGCGATCAGTCCCACGATCTAGTACCGAACGGACGGCACCTCCGCGTTCAGCACACGTACAGCTCGACGATGATCTCGGCCTTCTTGATCCAGCAAGAGAGACGGAGAGGTAGAAGAGTTCTCCGGCAGCGTGACGGCGCTCCGGAGGTTGGTGATGATCTTGTCTCAGCAGGGCTCCGCCCGAGCTCCGCAGAAACACGATCTAGAGGAAAAACTATGGAGGTATGTGGTCGGGCAGCCGTGAGAAAGTCGTCTCAAATCTGCCCTAAAAGCCCCATATATATAGGAGGAGGGAGGGGGACCTTGCCTTGGGGTCCAAGGGAACCCCAAGGGGTCGGCCGAGCCAGGGGGGAGGACTCTCCCCCCCAAACCGAGTCCTACTTGGTTTGGTGGGAGGGAGTCCTTCCCCCTTCCCACCTTTCCCTCTTTTTTTTTTCTTTCCTTTCTTTCTTGGCGCATAGGGGATTGGTGGGCTGTCCCACCAGCCCACTAAGGGCTGGTGTGACCCCCCCAAATACCTATGGGCTTCCCCGGAGTGGGTTGCCCCCCTCCGGTGAACTCCCGGAACCCATTCGTCATTCCCGGTACATTCCCGGTAACTCCGAAAACCTTCCGGTAATCAAATGAGGTCATCCTATATATCAATCTTCGTTTCCGGACCATTCCGGAAACCCTCGTGACGTCCGTGATCTCATCCGGGACTCCGAACAACATTCGGTAACCAACCATATAACTCAAATACGCATAAAACAACGTCGAACCTTAAGTGTGCAGACCCTGCGGGTTCGAGAACTATGTAGACATGACCCGAGAGACTCCTCGGTCAATATCCAACAGCGGGACCTGGATGCCCATATTGGATCCTACATATTCTACGAAGATCTTTTATCGTTTGAACCTCAGTGCCAAGGATTCGTATAATCCCGTATGTCATTCCCTTTGTCCTTCGGTATGTTACTTGCCCGAGATTCGATCGTCAGTATCCGCATACCTATTTCAATCTCGTTTACCGGCAAGTCTCTTTACTCGTTCCGTAATACAAGATCCCGCAACTTACACTAAGTTACATTGCTTGCAAGGCTTGTGTGTGATGTTGTATTACCGAGTGGGCCCCGAGATACCTCTCCGTCACACGGAGTGACAAATCCCAGTCTTGATCCATACTAACTCAACTAACACCTTCGGAGATACCTGTAGAGCATCTTTATAGTCACCCAGTTACGTTGCGACGTTTGATACACACAAAGCATTCCTCCGGTGTCAGTGAGTTATATGATCTCATGGTCATAGGAATAAATACTTGACACGCAGAAAACAGTAGCAACAAAATGACACGATCAACATGCTGCGTCTATTAGTTTGGGTCTAGTCCATCACGTGATTCTCCCAATGACGTGATCCAGTTATCAAGCAACAACACCTTGTTCATAATCAGAAGACACTGACTATCATTGATCAACTGGCTAGCCAACTAGAGGCATGCTAGGGACGGTGTTTTGTCTATGTATCCACACATGTAAATGAGTCTTCATTCAATACAATTATAGCATGGATAATAAACTATTATCTTGATACATGAATTATAATAATAACTATACATTTATTATTGCCTCTAGGGCATAATTCCAACACGTATCTACTTTTCCAAACTCTTTTGCCCTTGTTTTGGACTCTAATTTGTATGATTTGAATGGAACTAACCTGGATTGACGTTGTTTTCAGCAGAATTGCCTTGGTGTTGTTTTTGTGCAGAAATGAAAGTTCTCCAAACGTCCTGAAAATTTACGGAGATTATTTTTGGAAAATATGAAAAATACCAGCGCAAAGATCCACTGAAGGGGTCGGCCAGTGGGCCACAAGCCCTCTAGCCGCCACCCCCTGGTGGCGGCTAGTAAGCTTGTGGGGCCCACCTGGCTCTGCCGCCCCCAATCTCAGCTCTATAAGTTCACTTTCGTCCCAGAAAAAATCAAGAGAGAAGATTTCGTCGCGTTTGCGATACGAAGGCGCCGCCACATGCTGTTCTTCATCTGGAGGGCAGATCTGGAGTCCGTTTTGGGCTCCGGAGAGGGGAAATCGTTGCCATCGTCATCATCAACCTTCTTCCCTCTCCAGTTCCATGAAGCTCTTCATCTTTCGTGAGTAATCTATTCATAGGCTTGCTGGGCGGTGATGAGTAGGATGAGATCTATCATGTAATCGAGTTAGTTTTGACGGGGATTGATCCCTAGTATCCACTATGTTCTGAGATTGATGTTGCTACTACTTTGCCATGCTTAATGCTTGTCACTAGGGCCCGAGTGCCATGATTTCAGATCTGAAATTATTATGTTGTCACCAATATATGTGTGTTTTAGATCCTATCTTGCAAGTTGTAGTTACCTACTATGTGTTATGATCCGGCAACCCCGGAGTGACAATAACCGGAACCACTCCCGATGATGACCATAGTTTGAGGAGTTCATGTGTTCACCAAGTGCTAATGCGTTGGTCCGGTTCTTTATTAAAAGGAGAACCTTAATATCCCGTAGTTTCCTTTTGGACCCCGCTGCCACGGGAGGGATGGACATAAGATGTCATGCAAGTTCTTTTCCCTAAGCACGTATGACGACACACGGAATGCATGCCTACATCACATTGACGAATGGGAGCTAGCCACATATCTCTCCGTGTTATAACTGTTACACGATGAATATCATCCAAACAAATCACCGACCCATTGCCTACGAGTTTGTCCCACTACTGCTGTTACTTGTCTTGCTCTGCTGCTACTGCTGTTACTTGTCTTGCTCTGCTGCTACTGTTGCTACTTGCTGCTGCTGTTACTTGCTACTATTGCTACTTGCTACTGCTGTTACTACTGCTGTTCCTTGCCACTGCTATTACTTGTTACACTGCTGCTACTTGCTACAATTTTGATTCGCTCGACGTTGACGGGAAAAGACAATTTCCGTAAACGGGCAACTTCTGGCGCCATTGATACAATTGTTAGGAATAGTCTGCTGTCAACAGATCGTTTCTGACACCGTTGTTATCATACTACTTTGTTGTTGATACTTTGCTTGCAGATACTAATCTTTCAGGTGTGGTTGAATGTGATAAATTCAGCTGCTAATACTCGAGAGTATCCTCTCACCTCCTCCCTGGTGAATCAACACATTTGGGTCGAATACTCTACCCTCGAAGGCTGCTGCGATCCCACGCGCTGGTGGGCCGTCAACAACATTCTTCTAGTTTCGATTGCCGGAGAGTGCTAGCAGCATTCTTTTGGTGCCGTTGCAGGGGAAGGTCTGTTGTCACGGAGTCACTTATTTATTTCGTTTAGACATAATTAGCTTAGTTAGGTCAAAAATAGCACAAGAACCATGGTTAGCTCATATATGTCATATACTTAGCTTATCTTCCTCCAAAATTACATAATAAGCTCAAATTAAGATAAGTATCGTAATAATCTTCTCATTCTTCTTATTATTATCCTCCTTCTTCTTATTATTCTCCTCCTTCTTCTTCCCCTTCAACTCCTTCTTCTTCTTCTCCTCCTCCTCCTTCTTCTTCTTCTTCTTAGCTGATTATCCTCCAAAATGACACAGTTAGCTTATTTAGTTCATTTATGACATAATTATCTTAGTTAGGTCAAAAGTAGTATAAGAAACTTAGTTACCTCATAAATGTCATATATTACCTTATGTTCTTCTTCTCCTTCTTATTCTTCTAGTTTTCTTTTCTTCTTCTCCTTCTAACTTTCTTATTCTCATTCTGCAGATTTGGTTCACTTCATGGAAGGTGGCATTGATGGGTTGCCACTCTTTTCCTTTTGTTTCGATTTGTATGCATGAACAGTGTGATGTTTCATACTATGTGTATATATGGATGAACTATGTAAAAATATTAGTTGTCTTGCTCAATATTTTCACGATGATGTTGGATACATGGCCTATGCATCTTCTATGATGTCTGAATCTACATATGATGTTTGAAACTATATATATCATAGAGGTATTCTAAAAATGCAAGGAAATAACTGAAAACAAACAAAAATACACGCATTTTGCCATTTGCAGGCCTTTGTCGTCTGCGAGCTGATGGCGAAGGTGCCACGTGGCACTCACCTGTGCAACCTGGGAGCTGCACGGCTGACCTATATGGTCACTTTGCCATCAGCTGGTGATCCTGGCAGACAACAAAGGTCCCCCTAGCAGACGACAAAGGCCCCCACCTCGCAGGCAGCAAAGGCCCCCCGCACAGACAACAAAGCCTCCCCAATGCAGACGGCAACCCCCCGACAGCCGGTAAAGCCCCCCCGGCAGACGAGAAGTACCCCCTTAGCCACCTAGCGGAGTAGGTTCCTTTCGGCGGCCGTCTAAGTACTTTGTCGCCTGCTTGTCATTTCACACTGATGGCAGAGCTCTTTGTCGTCCGTTGCAGACCGGCAGACATCAAAGAAGGTCTTTACCAACGCTAGCAACCATGGAAATTTTGTTGTCCATGGAATGGTCCTTTGTTGTCCTCTATGGCAGACAGTAAAGAAGTTGATTCATGTAGTGTGATTGCTTGTGCCACTATGTTTAGGATTGTGCACACCTCCACCCTAGTCTCCACACATGTACAAAGGGCTAAAAAATATACTAGATTTAGAATCACTCACCAACTGGCATGAAGCTCTACAATAATCATCGAAGGCTCTTTGGAGATTAGTTGCATCAATAGCATCTCCTTGCATGAGGATTAATGAATCATCAGCAAAAAGAAGATGTGACACCGAGGGAGCATCTCTGCACACCTGAACTCCTAATAAGTTCCCCAACTCCTCTTCATGCATGAGCACGCTTGACAGGCCCTCCGCTCAGAGCAAAAATAAGCATGGTGGAAGGGGGTCTCCCTGTTCGAGGCCCCTGGAAGTAACAAAATACTTAGTCCCGCATTATTAGCCCGTACCTGGTATGTGCCCGACCTAACACACTCCATAATCAGGTCCACCCAAAGTTTCGTGAAGCCCAAAGTAGAAGGACGATTTGTAAGAAGTTCCACTCCACCCTACCATACGCCTTGTGCATGTCAAGCTTCACCGCACATGTACCATATTTGCCCATAGTTTGCTTCTAGATCGCATGATATGATTCAAAGGCAACTAGAAAATTATCTGTAATGACGTCCCAGAACGAAAGCACTTTGGTTTGGCGAGATTATGTCCATCAAAATATATGTCAACTGGTTAGCCAGAAGCTTGGAAATCACCATGTATACCACATTGCACAAACTAATTGACCGGAATTGAGTTATAACTGTTGGATTTTCAACCTTCGAGATTTTATTTTTTTAATTTTTTTTAGAAAAGGAGGATAACCCTCGGCCTTTGCATGTCAACCTTCGAGATTAAAACAATGGTTGTGTTATTCCTGCCTTCTAGGATCTTCCTCAAATTAACAACAATGAGCACCTCATCAATCAAATCCTCACCTATAATATGCCAAAACCTTTCATAAAAAACTGCATGTAAACCATCCGGGCCTAGAGATTTTAGGTTGCCAATATTAAACATGACATTTTCACCTCCTCACGAGTGTACTCCTTATTCAACTCTTCGTTCATGGCTGCAGTAGCTCGTGGTTTCACTTTGTTGATTACATTCAGATCCAAAGCCTGCTCACCTGAACTAAATAGAGAGGAAAAATAATTCGTTGCATGTGCTCTAATATCCTTGTGATCATCTATCCACACACCATTATCTCGTTGGATACGTTTTATAAAATTTGGCAGATGACTTGATGGTTCATAATTTCACGGCAGCGTCAGGTTCAAAGCAAGTGGTAAACAATATACAGAAGGAAAACAATGGGGGCTTATGGCACCATCATTAATGAAATCAAGATTAGAGCTTTATCTTTTAATTGTACATTTACTTTTAGGGACTAGCAGCTAATGGCGGCGCCGATAGATTAACCAAGTTCTCGAATTATCTCGATCAGGAATGCCACACATGCATGGCTTGTCCACCCCCATGATCCTTTTGTAATCTAACACCATGTGTATTTTTGAACAATAAAGCTTGGATATTCCCCTAAAAAAATACTTGATGCATGTGTTGTATGTCGTGCAACGCCGTCAATCGGCTCTGTGTTCTATCTTTGCACGACTATGCCGCCGCCGCCGACCAGCGATTAGATCTGAACTTGCATCTTCCCTAGACTCGAACACACCGAGGATTTTGATGGTACATGATACTTGTGATCTGCGTTGGGTTTTCCGTGAAGAGCAACGGGTAATTGAAGCACAATACTGATAAGTATTTCCTTCAGTTAAGAAACCAAGGTTTATTAAACCAATAGAAATATCAACCCTCAACCGTCTTCAACGTCTGCACATAAAAGAGCAAACAACTTCCATCCAACACAGGCAAGAGGGTTTTCAATCCCCACGATCTCGTTATTTGCAAGCAAATGAGGCATCTCTCATAAAAGCAAAATACGTGGGTAAACAAATAACTTTTGGGTAATTGAGAGAAAAGCGGTTAGTTATGCGATGTTCACGGCAATGATCAGGTGTGTATAGGCATCGCATCCATAATCAAATAGGCCAACTCCTTCCAGCACCTACTACTATTACTCCACTTCAAGAGCGCTTCTATGCTTGCCTCTTTACGTATTAAGTTCATGACAAACAGAGCAATGCTTGGAGAACGATGACATGATGTGACAAATTAAACTCAATAAATATGAATAAACCCCATCGTTTTATCCTTAGTAGCAACAACACAAAGACGTATCTTGTCCCTGATATCTACTACGCAACCTTCTCCTTGTAGACGTTGTTGGGCCTCCAAGTGCAGAGGTTTGTAGGACAGTAGCAATTTTCCCTCAAGTGGGTGACCTAAGGTTTATCAATCCGCGGGAGACGTAGGATGAAGATGGTCCCTCTCAAGCAACCTTGCAACCAAATAATAAAGAGTCTCTTGTGTCCCCAACACACCCAATACAATGGTAAGTTGTATAGGTGCACTAGTTCGATGAAGAGATGGTGATACAAGTGCAATATGGATAGTAGATATAGGTTTTTGTAATCCGAAAATATAAAAACTGCAAGGTAATTAATAATAAAAGTGAGCACGAACGGTATTGCAATGCGCGGAAACAAGGCCTAGGGTTCATACTTTCACTAGTGAAGTTCTCTCAACAGTGATACCATAATTGGATCATATAACTAGCCCTCAACATGCAACAAAGAGTCACTCCAAAGTCACTAATAGCGGAGAACAAACGAAGAGATTATTGTCGGGTACGAAACCACCACAAAGTTATTCTTTCTGATCGATCTATTCAAGAGTCGGTAGTAAAATAACACGAAGCTATTCTTTCCGTTCAATCTATCCTAGAGTTTGTACTAGAATAACACCTTAAGACACACAGCAACAAAGACCCTAATGTCACCTAGATACTCCATTTTCACCTCAAGTATGCGTGGGCATGATTATACGATATGCATCACACAATCTCAGAATCATCCATTCAACCAACACATAGAACTTCAAAGAGTGCCCCAAAGTTTCTACCGGAGAGTCAAAACGTGTGCCAACCCATATGCATAGGTTCCCGATGTCACAAAACCCGCAAGTTGATCACCAAAACATACATCAAGTACTCACATGAATATCCCATTGTCACCACAGATAGACACGTGCAAGACATACATCAAGTGTTCTTAAAGACTCAATCCGATAAGATAACTTCGAAGGGGAAACTCAATTCATTACAAGAAGGGAGAGGGGGAAGAACATCATAGGATCCAACTATAGTAGCAAAGCCCGCGGTACATCGAGATCATGACATCTCAAGAACACGAGAGAGAGAGAGATCAAACACATAGCTACTGGTACATACCCTCAGCTCCGAGGGAGAACTACTCCCTCCTCGTCATGGAGATCGTCGGGATGATGAAGAAGGCCACCTGAGATGGATTCCCCCTCCGGCAGGGTGCCGGAACGGGCTCCCGATTGGTTTTTGGTGGCTACAGAGGCTTGCGGTGGCGGAACTCCCGATCTAGGTTTATTTCTGGAGGTTTCTGTATTTATAAGACCAGATGGCATTGAGAACAAGTCACGGGGACCCACGAGGGAGTCACGAGCCCCCCAGGTGCGCCCAGGGGGTGGGCGCGCCTCCCTAGCTCGTGGCTTCCTCGGGACTCCTCTCTGGTATCTTTTTCTTCTGGTATTTTTGATATTTTCCATAAAAAATCACGGCGAAAGTTTTATTCCTTTTGGACTCCGTTTGATATTCCTATCTGAAAAAGGTCAAAAACAAGGAAAAAACAGGAACTGACACTGGGCTCTAGGTCAATAGGTTAGTCCCAAAAATAATATAAAATAGCATATTCATGCATATAAAACATCCAAAGTTGATAATACAATAGCATGGAACGATCAAAAATTATAGATACGTTGGAGACGTATCAGTCCCCTTCTGTCACTGGGATATAGAAACCCATCAGGTTGAACCCACTACAATGCACCCCTCTCACTTAAGAACTATCAATCTACTTGCACTACTAGGAGAAAACCTACCACTAGTGCTGGTTTTTCGTTTACCAGTAGCGCTGGGGGCAGCACTACTGCTAACATGCTACAGCTAACCTGTTAGCAGTACCGCTGGATTTAAAGCGCTACTGGTATCTACGTAATCGGTAGTGCTGGAATATATAAAGCGCTACTGCTAAGCCAGCGATATTACTAATATTCTTGCTTTCAATATTTAATTCCCGTCGTATTTATGCCCCCTCTATGTATTTGTGCATGCTCTAAACAATAGTTTCATCGTATCATAATAAACATGCATTATTGTCATCATATCATACACACAAGTCATGGCACAAAAGTCATGTCATATAATTCATCATCATCTTACGTACTCATCTAACAACTCATGATCATCTTAATCATACTAGTTAAATGCCCGTACGTTGTCACGGGACAACATAATAATGCGACGTTGATGTCCTTATGTGGGTTCAATCTCGATCCACTCCTTTTCTCAAGATCTGCTCCTATCGCTCTACTTCACACCATATAGTTTCACTTTAACATGATAAGCTCCCGCCTATGATGCTACGACAAAAGTAAACCCGCATTATCGCTAGGGACAAGTGTATAGGTCTGTTGTCAACAACTTAGTTTTTTCGCCCAGTGTTGTCATTACTGAAGCACTTTAGCTATCTGTCGTGGGTATAAGCCTGACAGTAGATGTGTAGGGTACGAATGAGATGGGCAGAGTCCTAGCTACGGCGAGGTTGTATGAGTTCAGGCCCCTCTATGGTGGAGGTAATAGCCCTACGTCTCAGTGCTCTTGGAGCTTGTTACCGAGTGTAATATGGAGTACAATGTTTTTCTAACCCTTTTACCAGTGGGGGAGGGCGGCTTATATAGAGTGCGCTGCCCTCCACAACGGTTCTGATTCAAGGGTGGAGTAGTGGCGATTGAATGCATGCGTTACAGGTAACGTATGCTATAAATGCTAGTTAATGCACCCGGAAACGTACGACAGTTTCCCTCCAGGGAGGTTACGACGCACCAAGTGTATCCAGTCGGTAGGTCCAGTGTCCTCCGAGTCTTAGTCTCCGACTGGATGATTCTGGGCCCGTTACCGACTAGATGATGGGGGCACCTTAATACAGTCGGGCATACTTAAGGTCATGTCCCTTGCGTGGGGTAGTTCTTGGGTAGGACCTGTAGGACAAGCCTATGACCCTACCCTAGGACTATGACCCCATCATTAGTCCCCGAATGGATTGGGGTTGAAACGTCAAAGCAGTGCTCGATGCTCAGATCCGACTGGACTAGGTTCGGCTTGGGCGTTGCTTGCCTCTATCCATTCTATCTCTCCTGGCCAATGATCCGAGTGAATGTGTTTTGCGGAACGGACTGTCGGGAACCGAGTGCCTTCGCGGCATCTTTTGACATGACCGGTCAACTGACAGCGGCGGATTTTCCGGGATCTCAAATTTCGGTTCCGCGCGCTTAGCGGGGGCGACGTCAGCGCGCTCGAGTAGCGCCTGACTCCTCGATCCTCGCGCCTTCAACTCTTCCGCCGATATCGCCGCAGCTGGTTGGGCGGATAAGATTTCGGGCCCGCTCGCCAGCGACCCCGTCGGTGTTCTATTTAACTCTGGCCGACGAGACCCTTCGGTTACGCTCGCCGAATCCTCTGCTCTTGCTTGCTCCATCTTCCTCGCCACCTCTTGCGCTCATACACCTTTCCCTTCCCATCCTTCTCGAAAGCTCGCCATCGCCGCCATGACCAAGGGCCAGACCAGCAAGATGGAGGCAAGGAAGAAGAAGGGCAAGGCGGCGGCTGCTCAGCGGCGGCAGCGGCCATTGCCAGCGGGATGGATCCAGGGAGACTTTCTCCCCTCCACAGTGACGGAGGGGGACCTGCTGGAGCTGGTAGAGCACGGCCAGCTCGTGCATAAGTCTTGGAGGTTGCCGGCGGACGACGAGGTTGAGCCGGCGCCACGGGAGGGGGAGCGCGTCTTGCTCCTCAGCCACGTTCACCGAGGTTTCTCTCTGCCCCCACCCTTTCTTCAAGGGTATCATGAATCATTTTGGTGCACAACTCCATCATTTCCCTCCGAACTCCATCGCCCACCTTTCAGCATTCATTGTCTTGTGCGAATGCTTTATTGGTTGTCCTCCCCATTGGGGTTTATTCAAATACATCTTCTCCGCCCGCTCCCAAACCATAAAATGCCTTAGTCAGTCGGATGACAAGACGCATCTCCTCCAGCTCTGCGGGGGTTTAGGGTTCCAAAAGAAGAGTCGGAGCAGCTACCCTGCTCTGCATTTGAGTGAGTCGGTTAGGAACTGGCAGTCGACGTGGTTCTACTGCCAGGATATAGCCTGCCCGAACGCGTCGACTGGGCTGCCTCCATTTAGTCTAGACCGTCCTGCTCCGCCCAAGCAACTCGCCCTCTCGAAAACTGAGAAGAACGACATCCAGCCTTTGGTCGAGGCACTCGTGGATGTTGTCAGAAGGGGGGTCTCCGGTATTGACCTACTGGAAGTCTTCATCGGTCGGCGGATCCAGCCTCTTCAAGCTCGCCACCACGCTATGTGGATCTACACAGGGCCCGAGGATTCCACTCGGACCGTCGTGGTGGGCATACTTGAGGAGAAGGTGACCTCGATAGTGCTCCAAATCACGGGACCTTGCGAGAACCCTAAAGGAGCTCGCCGAGTGGCGCCTTACA
The DNA here is from genome assembly GCF_904849725.1 of Hordeum vulgare subsp. vulgare. Taxonomy (NCBI): domain Eukaryota; kingdom Viridiplantae; phylum Streptophyta; class Magnoliopsida; order Poales; family Poaceae; genus Hordeum; species Hordeum vulgare. The sequence goes on from NC_058523.1 coordinate 64,982,361, forward strand.
GCGCGGACAATCCGCCACCGAATCAGGTGAGTAGCATTAGCCGAATATATCGAACTGTTTTGATTTCAGTCGTTCATTTATATCCTCGTGTGATGCTTAATGTTTCCGACTGAATCTTATGTAGGAATGGACCAACTGGTCCTCCCCTGTCTCGAACGGGGATCCGGAGGAGGAGGAGGAAGAAGGTAGCCAGGAGGGGAGCATGGAGAGCGCTGAATATGTCTCCGACAGCAGGGAGTCGGAGGAGGAGGACAGCAAGGAGGAGGAAGAAGACGAAGAGCGCGACTCACCGCCCCCACCGCTAGAACAGTGGAGTAAGCGTCGACATGAGCCTGTCGTCCCTTCGGCTCCCCCTGCGTTGTCGAGTGCTCCACCCGCCGCTCCGGCGGTCCCGAGTGCTCGAGGCACGAAGAGGTCTAGGGACGCCCCCGCTGAGCCTGCAGGCCAATCTTCCAGGGTGCCCAAACCGAGTGGGCCCAAACCTCGGAGGGCTCTGCCACGCATGAGGGTTGCCAGCCCCGTCACATCCACGTAAGTGAATCCAACTCTCGGCTTTTTATGTTACCCGAGTGAACTCCCGCTTTACAAGTCGAATGGGCTTCACTTGACAGGGTCGCCACTTCTACAACCTCTCCGGTCCGCCAAGGGGATGACCCCATGGACACAGACAACGTCGTCTCGTCCCAGCCGGGTATGTTGTAAGAGAGCCGGGTATTTTATTCCTGTAGACTGTACTATCCTTTTCTTTTTCTGAATCGTCGTGCCATTCGGCTTGTCAGGGGCGCTTCACCCGGACGAAGACGGGCAAGGGAGAGCCGACCCGGTCGCTGAGCCTGTCGTGGAGCCTGTCCTTGAGGCTGCTCCTCCTGCTGCAGCCCCTGCCGCCGACGCTCCACCGACAGAAGTGCCTCCACCGACCGAACCAGTGCCGGTGGGCGACGAACCGACTAGGGCGAATCTTGGGATGCCCCAGGATCTTCCCACGATTCCCGGTTCGTCGAATGTTGAATTCAGCATTCGGTGTGTCCCAGAGGAGCAGGTGGGAGCGGCCAAGGGAGCCATGGTCCAAGCGGAGCTGATGACCGGGGAGGCCAAAAGGGCTTATGACTCCGTTGCGGCTTTGTACCAGCGGAGCTTGGAGCTGCGCGACGACATCCGAGTAAGTAGTCTAGTAAGTACTTACTTTTATTTTGTAACCCACTGGGTGTTATCGTAGTCTGTTGTTTGCAATGGGTTCACTCCGAGTGAACCCAGTGGGTGTAGTCCCCGAGACTTCTGTCGAGTGCTTGCACCGACAGTTGTCTTTATACATTTGGTCTTTATTGTTGTCATGTCCGTAGACAAGATTTCTGAGTGCAAGTACTTACTGCAGTAGGAGCACTCTTGCGGTAAGAGTTCCCTAGAGTAAACTGCACACAGGTGGAGTAGCTTTAGCCTCGGAGGCGTAAGTGAAAACGTGCACCTCAATAGGGCAGACCTGCTTGAGGTGCATGCCAGTGGGGTCACTCTTAGTGAACCCACTGGGTGTAGTCCCTGAGACCGCTGTCGACTGCTTGCGTCGGCAGGGGTCTGAAGAACGTAGTGTGTATTGAAAAAGTTGTTGATAACCCTTTGTTTCGTGTTGTAGAAAACTTGTGATATGGGGACCGCCTATGAAGCCTTGAGGGCTGAGAAGAACCAATATGCTGGTGAACTAGAAGCCACAACGCTCGCCATGGCTGGCATGAAGAACGCGCTAGAAGTTCGAGAGAAATCCTTGGAGGAGGCGCTCGAGGCAAACAGGGCGTTGGTGGCGGAGGTGGAGAGGCTGAAGAAACAGAGGACCGAAGTGTACGATCAAATGGCTGCTCGGAACAAACGATGGACAGCTCAGGAGAAGTATGTGAACGACTGGGCTGTCCAGATGATGAGTCGTCTGGCTGGTAAGTCTGATGATTTGTCGAGTGGTTGTATCTTGTGACGAACACTCGGTTTGTAATTTCTATTTGCTCGTTTGTTGCAGATTTTTGTGGTGACGCCGAAGCTGAAGCGGAGGCCGTGGAACGATCCATGAAGGACAATGTGCCACTCAGCGAGGACGCCAACCGGAATCTACTCCGGGCTCATATCCGCGTAGGCAAAGTGGGTCCGTTCATCAACCGACTGAAAGAAATCTTCGGCCGCATTGAGAAGGAGCTTTGGCCGGAAGACGAGTCGCGGGAGAAGATGGAGACTCTGTTGGGGCGACTGGGGGAGATTCCGGCCCGAGTGCAATCTTGGAAGAAATCGGCAGCGCGTTGCGGTGCTGATGTGGCGTTGTCCTTAGTCCGAGTCCATTGCAAAGAAGTGCGGGAAGATAAGCTGAAAGCCTTGAAAGTCGCCAACACGAAGAAGCTTCAATTCGAAGACTTCATGAAGACATTCCTGGAGACTGCGACCCGCATTGCTGATGGAATCGACCTGGATACCTTTGTGGAACCCTCCAGTCCGGACGCGGGCCCAGCTGACTCATGATCGAACTCTATCCTCGGTATGCCGAGTGTTTGTCAGTAAGATATTCTGGCCACTTCTGTTGGCCGTCATACTTTTAGATCGGTGCGGGTAAGCTTGATCCGCACCGAGTCTGTTATCGTTTCTAGACTGTTGGAGTCACAACGAAAACACTTATTCTTTTGCTTGAATGCTGTTTGGAGTTGAACACTTAATGTGTACTCGTAGAATATTAGGACTTAGGTGATTCATGATCAGTGCTAAGTTCCCGAGTGTAATGTATAGAGCACACTCGGAGGAGCGATTAGTACTTAGGCGATGAAGGATCGCAGCTAAGTCCTCGAGTGTGACGTGAAGTGCACACTCAAAGGAAGATTAGTACTTAGGCGATGCGGGATCGCAGCTAAGTCCCCGAGTGCAACGTGAAGTGCACACTCGAAGGTAGTTAATACTTAGGCGATGCAGGATCGCAGCTAAGTCTCCGAGTGTGACGTAAAGTGCACACTCGGAGGAAGTTAATACTTAGGCGATGCAGGATCGCAGCTAAGACCCCGAGTGCGACGTGAAGTGCACACTCGGAGATAGTTAATACTTAGGCGATGCAGGATCGCAGCTAAGTCCCCGAGTGCGACGTGAAGTGCACACTCGAAGGTAGTTAATACTTAGGCGATGCAGGATCGCAGCTAAGTCTCCGAGTGCGACGTGAAGTGCACACTCGGAGGAAGTTAATACTTAGGCGATGCAGGATCGCAGCTAAGTCTCCGAGTGCGACGTGAAGTGCACACTCGGAGGAAGTTAATACTTAGGCGATGCAGGATCGCAGCTAAGTCTCCGAGTGCGACGTGAAGTGCACACTCGGAGGAAGTTAATACTTAGGCAATGCAGGATCCCAGCTAAGACCCCGAGTGCGACGTGAAGTGCACACTCGGAGATAGTTAGTACTTAGGCGATGCAGGATCGCAGCTAAGTCCCCGAGTGCGACGTGAAGTGCACACTCGAAGGTAGTTAATACTTAGGCGATGCAGGATCGCAGCTAAGTCTCCGAGTGCGACGTGAAGTGCACACTCGGAGGAAGTTAATACTTAGGCGATGCAGGATCGCAACTAAGTCTCCGAGTGCGACGTGAAGTGCACACTCGGAGGAAGTTAATACTTAGGCGATGCAGGATCGCGGCTAAGTCTCCGAGTGCGACGTGAAGTGCACACTCGGAGGAAGTTAATACTTAGGCGATGCAGGATCGCAGCTAAGCCCCCGAGTGAGACGTAAAGTGCACACTCGGAGGAGTTAATACTTAGGCGATGCAGGATCGCAGCTAAGCCCCCGAGTGCGACGTAAAGTGCACACTCGAAGGAAGGTGTTACTTAGGCGAATCGGGATCGCAGCTAAGTCCCCGAGTGCGACGTGAAGTGCACACTCGGAGAAGTTAATACTTAGGCGATGCAGGATCGCAGCTAAACCCCCGAGTGCGACGTAAAGTGCACACTCGAAGGAAAGTGTTACTTAGGCGATTCGGGATCGCAGCTAAGTCCCCGAGTGCGACGTGAAGTGCACACTCGGAGAAGTTAATACTTAGGCGATGCAGGATCGCAGCTAAGCCCCCGAGTGCGACGTAAAGTGCACACTCGAAGGAAAGTGTTACTTAGGCGATTTGGGATCGCAGCTAAGTCCCCGAGTGTGATGTAAAGTGCACACTCGGAGGAAGTTAATACTTAGGCGATGCAGGATCGCAGCTAAGTCTTCGAGTGCGACGTAAAGTGCACACTCGAAGGAAGTTAATACTTAGGCGATGCAGGATCGCAGCTAAGTCCCCGAGTGTGACGTAAAGTGCACACTCGGAGGAAGTTAATACTTAGGCGATGCAGGATCGCAGCTAAGTCTTCGAGTGCGACGTGAAGTGCACACTCGGAGGAAGTTAATACTTAGGCGATGCAGGATCGCAGCTAAGCCCCCGAGTGTGACGTAAAGTGCACACTCAGAGGAGTTAATACTTAGGCGATGCAGGATCGCAGCTAAGTTTTTTTGTGTGTGACCGTAGTCTGCAACCACGGAAGAACTCTGAATCTGCAAAAGAAATTGAAACTGCTGTATATTATTTCTCCAAAACTTGTTCGTTACACTGCTTCAGTCGGCGATCACGTATAGAAACACTTGAGGAGGTCTCCGTTCCACGCGCGGGGTTCGTCGGTCTCCTTCTGAATGTTGTAGAGTCTGTATGCCCCGTTGTTCAGCACCTTTGAAATGATGAAAGGACCTTCCCAGGCCGGAGCCAACTTGTGCGGTCTTTGCTGATCCACTCGGAGCACCAAATTGCCAGCCTGGAACGTGCGGCTTCTGACATGTCGTGCATGAAAACGTCGCAGATCTTGCTGATAAATTGTTGAGCGAGTAAGTGCCATCTCGCGCTCCTCCTCTAGAAGATCGACTCCATCTTGCCTTGCTTGTTCTGCTTCGGCTTCGGAGAAGAGTTCGACTCGCGGGGCATTGTGAAGCAGGTCACTCGGAAGGACCGCGTCTGCTCCATATACGAGGAAAAACGGTGATCGCCCTGTTGATCTGTTCGGAGTGGTGCGGAGGCCCCAAAGTACTGAAGGTAACTCGGTTACCCATGCACTAGCAACATGTCCTATCTCTCGCAAGAGTCGAGGCTTCAAACCTTGAAGGATAAGTCCATTTGCACGCTCAGCTTGTCCATTGGATTGCGGATGTGCTACGGAAGCAAAATCCACTCGGATACCTTGACTCGCACAGAAGCTTTGAATCTGTCTGAGTCGAAGTTTGTCCCATTGTCCGTGATTATGCTGTGAGGCACTCCGAATCTGGAGATGATGTCTCTGACAAACTTCACGGCTGTGGAGGCGTCGAGTTTCTTGATGGGCTTGGCTTCTATCCACTTTGTAAACTTGTCGACTGCCACCAACAGATGTGTGTAGCCTCCTTGGCCTGTCTTGAATGGTCCGACTGTGTCTAATCCCCAAACTGCAAACGGCCACACAAGTGGGATTGTCTTTAGTGCAGATGTTGGCTTGTGGGACTTGTTGGAGTAGAACTGACAGCCTTCGCATCGATCGACCATAGCTTTGGCCATTTCGTTAGCCTGCAGCCAGAAGAACCCAGCCCTGAACGCCTTGGCGACGATTGCTCTTGAAGAAGCATGATGGCCGCAGGTTCCCGAGTGGATATCCTCTAGGATCAACTGCCCTTCCTCTGGGGAAATGCAACGTTGGAGAACGCCTGAAACACTCTCCTTATACAATTGACCGTCAATGACAGTGAACGCCTTCGACCTGCGAACTATTTGTCGGGCTTGGACTTCATCTTCTGGAAGTTCTTGCCTTAGGATGTATGCCATAATCGGCGCAGTCCAATCGGGAACGATTACCAGAATCTCTGTGACCAGATCAACCATAGCAGGCACATCGACTTCAGTCGGGTCTGTTGCGCTCTTGGGTTGTACTGGCTCTTCCGTGAAGGGATCTTCTTTGACTGAAGGAAGATGGAGGTGCTCGAGGCAGACATCACATGGGACGGGTCTCCGAGTGGATCCGAGATTCACCAACTCGTCCGCCGCTTGGTTCTTCAGTCTTGGAACATGATGAAGTTCTAGACCTTCAAACTTCTTCTCCAGCTTCCTGACTGCATTGCAGTAGGTTGTCATAGTGGGGTTCCTTACGTCCCACTCTTTCATCACTTGGTTGACCACCAAGTCTGAATCGCCGTAGACCATCAGGCGGCGGACGCTGAGTGAGATGGCCATGCGCAATCCGTAGAGAAGAGCTTCATACTCTGCCTCATTGTTAGAGGAATCAAAGTGTATCTGAAGCACATACTTGAGCTTGTCACCCTTTGATGATACGATCGCAACACCAGCGCCGGATCCATTCAACATCTTAGACCCATCGAAGAACATTGTCCAATGAGCCGAGTAGATGTGAGTCGGTTGCTGTTGTTCTACCCATTCTGCTATAAAGTCAGCCAGGGCTTGAGACTTAATAGCTTTCTTGGCCTCGAACTTGATGTCGCAGTACAGCATCTCCATCGCCCACTTCGCCACTCGGCCTGATGCGTCCCGATTGTGGAGAATTTCCGACAACGGAGCATCAGAAACGACAGATACCGAGTGGTCTTGGAAATAATGAGACACCTTCTTTGCAGTCATATAGATCCCATAGATAAGCTTTTGATAATGGGGATACCTCTGCTTGGAAGGTGTCAGGACTTCGGAGACGTAGTACACTGGCCGCTGAACTTTGTATGCTTTGCCTTCTTCTTCTCGCTCGACTGTAAGAATAGTACTGACGACTTGATTTGTAGCCGCGATATACAGAAGAAGGGGCTCTTTACTGAGCGGAGCAGTAAGAACCGGCTGGGTGGAAAGTAGGACTTTGAGGTCGTCGAACGCGACTTGGGCTTCGTCTGTCCACTCGAAGGTATCTGATTTCTTCATGAGTCGGTACAGAGGAAGTGCTTTTTCGCCGAGTCGACTGATGAACCTGCTCAAAGCTGCTAAGCAACCTGTGAGTCGTTGAACATCGTGTATTCTGACCGGCCTCTCCATTCGGACGATGGTCCCGATCTTTTCGGGGTTAACATCGATCCCTCGTTCGGAAACGAAGAAACCGAGTAACTTTCCGCTGGGAACACCGAATGAACACTTGGCATGATTTAGCTTGATATCGTACCTATGAAGGTTGGCGAATGTTTCTGCCAAGTCAGTCTGCAGGTCGGAACCTTTGCGGGACTTGACTGTGATATCATCCATGTATGCCTCCACATTGCGACCGATCTGGTCAAGGAGACATTTTTGGATCATGCGCATAAAGGTAGCTCCTGCATTCTTCAGACCGAAAGGCATGGTGATGTTGCAGAAGCACCCAAACGGGGTGATGAAAGATGTTTTCAACTCATCGGGACCATACAGACGGATCTGATGATAACCCGAGTAGGCATCAAGAAATGATAAACGCTCGCACCCCGCAGTCGAATCGACAATTTGATCTATGCGGGGGAGCGGAAAATGGTCTTTCGGGCAGACCTTATTGAGGTGCTTGAAGTCAATGCACATTCGGAGTGACTTGTCCTTCTTGGGCACCATGACTACATTGGCGAGCCACTCGGAGTGGTGAACCTCACGAATGAATCTGGCAGCTAGCAGCTTAGCCACCTCTTCTCCGATTGCCTTCCTCTTGTGCGCGGCGGACCGGCACAGGCGCTCTCGGACGGGCCGAGCAGCGGGATCCACATGCAGTCGGTGCTCTGCCAACTCCCTAGGTACACCCGGCATGTCAGATGGCTTCCATGCGAAGATGTCCCAGTTCTCACGGAGGAATTGGGTCAGCTCGGCTTCCTATTTGGGATCCAGGGTGGTGGAGATGTTCGTCGGGGAGGCAGACTCGTCCGTTGGGTGGATGCTGACCTTCTTGGTCTCTCCCGCCGACTGGAACGCGGACTCAGAAGCTGGCTTCTTTGAGTGCATTAAGTCGGCGGGGTCGACTGTCTTCTTGTACTCTTCGAGCTCGAGTACAGCCATCTGCTGGTCGGCGATCGTCGACCCCTCTTGCAGACACTCGCTCGCTGGCGGTTGCCGGTGATGGTGATGACGCCTTTTGGACCGGGCATTTTCAACTTCAAGTACACATAACACGGTCGTGCCATGAAACTCACATATGTCGGGCGGCCCAGAATTGCATGGTAAGCGCTCTGGAAGTCCACCACCTCAAACGTGAGCTTCTCCTTGCGAAAGTTCTTGTCGGAGCCGAAGATGACCTCCAACGCGATCTGGCCGAGTGATTTGGCCTTCCGCCCTGGGACGACTCCGTGGAACTGCATATTGCTCTCGCTGAGTCTGGACATCGGAATGCCCATCCCCTTGAGAGTGTCGGCGTACATAATATTCAACCCGCTGCCGCCGTCCATTAGGACTTTGCGCAGTCGGACTCCTTCCACCACCGGGTCGACGACCAGAGCCTGCCTTCTTGGGGTGGGGACATGTGTTGGATGATCCGACTGATCGAAGGTAATCGCAGTCTGAGACCATTTGAGAAACTTGGGGGCAGTCGGAACGGCCATGTTGACTTCTCTGTTCACTAGCTTCAGTCGACTCTTGCTTTCGACGTCAGCGAAGATCATGAGGGTTGCATGGACTTGGGGGAACGGATCCTCCTTGTCCTCCTCATCCTGTTCAGGATTCTTCTCACTCGGCTGCCCTTCGCTGAACCAATGGATCAGGAGACGACACTGCCGAGTGGTGTGCTTTGTGTATATGGGGTTACCTTCCTCATCCATCTTCGTATGGATTGGACAAGGCTGGTCCAGGATGGGATTGTTGAAAGGCTTTTTCTTGGGGGTGAACTGGGCTTTCCCTTTGCCCTTGAATTTGGCGCTGGTTACAGCTGCAGCTTCTGCTTGCGGTGTGGGCGGAACCTTCGGTTTCTGCTTCCGAGTGTTACCTCCGTCGGCATCGCCGACTGTCTTGTGTTTACCGCTCCGGATGCGGTCCTCTTCTTCGCCATTTGCATAGCGAGTTGCTATCTCCATCATCTTGCTCATCGAGATGTCGCCGGTTCGACCAAACTTCAAGTACAGCTCCCTGTACCGCACGCCTGCCTTGAAGGCGCAGACTGCTTGATGCTCGGTGACGTTCTCCACCGTGTGGTAAAGAGTCGTCCATCGCTGGATGAAGTCGCACAAGGGCTCATTCGGCTTCTGGACACAGTGCTGAAGCTCCACAAGACCTGCAGGGCGCTTGCACGTTCCTTCGAAGGTTCTGATGAACACTCGGGCTAGATCTGCCCAACTGTAAATGCTTGAGGGGGCCAACTGGTTCAGCCAAGCTCGGGCCGAGCCGTCGAGCATCAGAGGGAGGTGCTTCATAGCGACATGGTCATCTCCTCCTCCGATCTGGACCGCCACTCGGTAGTCGTCTAGCCATGTTTCGGGCTTGGACTCTCCTGAGAATTTACCGATTCCCGCAGCCAATCGGAAGTTGGGCGGGATATCAGCCGAGCGGATGGCTCGACTAAAACACTCGGGGCCAGATACGATGGCCCTGCTTCCACTCGGACAGTCCATATCGCGGCCATCGCGGTGGGCTCGACCCCTGTCAACTCTTCGCTGAGCGATTCGGCCCCTTGCGTCGGGTCTTGGGTCGTAAGTGTCGCCGACTGAATGCCGATCATCATGATGCCGGGACACGTAGGGTCCACCCCGCGGAGGGGTGCGTGAGCGACGGCGATACTGATGAGATCCAGGGCTGTGAACCGATCTATGCGTGTTTGCATGGACGGAACTATTGCGGATCCGATTGTGCGACTGGGAGACTGCCGAATTCTGCTGCTGCGCCATGCGCAACAGGGCTCGGATTTGTTTGATTCCCCTTCCTGCCTCTGAATCAGTCGGCTGGAGGGAATCGGCAATCTGGGCAGCCGCAGCCAGGTTGAGGAGAGGTGTGCGGAACACCTCGACGTTGCTCCGCCGAGTGTGTCGGCTGGCAGAACGACGAGGCGGACGACGCGCACCGGATGCTTTGCCAACTTCACCTCGGTCGGCTTGACGAGGATCTTCATGGGAGTTGGCCATGTGTACTTCCGCTGCAGGCCCACGACCCACGTACTCGGTAAGCTCAGTCGGAACCGAGTCCGAGCACTGGGAGCGTGGGGCGACTACAACGGACTCCAGAACTGCCACCTGAGAGGACGCGATCTGGCGCGCTCGGGCATGCTGCACCCAACGTTGGAGACGCGGACTGCAGGACCGCTTACTGCGGTGAGTGACGAGGGTGTAATCCGGAAATGGAGCCGATTGTTGGAGAAGAAGAACGCCGCGAGCGCCGGCACGGAAGTGCGTGGCCCCGCGACGGGGAAGCGCCTCGACGTCAAGGGGTGCCTCCCGAAGCCACGCCGAATCGTCAACGACGAAGGAGAGAGCACCGAAGAGGATCTGGTGACCCATGCTCGAAACTCCACCGGACGACATGACGAAAGGAAGTAGTCGCAAACTCGCCGGAAGTCGCTTAGACGCCAGCCCCACGGTGGGCGCCAACTGTCGTGGGTATAAGCCTGACAGTAGATGTGTAGGGTACGAATGAGATGGGCAGAGTCCTAGCTACGGCGAGGTTGTATGAGTTCAGGCCCCTCTACGGTGGAGGTAATAGCCCTACGTCTCAGTGCTCTTGGAGCTTGTTACCGAGTGTAATATGGAGTACAATGTTTTTCTAACCCTTTTACCAGTGGGGGAGGGCGGCTTATATAGAGTGCGCTGCCCTCCACAACGGTTCTGATTCAAGGGTGGAGTAGTGGCGATTGAATGCATGCGTTACAGGTAACGTATGCTATCAATGCTAGTTAATGCACCCGGAAATGTACGGCAGTTTCCCTCCAGGGAGGTTACGACGCACCGAGTGTATCCAGTCGGTAGGTCCGGTGTCCTCCGAGTCTTAGTCTCCGACTGGATGATTCTGGGCCCGTTACCAACTGGATGATGGGGGCACCTTAATACAGTCGGGCATACTTAAGGTCCTGTCCCTTGCGTGGGGTAGTCCTTGGGTAGGACCTGTAGGACAGGCCTATGACCCTACCCTAGGACTATGACCCCATCACTATCCCTATTTATGGAATCCTCAGTTACTACCACCAGAAAGGGAATGTGACCACTGTTCTAATATATTTTTTTCTGAATCTTATTTCAATTTTTATTTTCAAAATAGAACGGTAGAATTCTGACACTACATAAGCAGCTTAATTCCACCACACTTCGCTTTCATTGACTTCACCCAAGCCCACACATCATTCTTTAGTAGAAGGTCGGTTTATATTCAAGTTTGTTCATGCAAATTTTAGAGAAAGTAATTTGAATATTTAATTGAAGGAGTGGCATTATCAAGGTTATTTAGGGTTTAGGGTATAGGAGGGGAGAAGGAGAGGCATGTGTACGTTTTCAACCTACAACAGATATCTGGATAACAAACCTGTATGAAGGCAAACATGATATTGCATCTTAGTTTCGTGAACAACCATACCGGGTAATACAGAATACAACAGAAGAAAATCCAACTGAATGTAGAGAAAAAATAGAACCCACTTGCTGCTCTGGCCGTCACATGCAAGCAGCAAAAACTATGCATAAACCAAGATGTGGTGGGCAACACAAGTAAGCAAATAAAAACCTATATTTTGCATAACCATGCATCGAAATCCAATTGCTAGAAAGGAAAATGTCATAGATCTTACACCTTGATCGAATAAGCTTCTCGCAAGAACAACCCTAATAAGGACCAAAAAAGAATCAACTAAAAGTATTATATATTAACAATTAAGCAACCACCAAACTTTAAAGGTTACAACTCTTGTCCAGTGAAACACCCTTTGCCGGACATAGCAGAACACTCGAACAATTTTGTTAAAGAAAAATAAAATCATATACAATTATTATATACAAAATCTAATCCATTGCCACCGCTTCCTCCCGTCCATTGCCACCGGCGGATCTCCTGTTGTCCGTTGCGTCACCATCCATTGTCCCACCGTCCGTTGCCACTCGTTGGCGCCTGCCATGGGAGAGAAGAACCTGGGGGTGCACGGTGCAGCAGTAAGGGCAATGCAAAGGCACAAACAATGTGATTTAGTTTCGATAAAAACATGCCGCATGCTGCAGAAGTCACAATTAATAGACATGACGTGGTGTTGGGAGGACTATTTTGTGTGCCAAAAGAACATGTCTGCACTCTGCACTAATGAACATGATAGTTCATAACTTAGTATCAGCAGCGAATCAGATAGTAGATGTGGGTGTTTGTTCCAGTTCTGATAGTAAAATATGTTTTACTCGGCAAAGTGCATGTCTAATTTGCAGAAAGATTGGAAAACGTACGTGAGAGCAGAGGATGACCGCTAGCTCCATGGTTCAGGAAGAGCGTGAAGTGGCTGATCAGGCACCGCCAGTTTGGCGCTTCCACTGCCACTCCTCTGCTCGAGTGTAGCCACCGCGCCGGAAGACCGCCGTATTGGAAGTAACCGGCTGTCACCCTTGTTAAAGCCTGATTTTTGTGTTTGCAAGATTCTTGTATTCTTGTAAAAATAAATAGGAAGATTGCGTGATAACTTATAGTGAAAAGGCAAACCTAGAATCTCTAAGAACATGCAGATACTACTGGATTACTATGGTTATTGAAGTCACAATGCAAATTAACTCACATCTTTATCCAGTTGTTGTAGTTTTGAAGCACATACTTCTCCATGCGGCATGTGATCTGGGTAGTTCAGAAGGAGGAAAATGTGAGCATATGTTCCAATGGGAGGACCACCATGAAAATTTATTTTGTGTATGCTTACTGGTAGATGCCGATGGCGGATTTAATGCGAGCATATGCTTACCTATAGATGTCAATAGCAGCAATTTAGATGAAAAATAGATGGTGGAAATTAGGATTTACTTATGCAACTTGATGCAATCACACAACTTACATACTTGATGATGTCATTTGTTGCCCAGACAAATCAAAACTGAAAAACTACTAAAAAAATAATTGGAAAATACTGAAAGTGGACATGAGTATTTGCTACTAATATATGAAAACCACATAAATAAAACTTAGATTACACCCCGAGAGTAATTGCAAACTACAGATAAATATTTAACAGCTAGAATTTCAGCCGCGGCATCTTAACAATGAAAAATTAACAGACAAATTAGCAGCACACATGGAACTAAATCGACCAATCAGACATTAGGGGGGTGAAATCCTAATAACTGACCGATGTGGCATGAATCGTTTGTGCGTGATAACAGATCAAAAGATGGCACACTCAATGATACATGCGCAAGAGATGGGAATCATCATATACTCCCTCCGTTCCTAAATATAAGACATTTTAAATATTCCACTATAAACTATATATGGATGTATATATATAGACATATAATAGTGTATAAATTCACTCATTTTACTGCATATATAGTCTATAGTAAAATCTCTACAAGGTCTTTTATTTAGATGCGGAGGGAGTATAGTTTAACTTGAACAAACCTCAACCATGAGGAAATAGGAGCACTGCTCCTTGCCTTGAGCGCCTGCTTGCTTTGGTTTAGCACAAATTAGCATGTTTTAGGATCAAAATATTGGTACCTGAAACAAAAAACCAAAAATGATAGGACGATGTAAGCGGCAACGTCTTAGGAGCAAAAAAAATTCAGATCATGATAAGAGCTTCCTAGCAACACAATCATACCTACAAAGGGGGGGGGATATTTTCTTTGACATACAAACTGAAGGCATGTTTTTAAAGTCAAGGCACATAGGAAACAGAATGGAGGCACAATAATATACATGCATAATTAAGGGACCTCATATTTAAAGATCAATATAACTGGAAATAAGTTGACCACAACATTAGAAATCTAGTGGTGCATTCGCATGCAGCTATAGGACGTGATAGTGCAGCAACTCATCTAGACATTTAATTAATCTGTAGTTGTAAGCATTTATATTAGTGATTATGTGCAATCAGTCGATTACATATTCCACAATCCACATACAGGGCAAGTATAAAAATGATACCTCACTCGGACCACCATTTATAATTTCTAGTACATTCCTAGGGACGGCTAGGATCTACATATCCTCTTCCAGTATCCTCCAAGACCAAGAGAATACTGGTGGATTTCGTTGAGCACCTCCAGTACACAACAAAGTAAGTAAATCCACCCATGGGGCATACCAACGGAATGAGCTTGGATTAACCTGACATGACGCTAGTCCAGTTACCTGGCTACTATGCTTGCACGCCACTTTGAGTTGATGGTTCTGCCTTCTCATGCTCTAGCTTTCCAAAAGCATGTAGTACCAATCAGCATGATCACCGTTACTCGGCACTTCAGAAGCCATGTACCGCTGCAATAGATTTTATAGATAGCCAAGAAAGATTCAGTGCTTGCTTGTCATGGTAATTCTCAGAACAACATAAATTTTGTGATTGATTAACCTGACATGACGCTACAGGCCAAGGTTCTACAGAATCAGAGTAATTAAGGGATAATGTTCAGAGGCCACACCTTAAAGAAAGCCTCAAATACTTTGGGGGGATTGAACAAAAACGCAATAGAAAGCCTCTCGGGGTAATGGTTCTACAGGATATTCGCACTGTCTCTCGCAGTCTTTATGGGGGTTGCATTGGCCAGTATCCATCCTGTGAAGTCTATCAACCACACCATTTTGTCTAGACCCTCAACCCTCAGGCAGGCTGAGAACTGCATTCTCCAGGGTATATATAAGATACAGCAACTGCCCCTCATGAGATGACGTATTCTGAAAAAAATAATATACGGGTGAATTAAAGGATAACGAAACTATATGCCGCCAAAAACGGCGAGTTCTTACCTGCTTTGCAGGTCTCATAATAACGACGGCTCTCCCCTCTCTATCTGTGAAAGTTGCCCTGTACATTTTACCTGTTTCTGCTTCCACAGAAACATCAGGCTGGAATGAAAAATGAAAACAATCAGAAGAACGCTTGGTTACTTGACCAAGTTCTAAGAAAGAAATCACTTGAGCATTGCAGGGAAGGAAAGCACATATATATTTACCCAGCGAATATCCTCAGGCCTGCTAACTGCCCTCCACTTGAGACTTTCTTCCAACATTTTCCGAGATTTGTCAACATTGTTGCGTGCTTCGAGATACCTAACCAAGCATGCTTCACTGCAGTACTTCTCGCCACGGGCAGACATAGGCCCAAGTGCAGCTCTCAGTTCGTTGATCTGCTCACAGAAGATTGTTACATGAGAAAATAGCATATATGTTTAACCAAAGATGCAGATACCAAGGGTGGTTTTCTCTTTGACAAGAAGTAGTATGCACCGATATTTCTCAGCTTACGGGGTACGACCGAACTGGAAACATCTAAAGAATTCATAAAAGAGCTCATGTAGGTTCTGGTATGGAAGGGGGCTATGTTGTATCATACTATCAATGACAAGATACGTTTGTATCAAAGCACATGTAGAAAAGCTTATGTGGTTAGACATTTCACACTCCTAAAAATGCTACATTATGGGCTTTTGTGCAAAGCTGAATTTCATTTGATCTATGTAAGTTTTGCATGGTAACAGTTTTACAGCATAAACCAAACGTGATTTTTTTTCAATTATTACCTTTGCTTGTCGCTGCTCAGAATCATCTGAATTGAAATGAGAGGCCCGCTTCCTATGGAACATGATGTCTTCAACTTACCGAGGCTTCAACCTGCAGATGTGAAATGACGATAAATTAACACACATATTAGATGAGTAAATAATTGAATACAATTGTATTTTCTATTTGACTAAACGTGAAAATAAGTTCATCGTGACTTTTGAGAGGAAGTGGTTTCGAATCTGACAAAATTGGCGTGAGTCAGAGATCATGTAGTGAGATTATCAATATTATGTCTGGTTTTCTTCCTATTACAAGAGTTCGCAAATAACATTAGAAACGATAATTAAAATTGGACAAAAATGAACATGATGTAATTATATTTTCAGTCTTCTACTACAGAATGTTGTAGAATGAACAACATGATTCGGCCATTTTGTGTGCCAATGCAAAGATTACCACACTGTTAGTGTGAGGTTTTACCATCCTGATAAGTCTGAATGAATCATAAGTAGAGCACAAGTATTTGGACCCATTTCAGCAAGCATAAATAAGCCAATTTTCTCTACCTACTGCCTCTATCTCCGAAAAAGGATGGGTGCATCTTCCCCTTATTTTCTGTCGCCCATCAATTGAGAGGGTCAGAAAATGTGTTAAGCCTACAAAGGTCACGTCGTAATCAACTGTGCCAATAGACTACAACAGGAAACCACAAGTGACCATCCTACTCCATGAACAAGTCCAAGATCTAGAAAAAGTTGCACTATCTTGTGGAGAAACGCTACGCAGTGGACAAGCAAAGCTACGACTGTTATGCACCAGCATCCCGAATCAGATCGGCAAACACACCCGCTTTATAATCAACTAAAGAACCAATCCAGCCAGCAAGGTAACAACAAGAACAAGAAATGGAAAGGGAATCAATTAAGGAGAAAAGTTCCCCGTACCTGGAGGAGAAGAAGCCCCGGGGAGAAGATGAACCGGACCGGCGACGACTCAGGCTCCGGGGATCGCCCACGAACTGGCCGTCGCTGGCCGGGAGGAGAAACCGTTGGGAGTTGGACAGCGCTTTCCTATTCCTCCTCGTCCCGCCGTCTCGGGGCGCAAGAATAAACAACACGAGAGGGACAGAGTTAGAACATGAGAGGTACAGAGTTAGATCCCCCTCGTCCTACAGATTTTTCATGGAGAAGTTCATGAACGAGGAGGCGGGGAGGGAGTAGGATGCGGCTGGGTAAATACCTTGGTGGCGGTCGTCGTCGTCGTGGGAGGAGGAGACCGTGGATCCCGGCGACGGCGAGGGGCCCATTGCGATGGCGGTAACGCGGCCCGCCTCAGCGCGCGTCGACTGCTTGCCCTCCCTGCCGCTGTCGTCTCCCTGCTCCGTGGCGGGCGTGACGGGCGAAGGCGAAAGAGCTGGGGGAGAAATCGGAGGAAACGTATCGGAATGAGGAACCGAGACGCGGATGCTGCTCGCAGAACCCCCGACCCTGATGCGTGACAAAGCTCCGACGGACAAGGAGGCGACGCTGGGTCTCGGGGGAGAGGGCATCCTTCGATGAAGAAGGATGCATCGGGGTGGTTGCGAGGGAGGGGGTGGGAGAGAGAGATCTGGGGATGGAGACCGACGGGGAAAGTGGAGGGCGTGCAGGTCGTTTCGGTTTTTCACTCCCCTCAAAGGTGGGATTTTTTTTCTGCGCTTTTTTTGTTCGGGGATGGGCAAGACGAGGTGGGATCGCTGGGAGGTCGAACCATAAGCGAGGTTGAACCATCACGACGGCACATCCTGCTTTAATAGTAGAGATACCAAGTTAAAGTCTCATAAAACAGAAAAACATCATAATAGTCATCATATGCATGCATCCTAATCGATCATGCCAAGTTAATATAAAGCATAAAAACTTGTCTCTCATAAGACCTAGTCCTCGCTCCTAGGTATAATGTCATAAAACAGAATAACACCTATGTCTCCGTGATGAAGAGCAGAGATCCAACGGTCTCCAACTTGTGGCTTGCGATCCTTCTTTATTTCTCTCCATGCTTCAATTTGGAGCCTTTTTGATTTGCGGTTAGTCTAGTATGGAGCATCGAACTCAGCCCTCAACGGGCTTCTGATTTTCATATGACATTCTGGGTGCATCAACAGAGGCACTACATAATTTGGCAGTTGTTGTTGAAGAACATAATAATAACCTAGTTAGAAATATAATCAACACCATTTATGCAATAATAGAGCGTACTTAATTAGCAAACTCTTACCAACATATTTCGGCGAATGTCATCCGCCCTCAACCTATGCACTAGTGGCATGTAAAATGTATAATTTGGGCCAATTCCCTAATTATATGGAAAGTTCTCCCTACCAACCAGGACACCAACAAGAAAGTAGAGAAGAACATCCTTCTCCTCCCAAGTTAGATATGATCCATATGTGTAGTATGTCGTGTCAATTAATTTCCGTAATTTAGTCGAAGAAACGAAATAAGTTGTAAATTATAATTTAACAAATTTAGTATATGGATGAACACCAACTATTTCTAAATATAGAATTCAAATTACTTGACAAATATGGTTGAGGAACTCACATTGAGGTAAAACAGGAAGCATATCAACAACCACCCAAATGTCGGTGTTGCCTGGCATATTATCTTCAGGGCGAACATCAAAGGTTATTTCAACACCCTTTTGAAATCCATATGCCTTGCAAAGATCTTCCCAATTTGGGCACCCTATTTCTGTGTTAAAAATTGAATTCATTACTTTGATCAGAAATGTTTGACCATGTATAGTCCTCATGTTAGCTCTCCTCGTCTCCATACTCTCATGTTCTTTGAAATCGAGCCTCTCCAACACATATCTTCTTGCATGGCAAGGGAGGAACTAGTCGAATTGTATAAAACAGAAATTACACGTTGAAGCAAAGAAACAGAAGTCATGCATGCTTATTTACGAAAAAACACTTGTCATTGTTGCGTACCATAGAATCTTCGAAGGTTTTGTCGAGCTTGATGCTGAAGAACCTATTGCCTCACAAGTGAGGCCTGTTGCACAAACCCCGATAGTCGCCGCAATATTCACAATCCCAATAATCATCGTCGGCCATTTCCTATTTTAATGTGGTAATTTAACTTATAATCCTTGGAACATGTTTGTAAATGTGTAAACAACAACCGTGACACTATATCGAAAGAATTGAACATATATATATATATATATATATATATATATATATATATATATATATATATATATATATATATATATATATATATAGAAGCATGAATAATAAAGGGGGACTATATTTGGTCGGAATGTTGATTCATTCCCCTTTCTGGCAATTCCCGGGCACTTAATATGTCCTAGTTTCTAGCACAAGTCATGCCGAAATTCACGGAAATTTCCGGCATGTCCTTTTCTAAAAAGTGGACATATGGAGCACCTGAAATTTGCCGGAACGGAAATGAATCAACATTCCAGCAAAACATAGGCCACTTGGACATTCCGGCAAAACTGAGGATATTTTTAATTCGCGTGACCATGGCAAGAACGACCAACATTATTAAACGGGGTACTTAATTAACACAAAACAATATGTGATGAATTAACACAAACTTAGGAAGCAAAATTAATACCAATAGCAATCAAATGACAACAAATTAAAAAAAATTAACCTAGCACACTAGCTAACCTATTTCTTCTCCTCCTCCTCTTCTTCTTCCTTTTCTTCTCTTCTTCTTCTTCTTCTTCTTCTTCTTCTTCTTCTCTTCTCCACTTCTTCTTCTCCTCTTTTTCTTCTACTTCTCCTCTTCTTCTACTTCTCCTCTTCTTCTATTTTTCCTCTTCTTCTCCTCTCCTCCTCTTCTTATTCTCCTTCTTCTTATTCTTTTCTTCTCCCCCTCTTCTTATTTTCCTTTTTCCTATTCTTATTTTCTCCTTCTCCTCTTTTTCTCCTCCTCCTCCTCCTCCTCCTCTTCTTCTTCTTCTTCTTCTTCTTCTTCTTCTTCTTCTTCTTCTTCTTCTTCTTCTTCTTCGCTTCTTATTCTCCCCCTTTTTTCTACTTCTCTTCTTCTTCTACTTCTCCTCTTCTTCTATTTTTCCTCTACTTCTCCTCTCCTCCCCTTCTTATTCTCGTTCTTCTTATTCTTTTCTTCTCCTCCTCTTCTTATTTTCCTTTTTCCTATTCTTATTTTTTTTTTCATCTTTCTTCTTCTTCTAACCCTAACATAGTTCTAAATATTACTAACCCTAATAATCTAGCACTAACCTAATAACAATATATAGCAATTAAATGACAAAAAATATAAATATTTTTCTTCTTCTCCTCTTTCTCTTCTTCTCCTCCTCTTCTTCTTCCTTTTCTTCTCCTATTCTTCTCCTCTTCTTCTTCTCCTCCTCCTCTTCTTCTACTTCTCCTCCTCTTCTTGTTCCTTTTCTTCTCCTCTTCTTCTCCTGATCTCTAACTACACCACAACATGGGGAGGAGGGGCGGGGGCGTCCGACGCGAGGGACACATCAGATGGATCAAAGCGGATATCCGATGATCATTGTATTGAAGATCAAGAGAGAGAGAGAGAGAGATGTAGGTACTAACTACGGACCTGTAGGTCTGTGGTGAACTACTCACACATCATCATGAGGATAGCAAGGTTGATGAAGAGGCCCTCCATGATCGATCCCCCTCCGGCAGGATGTCGAACTGGAGATCTAGATGGTATCGCGGAAGAACTGAGACTTGCGGCAACGAAAACAAGTGTTCCGGGATGCCCTTGAGTGTTTTGGAATATATGTGAATTTATAGGACATAGAACGGGGTAGGAGGGCCACCAGGGAGGGACAAGCCATCAAGGCGCGCTGACCCCCTAGTCGCACCCTGTTGGCTTGTGGCTCCCTCGTGTAGCCTCCAGTCTTCTCCCAAGGCTTCTAGGTTTTCTTTTAGTTTATAAAAAAATCATAAAAAAATCAAGCCAATTGGACTTCGTTTGGTACTGTGAACCTGAAAAGTAAAAAAAAAACAAATAAAAAACAGCAACTAGCACTAGGCACCGGGCAATAGGTTAATACTAAAAAATATATACCTATACTAATTAGAGACCCCAATAAATTCTCACGTTAATCAGAAATTAGAAGCCGTTAATCTGGTGGGACCGTACCGTTATTACGGTGAGGATCGACGTCCAGCCATACAAGTCACGTCTCAAGTTTTGCTCAATTGTGAAAAATATATAGCCTCAAGGCCCACAATTATGTGTTTGTTATAAAAATAAAATCCAATATCTATACCTAATAATAAAGCGGCTATCGCTTCCGTCGAAAAACCCACCGCAACATTTTTATAAAAAAAAGCCCCTGTAATTTTTGTTATTCAACTCGTGCTCCATCATTTATCTGCAATGTAAAAGAAAAAATGATTCGCTGGAAAAATTATACCCGTACGCATCGCCTCCTCCCGTCGACCCTGGGCCATCCTGGCCTGTGCAAAGGCCGCCGCCACACCACTCGCCACCGCGGCCGACCTCAACCGCCACCGCTACCGATCTCAACCCACTCGCCTCCGCGGCCGTACCTCTCCCCGCTCACTGCCCCCGTTGCGGCGCTCGAGCGCATCGCGTCGACCCTGGTCCACCTTGGCCTGTGCCCAGGCCGCTGTCACACCACTCACCGCCGCGACCGACCTCAACCACCACTGCTGTCGATCTCAACCCACCCGCCTCCCGCGGCCGTACCTCTGCCCGCTTGCTGCCCCCGTTCCGGCGCTCGAGCACAGCTTCTGGATCAAATCAACGCGCCAGCTACAGTGACTGGGGATGATGCGTCTGCTCGATGCAGAACGGCGGCGGCACGCGGATAAGGCGCGGCGGAGCGAAGTACTTGCAGGTGGGAGGCGGGCCTCCATGGCTCACACGGGGAACTCCGAGGTTATGGCGCGGCAACGGCGACTCCTTATGGCCAGATAGATGCGCCTAACCCTTGCTCCCCTCATCGTATCCCCTCCTCCGACAGGAACTCACCATCTGGTGAGATCCCCTCCCCATGCCTCCAACCGTGTGCCAAGCACCGGCAAGAAATTTTGTTTTATGGGGATTTGTTTGCTGATGAATGAATGTATTGAATGTAAGATTGTATTGTTGTAGAGATAGATAATGGAATACCACCTTGAGTTTGTCATCTGATCCCACATTCTCTACCCCATGAGTGAAATAAGATAACAGTCCATTGATCAATTCACGTAGCCTCTTTGTTTTGCTTTGCTTGTCCCGCTCAATTTTTCACCATGGTGGAATTAACAATGGACGGGTTGATTTCTCAACAAAATAGGATAGGACTGACTACATTAGTTAGTTAGCTTATTATTATAAATCAAAAAGATTATAAAAAGATTAAAAGCGTGTGGTATTTTTTTCTCCCGTTGCAACGCACGGGCCTTTTTGCTAGTACACTCCTAATTGACCATTTATTCCTTCCGTAGTTAGATCTTTTCCTCATTAGTACTCGAGGAGATCTTCCTCCCGACTTCATGGACTCTTCCACGACTTCTTTCTTTTCTCCTTGATCTCTCTCTCTCTCTCTTTGCCAATGAAAAACAAATACATAGCCTTTTTCAAGCTGAACAAGGTAAGTTGGTGAATTGATTCGGTGTGCTGAAGGGCGTTATATCAGATCAAAAAATTCCTCATCCGTATCAGGTTTGTTTTCTTGCCGGTATATATTTCAATCTGCGGATACTTTTTCTTTTAGTTCGGGTCTCTCCCTAGAAATCTCTTCTTCAATCCTGTCTCAAGTTCATGACGCTGTCAGACTACCATCAAAATTTGTTATAGATGTGAGCGGTTGGCCCCGTGAGCAGCGGACCCTTCTCGGTTCTCTCTCCCAGACAAGTTAACTCTAGAAGAGGTTATAAAGTTTTAGTCCATCCGATTGATCTATGCCATTGAGGGAAACGTGGTTGCCAATCCCTCCAAAAGAAAATATATCTTCCTGAAAAAATATCTAATAACCTCCTTCTCCATGATCTGCCATGGAGTTTTAAAAAAAGGTTGACGTTCTATCAAGGAGAATATTCTATCCGGCAGCCGTGCAAGCTCAGAATTCTGTCCCTAATAGATTTCTGTATGTACGTGGCCTATACACATGCCTCGGCAGCCGTGCAAGCTGAGAATTCTGTCCCTAATAGATTTGTGCATGTACGTGGCCTCTACACATGCCTCCATTTGCTCCTCAGCTACAGCGGCCGGCGGCCAATGTCTTGCCAATTAGGTTTGTGTTTTGCTCAATCAGTATTTACTAATTGTGTTGCGTAGTCTCAGCCTCCTTCCACGGTACATAATCCCTTGGTCCTCTACGAATTGATTTTTTCAAGCAACTACTAACGTGCTCATGGTTTGATCCGATCATATACGTACTGAGCAGTTTATTTACTAGGGCTACAAATAAACTAATGATCGATGTAGTTCCAAAGGCACATATTTATCTACTACCTCCATTTCTAAATACTCCTTTCATCCGAAAATATTTGTCATATAAATGGATGTATCTAGATGTATTTTAGTTCTGAATACATCTATTTTTATACATTTGTGCAACAAATAATTTCGGACGGCGGGAGTATAAGTCTATTTAGAGATTTCACTACGGACTACTTACAAAGCAAAATGAGTGAATCTAAACTCTAGAGTATGTCTATATACATCCGTAAATAGTTCATAATGAATTCTCCAAAAAGATTTATATTTAGGAACAGAGAAAATAGATTATAATCTGGAAGGTTTGTACCATGTAAGTGCAGATGCAGAAAAGTAATGAACTGATTTTGCAAAAATCTAGGTTACTCTTATCGAGAAAAGATAGTCTAATTTAAGTTGCTGCAACGCCTCTAAGGATTGGTTGGTAGTGTAGGTGGCCAAGAGCTGTAGGGAGGAAAAGGTGTTCTTAGGAAGGGTGGCGGCAAGGGCGTTCAAGTTGTAATGGTAAGTGATATCTGCGTAGTTTTCAGTATTACCACATAGCCGCCCCATGTTGTATTCTTGATGCCTTTATTTTCAAAGCATTGGTACACAATAATATTTTTTTGTTGTAATCAATTGATAGAAAGTTTGGCCAGTCTACTCCGAATTAGACTATGTGCTAATATATTGAGGTTGGAACTGGAGGCAATGTTGATCATCATCAACAGCAAGGATGTATACATTCATATTTTATTCACTTTTTAAATATATTTTTATGTTCTGTGTGAATTGTTCTCATATCTGCCGGTTTTCTTCTTCTTCTTTCAAATGTATACTTGAGCGATTTTGATCACTCGGGTCAATGAATTGATTAATCTTTTTGAGGCCATCAATCTCATACGTAAAGCATGAGTGCCAAGAATCCAGAATAAATCATTCATGGTAATATATGATTTAGCTTTTGTCATGCAAAAAAAAATCAACCAATGGGCTGGACTTAGTTGGCACACCACAGTTCACCAGAGGCACTCAGTCCTTCCATCGACTGCTCTTCTACTTCTCATTGTGGTGTAAGGAGTGGGCCGCCAGCATGCATCAAGGCCACTCAGTGCAGGTTCCAATAACTTGGATGTACATGTTCTTTTCAATCTAATTTTTGTGTTTCCTGAATATGATGGCCTTTCGAGTATAGTACGTATGTCATTTAAAAAATATAGCATGTATGCCCATGGAGATCAATTAATGGAAAAGTTCTTGGTTGATTGCCTGCATTGCTGGCGTCTTCTCATCACTATATACACCATCAACCAGCATGCAACCACACATGTAAATTTTGAAGTTTATTGTTTAATTATGTTGGGAAAATGCTACTCAAAACATTAATTTAATATTATTGTTGTATTGTTAAGGGAAGTAGTATCACCTTTTAATAATTTAATTTAATTACATCATGTGATGTCACATAGTTTTGCATTACGAGAATCAATGTAATGAGACTGAATTAGTCGTAGATGTATTCTATTTTGTATTTTTTCTGTATGTTCATCAAAACATGATCTAATAAAAGAAACTCATTTTCGTTTGACATTTGAAATACAGGATGGCAAAGTTACTCATTTTGTGTAGTATATTTGATAAATTTATCAAACTCGGTATATCGCAAGTTGACACGCGATATGCATGCTCTCACAAGCTTGATGCATACATAATTTACATAAATTAATAATTAATAATTAGCTATGACTATATGGTAAATTTGCGTGAGAGTACCCTTCTATTCCAAAATCACTTGCTTCCATAGCGAAATCATGTGGTATGCCCTAAGAGAAAAACATTTAAAAAATACACCCACATATATTAGAAGGACAAGATTTTTGTAATATTTCAGTCATATGCAACCATATAATTTAATGCATTTTCTCATCCAATTGTCATCAACGTGTTTGTTGCTTTCTCACTATTTATTCATCGTTATAGTTTTCACAATGTATATTTAGCAAGCAAAAGGAACTTATCAAGATTGACACTTCAATATTCTTACAATGTTCATATCATTTAACCCCTTAATTTCTTGATAGGAATCCTCTTATAGTTAATTTTCTTTCATTAGTAATACATACATGCAAACCCAAATAGGACGGAAGTGCTATAGGGGACAAGGTACCGTGAGCGTACAAACTCTGCATTTTAAGCCAGCACTCAAAAGAATGAAACAAACCTACATCCAAATTTTGTAGTAATTATTGATTCTATATAATGTATAGGTATGCAATCCCTACATAACTAGGATAAAATTTGGAGTAAAATAATATCAAACTGGACTAAATTGAAATTAAATGAATATGTTCAATTAAACTATATTCATGCCCAAATTTGAATTCAATTTATAACTAAAATAGTATTGAATGAAATAACATTGAGATGACATGAAAGGTATATGTTCGTTTAATCTATATTCATACCAAATTTAAAACTGCAAATTATAATTGGTTCGATATGTGTTGGACACTAAACAAGATCCGAGAAATACAAGGTTTGAAATTTAAAACATATATTATTCAAACAAACTAACTCGTGCGAATGCACGGGTTGGCGACTAGTAATATAAATTGGTAAATTATTACTCAAAAAGTATCCTAGAATGATAATATAATAGCATGGAACAACCAAAAATTATAGAATCGTTGGAGACGTATCAAGCATCCCCAAGCTTAATTCTTGTTCGTCCTCGAGTAGGTAAATGATAAAAACAGATTTTTTGATGTGACATGCTACCCAATATGTAATCTTTTGCATGTATGCTCATTGAGAAACGATGAATTAACAAACATCAACATAGTAATATTTATAAGCACAAGCAACAAAATCATCAATCTTTCAAAGTATACGATCCTAAAAGAATGTTTATCCCCATTCATCTTATCATATTAGCAAGGGATGACTCCGTCTTCACCACATTAATACAAATTTCAAGTACCACGGTGTTTAAGTCAAGCAAATGGATCAAACGTTTTCAATGTGCGTCAACTTCTATTCTTCTCACAATACATGAGCGTGAAACATGGACATAGCATAAAGGTGGAATAGAATATGGTGATAGATATCAAAGGGGTAAAAAGTGGAGAAGATAGTCTCAAATCAACTAGGCCTACCGACGATCTATGGAGATGCACATCGGTAGATGTCAATACAAGGAGCATGGATTGCCATGCAAATGATGCACTAGAGCTATAAGTGTATGAAAGCTCCACTGAAGATAAGTGGGGTGTGCATCAAACTTGCTTGCTCATGAAGACCTCAGTCATTTGAGGAATCCCGTCATCGGAATATACAAGACAAGTTTATAATAATGAAAAAGTTATTCCCACTAGCATATGAAAGTGACATAACATGAGATTCTCTATATGAAGAACAAGGTGCTACTTTGAGGCACAAGTGTGACAAAGGATAGTAGGAAAGTCCCTTCTCTCATTTTTTTCGTGGTGGTCTCATTTGCCCCCCATTCTTATTTCCTCACTAGGACAGTTCTCTCATAATGATGATCATCACATTTTTATTTACCTACAACTCAATGAGAACTCGATATGAATAACTATGAAACAATATGACTCAAATCAAAGCACTATTCGCATGCCCCGAGGGAGGAGGTTGGTAGGAGTTAACCATCGCACGCCTTCGACCCGAAACAACACTAGGATTTTAACGAGGAATAGAAATGATCACACACCCCCACCATGCCTTTTTAATATTAAGACAAACAAGAAATTAACACCTATTAATATTTATACTTATACGAATCAACAATGCAACCTTTTCATATTACCACATAAATATCATTAACCCACAATTTCTCTTTGTGTGCTACATGATGGTTTTGATTATCACTGATTGAATACCTATCATTTTTGGACTAGCCTTATGACCCATGCAAATTAACATAACTATTTATTAACTCTCAAACAAATATAAGTGAATAAGGAGAGTGCAATTATTTCTATAAAATCTATACGCCACCGTGCTCAAAAAGATATAAGTGAAGTACTTGAGCAACTGCTAATCTCAATAGACATAAGTGAAGCACATAGATTATTCTAGAAAATCATTATGAAGGTCTCTCTCTCTCTCAAATAGGTGCGTCCAACAAATTATGATTGTGGCAAACTAAAAATAAAATCAAACAATAGCAAACGACGCTCCAAGCAAAACTCATATCTGTTGGAAATATGCCCTAGAGGCAATAATAAATTAGTTATTATTACATTTCTTTGTTCATGATAATCGTTTATTATCCATGCTATAATTGTATTGATTGGAAACATAGATACATGTGTGGATACATAGACAAAACAATGTCCCTAGTAAGCCTCTAGTTGACTAGCTCGTTGATCAAAGATGGTCAAGGTTTCCTGACCATAGACAAGAGTTCTCGCTTGATTACGGGATCACATCATTAGGAGAATCATGTGATGGACTAGACCCAAACTTTGGACGTAGCATATTGATCGTGACATTTTATTGCTATTGTTTTCTGCGTGTCAAGTATTTATTCCTATGACCATGAGATCAGATAAATCACTGGCACCAGAGGAATACCTTGTGTGCATCAAACGTCGCAACGTAACTGGGTGACTATAAAGGTGCTCTACAGGTATCTCCGAAGGTGTCCTTTGAGTTACTATGGATCAAGACTGGGATTTGTCACTCCGTGTGACGGAGAGGTATCTCGGGGCCCACTCGGTAATACAACATCACACACAAGCCTTGCAAGCAATGTGACTAAGTGTAAGTCACGGGATCTTGTATTACGAAATGAGTAAAGAGACTTGCCAGTAACAAGATTGAAATAGGTATGCGGATACCGACGATCGAATCTCGGGCGAGTAACATACCGAAGGACAAAGGGAATGACATATAGGATTATATGAATCCTTGGCAATGAGGTTCAACCGATAAGATCTTCGGAGAATATGTAGGATCCAATATGGGCATCCAGGTCCCGCTATTGGATATTGACCGAGGAGTGTCTCAGTTCATGTCTACATAGTTCTCGAACCCGCAGGGTGTGCACACTTAAGGTTTGATGATGTTTTAGTATAGTTGAGTTATATGTGTGGTTACCGAATGTTGTTCGGAGTCCCGGATGAGATCACGGACGTCACGAGGGTTTCCGGAATGGTCCAGAAATGAAGATTGATATATAGGATGGTTTCATTTGGTCACCGAAAAGTTTCGGGCATTACCGGTAGTGTACCGAGAGTGACGAATGGGTTCTGGGTGTTTACCGGGAGGAGCCCACCCACCCTGAAGTGAGCCCATGACCCTAGGGTGGCGCACCAAGTCCTTAGTGGGCTGTTTTGAGACACAACTTTGCCACGTGCAACTCTAGCCTATACCACATAGTTTTACCTCTAGATCGGATTTCTGCGGAGCTCGGGCGGAGCCCTGCAGGAGTAGATCATTGTTGGAAATATGCCCTAGAGGCAATAATAAAATGGTTATAATCATAGTTCCCTGTTCATGATAATAGTCTATTGTTCATGCTATAATTGTATTAACAGGAAACATTAATACATGTGTGAATAAATAGATCACAATGTGTCCCTAGCAAGCCTCTAGTTGGCTAGCTCGTTAGTAAATAGATGATCATGGTTTCCTGGTCATGGGCATTAGATGTCATTGATAACGGGATCACATCATTGGGAGAATGATGTGATGGACAAGACCCAATCCTAAGCGTAGCACTAGATCGTATTGTTCGTATGCTAAAGCTTTTCTAATGTCAAGTGTCTTTTCCTTCGACCGTGAGATTGTGCAACTCCCGGATACCGTAGGAGTGCTTTGGGTGTATCAAACGTCACAACGTAACTAGGTGACTATAAAGGTGCACTATGGGTACCTCTGAAAGTCTCTGTTGGGTTGGTACGAATCGAGATCGGGATTTGTCACTCCGCGTGACGGAGAGGTAACTCTGGGCCCACTTGGTAGAACATCATCATGAGCTCAATGTGACTAAGGAGTTAGTCACACGATGACGTGCTACGGAACGAGTAAAGAGACTTACCGGTAACGAGATTGAACAAGGTATAGGTATACCGACGATCGAATCTCGGTCAAGTTCTATACCGACAGACAAAGGGAATTGTATACGGGATTGATTGAATCCTTGACATCGTGGTTCATCCGATGAGATCATCGTGGAGCAAGTGGGAGCCACCATGGGTATCCAGAACCCGCTGATGGTTATTGGCCGGAGAGGTGTCTCGGTCATGTGTGCCTGTCTCCCGAACCCGTAGGGTCTACACACTTAAGGTTCGATGACGCTAGGGTTATAGGGAATTGTTATACGAGGTTATCGAAAGTTGTTCGGAGTCCCGGATGAGATCCCGGACGTCACGAGGAGCTCCAGAATGGTCCGGAGGTAAAGATTGATATATAGGACGGATGGTTTCGGACACCGGAAGTGTTTCGGGCGTCACCGGTAGCGTACCGGGACCACCGGAAAGGGTTCCGGAGGTCCACCGGGAGGGGCCACCAGCCCCAAAAGGTGACATGGGCCAAAAGGTGGAAGGGAACCAGCCGAGAGTGGGCTGGTACGCCTCCCACCAGGGGCCCAAGGCACAGGGGAGAGGGAAGGGGGACAAACCCTAAGCCAGGTGGGCCTAAGGCCCACCGGTGGTGCGCCACACCCCTCCTCCCCTCCTGGCCGCCACCTCTTGGCGCAGATTGGGGCTGCCGCACCCCTTGGGGGTGGGAACCCTAAGGGCTGCGCCCCCCCCCCTCTCCCCCTATATATAGTTGAGGTTTGGGGCTGTTTTGAGATACAATTTTCCCTCTCCCTCGGCGCAGCCCTGCTCTTCTTTCTCCTCCTCTCTGCCGGTGCTTGGCGAAGCCCTGCCGGGAGACCTTGTCTCTCCATCGACACCATGCCATCTTGCTGCTGGATATCTTCCCCAACCTCTCCCTCCTCCTTGCTGGATCAAGGTGCATGATACGTCACCGGGCTACACGTGTGTTGAACGCGGAGGTGCCGTAGTTCGGCACTAGATCGGAATCACACCGTGATATGAATCGCCGCGAGTACGACTCCATCAA
Source organism: Hordeum vulgare subsp. vulgare (assembly GCF_904849725.1). Lineage (NCBI taxonomy): Eukaryota > Viridiplantae > Streptophyta > Magnoliopsida > Poales > Poaceae > Hordeum > Hordeum vulgare. Next base: position 65,012,487 of record NC_058523.1, read on the forward strand.
CCGCGTTCTAGTAACGCTTCCGCTTAGCGATCTTCAAAGGTATGAAGATGCACTCACCCCTCTCTCGTTGTTGGTCTCTCCATAGGAAGATCTGAATATGGCGTAGGAAAATTTTGAATTTATGCTACGTTACCCAATAGTGGCATCCGAGCCAGGTTTTCTATGCGTAGATTCTATGCACGAGTTGAACACAAAAGGTTGTGGGCGATGATTTGTCAATTGCTTTCCGCTACTAGCCTTATTCTTTTACGGCGGTATTGTGGGATGAAGCAGCCCGGACCGACATTACACGTACGCTTACGTGAGACTGGTTCCACCGAGAGACATGCACACCGTGCATAAAGGTGGCTAGCGGGTGTCTGTCTCTCCTACTCTAGTCGGATTGGATTTGATGAAAAGAGTTCTTATGAAGGGTAAATAGCTTTGGCATATCATCGTTGTGGCTATCACGTAGGTAAGAAAGTGTTCTTGCTAGAAACCCAAATCAGCCACCTAAAACTTGCAACAACAATTAGAGGATGTCTAACTTGTTTTTGAAGGGTTTGACATGTGATGTGATATGGCCAAAGTTGTGTTGTTGCATGTATGATGTATGAGATGATCATGTTATTGTAATAGGTTTCACGACTTGCATGTCGATGAGTATGACAACCGGCAGGAGCCATAGGAGTTGTCTAAATTTATTGTATGAGATGCAATGCCATGTGCTTACTACTTTTACTTCATTGCTAACGGTTAGCTATAGTAGTAGTGATAGTAGTAGTTGGCGTGACGACTTCACGGAGACACGTTGATGGAGATCATGGTGTCATGCCGGTGACGATGATGATCATGCGATGCCTGAAGATGGAGATCAAAAGAGCAAAGATGATAATGGCCATATCATGTCACTATATGATTGCATTGTGATGTTTATCATGTTTTTCATCTTATTGCTTAGAACGACGGTAGCATAATAAGATGATCCCTCTTAAAATTTCGAGAACGTATTCCCCTAAGTGTGCACCATTGCGAAGGATCGTTGTCTCGAAGCACCACGTGATGATCGGGTGTGATAGATTCTAACGTTCGCATACAATGGGTGTAAGCCATATTTACACACGCGAAACACCTAGGTTGACTCGACGAGCTTAACATGTACAGACATGACCTCGAATACAAGAGACCAAAAGGTCGAACATGAGTCGTATGGTTGAATACTATTAGCATGAAGTTGCTCACCATTGTGACTAGTCCGCCTCACGTGATGACCGGACACGGGTTAGTAAACATGGATCATGTATCACTTAGATGACTAGAGGGATGTCGATTTAAGTGGGAGTTCATACTTAATTTGATTAAATGAACTTAATTGTCATGAACTTAGTCTAAAAGTTGTCTTTATAAATATTGTAGATGGCCAACGTCAACCTCAATTTCAATGCATTCCTAGAGAAAAACAAGCTGAAAGATGATGGTAGCAACTATGCGGACTGGGTTCGCAACTTGAAGCTCATCCTTGAAGCAGCTAAAAAGGCTTATGTGCTTGATGCGCCGCTAGGTGACCCTCCCGCTCCCGCAGCAGCCCAGGACATTCTGAACGTCTGGCAAACGCGGAGTGATGACTACTCTCTGGTTAGGTGTGGCATGTTATACAGTTTGGAAACGGGGCTCCAAAGGCGTTTTGAGCAACACGGTGCATATGAGATGTTCCAAGAGCTGAAGCTAGTTTTTCAAGCTCATGCCCGTGTCGAGAGATATGAAGTCTCCGACAAGTTCTTTAGCTGTAAGATGGAGGAGAACAGTTCTGTCAGTGAGCACATACTCAAAATGTCTGGGTTACACGGTCGTCTGACTTCACTTGGAGTCGAACTTCCGGATGATGCTATAATTGACAGAATCCTCGAGTCTCTCCCACCAAGCTACAAAGGTTTTGTGCTGAACTACAACATGCAAGGGATGGAGAAAACCATTCCCGAGTTGTACTCAATGCTCAAGTCTGCAGAAGTAGAAATCAAGAAAGAGCATCAAGTGTTGATGGTCCACAAGACCACTAGTTTCAAGAAGGGCAAGGGTAAGAAGAACTTCAAGAAAGATGGCAAAGCCGTTGCCGCGCCCAGCAAGCCAGATGTCGGGAAGAAGAAAAAGAATGGACCCAAGCCTGAGACTGAGTGCTTCTATTGCAAGGGAAAGGGTCACTGGAAGCGAAACTGCCCCAAATACTTAGCGGACAAGAAGGGCAGCAACGTTAAAGGTATATGTGATATACATGTTATTGATGTGTACCTTACCAGCGCTCGTAGTAGCTCCTGGGTATTTGATACCGGTGTTGTTGCTCACATTTTCCACTCAAAGCAGGAACTACGGAATAAGCGGAGACTGGCCAAGGACGAGGTGACGATGCGCGTCGGGAATGGCTCCAAGGTCGAAGTGATCGCCGTCGGCACGCTACCTCTACATCTACCGCCGGGATTAGTTTTAAACCTTAATAATTGTTATTTAGTACCAGCTTTAAGCATGAACATTGTATCAGGGTCTTGCTTAATGCGAGACGGCTACTCATTTAAGTCACAGAATAATGGTTGTTCTATTTATATGAGTGATATGTTTTATGGTCATGCTCCGCTGGTGAATGGTTTATTCTTGATGAATCTCGATCGTGATGTTACGCATATTCATGGTGTGAGTACCAAAAGATGTAAGGTTGATAATGATAGTCCCACATACTTGTGGCACTGCCGCCTTGGTCATATCGGCGTTAAGCACATGAAGAAGCTCCATACTTATGGACTATTAGAGTCTCTTGACTTTGAATCATTTGACACATGCGAACCGTGCCTCATGGGCAAGATGACTAAGACTCCATTCTCAGGAATAATGGAGAGAGCAACCGACTTATTGGAAATAATACATACTGATGTGTGTGGTCCAATGAACGTTGAAGCTCGTGGTGGCTATCATTATATTCTCACTCTCACCGATGATTTGAGTAGGTATGGGTATATCTACTTGATGAAGCACAAATCTGAGACATTTGAAAAGTTCAAGGAATTTCAGAGTGAGGTCGAGAATCAATATGACAGAAAAATTAAGTGTCTACGATCTGATCGTGGAGGAGAATATTTGAGTCACGAGTTTGGCACACACCTAAGGAAGTGTGGAATCATTTCACAACTGACGCCGCCTGGCACACCGCAACGCAACGAAGTGTCTGAACGTTGTAATCGCACTTTATTAGATATGGTACGATCTATGATGTCTCTTACCGACTTATCGCTATCATTTTGGGGATACGCATTAGAAACAACAGCATTCACTTTAAATAGGGCACCGTCTAAATCCGTTGAGACGACACAGTATGAACTATGGTTTGGCAAGAAACCTAAGTTGTCGTTTCTTAAAGTTTGGGGCTGCGATGCTTATGTGAAGAAACTTCAACCAGAAAAGCTCGAACCCAAAGCTGAGAAATGCGTATTCATAGGATACCCTAAGGAAACTATTGGGTATACCTTCTATCTTAGATCCGAAGGTAAAACCTTTGTTGCCAAGAACGGATCCTTTCTAGAGAAAGGGTTTCTCTCGAAAGAAGTAAGTGGGAGGAAGGTAGAACTTGATGAGGTAATTACACCCCCTCTCGAACAGGATAGTAGCGCAGCGCGGGAAGTTGTTCCTGTGGCACCTACACCAACTAAAGAGGAAGTTAATGATAATGATCATGAAGCTTCGGATCAAGTTACTACTGAACCACGAAGGTCCACGAGGGCACGCTCCGCACCAGAGTGGTACGACAACCCTGTGATGGAAATCATGTTGTTAGACAACGGTGAACCTTCGAACTATGAAGAAACGATGGCGGGCCCGGATTCCAACAAATGGCTTGAAGCTATGAAATCCGAGATATGATCTATGTATGAGAACAAAGTATGGACTTTGGTGGACTTGCCCGATGACCGGCGAGCCATAGAAAATAAATGGATCTTCAAGAAGAAGACTGATGCAAACGGTAATGTAACCGTTTATAAAGCTCGACTTGTCGCAAAGGATTTTCGACAAATTCAAGGAATTGACTACGAAGAGACTTTCTCTCCCGTAGCGAAGCAGAAATCAGTCCGAATCATGTTAGCAATTGCCGCCTTTTATGATTATGAAATTTGGCAAATGGACGTCAAAACAATGTTCCTTAACGGGAACCTTAAGGAAGAGTTGTATATGATGCAACCAGAAGGTTTTGTCGACCCTAAGGGTGCTAACAAAGTGTGCAAGCTCCAGTGCTCCATCTATGGGCTGGTGCAAGCATCTCGGAGTTGGAACATTCGCTTTAATGAGGTGATTAAAGCATTTGGGTTCATACAGGTTTACGGAGAAGCCTGTCTGTACAAGAAAGTGAGTGGGAGCTCTGTAGCTTTCCTCATACTGTATGTGGATGACATATTATTGATGGGGAATAATATAGAGATGTTGGAGAGCATAATGGCCTATTTGAACAAGAGTTTTTCAATGAAGGACCTTGGAAAAGCTGCATACATATTAGGCATCAAGATCTATAGAGATAGATCGAGACGCCTCATAGTTCTTTCGCAAAGTACATACCTTGACAAGATATTGAAGAAGTTTAATATGGAAAACTCAAAGAAAGGGTTCTTGCCAGTTTTGCAAGGTATGAGATTGAGTAAGACTCAGTCACCGACCACGGCAGCAGATAGAGAGAAGATGAGTATTGTCCCCTACGCTTCAGCCGTAGGCTCTCTAATGTATGCCATGCTGTGTACCAGACCTGATACAAACCTTGCCTTAAGTTTGGTAGGGAGGTACCAAAGTGATCCCGGTATGGAACACTGGACAGCGGTCAAGAATATCCTTAAGTACCTGAAAAGGACTAAGGAAATGTTTCCCGTTTATGGAAATGTTTCCTTTTGTTGTGGTTGTGTTGATGTGGGTATCCTTGTTGTGATGTGCAAGTGTTGTGTTGATGTGCTTCGTGTTTGTTTAGGTGTGGGGCCAACAAGTGCATGTCAAAACCCACATGTTGCTCCATAGGGAAAAAACCCTTCTCTCTCTCTATGTTATTTGTGGCAGGTTTAAAAGGCTTTGTTTCTCCCCTTTAAAAATGTTCATCTCCTTTGAAAAATCCTTTCAAATATTTGTGGGTGGCAACACTTATTGATGGGGTTATAGTCCTAGGGTAGGGTCATAGGCTTGCCCTGTAGGTCCTACCCAAGGACTACCCCTCACAAAGGACAAGGCCCTTAGTCAGCTCCGACTGAATTAAGGAGTCCCCATCATCCAGTCGGTAACACGTCCTCGATCATCCAGTCGAAGACTAGCATTCGGAGGATATCAAGCTAACCGACTGGATACCACTCGGTACATCGTAACCCCCCTTGAGGGAAACGGTCGTACGTTTCCAGGTGCATTTATTAGCATTTAGGGCGTACGTTACCTGTAACGTACCCATTCAATCGCCACTACTCCACCCCTGTACCGGAACCGTTGTGGAGGGCAGCGCACTCTATATAAGCCACCCTCCCCCACTGGTAGAGGGGTTAGCAACTCATTGTATTCCATATTCCACTCGACAACAAGCTCCCAGAGCACTGAGACGTAGGGCTATTACCTCCATCGTAGAGGGGCCCGAACTCATACAACCTCGCCGTAGCTAAGGCTCTGCCCATCCATTTCGTACCCTACACATCTATTGTCAGGTTTGTACCCACGATAGTTGGCGCCCACCGTGGGGCAGGCGTCTAAGCGACTTTCGGCGAGTTTGCGACTATTTCCTTTCGTCATGTCGTCCGGTGGAGGTTCGAGCATGGGTCACCAGATCTTCTTAGGCGCTCTCTCCTTCATCATCGACGATTCGGCGTGGCTTCGGGATGCTCCTCTCGACGTCGAGGCACTTCCCCGTCGTGGGGCTACGCACTTCCGTGCCGGCGCCCGCGGCATTCTTCTTCTCCAACAGTCGGCTCCGGTGTCGACCTGCACCGCCGTCACGTGCCGCAGCAAGCGGTCTCGCCGTCCGCGGCTCCAGCGTTGGGTGCAACACCCCCAGGCGCACCAGAACGCGTCTTCACAAGTGGCGGTTCTAGAGTCCGTTGTGGTTGCCCCGCTGTCCCAGCACTCGGACTCGGTTCCGGCTGAGTTTCCTTCCGAGTATGCAGGTCGCGGGCCCGCAGCAGAAGTCCACATGGCCAACTCCCGTGAAGATCCCCGTCAAGCTGGCCGGAGCGAGCGCGAGGTCGGCGAAATGTCCGGCGCGCGCCGTCCACCTCGCCGTTCTGCCAGTCGGCACACTCGGGGGAGCAACGTAGAGTTGTTCCGCACACCCCTCCTCAACTTGGCTGCGGCTGCCAAGATAGCCGATTCCCTCCAGCCGACTGATTCGGAGGCTGGTAGAGGGATCGAGCAGATCCGAGCCCTGTTGCGCACGGCGCAGCAGCAGAATTCGGCGGTCTCCCAGTCGCACAACATGATCCATAATAGTTCTGTTCATGTGAATACGCATCAGTCGGTTCACAGCCCTGGTTCCCATCAGCGGCACAGGGGAGGCAGCCGTTCCATGAATCACGAAGATCGCCGTCGTTCACGCACCCCTCCGCGGGGTGGGCCCTATGGGTCCCGACATCATGATGATCGGCATTCAATCGGCGACACTTACGACCCAAGGCCCGATGCAAGAGGGCGTATCGCCCAGCGAAGGGTCGACAGGGGCCGAGCCCACCGCGATGGTCACGGTATGGACCGTCCAAGTGGAAGCAGGACCATCGTGTCTGGTCCCGAGTGCTTTAGTCGAGCCATACGCTCGGCTGACATCCCGCCCAACTTCCGATTGGCGACGGGAATCAGCAAGTTTACAGGAGAGTCCAAGCCGGAAACATGGCTAGATGACTACCGAGTGGCGGTCCAGATCGGAGGCGGGGACGACCATGTCGCCATGAAGCACCTCCCTCCGATGCTCGACGGCTCGGCGCGAGCGTGGCTGAATCAGTTGGCCCCCTCAAGCATCTACAGTTGGGCAGATCTGGCCCGAGTGTTCATCAAGACCTTCGAAGGGACGTGCAAGCGCCTTGCAGGCCTCGTGGAGCTCCAGCATTGCGTCCAGAAGCAGAATGAGCCCCTGCGTGACTTCATTCAGCGTTGGACAACTCTCTACCACACGGTGGAGAACGTCACCGAGCATCAACCAGTCTGCGCCTTCAAGGCAGGCGTGCGGTACAGAGATCTGTACCTAAAGTTCGGCCGAACGGGTGACATCTCCATGAGCAAGATGATGGAGATAGCAGCTCGCTACGCAAATGGCGAAGAAGAGGACCGCATCCGAAGCGGCAAGCACAAGACAGTCGGCGACGGAGATGGAAGCAACACTCGGAAGCAAAAGCAAAAAGCTCCATCCACTCCGCAGGCTGAAGCTGCAGTTGTGACCAATGCCAAGTTCAAGGGCAAAGGGAAGGCGCAGTTTACCCCCAAGAAGAAGCAGTTCAATAATCCCATCCTGGACCAGCCATGCCCAGTTCATACGAAGATGGACGAAGAGGGCAACCCTACATATCCAAAGCATACCACTCGACAGTGTCGCCTCCTGATCCAGGGGTTCGGCGAAGGGCAACCGAGTGAGAAGGTCAATGAACAAGATGAGGAGGATAAGGAGGATCCGTTCCCCCAAGTCCATGCGACACTCATGATTTTTGCTGACGTCGAGAGCAAGAGTCGACTGAAGCTGGTGAACAGGGAGGTGAACATGGCCACCCCTACCAGCCCCAAGTTCCTCAAATGGTCTCAGACTGCGATCACCTTTGACCAGTCGGATCATCCAGCACATGTACCCACCCCAGGAAGACAAGCTCTGGTCGTCGACCCGGTGGTAGAAGGAGTCCGACTACGCAAAGTCCTCATGGACGGCGGCAGCGGTTTGAACATCATGTACGCCGACACTCTCAAGGGGATGGGCATTCCGATGTCCAAACTCAGCGAGAGCAGCATGCAGTTCCATGGAGTCGTCCCTGGATGGAAGGCCAAGTCACTCGGCCAGATCGCGTTGGACGTCGTTTTCGGCTCCGACAAGAACTTTCGCAAGGAAAAGCCCACGTTTGAGGTGGTGGATTTCCAGAGCGCTTACCACGCAATTCTGGGCCGCCCAGCGTATGTGAGATTCATGGCCCGTCCATGTTACGTATACTTGAAGCTGAAGATGCCAGGCCCAAAAGGCGTAATCACCATCACGGGCAATCGACAGCGAGCCGAAGAGTGCCTGCAGCAGGGATCAAGAATCGCCGACCAGCAGATGGCCGTCCTCGAGCTCGACGAATACAAGAAAACAGTCGACCCCGCCGACCTGATGCGCTCAAAGAAGCCAGCTTCAGAATCCGCATTCCAGTCGGCGGGAGAGACGAAGAAGGTCAGCATTCACCCGACGGACGACACTGCTGCCCCGACGAACATCTCCACCACCCTCGATCCCAAATAGGAAGCCGAGCTCACCCAATTCCTCCGTGAGAACTGGGACATCTTCGCATGGAAACCCTCTGACATGCCAGGTGTACCCAGGGAGTTGGCTGAGCACCGACTGCATGTGGACCCCGTCGCTCGGCCCGTCCGAGAGCGCTTGCACCGGTCCGCTGCACACAAGAGGAAAGCAATCGGGGAGGAGGTGGCCAAGCTACTGGCAGCCAACTTTATTCGCGAGGTTCACCACTCCGAGTGGCTCGCCAATGTTGTCATGGTGCCCAAGAAGGACAAGTCGCTCCGAATGTGCATCGACTTCAAGCATCTCAATAAGGTCTGCCCGAAGGACCATTTTCCGCTCCCCGCATAGATCAAATTGTTGATTCGACTGCGGGGTGCGAGCGTTTGTCATTTCTTGATGCCTACTCGGGCTATCATCAGATCCATCTGTATGGCCCCGATGAATTAAAGACAACCTTTATCACCCCATTCGGGTGCTTCTGCTACATCACTATGCCATTTGGTTTGAAGAATGCAGGAGCTACCTTTATGTGCATGATCCAAAAATGCCTTCTCGACCAGATCGGTCGGAATGTGGAGGCATATATGGATGATATCGTAGTCAAGTCACGCAAAGGTTCCGACCCGTTGACTGACTTGGCAGAAACATTCGCCAACCTTCGTAGGTACGATATCAAGGTCAACCCCGCCAAATGTTCATTCGGCGTTCCCAGCGGAAAGTTACTCGGTTTCTTCGTTTCCGAACGAGGGATCGATGTCAACCCCGAAAATATCGGGACCATCATTCGAATGGAGAGGCCGGTCAGAATACACGATGTTCAACGACTCGCAGGTTGCCTAGCGGCTTTGAGCAGGTTCATCAGTCGACTCAGCGAGAAAGCACTTCCTCTGTACCGACTCATGAAGAAATGAGATACTTTCGAGTGGACAGACGAAGCCCAAGTCGCATTCGATGACCTCAAAGTCCTACTTTCCACCCAGCCGGTTCTTACTGCTCCGCTCAGTAAAGAGCCCCTTCTTCTGTATATCCCGGCTACAAATCAAGTCGTCAGCACTGTTCTTACAGTCGAACGAGAAGAAGAAGGCAAAGCATACAAAGTTCAGCGGCCAATGTACTACGTCTCCGAGGTCCTGACTCCTTCCAAGCAGAGGTATCCCCACTATTAAAAACTTATCTACGGGATTTACATGACTGCGAAGAAGGTGGCTCATTATTTCCAATACCATTCGGTGTCTGTCGTTTCTGATGCTCCGTTGTCGGAAATTCTCCACAATCGGGACGCGTCAGGCCGAGTAGTGAAGTGGGCAATGGAGATGCTGTACTGTGATATCAAGTTCGAGGCCAAGAAAGCTATTAAGTCTCAAGCTCTGGATGACTTCATAGCAGAATGGGTAGAACAATAGCAACCGACCCACATCTACTCGGCCCATTGGACAATGTTCTTTGATGGGTCCAAGATGTTGAATGGCTCCGGCGCTGGCGTTGTGATCATATCGCCAAAGGGCGACAAACTCAAGTACGTGCTGCAGATACACTTCGATTCCTCCAACAACGAGGCAGAGTATGAAGCTCTCCTCTACGGATTGCGCATGGCCATCTCACTCGGCGTCTGTCGCCTGATGGTCTACGGCGATTCAGATTTGGTGGTCAATCAAGTGATGAAAGAGTGGGATGTCAGGAACCCCACCATGACCACATATTGCAATGCAGTGAGGAAGCTCGAGAAAAAGTTTGAAGGTCTGGAACTCCACCATGTTACGCGACTGAAAAACCAAGCAGCTGATGAATTGGCGAAACTCGGATCCACTCGGAGACCAGTCCCGAGTGACGTCTGCCTCGAGCACCTTCACGTCCCTTCAGTCAAAGAAGATCCTTTTACAGAAGAACCAGTACAACCAAAGAGTTCAACAGATCCGACTGAAGTCGATGTACCTGCCGTGGTTGATCTGGTCATGGAGATTCTTGCTGTCACCCTCGATTGGACTGTAACGATCATTGCATATATCCTGAGACAGGAATTACCAGAAGACGAAGTCCAGGCCAGGCAGATAGTCCGCAGGTCGAAGTCATTCAGTCATTGATGGCCAATTGTACAAGGAGAGCGTTTCAGGCGTTCTCCAACGATGCATCTCCCCACAGGAGGGGCAGCTGATCCTGGAAGATATTCACTCGGGGACCTGCGGTCATCACACCTCTTCGAGAGCAATCATCGCCAAGGCATTCAGGGCTGGTTTTTTCTGGTTGCAGGCAAACGAGATGGCTAAAGATATGGTCGACCGATGTGAGGGCTGTCAGTTCTACTCCAACAAGTCCCACAAGCCGACATCTGCGTTGAAGACAATCCCTATTGTGTGGACGTTTGCAGTTTGGGGATTAGATACAGTCGGACCATTCAAGATAGGCCAAGGGGGATACACACATCTGTTGGTGGCAGTCAACAAGTTCACGAAATGGATCGAAGCCAAGACCATCAAGAAACTCGACGCCTCAACAGCCGTCAAGTTTATCAGGGACATCATCTCCAGATTCGGTGTACCTCACGGCATAATCACGGACAACGGGACAAACTTTGACTCGGACAGATTCAAAGGTTTCTGTGCAAGCCAAGGTATCCGAGTGGATTTTTCTTCCGTAGCACATCCTCAATCCAATGGACAAGCAGAGCGGGCGAATGGGCTTATTCTTCAAGGTTTGAAGCCCTGACTCCTGCGAGAGGTGGGACACGCCGCTGGAGCATGGGTCACCGAGTTACCTTCGGTACTTTGGGGTCTCTGCACAACCCCGAACAGATCTACAGGGCGATCACTGTTCTTCCTCGTTTATGGAGCAGAAGCGGTCCTTCCGAGTGACTTGCTTCACAATGCGGCACGAGTCGAACTCTTCTCCGAAGCTGAAGCAGAACAAGCAAGGCAAGATGGAGTGGACCTTCTGGAGGAGGAGCGCGAGATGGCACTGACTCGCTCAACCATTTATCAACAAAATCTGTGGCGTTTTCATGCACGCCACATCAGGAGTCGCACGTTCCATGCAGGCGACCTGGTGCTCCGAGTGGATCAGCATAGACCTCACAAGTTGGCTCCGGCCTGGGAAGGACCTTTCATCATCTCCAAGGTGCTGAACAACGGAGCATACAGACTCTACAACATCGAGAGGGAGACAGACGAGCCGCGTGCATGGAACGAGACCTCCTGAAGCGCTTCTACACGTGATCGTCGACTGAAGCAGTGTAAAGAACAAGTATTGATGAAATCATATAAAGCAGATTCAGTTTTTGCAGATTCAGAATTCTTCCTTGGTCAGCGTATCGCAGACTCCGGTCACAAAAAAAAAACTTAGTTGCGATCCAGAATCGCCTAAGTTTTAACTTCCTCCGAGTGTGCACTAAACGTCGCACTCGGGGACTTAGCTGTGATCAAGAATCACCTAAGTAATACATTTCTCCGAGTGTGCACTAAACGTCGCACTCAGGGACTTAGCTGTGATCAAGAATCACCTAAGTAATAACTTTCTCCGAGTGTGCACCAAACGTCGCACTCGGGGACTTAGCTGTGATCAGGAATCACCTAAGTAACACATTTCTCCGAGTATGCACTAAACGTCGCACTCGGGGACTTAGCTGTGATCAGGAATCACCTAAATAATACATTTCTCCGAGTATGCACTAAACGTCGCACTCGGGGACTTAGCTGTGATCAAGAATCACCTAAGTAATAACTTTCAACGAGTGTGCACTAAACGTCGCACTCGGGGACTTAGCTGTGATCAAGAATCACCTAAGTAATAACTTTCTCCGAGTGTGCACTAAACGTCGCACTCGGAGACTTAGCTGTGATCAAGAATCACCTAAGTAATAATTTCTCCGAGTACGCACTCAACGTCGCACTCAGGGACTTAGCTGTGATCAAGAATCACCTAAGTAATACATTTCTCCGAGTGTGCACTAAACGACGCACTCGGGGACTTAGCTGTGATCAAGAATCACCTAAGTAATAACTTTCTCCGAGTGTGCACCAAACGTCGCACTCGGAGACTTAGCTGTGATCAAGAATCACCTAAGTAATAAATTTCTCCAAGTATGCACTAAACGTCGCACTCGGGGACTTAGCTGTGATCAAGAATCACCTAAGTAATAGATTTCTCCGAGTGTGCACTAAACGTCGCACTCGGGGACTTAGCTGTGATCAAGAATCACCTAAGTAATAACTTTCTCTGAGTGTGCACTAAATGACGCACCCGGGGACTTAGCTGTGATCAAGAATCACCTAAGTAATACCTTTCTCCGAGTGTGCACCAAACGTTGCACTCGGAGACTTAGCTGTGATCAAGAATCACCTAAGTAATAAATTTCTCCGAGTATGCACTAAACGTCGCACTCGGAGACTTAGCTGTGATCAAGAATCACCTAAGTAATAACTTTCTCCGAATGTGCACTAAACGTCACACTCGGGGACTTAGCTGTGATCAAGAATCACCTAAGTAATAACTTTCTCCGAATGTGCACTAAACGTGACACTCGAGGACTTAGCTGTGATCAAGAATCACCTAAATAATAACCTTCTACGAGTGTGCACTAAACGTCGCACTCGGAGACTTAGCTGTGATTCAGAATCACCTAAGTTTTAACTTCCTCTGAGTGTGCACTAAACGTCGCACTCGAAGCCTTAGCTGCGATCAAGAATCGCCTAACTAGTGACTTTCTTCGACTACGCACTTCACGCCACACTCGGGGATTTAGTTGCGATCAAGAATCGCCTAAGTACCAACTTCCTCCGAGCGTACACTCGAAGATTTAGCTGCGATCAAGAATCGCCGAAATACATGACTAACACTTACATGCTACGCATGTTTGCCTTTGGCTTCACCAAGAAACGCCAAACAGAAAAACTCGAGACAACATTGCAACACAAGAGCAAACGCTTTGATTCAGATTCAAAAGCTCTAGCAAAGATAGTTCACTCGGTGCGGATCAAGCTTACCCACACCGATCTAAGAATGTGACGGCCAACGGCAGTGGCCAAAGTTCCTTACAGATCAACACTCGGCATACCGAGGATAAAAGTGTTCTTACGCATCATCTGGATTAACGCCAGGACTGGAGGGCTCTACGAACGTGTCCAGATCAATACCGTCGGCAATGCGGGTAGCACTCTCAAGGAAAGTTTCCATGAAGTCTTCGAATCGAAGTTTCTTCGTGTTGGCCACCTTCAATGTCTTCAGCTTCTCCTCGCGCACCTCCTTGCAATGGACTCGGACCAGGGACAGAGCAACATCTGCACTACAACGAGCTGCAGATTTCTTCCACGACTGCACTCGGTTCGGAATCTCCTCCAATCGAGCCATCAGGTTCTCCATCTCCTGCCGCGATTCATCTTCTGGCCAAAGCTCCTTGTCGATTCGGCCGACGACTTCTCTCAGTCGACCGATGAAAGGGCCAACTTTGCCCACGCGGATGTGCGCCCGGAGCAGACCCCGATTGGCGTCCTTGGCGAGTGGCACGTTATCGCGAATCAACCGCTCCACGTCAGCTGCTTCAACTTCAGCATCAATGCAAAAATCTGCAACAGAAGGACAAGCAAACAATAAGCACCGAGTGTGACGCACATAGGACATGCACTCGGCAAAAAACAGGACTTACCAGCCAGACGCGTCATCATCTGCCGAGCCTAGTCACTGACGTATTTCTCCTGAGCTATGCATTGTTTGTTCAGCACGTCCATCTGCCCCATCAGAGCAGTCCTCTGTTTCCCCATCTCCTCAACTTCCTCAGTCAACACCTTGTTCGCTTCACGAGCCTGCTCCAATGACTTCTCTCGTCCCGCCAGAGCATCCTTCATGCCAGCCATTGCAAGCAGCGCCGCATCAAGCTCACTAGCTAACTGATTCTTCTCCGCCGTGAGAGTCTCATAGGTTGTTCCCATTTCACAAGTTTTCTGCCAGCAAACACCAAGGGACAATCAGAAAATTCAACAATAAAAGTCTATGTTCTTCAGACCCCTGCCGACGCAAACAGTCAACAGCGGTCTCGGGGACTACAGCCAGTGGGTTCACTAAGAGTGACCCCACTGGCATGCAACTCAAGCAGGCCCGCCCTATTGAGATGCATGTTACCACCTACGCCTACGAGGCCAATACTACCCGACCTGAGTACAAATTACTCTCAGGGACTCTTACAGTAAGTGCACTCCGAGTGCCACAACTGCTCGCAGTCGGTCATATTATTTACAGACCTGACCAAAGCAAAGACAATATGTATAAAGACAACTGCCGGTGCAAGCACTCGGCAGAAGTCTCGGGGACTACACCCACTGGGTTCACTCAGAGTGAACCCATTGCAAACAACAGATGCTATCCAAGAACACCCAGCGGGTTACAAGAGAAAAGTAAATACTTACTAGCCCACTTACTCGGATATCATCCCGCAGCTCCAAGCTCCGCTGGTACAAGGATGCGACGGAGTCGTAGGCCCTCTTGGCTTCTCCGGCCATCAGCTCCGCCTGCACCATGGCTCCCTTGGCCGCTCCCACCTGCTCCTCCGGGAGACGCTGGATGTTGAACTCGACATTCGACGAGCCTGGCATCATCGGAAGTTCCTGAGGCATCCCAAGGTCCGCTCCGGTCGGCTCTTCAACCACCAGCGCCGGTTCAGTCGGCGGCAGCGCCTCAGTCGGCAGCACGTCGGCGGCGAGAGCAGCAACAGGCGAAGCAGCCTCAAGAACAGGCTCCGCAGCTTGTTCAACTCTCCCCTAATCACCCTCGTCCATGCAAATCGCCCCTGATAGACTGAACGGCGCGAGATCTCAGAAAAAGAAAGAGGCATAACCTATGATAGAATTCGAGACGCGATAGTATAAAACACTCGGAGTCACTACAATGCACCTGGCTGGGACGAGACGATGTTGTCCGTGTCCATGGGGTCATCCTCCTGGCGCACCGGAGAGGTGGCAGAAGTAGCGACTCTGTCGAGTGAAATCCATTCGACCAATAAACAGGAGTTCACTCGGATATCAGAAGAAATTAGAAGATCGATGCACTTACGTGGAGGTGACGGGAACAGCAACCCTCATCCGCGGCAGAGCCTTCGGAGGCTTGGGCCCACTCGGTTTGGCCGCCTTGGAAGACTGACCCACAGGCTCAGCGGCAGCATCCCTGGCCCTCTTGGTGCTCTGAGCATTCGGGACCACTGGGACAGTGGGCGGAGCACTCGAAGATGCCGGAGGGACCGAGGGAACGGCAGGCTCGTGTCGGCGCTTGGTCCGATGCTCTAATTGCGAAGGCGGCGAGTCCTGCTCTTCGTCTTCCTCCTCTTCCTCGCTAGTCTCTTCCTCCGATTCCCCGCTGTCGGAGACATACTCAGCGCTCTCCACGCTGCCTTCCTGGCTGCCTTCCTCCTCCTCCTCGGCCGGGTTCCCGTTCGAGACGGGAGAAAACTAGTTGGTCCACTTCTGCATAAAATTCAGTCGGTGACATCAGACGTCACACAGAGATTCAAGAAAGCGATAAAACTAAAACAGATACATGCACTCGACACATGGTACTCACCTGATTCGGAGGAGGATTGTCCGTGCTGAAAGCCCTCACTCGCCGAGACCCTCTGGGGTTCTCGCAGGCGCCTGTGATCTGGAGCGCCCACGACGCCACCTTCTCCTCGGTCACGCTCAAGATGTTAGTCCGAGTGGAGTCATCGGTCCCCGAGTAGTGTCACATGGCGTGGTCGCGAGCCTGCAGTGGTTCTATGCGCCGACCAAGGAAAGTCTCCAGCAAATCCATGCCGGTGACTCCCCTCCTGACGACGTCTACGAGTGCGTCGACCAAGGGCTGGATGTCGAGCTTCTCCGCCTTCGTGAGCGCAAGCTGCTTAGGTGGAGCGGGACGATCAAGGCTAAAAGGGGGCAACCCTGAAGAGGCGTTCGGACAGGCAACGTCTTGGAAGTAGAACCACGTCGACTGCCAGTTCCTGACCGACTCGCTCAGCTGAAGAGGAGGATAACTACTCCGACTCTTTTTCTGGAAACCTAAACCTCTGCAGAGGTGGAGAAGATGCGTTTTATCATCCGACTGGCTGAGTCGTTAGATAGTCTGAGATCTAGCAGAGAATATATGTTTGAACAACCCCCAATGGGGGGGCAGCCGATGAAACACTCGCACATAACGATGAAAGCAGAGAGATGGGCAATAGAATTCGGAGGAAAGTGGTGAAGTTGTGCCCCGAAGTGGTTCATGATGCCCTTAAAGAAAGGATGCGGGGGCAGGGAGAAACCTCGGTAGACATGGCTGAGCAGCAAGACGCGCTCCCCCTCCCGGGGTGCCGGCTCGACCTCGTTCTCAGCCGGCAGCCTCCAAGACTTGTGGACGATCATCCTATCCTCCACCAGCTGCAGCAGATCCCCCTCCGTCACCGTAGAGGGGAGGAAGTCGCCTTGAATCCACCCCGCCGGCAACGGCCGCTGCTGCCGCTGAGCAGGAGCCGCCACCTTCCCCTTCTTCTTCCTCGCCTCCATCTTGCTGGTTTGACCCTTGGTCATGGCGGAAGTTGCGAGTTCGCGGAGAGAGAGGAGGAGTGGGGAGGTTAGGTGCGCTGGAGGAGGCGAGGAGGACGAAGCAATGGCAAAAGATCCGGCGGGCGTAACGAAAAACCCTTGCCGCCGGGATTTAAGTAAGGTTCCGACTGGGTCGCTGGCAGGTGGCCCCGAAACCTTATCCCCCGACCGGCCGCGGCGATATCAGTGGAGGAGTTGAAGGCGCGAGAATCGAGGCGTCAGACGCTAATCGAGCGCGTTGGCGTCATCCCCGCTGAGCCCGCGGAAACCGAAATTTGAAGATCCCGGAAAATCCGCTGCTGTCAGTTGACGGGTCGTGTCAAGAGATACCCTGAATACACTTGGTTTCCGACAGTTTGTTCCACGGAGATTTCCACTCGGATCGTTGGTCAGAAAAGATAAAATGGATCGAGGCAAGCAACACCCAAGCCAAGTCCGCTCCAGTCGGATCCAAACTTCAAACATCGCTTCGTCGTTCCAACCCCAATCCATTCGGGGACTAATGATGGGGTTATAGTCCTAGGGTAGGGTCATAGGCCTGCCCTGTAGGTCCTACCCAAGGACTACCCCTCACAAAGGACAAGGCCCTTAGTCAGCTCCGACTGAATTAAGGAGTCCCCATCATCCAGTCGGTAACAGGTCCTCGATTATCCAGTCGGAGACTAGCATTCGGAGGATATCAAGCTAACCGACTGGATACCACTCGGTACATTGTAACCCCCCTTGAGGGAAACGGTCGTACGTTTCCAGGTGCATTTATTAGCATTTAGGGCGTACGTTACCTGTAACGTACCCATTCAATCGCCACTACTCCACCCCTGTACCAGAACCGTTGTGGAGGGCAGCGCACTCTATATAAGCCACCCTCCCCCGCTGGTAGAGGGGTTAGCAACTCATTGTATTCCATATTCCACTCGACAACAAGCTCCCAGAGCACTGAGACGTAGGGCTATTACCTCCATTGTACAGGGGCTCGAACTCATACAACCTCGCCGTAGCTAAGGCTCTGCCCATCCATTTCGTACCCTACACATCTACTGTCAGGTTTATACCCACGACACTGACCTATTTGGATTTATTTTCCCTTTGTTCTTATTTTAAATTAGAGCTAGTTTCAAATAAAACAATTTATTTTTCTTACCCAAAAATGTCCCATCTATTTTTTTAATAGGAGGAACGTTCTAGAAGTTTAGTTTCATTTTCAGTTTTATTCTTTTTCTTTTTTTTCCTCCCTGGCTTTTATTTCAAACCCTAGTTTGTTGTATATTAAAAGCCAGCATGTGTTTAGTTTTATTAGGAAGTGAGGGAGCGGGATGGGCTCCTGGCCCATCTTCCTTCTCCTGGCGCGTCAAGCCCACCACTCCTTCCTACGTCACCTCCTGTACGAACCAGGGGATCACCATTGATCTCCTATAGCTCGATCAGACGGCCATCCCTTCCTCCTCGAGATGTATAAGGGAGATCGTTGTGCCTAGGATTCCCTCCTAGATCCGTTTTCCCCTTCTCCTCCCTCTCCCGCCGCCGGTCTAAGCTCGTGCCCGAGCCACCCGCTGGATGGATCAGGATTTCCCCCGAGCTGCCTCCTCTGCCGTTCTGAAGATGTGCGTGCCCGAGCCTCGCGACCCGCTGCCTCGCGCTCTAGGCGGACGCCGGTGCAGCGACCCCGTGCCGCGTGGAGCTGCTCCAGGTCAGCTCCTCCCGATCGATCTGATGCTTGGGGCGGCAGGCAACTCCGCGCCACCAGTAGCAGCACCACGCGCCGGAGCCGCGTCCTCCTCAGTTGTGTTCGCGCCGCAGCGGCAGCACGACCCGAGCCCAGTTGCAGGTGTCCCGTTCCTCTCTCTTCTCCTCCCTCTCTGTCTTTCCTTCTCCTTATTTCTCTCCATCTTCTCTCTGCTTGACCAGGAGACCGATCCATGTAGAGGCCAATGCAGCCCCGTCCTTGGAGCTTCACCTTCGTGGTCGGAAGTTGCAGCCTCGCCTCCAACCAGGGACACCATCCATGCCATTCCCAACCAGCAAGTTCCCAGCGCCACCCTCCTTCCCAGTCTTCCTCGCCCGCCTCTGAATCCGATGGCCGCTGAACTCTGAACCCCGATGTGAGCAACCCCCGTTTCTGAACTATGTTGTTGTTTTTCTTAGATCCGTTCGGGTAAGTATAGGTTGTATACGGTGGAGTTGCTCCTGTTAACAAGCGGCGTGCTAGGTGGGATGGCTAGCGCAGCTAACCCTTATGCAAGGGCTCCTCGGTTCGAATCCCAGCTGCCTCTATTTGTTTTTCCCTTTTTTCCTGTTATTCTGCAAGCCAATGCCGGCCACTCTTAGTTCAGGTAGCTCTAGTCTGCAATTTGAACAAATTGGGTTCTAAGGCCCACTAGTTAGCCTCCACGTTTACAACTAGGAGGTGTTGGGTTCAAGTCCCAGGAACCCCATTTTTTCTGCCATGCTTTATTTCTTTTGCACAAACATGTCCACTTGGGCCTGATCTATCCCTGGGCCACTGCACTATGATGCTTCCGGCCCATCCGTGTTTTTTTTTCTTTTTTTCTGGAGTTGTGTAGATTTTAGGCTTTTTTTCCATCTCATGCATATTTCAGAAAAATCATATTTTCAAACACCCGTAGATTCTATTCCGCGCGTTGGATTCCGACGAGTTAGATATGTAACTTAGCTAGAATTTCGTGTAGATTAACAATTTCCAACTCTCATGCATGCTTAAGGCTGTTAGCATGCTGTTTGCATCGGTTTGCATGTTGACGTAATAGAAACAATTTAGGTCATAGCTATTTAACCCTAGCTCCATTGGAGATAAGCCATATATATAAACGGGCTAGAACAACGTGTAGTTTCACGTGAACCACTTTCTTTTGTTGTTTAACAAACTTAAAATGTGATTAGGACAAATCTGGACAGAATTAGACTTTAACGCGTGGGGTCATTTCGGAGATGCTATAAGTTGTTTCCGGCCTCATTTAAAATGCATAGATAGGTAGTTATATTTCTGCTTCTCCCCTTAGCATGTTAACAACATTTTAATATTGTCGTGTTAATAATCGGGAGTGAACTAAATAATTAAACGTGGAGTTTCGTCGATATGCAAGTCGTTGCATATCGAGCTTCATTTAATGTGTAGTGTTTGCGTGAGGTGAATTGCCATGCCATCCCTTGCATTTTGATCTGTTCATGCATCATAGTAGGTTGTGCCTCATGTTGTGCATCGTGTGGTGAATATCTGTGTTGATGTTTGTTTCCGGTTTGTTCCGTCTCGATAGAGTTCCGCAAGCGTGTCGGAATGTGAGGACCCGTTTGACTACGTATGTTCGTCTGCTCCACGAAGTCATTCTTCTTCCAAGCGGGATCTTAGGCAAGATGACCATTTCCCCAGATACCATTACTATCATTGCCATGCTAGTTTTATCGTTTATGTCTCGTTGCCTACCACATGTTAAATATCGGCCTCTCAACAATGCCATGATTACCTTCAACCTGTTCGACCTAGCAAACCACTGTTTGGCTATGTTACCGCTTGCTTAACCATGTTGTTAGCGTTGCTAGTTGCAGGTGCAGATGCTTCCATGTGATAACATAGGTTCCTTGTCATATCACCATATTTAAATGCTATTTAATTTAATGCACCTATATACTTGGTAAAAGGTGGAAGGCTCGGCTTTTCTAGCCTGGTGTTTTGTTCCACCTTTGCCCCTTAGTTTCGGCTACCGGTGTTATGTTCCATAATTGAGCGCTCCTAACACGATCGGGGTTGTTATGGGGACCCCCTTGATAATTCGTTTTAGATTAAAGCTGGTCTGGCAAGGCCCAACTTTGGTACTACATTTCCCTAATCACCCAATAAATTTGCATAGGGACTTTCCGGACCTCGAGGATAATTTAATCAACCCCCGGGCCAGTGCTCCTCATGAGTGTTGGTCCCACCAAAGCGATGTCCGGCGCCCCTCTGGTCACCCAGAGGTTTAGCGATCCCGACGTCTAGCTCATTCGTCGTATCCTGAGAACGAGATACGCGGCTCCTATCAGGTTCGTCGACACGTCGGGCGGCCTTGCTGGATTAGTTTTACCTTTGACGGAATATATTGTGCATCGGGATTCCGGTGATGCTTTGGGTAATCTCAGAGTTGAGTTTTCCACTAGGGAATCCGACGAGATCGTGAGCTTCGTGATTGAGGATTTCTATGCGGCTTGTGGTAATTTGTGATGGACTAGTTGGAGCACCCTTGCAGGGTTAAATCTTTTCAGAAAGCCGTGCCCGCGGTTATGTGGCAACGTGGATATTTTGTTTAACACTGGTTCTAGATAACTTGAAGTTAACTTAAATAAAATATGCCAACTGTGTGCGTAACCGTGGCTGTCTCTTTCGTGAGTTCCTTCTCCGATCAAGGACACGGTGGGGTTATGTCTGACGTAGGTAGGTGTTCAGGATCATTCATTTGATCGTCAGTAGTTCACGTCCGTTATGCGTAGATCCTCCCCCTCTTATTTCTTGTACTCGTAAGTTAGCCACCATATATATATGCTTAGCCGCTGCTGCAACCTCACCACTTAACCATACCTCACCCATTAAGCTTTTCTAGTCTTGATACCTTTGGAAATGAGATTGCTGAGTCCCCTATGGCTCACAGATTACTACAACACTAGTTGCAGGTACAGGTAAAGGTTACTTGACGCCAGCGCGTTGATTTTACATTTGGAGTTCATTCTTTTTTCTTCTTCTTCATCGATCTACGATGGGTTCCAGGCCGGCAACCTGGGATAGAAAGGATGGACGTCGTTCATCTTTTGACGTTTGTTTTCGTCCGTAGTCGGACCCTGCTCTTACTCTTGACGATTATGTAATGTACTGATGTGACTCTCATGTAGCATGTGGCGAGTGTAAGCCAATTCTTTATATATCTCTCTTCTTTTCAGTACATGTACTTGTAACAATATACATTGTTGCGACACGACGAGATGCGCTTCTATCCCTGACCAGGCCCTCGTGCCAAATTGAGGATAGGGTCGCATCTTGGGCGTGACAAGTTGGTATCAGAGCAGTACCGACCTAGGAGCCCCCTTGATTGATGAACTTGGCCGAGTCGAGTCTAGTGAAAAAACTGCTTTGAGTCTAGTTACATATCGGAGAGTAGGATTCTTTTTTCTCCTCTTCTATGCTCTGGTGAGGAATCCTGACGTAATAGTTTACTCTACTCCTCTTCTCACTCAAATTTTTTTAGGATCACGTGGATATTTTTGGAACCTATATGATGCCGATGTGACAGATTTCTGTCTTGGTGCCTCCTATCTGCTTTGAGTTTCAGGAGAGTTGAGCTCCAGGGGATTCTTGAGCACATCATTATCATTCAGATTTCTTAGTATCTCGGAAAGAAGGATGTTCGTAATTGCTTCAATACTAGTAGTGGCGAGATAACCCCGATGTCCCCAGTACTGGTGCAGATTGTTCGGGAGTACTGCCATACTTTGTATCGTTGTGATCACGAGGGTCTGTTGTAGATGAAGGTCCGAGATTCTGGTTGAGTGTTGACGGATGTGATACAGGTGACGTGTTAGTATAGGAGTTGTGTGAATATTACTCCTTGTATCCGTGTACCAGATTGCATGACCAGATATTTCGGGAATTCATAGGTGGGAATTCAAGTAGTTGCTTATAGGACAATCTTCCAACAAATGCATCATGTTAGGTTGGGGTTCGACATCTAGTGGATTCGTTTGTTCCCAGTCGACTTACAGTTGTACACGTTGTGTCTTAAACAGTCCTTGTAGCTTGCTACGACTCGGGGACGCTTCGTATGTCGGGTGCACTGCCTTGCACTTGATGTCTACTGTAAAATCGAGCCCGTGCGATCCTGTCCACGAAAATATCGAACGAAATCTTTCTCATGACTTTGTTCTGGCTTGTTTCATAAGCCGCACCCCTTGTGTTGTTGGAATATGGTAATTCGAGTTGCTTCGATGTCAGATGGTGATTTCATATCTTTCCAAGAGCGGTTCTCATATTTCTATGGGAATGCTAATTAATCCTTTTGCTTAATCAGTTGTCTTATCAATTTTGTCAACCGGAGTTGCCATATCAATTCTTTTTCAACCGATGTGTTTCTCTCCAAGTGATTCAATCCTTTCGAATGTTGCAAGATTAGTCTCTCATTTTATTCCGGAGTTCATCTCATCTAGCCCAAGTTGTCTTTGTTTTTCCCCACCCTCCCGCCCTTTTTCTCAGTGATTCAATTTTCATCCAAGAGTTTTCTTTCATGTGCTTCCGTTATCTGTTCTTTTCTCTCTTACCCGGTGATTCATTGTGAAGATTCTCACGAGTCGAGTTCATCATTTCTTCATTTTGTTCCTTTCCGGTGAATTTAATTCAATTGGCCGTGTTCATGATATCCTATTCATCCTTGTAATTCTTTTCGACGTTGGAAATTCTTTCAGCCTATCTTGTTTATTAATTCCTCTCTCTTTCTATCCGAAGTGTTAGATATTTCAGAAGTTCTGATTTTCAATCCTTCAGTTACTTCGAGGTGCTAACCTCATCTAGTTTTCTTGTACCGGTGCAATATCTCCCGTTCTAGTAATCTTTCCAACGGTGGTTTCTTTGAGTGGGCCCATAACCCACAGGTTCTTTCACAGGATCTTTCGTGGCTCTTTTAATATTTTCCCGGAGATCATTAATTCTTTTAACTATGACGTAAGAATGATTTCCATCAGTCATATTACTTCTTCAAGATCTATTTGAGTTAATTCTCATATTTGGCTCAACCTTGCATTCTTCTTTATTCCGGAGTGTCTCAGTTATTCTTGGTGAGGTTCTTCTCATCATTTTCTCCATTAAAGATTCGAAGGAGTGTTTCTCTCAATCTTGGTTCATTCTCTTGGAGATTAATCATTTCAGCTTGGTGCCATCATCTTAATTGTTGTCAATCATGAGTATCCCTTTCTTGCTATCCGGTGCTTCTCTGAGTTGTTTTCATTCTCGATCCTCTGAAGGCCATCATTTCAGAAGAATCTTCGTTCTCAGCTTTCAGCTTTCACCCTCAATTCTTCTCCATTGTTGTCTCTTCGTTCGTCTCTCAATTATTTTGGTGTCTTGTTTAAATTTTTCTCTCAGGTGAATCATGATCTCTTCATTCTCTTGTATCTCCATTCAATTGTGAATTCTCACCGGTGCTTCCTTCAAATATGCTTCAAGTGGTGCTTACCTATCTCTCTCCTCAAGTTTCTTTCAAGAATAATAAGTTGTATGCTAAATCTGTTGCTTGTCATCAATTAAACTTGATGAAGGATAAGCATAACATAATTCTTATTCTTGCTTCATTAGATGATTTCAATTCATCTTCCGGAGTGGCCCATGGTATCAATTCCTTTTTCTCAAGTGTTCTTATCTTTTCTTTTCTGGAGTTCCAAGTTTTCTCAAGTATCTCATCGTGAAATTTCATCGAACGCTTCACAAGGTTCAATCTTATTCTTTCATCCTTCATATATTTGCATCATTCATTTGTATACGGAGGTCTTTCATGGTGGTTCGTCATGATATCAATTCATTCTCAAGTGTTCTTCAAGATTCTTGTTGGAGAACCTTAAGTTTTTCTTCTCTTGCATTTCCAAGTGCATTTGTTCTTCCTTTAGCCTTTGAGGTGGTATTATAGCATTCTTGTTAGTGTAGGAGCCTCGAAGAGTTTTCCTCTCAAGTATGAGATAATTAAACCCACCAATTCTATGATCATGAGATATTTTCAACCCATGATTTCTTCATTGAGCTATCTTGGTTTGGATTTCACCTAAAGCTTTTCCTATGGATTGTTGCTATCATGGTGCTTGTCATTAATCCCAGTTCTCAAGGTATCCTCTTGGTGTAAGAAGTGTTCATAGCTTGTTGCTCCCAATCTATCCTTGTTTCTTTTAGTGGTTGGTGGACACCTCTTAAATGTTGAGATGATCTTCATAAGCCCACTTCTACCTTGTTATTTTCGTTGTAGGTTTTACAACTACTACGTCATTTCTATGTCCGGGGACTCTTCAATTCTATTGTGATGATAGTTGTCATTCTTTTCTTCATTCTCTTCTTCCGCTTGAGCTAGTTCATATTCTCTTCTTCCGGAGGCATTGTGATGTTGCTCTTTTGGGTCTATCATCTTGTTCTATCAAGATCATGGTGTTCCCTTGTTCTATTTAGTTGTTGGTTGTGTATATTGTTTAATTCTATCTTCTTATCAAATTTTTTTGTCCCATTTTCCTACCGAAGTGCTGCCGAAATTTTCTGTGAATTCTTGCTTGTTTCTCATATCATTCCTCATCTCTTTGCAACCTTCAAGCATCGTTGGTTTCACTCGTTTGTCAAAGAAGCGACTAAGTTTTACCCCTTGCTTTCTCTTCCTCTTCCCCTTTCATTCTTGGATCTCGGGGCGAGATCCTCTTGTAGTGTAGGAGAGTTGTGACAGCCCAAATGCAATCTCCCCTCCCCTTTTGTATCTTCCTTGTATGGCAAACTTGGCATGTTAGTGTGATGTGGGGTGAGCCTAACTTTGTGTCATCATTTCATGTGCATCATGCCTTCTTGCATTGCATTCTTTCCTTTTGTTGTGGTTGTGTTGATGCGGGTGTCCTTGTTGTGATGTGCAAGTGTTGTGTTGATGTGCTTCGTGTTTGTTTAGGTGTGGGGGCAACAAGTGCATGTCAAAACCCACATGTTGCTCCATAGGGAAAAAACCCTTCTCTCTCTCTATGTTATTTGTGGCAGGTTTAAAAGGCTTTGTTTCTCCCCTTTAAAAATGTTCATCTCCTTTGAAAAATCCTTTCAAATATTTGTGGGTGGCAACACTGACCTATTTGGATTTATTTTCCCTTTGTTCTTATTTTAAATTAGAGCTAGTTTCAAATAAAACAATTTATTTTTCTTACCCAAAAATGTCCCATCTATTTTTTAATAGGAGGAACGTTCTAGAAGCTTAGTTTCATTTTCAGTTTTATTCTTTTTCTTTTTTTTCCTCCCTGGCTTTTATTTCAAAACCTAGTTTCTTGTATATTAAAAGCCAGCATGTGTTTAGTTTTATTAGGAAGTGAGGGAGCAGGATGGGCTCCTGGCCCATCTTCCTTCTCCTGGCGCGTCAAGCCCACCACTCCTTCTTCTTCCTACGTCACCTCCTGTACGAACCAGGGGATCACCATTGATCTCCTGTAGCTCGATCAGACGGCCATCCCTTCCTCCTCGAGATGTATAAGGGAGATCGTTGCGCCTAGGGTTCCCTCCTAGATCCGTTTTCCCCTTCTCCTCCCTCTCCCGCCGCCGGTCTAAGCTCGTGCCCGAGCCACCCGCTGGATAGATCAGGATTTCCCCCGAGCTGCCTCCTCTGCCATTCTGAAGATGTGCGTGCTCGAGCCTCGCGACCCCGCTGCCTCGCGCTCTAGGCGGAGGCCGGTGCAGCGACCCCGCGCCGCGTGGAGCTGCTCCAGGTCAGCTCCTCCCGATCGATCTGATGCTTGGGGCGGCAGGCAACTCCACGCCACCAGTAGGAGCACCACGCGTCGGAGCCGCGTCCTCCTCAGTTGTGTTCGTGCCGCAGCGGCAGCACGACCTGAGCCCAGTTGCAGGTGTCCCGTTCCTCTCTCTTCTCCTCCCTCTCTGTCTTTCCTTCTCCTTATTTCTCTCCCTCTTCTCTCTGCTTGACCAGGAGACCGATCCATGGAGAGGCCAGTGCAGCCCCGTCCTTGGAGCTTCACCTTCGTGGTCGGAAGTTGCAGCCTCGCCTCCAACCAGGGACACCATCCATGCCATTCCCAACCAGCAAGTTCCCAGCGCCACCCTCCTTCCCGGTCTTCCTCGCCCGCCTCTGAATCCGATGGCCGCTGAACTCTGAACCCCAATGTGAGCAACCCCCGTTTCTGAACTATGTTGTTGTTTTTCTTAGATCCGTTCGGGTAAGTATAGGTTGTACACGGTGGAGTTGCTCTTGTTATCAAGAGGCGTGCTAGGTGGGATGGCTAGCGCAGCCAACCCTTATGCAAGGGCTCCTGTGTTCGAATCCCAGCTGCCTCTATTTGTTTTTCCCTTTTTTACTGTTATTCTGCAAGCCAATGCCGGCCACTCTTAGTTCAGGTAGCTCTAGTCTGCAATTTGAACAAATTGGGTTCTAAGCCCCACTGGTTAGCCTCCACGTTTACAACTAGGAGGTGTTGGGTTCAAGTCCCAGGAACCCCATTTTTTTTTTCTGCCATGCTTTATTTCTTTTGCACAGACATGTCCACTTGGGCCTGATCTATCCCTGGGCCACTGCACTATGATGCTTCCGGTTTTTTTTCTGCCATGCTTTATTTCTTTTGCACAGATATGTCCACTTGGGCCTGATCTATCCTTGGGCCACTGCACTATGATGCTTCTGGCCCATCCGTGTTTTTTTTCTTTTTTTCTGGAGTTGTGTAGATTTTAGGCATTGTTTTCCATCTCATGCATATTTCAGAAAAATCATATTTTCAAACGCCCGTAGATTCTATTCCGCGCGTTGGATTCCGACGAGTTAGATATGTAACTTAGCTAGAATTTCGTGTAGATTAACAATTTCCAACTCTCATGCATGCTTAAGGCTGTTAGCATGCTGTTTGCATCGATTTGCATGTTGACGTAATAGAAACGATTTAGGTCATAACTATTTAACCGTAGCTCCGTTGGAGATGAACCATATATGTAAACGGGCTAGAACAACATGTAGTTTCACGTGAACCACTTTCTTTTGTTGTTTAACAAACTTAAAATGTGATTAGGATAAATCTGGACAGAATTAGAATTTAACGTGTGGGGTCATTTCGGAGATGCTATAAGTTGTTTCCGGCCTCATTTAAAATGCATAGATAGGTAGTTATATTTCTGCTTCACCCCTTACCATGTTAACAACATTTTAATATTGTCGTGTTAATAATCAGGAGTGAACTGAATAATTAAACGTGGAGTTTCGTCGATATGCAACTCATTGCATATCGAGCTTCATTTAATGTGTAGTGTTTGCGTGAGGTGAATTGCCATGCCATCCCTTGCATTTTGATCTGTTCATGCATCATAGTAGGTTGTGCATCATGTTGTGCATCGTGTGGTGAATATCTGTGTTGATGTTTGTTTCCGGTTTGTTCCGTCTCGATACAGTTCCGCAAGCGTGTCGGAATGTGAGGACCCGTTCGACTATGTCTGTTCATCTGCTCCACGAAGTCATTCTTCTTCCAAGCGGGATCTCAGGCAAGATGACCATTTCCCCAGATACCATTACTATCATTGCCATGATAATTTTATCGTTTCTATCGTTTATGTCTCGTTGCCTACCACATGTTAAATATCAGCCTCTCAACAATGCCATGATTACCTTCAACCTGTTTGACCTAGCAAACCACTGTTTGGCTATGTTACCGCTTGCTTAACCATGTTGTTAGCGTTGCTAGTTGCAGGTGCAGATGCTTCCATGTGATAACATGGGTTCCTTGTCATATCACCATATTTAAATGCTATTTAATTTAATGCACCTATATACTTGGTAAAAGGTTCGAGGCTCGGCCTTTCTAGCCTGGTGTTTTGTTCCACCTTTGCCCCTTAGTTTCGGCTACCAGTGTTATGTTCCATAATTGAGCGCTCCTAACACGATCGGGGTTGTTATGGGGACCCCCTTCATAATTCGTTTTAGATTAAAGCTGGTCTAGCAAGGCCCAACTTTGGTACTACATTTCCCTAATCACCCAATAAATTTGCATAGGGACTTTCCGGACCCCGAGGATAATTTAATCAACCCCCGGGCCAGTGCTCCTCATGAGTGTTGGTCCCACCAGAGCGATGTCCGACGCCCCTCTGGTCACCCAGAGGTTTAGCGATCCCGACGTCTAGCTCATCCGTTGTGTCCTGAGAACGAGATACGCGGCTCCTATCGGGTTCGTCGACACGCGGGCGGCCTTGCTGGATTAGTTTTACCTTTGACGGAATATCTTGTGCATCGGGATTCCATTGATGCTTTGGGTAATCTCAGAGTTGAGGTTTTCCACTAGGGAATCCGACGAGATCACGAGCTTCATGATTGAGGATTTCTATGCGGCTTGTGGTAATTTGTGATGGACTAGTTGGAGCACCCTTGCAGGGTTAAATCTTTTCAGAAAGCCGTGCCCGCGGTTATGTGGCAACGTGGATATTTTGTTTAACACTGGTTCTAGATAACTTGAAGTTAACTTAAATAAAATATGCCAACTGTGTGCGTAACCGTGACTGTCTCTTTCGTGAGTTCCTTCTCCGATCAGGACACCATGGGGTTATGTCTGACGTAGGTAGGTGTTCAGGATCATTCATTTGATCGTCAGTAGTTCACGTCCGTTATGTGTAGATCTTCCCCCTCTTATTTCTTGTACTCGTAAGTTAGCCACCACATATATATGCTTAGCCGCTGCTGCAACCTCACCACTTAACCATACCTCACCCATTAAGCTTTGCTAGTCTTGATACCTTTGGAAATGAGATTGTTGAGTCCCCTGTGGCTCACAGATTACTACAACACTAGTTGCAGGTACAGGTAAAGGTTACTTGACGCGAGCGCGTTGATTGTACATTTGGAGTTGATTCTTTTTCTTCTTCTTCATCGATCTACGATGGGTTCCAGGCCGGCAGCCTGGGATAGCAAGGATGGACGTCGTTCTTCTTTTGTCGTTTGTTTTCGTCCGTAGTCGGACCCTGCTCTTACTCTTGATGATTATGTAATGTACTGATGTGACTCTGATGTAGCATGTGGCGAGTGTAAGCCAATTCTTTATATATCTCTCTTCTTTTCAGTACATGTACTTGTAACGATATCCATTCTTGCGACACGACGAGATGCGCTTCTATCCCTGACAAGGCCCTCGTGCCAAATTGAGGATAGGGTCGCATCTTGGGCGTGACAGCTGGTGCAGCAGCAAGCAAGAAGTCGTGGCAGCATCTACATGTGAAGCGGAGTACATAGCTGCTTCAAAAGCAGCTCATGAAGGAATTTGGATGAAGGAGCTCATCATCGACCTTGGAGTGGTTCCAAGCTCGTCGGGTCCAATGACACTCTTCTGTGATAACACTGGGGCCATTGCCATAGCCAAGGAGCCCAGGTTTCACCGGAAGACGACGCACATCAAACGCCGCTACAACTCCATCCAGGACCATGTCCAGAGTGGAGTAATAGAGATTTGTAAAGTACACACGGATCTGAATGTTGCAGACCCGTTGACTAAACCTCTTCCACGAGCAAAACATGATCAACACCATAATTCTATGGGTGTCCGATACATCACAATGTAACTAGATTATTGACTCTAGTGCAAGTGGGAGACTATTGGAAATATGCCCTAGAGGCAATAATAAAATGGTTATTATCATATTTCCCTGTTCATGATAATCGTCTATTGTTCATGCTATAATTGTATTAACACGAAACAGTAATACATGTGTGAATAAATAGATCACAATGTGTCCCTAGCAAGCCTCTAGTTGGCTAGCTCATTAGTCAATAGATGATCATGGTTTCCTGGTCATGGGCATTAGATGTCATTGATAACGGGATCACATCATTGGGAGAATTATGTGATGGACAAGACCCAATCCTAAGCGTAGCACTAGATCGTATTGTTCGTATGCTAAAGCTTTTCTAATGTCAAGTGTCTTTTCCTTCGACCGTGAGATTTTGCATATCCCGGAAACCGTAGGAGTGCTTTGGGTGTATCAAACGTCACAACGTAACTGGGTGACTATAAAGGTGCACTACGGGTACCTCTGAAAGTCTCTGTTGGTTTGGTACGAATCGAGATCGGGATTTGTCACTCCGCGTGATGGAGAGGTAACTCTGGGCCCACTCGGTAGAACATCATCATGAGCTCAACGTGACTAAGGAGTTAGTCACACGATGACGTGCTACGGAACGAGTAAAGAGACTTGCCGAAAACGAGATTGAACAAGGTATAGGTATACCGACGATCGAATCTCGGGCAAGTTCTATACCGACAGACAAAGGGAATTGTATACAGGATTGATTGAATCCTTAACATCGTGGTTCATCCGATGAGATCATCATGGAGCAAGTGGGAGCCACCATGGGTATCCAGACCCCGCTGATGGTTATTGGCCGGAGAGGTGTCTCGGTCATGTGTGCCTGTCTCCCGAACCCGTAGGGTCTACACACTTAAGGTTCGACGACGCTAGGGTTATAGGGAATTGTTATACGAGGTTATCAAAAGTTGTTCAGAGTCCCGGATGAGATCCCGGACGTCACGAGGAGCTCCAGAATGGTCCGGAGGTAAAGATTGATATATAGGACGGATGGTTTCGAACACCGGAAGTGTTTCGGGCGTCACCGGTAGCGTACCGGGACCACCGGAAAGGGTTCCGGAGGTCCACTGGGAGGGGCCACCAGCCCCAAAAGGTGACATGGGCCAAAAGGTGGAAGGGAACCAGCCCAGAGTGGGCTGGTGCGCCTCCCACCAGGGGCCCAAGGTGCAGGGGAGAGGGGAGGGGGGGCAAACCCTAAGCCAGGTGGGCCTAAGGCCCACCAGGGGTGCGCCACACCCCTCCTCCCCTCCTGGACGCCACCTCCTAGCGCAGATGGGGGCTGCCGCACCCCTTGGGGGTGGGAACCCTAAGGGCTGCGCCCCTCCCACTCCCCCTATATATAGTTGAGGTTTGGGGCTGTTTTGGGACACGGTTTTCCCTCTCCCTCGGTGCAGCCCTGCTCTTCTTTCTCCTGCTCTCTGCCGGTGCTTGGCAAAGCCCTGCCGGGAGACCTCGTCTCTCCATCGACACCACGCCGTCGTGCTGCTGGAGATCTTCCCCAACCTCTCCCTCCTCCTTGCTGGATCAAGGTGCAGGAGACGTCATCGGGCTGCATGTGTGTTGAACGCGGAGGTGCCGTAGTTCGACACTAGATCGGAATCACATCGCGATCTGAATCGCCGCAAGTACGACTCCATCAACCGCATTCTAGTAACGCTTCCGCTTAGTGATCTTCAAAGGTATGAAGATGCACTCATCCCTCTCTCGTTGCTGGTCTCCCCATAGGATGATCTGAATATGGCGTAGGAAAGTTTTGAATTTATGCTACGTTACCCAACAATCATCACCACCACCGGAGCATCGTAACGCTGCCGGAGAACTCATCTACTTCTCCGTCTTGTTTGCTGGATCAAGAAGGCCGAGATTATCGTCAAGCTGTACGTGTGTTGAACGCGGAGGTGTCGTCCGTTCGGCACTAGATCGGAACGGATCATGGGACGGATCGTGGGACGGTTCGTGAGACGGTTCGAGGGACGTGAAGACGTTCCACTACATCAACCGCATTTCTTAACGCTTCCCGCTACGCGATCTACAACGGTACGTAGATCTAATCTCCACTCATAGATGGACATCACCATGGTAGGTCTTCGTGTGCGTAGGAAATTTTTTGTTTCCCATGCAACGTTCCCCAACAGTGGCATCATGAGCTAGGTTCATGCGTAGATGTTATCTCGAGTAGAACACAAAAGGTTTTGTGGACGGTGATGTTCGATTTTCTGCCCTCCTTAGTCTTTTCTCGATTCGGCGGTATTGTTGGATTGAAGTGGCCCGGACCGACATAACTCGTACGCTTACGAGAGACTAGTTTCATCGATTGACATGCAACCTCATTGCATAAAGATGACTGGCGGGTGCCTGTTTCTTCAACTTTAGTTGAATTGGTTTTGACCGAGGCAATCCTTGGAGAGGTTAAATAGCAATTTGCACATCTCCGTTGTGGTTTTTGTGTAAGTAAGATCCGATCATACTAGATACCCATAGCAGCCACGTAAAACATGCAACAACAAATTAGAGGACGTTTAACTTCTTTTTGCACGGTATGCTTGTGATATGATATGGCCAATGACGTGATGTGATATATTGGATGTATGAGATTATCATGTTGTAATAGTTAATATCGACTTGCACGTTGATGCTACGGCAACCAGCAGGAGCCATAGGGTTGTCTTTAAACTAACGTTTGTGTTTGCAGATGCGTTTACTATATTGCTAGGTCGTAGCTTTAGTAGTAATAGCATAGGTAGCAAGACAACCTCGATGGCGGAACGATGATGGAGATCATGATGATGGATATCATGGTGTGGCGTCGGTGACAAGAAGATCATGCCGGTGCTTTGGTGATGGAGATCAAGAAGCACAAGATGATGGCCATATCATGTCACTTATGAATTGCATGTGATGTTAATCCTTTTATGCACCTTATTTTGCTTAGAACGACGATAGCATTATAAGGTGATCTCTCACTAAAATTTCAAGATGAAATTGTATTCTCCCCGACTTTACACTGTTGCGACAGTTCGTCGTTTCGAGACACCACGTGATGATCGGGTGTGATAGACTCAACGTTCACATACAACGGGTGCAAAACAGTTGCACACGCGGAACACTCGGGTTAAACTTGACGAGCCTAGCATGTGCAGACATGGCCTCGGAACACATGAGACCGAAAGGTCTAGCATGAATCATATAGTTGATATGATTAGCATAGAGATGCTTACCACTGAAACTATTCTCAACTCACGTGATGATCGAACTTGAGTTAGTGAATTTGGATCATGTACCACTCAAATGACTAGAGAGATGTACTTTTTGAGTGGGAGTTTATTAATTAATTTGATTAGTTAAAACTCTAATTATCATGAACATAGTCAAAGGTATTTACAAATTATGATGTAGTTTGCGCTATAGCTCTACTGTTTTTATATATTCCTAGAGAAAAATTAGTTGAAAGATGATAGTAGCAAATTTTGCAGACTGAGTCCGTAAAACTGAGGATTGTCCTCATTGTTGTGCAGAAGGCTTATGTCCTTAATGCACCACCTGGTGTTCTGCACCTCGAGCGTCGTTTGTGGATCTTGCGAACATCTGACATACACGTTTTGATGACTACGTGATAGTTCAATGCGTAATACTTAATGGCTTAGAAGCAAGGCGCCGAAGATGTTTTGAAACGACACGGAACATAGGAGATGTTCTAAGAGATGAAATTGAGATTTCATGATCGTGCCCTTGTTGAGAGGTATGAGACCTCCGATGAGATTATTTGTCTACAAAGTAAAGGAGAAAACCTCAATCGTTGAGCATGTTCTCAGATTGTCTGAGTACAACAATCGCTCGAATCAAGTGGGAGTTAATCTTCTAGATGAGATAGTGATGGTTCTACAAAGTCACTGCCACTAAGTTGCTAGAGCTTCGTGGTGAACTATAACATATCAAGGATAGATATGATGATCCTTGAGCAATTCACAATGTTTTGACACTTCGAAAGTAGAAATCAAGAAGGAACATCAATTGTTGATGGTTAGTAAAACCACTAGTTTCAAGAAGGGCAAGGACTAGAAGGGATACTTCATGAAACGGAAAACTAGTTGCTTCTCTAATGAAGAAACCCAAGATTGAACCCAAACCTGAGACTAAGTGCTTCTGTTATGAGGGGAACGGTCACTGAGGCGGAGCTACCCTAGATACTTGGTAGATGAGAAGGATGGCGAAGTCAACAGAAGTATATTTGATATACATGATATTGATGTGTACTTTACTAGTACTCCTAGTAGCACGAGGGTATTAGATACTGGTTCGATTGCTAAGTGATTAGTAACTCGAAATAAAAGCTACAGAATAAACGGAGACTAGCTAAAGGCGAGGTGATGATAAGTTTTGGAAGTGTTTCCAAGGTTCATGTGATCAAACATCGCACGCTCCTCTACCATCGGGATTGGTGTTAAACCTAAATAATTGTTATTTGGTGTTTACGTTGAGCATGAACATGATTGGATCGTGTTTATTGCAATACGATTATTCATTTAAAGAGAATAATGGTTATTCTATTTGCTTTAAAAATTACCTTCAATGGTTTATTGAATCTCGATCGTAGTGTTACACATATTCATAATATTGGAGCCAAAAGATACAAAGTAATAATGATAGTACCACTTACTTGTGGCACTCCCGCTTGAGTCATGTTGCTGTAAAATGCATGAAGAAGCTCCATGCTGATGGATCTTTGTACTCACTCATTTTTCAAACGTTTGAGACATGCAAACCATACCTGTTGGTATAAACGCATAAAGAAACTCCATGCAGATGGATCGTTTGGACTCACTTGATTTTGAATCACTTGAGACATGCAAAATCATACCACGTGGAACAAGAAAGTAACTTGTTGGATGCAATACATTTTTGATGTGTGCAGTCCAATGAGTGCCGAGGCACGCAGTGGATATCGTTATGTTCTTACTTCACTGATGACTTGAGTAGATACAAGAGTGTTTACTTGATGAATCACAAGTCTGAAATATTGAAAAGTTCAAAGCTATTTCAGAGTGAAGATCGTCATGACAAGAGGATAAACTGTCTATGATATGATCATAGAGATGAATATCTAAGTTGCGAGTTTTGGTACATAGTTGAGACAATGTGGAAATTGTTTCGCAATTTATGCCACCTGGAACACAATAGTGTGATGGTGTGTCCGAACGTCATAGTCGCGCCCTATTTGATATGGTGCATACTATGATGTCTCTTATCGAATTACCACTGTCATTTATGGGTTATGCATTAGAGGCAACCGCATTCACTTTAAATAGGGCACCGCGTATTTCCGTTGAGATGACACGGTATAGATTGTGGTTTGGAGAAACCTAAGCCGTCGTTTCTTAAAAGTTTGGGGCTGCGATGCTTATGTGAAAAAGTTTCAGTCTGATAAGCTCGAACCCAAAGAGGATAAATGCATCTTCATAGGATATCCAAAATAGTTGGGTACATCTCCTATCTTAGATCCGGAAGCGAAGCGTTTGTTTCTAGAAACGAGTCCTTTCTCGAGGAAAGGTTTCTCTCGAAAGAATTGAGTGGGAGAGTGGTGGAACTTGATGAGTGTAGACTTTGGAAGAACTACTTGATGGTCGTAGGACTGTTAAGTAAAGATGGATCTTTAAAGGGAAGACAAACGATTATGGTGAAAAGTCACCATTAAGAAAAGCTCGACTTACCACAAAGATGTTTCTGACAAGTTCAAAGAGTTGACTATGATGAGACTTTCTCACTCATAGCGATGCTAAAAATCTGTTGGAATTATGTTAGCAATTGCTGCATTATTTGTGAAATATTGCACATAGGATGTCAAAACATTGTTTCCTCGATGGTTTCCTTGAGGAAAGGTTGTATGTAATATAACGAGAAGGTTTGGTCAATCCTAAGGATGTTGACAAGTATGCAAGCTCCAGTGATCCTTCTATGGACTGGTGCAAGCATCTCAGAGTTGGAATATATGCTTTGATGAGATGATCAAAGCTTTTGGGTTTGTACAAGGTTTATGAGAAACTTGTATTTCCACAGAAGTAAGGGGGAGTGATAAGTCTCCAACGTATCTATAATTTTTGATGGTTTCATGCTATTATCTTGTCAAACTTTGGATGTTTTGCATGCCTTTTATTTATTTTTTGGGACTAATTTATTAACTCAGTGCCAAGTGTTAGTTCATGTTTTTTCCATGTTTTTGACCCCTTTCAGAGGAGATTTTGAAACAGAGTCCAAAAGGAAGAAAATCCCCGAAAAGATTTTTTCTGGAACAGAAGAAGATCGGAGAACTTGGGAGCCAAGCCAGAAGAGCCCCAGGGGCCCCACAAGCCCCCACCCCGTGGCCAGGGGAGTGCCATCCAGGCTTGTGGGCCCCCTGACCTAGATCTTGCGCCTATATATTCCCAAATATTCCCAAAAAAATCAAGATATCATCGCAATCGCTTTTCCGCCGCCGCAAGCTTCTGTCTCCGCAAGATCCCATCTGGGCACGTCCTGGTGCCCTGCCGGAGGGGGGATTCGGACACGGAAGGCTTCTCCATCAACACCATGACCTCTTCGATGATGCGTGAGTAGTTCACCATAGACCTACGGGTCCATAGCTAGTAACTAGATGGCTTCTTCTCTCTCTTGGATCTTCAATACAAAGTACTCCATAATCTTCATGGAGATCTATCCGATGTAATCTTCTTTTGCGGTGTGTTTGTCGAGATACGATGAATTGTGGATTTATGATCAGATTATCTATGAATCTTATTTGAGTTTCTTCTGATCTCTCTTATGCATGATTTCATATCCTTGTAATTCTCTTCGAGTTGTGGGTTTTGTCTGGCCAACTAGATCTATGATTCTTGCAATGGGAGAAGTGCTTGGTTTTGGGTTCATACTGTGTGGTGACCTCACCCAGTGACAGAAGGGGTAGCGAGGCACACATCATGTTGTTGCCATCAAGGGTAAAAAGATGGGGTTTTCATCATTGGTTTGAGATTATCCCTCTACATCATGTCATCTTGCTTAAAGCGTTACTCTATTCATCATGAACTCAATACACTAGATGCATGCTGGATAGCGGTCGATGTGTGGAGTAATAGTAGTAGATGCAGAAAGTATCGGTCTACTTGTCTCGGACGTGATGCCTATATGTATGATCATTGCCTTAGATATCGTCATGACTTTGCGCGGTTTTATCAATTGCTCGACAGTAATTTGTTCACCCACCGTAATACTTGCTATTTTGAGAGAAGCCTCTAGTGAACACTATGGCCCCCAGGGTCTACTCCACACCATATTTTCAGCCTTACACTTTTTACTTCGTTGCACTTTCCGCCTTCAGATCTCACTTTGCAAACAATCTTGAAGGGATTGACAACCCCTTTGAAGCGTTGGGTGCAAGCTTGTTTGTGTTTGTGCAGGTACTCTGGACTTGACGAGACCCTCCTTCTGGATTGATACCTTGGTTCTAAAACTGAGGGAAATACTTACTGCTCCTGTGTTGCATCACCCTTTCCTCTTCAAGGGAAAAACCAACGCAATCCCAATCTCCGTCAACGTGTCAATTTCTGGTGCTGTTGTTTGAGAAGTAGCAGAAGGATTTCTGGCGCCGTTGCCGGGGAGGAAGATCAAGTCAAGAACTCATCCAAGTAAGTGTCGCAAACTCATCTCTTGCATTTACTTTGTTTGCCAATTGCCTCTCGTTTTCCTCTCCCCACTTCACCAATTTGCCTTTTTCGTTCGCCTTTTCGTTCGTCCTTTTTCTCGCCTGCTTTTTGTTTGCTTGTGTGCTTGCTTGCTTGTTGAAGTCACCATGAACAAAAACACCAAAATTTATGACTTCTCGAATACTAGTAATAATGATTTTATTAGTACTCCGATTGCTCCCGCCACTAGTGCGGAGTCATACAAAATCAATGCCGCTTTGCTGAATCTTGTTATGAAAGAGCAATTCTCTGGCCTTCCTAGTGAAGATGCCGCATCCCATCTCAATATCTTCATTGAGCTTTGCAATATGCAAAAGAAAAAATATGTGGATAATGACGTGATTAAATGGAAGCTTTTTCCTTTCTCGTTGCGAGATTGCGCAAAAACTTGGTTTTCTTCTTTGCCCAAAAATAGTATCGATTCTTGGGATAAGTGCAAAGATGCTTATATATCCAAGTATTTTCCGCCGGCTAAAATCATCTCTCTCCGTAATGATATCACAAATTTCAAGCAACTTGATCATGAATATGTTGCACAAGCTTGGGAGAGAATGAAGTTAATGATTAGAAATTGTCCCACTCATGGCTTGAGCCTTTGGATGATTATTCAAATGTTTTACGCTGGCTTGAATTTCGCTTCTAGAAATATCTTGGACTCCGCCTCAGGTGGAACGTTCATGGAAATCACGTTAGGAGAAGCCACAAAGCTCTTAGAAAACATCACGACGAACTAATCTCAGTGGCATACTGAAAGGTCACCTACTAGTAAGAAGGTACACGCTATAGAAGAAATTAACTCGTTGAGTGCTAAGATGGATGAGTTAATGAATTTGGTTGCTAGTAGAAGTGCCCCTTTGGATCCTAATGATATGCCTTTGTCTTCTTTGATTGAGAGTAGCAACGCTATCTTGGACGTTGATTTTGTTGGTAGGAATAACTTTGGCAACAACAATGCTTTTAGAGGAAACTATGTTCCTAGGCCTTTTCCTAGTAACTCCTCTAATAATTTTGGCAACTCCTACAACAATACTCATGGAAATTACAATATATTACCCTCTAATCTAGAGAGTAATATCAAAGAGTTCATCAACTCTCAAAAGATTTTCAATGCGTCCATAGAGGAAAAACTACTCAAAATTGACGATTTGGCTAAGAGCGTTGATAGGATTTCTTGTGATGTTGATGCTTTTAAAGTTAGATGTGCTCCTCCCAAAATCAACATGGATGAAACTTTGAAAGCTATGCGTGTTTCTATGATTGAGAGCCAAGAAAGAACCGCCCAAATTCGTGCTAGACATGAATGGTTTAAAAAGGCGTGTTCTCGTGATGAGAATCACGAAGATCTTAAAGTGTTGGTGTGACTCCCATTGAATCTTTGTTTTCTTGTGTCAAACCTAATGATTATGGGGCTGGATATGAATCCACTTTGGTTGAAAAGTGCCCCAATGATTCGGAGTCCATCTATCTTGATGCTAAAAGCATTAAAAGTGGAGTAGAAGACGTTAAAACTTTGAGTAGTAATGAAATTACTACCGTGGATTTCAAGGAATTCAATTATGATAGTTTCTCCTTGATTGAATGCATTTCTTTGATGCAATCCATGTTGAACTCTCCACACGCTTATAGCCAAAACAAAGCCTTTACCAATCATATCGTCGAAGCTATGATGAAAGCTCTTGAAGAGAAAATTGAATTGGAAGTCTCTATCCCCAGAAAGCTTCATGATGAGTGGGAACCTACCATCAAAATCAAAATCAAAAACTATGAGTGCAATGATTTGTGTGATTTGGGTGCTAGTGTTTCTGCAATTCCAAAGTCTTTATGTGATGTTCTAGGTTTTAATGAGATTGGAGAGTGTTCTCTTAATTTGCATCTTTCTGATTCTACTGTCAAGAAACCCATGGGAAGGATCAATGATGTTCTTATTATTGCAAATAGGAACTATGTACCCGTGGATTTCATTGTGCTTGACATTGATTGCAATCCTACATGCCCTATTATTCTTGGTAGACCTTTCCTAAGGACTATTGGTGCTATCATCGATATGAAGGAAGGGAATATTAGATTTCAATTTCCTTTAAGGAAGGGCATGGAACACTTTCCTAGAAAGAAAATAAGATTGCCTTATGAATCCATGATGAGGGCCACTTATGGTTTGAGCACCAAAGATGACGATACGTGATTATATCGCTTCTATGCCTAGCTAAGGGCGTTAAACAATAGCGCTTGTTGGGAGGCAACCCAATGAATTTATATTTTTCTTTCTGTTTTGTTGCATACACACTTTCATAATTCTGTTTTGATTGTGTTTTTTGTGTTTCTTTTTGTGTTTGATCCAAGCAAAGCCTTTATGATTAGTCTTGGTAATGGTTGTTTGATCCTGCTGGAAAAAGACATAAACTTTTCGCTCACGAGATGATTTTTAATTTTTATTCAGAAAGAGCTTTTGAGTTGATTCTTTTTGCTTCTGATTGACATGCTTTTCCCCATACCGTCGTAATTTTTCAGATTTGTTTAGGTACCGGAAGTATACGAAGTATACAGATTGCTACAGACTGGTATGTTTTTGACAGATTTTGTTTTTGTTGAGTTGGTTGCTTGTTTTGATGAAACTATGGTTAGTATCGGGGGATACTAGCCATGGGAAAGTGAGAATACAGTAGCCCATCATAAATAGATAGAATTCAAGTTTGCTATAGTACCAAAAGAAGTGGTAGTTTGTTTTCTTGTACTAACATTATCACAAGTTTTTGTTTAAGTTTTGTGTTGTGAAGTTTTCAAGTTTTGGGTGATGTTCTCATGGACAAAGAGATAAGGAGTGGAAAGAGCTCAAGCTTGGGGATTCCCAAGGCACCCCCAAGCCAAATTCAAGGACACCAAAAAGCCTAAACTTGGGGATGCTCCGGGAAGGCATCCCCTCTTTTGCCTTCAATCCATCGGTAACATTACTTGGAGCTATATTTTTATTCACCACATGATATGTGTTTTGCTTGGAGCATCTTGTATCATAGGAGTCTTTTCTTTTTGTTGTGTCACAATCATCCTTGATGCACACCTTTTTGATAGAGAGAGACATGCACTCATCGTGATTTTGCTAGAATGCTCATTGTGCTTCACTTATATCTTTTGAGCTAGATACTTTTTCTCATGTGCTTCACTTATATCTTTAGAGCACGGCGGTGCGTGATTTGGTAGTTGGCTTATGCTATGAAAGTAGTCCCATGTGCTAGGTACCCAAAGAGGATGCAAAAACCTCCATTTTCATGTGCATTGAGTAGAAAGAGAAGTTTCGATTCCTCTCAAATAGTTTTGAGACATGGATTCGGTAATATTAAGAGTTATGTTAGTAGGGTGTTGTGAATCTAGAAATACTTGTGTTGAAGTTAGTGATTCCCGTAGCATGCACGTATGGTGAACCACTATGTTAGGAAGTTGGATCATAATTGATCTATTGATTGTCATCCTTTGTGTTGAGGTCGGGATCGCGCGATGGTTTACACCTACCAACCCTTCCCCTCGGAGTATGCGTTTAGCACTTTGTTTCGATTACTAATAAAAACTTTCGCAACAAGTATGTGAATTATTTATGACTAATGTTGAGTCCATGTTATAGATGCACTTTCACCTTCCGCCATTGCTAGCCTCTCTAGTGCCGCGCAATTCTCGCCGGTGCACAAACCCACCAATTTCTTTCCTCAAAACAGCCACCATACCTACCTACTATGGCATTTTCATAGCCATTCCGAGATATATTGCCATGCAACTACCACCGTTCTGTCTCATGAGTTGTGCCGTCACTCTCATATTGCCATTGCATGATCATACTAGATCGTTGCACATCCCGGTACACTGTCGGAGGCATTTCCTATGGAGTCATCATCATTGTGATCTTCGAGCTGTGAGTAAATAAAAGTGTGATGATCATCATTATTAGATCATTGTCCCATGTGAGAAAAAAAAAAGACCAAAGAGCCCAGAAACAAAAACAAAAGAGAAAAGAAAAGAAAATAAAAAAAGAGGCCTAAGAGCCCAAATAAAAAAAGAAGGAGAGAAAAAGAGAGAAGGGACAATGCTACTATCTTTTTCCACACTTGTGCTTCATGATAGCACCATGTTCTTCATAATTGAGAGCTTCTTGCTTTGTCACTACCATATGCTAGTGGGAATCTTCACTATATAACTTGGCTTGTATATTCCAATGATGGGATTCCTCAAAATTAACCTAGGTCTTCGTGAGCAAGCAAGTTGGATGCACACCCACTAGTTTCCCTTTTGACCTTTCATATACCTATAGCTCTAGTGCATCTCTTGTATGGCAATCCCTACTCATTCACATTGATATCTATTAATGGGCATCTCCATAGTCTATTGATACGCCGAGTCAATGTGACCATCTCCTCCTTTTTGTCTTGCAACCACAACCACACTCTATTCCACCTATAGTGCTATATCCATGGCTCGCGCTCATGTATTGCGTGATAGTTATAAAAAGTTTGAGAAAGTAAGAGTGTGAAAACAATTACTTGGCCAATTCCGGGGTTGTGCATGATTTACATTAGTTGTGTGAGGATGATGGAGCATAGCCAGACTATATGATTTTGTAGGGATAACTTTCTTTGGCTTGTTATTTTGAAAGTTCATGATTACTTTGCTAGTTTGCTTGAAGTATTATTGTTTTCATGTCAATAGCGAACTATTGTTTTGAATCTTACGGATCTGAACATTCATGCCACATGAAAGAAGTTGCAAAGGACAACTATGCTAGGTAGCATTCCACATCAAAAATTCATTCTTTATCACTTCCCTACTCGAGGACGAGCATGAGTTAAGCTTGGGGATGCTTGATACGTCTCCAACGTATCTATAATTTTTGATGGTTTCATGCTATTATCTTGTCAAATTTGGATGTTTTGCATGCCTTTTATTTATTTTCTCGGACTAACTTATTAACTCAGTGCCAAGTGCTAGTTCCTGTTTTTCCATGTTTTTGACCCCTTTCAGAGGAGATTTTGAAACGGAGTCCAAATGGAAGAAAATTCCCGAAAATATTTTTTCTGGAACGGAAGAAGATCGGAGAACTTGGGAGCCAAGCCAGAAGAGCCCCAGGGGCCCCACAAGCCCCCACCCCGCGGCCAGGGGGCGCGATCCAGGTTTGTGGGCCCCCTGGAGGTTGATGGCTGATGTGTATCCCTTGCAACGGCGCCACAAATAGTTGTGTCGACGGCACCAGGAATCCTTCAGCTGCGGCTACGCCTTAAGGGACTTCCTAGGCAAGTATGCAAAGGATTTCCCCCGTGGCCTTGGAGCCTTGCGTTGGTGTTCCCTCGATGCAGAAAGGGTGACGTAGCACAGCGACGGTAAGTATTTCCCTCAGTTTGAGAACCAAGGTATCAATCAGGCGGAAGAGTATCTCAAGATCCTGCACAAACACAAAAGTCTTGCACCCAACGCTATGAAGGGGTTGTCAATCCCTTATAGATCGTTTGCCAAGTGAGAACTGAAAGCAACAAAGTAACAAAGCAAAGTAAAACCGGAGATGTAAACGATGGATGTGAATAGACCCGGGGGCCCTAGTGTTTACTAGTGGCTTCTCTCATGAAAGCAAGTAGACGGTGGGTGAACAAATTACTGTCGAGCAATTGATACAACTGTGCAGAGTCGTGACGATATCTATGCAATGATTATTTCTATAGGCATCACGTCCGAAACAAGTAGACCGATACTTTCTGCATCTACTACTATTACTCCACACGTCGACCGCTATCCAGCATGCATCTAGTGTATTAAGTCCATAAGAACAGAGTAACGCCTTAAGAGAGATGACATGATGTAGAGGGATAATCTCAAACCAATGATAAAAACCCCATCTTTTTACCCTTGATGGCAACTGCTTGATGTGTGCCTTGCTGCCCCTACTGTCACTAGGAAAGGTCACCACATGGCAGAACCCAAAACCAAGCACTTCTCCCATTGCAAGAATCATAGATCTAGTTGGCCAAACAACACCCAAGACTCGGAGAGACTTACAAGGATAGCAAATCATGCATATAAGAAATCAGCAAAGACTCAAATATATATCATAGATAATCTGATCACAAGTCCACAATTCATCGGATCTCGACAAACACACCGCCAAAGAAGATTACATCGGATAGATCTCCATGAAGATCATGGAGTTTGTATTGAAGATCCAAGAGAGAGAAGAAGCCATCTAGCTACTAACTACGAACCCGTAGGTCTGAAGTGAACTACTCACGAGTC
This sequence comes from Hordeum vulgare subsp. vulgare, assembly GCF_904849725.1. Classification (NCBI taxonomy): domain Eukaryota; kingdom Viridiplantae; phylum Streptophyta; class Magnoliopsida; order Poales; family Poaceae; genus Hordeum; species Hordeum vulgare. Next base: position 65,056,749 of record NC_058523.1, read on the forward strand.
ATTGGAGGGGCGATGATGATGATGAAGAAGCCCTCCACCTCCAAAGTCCCCTCCGGCAAGGCACCGTGAAGGGTCTCCAGATGAGATCTCGCGGAAACGGAAGCTTGCGGCGGCGGAAAAGTATTTTCGAGGCTCCCCTGATTTTTGCGGAATATTTGAGAATATATAGGCGCAAGACCTAGGTCAGGGGGCGGCCAGGGAGGCCACAAGCCTGCCGACCGCCGCCTCCCCCCTGGTGGCGGAGTGGGGGCTGGTGGGCTACGTGGAGCCCACCTGGCTTGGCCCAAAAGCCCCCTGGACTTCTTCCGTTCGGGAAAAAAATCATTTCGGGGTTTTTCTTCCGTTTGGACTCCGTTCCAAAATCAGATCCGAAAAGAGTCAAAAACACGGAAAAACATGAATTGACACTTGGCACTGAATCAATAAGTTAGTCCCAAAAAAGATATAAAAATATACATAAAACATACAAAGAAGACAAGATAACAGCGTGAAACCATCAAAAATTATAGATACGTTTGAGACGTATCAGAGGTCCCCTGACCTAGATCTTGCGCCTATATATTCCCAAATATTCCCAAAAAAATCAAGAGATCATCGCAATCGCTTTTCCACCGCTGCAATCTTCTATCTCCGCAAGATCCCATCTGGGGCACGTCCTAGTGCCCTGCCGGAGGGGGGATTCGAACATGGAAGGCTTCTCCATCAACACCATGACCTCTCCGATGATGCGTGAGTAGTTCGCCATAGACCTACGTGTCCATAGCTAGTAACTAGATGGCTTCTTCTCTCTCTTGGATCTTCAATACAAAGTTCTCCATGATCTTCATGGAGATCTATCCGATGTAATCTTCTTTTGCGGTGTGTTTGTCGAAATCCGATGAATTGTGGATTTATGATCAGATTATCTATGAATCTTATTTGAGTTTCTTCTGATCTCTCTTATGCATGATTTCATATCCTTGTAATTCTCTTCGAGTTGTGGGTTTTGTCTGGCCAACTAGACTATGATTCTTGCAATGGGAGAAGTGCTTGGTATTGGGTTCATACCGTGCGGTGACCTCACCCAGTGACAGAAGGGGTAGCGAGGCACGCATCATGTTGTTGCCATCAAGGATAAAAAGATGGGATTTTCATCATTGGTTTGAGATTATCCCTCTACATCATGTCATCTTGCTTAAAGCGTTACTCTGTTCGTCATGAACTCAATACACTAGATGCATGTTGGATAGCGGTCGATGTGTGAAGTAATAGTAGTAGATGCAGAAAGTATCGGTCTACTTGTCTCGGACGTGATGCCTATATGTATGATCATTGCCTTAGATATCGTCATGACTTTGCGCGGTTCTATCAATTGCTCGACAGTAATTTGTTCACCCACCGTAATACTTGCTATTTTGAGAGAAGCCTCTAGTGAACACTATGGCCCCCAGGGTCTACTCCACACCATATTTTCAGCCTTACACTTTTTACTTCGTTGCACTTTCCGCCTTCAGATATCATTTTACAAACAATCTTGAAGGGATTGACAACCCCTTTGAAGCGTTGGGTGCAAGCTTATTTGTGTTTGCGCGGGTACTCTGGACTTGACGAGACCCTCCTTCTGGATCGATACCTTGGTTCTAAAACTGAGGGAAATACTTACTGCTCCTGTGCTGCATCACCCTTTCCTCTTCAAGGGAAAAACCAACTCAAGCCCAATCTCCGTCAACGTGTCAATTTCTGGCGCTGTTGTTTGAGAAGTAGCAGGGAGCACTATAGAATTTCTGATAAGTATACGTGGTTGACATATTGTAGATCGGAAGTAATGTAGAATTTCTATGAAGCATAAAGGGTTGTTTGAAAGGAGTTTTTTTTCAAAGGAAAACCTGGATAGAGCTACTTGAACATTGAGCATCAAGATCTATAGAGATAGATCAAAACGCTTAATAGAACTTTCAATGAAATGCATGCCTTGACAAGTTTTTGAAGGAGTTCAAAATAGATCAGCAAAGAAGGAGTTCTTGGCTGTGTCGTAAGGTGTGAATTTGAGTAAGACTCAAAACCTGACCACGACAGAAGAAAGAGTAAGGACGAATGTCGTCCCCTATGCCTTAGCCGTAGGCTCTAAAGTATGCCAAGCTGTGTACCGCACCTGATGTGTGCCTTGTCATCAGTCTGTCAAGGGATACAAAAGAGTGATCCAGGGTTGAATCACCAAACAACAGTCAAAATTATCCTTAGTAACAAGTGGACTAAGGAATTTTTTTCGATTATGGAGGTGATTAAAGAGTTCGTCGTAAAGGGTTACGTCGATGCAATCTTTGACACTAATCCGAATAACTCTGAGTAGTAAAACGGATTCGTATAGTAGAGTAGATATTTGGAGTATTTCCGAACAGCACATAGTAGCAGCATCTATAAGATGACATAAAGATTTGTACAGCACACACGGATCTGAAGATTCAGAACCGTTGACTAAAACCTATCTCACGAGCAAGACGTGATCAAAACCCCAAAACTGTATGGGTGTTGGATTCGTTAAAATCACATGGTGATGTGAACTAGATTATTGACTCTAGTGCAAGTGGGATACTATTGGAAATATGCCTTAGAGGCAATCATAAATTAGTTATTATTATATTTCTTTGTTCATGATAATCATTTATTATCCATGCTATAATTGTATTGATTGGAAACACAGATACATGTGTGGATACATAGACAAAACACTGTCCCTAGTAAGACTCTAGTTGACTAGCTCGTTGATCAAAGATGGTCAAGGTTTCTTGACCATAGACAAGTGTTGTCACTTGATAACGGGATCACATCATTAGGAGAATCATGTGATGGACTAGACCCAAACTTTGAACGTAGCATATTGATCGTGTCATTTTATTGCTATTGTTTTCTGCATGTCAAGTATTTATTCCTATGATCTTGAGATCATATAACTCACTGGCTCCGGAGGAATACCTTGTGTGCATAAAATGTCGCAACGTAACTGGGTGACTATAAAGGTGCTCTACAGGTATCTCCGAAGGTGTCCGTTGAGTTACTATGGATCAAAACTAGGATTTGTCACTCCGTGTGACAGAGAGGTATCTCGGGGCCCACTCGGTAATACAACATCACACACAAGCCTTGCAAGCAATGTGACTAAGTGTAAGTCACGGGATCTTGTATTACAGAACGAGTAAAGAGACTTGCCGGTAACGATATTGAAATAGGTATGCGGATACCGACGACCGAATCTCGGGCGAGTAACATACCGAAGGACAAAGAAAATGACATACGGGATTATATGAATCCTTTGCACTGAGGTTCAACCGATAAGATCTTAGGAGAATATGTAGGATCCAATATGGGCATCTAGGTCCTGCTATTGGATATTGACCGAGGAGTGTCTCGGGTCATGTCTACATAGTTATCGAACCCGTAGGGTGTGCACACTTAAGGTTCGATGATGTTTTAGTATAGTTGAGTTATATGTGTGGTTAACGAATGTTGTTTGGAGTCCCGGATGAGATCACGGACGTCACGAGGGTTTCCGGAATGGTCCGGAAATGAAGATTGATATATAGGATGGTTTCATTTGGTCAGCGAAAAGTTTCGGGCATTACCGACAGTGTACCGGGAGTGACGAATGGGTTCCGGGTGTTTACCGGGAGGGGCCCACCCACCCGGGAGTGAGCCCAAGGCCCTAGGGTGGCGCACCAAGTCCTTAGTGTGCTGGTGGAGTCAGCCCATGAAGGCTATGGCGCCACAAGCAAAAATACCAAAGGAAAAAAAAGAGAGGGAGGCGGGAAGGAAGGAGTGGACTCCTTCCGCACCAAACCGAATTGGGGTTGGAGTCCAACTCCTCCCCCTTGGCCGGTGCGCCCTTGAGGGCCTTGATCCCCAAGGCTAGCCCCTCCCCTCCTGCTATATATATTGGTGGTTTAGGGCTGTTTTGAGACACAACTTTGCCACGTGCAACTCTAGCCTATACCACATAGTTTTTACCTCTAGATCGGATTTCTGCGGAGCTCGGGCGGAGTCTTACAGGAGTAGATCATCACCACCACCGGAGCGCCGTCACGCTGCTGGAGAACTCATCTACTTCTCCGTCTTGCTTGCTGGATCAAGAAGGCCGAGATCGTCGTCGAGTTGTACGTGTGCTGAACGCGGAGGTGCCGTCCGTTTGGCACAAGATCGGAATGGATCATGGCACGAGTCGTGGGAGGGTTTGTGGGACGGTTCGAGGGACGTGCAGACGTTCCACTACATCAACTGCGTTTCTTAACGCTTCCCGCTATGCGATCTACAAGGGTACGTAGATCTAATCTCCACTCGTAGATGGACATCACCATGATAGGTCTTCGTGTGCGTAGGAATTTTTTTGTTTCCCATGCAACGTTCCCCAACAATATCACGTGACGAATAAAAATGTAGCTCCAAGTGACATACCAATGAATTGAGACGAAAGAGGGGATGCCTTCCGGGGAATCCCCAAGCTTAGAAGCTTGAATCTTCCTATAATATTACCTTGGGGTGCCTTGGGCATCCCCAATCATAGTCTCTTGCAGCTCCTTCTTCCTTTGCCCATCGTGATAACACCCAAAACTTAAAAACTTCAATCACACAAAAATAAACAGAACTTCAAGAGACCCCTTAGTATAAGCAACATATCAAATACTTTAGATGCTGTTATAAATCGATTCATATTTCATTATTTCATAATAGGTATTGTATTCTAACTTCTCCATGGTTTATACCCCTCGAAACAATCCATAGCATCATCAAAACAAGCAAACTATGCAAGCAAAAACACAATCTGTCTAAAACAGAATAGTCTGTAATGATCTGTAAAGAACCTATGCTTCCGCAACTCCAAAATTTGTGAAAAATTGGGACGACCTGAGGAATTTGTACAGAAATGCTGTGTAAAACATTTAGCTTAAAAAGACATTTCAGTAAAATCGTAGAAATTCTGCACTAGATGTCAAAGTTTGTGTTTTTGCACCATATCAATTCTACTTATCATACAAGTAACCCCAAAGGTTTACTTGGCAAACACTAATTTAAACATAAAAACATAATAACTACAGAGGCAATAATCATGTCATCACACCAATACAGAAGGTAAAAAGCAAAAAATTAAGATAACGATTGGGTTGCCTCGCAACAAGCGCTATTGTTTTATGCCCTTAGCTAGGGATAATGCATGTGATCAAGTGTTGTTATCCTTAGTATTCTCTTGGTATGAAGGTTTCTAAAAGACAATAGGAAACATATCATCAAGTAGTATCTTGGCATTCTTAATGGTACTCTCCTTAAACCCTTCCGTATTCTGTCTTACTATCCAAGAATGTTGTTTGTTGATGTTATTGAAAATTTGTTGGATAATATGGATAGCATGAACTTCTTTGATTGTGTTCTCATCAAAAGTATGGTTATATTTGAACACATATCTCATCATATAGTCCCCATTATATAAAATTTCATCTATCACATGATGTTCATAACTCATATCATAGAGCTCAAAGATCTTCCGATCTTCTTGTACTATATAGTCAAATTCATGCATGAGGATAAGAGTGGCTATCGTCTTTGGGTCTTTTATGACCGGAAAACTCATATAATAGCCTTTGGAAAGTAGGTTGAGTACGCATAAATCTTCTTTCAAGCTTTAGAACAAGAGCGAAAATAACATCGACATAACTATTGGTTCTTTTAAGGATTGACGTATCCTTGCAAGCTAAAGCACCCATATAGTTAAAGAATTCTTGGATAATGCTTTTCCCTATGATATTCCCCTTCCCCGCAATGAAAACTTTTACGTATCGTTGTTGGGGAGTTTCCTCTTTGGGGGTTTTAGTGCCATCATCTTTTTCAATGATAAAGTCAGACATGATAGCAACTTTTCAAGCAAACGTGACAAGCAAAACAAGCAAAGGAGTAAACTAGTAACAAGCAAAGGTAAATATTTTTGTATTTTTGATTTTTATGAAGTAAACTAAATATACTAGCAAATAAAAAGAAGAACAATTGAATGATATTTTTTTGTGAAGTTACTTGATAGTTGGTGATAATATTCCCTCGCAATGGCGTCGGAAATCCTTCCTCATACTTGTGATCTGCGTTGGGTTTTCCGTGAAGAGGAACAAGTAACTGCGGCACAATACAAGTAAGTATTTCACTCAATTAAGAAATCAAGGTTTATATCGAACCAATAGGAATATCAGTCCTGAACCGTCTTCAGCGGCTGCACACAAAAGAGCAAACAATTTGCAGCCAATGCAGGCAAGAGGGTTGGCAATCCCCTTGGTCTCATTATTTGCAAGCAAATAAAGTTTGTAGATAATTGTAGATAGTTCTAAATTGCAAAATAAAATAAAAAGACAAATAATGACAACAAGGTAAAGATAAGTTTTGTAAATATATAAGTGAATAGACCAGGGGTCATAGTGTTCCATAGTGGCATCTCTCATAAAAGCAACATACGGTGGGTAAACAAATTACTATTGGGAATTGACAAAAGAGCGGATAGTTATGCGATGTTCACGACAATGATCATGTGTACATAGGCATCACGTCCATAAGAAAATAGGCCGACTCCTGCCTGCACCTACTACTATTACTCTACCTCAAGAGCGCTTCTATGCTTGCCTCTCTACGTATCAAGTTCATGACAACCAGAGTAATGCTTGGAGAACGATGACATGATGTAAACAAAGTAAACTCAATTAATATGAATAAACTCCATCGTTTTATCCTTAGTAACAACAACACAAAGACGTATCTTGTCTCCTTCTATCACTGAGATATAGAAACCTGTCAAGTTGAACCCACTACAAGTCTACAACACACCCCTTTCACCGAAGAACTATCAATCTACTTGGCCAAAGCAATTCAATAGATCAGAGAGATTTACGAAGCTATGATGATCATGCAATTACAAATCATAATAATATCAGAGGTAACTCAAATACTTTTCATGAATAATCTAAACATAAACCCACAATTCATCGGATCCCAACAAACGTACCATACAGAAGTATTACATCGGGTGGATCAAAGCGAAGATGCGAAGATCATTGTATTGAAGATCAAGAGAGAGAGAGAGAGGTCCATATAGGTACTAACTACATACCTGTAGGTATGTGGTGAACTACTCACACATCTTCATGAGGGCAGAAAGGTTGATGAAGATGCCCTCCATGATCGACCCCCCTCCGGCAGGGTGCCGGAACGGAGCTCAAGATGAGATCATGGCGAAACAGAGACCTGCAGCAACGGAAAAAGTGTTTCCGAACACCCTTGAGGGTTTTTGGAATATATATGAATTTGTAGGCACATAACGGGGTAGGAGGGCCACCACGGAGGGACAAGCCATCAGGGTGCGCTGACCCCATGGCCGTGTCCTGTTGGCTTGTGTCTCCCTCGTGTGGCCTCTGATCTTCTCCGGAGACTTTCAGGTTTTCTTTTGGTCCATAAAAAAATTTAAAAAGTTTCGTGGCAATTGGACTTCATTTGGTACTGTAAACCCGAAAATTAAAAAAACACGCAGAAAACATCAACTGGCACTAGGCACTGGGCCAATAGGTTAGTGCTAAAAAATAATATAAATTGATAAATTATTACTCAAAAAGTATCCTAATATGATAATATAATAGCATGAAACAATAAAAAATTATAGATACGTTGGAGACGTATCAGTATGCTGCTCCCATCGCTTCCATGGACACCCGTTGCCTTTGACGACATTGCAGTAGATCACGATCACAATGTTGAAATTTCTCTCTAGATTAATAATCCGCAACCTCGAACAACCTAGCTCATGATATCATTTGTTGAAAAAAAATCTAGGGAGCTTAATCGTTAACCCAAGAACCAACCAATCACATGAGGCATGACATGAAGATTTGTTAACGAGGTTCAGTGACATGGTTACTTCCTCGGACTTGACTATGTCCGATCCTCTCCATAATGCTCCATAATAAGCAACCATAATAGCACAAGCACTAATAGGATTCGGTGGCGTGTGACAGCGTGTGGGTGTCCAATTGAGAGGGTGATTGGATCCAAGGGACTAAAACTAGTCTCTTTAAGAGGCCAAAGTTTCAAGCACCCCTCACTAAAGAGAGGCTAAAACTAGTCTTGAGGCTAAAATCTTTTAGTCAGAAGTACCCCTACTAAAATATGCATTAGTCCTCTCTCTCCTCGTTTAACTTTTCAGACAAGTTCTGGTTTGGAGGGTTTGAAGGATAATAAATGCTCATTAACTTGATTTTAGTCATTTTAGTATTTGGATCCAAGCATGGGTGAGGCTAACAAGTTTTAGTCTCATTACTTTTAGTCATGAGACTAAAACGTATTCAAGCATCCTCTAAAGCCCCGGAAATGTAGACTACCTTATACAAATATTCGTCACGGTTATAACAGCAAGCCGCACAAGCTCCAAGCCTGCCTCCTTTCCTTTGTATGCTGTTCCACACACGCCCACTACTCAATGAAATGCTGAGTTAAATTAAAAAAATAGGAAGACCAAGATTGTCACATGGGCCACGTGTGAAAACCATGCAAGTTAGCACGGAAACTGCTTTTTTGAATTAATTATGAGTTGATGGTGAAATTTGTTAAGGATTAATTAAAGAATTGAGGCTTAAGTGTTGAGGGATTAAATCTAGACTTGGGACGAAGAGTAGAGTTTGTGTGTTAATTACAGGGAAGCCAAGACTCAGGATGAGTTGATAAAATGGAGCGTGGATGATCGACCTCGCCCGTCACGCCCTTACCGTTTCCGCTTGGACCGCCACCCTCACGTCCCTTCATTCGCTCGTTCCTTTACACTTGCAGCCCTCCCCACCCACCACCCGCACTGCGCTCTGCTCTGCTTGTACGAAAAACCCCCAATCCACCCACGGCCAGCCAGCCAGCCAGCCAGCCGCTGCATAGCCGCACTGAACCCCGAGCCGCAAACCCGGGAGCCGGGAGATTCGGTCGACGGAGGCGAAGCATCGGCTGAGGGCGGTATCATGTCCGGCGGCGGAAGAGGAGGAGGGGAGGAGGAGGAGGTGCTGGTGGTGCACATGGAGGACGCGGTGAAGATGCTGGTGGAGCACCTCGTGAAGCCCGTGCTGCCGCGGGGTGCGGTCTTTGGCGCCGCCCAGGGGGAGCGCCACATGGCGCCGGACAAACAGCGTGCCGTCGCGCAGCAGGCGAGCAGCTCGCGCGCCTCTCTCTCTCCCTCTCTCTCTCTCTCTCTCTCTCTCTCTGGTCGTTTCTGCGCGGGAGCGGGGTTGAGGTTCGCGCTGGGTGGGGAGGGGAGGGATGCGCGTAAATGCCCGCCCGCAAGGCTGATTTCCAGTGGATGCTTGTGACGTGCGGCGGCGCTTCCGATCCCGGCGAGGAACTCTCTTTTTTCTGAGTCGAGAATGGGAGGAGTCGGGCGAAAGAAGAAGAAGGAGGCGAGGTGGTGGGCCTTGATTTTTCTTTTCTTTTTGAGTACATCCATAGGAGACCTTTGTGCTGGTGGGCTTGCCTCAGTGGAGCTGGTGGATGGGGTAATGGGCCTAGATGTGTATGTTGGAGGCCGATTCGGCGAAGCCCAACCGGGAGCCCCCCGCAGCTGTCTGTCGTTGACATGTCTGAGCCGGCCGCTCTAGGCGGCGACGGCGAGAGCCCGTCGCGTAGGAGGAGGAGCGGTGGGCGGCGCCGATGGCGCATGGACGCAGCACGGGGTCGTACATCTGGGCGGCGGTGGAGCGGCCGCTAGGGAGCCAAGGCAAGCCGCAGTCGTCGCTTCGTTTCTGCACTTCTCTCGTCAGTTGTCACCGTGTGAATAGAGATTTGGAATGTTGGTTGCTATTGCTAAGCCCGTAGGTCGACGATGTTAGTTGCTCTTCTTTCTACGAAATGATGAAAAAGTAGGGGAGACCAGCTCTGTCAGATTATTTTCTCAAAATGACCCAATTTGGCCATCACCCTAAAACAGGAAGCTATTTGCCCATCAATTTGACCTTGCAATGTTCTTCAAAATTATCTATGGATTTGATTTGAATTGGATTCAATTACGTGTAAATGGATGTCTGGTTTGTCTGCACAATGACTGCTATGTTTGATTCAAGTCATGCCATGTGATCCTTGCATTTTCCCCTGTCAGTTTACCATTGTAATTATATTAGTGTGTTCTCCTTTGGTATTCATGGTAATGTCCCTTGTCTCGTCGTGTCCATGAAATGCTTCTTCTGTTTGTGTGCACTGTAATATGTTCTTTTGATCCAGTTTCTGCTCGGATACATTTAAGAAAGTGCTCCTCTGTCTGTGCATATGATACAATGCGTGTACTAAATAGCTGTTTAGCTGCTAGCTCATCACACTTGTGTGTGGTTTCGCAGATTCACACGGCCAGCATCTTGTACAATTACTACCACAGGAAGATGTCGCCGCAGCTTGCTTTTGCAGATGCCAAGCGGTTTCTTGTGTGTGCTTCTCTTTCTGCTGGAGAGGATCTGCTTGCATACTTGAGTATGGTTCATGAGCGTGAGAGCAATCCTGGCAAGCATGTGAGTTTATCTGTTACTGACAGAGCAGCAATACAGGCATGTGAGATCGCTCAAGAACTCGACGCGAGCAAAAATTCTCCAGACATGGCAATGTGGCCAATATCAAAAGTTGCTGTGCTTCTTCTTGATCCGACAAGAAAAAAATGTTTGATTGAGTATAGTGCTAATACCAAGGGTATCTGGTCAATCATAGAGAAGGAATTAGATGCAACAGCTGGTAATTCACACAGTACCAACCAGCCAGCAGGCCAGGAATCAACAGGTAAAGGAAACTTGGGTGCTCTGAATACACCATATATGCTTCATCAACAAGCCTATTCAGAGGTGGAACGTAGAACAGGTCAGATTTTATAATTACAGCCCGTAATTTTATATATCGATATATGTCATTTTATTTTCGTCTTTTGAGTTGGCAAGGTATTGCTTCTATCCGATATTAAACTGTCAACTCTTAAATTTTCATCCTAGAGCATTGAGATAAAGTGTGCAACCTTTGTGTCTACAGAGCCATGTCTCTGTAGTTTCCTCACTTGGATCTGGTGACTATTAGTACGGAATGTTGATCAGAGTTTCTGGTAAATAAGTATTTACATAAGTTACTGTTGCAAATGGTCCTAAATTTAAACTGCCAATGAAGCCAAAAAATGAGTTTGACTTGTACACTTCCTTTACATCAAACAAGAATAAGTGCATGGTCCCAGAATGTACCCAAAAATGTACCTCTGTCTTGTTTTTGACTAGTGTAAAACCATTTATATTCGGAACAAACAAGAACGTCAGCAAATATAATAAGTTAAATTCTTTGCCGCTACATTGTTCGTCTCATTTGTTTTGGTTGTGTACAAGCTGTGAGTTACTGAAACTTGATTTAATTTCATCAACTTGCAGATTGAAAATAACTTGGGACACTATAATGGTTGATTCCCTTGTACATGACCTGATAGCCACAAATTGTTTGCTAGAGACCGCTATTTATTTGGTTCTATACATATAATAGTTCAAAAAGTGTAATTTATGAACTTGATTTTGTTAATATTATGTTTATTTTCTGTTTGATCCACCTATGCATTGTTTGCTGCTCACTATGGTAAATTTATGGTCTTAATAGGAATGAAGGGCTCAAACTTGCGTCTTCTCGATGAAACTTTGGCATACTCGTTGAGTAAAGAAAGGACGACTACCAAGTTATTTATTTTGGAGTATGAGCAAACCGTGAACAGCAACCTTGTGGAAATGTGTCTAGAAGAGTTGATTAGCAGGTTTCCGTTTACCTACTAGATAATTTTATGATTTTAAGTTAGATCCCTTTTGATCAACCGCTAGTCAATTTATCGAATAGGACCATTGTATGGTTCATCTTGATGGAAAGCAATACTCTTTCTCAACGGTACTGACATTTTTGGTTTTCCTCTTTCACAGTATGACTGGTCCGCTATTTGCAAATGATCCATTTCCAAAAACAACATCTGTAGTTGAGTATTATCACATTCTTCCTTATAAGGAGATTTTGTTTGAACTCCTCCACAGGTAACATATGATTTGTTCTAGGTTATTTATGCATGATAGTAGGGCAATGGAACCTTTTGGGTAATGATGGTAAATATAACACTTCACATGTTTCAGGAAATGGCCTTCTGATTCTCCACTAAACGAACAATCACATCGACATGGAAAAGGTTCATTGCACTCTGTAATAGATGAAAATGTGGAAGAGCAAGATGTGAATAGCACGTCTAAGATGCAAAAACCAGTTACAAGAGTGTCAACTCCAAAGCAAAGCAAACAAGCAATTGGTGCCAATAGCAACCAGGACTACAGGACCAGCAAGCACAAAAGAAACAGCAAAAGAAAATCTGAAGCCTCCAGGGCTGATGTCTGTGCAGAGGATCCAGATGGTGAGATGCACACAATAGAAAATGGTCCACCTCCTGTTATTATTGATGTGGAAACTTCAAAACCCCTGACTAAGTCAAGAAATACAAAAGCTGCAGCTGCAGCAAGTCGAGAAACTAAAATCCTACAAGCCGGTTAGTCACTTTAACTGTATTTTGAATTTACCGATCACATTGTTCCTTATTTGTGTTCTTATACAATCAACTTTAATTGTTCAAGTAGAGAAGAACAAAACACAGAAGCAGTCTAGACGTTACAATGTGCCCCAAGATGTCTTTCCTGTAGAGGTAAGCCAATTTACAGCTTGAAAGTATTGAAAAACTACAATACTAGGATACATCAGGATCACACGCACCCTAAAATGGTTCTAGAAAATAAACTTCAAATAGGTTGACCTTGTAACTATTAATTTGTATGGTTCCCTCCTTGTCTATAAAAATGTTATCGTGATGATTGTTGCTCTTTATTCTATTTGTTTGTGTTCTCATATGCACTCTACTATAAGTCTATAAGTACCTCAGACTTAGAGCATTTCTCATTGGCCATCACATGTCTCCACGTGAATGTTTGGAAAATTGTGACAGCACATTTATAAAGGGGAAGACCGTGCAGTCCATTCCTATCAAATAAGGGATAATATAACATTTAGTATAAAGTATGGTGTATTAGTGACGAAAAATATCTTATTGTTAGGAAAGTATCAATTGGTAGATCTTATTATTAGTACCCACACCCTAATAGATCATCTCGATATAAAGAGAGGAGCCACAACCTCCATGGTCAATCGACCCAAAGAAGTATTTATCCTTTTCATGGGTCAGTTTCAGATGAGTAGGTGATGACTAGGCCACGTTTTTTGTGTGATTCATCCACTCTGCTTTAACTTGAAGAACTAAGAAGGTCTTTGTTCGCTGATTTCCTCACGTAATTAGCATACACCGTGAGCCAAAAACTTTACGGCCGTTTGGTTTACATATGGTTGGGCTCAGTTACCAGTTTACCACATAATCGGATACAACACCATTCATTGCCGATTACGCCCAAAATCTACCGTAACAAAAGTGATACCAGAGGGGTCCTGCAGATCTCCTCCCTACACCTTCCTTCCTCCTGGCCGCACCTTCCTCCCACCCTAGGCTTCCCCACACGACGGCCAGTAGCACCTTACCAATTGATCCCCTCCTTCATGGAGAAGCATAGCCTCCCGCAAGAAGATTTTTCGGTGTTAGTGGAGATCGGTTCGGTGCTGGTTTGTGAGGGGATCAATGTGGCGACTAAGTAAGCGACAAATCCAGCCGTTGAGGATGTGACTGCTTCCTCCATCCAGGAGGATGTAAGGCCTATGAGGAGACGGTGTTCTTGGCACGGGGTACACAGCCAAGGAAGCGACAAAGTCCATGGCTGATGATAAGGGATTATATCTGAATTAACGAGTGTTTTCTTCCCCAAATTTAGTTTGATTTTTCAATTGTTCTCCTTGGTTTGGATTTTGAGGAATTCCTATGCCTACGAATGATTGTCTTCACCTGATCTTTATTTTCAAATTGTAATTCTTGTGCTTGGAAGTTGGAGTGTTCAGGTGATGTTCTTTTGACTAATAGTGGCAACCATTATAACCAGGAAACAGATTTTGGTTTTCCCTATTCCATTTGCGATACCAGTGCATTATGTGTAAGTTGCTGTTTGTTTTACTTTATTGCTCAACCAAACACCTCCAAATTGTTCTATCAGGCACCACATGTTGATCTAAAGAACCGTGCTTTGGAACGTCAAAATATGGATGTGTCAGAAAAGTCAGGTTCGGGTAAACCTACCCAAGACTGCTTAATTTTCCTATTATTGGTTCTTGGTCCTCCCAAGTTTTTAATCTATGTGTTCCAAATTTCATTGAAGGCGGCACCACCGAGTACACCAATGACCAGATGTATGATTCCCTGCGATCAATTCAGAAAATACGAGATGATATTGTATGTTATATGTCTTTTCTTTTATTCAGGAAAAAAAATGATGCCTCTTTACTATAATTTTCTCCTATTCTCTCTTTGTTTCAGCTTCGCAAGGAATGCATACTTCAAGAACGAAGTGCTCAGTGTGATATGGACATTCAGACAATCTTGAGTGGTATTCTACCCTTTTAACATTTTAGAAATGCTTACATTTGTAATCAAGCTGTAGAACTGTTACACTTTTGTGGCCAACATTATGGGCATGTTTTTCTGGGAGCCATACGTTTCCAAAAGTTCTGTGATAAACTGTGGTGTATCGTTCTTTTCATTGTGAACAAATCGTCCACCGCACTTTGTGATGTACAAATCATCCGTCAGAAGTGTGGCAAGTTGTTTCTATATCAGGTCCACACTTCTTGTACTCATCATGTTCTAAAACTTAATGCAGAAGGGAAGATGACACCAAAAACTGTGTCAATAATACACAAATACAAGGAAACTTGCTCAGATATGATGGATCTTGCCAAATCATCTTGCTCTGGAGATGGTGGCCAATCCATCACTCAGAGGAAGGGATTGAGGGAGGCACTCCTCCGACACAATTCATGCGAGGCAAGAAACCTCAAAAGCTGAACTAATGTATTACAGTAGAATTTTAAATGCCACCTGTACCTTTAACACTTGTCAGTGCAGGAACTTGATGAGATCTGCCGTGGGGGCAATTGGATATTCCCAAGATACACAGTAGTACCTTCAGTATCAGATGGTATGTACAAATATTTACTTTTATCTCTTTGATCTTCTGGATGGACAAGCATTAGGTCCTTGGATCCTATAACCATACGAATTAGGAATACCATGCAGATGAGTCTTGTACCACGTACTTTCTGATTATTGTTTATCGAATTCAACCCCTATAGTTCTTGGTTCGTTTCCTGCATTGTGATCATAACATACATAATGTACTGTGCTAACCATGCCTAGACCAAAAGAGTTTTCAAGGTGTCAGATCAATTGGCAAGTTTTCTCTTTTGGTATCATGTAGCAATCCACATAGGCCACTTGTTTGTTTACCACATGTGTTAGGTTTGTTTAACGTTCGATCGATCAATGCTTTCCTCAGACATGTGTGCACCCTTTTAGGCTTTATTTCAGATCAGACTGATTAGGTCCCCAGTTAGCAATAACCAGAACTGATAGTTGATTGACTATCATCTCGTACCTCTCATAGCTCCCTGTTCTGAGCACTTATTCACTAGCCCTTTAACTATCTTTTCAGGAATGTTCCACGCCAGTGTACTTTTGACATGCCCCGAGTTTGAGATGAGCATCACTGGCGGCCCTCGTCCGACCGCACACGAGGCGAGGTGCTCAGCAGCTGCCAATATGATACTGGAGCTTCACAAGAAGGCGGAGGAGCAAGAACAGTAGGATACCTGGTGCAAAAATTACAACTCCTAAATTGCGGTACTGCAGGTGGATGGAACGAGTTGTTATTTAGTCCTTACAACTTTGAACCAAACTTCGTGTGAAACATAATCTCATGTTGGTACCTGGTCTTAGCTATTTTACCTTCCAGAGGAGGAGATGACTCCTTGTGTTGTTGTCGGTATTATGGCTGTTTGTTAAGGTCATGATAAACCCCAGACTGTTATTTGGAAAATTCTGTGACTCTGCAGCCGCAATGTCTGTTTTGTTACGGGGGTGAACACAAATTGTCCAGCTTTTTTTTCTTTTTTCGAACCGGGCTTCTCCCCTTTCCATTATAAAGCATAACGGAAATACATTGTTTTCAGCCGAAACAGATAGAGGGAAAGAGGGAGAAGCGAGTTCGGGGCAATACCAGGAAACCCACCATCTGTGCCTGTCATCAGGAACGCAAGACTATGGGGCGAAAACCTAATATCACCCAAACTCGCCAGAACAAAGAAAGAAGAAAGTACCACCAAGTATCGCATACAGACACTACCAGGCAACGCACAACCAGAAACTACCAGCACTGAGTATCGACCACACAGGGGTCATCACAACAAAAAGACACTACGAAGATGCAACTCAACAACATCAGCTTCTTCATCGCCCTCAGACCCGCTTTTTGCAATTCATCAGAAATCTCACCATTCTTCCCACTTATCTTCTTCATCGTTCTCCTCCCTGAAATCCTGTGTAGGTGGTCCACATAGAAGTAGTATATGTGATGCATTGACCTTCAGCATGTATCAGTGGCTTGACTAGGGGTGCTATGATCATGTATATAGTAAAATCCCTTTCCCCTAGCCCGGAAACCACACATCGGAGCCACACATTCCCAAGGGAGCAAAGTATTGCACACAGTAATAAGATGACCATGATTTCCACATCTTCCACAGATAGCACGAGGACAATAAGCAGATGCATGACCCGTATCCTTGCATGTAACACAAACCTCTGCACCTCCCACTAGTGGGGAGATGTTCCTCTTGCTAGGGGTAGGATGACGGCGATCCTGAAGCTGGTTTGGACCTTGACGAAGCTCTTGCCGACCGCCTGCGCCTCCACCGGTCGTAGTGGTGTTGTTGTTGTCGCCCCACTTCTCGGATCCACGCGCGCCTCCTTGATCCCCCGCTGTTGCGTCCCATCGCGCCTTGTCTGACGACCCATGGCGCGGATCGACGTTGGAGGAGCCGCCGTCCTCGGTGTCACGCAACCACACCATGTTGCGGCCACCACCGCCGTTTCCGCGGTCGCAACCTCCTCCGCGCCAAAATCGCCCTCCTCCGCGCCCAAATCTTCCTTCCCCGCCTCCATCACTGCGATTGAAGCGGTTACCCCCCTCCCGGACCGCCATGGTACGCGGCGGAGAGGCAGCAACCTGCGCAAATGATCTCTGGTCGCCTCTCACCTTCCCTTCCCACCAGCCGAAGGAAGAAGGAGCCCTAGGAGTAGGAACCCTAGATGCGTCCCAGAAGTGGCTGAGGAGAGAGTCGAGGTCGAGATCGAGATCTGATTCCCGACTAGTGGAGGTTGCGGGAGTGGGGGCGGGGGTGGGGGGAGGGGTGGGGGTGGGTGGGGAGATAACCCTAGCGACCCCTGTAGCGACCGGGCCCCCGTGGACCTCCGCAACCCTCAACGCGGGTTTCGGCCCGAGTATCCCAGGGTCGATCGACCTCGGCGGTACATGGCTGCCACGTATGGGCACGTGTACCCGCCCGACGGTGATCTCCCTCGCGGTGGGCGGCGCCGGCGACGAACTGCGTCGGCCGGCCTCGGTCGCCAGTGGGGAGGAGGAAGGAGTCATTCGTCCCAAATTGTCCAGCTATTTCTTGAATTCTTGTTGACTCATAGTTATTCAGTCGACGCGGCCAGTGTTTCTTTGCTGATCGCTAGGTACCTTGCCTTCTTGCATTGCTCTGCAGACATGCTGTTGTAATCAATGACAATAACACATTAACACGAGTTGCTTACTTCTTGGGAATATAGGTTTTGAGCATAATCCCTTGGATCTCATCTTGTACATCATCATGTACGTGTCCAGATTTGCTCTTCTTAGGGTATTTCTAGCCGATCCCTTACAATTTAGGTCCTTAAATTTAAGAAAAAATGTTCCTAGCCAAACTCTTACATTTCACTCCCTATAACATTTTTGCACAAAATTTCATTGAACACACAAATTGAAAGTACTCAATTTAAACAAAGGTACCACATCATACATTGCATAGCATAAATTTAGATAGTTCGGATTAAACTAACATAAATTTAAATAGTTCTAATTTTCTCCGGCGATGAGCTTACCGCAATCCAATATGTCGCCTCTTGAGTCGTCAAACAAAAGTTTGATTGCGAAGGGTTCGGCCTCGTCTGCTCCGCAGCCTGGTAGGTGCCTATACAATGCCTCTCCACCATGTCCAAATCGCGATTTTCCGACACCCATGTCCCTCATGACCGTTGCCGCACGCTGTGGTACATCTTCCTCGGATTCTAGTCACTAGTGGGGACGGGGCCTTTAGCCCCGGCTCATAAGGGGCTTTAGTCCCGGTTCACCTACCGGGACTAAAGGGGCGGGACTAAAGGCCTAACCTTTAGTCCCGGCCCTGTTCCAAGCCGGGACTAAAGGTCCTTCACGTGGGCGCCTCGTAGCGCCCTCAGGGGCAGACCCTTTAGTCCCGGTTCGTTACACGGACCGAGACTAAAGAGTTTCAGATTTTGTTTATTTTTGGGTTTTAGGGTTTTAGGGTTTAGGCGTTCGGGAGATTAACGTGATGCCTCGTTTGGTGTTCGGGAATTAGTTTTCATATAATTTAAATAGAAATAGTTATGCATATATATATAAGATTAACTTATCTTACAAGCGAGCATATATATACAATTATATGGAGATCTGAATTATCGGGACTAGAGCCCGTCTATTCGATTACATGGACGAACATTAGTAATGGCCCCTAGCTACACTAAATCGTCCTTTGTCATCTATAGCTTCCGTCCTCAGAAAGGTCGCAAGCTCCTCTGCAACAGCAATCGCACGTTGCTCTGGTAGGACCTTCGTCCTCATGGCCGTGTACTATATAAGAAGGGGAGATGAATATGAATATCAATCATGATAACAAAGAATGACGGGTAAAAATAGAGGTGTGAATGTTCATTGCTTACGTCGAATCTTTGATCCTTGTGCTCACAGGTAAACGTGCGAATGGTCTCGCAAACATAGTATCCGCATAGATGCGTTCCCCGTGGCTGCTGGTCGCACTTTACGAGAATAGAATATATATAATCAAAATAATAATTTAGCATCATAAATGTATTGAAAATAGAAGTATACCATACTACTACTTACCTGAGCCGCTCTAAAGGTCAGCTTCTCAGGCTCGATACCGGGAGTCACGCACTTGAACCACTTCCAAACCCTGCCCGACAAGGATAATGATTTGCTAAGTTTTTCATTAATTGATATATCAGAAAATCATCGAAAGAGACCGATAGAGCGCAAGAATGATTGAAATTACCCTTGGAGCATGTCCTGCAGGCTTTGGAACTGTTCCAAGGGTCTCAATAATGGGTCGAAGGCATCAACTCTTCCCTTATCAATTTGAATGTCCAACAGAATCCAATGGAAGCTGCACATGTATATATATATATATATATGTGAGTAACTTATCAATTACACTTATAAGTGAATGGACACAACAGAGTAAAGACCCTCACCTGAAGTTGTATGGAAACAGTATGTGATCACATAAATTTTGATCTGTTAGTAACCTTAGAAGGTTTTCCTCCGTCTCCTTGGGTTTATCAGTTAGCGTCGCTATATGTATTTTTTCTAGGTCAATAAACCCAATATTTAGGATGTTCTTACTTTTACAATCCAGAATCTTCATTCTGCATAATAGAGTACAAGTTATATATAGACAATGAATTGAAATAACTAAACAATTTATATGTAGACAACGAATTGAAAAACTTACAGACAATAGCAACTCATAAGCGATTTGTCGAGGGCGTCGCCATTGTACATCTGGAAGAGTTCATCAATGTCGATATGGATTTCTTCGGGGCGGCCGTAGTACTCCCGTGGGACACTCACCATGATCATCGTTCTCCCATTCTTTGATTCACTTAAGTACCATGTATGCAAGTAACGCATATTTGTTGGGAGATCATCTTTGGTGACCAAAGGCGCTCCCATGACAAACTGTGGCTTAGGGGCTACCACAGCCTTGGGTAACCTGTCGTCTTGGGAAGCCAGAATGTCTTCAACCGAGATACCCCATTCAGCCGCCCACTTCTTTGCTAATTCGAAATCTTGCCCCTGCATCGGAGGGGGGACATTCTCGGTTAACACCTTGAGGGGTGGGATCGACTGTTTGGCCTGTTGTCCAAGCTGATGAACGTCTGATTTTTTCTTGCTTGTAGTTGAACTTGATTTGCTCCCACTTGCACTTGGACGTGATCTGCTCTTTTTCACTTCCTTCTGCAATGTGCGTGTATAGTCATCAGGCTTATGGTGTAAGTCATACTGTGATGGAAGGGTCGTGGAGTATTTTGCAAATGCTATTTGCTTCTTGGTGTATTCCGGGCAGGGCTCGGGTTCCTTCTTTTTCATCTACGCATCATGATGTTCCTTTGCTATCCTGGCGTTTTCCTCGGGGGTACGATCATAAGGTCTGATAGGAAGATTAGCATGAGGTACCTTTGGGAGGGGCGCCCGTTTGCGCTTTGGGGGGCTCCGTCGCTTAGAAATCGTCGGCGGAGCGTTCTTGCTGGCACGCTTCCGCTTAGTATCCGGAGCGGGCGGCGGCGGAGACGGACGACCCAAGTCCGGCGGCGGTGATTGAGATGGACTCGTGTTGTGCTGGCCGACGTCATGTGGAGGGCTTGGAGGTAATGGAGGTGTAGGTGACCTGCGATGACTTGGAGGCGGTGTTGTCCTTGGGGCCAAGCCTAGAAGCTTGATGTAGTTCTTGTCCCATAGGATGACTCCACCCAGTACTTCTCCGAGTGTCCTCCCATCTTCGGGTCCAGCTATGTCGAGCTCCATATCATGAAACCCCGCCATGATTTCATCCACCCCAAGTTTAGCAAAGCCAGTTGGAATCTCACGGCCATGCCAGCGTGCATCAGGGCCAGAAGGTAAAACTTGTCCGATGGCCACCTTCATGGATATGTTCTTGAATTTCTGATGGAGTTCACATGATGTTGACTCCTTGATTCCATCCACGGGGTAGCCGGGACCGCCCTCTATCATTCTTCGTTCATCGTCGGGCGGGGCCTCAGATTCAGCCACGCTGCTTTTCCGCTTAGATGGGGCGCCGGTAATATCAAATGCAGGATCTTCCTGGCGCGCTACTCCTCTAAGCCCATTAATCTGCTTCTGTTGCTCGTTAATCCTGGCAAGCAACTGGTTGAACTTGTCATTCTCGTCATCCTGCTGCCGCTTCTTTGCTCTCTCTCGGCTTCTGTAAGTGTCTTGGTCTCTGGCAAACCCAAGCCACCACGGGTAAGAAGGACCGAAGCCACGCGTTCGTCCTCCATGTTCGTCATTGCCGAGGACCAGTGTGAGCAAATATTTCTCTCTATCTGCAGTGAACTTTCTTTTTCCCTCCTTAATTTCTTTCACTATCCTTTTCCAATTCTCCCTGGGTATCCTAAGACCGTCACTGCAGATGAGGTCCCCTGTTTCTTCGTTTTACGAACAACCATGCGCAAGGAACCAATTTCTTGCTCTCAATTCCCACTCATCACGGAGTGGTTCAGGTACGATGCCTTTAGCTAGCAGATCTTGCTCTTTCTTATCCCACTTTGGGATGGCAGTCTCATAGCCCCCTGGCCCCAGCTTGTGGTGATATTTCTTCTTGTCGGCATTTATCTTGTTCTTTTCTGATAATGCGTGGGCATCTTCTGACTCCTTGTACTCTTGAAATGCCTTCCAGTGATTCGCCTGCTTGGCTAGATACCCCTCGAATACTGGCACTTTCTTTGTCTTCAGATAGTTTTTCCATAGCTTCTTCTTCCAGCTACGGAACAGTTCGACCATCTTCTTTAGAGTCCACTGCTTGACTTTGGCCCTCAGTTTGTCTGCGGCGTCTTCATTCTCACATTCTGGCAGATTGAAATGTGACATGAGATCATTCCAAAGATTATCTTTGTACCTTTCGGCAACATAGTCACTATCGGCTGCCCCTTTGCGCTTGTTCCACTCCCGAACGCTGATCGGGACGTGATCCCTAACGAGAACTCCGCATTGCTTCTTGAATGTGTCAGCAGCATTCTTAGGAAGCTTGGGTTCGCCCGTAGGCAATATCACCTCAAAGGTGTAATGCGTCCGTGCATCCAACTTTCTAGTCGGGCCTCGTTTCGTAGCTTTGCTCGATGTGGAGGCCTAAGAGGGAGAAACATTCGTCAAATGAATGTATATGTATACAATATAGAGCTATCTCCAATATTTTTCACATAGTACAAGTGATTGTCGAACTTCATATGTATACCTCGCCGGACTTTATTATTTCTTCACCGGCTTCTCCATCGGTTTCTCCATCAGTGGAGCTATCACCTTCTCCGTCATTGGACCTATCTCCTGCCCCATCGGCTTCATCTTCGTGTCGGTCGACCTCCATTCCATATCCGGAGGGGTTTAGATATGACGACGGAGATTCAGCTGGTTCAACGTTGGGGCCGTCTTTGATTATATCTTCGAGAAGTTCTTCCTCTTCGAGGTTCCTCATATGTGGATCCATAGTTCTGCAAAAAACGGACATTTGATTAACTAATAAACTAAGAAACTATATAAGAGGGGTTGGAAACTTCGAAGTGTCGTTTTATATAGGAGGACATTTAGTCCCGGGTCTTGGCTAGAACCTAAACTCTAAAATATGTCTAACGGATTCTCTTAACCTTTGTACCAAAAAAGAATTATTCTATCAGGAACTCCGTTCCAAAACAACTTTATTCCCGGGTCGTGGCTCCACCCGGGACTCCTAGATTTCTGCATAGTATTCAAACTAGGAGTACTTTTACAATTTGAGCATTCAATAAGCAAAACCAAATCGTAAAATAAAGTAGTATTCAAATTAGCATGCATTCAATTATAAGGAAATACATCATCTCTTTTGTCCGTACATCGTCGAATATTATCACTAATACTCCTCGAATACTATCATACATATAGCATCACTGATACATCTAGAACCATAGCGCCCGACGGGTATCGGCGCGGGCAGTGGACACCCAAAGAGAAGGAACCATCACAGGATCATAGCTCCAGTGAGATCCCCGAAGAACCTGCCAGGTATGCTCGAACCCGCCCTCCAACGCAACCATGTAGCGACGGACGTGCTCATCCTCCTCGCTGACACGGTGACGTACCACCTCCGCGGTGTCCGGAAGCCTCGGCACCCTCACTGGCCCACGCGGCCGCCACCAAACAAGGATCGGGTCAACGACGGGCTGGCTCCTCACCAACCTACGCCCCCCGGAAGGTAGCACCTCCCAATACCAGCCGGGCGGAGCCCAGTCCCGGACAGGGCCCCTCTGATCAAGCAGGTGTCCTCCGCCGAGTCGACGACGAGGATGCGGGATAGGCATCGTAAAATGAACTAAAAAAATAAACTAGTTCTATTAATTTTCTTGCTAAAAATAAACTATTAACACTTAAGCATATACAATAGCAAAATTAAACTATTAACACTTAAGCATATACAATAGAAAAATTAAGCAGTAATCTAAGAAACACTATTAACACTTAAGCATATAAACTATACAATAGCAAAATTAAATGACAAAAAAAATATTTCTTCTTCTTGTAACCCTAAACTAATTTTTCCACTTCTTCTATTTCTCCTCTTCTTCTACTTCTTCTTCTACTTCTACTTCTCCTCTTCTTCTACTACTTCTCCTCTTCTCTTCTTCTACTTCTGCTCTCCTCCTCTTCTAATTTTTTCTCTTCTTCTACTTCTCCTCTTCTTCTATTTTTCCTCTTCTTCTCCTCTCCTCCTCTTCTTATTCTCCTTTTTCTTCTTTTCTTCTCCTCCTCTTCTTATTTTCCTTTTTCCTAATTCTAAATATTACTAACCCTAATAATCTAGCACAAACCTAATAACAATAGGAATTAAATGACAAAAAAAATCTTTTTCTTCTTTTCTTCCCTTTTTCTTCCTTTCTTCTCCTTTTTCTTCCTTTCTTCTCCTTTTTCTTCCTTTCTTCTCCTTTTTCTTCCTTTCTTCCCTTTTTCTTCTTTTCTTCTCATTTTTCTTCTTTTCTTCTCCTTTTTCTTGTTTTCTTCTCCTTCCCTTTTTCTTCTTTTCTTCTCCTTTTTCTTCCTTTCTTCTCCTTTTTCTTCCTTTCTTCTCCTTTTTCTTCCTTTCTTCTCCTTTTTCTTCTTTTCTTCTCCTTTTTCTTCTATTCTTCTCCTTTTTCTTCTTTTCTTCTACTGGCCGGAGTGTTGGGGAGGAGGGGGCGGGGGGCTTACTGGCCGGAGGTGTCGACGACGCGCGGCGAGGAGGAGGGCGGCGCACGGCGAGGAGGAGGGCGGCGCGCGGCGAGGAGGACGGCGGCGGCGAGGAGGACGACGGCGACGGCGAGGAGGGCGGCATGCGGCGGCGAGGAGGACGGCGGGCAGCCTGACGGCGTCGTCGAGGTCGTCGGTGTGCCGCGCCGGGTAGGAGAACGAGAGGAAGAAGAAGAGAAACGAACGATTTGGGTTGGAATTTTTCTAACTCCCGCTTATATAGGTGGATCTTTAGTCCCGGTTCGTGGCCCGAACCGGGACTAAAGACCCCCTTGAGTCCCGGGTGGAGCCACGACCCGGGACTAAAGGCCTCTTTTCGGGCAGACCAGAAGGCGGGAAGCAGGGGCCTTTAGTCCCGGGTGGAGCCACGCACTGGGACTAAAGCCCCTCCTCGGCAGGCGGCACACGAGGGGCTTTAGTCCCCGGGCGTGGCTCCACCCGGGACTAAAGCCCCTCCTCTGCTGCACGATAAGTTTAGTCCCACCTCGCCCAGTGAGGGGGAGTAACACTTGTTTATAAGCCCCGTCGCAGCTTCTCCATCGAGCTCCTCTCTAAAGCAGGCTTACGGGCCTAAACTCACTGAAAATTGAAACTATATGAGAATTTATAATGAAAATTCAACCTGAATTTCTATTTTCAAAATTAATTATTTTGACTATCCAAACTATTATCTATTTTTTTATTTTCAATTAAAAACTATGTTTATTAAAAATTCTTTTTGCATATTTGAGAATTTGACAAAACTATGATAATGAAAAGTGTTTGAAATTGAATAAATAATGTAAAAGTATTTTCTATTTTCAAAAGTAATTATTTTGACTATCCAAACTATTAACTATTTCGTTATTTTCAATTAAAAACTATGTTTATTAAAATTCTTTTTGCATCTTTGAGAATTTGACAAAACTATGATAATGAAAAGTGTTTGAAATTGAATAAATAATGCAAAACTATTTTCTATTTTCAAAAGTAATTATTTTGACTATCCAAACTATTAACTATATTGTTATTTTCAATTAAAAACTATGTTTATTAAAATTCTTTTTGGATATTTGAGAATTTGACAAAACTATGATAATGAAAAGTGTTTGAAATTGAATAAATAATGCAAAACTATTTTCTATTTTCAAAAGTAATTATTTTGACTATCCAAACTATTAACTATATTGTTATTTTCAATTAAAAACTATGTTTATTAAAATTCTTTTTGGATATTTGAGAATTTGACAAAACTATTATAATGAAAAGTGTTTGAAATTGAATAAATAATGCAAAACTATTTTCTATTTTCAAAAGTAATTATTTTGACTATCCAAACTATTAACTATATTGTTATTTTCAATTAAAAACTATGTTTATTAAAATTCTTTTTGGATATTTGAGAATTTGACAAAACTATTATAATGAAAAGTGTTTGAAATTGAATAAATAATGCAAAACTATTTTCTATTTTCAAAAGTAATTATTTTGACTATCCAAACTATTAACTTATTTTTTTTGAGCTAGTTGACCCTGAAATTGAAAAGCACTACAAATGAACTCTGAAAATGTTGAAAGTTGGCATGCTATCATCATTTCACCCACATAGCATGTGTTAAAAAGTTGAGAGGGCTACGAGAAAAACTGGATGCACTTCGTGTACAAAACGGACAATCTCTCTCGAAGTATCAGCGTTTCGAACGAGAACTCATCTCTTACAAAGGGATTTCATTTTTTTGAACTTACTTGAACTCCATACTTTTTGTGTGTTCAAAATGCACCATTCAAAGGCACATCACAAAATTTCAACAATTTCTGACTTCATTTGGTATTCTTCGTGCATTTACTTATTTTTTTGAGCTAGTTGACCCTGAAATTGAAAAGCACTACAAATGAACTCTGAAAATGTTGAAAGTTGGCATGCTATCATCATTTCACCCACATAGCATGTGTTAAAAAGTTGAGAGGGCTACGACAAAAACTGGATGCACTTCGTGTACAAAACGGACAATCTCTCTCGAAGTATTAGCGTTTCAAACGAGAACTCATCTCTTACAAAGGGATTTCATTTTTTTGAACTTATTTGAACTCCATACTTTTTGTGTGTTCAAAATGCACCATTCAAAGGCACATCACAAAATTTCAACAATTTCTTACTTCAATTGGTATTCTTCGTGCATTTACTTATTTTTTTGAGCTAGTTGACCCTGAAATTGAAAAGCACTACAAATGGACTCTGAAAATGTTGAAGGTTGGCATGCTATCATCATTTCAACCACATAGCATGTGTTAAAAAGTTGAGAGAGCTACGACAAAAACTGGATGCACTTCGTGTACAAAACAGACAATCTCTCTCGAAGTATCAGCGTTTCGAACGAGAACTCATCTCTTACAAAGGGATTTCATTTTTTTGAATTTATTTGAACTCCATACTTTTTGTGTGTTCAAAATGCACCATTCAAAGGCACATCACAAAATTTCAACAATTTCTTACTTCATTTGGTATTCTTCGTGCATTTACTTATTATTTTTTTTGAGCTAGTTGACCCTGAAATTGAAAAGCACCACAAATGAACTCTGAAAATGTTGAAAGTTGGCATGCTATCATCATTTCACCCACATAGCATGTGTTAAAAAGTTGAGAGGGCTACGACAAAAACTGGATGCACTTCGTGTACAAAATGGACAATCTCTTTGGAAGTAGAAGCGACCCCCACAATAAGAGACGACATTCTTCTTCTCTCATATATGGTGGACACTAGCTCACCTAATTTTTCAATCGTCGATGATGGTCGCTACTCCTACTTCCCCTAGTGCATAACCAATATCTAGCACAAGGAGAAGAAGGAGAAACGACCCCCCACAGCAACAGTCGACATTCTTCTTCTCTTATGTATGGTGGACACTCCCTCACTTGATTTTTTGACCGTCGATGATGGTCGCTACTCCTTCTTCCCCTAGTGCATAACAAATATCTAACACAAAGAGAAGAAGGAGAAGCAACCCCCACAACAACAGTCGGCATTCTTCTTCTCTCATGTATGGTGGACACTCCCTCACCTGATTTTTTGACCGTCGATGATGGTCGCTATTCCTTCTTTCCCTAATGCATAACAAATATCTAGCACAAGGAGAAGAAGGAAAAGCGACCCCCACAACAAAAGTGGTTCCGCGGCACGCCACGTGGTTCCGCTGCACGCCACGTGGTTCCGCTGCACGCCACATGGGACTAATGGTCTTTCATTTTTAAATGACTGTTTTAATCAAAAACAAATCTGTTACAAAAGGGATTTCATTTTTTGAAATTATTTGAACTGAAGACTTTTTGTATATATATGTGGTCGAAATGCATGATACCATGAAGTTAGAAAGGGCTAAACCATTCAAAAGTAGCAAATGAAGTTAGAAAGGGCTAAACCATTCAAATTTTGAAACTATAATGGCACAAACAGAAACTAGACATATATAAATTGGTCCAAGCAGTACATGATACTAGTCCAAACAGTACATAATAATAGCTATCATAGATATATATATTCGAGGTGACGCTGGCCATAGTTGACGACTCGAATCACAATGTCCACCTTATTCGAGGTGACGCTGGCCATAGTTGACGACTCGAATCTTGCGGTACAACTCGTATGAAACGTATGCATCTTTTGCTGCATACTCAATGTTGATACGATCAAGTGGGGCCTTCTCCCAAAGTTTGTACTGAGACTTTGGGAAATTGGTCTTCATATTACCATATTCCTCGTCGATCAAGGCAACTGCCATATGAGCCATCGAAGTCCTGACATGTCGAAGCCTAAATACCGTTTGGAGATCAATGAGGCAACTAGTTGGTATCTCAATACCGAAGCTGTACCTCATCTTCAGCTTGTCGTTCATTATGTCAACGGTAGCAAAAGTGATGCCGCTGCGAAGGAAGTCCATGAGTTCTGGACAATGCTTGTCACTACTGCAACAGAAACAAATTAAAATGGAACAAATGTTACATACTGCTGCAATAAGGAAACATGTTTCACTACAACTAAAGAGAAAATTATCATTAGGATTCAAATAGAACATATTGCTATCCTATGCAATTTTCATATCCTATGAATTGATCAAGAAACCGTAAATTAACTATGACATATATATATATATATATATATATATATATATATATATATATATTCTCCCACGGTTTTGCAAATATTCAATAAGCTAGACATATTGCATATTGCTATCCAATGGAACCTAGAGAGATCACTATAGCTATCCAATGGAACCTAGAGAGATCACTAGCTATATGCAGTTTTCATGACTATGACATATCATATTGCTATCCAATGGAACCTAGAGAGATGACTAGCTATATGCAATTTTCATAACCTTGGATCAAAGAACACCGCATAAAATTGTATCACTACAACTATGATTTCAATGGAACATATTGAACCAATCAGATTTTTCAGATTGTGGAACACTATTCCAATCAGATTGTGTTCCCTTCAACTAATCAAAATTGTTTCACTACAACTATTTGAAGCGAACCAACTATGATTCCAATGGAACATATTAAACACTAGTTGATTCTAATACAATTTTTCAGATTATGGAACACTATTCCAATCAGATTGTGTTCCCCTTCAACTAATCAAAATTGTTTCACTACAACTATTTGAAGGGAACCAACTATGATTGAAACAAATAAACTTACAATGTCATTACCTTGGATCAAAGAAAGCCTCAAAACTTACCTCGCCCATTGGAAGATCAAGACATGGTGTTTGAAACATAGTTGGATGACGGCAACACCGCGTTGATCGGCCGTGTACTCCAGATCAAGCCCCAAGAACTTCTCATGATCCACTGCGGCGTCAAGCCATCGTTCCTTCAACTGTCTAAGAAAATGCGGCACCTCCCTGCTCTCGTTCATGTACACGACATCGAGCTTGGTCTTGCCATGTGCGAGCACCTCTCCAAAGCGAGTTGGCATGGTGGAAGAAGAGAAGGGAAGAAGAGAGGGGAAGAACAGAGCGAGAGCGAGAGAGGAAGAAGAACAGAGAAAGGGCGACGCGACAGAGACTCTGCTTCGGTTGTGGTTTTGTGAAGCGGGATGCAAACCGTTTGGGCCTTTAGTCCCGGGTTGAGCCACCAACCGGGACTAAAGAGGGATACCAACGGTTGCCACCACTACGGCAGGCCACGTGTTAGGCCTTTAGTCCCGGGTTGAGCCACCAACCGGGACTAAAGAGGGATACCAACGGTTGCCACCACTACGACAGGCCACGTGTCAGACCTTTAGTCCCGGTTTGGGACACAAACCGGGACTAAAGGTGGCGCACATGCGGGCTGCCCACCGCGTAGCCCTTTAGTCCCGGTTTGGGACACGAACCGGGACTAAAGGCTCCTTACGGGCCGAGACTAAAGCCTCGAGGGAGGCATTGAGAATTGGGGCGACGTGGCCGGGCCTTTAGTCCCGGCCCAGAGGCAGGCCGGGACTAAAGGGTCCCGGCCAAAGGCCCGTTTTCCACTAGTGAGTTCTCCATGTATCCATCCAAACTCACGCTGGAAGACTATATAGCCTGACACTGGAACACTATATAGCCCGGCGCACACCCAGGAGATGACGAATCGATGCCTAGAGCAAGTGTCGCCGATGAACAGAAGGCCAATGGTGCAACAAACTGCTTTGTTTGTCGACCAAGCAGCTTTGTAGCCCTCCCACACAACCACAACACCAACAAAGAGCGGTAACACAACCGACTTGTTGAGGCACTGATCACAAGATGATGGGCATCACTACGCATCAGACTACATATACTTTGCTTATATCAAACTAGTGGCCAGCCGTTCGACCAGATGCACAGAGGACGTCGGATCAGGGCCAGGCCCACGTGAGATTGTTGCTCAGTTTGGCTAATTGAATGCTTCCTGATTTGCTTCCTTGATTCACTCCTTTGTTGTAACTGCTCCCGTGCAATACGGACGCTACCTGATGGGGTTATAGTCCTAGGGTAGGGTCATAGGCCTGCCCTATAGGTCCTACCCAGGGACTACCCCTCACAGAGGACAAGACCCTTAGTCAACTCCGACTGAATTAAGGAATCCCTGTCGTCCAGTCGGTAACATACCTTCGGTCCTCCAGTCGGCTACTAGCATTCAGAGCATATCGAGTCAACCGACTGTATACCACTCGGTACATCGTAACCCCCCTGGAGGGAAATGGTCGTACGTTTCCGGGTGCATTTATTAGCATTAAAGGCGTACGTTACCTGTAACGTACACATTCAATCGCCACTACTCCACCCCTGTACCGGAACCGTTGTGGAGGGCAGCGTACTCTATATAAGCCACCCTCCCCCACTGGTAAAGGGGTTAGCAACTCATTGTATTCCCTATTCCACTCGACAACAAAGCTACCTGGGCACTGAGACGTAGGGCTATTACCTCCACTTCAGAGGGGCCTGAACTCATACATCCTCGCCGTAGCTAGGACTCTGCCCATCCTTTTCATACCCTATACATCTACTGTCAGGCTTATACCCACGACAGTTGGCGCCCACCGTGGGGCAGGCGTCTAAGTGACTTCCGGCGAGTTTGCGACTACTTCCTTTCGTCATGTCGTTCGGTGGAGGTTCGAGCATGGGTCACCAGTTCTTCTTCGGCGCTCTCTCCTTCATCGTCGACGATTCGGCGTGGCTTCGGGATGCCCCTCTCGACGTCGAGGCGCTTGCCCGTCGCGGGGCTACGCACTTCCGTGCCGGCGCTCGCGGCATCCTTCTTCTCCAACAGTCGACTCCGGTGTCGACCTGCACCGCCGCCATGCGCCGCAGCAAGCGGTCCCGCCGTCCGCGACTCCAGCGTTGGGTGCAGCATGCCCAAGCGTGCCAGAACGCGTCTTCGCAAGTGGCAGTTCTTCAGTCCGTTGTGGTTGCCCCGCCGTCCCAGTACTCGGACTCGGTTCCGACTGAGTTTCCTTCCGAGTATGCAGGTCGCGGGCCTGCAGCAGAAGTACACATGGCTAACTCCCATGAAGATCCCCGTCAAGCTGGCCGAAGCGAGCGCGAGGTCGGTGAAGCATCTGGTGCACGCCGTCCACCTCGCCGTTTTGCCAGTCGGCACACTCGGCGGAGCAACGTTGAGTTGTTCCGCACGCCTCTCCTCAACTTGGCTGCGGCTGCCAAGATAGCCGATTCCCTCCAGCCGACTGATTCAGAGGCAGGAAGGGGGATTGAGCAGATCCGAGCCCTGTTGCACACGGCGCAACAGCAGAATTCGGCGGTCTCCCAGTCACACAACCGGATCTATAATAGTTCCGTCCACGCGAATACGCATCGGTCGGTTCACAGCCCTGGTTCCCATCAGCGCCACACGGGAGGCAGTCGTTCCATGATTCATGAAGATCGCCGCCGCTCACGCACCCCTCCGCGGGGTGGGCCCTATGGGTCCTGACATCATGATGATCGGCGTTCAGTCGGCGACACTTACGACCCAAGACCCGACGCAAGAGGATGTATCACCCAGCAAAGAGTCGACAGGGATCGAGCCCACCGTGATGGTCACGATATGGACTGTCCAAGTGGAAGCAGGACCATCGTGTCCGGTCCCGAGTGTTTTAGTCGAGCCATCCGCTCGGCTGACATCCCGCCCAACTTCCGATTGGCAGCGGGAATCGGTAAATTTACAGGAGAGTCCAAGCCAGAAACATGGCTAGACGACTACCGAGTGGCAGTCCAGATCGGAGGAGGGGACGACCACGTCGCCATGAAGCACCTCCCTCTGATGCTTGACGGCTCGGCGCGAGCGTGGCTGAATCAATTAGCCCCCTCGAGCATCTACAGTTGGGCGGATCTGGCCCGAGTGTTCATCCGGACCTTCAAAGGGACGTGCAAGCGCCCTGCGGGCCTCGTGCAGCTCCAGCACTCCGTCCAGAAGCCGAATGAGCCCCTGCGCGACTTCATCCAGCGCTGGACGACTCTCTACCACACGGTGGAGAACGTCACCGAACATCAAGCAGTCTACGCCTTCAAGGCAGGCGTGAGGTACAGGGAGCTGTACCTGAAGTTTGGCCGAACAGGCGACATCTCCATGAGCAAGATGATGGAGATAGCAGCTCGCTACGCAAATGGCAAAGAAGAGGAACTTATCCGAAGCGGCAAGCACAAGACAGTCGGCGACGGAGAAGGAAGCAACACTCGGAAGCAAAAGCAAAAAACTCCATCCACTCCGCAGGCAGAAGCTGCAGTCGTGACCAATGCCAAGTTCAAAGGCAAAGGGAAGGCGCAGTATACCCCCAAGAAGGAGCCGTTCAATAATCCTATCCTGGACGAACCATGCCCGGTTCATACGAAGATGGACGAAGAGGGCAACCCCATATATCCCAAGCATAGCACTCGGCAGTGCCGACTCCTGATCCAGGGATTCGACAAAGGGAAACCGAGTGAGAAGGTCAGCGAACAGGATGAGGAGGATAAGGAGGATCCGTTCCACCAAGTCCATGCGACACTCATGATTTTTGTTGACGTCGAAAGCAAGAGTCGACTGAAGGTGGTGAACAGGGAGGTCAACATGGCCGTTCCGACCAGCCCCAAGTTCCTTAAATGGTCTCAGACTGCGATCACCTTTGACCAGTCGGATCATCCAGCGCATGTTCCCACCCCAGGAAGACAGGCTCTGGTCATCGACCCGGTGGTGGAAGGAGTCCGACTGCGCAAAGACCTCATGGACGGCGGCAACGGGTTGAACATCATGTACGCCGACACTCTCAAGGGAATGGGCATTCCGATGTCCAAACTCAGCGAGAGCAGTATGCAGTTCCATGGAGTCGTCCCTGGATGGAAGGCCAAGTCACTCGGCCAGATCGCGTTGGACATCGTTTTCTGCTCCGACAAGAACTTTCGCAAGGAGAAGCTCACATTTGAGGTGGTGGATTTCCAGAGCGCTTACCACGCGATTCTGGGTCGCCCAGCGTATGTGAGCTTCATGGCCCATCCATGCTATGTATACTTGAAGCTGAAGATGCCAGGACCAAAAGGCGTGATCACCATCACGGGCAATCGTCAGCGAGCCGAAGAGTGTCTCCAGCAGGGATCAAGAATCGCCGACCAGCAGATGGCTGTTCTCGAGCTCGACGAGTACAAGAAGACAGTGACCCTGCCGACCTGATGCGCTCAAAGAAACCAGCTTCTGAGTCCGCATTCCAGTCGGCGGGAGAGACGAAGAAGGTCAGCATCCACCCGACGGACGACTCTGCTGCCCCGACGAACATCTCCACCACCCTCGATCATAAATAGGAAGCCGAGCTCACCCAATTCCTCCGTGAGAACTGGGACATCTTCGCATGGAAACCCTCTAACATGCCAGGTGTACCCAGGGAGTTGGCTGAGCACGGACTGCATGTGGATCCCGCCGCTCGGCCCGTCCGAGAGCGCCTGCGCCGGTCTGCCGCGCACAAGAGGAAGGCAATCGGGGAAGAGGTGGCCAAGCTGCTGGTCGCCAACTTCATTCCCGAGGTTCACCTCTCCGAGTGGCTCGCCAATGTTGTCAGGGTGCCCAAGAAGGACAAGTCGCTCTGAATGTGCATCGACTTCAAGCATCTCAATAAGGTCTACCCAAAAGACCATTTTCCGCTCCCCCGCATAGATCGAATTGTTGATTCGACTGCGGGATGCGAGCGTTTGTCATTTCTTGATGCCTACTCGGGCTATCATCAGATCCGTCTGTATGGTCCCGATGAGTTAAAAACAGCCTTCATCACCCCATTCGGGTGCTTCTGCTACATCACTATGCCCTTCGGTCTGAAGAATGCAGGAGCTACCTTTATGCGCATGATCCAAAAATGTCTCCTCGACCAGATCGGTTGGAATGTGGAGGCATATATGGATGATATCGTAGTCATTTCACGCAAAGGTTCCGACCTGCTGACAGACTTGGCAGAAACATTCGCCAACCTTCGTAGATACGATATCAAGCTCAACCCAGCCAAATGTTCATTCAGTGTTCCCAGCAGAAAGTTACTCGGTTTCTTCGTTTCCGAACGAGGGATCGACGTCAACCCCGAAAAGATCGGGACCATCGTCCGAATGGAGAGGCCGGTCAGAATACACGATGTTCAACGGCTCACAAGCTGCCTAGCGGCTTTGAGCAGGTTCATCAGTCGACTCGGCGAGAAAGCACTTCCTCTGTACCGACTCATGAAGAAATCAGATACTTTCGAGTGGACAGACGAAGCCCAAGTCGCTTCCGATGACCTCAAAGTTTTACTTTCCACCCAACCGGTTCTTATTGCTCCGCACAGTAAGGAGCCCCTTCTTCTGTATATCGCGGCTACAAATCAAGTCGTCAGTACTGTTCTTACAGTCGAACGAGAAGAAGAAGGCAAAGCATACAAAGTTCAGCGGCCAGTGTACTACATCTTCGAAGTCCTGACTCCTTCCAAGCAGAGGTATCCCCACTATCAAAAACTTATCTACGGGATTTATATGACTGCGAAGAAGGTGGCTCATTATTTCCAAGACCACTCGGTGTCTGTCGTTTCTGATGCTCCGTTGTCGGAAATTCTCCACAATCGAGACGCGTCAGGCTGAGTGGCGAAGTGGGCAATGGAGATGCTGTACTGCGATATCAAGTTCGAGGCCAAGAAAGCTATTAAGTCTCAAGCCTTGGCTGACTTTATAGCAGAATGGGTAGAACAA
Organism: Hordeum vulgare subsp. vulgare; assembly: GCF_904849725.1. Lineage (NCBI taxonomy): Eukaryota > Viridiplantae > Streptophyta > Magnoliopsida > Poales > Poaceae > Hordeum > Hordeum vulgare. The sequence goes on from NC_058523.1 coordinate 65,091,754, forward strand.
CAGCAACCGACCCACATCTGCTCGGCTCATTGGACAATGTTCTTCGATGGGTCTAAGATGTTGAATGGCTCCGGCGCTGGTGTTGTGATCATTTCACCAAAGGGCGACAAGCTCAAGTACGTGCCACAGATACACTTCGATTCCTCCAACAACGAGGCAGAGTATGAAGCTCTCCTCTACAGATTGCGCATGGCCATCTCACTCGGCGTCCGTCGCGTGATGGTCTACCGCGATTCAGATTTGGTGGTCAATCAAGTGATGAAAGAGTGGGATGTCAGGAACCCCACCATGACCACATACTGCAATGCAGTAAGGAAGCTGGAGAAGAAGTTTGAAGGTCTAGAGCTCCACCATGTTCCGAGACTGAAGAACCAAGCAGCTGATGAGTTGACAAAAATCGGATCCACTCGGAGACCAGTCCCGAGTGACGTCTGCCTCGAGCACCTCCACCTTCCCTCAGTCAAAGAAGATCCTTTCACAGAGGAACCAATACAACCCAAGAGCACAACAGATCCGACTGAAGTCGATGTACCTGCTGTGGTTGATCTGGTTATGGAGATCCTCGCTGCCATCCCCGAGTGGACTATGCCGATCATTGCATATATTCTGAGACAGGAACTACCAGAAGACGAAGCCCAGGCCAGGAAGATAGTCCGCAGGTCGAAGGCATTCACTGTCATTGATGGCCAATTGTACAAGGAGAGTGTTTCAGGCGTTCTTCAACGCTGCATTTCCCTAGAGGAGGGGCAGTTGATCCTGGAAGAGATTCACTCGGGAACCTGCGGTCATCACGCGTCTTCAAGAGCAATCTTCGCCAAGGCATTCAGGGCTGGTTTTTTCTGGCTGCAGGCGAATGAGATGGCTAAAGACATGGTCGACCGATGCGAAGGCTGTCAGTTCTACTCCAACAAGTCCCACAAGCCAACTTCTGCGTTGAAGACAATCCTGCTTGTGTCGCCGTTTGCAGTTTGGGGATTAGATACAGTCGGACCATTCAAGACAGGCCAAGGAGGCTACACTCATCTGTTGGTGGCAGTCGACAAGTTCACAAAATGGATAGAAGCCAAGCCCATCAAGAAACTCGACGCCTCAACAGCCGTCAAGTTTGTTAGGGACATCATCTCCAGATTCGGTGTACCTCACAGCATAATCACTGATAACGGGACAAACTTTGACTCAGACAGATTCAAAGGTTTTTGTGCAAGCCAAGGTATCCGAGTGGATTTTGCTTCCGTAGCACATCCTCAATCCAATGGACAAACAGAGCGGGCGAATGGACTTATTCTTCAGGGTTTAAAGCCTCGACTTCTATGAGAGGTGGGACATGCCGCTGGCGCTTGGGTCACCGAGTTACCTTCAGTACTTTGGGGTCTTCGAACAACCCCGAACAGATCTACAGGGCGATCGCCGTTCTTCCTCGTTTACGGAGCAGAAGCGGTCCTTCCGAGTGACTTGCTTCATAATGCTCCACGAGTCGAACTCTTCTCCGAAGCTGAAGCAGAACAAGCAAGGCAAGATGGAGTGGACCTTCTAGAGGAGGAGCGCGAGATGGCACTGACTCGCTCAACCATTTATCAACAAGATCTACGGCGGTTTCATGCACGCCACGTGAGGAGTCGCACGTTCCAAGCAGGCGACCTGGTGCTCCGAGTGGATCAGCAAAGACCTCACAAGTTAGCCCCGGCCTGGGAAGGACCCTTCATCATCTCCAAGGTGCTGAACAACGGAGCATACAGACTCTACAACATCGAGAAGGAGATAGACCTCTTAAAGCGCTTCTACACGTGATCATGGACTGAAGCAGTGTAAAGAACAAGTATTGATGGAATAATATAAAGTGGATTCAGTTTTTGCAGTCTCAGAATTCTTCCGCAGTTGCAGACTCTGGTCACTCACACAAAAAAAGAAAAACTTAGCTGTGATCAAGAATCACCTAAGTTATAACTTTCTTCGAGTGTGCACTATGCGTCGTACTCGGAGACTTAGCTGTGATCAAGAATCACCTAAGTACTAACTTTCTCTGAGTGTGCACTAAACGTCGCACTCGGGGACTTAGCTGTGATCAAGAATCACCTAAGTACAACCTTTCTCCGAGTGTGCACTAATCGTCGCACTCGAGGACTTAGATGTGATCAAGAATCACCTAAGTACTAACTTTCTCCGAGTGTGCACTAAATGTCGCACTCGGGGACTTAACTGTGGTCAAGAATCACCTAAGTACAACCTTTCTCCGAGTGTGCACTAATCGTCGCAATCGGGGACTTAGATGTGATCAAGAATCACCTAAGTACAACCTTTCTCCGAGTGTGCACTAAACGTCACACTCGGGGACTTAGCTGTGGTCAAGAATCACCTAAGTACAACCTTTCTCCGAGTGTGCACTAATCGTCGCACTCGGGGACTTAGATGTGATCAAGAATCACCTAAGTACAACCTTTCTCCGAGTGTGCACTAATCGTCGCACTCGAGGACTTAGATGTGATCAAGAATCACCTAAGTACTAACTTTCTCCGAGTGTGCACTAAACATCACACTCGGGGACTTAGCTGTGGTCAAGAATCACCTAAGTACAACCTTTCTCCGAGTGTGCACTAATCATCGCACTCGGGGACTTAGATGTGATCAAGAATCACCTAAGTACTAACTTTCTCCGAGTGTGCACTAAACGTCGCACTCGGGGACTTAGCTGTGGTCAAGAATCACCTAAGTACAACCTTTCTCCGAGTGTGCACTAATCGTCGCACTCGGGGACTTAGCTGTGATCAAGAATCACCTAAGTACTAACTTTCTCCGAGTGTGCACTAAGCGTCGCACTCGGAGACTTAGCTGTGATCAAGAATCACCTGAGTACTAACTTTCTCCGAGTATGCACTAAACGTCGCACTCGGGGACTTAGCTGTGATCAAGAATCACCTAAGTAATAACTTTCTCCGAGTGTGCACTAATCGTCGCACTCGGAGACTTAGCTGTGATCAAGAATCACCTAAGTAATCACTTTCTCCGAGTGTGCACTAAACGTCGCACTCGAAACAACATTCAAACACAAGAGTAAACGCTTTGATTCAGACTCCAAAATTCTCGCAAAGATAGCTAACTCGGTGCGGATCAAGCTTACCCGCACCGATTTAAGAATGTGACGGCCAACAGAAGTGGCCAAAGTACCTTACAGATAAACACTCGGCATACCGAGGATAAAGTTTTCTTACGCGTCAGCTGGGTCGGCGCTAGGACTGGAGGGCTCCACAAAGGTGTCCAAGTCGATTCCGTCGGCGATGCGGGTAGCACTCTCAAGGAACGTCTCCATGAAGTCTTCGAATCGAAGCTTCTTCGTGTTGGCGAACTTCAGTGTCTTTAGCTTCTCCTCACGCACCTCCTTGCAATGGACTCGGACCAAGGACAGAGCAACATCTGCACCGCAACGCGCTGCCGATTTCTTCCACGATTGCACTCGGTTCGGAATCTCCTCCAGTCGCGCCATCAGGCTCTCCATCTCCTGCCGCGACTCATCTTCTGGCCAAAGTTCCTTGTCAATCCGGCCGACGACCTCTCTCAGTCGACCGATGAAAGGACCCACTTTGCCTACGCAGATATGCGCCCGGAGCAGATCCTGATTGGCGTCCTCGCCGAGTGGCACGTTGTCGCGAATGGACCGCTCCACGTCCGCTGCTTCAGCTTCAGCATCAACGCAAAAATCTGCAACAAAAGGACAAGCATACAATAAACGCCGAGTGTCACGCACAAAGTACAAGCACTCGGCGAAACATAAGACTTACCAGCCAGACGCGTCATCATCTGCCCAGCCCAGTCGTTGACATACTTCTCGTGAGCTATGCATCGTCTATTCAGGACGACCATCCGATTCGTGAGAGCAATCCTCTGTTTCTTCATTTTTTCCACTTCCTCAGTCAACACCTTGTTCGCTTCACGAGCCTCCTCCAAGGATTTCTCTCGTCCCTCCAGAGCATCCTTCATGCCGGCCATTGCGAGCATAGCCGCATCAAGCTCACCAGCGAACTGGTTCCTCTCCGCTTTGAGAGCCTCATAGGTCGTCCCCATTTCACAAGTTTTCTGCCACCAAGCACCAAGGGACAATCAGAAAGTTCAACAGTTAAAAGTCTAAGTTCTTCAGACCCCTGCCGACGCAAGCAGTCGACAGCGGTCTCGGGGACTACACCCAGTGGGGTCACTAAGAGTGACCCCACTGGCATGCAGCTCAAGCAGGCCTGCCCTATTGAGATGCATGTTATCACCTACGCCTACGAGGCCAATACTACCCGACCCGAGTACAACTTACTCTCGGGGACTCTTACAGTAAATGCATTCTGACTGCAACAACTACTCGTACTCGGTCATACTATTTACAGACACAACCAAAGTAAAGACAATATTTATAAAGACAACTGTCGGTGCAAGCACTCGACAGAAGTCTCGGGGACTACACCCACTGGGTTCACTCAGAGTGAACCCATTGCAAATGACAGCTGCTATTCAAGAACACCCAGTGGGTTACAGGAGAAAAGTAAATACTTACTAGACCACTTACTCGGATATCATCTCGCAGCTCCAAGCTCCGCTGGTACAAGGCTGCAACGGAGTCGTAGGCCCTCTTGGCTTCTCCAGCCATCAACTCCGCCTGCACCATAGCCCCCTTGGCCGCTCCCACCTGCTCCTCCGGAAGATGCTGGATGCTGAATTCAGCATTCGACGAGCCTGGAATCGTCGGAGGTTCCTGAGGCATCCCAAGGTCCGCCCCAGTCGGCTCCTCATCCACCAGCACTAGTTCAGTCTGTGGCAGCGCTTCAGTCGGCAGCACGTCGGCGGTGAGAGCGGCAGCAGGAGGAGCAGCCTCAAGAACAGGCTCCACAGCTGGGTCGGTTCTCCCCTGGTCGTCCTCGTCCAGGCAAATCGCCCGTGACAGGCCGAATTACACGAGGTCTCAGAAAAAGAAAGAAGCAGGACCTATGATAGAATTCGACACGCGATGGTATAAAACACTCGACGTCCCTACAATGCACCTGGCTGGGACGAAATGACGTTGTCTGTGTCCATGGGATCGTCTTCCTGGCGCGCCGGAGAGGTGGCAGAAGTAGCGACCCTGTCGAGTGAAATCCATTCGTCCAGTAAACAGAAGTTCACTCGGATATCAGAAAGAATTGAATATCAGAAAGAATTGAACGCTGGATACACTTACGTGGAGGTGACAGGGACATCAACCCTCATTCACGGCAGAGCCTTCCGAGGCTTAGGCCCACTCGGTTTGGCCGCCTTAGAAGACTGACCCGCGGGCTCAGCGGCGGCATCCCTGGTCCTCTTAGTGCTTCGAACACTCGGGACCATCGGGGCAGTAGGCGGAGCACTCGAAGACGCGGGAGGAGCCGAGGGGACGGCGGGCTCGTGTCGGCGCTTGGTCCGATGCTCTAGTTACGGAGGTGGCGAGTCCTGCTCTTCGTCTTCTTCCTCTTCCTCGCTGGTCTGCTCCTCCGATTCCCCGCTGTCGGAGACGTACTCGGTGCTCTCCACGCTGCCCTCCTGGCTGCCTTCCTCCTCTTCCTTCGCCGGACTCCCATTCGAGACGGGGGAGAACCAGTTGGTCCACGCCTGCATAAATTTCAGTCGGCAACTTCAGACATCACACAGAGATATAGACAAACGACAGGAATTAAGACAGTTCAGTGCACTCGACAAGTGTCACTCACGTGATTCGGTGGAGGATGATCCGCGCTGTAAGGCTACACTCGTCGAGCTCCTTTGGGATTCTCGCAGGGGCCCGTGATTTGGAGCACCCACGAGGTCACCCTCTCCTCAGTCACGCCCACCACGTTGGTCCGAGTGGAGTCTTCGGGCCCCGTGTAATGCCACATGGCATGGTCGCGAGCCTGCAGAGGCTGGATCTGCCAACCAAGGAAGACCTCCAGCAATTCTATGCCGGTGACCCCCCTCCTGACGACGTCCACGAGTGCCTCAACCAAGGGCTGGATGTCGTTCTTCTCTGTCTTCGAGAGCGCGAGCTGCTTAGGCAGGGCGGGCCGATCTAGACTAAAAGGAGGCAGTCCAGTCGACGCATTCGGACATGCGATATCCTGGCAGTAGAACCACATCGACTGCGAGTTCCTGACCGACTCACTTAACTGAAGAGCAGGATAACTACTCCGACTCTTTTTCTGGAAACCTAAGCCCCCGCAGAGCTGGAGGATGTTGGAGCATATATCTCCATATGTGGTTTTGGTACTTGATGACAATTCCTATGGACTAATGGTTGCCTTAAGTTACATTTATAGGATTTGTCCATAGGCACTTCTTGAAGTCCATCTGTTGGGTTCAAGGAGTTTATATGATGACCAAGATGGTATTCAAGGTATTATCCAAAGAATGGTCATAGAGACACATGGTTGATCAAGATCTCAGACAAAGAGCAAATCAAGATGATCAACACACAAAGCGTACATGATGTACCGAGAGGGATCAAGTGATACCATGGTATGGATTTGTCCATAGGCACTTCTTGAAGTCCATCTATTGGGTTCAAGGAGTTTATATGATGACCAAGATGGTATTCAAGGTATTATCCAAAGAATGGTCATAGAGACACATGGTTGATCAAGATCTCAGACAAAGAGTAAATCAAGATGATCAACACACAAAGCGTACAAGATGTACCGAGAGGGATCAAGTGATCCCATGGTATGGTAAGCATTGTCCATTACGTGTTTGTGTACTAACCCATGGTCTTCGTGAGAGTTCTATGTGGGGGTTAGGTGTGTTTACATGGACTTGCGTCAAAGGGAAGATCTCATACAACCCATGGAGTATGACGTCAAGTTGTGATCATCATCAATGGTTGATCAAGATCTCAGACAAAGAGTAAACCAAGATGATCAACACACAAAGCGTACAAGATGTACCGAGAGGGATCAAGTGATCCCATGGTATGGTAAGCATTGTCCATTACGTGTTCGTGTACTAACCCATGGTCTTCGTGAGAGTTCTATGTGGGGGTTAGGTGTGTTTCCATGGGCTTGCGTCAAAGGGAAGATCTCATACAACCCATGGAGTATGACGTCAAGTTGTGATCGTCATCAAGATTGCGATGTCCAAGTTCAAGTGGATCAGCACGAAGATAGCATGCTTGAAGCTTGCCGTCCATTGTGGTGGCAATGGACTTGTGAAGATATGCTGAAGAGTGGCTCACCCATAGTGAGTATGGGGGAGCAATCAACTAGTCTTCATCAAACCAACACAATCAAGAAAGGTGGTCCATCTTGAGGAAGCCAAGATCATCATCATCTAGCTCAAGAGGACGAGGTGCAAGGTATAGGTTTGCCCTTGATAGGTTTTCTGGTTAGGATAGATTGCTGTTCTATCAAGGGGGGCTCTCAAGTGAGTAGCTTGATCGTATCGTTCGTTGAGAGCTCAAACCATTTGCATCCTTGCATCATACTTCTTGGTTCTTGTTTGGTGTTTCTCTTTGTGAGTTTTAGAGCTTATGGTCATCTTCGTGACAAGCTCGAGTTCATCGAAAACGGAGTCCATATGCATCTACTATGATGTTTTCGATGTTGGAGTTTTTGCCGGTTCTTCATTCATAGAGATCTCACATCGCTGTTTGGATAGCCCTTGTCGTCCTGAATCCAACAAGCTTGGGTTTCCTCGATTCGGAGCTCGTATGCGAAAGTTATGGCTGTTTCAGTGGCGAGCGGTAGTACCGCTGGACCTAGCGGTAGTACCGCTAGAGTTGGTGGTAGTACCGCTGGCCCTAGCGGTAGTACCGCTGGCTCGCGGTAGTACCGCCCCTGGTCAGCGGTAGTACCGCTCCAGGAGCTTAGTACCGCCTGCCTAGCGGTTGTTCGTGGACGAACCTTTTTGCGAAGACTTTCTTGGCGGTGGTAGTGCCGTTGCACTACCAGGGGCCCAGCGGTAGTACCGCTGGGGCCAGCGGTAGTACCGCTGGGGCCAGCGGTAGTACCGCTGGAGTGCTAGTGGTAGTACCGCTAGCTGGCGGTAGTACCGCTGGAGTGCCAGCGGTAGTACCGCTGGAGTGCCAGCGGTAGTACCACTGAAGCCAGCGGTAGTACCGCTGGAGCTCGGGCAGAAAGTGGGGGTAACGGTCTGATTCCTTCCCCCACTATATAAAGGGGGTCTTCTTCCCCCTTGGTCTTATCCATCCGTTGAGCTCTTGTTCTACCTCCATTGTTGACATTCTTAGAGCTTGATTACTCTCTATCCCTCCAATGATTCTTGCTTGTTCTTGAGGGAAAAGAGAGAGGAGATCTAGATCCACATCTCCACCAATCACTTTCTCCTCTATGTGAGGGGAACCCCTTGGATCTTGATCTTGGAGTTCTTTGTGAGCTCCTTGTTCTTCCTCTCATATTTCTCCATAGCTTTTGTTGTTGTGGAGGGATTTGAGTGTGAGGGACTTGACCACTTCGTGTGTTCTTGCCATTGCATTAGTTGCATCGGTTTGAGTTCTCCACGGTGATACGTGGAAGTGAGAAGTTGAGAAGCTTACTACCTTTGGTACTTAGTACCCTTGATATTGTTCTTCGTGGATGCTTTGGCATCCTAGAAGCTTGGTTGTGTCTCGGAGCTCAATCATTGTGGTGTGAAGCTCCGGGAAGCATCGGGGTCTCCAATTAGGTTGTGGAGATTGCCTCGAGCAATTTGTACGGGTACCGGTAACCGCCCCCAAGGGTTGCCACGTGTACGGGTTCGGTGACCGCCCCCAAGGGTTGCCATTTGTACGGGTTCGGTGACCGCCCTCAAAGGTCCCTTAGTGGAATCACGGCATCTTGCATTGTGCGAGGGCGTGAGGAGATTACGGTGGCCTTAGTGGCATCTTGGGGAGCATTGTGCCTCCACACCGCTCTAATGGAGATTAGCATCCGCAAGGGTGTGAACTTCGGGATACATCATCGTCTCCCTGTGCCTCGGTTATCTCTTACCCGAACCCTTTACTTATGCACTTTACTTTGTGATAGACATATTGTTTATTGTAATATATCTTGCTATCACTTAGTTGTTTATCTTGCTTCGCATAAGATGTTGGTGCACATAGGTGAGCCTAGTTGTTTGTAGGTTTTGTGCTTGACATATTAAACGTTAGTTTTATTCCGCATTTGTTCAAGCCTAAATCTTAACTATTTTAAAGCGCCTATTCACCCCCCCTCTAGGCGACATCCACGTCCTTTTCAGAGGAGATGCGTCTTATCATCCGACTGGCTAAGTCGTTTGATGGTTTGGGATCTGGCGGAAAAGATGTGTTTGAACAAACCCCAATGGGGAGGGCATCCGATGAAACACCCGCACAAAACTATAAAGGCAGAAAGATGGGCGATGGCATTCGGAGGAAAATGGTGAAGTTGGGCCCCGAAGTGATTCATGATGCCCTTGAAGAAAGGATGCGGGGGCAAATAAAAACCTCGGTGGACATGGCTGAGCAGCAGGACGCGCTCCCCCTCCCGAGGCGCTGGCTCGACCTCGTTCTCCGCCGGCAACCTCCAGGACTTGTGCACAATCATCCCGTGCTCCACCAGCTGCAGCAGATCCCCCTCCGTCACCGTGGAGGGGAGGAAGTCGCCCTGGATCCATCCCGCCGGCAGCGGCCGCTGCCGCCGCTGAGCAGGCGCCGCCGTCTTCCCCTTCTTCTTCCTCGCCTCCATCTTGCTGGTCTGGGCCTTGGTCATGGCGGCGGCTGCGAGCCCTCGGGAGGAAGGAGAAGGGAGGAGTATAGGAGCGCTGGAGGTGGCGAGAAGGGCGGAGCAGGCGAGAGCAAGGGATTCGGCGAGCATAACGGAGAAGCCTCGCCGCCGAGATTTAAATAGGGTTCCGACTGGGTCGCTGGCAGGTGGCCCCGAAACCTTATCCCCCCGACCCACCGCGGCGATATTAGTGGAGAGGTTGAAGGCGCGAGAATCGAGGCGTCACGCGCTACTCGAGCGCGCTGGCGTCATCCCCGCTGAGCGCGCGGAAACCGAAATTTGAGGATCCCGGAAAATCCGCCGCCGTCAGTTGACCGGTCGCGTCAGAAGATGCCGCCGAAGCACTCGGCTCCCGACAGTCTGTTCCGCGAGTACTTCCACTCGGATCGTCGATCAGAAAAGTCGAAATGGACCGAGGCAAGCAACGCCCAAGCCGAATCTGTTCGAGTCGGATTCAACTTCAAACATCGTTTCATCGTTCCAACCTCAATCCATTCGGGGACTAATGATGGGGTTATAGTCCTAGGGTAGAGTCATAGGCCTGCCCTATAGGTCCTACCCAGGGACTACCCCTCACAGAGGACAAGACCCTTAGTCAACTCCGACTGAATTAAGGAATCCCTGTCGTCCAGTCGGTAACATACCTTCGGTCCTCCAGTCGGCGACTAGCATTCGGAGCATATCGAGTCAACCGACTGTATACCACTCGGTACATCGTAACCCCCCTGGAGGGAAACGGTCGTACGTTTCCGGGTGCATTTATTAGCATTAAAGGCGTACGTTACCTATAACGTACACATTCAATCGGCACTACTCCACCCCTGTACCGGAACCGTTGTGGAGGGCACCGTACTCTATATAAGCCACCCTCCCCCACTGGTAAAGGGGTTAGCAACTCATTGTATCCCCTATTCCACTCGACAACAAAGCTCCCTGAGCACTGAGACGTAGGGCTATTACCTCCACCGCAGAGGGGCCTGAACTCATACATCCTCGCCGTAGCTAGGACTCTGCCCATCCTTTTCGTACCCTATACATCTACTGTCAGGCTTATACCCACGACACTACCCTTACTTATCACTCTTTGAGGCATTCCTTTATTCTTGGAAAAAGCTCTTGAGAAAGAAAGTGTGCTTCCAACATAGTACAACCGCGTTTCTATCAAAATAAATTGTGCTTCCAACATATTATAATCGTGTTTCTGTAGATTTTTTTTGCTTCCAACGTCTTATAATCGTGTTCTGTTAATTTTTTTTTCTTAAAACGTATTACAATCACGTTGCCATAAAAAAGAAAAATTGTTTACAACATATCAATTGTGTTTCTGCCTTTCTGGTGGAAATTAAAATTTGCTTCCACTGAATTGAGATTTGCTTCCATCGAACAAAACGTGGCTTCCACTGTTAGTGTACATTTTTTACAGTGAAGCAAATTTTGTTTCCATACACAGGATTCAAATAGAACATCATTTTCTTCGGGCAAATGAAAAAGTGTTATTTTTTGCATTAATCATACAAGTTTCCAATGAAATTGAAACTACAATTCATGGTGTGCCTAAACCCGTTCAAGCAACAACATCTCCCCCAACTTTTGTTTGGCTGTCATCGCCATCTCTATTCTATGCCCGATGATGTCCAAAATGCCACGTAACGCCAAACATAGCCTCCACCGAGCATAACAAGGAGTGCACATCTACACCAGCCAAAAGAAAAAACAGTTGCATACATAAGCTCGCCAAAACAGAAACCAAATCACCTCAAATGGCTTGAGGCAAAAGCATGAATCTGGTTGAATCAATAACATGTTTGTTTGAACAATAGAAGCAATGGTATGGTTAGTGAATTACCATGTTAAACATGTGTATGACCGAAGCATGAGAACAAGCATTTAGAAGCAATAATAAAATTGTATAGAAGCTTAGAATTTAAGAAAATGTCTTGAGAATCTTGCCGTGATAATTTTGTTAGTGAGCATGAAAGTATATAATGGTAGTAGCATGAGATAATATAGAATGAGGGTAGGAGGGAGCAACCTGACAGGGCTATTGCAAAAACGATATTCACATGGGTGAGGGCATGTATCCTTTGGAGCATAAATGAGAATTATAGGAATCATACTAAGTTAAATTTAAAAGGTTGTCTATCAACTGGAAACAAAAAGTACATAATAAGCACTATAGGAGACCTAGAAAGCATGGGCACTCTTAAGCAATTATTTGTTGGTATAACAACGTATATGATACTTAGTGGATGCATATAAATTTGAAAATCAAAATAGCATAATTGCACCGATGATCTCGGTGCAAAATTTTATGAAACACAAACCTATTTCATCAAACCTAATCGGGAGTTATCATATCTTAAATCAAACAAAAGTGTGCAAAGACCAACATAGTTTCACTTTAGCAGGTTGTGTCACCTACATGCACAATTCACAATGGTTATTTTTGTTGCTGAATAGAAGCAAACTCGAGACACCACAGAAATGTATATATTACAATTAAGAAGTAAGGGGAGTAGGAAGCGTACATACCAATTTCACAGGAATTGAACGACAGACTTAGTGATCCAACAGATAATGTACGACACAAATTCACACTCACAAATAGGGAATAAACCAAAATATTGACATGGAGAAGATACCACATGAATCTCATAATGAAATTATGTTAGAAATCAACTAGCGACGAATGACTTAAAAGCATCAAACAGAGATTTCCCAAACCTAGATGTGACAAGAATTGGGTGGGGAATCCTGCATTAATCCACTAGTCCTACTCTCTTTCTCCAACGGAGACGGCGCTCTAGCAGGGTTATCGGAGGCTAAATCTGTAGGTGTAGCAGGGCCTGATCCTGGAGTTAGACACGACGACGAGGGAGGTTACGATCTTGTCGGTGAGCAGGTGGTGAGCAAGTCTCCGCACGGCCATCGGATGGGATGGAGCACCGCAGAAGAGCAACGGAGGCCAAGCAATACATGGTGGGTCGGGCACTCATGTTGGGGAAGAAAGCAGAGGCGGCGAGGATCATGGCGAGCTCGGCGCTCAGCACGAGCTGAGCAGAAGAGATGGGGGAGAGAGTTACTTCTGGCGATTAATTCGGGAAGATAGATTATGGGATGTGGGCCAGAAAATTGGATGGAGATATAGCATCTTTCAGCCGTTAGATCAAAATACAAATCGATGGCGTCCGAAGGGTTTGACGAATAGTTCTTATCAGATGTTTGTACCCAAGTGTTTGCCATTCCCAAGATGATCCCCACATGTCCACGTGACTATAATCTCACAAACGATGATACTTTTTTTCGTGTTCCCAATGATGACACGTGATACATAAGGCCCTAGGCGCACGTGACACATACTGCAGGTGGGCCCATCCGACGTAAGCATGCGTTCCACAAGCTGAAAGACTAGCCCATGCAATAACCGAGCCCAAATGCACCATAAGGCTCCAATTTCTATGGAACTTACATATTCCTCGAGCCATCCAATCTATAATTCTCACCACGTATATGTAATAGTTGATTCCCTCATTGCGACAAGAGCCTTGTTGCAAACTTGCAATTGCAACATGACCCTTGTTGCAGAAGCCACAGATTTTAACATGACCTTGTGTTGCAAAAGTATCTCTAGCTCGTGGTGGTGTCCGTCTCCATTGCAATAATACCATTGTTGAAATTGCAACTTGACCTTTGTTGCAAAAAGCATCTCTGCCGACACATGTGAGATTTTGAGGCCGCTATTGTCCAGGACTGTCGTTGACGCTAACCGCAAGCCCATCCACCATGAGCTCCTGCCCTGAGCGCCGCTAAGCTCCGCCGCCCGTCGCGTCGACTGGCGAGCTTGTCGGAACAACAACCATGCAACATCGACGTCAGCTTAGAGCATCGATGCCTTGGAATTGTGGCACCTGCAGTCCGATGCCCTCATCGGCCTTGTAAAACTCCTGTCTTGGAACTGAAGGAGGAGATATGCAGCGGTGGCGCGAGAAGTCACGTGAGAGACTGGGATAAAGAGCATTTCGTGAGGATCGAGGATGTGAAGCTTGACGAACTATTCCCTCCGTTCTTAAATATCAGACTTTTTAGATATTTTACTAGAAGACTACATACAAAACAAAATTAATGAATCTACATTTTAAAATATGTCTTTGTATATCCGTATATAGTTCATAGTGCAATTTTTTAAAGATCTTATAATTAAGAACGAAGGGAGTAGATGGTTGCAGATGAATCTAGGAGCACTTCTACATCATGTGATCAAGTTAGAGACCGATTAGCCGTGTGTTTTTAGCTGGCTGAGTCGGTGTTTGGTTGAGGTTTTCTTTGTTTATACACTTTGGTTTATATAGGCCAAAAAAAGATTCTAATCTAGGGGCTTTCGGTTTTGGTTTTTGGCTTGTGCCTCTACATAGGTCAAAAGCCAAAGTCAAAAGAACCTAAATAGTAGGTGTTTTCTTTGGCTTATACTTATATAAGCCAAAGAGCAAAAGCCCTTTCAACTATTTATTTTAACAACCTAAAATTTAAAAAGTGATCGTGCATCATCCGGGCGAAACGAGCGACCGAACGCTAGCCGCTCGATCAGCCCACACATCCGGTCATCAGTGTCACGTGGTACCTGGTCACGTACATTTATTTTGGTTTTTTGAATTTAAAAAAACCATATCTTTGAAGCCTTGCGTCGGAATTCAGATCCGTCTTCACCGTTGGATTCTTCATGACGAGATCTTTGAAACTAGACCCCGCGTGGGTATGTTTCAATGAATTTTTTTATGTCAACTTTGGTGCTATATGGTGCAACTTCAGTACTGCATTGTGCAACTTTAATACTATAAGGTGCAATTTTTTTTTCAAAACCAGTTGTTGAAGTTGTATGATCTAACTTCACATGAGGTTACAACCTAGCAACCTTTTGGGGAACGTTGCATGGGAAAAAAATTCCTACGCACACGCAATTCCTATCCATGATGATGATCATCTACGAGAGGGGAGATTGGATTCACATACCCTTGTAGATCGCTAAGCGGGAAGCGTTAAGAAATGCAGTTGATGTAGTCGAACGTCTTTGCGATCCAAATTGCAAGCCGTCCCAGGAACTTCGTCCCGATCTAGCGCCGAACAGACAGCACCTCCGTGTTCAGCACACGTGCAGCTCGATGACGACCAACAAGGGAGATGAAGAGGTAGCTGAATTCTCCGACAGCACGACGGCGTGGAGGTGATGATGGTGGAGCTACTCCAGCATGGCTTCGTCGTACCGTACTGAACTAGCTACGGGGTGTCACGAAGTGGTGGAGGGAGAGAGGGATGTGCCTTGGCTTGAGGTGCCAAAAGCCTCTCTCACCTCCACTATATATAGGAGGGAGGGGAGGGGCGGCACCCTAGGGACAAGCCCTAGGGTTCGGCCGGCGCAAGGAGAGGAGGAGGAGTCCTCCTCCAATACGGTTTGGAAGGAGGACTCCCCTTCCCCGATTCGGTTTGGTCCCACCCTCCTTTCCTTATTCCCCTTGGCCGAATAGGCCTCCTTGGGCTGGCCACCAGCCCACCAGGGGCTGGTGCGCCACCCTTGGGCCTCTTTGCTTCCCTCCCGGGTGGGTGGCCCGTCCCGATGGAACTCCGGAACCCATTCGTCACTCCCGATACTTTACCGGTAATGCCCAAAAATCTCTCGGAAGCCAAATGGACACTTCCTATATATCAATCTTCGTCTCCAGACCATTCCGGAAAACATCATGACATCCGGGATCTCATCTGGGACTCCGAACAACATTCGATTACCAACATCAGTAATTCAACTTTACCGAAACATCACCGAACCTTAAGTGTGCACACGCTGCAGGTTTGAGAACTATGTAGACATGACCGAGACACTCTTCGGTCAATATCCAATAGAAGGACCTAGATGTCCATATTGGATCCTACATATTCTACGAACATCTTTATCGGTTGAACCTCTATGTCAAGGATTTAGTTAATCCCGTGTCACATTTCCTTTGTCCTTCGGTATGTTACTTGCCCGAGATTCGATGGTCGGCATCTGTATACCTATTTCAATCTCGTTACCGTCAAGTCTCTTTACTTGTTCCATAATATAAAGTCTCGTGGCTAACTCTTTAGTCACATTGCTTGCAAGGCTTGTTTGTGATGTTGTATTATCGAGTGGGCCCCGAGATACCTCTCCGTCATATGGAGTGACAAATCCCAGTCTTGATCCATGCTAATCAACACACACCTTTGGAGATACCTGTAGAGCACCTTTATAGTCACGCAGTTACATTACGACGTTTGATACACACAAGGCATTCCTCTGGTGTCAGTGAGTTACATGATCTCATGGTCATAGGAATGTATACTTGACATGCCGAAAACAACAGCAACAAGATAATACGGTCACATGCTACGTTCACAGTTTGGGTCTTGCCCATAACATCATTCTCCTAATGATGTGATCCCGTTATCAAGTGACAACACTTGTTTATGGCTAGGAAATCTTAACCATCTTTGATCAACGAGCTAGTCAACTAGAGGCTTACTAGGGACAATGTTTTGTCTATGTATCCACACATGTGCTTGTGTTTCTATTCAATAAAATTCTAGCATGGATAATAAACAATTATCTTGAAACAGGAAATATAATAATAAATATTTCATTATTGCCTCTAGGGCATATTTCCAACAGTCTCCCACTTGCACTACAGTCAATAATCTAGATTCACATCACTATGCGATTTACAATGTAACAAATCTAACACCCATATAGTTCTGGTGTTGATCATGTTTTGCTCGTGAAAGAGGCTTAGTCAACGGATCTGCAACATTCAGATCTGTCTGCACTTTGCAAATATTTATGTCCTCCTCCTTGATGTAATTGCGGATGGCATTGAAGCGTCGTTTTATGTGTCTGGTCCTTGATATGTCTCCAACGTATCTATAATCTTTTATTGTTCCATGCTATTATATTATCTGTTTTGGATGTTTTATAAGCATTAATATGTTGTTTTATATTATTTTTGGGACTAACATATTAATCTAGAGCCTACTGCCAGTTTTTATTTTTCCACGTTTTTGAGTATTGCAGATAAGGAATATTAAACGGAGTCCAAACGAATAAAATCTCCGGAATGTTTTTTCTTGGATCAAAAGAAATGCACAAGACTTGGAGTAGGGGGCACGACATCTGCCGAAAGGCCACAACCCTGCAGGGTGCGCTCTAGGGGGGTGGTCGTGCCCCCTGGCTTGTGGGTCCCCTGCAAATCTCCTAACCCTATTCTTCGGCCTACAAATTCCCAAATATTCTCGTATCGCCAAAGAGAGCCACGAAAATACTTTTACACCGTCGGGAGCCTCTGTTCCCGTGAGATTCAATATGGGAGCCTTTTCCAGTAATCTGCCAGAGAGGAAATTGATCATGGAGGGCATCTACATCAACTCCATTTCCCCTCTGATGATGCGTGAGTAGTTCACCACAGACCTACGGGTCCATAGCTAGTAGCTAGATGGCTTCTTCTCTCTCTTTGATATTAAATACCAAGTTCTTCATGATCTTCATGGAGATCTATCCGATGTAATACTCTTTTGCGTTGTGTTTGTCGAGATCCTTTGAATTGTGAGTTTATGTTCAGATTATCTATGAATATTATTTGAGTCTCTTCTGAATTCTTATATGCATGATTTCATATGTTTGCAAGTCTCTTCAAGTTATTGGTTTGGTTTGGCCAACTAGATTGGTAATTCTTGTAATGGGAGAAGTGCTTAGTTTTGGGTTCAATCTTGCGGTGTTCTCACCGAGTGATATAGTAGGGGTAGAGAAGCACGTACTGTATTTTTTCCATTGAGGATAAAAAGATGGGGTTTTCATTATATGGCTTGAGTTTATCCCTCTACATCATGTCATCTTACTTAATGTGTTACTCTGTTCTTCATGAACTTCATACTCTAGATGCACGCATGAGTCGGTCAATGTGTGGAGTAATAGTAGTAGATGCAGAATCATTTCGGTTTACTTGACACGGACATGATGCCTATATGCATAATCATTGCCTTGTATATTTTCATAATTATTCGCTTTTCTATCAATTGCTCGACAGTAATTTGTTCATCCACCATATTATTTTCCTTTATGAGAGAAGCCTCTAGTGAAACCTATGGCCCCCGGGTCTATTTTCCATATTATACTTTTAGATCTATAAACCAAAAATACCTTGCTGCAATATATTTACTTTTGTATCCGCAATCTTTTATATCTATCTCTATCAGATCTCATCCTTGCAAATAACTGTGAAGGGATTGATAACCCCTTTATAGCGTTGGGTGCAAGTGTTTGATTGTTTGTGTAGGTACTACGATTGGGGCCTTGCTTGTTCCTCCTACTGGATTGATACCTTGGTTCTCAACAAACTGAGGGAAATACTTATCTACTTTGCTACATCACCCTTTCCTCTTCAAGGGGAAACCAACGCAAGCTCAAGAGGTAGCAAGAAGGATTTCTCGTGCCATTGTCGGGGAGGATACATAGCAACATCAAGCCTACCAAGTACTCATCACAAACTCATCTCTTGTATTTACTTTATTTGCCATTTTCCTCACGTTTTCCTCTCCCCCACTTCTAAAACGATTTTCAGAAAATACCAAAAATATTTGCCTTTTTATTCGCCCTTCTTCCGCCCTTCTTCCGCTCATCTTTTTCGTTTGTTCGTTTCCACAGCTCAACCCAAAAGTTTTGATCCATATATTAAGAAGTTGTAAGATATTGAGAATAATGCTAAGGGGATCATGTCACTCCAATTTGACCATAATAGTTTCTTTAGGAATGAGCTTAAAGAACAAATATTTATGCTTGTTTACATGAATAAAGAACTTGATGATATGGCCAAGGAATTTTGTGGTTTGAAATCTCAGTTCGCTCACCTCGTAAATTTAGTAGGCCAAATTTATGACAAACAAGCCACCTTAGTTAATAAAATGGCCGTGAAGCCACAATCTTTAAGCGTTGATGAAGATCTAAAAGTGATTGATGTGACACCTATTAAATATTTATTTTCTAGTATAAATCCTGAAAAAGATGGGACTGGAGAAAAGTCAACTTTAGTTAAAAGGCATCCCAATGATTTAGAGTTTGTAGATCTTAATGATAAGATTGATAAAAGTGGGATGAAAGAGGTCAAAACTTTAAATAGCAATGAGCCCACTCTTTTGGATTTCAAGGACTTTAATTATGATAGTTTCTCTGTGATTGATTGTGTTTTTTTGTTGCAATCCATGTTAAATTCTCTGCATGCTTATAGTCAAAATAAAGCTTTTACGGAACATATTGTGGATGTCATGCTGAAATATTTTGAAGAAAAACTTGAGTTGGAAGTTTCTATACCTAGAAAGCTCTATGATGAGTGGGAACCTACTATTAATATTGAAATTAAATATTATGAGTGATATGCTTTGTGTGATTTGGGTGCTAGCGTTTCCACGATTCCAAAAACTTTATGTGTTGTGCTAGGATTCCGTGAATTTGATGATTGCTCTTTAAATTTGCATCTAGCGGATTCTACAATTAAGAAACCTGTGGGAAGGATTAGTGATGTTCTTATTGTTGAAAATAGGAATTATTTTCCCGTAGATTTCATTGTTCTTGATATAGATTGCAAATCTACATGTCCTATTATTCTTGGTAGACCTTTCCTTAGAACGATTGGTGCAATTATTGATATGAAAGAAGGAAATACTAGATTACAATTTCCATTTAGGAAAGACATGGAGCACTTCCCTAGAAATAATATAATATTACCTTATGAATCTATTATGAGAGCTACCTATGGATTGCATACCAAAGATGACAATACCTAGATCTATTGCATTATGCCTAGCTAGGGGCGTTAAACAATAGCGCTTGTTGGGTGGCAACCCAATTTTATTTCTATGCTTTTGTTTTTTGCTTCTTTTTTTGAATGCTTCACACATTATTACCTCTATAATAATTGTTTTGTCTTGTTTTAGTTAGTGTTTGATCCAAGTAAGACCTTTGGGGTGGTCTATGGAGTTTGCAAGTTGATTTTGCTGAAAACAGAAACTTTCTCTCTAAGTCCATGAATATTGTAAATCCAGTGGAATGTGATTTTGATCTGAATTTTTAAAAAAATATTGTTTTACAAATTTCCCAGATTTTACTATTTTTCAGAAATTTTGGAGTTACATAAGTATTCTAAGTAAACAGATTGCTACAGAATGTTCTGTTTTTGACAGATTCTGTTTTCTTTGTGTTGTTTGCTTATTTTGATGAATCTATGGGTGGGTATGAACCATGGAGATGTTGGAACACAATAAATATTGAATCAATATAAATAAATAATAAGTTCACAACAGTACCTAAAGTGGTGATTTATTTTTCTTATACTAACGGATCTCATGAGTTTTCTATTGAGTTTTGTGTTGTGAAGTTTTTAAGTTTTGGGTAAAGATTTGATGGACTATGGAATAAGCAGTGGCAAGAGCCTAAGCTTGGGGATTCCCAAGGCACCCCAATACATATTAAAGGATACCAAAGAGCCTAAGCTTGGGGATGCCCCGGAAGGCATCCCGTCTTTCGTCTTCAATCCATCGGTAAATTTACTTGAGGCTATATTTTTATTCACCACATTATGTGTGTTTTGCTTGGAGCGTCTTGTATGATATGAGTATTTACTTTTTAGTTTTTCATAATCATCCTTGATGCACACATATTTTGAGAGAGGCACGCTGAATCGTGAATTTATTAGAACACTCTTTGTGCTTCACTTATATCTTTTGAGCTAGGCAATGTTGTTCTAGTGCTTGACTTATATCTTTTAGAGCACGACGGTGTTGTGTTTTATAGAAATTATTAAACTCTCATACCTCACTTATATTATTTTGAGAGTTCTTTAAACAACATGGTAATTGGTTTTGGTTATGAATTTAGTCCTAATATAATGGGCATCCAAGAGGGATATAATAAAAACTTTCATATTAAGTGCATTGAATATGATGAGAAGTTTGATTTCTTGCATATAGTTTTGAGATATGAAGATGGTAATATGAGAGTCATGCTAGTAAGTAATTGTGAATTAGAAAAAATACTTGTGTTAAAGCTTGTGATTCTTGTAGCATGCACGTATGGTGCACCGTTATGTGATGAAGTCGGAGCATGATTTGTTTAATGATTGCCAACCTTTGTGTGGAGGTCGGGATCACGCGATGGTTAATTCATACCAACCCTTCCTCTAGGAGCATGCATCTAATACTTTGCTTCGATAACCGATAGGCTTTTGCAATAAGTATGTGAGTTCTTTATGACTAATGTTGAGTTAATGGATTATACACACTCTCACCCTTCCACCTTTGCTAGCCTCTCTAGTACCGCACAACTCTCGCCGGTACATTAAATCCACCTTCCTCAAAACAGCCACCATATATTTTCGTCAAAACAGCCGCCATACATAACTATTATGGCATTTTCATAGCCATTCCGAGATATATTGCCATGCAACACCACCATCTCGTTTTTATGACACACACCATCACTTCCATATTGCTTATTGAGTCATATTTTGTTCTAGATATCGAGTTGTAATCTTTTGAGTTGTAAGTAAATAAAAGTGTGATGATTTGCATTATTAGAGCATTGTCTCGTGTGAGAAAAGGATGATGGAAGCTATGATTCCCTCACAAGTTGGAATGAGTCTCCGGACTTTACAAAAAATAAAAGAGGCTAGTGAAGCCCATAAAAAATAAAAGAGGCCAAAGAAGCCCATCAAAAAGAAAAAAAAGAGAAAAAAAGAAAAAAAAATGAGAGAAAGAGAGAAGGGACAATGCTACTATCTTTTTTCCACACTTGTGCTTCAAAGTAGCACCATGTTTTTCATAGAGAGTCTACTATTTTGTCACTTTCATATAACTAGTGGAATTAAATCTTTTGCGCAACCACTTAGTTTCCTTTTTGAGCTTCCATACACTTATAGCTCTAGTGCATTTGTTGCATGGCAATCCCTACTGATACGTTCATTTTGCATCATGCTTTCATGTTGATATTTATCACTTTATGGGCTGTTATATTACTTTGTGGTACCATATTTATGCCTTTTTCTCTCTTATTTTGCAAGGTTTATTTGAAGAGGGAGAATTCAGGCAGCTGGAATTCTGGACTGGAAAAGGAGCAAATCTGAGTCCTCTATTCTGCACAACTCCAAATGCCCTAAAATTTACGTGGAATTTTTTGGGAATATATAAAAAATACTGGGGGAAAGAAGTACCCGAGGGAAGCTACCAGGGCCCCACAAGCCTGGTAGCCGCCACCCCCTGGTGGCGGCTACAGGGCTTGTGGGCTCCCAGACGGCCCACTGGCCCCCCTCTTTTGCTATATGAAGGGTTTCGTTCCAGAAAAAAAAATCAAGAGGGAGCTTTTTCGTGGTTTCGCCGCCGCCACGAGGCGGAACTTGAGCAGATCCAATCTAGAGCTCCGACATGACGATCCTGTTGGGGAAACTTCTCTCCCGGAGGGGGAGATCGTCGCCATCGTCGTCACCAACACTTCTCTCGTCGGAGGGGAGGCATATTCATCAACATCTTCATTAGCACCATCTCCTCTCCAATCCCTAGTTCAACTCTTGTAACCAATCTCCGTCTCGCGACTCCGATAGGTACTAGTAAGGTTGCTAGTAGTGTTGATTACTCTTTGTAGTTGATGCTAGTTGGATTACTTGGTGGAAGAGTTTATGTTCAGATCCTTGATGCTGTTCATTACACCTCTGATCATGATTATGATTATGCTTTGTGAGTAGTTACTTTTGTTCCTGAGGACATGGGATAAGTCATGTTAATAATAGTCATGTGAATTTGGTATTCGTTCGGTATTTTGATATGTTGTATGTTGTCTTTTCCTCTAGTGGTGTTATGTGAACGTCGACTGCATAACACTTCAGCAAACTAGGGCCTAGAGGAAGGCATTGGGGAGTAGTAAGTAGATGATGGGTTGCTGGAGTGACAGAAGCTTAAACCCCAGTCTATGCGTTGCTTCGCGAGGGGCTGATTTGGATCCACTAGTTTAATGCTATGGTTAGACGTTGTCTTAATTCTTCTTTTGTAGTTGCGGATGCTTGCGAGAGGGGTTAATCATAAGTGGGATGCTTGTCCAAGTAAGGGCAGTACCCAAACGCCGGTCCACCCACATATCAAAATATCAAAGTAACGAACGTGAATCACATGAACATGATGAAACTAGCATGACAGAAATTCCCGTCTGTCCTCGGGAGCGTTTTTCCTCCTATAAGACTTTATTCAAGCTTGTCCCTTGCTACAAAAGGGATTGGGCCACTTGCTGCACCATTGCTACTACTTGTTACTTGTTACTTTTCGCTTGCTACGTTTCACCTCACTACACAATCACTTGTTACCGCTACTTTCAGTGCTTGCAGTTATTACCTTGCTGAAAGCTGTTTACCAGAGCCTTCTGCTCCTCGTTGGGTTCGACACTCTTACTTATCGAAAGGACTACGATTGATCCACTATACTTGTGGGTCATCAAGACTCTTTTCTGGCGCCGTTGCCGGGGAGTGAAGCACCTTTGGTAAGTGGAAATTGGTAAGGAAACATTTATATACTGTGCTGAAATTTATTGTCACTTGTCACTATGGAAATTGTTCCTTTGAGGAGTTTGTTCGGGGTAACTTCACCATGAACGGAAGCACGAGGAGTTGTGCCTCAACCCGAGGTACCTACTGAAAATATCTTTTATGAAATTCCTTCGGGTATGCTTGAGAAACTGCTGGCTAATCCTTTTACAGGAGATGGATCTTCACATCCAGACTTGCATCTAATCTATGTAGATGAAGTTTGTGGTTTATTTAAGCTTGCAGGTTTTCCCGAGGATGAGGTAAATAAGAAAGTATTTCCTTTGTCTTTGAAGGATAAGGCGTTCACATGGTATAGGCTATGTGATCATACTGGATCATGGGACTACAATCGGTTGAAATTGGAATTTCATCAAAAGTTCTATCCTATGCATTTAGTACATAGTGATCGGAACTTTATTTATAACTTTTGGCCTCGTGACAGGGAAAGCATAGCTCAAGCTTGGGGGAGGCTTAAATCAATGCTATATTCATGCCCCAATCATGAGCTCTCGAGAGAAATTATCACTCAAAACTTTTATGCTCGACTTTCTCATGAAGATCGTACCATGCTTAACACTTCTTGTACCGGTTCTTTTACGAAGAAGGATATTGACCAGAAGTGGAATTTATTGGAAAGAATCAAACGCAACTCTGAAGATTGGGAGCTGGAGGAAGTTAAGGAGTCAGGTATGAATTTCCAGTTTGATTGCATTAAATCTTTTGTTGAAACAAACACCTCTAGAGATTTTAGCGCTAAGTATGGACTTGACTCTGAGATAGTAGCTTCTCTATGTGAATCTTTTGCTACTCATGTTGATCTTCCCAAAGAGAAGTTGTTTAAGTATCATCCTCCTGTAGAAAGCAACATAGTCAAAACCAATCTAGTTGAGGAGAATGTCATTGCTTTTAGTGATCCTGTTGTTCCTTGTGCCTACGCTGAGAAACCACCTTACGCTGCTAGGAAAAAGGATTATTCTAAAGCTCCAACTGTGATATGTAGGGGTTACATTATACCACTTTCACCCCCTGAGGAGATTAGAATTGAACCTAGTGTTGCTATTATCAAATATCTCTTAACCGAAACATAGATGGGCATGTTATCAAATTCTGTGAGGACTCCGCTAGAATTGCTAAACCTCACGCGAAAGACAAATACAGACCTGTAGTTGGCCTGCCCGTTGTTTCTGTCAAGATAGGAGATCACTATTACCACGGTTTATGTGATATGGGAGCTAGTGTTAGTGCAATACCCCGTTCCCTATATGATGAAATCAAAGATGAGATTGCACCTGCTGAGCTAGAACCCATTGATGTCACTATTACGCTAGCTAATAGAGACACTATCTGTCCTCTGGGAATTGTGAGAGACGTGGAAGTCCTGTGTGGTAAGACGAAGTATCCTACTGATTTCCTCGTCCTTGGTACTGCACAATATAGCTTTTGTCCCATCATATTCGGTAGACCCTTTCTCAACACTGTCAATGCTCACATTGATTGCATTAAGCAGACTGTCACAGTTAGTTTCGAGGGTGTGTCTCATGAATTTAACTTCTCCAAGGTTGGAAGACAACCCCATGAAAAAGATTCGTCCGGTAGGGATGAAACCATTGCTCTTGACTCTATTGCCGTACCTCCTAAGGATCCTTTAGAGCAATATCTGCTTGAGCATGAAAATGATATGCATATGGAGGAAAGAGATGAGATAGATAAAATTGTCTTAGAACAATATCCTATTCTCAAGAATAATCTGCCTGTTGAACTGCTTGGGGATCCTCCCCCGCCAAAGGGTGATCCTGTGTTCGAGCTTAAACAGTTTCCTGATAATCTTAAGTATGCCTATCTTGATGAGAAGGAGATATATCCTATTATTATTAGTGCTCTCCTCTGAGAGCACGAAGAGAAGAAGTTACTAAAAACTATGAGAAAGCACCGTGTTGCTATTGGATATACTCTTGATGATCTTAAGGGTATTAGTCCCACTCAATGTCAGCACAAGATTAAAACCGATCCTGATTCTAAACCAGTTGCTGATCATCAAAGGAGATTAAATCCTAAGATGAAAGAGGTCGTTAGAAAAGAAATATTAAAGCTTCTGGAAGCAGGAATCATTTATCCTATTGCTCATAGTGATTGGGTAAGTCCAGTACATTGCGTACCTAAGAAGGGAGGTATCACCGTCGTTCCTAATGATAAGGATGAATTAATCCCACAAAGGATTATTACTGGCTATAGGATGCTGATAGACTTCCGGAAACTGAACAAGGCAACCAGGAAAGACCATTATCCTTTGTTGTTTATCGACCAAATGCTAGAAAGGCTATCCAAACACACACACTTTTGCTTTCTAGACAGTTATTCAGGTTTCTCGCAAATACCTGTTGCACAATCCGATCAGGAGAAAACCACTTTCATCTGCCCCTTCAGTACCTTTGCTTATAGATGTATGCCTTTTGGCTTATGCAATGCACCTACCACCTTTCAAAGATGTAAGATGGCTATATTCTCTGACTTTTGTGAAAAGATTGTCAAGGTTTTCATGGATGACTTCTCCGTTTACGGGTCTTCCTCTGATGATTGCCTCAACAACCTTGATCGAGTCCTACAGAGATGCAAAGATACCAACCTCGTCTTGAATTGGGAGAAGTGCCACTTTATGGTTAATGAAGGCATCTTCTTAGGAAACAAAATTTCTGAAAGAGGCATTGAAGTTGATAAGGCTAAGGTTGATGCAATTGAGAAAATGCCTTGCCCCACATATATCAGAGGTATACGAAGTTTCCTAGGTCATGCTGGTTTCTATAGAAGGTTCATTAAAGACTTCTCTAAGATTTCCAGGCCTCTTACCAACCTTTTGCAGAAGGATGTTCCTTTTGTTTTTGATGAGGAATGTGAGGAAGCTTTCGAAATACTTAAGAAGGCTTTGATAACCGCACCTAATGTTCAACCACCTAACTAGAACTTGCCCTTTGAAATCACGTGCGACGCTAGTGATTATGCTGTTGGTGTTGTTCTAGGACAAAGAGTTGACAAGAAGTTGAATGTTATTCACTACGCTAGTAAAACTCTAGACAATGCCCAAAGAAACTATGCCACTAAGGAAAAGGAGTTTTTAGCAGTCGTGTTTGCATGTGAAAAGTTCAGATCTTATATAGTTGACTCCAAAGTCACTATTCACTCTGATCATGCTGCTATTAAGTACCTTATGGAGAAGAAGGACGCTAAGCCTAGGCTGATCAGATGGGTTCTCTTGCTACAGGAATTTGATTTGCACGTTGTTGACCGAAAGGGTGCTGATAACCCTGTAGAAGATAACTTGTCCAGGCTAGAGAATGTCCTTGATGACCCACGACCTATTGATGACAGCTTTCCTGATGAGAAATTAAATGTCATCGCACTTCACATAGTGCACCGTGGTATGCTGATTACGCAAATTATATCGTAGCCAAATATATACCATCCAGTTTCACCTATCAGCAAAAGAAGAAATTCTTCTTTGATTTGAGACACTACTTTTGGGATGATCCTCACCTTTATAAGGAAGGAGTAGATGGTGTTATTAGACATTGTGTGCCTGAACATGAACAGGGACAGATCTTGCAGAAGTGTCATTCCGAAGCCTACGGAGGACACCATGCTGGAGATAGAACTTCTCATAAGGTATTGCAATCAGGTTTCTATTGGCCCACTCTCTTCAAGGATGCCCGTAAGTTTGTCTTGTCTTGTGACGAATGCCAAAGAATAGGGAATATCAGTAAGCGTCAGGAAATGCCTATGAACTATTCACTTGTCATTGAACCATTTGATGTCTGGGGCTTTGATTATATGGGACCCTTCCCGAGTTCCAATGGGTACACTCACATCTTAGTTGCTGTGGATTACGTCACTAAGTGGGTAGAAGCTATCCCCACTAAAAATGCTGATCACCACACCTCTATTAAGATGCTTAAAGAAGTCATTTTCCCAAGATTTGGAGTCCCTAGATATTTGATGACTTATGGCGGTTCACACTTCATTCATGGTGTTTTCCGCAAGATGCTCGCTAAGTATGATGTCAACCATAGAGTTGCATCTCCTTATCATCCTCAGTCTAGTGGTCAAGTGGAGTTGAGTAATAGGGAGATCAAATTGATCCTACAAAAGACTGTCAATAGATCTCGAAAGAATTGGTCTAGCAAACTTGACGATGCACTATGGGCTTATAGGAGTGCTTATAAGAATCCCATGGCATGTCGCCGTATAAAATGGTTTACGGTAAGGCCTGTCATTTACCTCTTGAGCTGGAACACAAAGCTTATTGGGCAATCAAAGAGCTCAACTTCGATTTCAAACTTGCCGGTGAGAAGCGGTTGTTTGATATCAGCTCATTAGATGAATGGAGAGCCCAGGCATATGAGAATGCCAAGTTGTTCAAGGAAAAGGTTAAGAGATGGCACGATAAACGAATACAGAAACAAGAGTTCAATGTAGGTGATTATGTGCTGCTATACAATTCTCGCTTAAGATTCTTCGCAGGCAAGCTTCTCTCTAAATGGGAAGGTCCTTACGTTATCGAGGAAGTATATCGTTCCGGTGCCATCAAAATCAATAACACGGAAGGAAATTTTCCTAGAGTAGTAAATGGGCAAAGAATCGAGCATTATATCTCCGGTACTCCCATAAATGTTGAGACCAATATCATTAATATCATAACTCCAGAGGAGTACATAAGGGATGTTTATCACCCTGTTTCAGACCCTGAAAACGAAGAGGTATCTGTTTCGATAAGTAATTGGACTCCGAAACTTTTCCAATAGTAAATTTCCTCCGTTTTGGAATTTTTGTAAAATTAGAAAAATAAAAAGCAGTCCAGAGAGCGCACGAGGCGGCCACAAGCTTGGTAGCCGCCACCTACCCCCCTGGCGGCGGCTAGAGGGTTTGTGGGCACCTCGTGTGCCTCTCGGACTCCGTTTTCTTACGGAGCACTCCTTTTGGTCCAGAAAAAATCATTATATACACGCCCGAAGATTTTGATCTCCGTATCGCGTAGTTTTCCTCTGTTTTCGTTTCGAGCTTGTTGTCTGCCGCAGATTTAGAGCAAAGATGTCTCAGGAATCTGTTTGGGAGAATGATCTTCCCCAAGTTCATGAAGAAGTAGATGCTGATCTGAAAAGAGTAGAAGTCACGAAAGCCAGGGACAAAGCTAAGGAGAAAACCCAAGCTAGGGAGGAACCTATGTTCAACATTGAAGACGTTGAAGGAGTGGATTTTCTCCAGCCCTTCCTCCACGTGCTGTCTCCATCCTTGATTGAACTCTTGAGGTTTTGCAAAACAACTCGTGCTCGCAATATTTCCCTTTCTCGTGAAGTTATTTTGCTGGAAAACCATGTCGCAGATCTCAAAGGTATAAATCAAAGATTGATAGCTCTCTTGGAATCAAAGGCAACAACTCCACCACCATCACCACCAAAGGAAGACAACTAAGCACTGGTATGGGCAATCCCCTTGGCTTTTGCCAAGCTTGGGGGAGTTTCCCTGGTATCGTATCACCCTTATATCTTTTGCTTTTACCTTTGTTTTAGTTCTTTCCTTTTTAGTTTTTATTTCTTCTCTTAGAGGAATAAGTCTTTAGTATTTAGTTTGAGTCTTTTTCCTTGTGTCTGCCCCGATGTATTCGAGCTTGCGAGCTATATAATAAAGAGTATCTTAGTCAAGGGCTTTGCTTTGTGTCGTGATCAAAAGTATGAAAAGAACGATAGCATGAAAGATCATGGGATATTCTTATGGAAAGTGATAGCTTCACATATGACACGTATGATGATTGAAACTTGTTGAGAATAAATCAACATAGACCTCAGTCATTGTTGCAATTAATAAGAAGTAATAAGGAAAGAGGGGTTCACATATAAATATATCATCTTAGACACTTTTTACAATTGTGAGCACTCACCAAACTATTACATCCTTAGGAGTAGATGTTGGACAAGGAAGACAACATAATGAATTGTGTTTGCTTGGTTCCAGACAATGTTATATGATTAGAGATCCCTTAGCATGTGATGATTGCTTCCACCTCATATTAGCCAAAACTCCAGCACCAAGTAGAGATACTACTTGTGCATCCTTAAACCTTCAACCCAGTTTTGCCATGAGAGTCCACCATACCTACCTATGGATTGAATAAGATCCTTCAAGTAAGTTGTCATCGGTGCAAGCAATAAAAATTGCTCTCTAATTTGTATGATCTATTAGTGTGTGGAAAATAAGCTTTGTACGAACCTGTGATGAGGAAGACATAAAAGCGACAGACTGCATAATAAAGTTCTTTATCACAGGGGGCAATATAAAGTGACGTTCCTACGCACTAAGAGGACACGCATTCAAACCTCAAAAGCGCATGACAACCTCTGCTTCCCTCTGCGAAGGGCCTATCTTGTACCTTTACTTTTTGCCCTTGTAAGAGTCATGGTGATCTTCACCAATTCCCTATTTTTGCCTTTGTCTTGGCTACCGTCACATGCTTGGGAAAGATCTATATTCATATATCAACTTGGAGTTGAGTACTTATGCTTTATTATTGTTGACTTTACCCTTGAGGTAAATAGTTAGGAGGCAAAACTATAAGCCCCTATCTTCCTCTGTGTCCAGCTGAATCTTTGATACCATGAGTACCACGCGAGTTGTAACATTTGTGGAAAATAAAAGAGATGATTGAGTATGTGGGTTTGCCTTACAAGCTCTTATTTGACTCTTTCTGATGTTATGATAAATTGCAATTGCTTCAATGACTTTGGACTGTTGTTGGTTACTTCCCGGTAAGGTTTTTGCTTCATACTTTTCTTTGTGAAGGAATTGTTACTTTCCCATAAGAATCTTTATGATGTATTGCTGTTCTATGTGTGATCATGATGCCCTCATGTTCGTATTATGTTTTATCGACACCTTCGTCCCTAAACATGTGGACATGTTTATGGAACTTGGTTTTTGCTTGAGGACAAGCGAGGCCTAAGCTTGGGGGAGTTGATACGTCCATTTTGCATCATGCTTTCATGTTGATATTTATCGCTTTATGGGCTGTTATATTACTTTGTGGTACCATATTTATGTTGGAAATATGCCGTAGAGGCAATAATAATTAGTTATTATTACATTTCTTTGTTCATGATAATCGTTTATTATCCATGCTATAATTGTATTGATTGGAAACACAATACTTGTGTGGATACATAGACAAAACACTGTCCCTAGTAAGCCTCTAGTTGACTAGCTCGTTGATCAAAGATGGTCAAGGTTTCCTGACCATAGGCAAGTGTTGTCACTTGATAACAGGATCACATCATTAGGAGAATCATGTGATGGACTAGACCCAAACTAATAGACGTAGCATGTTGATCGTGTCATTTTGTTGCTACTGTTTTCTGCGTGTCAAGTATTTGTTCCTATGACCATGAGATCATATAACTCACTGACACCAGAGGAATGCTTTGTGTGTATCAAACGTCGCAACATAACTGGGTGACTATAAAGATGCTCTACAGGTATCTCTGAAGGTGTTCGTTGAGTTAGCATGGATCGAGACTGGGATTTGTCACTCCGTGTGACGGAGAGGTATCTCGGGGCCCACTCGGTAATACAACATCACACACAATCCTTGCAAGCAATGTGACTTAGTGTAAGTTCCGGGATCTTGTATTACAGAACGAGTAAAGAGACTTGCCGGTAAACGAGATTGAAATAGGTATGCGGATACTGACGATCGAATCTCGGGCAAGTAACATACCGAAGGACAAAGGGAATGACATACGGGATTACATGAATCCTTGGCACTGAGGTTCAAACAATAAGATCTTCGTAGAATATGTAGTATCCAATATGGGCATCCAGGTCCCGCTATTGGATATTGACCGAGGAGTCACTCGGGTCATGTCTACATAGTTCTCGAACCCGCAGGGTCTGCACACTTAAAGTTCGACGTTGTTTTATGCGTATTTGAGTTATATGGTTGGTTACCGAATGTTTTTCGGAGTCCCGGATGAGATCACGGACATCACGAGGGTTTCCGGAATGGTCCGGAAACGAAGATTGATATATAGGATGACTTCATTTGGTTACCGGAAGGTTTTCGGGCATTACCGGTAATGTACCGGGAATGACGAATAGGTTCCGGATCTTCACCAGGAGGGGGGACCACCCACCCGGGAGGGCCCAAGGACCTTGGGGGTGGCACACCAAGTAGGTGGGGTCAGCCCAAGGCTGTCTTGCGCAAGAGAAAGAAAAACCAAAAGAAGAGAAAAAAAAGGAAAGGTGGGAAAAGAGAGAAGGACTCCACCTTCCAATCCTAGTTGGACTAGGATTGGAGGAGGACTCCTCCTCCCTTGGTGGCGCAGCCCTTGGGGCTCCTTGAGCCTCAAGGCAAGCCTCCCCTCCCCTCCTCCTATATATATGGAGCTATTAGGGCTGATTTGAGACAACTTTTTCAAGGCAGCCCGACCACATACCTCCACGGTTTTACCTCTAGATCGCGTTTCTGCAGAGCTTGGGCGGAGCCCTACTGAGATTAGATCACCACCAACCTACGGAGCACTGTCATGCTGCCGGAGAACTCATCTACCTCTCTGTCTCTCTTGCTGGATCAAGAAGGCCGAGATCATCGTCGAGCTGTATGTGTGCTGAACGCGGAGGTGCCGTCCGTTCGGCACTAGATCGTGGGACGCATCGCGGGACGGTTCGTGGGACGGTTCGCGGGGCGGATCGAGGGGCGTGAGGACGTTCCACTACATCAACCGCGTTCACTAACGCTTCTTCTGTGCGATCTACAAGGGTACGTAGATCGGAAATCCCCTCTCGTAGATGGACATCACCATGATAGGTCTTCGTGCGCGTAGGAATTTGTTTGTTTCCCATGCGACGTTCCCCAACAGTGGCATCATGAGCTAGGTTCATGCGTAGATGTCTTCTCGAGTAGAACACAAAAGTTTTTGTGGGCGGTGATGTGCGTTTTGAGGCCCTCCTTAGTCTTTTCTTGATTCCGCGGTATTGTTGGATCGAAGTGGCTCGGACCGACATTACTCGTACGCTTACAAGAGACTGGTTTCATCGCTACGAGTATCTCCGTTGCTCAAAGATGACCGGCGAGTGTCGGTTTCTCCAACTTTAGTTGAATCGGATTTGACCGAGGAGGTCCTTGGATGAGGTTAAATAGCAATTCATATATCTCCGTTGTGGTGTTTGCGTAAGTAAGATGCGATCCTACTAGATACCCATGGTCACCACGTGAAACATGCAACAACAATTAGAGGACGTCTAACTTGTTTTTGCAGGGTATGCTTGTGATGTGATGTGATATATTGGATGTATGAGATAATCATGTTGTAATAGTTAATACCGACTTGCACGTCGATGGTACGACAACCGGCAGGAGCCATAGGGTTGTCTTTAAACTAACGTTTGTGCTTGCAGATGCGTTTACTATATTGCTAGGATGTAGCTTTAGTAGGAATAGCATGAGTAGCACTACAACCCCGATGGCGACACGTTGATGGAGATCATGATGATGGAGATCATGGTGTGACGCCGGTGACAAGAAGATCGTGCCTGTGCTTTAGTGATGGAGATCAAGAAGCACATGATGATGGCCATATCATGTCACTTATGAATTGCATGTGATGTTACTCCTTTATGCACCTTATCTTGCTTAGAACGACGGTAGCATTATGAGGTGATCTCTCACTAAAATTTCAAGACGAAATTGTGTTCTCCCCGACTGTGCACCGTTGCGACAGTTCTTCGTTTCGAGACACCACGTGATGATCGGGTGTGATAGACTCAACATTCACATACAACGGGTGCAAAACAGTTGCACACGCGGAACACTCAGGTTAAGCTTGACGAGCCTAGCATGTGCAGACATGGCCTCGGAACACATGAGACTGAAAGGTCGATCATGAATCGTATAGTTGATATGATTAGCATAGAGATTCTTACCACTGAAGCTATTCTCGACTCACATGATGATCGGACTTGAGATAGTGGATTTGGATCATGTAGCACTCAAATGACTAGAGAGATGTACTTTTTGAGTGAGAGTTCTGAAGTAATATGATTAGTTGAACTAAATTGTCATGAATATAGACTAATGGTCTTTGCGAATTAGGATGTAGCTTGCACTATAGCTCTACTATTTTTATATGTTCCTAGAGAAAATTTAGTTGAAAGTTGATAGTAGCAAACTTTGCAGACTGAGTCTGTAAAGCCGAGGATTGTCCTCGTTGCTGCGCAGAAGGCTTATGTTCTTAATGCACCACTCGGTGTGCTGCACCTCGAGCGTCGTCTGTAGATGTTGTGAACATCTGACATACACGTTTCTGATGACTACATGATAGTTCAGTACAAAATACTTAATGGCTTAGAAGCAAGGCGCCGAAGACGTTTTGAAATGTCACGGAACATAAGAGATGTTCTAAAGAGATGAAATTGTGATTTCATGCTTGTGCCCTTGTTAAGAGGTATGAGACCTCCGACAAAATTCTTTGTCCACGAAGTAAAGGAGAAAATTTCAATCGTTGAGCGTGTGCTCAGATTATCTGAGTACGACAATCGCTTGTATCAAGTGGGAGTTGATCTTCCAGATAAGATAGTGATGGTTCTCCAAAGTCACTGCCACCAAGCTGTGAGAGCTTCGTGATGAACTATAACATATCAAGGATAGATACAATGATCCTTGAGCGATTCACGATGTTTGACACTGCGAGAGTAGAAATCAAGAAGGAGCATCAATAGTTGATGGTTAGTAAAACCACTAAGTTTCGAGAAAGGCAAGGTCTACAAGGGATACTTCGTGAAACGACAAAGCAGTTGCTGCACTAATGAAGAGACCCCAGATTAAACCCAAGCCCGGGACTAAGTGCTTCTGTTATGAGGGGAACGATCACCGAGGCGGAGCAACTCTAGATACTTGGTAGATAAGAAGGCTGGCAAAAGTCGAAAGAAGTATATTTGATATACATGATGTTGATGTGTACTTTACTAGTACTCCTAGTAGCATGAGGGTATTGGATACAGGTTCGGTTGCTAAGTGATTAGTAACACGAAATGAAAGCTACGGCATAAACGGAGACTAGCTAAAGGCGAGGTGATGATACGTGTTGGAAGTGTTTCCAAGGTTGATATGATCAAACGTCACACACTCCCTCTACCATCGGGATTGCTGCTAAACCTAAATAATTGTTATTTGGTGCTTGCGTTAAGCATGAACATGATTGGATCATGTTTATTGCTATACGATTATTCATTTAAAGAGAATAATGGTTACTCTATTTGCTTGAATAAATCACCTTCAATGGTTTATTGAATCTCGATCGTAGTGTTACACATGTTCATGATATTGGTGCCAAAAGATATGAGGTAATGATGATAGTACCACTTACTTGTTGCACTGCCGCTTGAGTCATGTTGGTATAAATTGCATGAAGAGGCTCCATGCTGATGGATCTTTATACTCACTTGATTTTGAATCACTAGTGACATGCAAATCATACCACATGAGCAAGGCGTTTTTTCTTCATTGAGATGAAACAAGATAGTAACTTGTTGGAAGTGATACATTTTGATGTATGCAGTCCAATGGGTGCTGAGGCACGCAGTGGATATCATTATGTTCTTACTTCAATGACGATTTGAGTAGATACAAGAGTATTTACATAATGAATCACAAGTCTGAAATATTGAAAAGTTTAATTCTGTTTCAGGAGTGAAGTTCGTCGTAACAAGAGGATAAACTGTCTACGATATGATCATAGAAATGAATATCTGAGTTACGAGTTTTGGTACGCAGTTAAGACAATGTGGAAATTGTTTTGCAGTTCACGCCACCTGGAACATCATAGTGTAATGATGTGTCTGAACGTCATAGCCACGCACTATTTGGTATGGTGCATGCTATGATGTCTCTTATCGAATTACCACTATCGTTTATGGGTTATGCATTAGAGACAACCACATTCACTTTAAATAGGGCACCACATATTTCCGTTGAAATGACACAGTATAGACTGAGGTTTAGAGAAATCTAAACTGTCGTTTCTTGAAACTTTGGGGCTTCGACACTTATGTGAAAAAGTTTCAGTTTGATAAGATCGAACCCAAAGCGGATAAATGCATCTTCATAGGATATCCAAAACAGTTGGGTACATCTCCTATCTCAGATTCGACAACAAAGTGTTTGTTTCTAGAAATGGATCCTTTCTCGAGGAAAGGTTTCTCTCGAAAGAATTGAGTGGGAGGGTGGTAGAACTTGATCAGGTTATTGAACCATCACTTCAACCAGTGTGTAGTAGGGCGCAGGAAGTTGTTCCTCTGGCGCCTACACCAATTGAAGTGAAAGCTGATGATGGTGATCATCGAGCATCGGATCAAGTTACTACAAGCCTCGTAGGTTGACAAGGTCGCGTACTACTGCAGAGTGGTATGGTAACCCTGTCTTGGAGGTCATGTTGTTGAGCAACAGTGAACCTACGAGTTATGGAGAAAGCAATGGTGGGCCGGATTCCGACAAATTGCTGGAAGCCATGAAATCCGAGAGAGGATCCATGTATGAAAACAAAGTGTAGACTTTGGAAGAACTACTTGATGGTCATAAGACTATTGAGTAAAGATGGATCTTTAAAAGGAAGACAGACGATGATGGTGATAAGTCACTATTAAGAAAAGCTCGACTTGTCGCAAAGATGTTTCCGACAAGGTCAAATAGTTGACTATGATGAGACTTTCTCACTCGTAGCGATGCTAAAATTCTGTTAGAATTATGTTAGTAGTTGCTGCATTATTTATGAAATATTGCACATAGGGTGTCAAAGCATTGTTTCCTCGACGGTTTCCTTGAGCAAACATTGTATGTTATACAACCAGGAGGTTTTGTCGATCCTAAAGATACTAGCAAGTATGCAAGCTCCAGCGATCCTTCAATGGACTGGTGCAAGCATCTCGGAGTTGGAATATACACTTTGATGAGATGATCAAAGATTTTGGGTTTGTACAAGGTTTATGAGAAACTTGTATTTCCAAAGAAGTGAGTGGGAGCACTATAGAATTTCTGATAAGTATATGTGGTTGACATATTGTGGATCAGAAGTAATGTAGAATTTCTGTAAAGCATACAAGGTTGTTTGAAAGGAGTTTTCAAAGGAATACCTAGGATTGAGCTACTTGAACGTTGAGCATCAAGATCTATGGATATAGATCAAAACGCTTAATAGAAGTTTCAACAAGATGCATGCCTTGACAAGTTTTTGAAGAAATTCGAAATGGATCAGCAAAGAAGGAGTTCTTGACTGTGTTGTAAGGTGTGAATTTGAGTAAGACTCAAAACCCGACCACGGCAGAATAAAGAGAATGGACGAAGGTCGTCTTCTATGCCTTGGCCGTAGACTCTAAAGTATGACATGCTGAGTACCACACCTGATGTGTGCCTTGCAGCTAGTCTGTTAAGAGGTACACAGAGTGATCCAGGATTGAATCACTGATCTGCGGTCAAAGTTATCCTTAGTAACTAAATAGACTCATGAATTTTTCTCGATTACGGAGGTGGTTAAAGAGTTCGTCGTAAAGGGTTACGTCGATGCATGCTTTGACACTAATCCGAATAACTATGAGTAGTGAAACGGATTCGTATAGTAGAGTAGAGATTTGGAGCATTTCCAAATAGCACGTAGTAGCAGCATCTATAAGATGACATAAAGATTTGTGAAGAACGCACGGATCTAAAAGTTTCAGAACCGTTGACTAAAACCTCTCTCACGAGCAAGACGTGATCAGACCCCAGAACTATATGGGTGTTGGATTCGTTGAAATCACATGGTGATGTGAACTAGATTATTGACTCTAGTGCAAGTGGGAGACTGTTGGAAATATGCCCTAGAGGCAATAATAATTAGTTATTATTATATTTCTTTGCTCATGATAATCGTTTATTATCCATGCTATAATTGTATTGACTGGAAACGCAATACTTGTGTGGATACATAGACAAAACACTGTCCCTAGTAAGCCTCTAGTTGACTAGCTCGTTGATCAAAGATGGTCAAGGTTTCCTGACCATAGGCAAGTGTTGTCACTTGATAACGGGATCACATCATTAGGAGAATCATGTGATGGACTAGACCCAAACTAATAGACGTAGCATGTTGATCGTGTCATTTTGTTGCTACTGTTTTCTGCGTGTCAAGTATTAGTTCCTATGACCATGAGATCATATAACTCACTGACACCGGAGGAATGCTTTGTGTGTATCAAACATCGCAACGTAACTGGGTGACTATAAAGATGCTCTATAGGTATCTCCGAAGGTGTTCGTTGAGTTAGTATGGATCGAGACTGGGATTTGTCACTCCGTGTGACGGAGAGGTATCTCGGGGCCCACTCGGTAATACAACATCACACACAAGCCTTGCAAGCAATGTGACTTAGTGTAAGTTGCGGGATCTTCTATTACAGAATGAGTAAAGAGACTTGCCGGTAAACGAGATTGAAATAGGTATGCGGATACTGACGATCGTATCTCGGGCAAGTAACATACCGAAGGACAAAGGGAATGACATACGGGATTTTATGAATCCTTGGCACTGAGGTTCAAATGATAAGATCTTCGTAGAATATGTAGTATCCAATATGGGCATCCAGGTCCCGCTATTGGATATTGACCAAGGAGTCACTCGGGTCATGTCTACATAGTTCTCGAACCCGCAGGGTCTGCACACTTAAAGTTCGACGTTGTTTTATGCGTATTTGAGTTATATGGTTGGTTACCGAATGTTGTTCGGAGTCCCAGATGAGATCACGGACGTCACGACGGTTTCCGAAATGGTCTGGAAACGAAGCTTGATATATAGGATGACTTCATTTGGTTACCGGAAGGTTTTCGGGCATTACCGGTAATGTACCGGGAATGACGAATGGGTTCCAGATCTTCACCGGGAGGGGGGACCACCCACCCGGGAGGGCCCAAGGACCTTGGGGGTGGCGCACCAAGTAGGTGGGGTCAGCCCAAGCCTGTCTTGGGCAAGAGAAAGAAAAACCAAAAGAAGAGAAAAAAAGGAAAGGTGGGAAAAGAGAGAAGGACTCCACCTTCCAATCTTAGTTGGACTACGATTGGAGGAGGACTCCTCCTCCCTTGGTGGCGCAGCCCTTGGGGCTCCTTGAGCCTCAAGGCAAGCCTCCCCTCCCCTCCTCCTATATATATGGAGCTATTAGGGCTGATTTGAGACAATTTTTTCAAGGCAGCCCGACCACATACCTCCACGGTTTTACCTCTAGATCGCGTTTCTCCGGAGCTCGGGCGGAGCCTTGCTGAGATTAGATCACCACCAACCTACGGAGCGCCGTCACGCTGCCGGAGAACTCATCTACCTCTCCGTCTCTCTTGCTGGATCAAGAAGGCCGAGATCATCGTCGAGCTGTACGTGTGCTGAACGTGGAGGTGCCGTCCGTTCGGCACTAGATCG
Source organism: Hordeum vulgare subsp. vulgare (assembly GCF_904849725.1). NCBI lineage: Eukaryota > Viridiplantae > Streptophyta > Magnoliopsida > Poales > Poaceae > Hordeum > Hordeum vulgare. Next base: position 65,130,544 of record NC_058523.1, read on the forward strand.
TGGGACGGATCGCGGGACGGTTCGCGGGGCGGATCGAGGGACGTGAGGACATTCCACTACATCAACCGCGTTCACTAACGCTTCTATTGTGCGATCTACAAGGGTACGTAGATCGGAAATCCCCTCTCGTAGATGGACATCACCATGATAGGTCTTCGTGCGCGTAGGAAATTTTTTGTTTCCCATGCGACGTTCCCCAACAATTTATGCCTTTTCTCTCTTATTTTGCAAGGTTTATTTGAAGAGGTAGAATTCAGGCAGCTTGAATTCTGGACTGGAAAAGGAGAAAATCTGAGTCCTCTATTCTGCACAACTCCAAATGCCCTGAAAATTTACGTGGAAATTTTTGGGAATATATAAAAAATACTGGGCGAAAGAAGTATCACAGGGGAGATACCAGGGCCCCACAAGCCTGGTAGCCGCCACCCCCCTGGTGGCGGCTACAGGGCTTGTGGGCTCCCTGACGGCCAACTGGCCCCCTCTTTTGCTATATGAAGTGTTTCATTCCAGAAAAAATCAAGAGGGAGATTTTTCATGGTTACTTGAGCAGATCCAATCTAGAGCTCCGGCAAGACGATCCTGCTGGGGAAACTTCTCTCCCGGAGGGGGAGATCGTCGCCATCGTCGTCACCAATACTCCTCTCGTCAGAGGGGAGGCATCTTCATCAACATCTTCATCAGCACCATCTCCTCTCCAATCCCTAGTTCATCTCTTGTAACCAATCTCCGTCTCGCGACTCCGATTGGTACTAGTAAGGTTGCTAGTAGTGTTGATTACTCTTTGTAGTTGATGCTAGTTGGATTACTTGGTGGAAGAGTTTATGTTCAGATCCTTGATGCTATTCATTAAACCTCAGATCATGATTATGATTATGCTTTGTGAGTAGTTAGTTTTGTTCCTGAGGACATGGGATAAGTCATGTTAGTAATAGTCATGTGAATTTGGTATTCGTTCGGTATTTTGATATGTTGTATGTTGTCTTTTCCTCTAGTGGTGTTATGTGAACGTCGACTACATAACACTTCACCATACTTGGGCCTAGAGGAAGGCATTTCGAAGTAGTAAGTAGATGATGGGTTGGTGGAGTGACAGAAGCTTAAACCCCAGTCTATGCGTTGCTTCGTGAGGGGCTGATTTGGATCCACTAGTTTAATGCTATGGTTAGACGTTGTCTTAATTCTTCTTTTCTAGTTGCGGATGCTTGCGAGAGGGGTTAATCATAAGTGGGATGCTTGTCCAAGTACGGGCAGTACCCACGCGCTGGTCCACCCACATATCAAACTATCAAAGTAACGAACGTGAATCACATGAACATGATGAAACTAGCATGACAGAAATTCCCGTGTGTCCTCGGGAGCGTTTTTCCTCCTATAAGACTTTGTTCAGGCTTGTCCCTTGCTACAAAAGGGATTGGGCCACTTGCTGCACCATTGCTACTACTTGTTACTTGTTACTTTTTGCTTGCTACGTTTCACCTCACTACACCATCACTTGTTACTACTACTTTCTGTGCTTGCAGTTATTACCTTGCTGAAAACTGTTTACCAGAGCCTTCTGCTCCTCATTCGGTTCGACACTCTTACTTATCAAAGGACTACGATTGATCCCCTATACTTGTGGGTCATCAGCTACTCACTCACATTAATATCTATTGATGGGCATCTCCATAGCCCGTTGATATGTGATAACCCACAAGTATAGGGGATCGCAACAGTTTTCGAGGATAGATTATTCAACCCAAATTTGTTGATTCGACACAAGGGGAAGCCAAAGAATATTCTCGGGTATTAGCAGTTGAGTTGTAAATTCAACCACACCTGAAAGACTTAGTATCTGCAGCAAAGTATCAGTAGCAAAGTGGTGTGATAGAAACAGTAGGAATGGTAACAGTAGCAGTGACAGCAGTAGCAGTAACAGTAGAAGCATTGACAGCACTAGCGACAAAGTAACAGTAGTAGCAGCTACAGCAATAGCGGCAAAGTAACGTAGCAAGGACTAGTACGAAAAACTTGTAGGCATTGGATCGGTGATGGATGATTATGCTGGATGACATTCATCATGCAATAGTTATAACATGGGGAGATATGTAACTAGCTCCAGTTCGTCAATCTAATGTACGCATGTATTCCGTATATAGTCATACGTGCTTAGGGAAAAGAACTTGCATGACATCTATTGTCCATCCCTCCCGTGGCAGCGGGGTCGTAATGGAAACTACGAGATATTAAGGTTCTCCTTTTAATAGAGAACCAGAACAAAGCATTAGCACTTAGTGAATACATGAACTCCTCATACTATGGTCATCTCCGGGAGTGGTTCCGGCTATTGTCACTCCGGGGTTGCCGGGTCATAACACATAGTAGGTGACTACAACTTGCAAGATAGGATCAAGAACACACATATATTGACGAGAACATAATAGGTTCAGATCTGAAATCATGGCACTCGGGCCCTAGTGACAAGCATTAAGCATGGCAAAGTAGTAGCAACATCAATCTCGGAACAGAGTGGATACTAGGTATCAATCCCCATCAAAACTAACTCGATTACATGATAGATCTCATCCAACCCATCACCGTCCAGCAAGCCTACGATCAGATTACTCACGAACGGTGAAGAGCATCATGGAATTGACGATGAAGGAAGGTTGGTGATGACGATGGCGACGATCTCCCCTCTCCGGAGCCCAGAACGGATTCCAGAGCTTCCCTCCAGACGAAGAACAGGTGGTCGCGGCGCCTCCGTATCATAAAACGCGATGAACTCTTCTCCGTGATTTTTTTCCGGGCGAAAGGGACTAAATAGAGCTGGAGTTGGAGGCGGCGGAGCCCTGAGGGCCCCACAAGCCTGCTCCACTCTTCCAGTTTATTCTTGCGCCAATACTTTTTATATATTCCACAAAAAATCCTCGTAAATGTCCAGGTCATTCCGATAACTTTTATTTCTACGCAAAAACAACACCATGGCAATTCTGCTGAAAAGAGCGTTAGTCCGGGTTAGTTCCATTCAAATCATGCAAATTAGAGTCCAAAACAAGGGCAAAAGAGTTTGGAAAAGTAGATACGATGGAGACGGATCAACTCCCCTAAGTTTAAAACCTTTCTTGTTCTCAAACAATTCAGTTGACAAACTGAAAGAGACAAAAGAAAAACTTTTATGAACTCTGTTTGATAATGTTGTTGCAATTATGTCTAACTAATATTCAGATTTTCAGCAAGATAATAAGCTAACCACATAAGCAATGATATTTAGGTCTCAAGAGGAACTCATATCAATGGCATAATCAACTAGCGAGCAATAATAATGAGTTTCAAACATCAACACTTCAATCAATACAACCATGAAGCAATATGAACAGATGGTATCTCGCTAGCTCTTTCTGAGACCGCAAAACATAAATGCAGAGCACCTTCAAAGACCAAGGGTGTCACATCCCTGACACCTTAAGCAAGTTAGTCTTGTGCTCATGTCTTCTTTGCATTGCATCTAAGAAATTCTCAACAAGAACAAAGAAAGTGGTGAAGGAAAAACTCAAACCCTAGCCACTTCTTTAAATAAAGGAAATCTCAAACCTAGTTAAAATCAATGAACCCAAAATGGCGTCAAGAAAAGTTCAAACTTTCTGATAAATCATGAAAGTAAATGAGCAAGGAAGAAAACCATTTTCTTGACACTTTAAGCATTTTAAATAAATGCAAAAAACTACTGGTTTCAAGCTTTAAATTTGAAATCATAAACTTTAAACTTTCAAAAATGTTGAAAACATTAGGAATGGTTGGAAATATTCCAACAAATATTCTAGGGTGCTTAACATAGTTTTTACAAATTATTTGGGAGCTGAAATAAATAGTAGATCAATGTCAGCAATTAAAACAGAAATAAAACAGAAAGAAATGGGAAAAACCTTACCTGTCGCTCACCTCAGCCCGGCCCAGCTGCCCCTGTCGTCTTCCTCCTCGCCAGTAGGAGCAGGAGGTGGCCGCCGCGTCGCCGTGCGCCTCCACGCAGCTCCCTGGCTGCCTGGCCGCCGCTTCACGCTCACAAGCACGGGGATAAGCTCCCTGAGCCCGTCCCTATCCATCCCCGTGCCCATTCTCCCCCTCTGCCCCGTTTCTTCTGCCGCCATTGGAGCCCGAGCAGAGCTCGAGCTCGCCGTCGTTCTAGCCTCCCCTCCTTCCTTCTGAGCCGCGCATTAGCTCCGCCGCAACTCCCTGAAGCTCCCTAGCCATGAGCCCGACGCCAAGATGCAGTGAAACAACGAGAAGCAGTCGTCTTCTTCCTCGGGTCACCGAAGTTCGCCGCCGGCGTTGTCCCTCTCCAGGCCGTCCCCGAGCAAACTAGCGCCACCACTGCACTCCTCGTGAGCTTGCGCTTCTTTCCCCCAAGATCTCCCCATCGATCCCCTCCTCTAGGCCTAGTTCCACCGGAGTCCGACGAGATCTGCCGCAGGAGCTCGTCGCCTGTAGCCCTCCGGTGACCAGCTCGTCCTTCTGAGGCCACCAGTAGCTTCAGGCTGTCGCGTAGGTGCTGTAGGAGCTGAGAACCGTGCGTAGTTCCCTCTGTATCAAAGACACCGATGATGCCCGAACCTTGGCCGCCGCCAAGCTCGTCGCCGGCGTCATCTCCGGCCAGATCAGCCCCGGCTAAGTGCAGAAATGGAACCGCGGGAGAAGTGTCGTTCTTGTGGTGCTCTCCGCGCAGCATTTGGCCCTCTGTGTGCCGTTTCCGAGCCCCCCCGACGTTCTGGTGCTCGCCGGAGGCTCCCCGTCGGCGAGGACGACCTCGCCGCTGGGGATCTCAGCTGGCCTGAGCCACTGACGGGTGGGGCCAGCCTCTGGATAGTTTAGAGATAATAAAAATAAATCAGATAAATTAATAAGACACTGACATGTGGGTCCAGTGAGTTTAATTAACTAAATAAGATTAATCCTAATCTAAAATTGACCAGAGACAATGACCAGTGGGTCCCACTGGACAGGTTTGACTTTCAACGGCCAGTTGGACCTGCTGATGTCATGCTGATGCAGTAAAAGTATTTTCCAGTATAAGAATAATTCCAGAAATGTTTAAAACTTCAAAAATTCATAGAAATTAATCTGTAACTCCAATGAAAATAATTTATATATGAAAAAGTATCAGAAAAATTCAAGGAATCTGAATATGCTATTTTCAATCATGTTTGAAAAAGTTACAGAACCCAAACATGTAGATTAAGGAATAAGTCAATTCTTATAAATATTTTATAAATGGAATATGGAAAATATTTAAATTTCTTTATGAATGACATGATCACACACTGTTCCAATTACAAACCAGCAACTTAGCATGTCATCCCATGCATGTTAACATCAAGTTGATCTGAGCATCAGGTTGAATCAATTAAAACGGTATCTGAGAATACCTCGTTTGAAGTGATATTTGAATTTGATTCAAATCAACTTCAAACCTAATACATGCTAGCTATATTAGTTTATCACCTTGCATTCTCATGCCATGCTCATGCATCATCTTGATTGCATATGCTTGTTACTGATTGTTGTCATTCATTTCGGTAGGCTCCACTCCCCCGGATTCCACCGAATATCCGTCTTACGGATATTGTCCCTCCTTTGAGCAACAAGGCAAGCAACCATTTTGATCATCCCGATAAATCCCATGTTCTTGCTCCTGCACTTACTTATTGCATTAGGATCAAATGCTTCAACTGCTTTTGCCACGTTAGTTGAACCCACTTCCTTTGCATGACCTATCCTTGTCACAGTAAATAGCCGAACCTTGCAACCTAGGGTACCTAGTAGTTGCTTGAGCTATGATGTGCCTTATCCTGCTATGCATGCTATGGTTAGAGTTGTGTAAGGTCTGTCATCTGGGAGATGAACAGAATTGTGAGAATGTGTTCGGTAAGCAAAGGTTGTGTGTTGAACCTGATTTGGTAAAGGTACCGGTGAAAGGCTGTGTAGGAGTACATGGCGGGTTGTTTCATTGGAACCGTCCTCAGGAACTGAGTTCCGTGTATGTAATCCAAGACTAGATACTACCACATGCTGGGCCCTAAAATATGACCCCGCTCGGCCTATTAATCGCTTAGTACTCGGTCCAGGAGTTGCAAGTAGTCTCTGGTGTTTATAATCATGCTGGAGGCCGTGCATAGTGCTGACCTGAGAGGTGGGCTATGATGCGGTAGGCAGTGGCACGGTGTACTAAGTGGCACCCGGATGGTGGGCTTGGGAACCCTGCGCACATCGTTTGAGGCCGTGGCGGAAACCTCGGCCGGACTTCCGTACGGGTTACTCTCAGATAGGCGATAAACCTGGACTAGATACTAGTGTGGTTAACGGTCGTGGCTGACTCCCTCGATGGGCTTCTGCTTGAAGGTTGCCGAGGTGCATGACGTGCACATGGCGATAAGTGGCGAGAGCGTGTGTGACGAAGTACACCCCTGCAGGGTTATGATCTATTCGAATAGCCGCGTCCGCGGATATGGACTACTTGGAGACATATGTTGTTCATAGATAACTTCAATGGCTACTCATAAAATTGTCAAGATAAGCGTGAGTGTCGTGGACGGCATTTCTGTATGGAGACGGAATGATTCCACGATGGTGTATTATTGTGGTGTTAGTGGACTCGTGTGCGAGAAATCAAGTTGTCAAAATTATTTAAAAATGCAAGTTGTCTAGCCACGAGTCAAATGCTGGCTTTCCGCATGAAACCCCACAATACCTTATTGATACCTTGCATGAGTAGTTAGTTATCCTAAAGTCTTGCTGAGTACCTTCGTACTCATGTTTGCTTAATAAATGTTGCAGAGGTTGCTAATGACCCTAATGGAGGGTTCTTCGTAGACATCGACGACGACGAGTAGCTGGTGTCCCAGCTACGATCTGGCCCTACGTTGGGTCTGTAGTATAGTCAGGCCATGTGCCTTCTAGTTGCACCTGTCTGTACTCAGACAGTTTTAAACTCTTCCGCTGGCTTGTAACTGAATGACTGCTATTATGGGTCGTGAGATCCTTAATGTGTAATATTATGTGTGTGTGGCTCTTCCGAGCCTCTTAAATAAAGTTTGTATGTTTATGGTTATGTTGTGATGCCATCGATGTATCTATACATATCGGTATGCCATGCGTACGTGTGTCGTACTTGATATGTATGGGGTTCGATTACCTAGTCGTGAACTTTAGTAGCACTCCTTACAAGGAAATGCCCCTTTATGATCCAACGAGCCTTGGTAGTTCGCTACTGCTCCGGACACATTGGTTGACCGGCATGTGTCCTTCTTAGCTGCTGTGTGTGTCCCCTTTGGGGAAATGTCACGCGATGTAATGGAGTCCCTGTAGCTTGCTACGACTCGTCTACACTCGCTGGTGACCGACACCTGCTTTGTTGGGTCATGTATGCCTGTCCTTGTGCGGTACTGCCACTTTGGTTTGTGACTAGACTTGTCGATCCGGGTTCTTTGACATTGGAATGCTAGCGACACTATTGCATACGTGTGTCAAAAGACGCAAACGGTCCCGGCTAAGGTAAGGCTGCAGCCGTGGAGTTAACCGTGCGTGAGACCGCAAAGAGATGCGCTGTGTTACAGGCTGGATTCCTATGACTTAGGATCGGGGTCCCGACAAAGGGCTGAGTGAACATTGTAATTCATGGCAAAGAAGATCCAGTCACAGTCATACTCAATATCAATTAATAGCAAAGCATAAAAATGACGGAGGTGCTCTCTAATTGGTGCTTTTAAAAGAAGAGGATGACTCAACAGAAACATAAATAGATAGGCCCTTCGCAGAGGGAAGCATTGATTTGCAGAGGTGCCAGAGCTCAAGCTTTCAAGACAGAGATAAATAATTTTGGGTGGCATTCTTTCATTGTCAACGCAATGACCAAGAGTTTTCACCATCTTCCATGCTACACATGCTATAGGCGGTTCCCAAACAGAAAAGTAAAGTTTTGACTCGCCCACCACCGATCAATCACACTCAACGACTAGCCGAATACTCTTGTTCCGTCCATACCAACAACAATCCATGGGGAGTTCTCTTTGCATTTATCTTTTCGATTTGAGCATGGAACTAGGCATTCCAATTACCGACCCCTTTCTCGTGAGTGATAGTGAATAAACACGTATCGAGGATAACACGCCTAGCATGGAAGATACTGATCGCCCCTTGTCACCACATGAGCGGTTCGGGCATGCAAAACAGATTATTTCTTGAAGGTTTAGAGAGTGGCACATGCAAATTTACTTGGAACGGCAGGTAGATACCGCATATAGGTAGGTATGGTGGACTCATATGGAACAACTTTGGGTTTATGGAGGTGGATGCACAAGCAGTATTCCCGCTTAGTACAAGTGAAGGGTAGCAAAAGACTGGGAAGCGACCAACTAGAGAGCGACAACAGTCATCAATATGCATTGAGATTAACCAACATTGAGTGCAAGCATGAGTAGGACATAAATCACCATAAACATGAATATCATAGAGGCTATGTTGATTTGTTTCAACTACATGTGTAGACATGCGCCAAGTCAAGCCACTTGAATCATTCAAAGGAGGATACCATCCTATCATACTACATCATAATCATCTCAAAATTCATGTTGGCATCCAAGACAAACCATTATAAGCTCCTAGCTAATTAAGCATGGCATCAGAAACTATGATCTCTAAGTTGTCATTGCAAACATGTTTCTCTCACAACAAAGCTGAATTAGGAAAGATGAGCTAGTCATATTTACAAAAAAAAATAGATCGAGTTCATACCAGCTTTTCCAGGCTCAGTCACTTCATCATATATCGTCATCATTGCCTTTGACTTGCACAACCGAATGATGTGAACAATAATAAGAGTGCTCGTGCATTGGACTAAGCTGGAATCTGCAAGCAAACACAAAGGAGAAGACAAAGTAATATGGCTCTTTGACAGATAAACAGATATGCATGCGAGAGCCACTAAACATTGTAACCATGGTCTTCTACCTTGACCCAAAGAAAAAGAAAACTATTTACACGGGAAAGCTCCCAACAAGCAAAAGAAGAATGAGAAATCTTTTGGGGTTTTCTCAAACTAGACAAACACACGAGAAGAAAACGAGAATAAGAAATAAACTAGCATGGATGATACAGTGGCAAAGTGTGAACACCGACTATCAAAGTGAAAGTGTGAGCAAGAATGCAAAGTCGGTGAGGAACACATACTCCCCCAAGCTTAGGATTTTGGCCTAAGTTGGTCTACTCCGATGGAGGGAAATAACCGTCTCTGGGGTACTCCGGAGTGTACTGAGGGTGCCACTGCTGTGTGAGCTCCTCTGGCTCCCACTGATAATCTGGCGTCTGGTACTCGACTAGTAGCTCGGGCACGGGCACCTGTGGTGGTGCTATGCCCCAATATGCGTAGATGTCCGAGGGCATAATAATGTACCTGCCTAGATGAAGATTGAACAAAGAAGGAGCATGCAAAGTAATAGTATCACGAGTACCCTGACTAAATACAAGGTTATAAATCATCCTCTCATTTATATCTTTATCAAGAAAGTCATGGCGAACCATGATATCATAATCTAGATATCTTTCAGGAAGAAGAATCTCTTCTTCCTCGTGAAGTCTAATAGGTATCTCAAAATGTCTAGCAAGACGGGTAGCATAGATACCTACATAAACGACGCCTTTAGAACGGTTCGTGTTCAACCGTTGAGCTACTATAGCGCCCAAGCTATAAGTTTAATCATTATAAAGGGCTTCGCGCAAAACCGCAAGATCTGGGGAGCTAAGGGCCCCAGCTTTCCCACGGCCAATCAAACATTTTCCCACGAATAATGAGAAGTACCGAAGCACTGGAAAATGTATGCTAGCAGCTCTAGCGCAAGACACTCCTCTCTCCTCTCCTACAACAATAGTATCTATGAAAGCCTCCAAGTCCCGTGGACGAGGTTCATGAATATCCCCAACATAAGGTAATTTTCAAACATTGCAAAAATCCTGAAGTGACATACGCCGGGGGATATCATATAACTTGAACTCAACCATAGGAGGACTCTTCCTTGGATAGAAATTAAAGCTTTGCACAAAAATATTAGTGAGGAGGAGGTATTGCGGAAACTTATCTTGAACGAAGGCGGTAAGGCCTGCGTTCTCCACCAAGTAGTAAAAGTCCTCATAAAGTCCGGCGGCGCGTAAGAACACATCGCTTGGCCACTCGCACGCTCGAACTTCTGCAACTCGAGGGACCGGTACTTGGGTTTCTTCTTCTCATTTTCATCATCCTTGGGGTCACGGCTTGAAGAGCCTCTCAGGAACCTCCTCATGTTTTCCTTTTTCTTTCTCTGAAAATTTCTGAAATTTTTAGTGACTCTAAGGAAAAGTGAACAAGTCCCAACGAAACTCGTAGCAACTACTCCCACAAGTGCCTAGAGGCCATATCACGCATCAAAAATACTTGGGACCAGCTAAAATTAGCATGCAAAGCTCAAGAACAGGGTCACCAAGGCAGAAAAAATACGCAACGAATAAGGCACTAGAGCAAAAACTAATTGGACCAATGGAGGAGTCACATACCAAGGAACAATTTCCCCAAAACAGTTTGGTGAATGGGGCTTTGCACAAGGAGATCAAAAATCGCAGCAAGAAGAGCAAGAACACGGGTTTGAGCTATAGAATAAATTTTTCTGGAGGTAGGAGAAGGAGATGGGAGCTGGAATAAGTGGAGGGGGGACACGCGGGCCCCACAAGCCTGGTAGGCGCGGCCAGGGGGGGTTCCCGCGCCTCTTGGGCTGGTGGCCCACTGGTGCATACCCCTAACTAGCTCTGTGTCTCAGAATTTTTTAAAAATTCCAGAAAAAATCATACTTGATTTTCAGGGCATTCGGAGAACTTTTTTTTCCGGGACACTTTTCTATGGGACGCAAAAAGCAGAAAAAAGGAGAAACTAAAGCTCCTTGACAAACTTTTTCGAATCGCATAAAACCGAAGAATTTTTGAATAGTCACTAGGTTACCTCAATGGGGATGTGCATATCCCCAACAAGCAAATCATACTTCATCTTAATAGTAGGTATAGGGCATTCGAAGCTCCCAATAAGAATCGATGAAGTTTTTTCAATAGCATTGATGCAATGTACCCGCTATTGTTTCTTTGGAAAGTGCACCGTATGCTCATTACCGTTGACATGGAAAGTGACATTGCCTTTGTTGCAATCAATAACATCCCCTGTAGTGTTTAAAAAGGGTCTTCCAAGGATGACCGCCATGGCATCATCCTCGGGATATCCAGAATAACAAAGTCTGTTAAGATAGTAACGTTAGCAACCACAACAGGCACATCCTTGCAAATGCCGATAGGGAAAGCAGTTGATTTGTCGGCCATTTGCAAAGAGATTTCAGTGGTTGTCAACTTATCTAGTTCAAGCCTACGACAAAGAGAGAGAGGCATAACACTAACACCGGCTCCAAGGTCGCATAAAGGAGTTCTAACGTAGTTTCCTTTAATGGAGCAAGGTATAGTGGGCACTCCGGGATCACCTAGTTTCTTAGGAGTTCCACCCTTGAAGGTGTAATTAGCGAGCATGGTGGAAATCACAACCTCAGGTATCCTCCTCTTATTAGTCACAATATCCTTCATGTACTTAGCATAAGGAGACATTTTGAGCATATCTGTCAAACGCATTTGCAAAAAGACAGGTCTAATCATTTCAACAAAGCGCTCAAAATCCTCATCATCCTTTTTCTTGGATGGTTTGGGAGGAAAGGGCATTGGTTTCTGAACCCATGGTCCCCTTTCTTTACCATCCTTCCTAGCAATGAAATCATTCTTATCGTATCTCCTATTCTTAGGTTGTCGGTTATCAAGATCAACTGGTTCAATCTTCACATCCTTATTATTGCTAGGTCGAGCATCTTCATGAGCATCACTATCGATATTATCATTAGGCTCATGTTCATCACCAGATTGTGTTTCGGCATCAGAAACAGAGACATCGTTTGGATTCTCGGGTGTAACAGCAACGGGGTTGCTAATGTGCAAATTCCTATAATCTTTCTTTTACTTTCTAGGATGACTAGGTGCCTCGGTGCTAACTGCTTGAGAATCTTGTTCAATTCTCTTAGGATGACCCTTAGGATACAAAGGTTCCTGGGTCATACTACCGCCTCTAGTGACGACTCTGACAGAATTGTCATTCAACTCATTGAGCAAGTCATTTTGAGCCTTAAGTACTTCTTCTACTTGAGTAGTAACCATAGAGGCATGTTTACTCATAAGCTTAAGATCATTGACACTTCTATCCACACAAGCACTTAAATGACTAAGAATACGAGCATTCTGTTCCAATTGCCTGCTAACATAATCATTGAAACTTTGTTGTTTGGCAACAAAGTTATCAAATTCATCCAGGCATAAGCTAGCAGGTTTATCAAAAGGAATATCACTCTCATTGAATCTACGAAGAGAATTTACCTCTACAACATGTGTCGGGTTATCAAGACCATTGATCTCTTCGATAGGTGGTAGATTTTTGACATATTCAGATTTAATGCTTTTCTCTTTCATAGATTTCTTAGCTTCTTGCATATCTTCAGGACTGAGGAATAGGATACCTCTTTTCTTCGGAGTTGGCTTAGGAGGTGGTTCGGGAATACTCCAAGCATTCTCATTGCACAAGATATTATTCAATAGGATCTCAGCTTGTTCTACAGTTTGTTCCCTGTAAACACAACCAGCACAACTATCTAGGTGGTCCTTAGAAGCATCGGTTAGTCCATTACAGATGCAGCGACCCGACTCAAGACGAGTCAAGCCTCTGGTGTTTCCGTACCATCCCAAGATCATGCTGGTACACACTCAGTACATCAATGTATATATCAAGAGTTCAATCACACAGCTTTATTAATAAAAATCTCATATCGAGTACTTTATTACAATAAAGGATTACAATAAAGTGGCTGAAGGCCATCTCATGAGATAACTAACGAAGACTAGCGGAAGCATCAGGTAGACGAGTCCATCCGACTCCAGGGCATGTCGCTGAGCGTAGATCGTAGCCTCACTCCTGGTCGGAAAAGTACTCTGCAACATGATACGTTGCAGCTGTGTAGGTCAGCATATGGAATATGCCGGCAAGTCATCAAAGAGAGGGGTAAAAATAATAATCAACTATCTCTACATGCATATTTGGCAGGTGGGGCTATAAGTTTTGCATAAAGCCAATTTTCTCCTACAACAAGAGGGGTTGGAAGCAAAATATTACTACATTGTTTGTTGTTAACGAGATGGTTCCGCCAACCAATTCTCGTATCCGAGTTGTTGTTAACACCCACATCATTATTAATTTGTGTCGAGAGTTCAGGGGAATTTCAATGCCTTTGGCTCAAGTTGTCCATGACCGTGGACACGGCTAATCGATTAGGTTGGGCACTCTGCAGAGTTTTGCACACGTTCCCCACAAGATTTGATCGCCTCTGAGTATGTCCTCGCACTTCAGGGTGTTTGAAGACCGGATGATCAAAACATGGTCTTTCAACGGGTCCCTCTGAATCCCTGTCGGTGCCCATCCATTCCTACCGTTCTTCTACATCTGCTAGCACCGCCTGTCCAGAGTCGCCGCGTTGTCCAACCAAGCCGGAGCCCATAATGACTTGTCGCTGTGCAGGTAAGCCTTGGGTCTTGAAGCCTCCGTCCGTCTCTTCGAGCCTGGGTGAAGCTTTCTGCAAGATGTCATGGCCGTCTCCAGCATCCCGGGTCATCCACTGGTTTCTCAAGGGAGCCGATCAACCGTCCTTCACCCAGAGTTGCATTGCATCCGAGGTCTTGAAAATCTTGTCTTAACCGGTCTTGATTATTTAATCAACCTCGCATCACTCGTGTTATGCACTCAACCGAAATCCCGTCTACTCAAGCATATCAATATGAAATTTGTCGTCCCGGGGCCAAGTATCGGGGTTGTTGTGTGCCTACCACATGATACTACAACCTATACTAAAATTTCCAAGTACCTAAGCAGCATGCAATTGGGCAAAGAAAGGTGAAACTACCATGCATCGAAAAACATAGGATGATAGTTGTCTTGATCGAGCGCTTCTAAGTAACAAGCTTCACACTCCGGGTGATCTACCGATACAAACAAAATACACACCATAACCACTACAATCAAACAACAAGTAAAAATAACATCACAAGTAAATAGTTGCTATGGCCTAAGTGAAAGAATTCACTACACGTCACTAAGGCAGAAACTTGTTTCTGTTAAAACCCCAAGTAAAAGTATTTAAAAAAATTTGAAACTTATACCACAATAAGATATAATCACTAGGAAGCAGTAGCAAAAATAATCAAATCAAAATCGTTTTTTAAACTCCTGGAATAAGCAAAACAAGGTTTAAACTAAATCTGATCTAATTCAAACTTGAAAATTTCAAACATAGACAAATTATATGTTTTAAAAACTACAAAAACATTGTGATCTACTGGAGCAAGTTTCAACTCCATTGGAATTTGGGATCAAAAGCTATGGTCAAAACAAACTTGATACTTTTCTGTTTTGGAATTAAACAGAAAAAAGAAGACAGATGCTAACCGATACGTGGCAATCCCTGATTGGTTGAGGGGGTGTGTGCTGCGGGTAGAACGAGCAAACGGCCGAAGTATAACAAAATCTACGGCTAAATAATAAGTGGGGCAGAAAACCGTTCGGGTTTTTATTTAAAAACCGAAGGGGTATTGCGCTTCTAATCTATAGTGTTGGTGCAAGATCTAACGACTAACAGGGGGGTGGGGTGCTCACCGTGGTGTTGGTGCTCCGGCGAGGCTTCTCCGGCGAGGCCGAAGTGAAACGGCGATGGGGTGGCAGCTCCGGCGGTCGGGGACAATAGCGGAGAGGACCAGGCGATGGCGGCGGGGTTCCTCCGACGAATGGAGGTGACGACGAGGCAGCTCGGGGGGCCGAGGGGAGGGCAGCAGGGCGCCGGGGCTTCGGGTGGTGGCCGACTCCGGCGAGGTGGCGGGGAGACGTGGGGCGAGGGGCTCAGCTCTTGGGGGGGGAACAGGGTGCGGTGGAGGGCTGGGGTATAAATAGGGGGAGAGGAGGGCCGGGGAAGGAAATGGGAGAGAGATCCGGGAGAGGATCGGGCTGCCATGGGAAAGGAAAGAGCTTGGGCTCAGGAAGGAAAGAGGAGGGGCGAGAGGAAAGAGGTGACCGAGCGGCGATTCGGTCGGCCAGGGGGGGCCCACCAGGCAGAGAGGGAAGGGCGCGGCGTCGGTTCGGTCGGCCGGATCCTACGGGATTCGGTCCCGGGCCAGAAGGGAGTGGGCCGACAGGTATAATGCGCCCAGGCGCTTTCCTTTTAGTCTTTTTCAGAAACAGAAACTAAAACAAATAAAAAGGCAACAAACAAAAATAATTAATATAGGGTATTATATACCAAAAATTTCAGAAAAATATCCTCTACTTGATTAACATTTTTCCAAGGCAAAAATAAAAACTTCTAAAAAAATGTTTTTTCAGAAAATCCCCTAAATGCTTTATTTCTTTTTGGCAATTATTTTCACGATAAAACTTTGGCTTTCTTGGCTCCAAATATTTCAGAGATGCCTCACATTTTGGAGGGTTTATTTCCCGGCATTTCTCGTGTGAAGAAAAATAGAAATGCAAAAGCAAAAGTCGAAAGTATTGAAATGCAAACTTTATTTAAATCAATATGCATAGATGCTTAGCTACAATGTAAAACCTTCCCAATTAGGAAAATTGGGATGTGACAAACCTACCCACCTTAAGATGAATCTCGCCCTCGAGATTCGGGTTGGCTAGAAAATAGGTGCGGGTGGTCTCAACGAAGATCCTCTTCTCGTTCCCAGGTGGCTTCTTCCTCGGTGTGGTGGCTCCACAACACCTTGCAGAACTTGATGATCTTGCTGCGGGTAACTCTGTTGGCAGTCTCAAGAATCCTGACGGGTTTTTCCTCATACGTCAGATCACTGTCAAGCTGTATGGCCTCTAGGGGCACTGTATCTCTCAATGGAACATCGACCATCTCGGCGTGGCATTTCTTCAACTGGGAAACATGGAAGACATCATGAACTCCGGACAATCCTTCCGGCAGTTCCAGTTTATATGCAACTTCGCCTCTACGTTCAAGAATTTTGTAGGGGCCAATGAATCGGGGTGCTAACTTTCCTTTCACACCAAATCTCTTGATTCCTCGGAGTGGAGACACCCGAAGATATGCTCGGTCTCCCACTTCGTATGTTACTTCCTTGCGTTTGCTGTCAGCATAACTTTTCTGCCTAGACTGAGCTATCTTGAGTCGGTCACGAATTAGCTTGACCTTCTCTTCAGAATCTCGGATAAGGTCGGGACCCAAAAGTTGTCGGTCTCCAACTCCATCCCACATCAACGGTGTTCTGCACCTCCTTCCATATAGAGCTTCGAAAGGGGCCATCTTCAGACTGGTCTGGTAGCTGTTGTTGTATGAGAACTCGGCATAAGGCAAATTGTCAGCCCAACTAGACCCATAGTCTAGTGCGCAAGCTCTCAACATGTCCTCCAGAATCTGATTGACTCTCTCGGTCTTTCCATCTGTCTGTGGGTGAAAAGTTGTACTGAACTCCAATCTCGTTCCCAAGGTTTCATGCAGTTGGTGCCAAAATTTTGATGTGAACTGAGTCCCTCTATCTGACACAATACTCTTCGGTACTCCGTGCAGACATACGATCCTGGTCATATATATCTTGGCCAGCTTGGCACTCGTGGAAGTAGTCTTCACAGGAATGAAGTGAGCTACCTTGGTCAAACGATCGACCACAACCCAAATAGAATCATAGCCAGAACGGGTCCTGGGTAATCCTGTGATGAAGTACATACCAAGCTTTTCCCATTTCCACTCGGGTATCGACAGAGGTTGGAGCAAACCTGGTGGCTTCTGATGCTCGGCTTTTACTCGCTGACAAACATCGCATATTGCTACGAACTCGGCAATGTCTTTCTTCATTCCTGTCCACCAGAAACTTTCTTTCAGATCCAGATACATCTTGGTGTTGCCGGGGTGTATCGAGTACGGGGAATCATGGGCCTCCTGAATTATCAACTTCCTGAGTTCGGGATCATTGGGCACATAAATGCGATCCTCAAACCATAAAGTTCCGTGTTCATCCTCACGAAAACCTTTAGCCTTCCCGTCTTTCATTTTCTGCTTAATCTCAGCTATCTCCTTGTCTGATTTCTGTGCTTCGCGGATTTTTTCTGTCAAAGTGGACTAAATTTCTAGTGTGGAAACAAATCCTCTTGGAACTATTTTTAATTTGAGCTCTCGGAGGTCATCGGCTAACTCCTGGGGTAACCCTCCTGCTATGAGTGTGTTCACATAACTCTTGCGGCTCAATGCATCGGCTACAACATTTGCCTTGCCTGGGTGATAATGCAATCTCATGTCATAGTCCTTGATCAACTCTAGCCATCGCCTCTGTCTGAGGTTCAACTCCTTCTGTGTGAAGATATATTTCAGGCTCTTGTGATCAGTGTAAACATCACAACTATTTCCGATCAGGAAATGTCTCCAGGTCTTAAGAGCGTGCACTACGGCTGCTAGTTCCAAGTCATGTGTGGTGTAATTCAACTCATGGGGTCTAAGATGTCTGGATGCATAGACTAGAACTTTACCTTCTTGCATGAGCACTCCTCCGAGTCCTTGACGAGAAGCGTCACAGTAAACCTGGAAATCCTTCCGAATGTTCGGCAATATCAGCACTGGGGCTGTAACCAGACGTTTCTTCAACTCTTGAAAAATGGTTTCACATTCCTCAGTCCAAACATACTTGGACTCCTTCTTCAACAACTCTGTCGTGGGCTTGGCGATCTTTGAGAAATTCTCAATGAACCTCCGGTAATATCCGGCAAGTCCGAGGAAACTGCGGATCTCCTTGACTGAAGTGGGTGCTACCCATTCGGTGAGTGTTGCGACCTTGGCAGGGTCCACTGCTATTCCTTCTCCTGAGATGACGTGTCCGAGGAATCCGACTTCCTTCAACCAAAACTCACATTTGCTAAACTTTGCATACAGTTTATGCTCTCGAAGTTTCTCCAGAACTAGACGCAAATGTTCCTTGTGTTCCTCCTCGTTCTTGGAGAATATCAGTATGTCATCGATGAACACCACGACAAACTTGTCCAAGTATTCCATAAATACCTTGTTCATCAGATTCATAAAATATGCCGGAGCATTATTCAATCCAAATGACATGACCGTGTACTCATACAAGCCGTACCGAGTGGTGAAGGCTGTCTTGGGTATATCCTGTTCACGAATCTTCAACTGATGATACCCGGATCGAAGATCGATCTTGGAGAATATTCGGGCTCCAACTAACTGGTCAAACAGATCATTGATCATCGGCAAAGGTACTTGTTCTTGATGGTCACCTCGTTCAATGCACGATAATCGACAACCATTCTCAAGGACTTATCCTTCTTTTCAACCAAGAGCACTGGGGCTCCCCAAGGTGAAGAACTTGGGCGAATATACCCTTTGTCCAACAACTCCTTAATTTGCTTCTTGATTTCTACCAAGTGATTTGCAGGCATCCGATAGGGTCTCTTGGATATTGGGGCTGTTCCGGGTAATAGCTCAATCAGGAACTCAATCTCTCTATCAAGTGGCATGCCCGACAATTCCTCCGGAAATACATCTGGGTACTCCTGTACAATCGGTACTTCCTCCTGGACTACTCCCGTGAGAGAGTTTACTCGTTTACTCCGTGGCTGGCGCTGAGACACGTACTTAATCCACTTTTTCTCGGGGGTGGTGAGCAAAATAGACTTAAGGGCACAATCAATATTCCCTTCATACTTGGCCAACCAATCCATGCCTAGGATTACATCCAATCCCTGGGACTCTAATACGATGAGGTCGGTGGGAAAATTATGGTTCCCGATGTTGAGACTCACAGCATGGCATCCTATCCTCGCTGTCATCTTGCCTCCTGGGGAACTGACCTTAATAGGCTGGCTGAGGGTTCTAGTTGGCAAACTGTACTTTTCCACAACTACCCTTGATATGAATGAATGCGTTGCACCAGAATCAAAAAGTACCAATACTGGACGTGAATTTAGCAAACACATACCAACCACGGTATCGGGGTGATCATAGACCTCTTCAACATCAATGTGATTCACCTGAGTTCGAGGAAAAGGATTGGGCTTCTTTGCTGCAGAGTTGCCATTGCCGTTTCCATTTCCCTGCTTGTTCGAGGGACATTCAGTGGCATAGTGTCCCGTCTTCTGACACTTGAAGCAGGAGATGTGATTCAGATCCTTCTGAGCTGGAGCTGAATGCTGTTGAGTGCCAGTACCGCCATTCTTGAAGTTGCTGTTGTTGCGGTGGTTCCCATTTCCTCCATGGTTGTGGCCTCCATGGTTGTGCACTGGGAGGTTATGCTGGACGTGTCCTCCAAACTTACCGGATCTAGTCCCGGTATTCCCTGAATAGGGTGTGTAGCGAGGCTTCTGCTGAGTGCCGGAGTTGAACTTTCCATTCCCATACTTCCGCTTACGGTTCTCCATCTGCTGGTGTTTCCCCTCCAAGATGAGGGCCTTATCTACCAACTCTTAGTAGTTGTTGAAGGTGGCTACAGTCAGCTGAATGCTCAGCTCATCATTGAGTCCCTCCAAGAACTTTTCCTGCTTGGCCGCATCATCGGCCACATCTCCAGGTGCATAATGGGCGAGCATGATGAATTCATCGACATACTGAGCCACAGAGCGATTTCCCTGGCCTAAGTTGCGAAACTCACGCTTCTTCAGACTCATTGCACCAGCTGAGACATGTGCGGTACGGAAGGCTTGCTTGAACTGCTGCCAAGTGACTCCAGCAATGGGGTATGTGGTGGTGTAGTTCTCCCACCATGCAGCTGCAGGGCCTTCAAGTTGATGCGCGGCAAAGCGCACCTTCTCAGCTTCAGTACAACCAGCAGTGATAAGTTCCCGCTCCATCTTGCGGAGCCAATCATCTGCCACAATGGGCTCAATGCTGCTGGAGAAATTCGGAGGGTTCAACCTCAGGAAACGGGTGAGATTGTCGGCCTGGGTGGATGATGGTTGTTGTTATTGTTCTGGTTCTGGATGATCAGCTGCATCAGGGTATTCCGTTGCTGAATCAACTGGGTGAGTTCCGGCGGAAAGTTGGAAGTAGGGGCACGTCTCGGAGGCATCTGATGTTTGTAGAGGGGTGAGATTAGCATAGAACAATGGTCTAAGAGTAATTACACTACCCATATGAAATGCAACAAACAAGTATCACACCACACATTTTATTCAATACCATCACAAAGGTTCACACGGGGATACAAAATTCGATAACCTAAACATCGGCCTAAACGTTTAACGATAAAATAAATTTGGTGGTCTAGTCTAAGTGTCCTCCTCAGAAAAGCATGGTGATGGGTCCTTCGGTGGAGCTTTCTTCATAGTCCTCGTCATTGCTGATGAAGGGGGCTACGTCACCTTCAGGATGAAGGTTCTCTCCCATGTCCAGTTCCTCCTCCAGGTATGCAACTCGAGTCTTCAACTTCTCGATCCTCTCCAGAAAGTCCTTCACTTCCAGTTCGTGCTCATAGTGGGCTTCCCGGGCTGCTTCTTCGAGTTCGAGTTCGTGGAGCGACAGTTGCTTGATCTTCCTGGCGTCCTTGATCACACGATGCTCCAAAGTCCCGCTGTGCTTCTCCAAGGTCTGTGCATAGGACAGGAGAGCGTCTTTGGTCTTGCTTGAGATGATTTCTCCATCATCTATTCTTCGGGAAACCGTGAATAGGTCCGGTGAAATAGGGCAGCCTCTGTACACTTCCTTGATACGTCCGAGTGCACAATGGACCGCCATGTCCCTTCCGAGAATCCAGTTGGGTGCGATGAACTTGAAATCCACTGGCTCAGTGCGCGGCTCGAATGTCCTTCCGGGAACGTGCACCTCGATCCTGTAGCATGAATCCTCCGGGTAAGACGAAGTCGGCTTCCCTGTGATAGTCGGCAGAGCAATCCTCAAGTCCTTGGTGATCTGTACCAGCTCCTTTCCGAAAGGCATAGTGGCGTCGGGCTGGCAAAACTCCGTGAACTTAACGGGGATGAAGGTGGCCATCTAAAACATTGGAAATAATCAGAAGAGAAAATAGAGGATTTATAGACATAAGAAAATAGTTTTCTTCCTAAGGCTTTTCCATTCCTAGAGGTTACGTCCTACGGTCAACGTGTGCTCTGATACCATTTCTGTAGCGACCCGACTCAAGACGAGTCAAGCCTCTGGTGTTTCCGCACCATCCCAAGATCATGCTGGTACACACTCAGTACATCAATGTACATATCAAGAGTTCAATCACACAGCTTTATTAATTGAAATCTCATATCGAGTACTTTATTACAATAAAGGATTACAATAAAGTGGCTGAAGGCCATCTCATGAGATAACTAACGAAGACTAGCGAAGCATCAGGTAGACGAGTCCATCCGACTCCAGGGCATGTCGCTGAGTGTAGATCGTAGCCTCACTCCAGGTCGGAAAAGTACTCTGCAACATGATACGTTGCAGCCGTGTAGGTCAGCATATGGAATATGCCGGCAAGTCATCAAAGAGAGGGGTAAAAATAATAATCAACTATCTCTACATGAATATTTGGCAGGTGGGGCTATAAGTTTTGCATAAAGCCAATTTTCTCCTACAACAAGAGGGGCTGGAAGCAAAATATTACTACATTGTTTGTTGTTAACGAGATGGTTCCGCCAACCATTTCTCGTACCCGAGTTGTTGTTAACACCCACATCATTATTAAGTTGTGTCGAGAGTTCAGGCGAATTTCAATGCCTTCGGCTCAAGTTGTCCATGACCGTGGACACGGCTAATCGATTAGGTTGGGCACTCTGCAGAGTTTTGCACACGTTCCCCACAAGATTTGCTCGCCTCCGTGTATGTCCTCGCACTTCAGGGTGTTTGAAGACCGGATGATCAAAACATGGTCTTTCAACGGGTCCCTCTGAATCCCTGTCGGTGCCCATCCATTCCTACCGTTCTTCTAAATCTGCTAGCACCGCCTGTCCAGAGTCGCCGCGTTGTCCAACCAAGCCAGAGCCCATAATGACTTGTGGCTGTGCAGGTAAGCCTTGGGTCTTGAAGCCTCCGTCCGTCTCTTCGATCCTGGGTGAAGCTTTCCGCAAGATGTCATGGCCGTCTCCAGCATCCCGGGTCATCCAGTGGTTTCTCCAGGGAGCCGATCAACCGTCCTTCACCCAGAGTTGCATTGCATCCGAGGTCTTGAAAATCTTGTCTTAACCGGTCTTGATTATTTAATCAACCTCGCATCACTCGTGTTATGCACTCAACCGAAATCCCGTCTACTCAAGCATAACAATATGAAATTTGTCATCCCGGGGCCAAGTATCGGGGTTGTTGTGTGCCTACCACATGATACTACA
This sequence comes from Hordeum vulgare subsp. vulgare, assembly GCF_904849725.1. Lineage (NCBI taxonomy): Eukaryota > Viridiplantae > Streptophyta > Magnoliopsida > Poales > Poaceae > Hordeum > Hordeum vulgare. The sequence goes on from NC_058523.1 coordinate 65,152,985, forward strand.
ACCTATACTAAAATTTCCAAGTACCTAAGCAGCATGCAATTGGGCAAAGAAAGGTGAAACTACCATGGATCAAAAAACATAGGAGATAGTATGATCAAAATGACTTGCCTTGCTGATAGTTGTCTTGATCGAGCGCTTCTAAGTAACAAGCTTCGCACTCCGGGTGATCTACCGATACAAACAAAATACACACCATAAGCACTACAATCAAACAATAAGTAAAAATAACATCACAAGTAAATAGTTGCTATGGGCTAAGTGAAAGAATTCACTACACGTCACTAAGGCAGAAACTTGTTTCTGTTAAAACCCCAAGTAAAAATATTTAAAAAAAATTTGAAACTTATACCACAGTAAGATATAATCACTAGCAAGTAGTAGCAAAAAGAATCAAATCAAAATCATTTTTTAAACTCCTGAAATAAGCAAAACAAGGTTTAAACTAAATCTGATCTAATTCAAATTTGAAAATTTCAAACATAGACAAATTATATGTTTTTAATAACTACAGAAAAATTGTGATCTACTGGTACAAGTTTCAACTTAATTGGAATTCGGGACCAAAATCTATGGTCAAAACAAACTTGAAATTTTTCTGTTTTGGAATTAAACAGAAAAAAGAAGACAGATGCTAACCGATACGTGGCAATCCCTGATTGGTTGCGGGGGTGTGTGCTGCGGGTAGAACGAGCAAACGGCCGAAGTATAACAAAATCTACGGCTAAATAATAAGTGGGGCAGAACACCGTTCGGGTTTTTATTTAAAAACCGAAGGGGTATTGCGCTTCTAATCTATAGCGTTAGTGCAAGATCTAACGGCTAACAGGGGGGTGGGGTGCTCACCGTGGTGTTGGTGCTCCGGCGAGGCTTCTCCGGCGAGGCCGAAGTGAAACGGCGATGGGGTGGCAGCTCCGGCGGTCGGGGACAGTAGCGGAGAGGACCAGGCGATGGCGGCGGGGTTCCTCCGGCGAATGGAGGTGACGGCGAGGCAGCTTTGGGGGCCGAGGGGAGGGCAGCAGGGCACCGGGGCTTCGGGTGATGGCCGACTCCGGCGAGGTGGCGGGGCAACGTGGGGCGAGGGGCTCGGCTCTTGGGGGGAATGGGGTGCGGTGGAGGGCTGGGGTATAAATAGGGGGAGAGGAGGGCCGGGGAAGGAAAGGGGAGAGAGATCCGGGAGAGGATCGGGCTGCCATGGGAAAGGAAAGAGCTTGGGCTCAGGAAGGAAAGAGGAGGGGCGAGAGGAAAGAGGTGAACGAGCGGGGATTCGGTCGGCCAGGGGGGGCCCTCCGGGCAGAGAGGGAAGGGCGCGGCGTCGGTTCGGTCGGCCAGATCCTACGGGATTCGGTCCCGGGCCAGAAGGGAGTGGGCCGACAGGTATAATGCGCCCAGGCGCTTTCCTTTTTAAAAAAAATTCCGTTTCCTGTTTTAGTCTTTTTCAGAAATAGAAATTAAAACAAATAAAAAGGCAACAAACAAAAATAATTAATATAGGGTATTATATACCAAAAATTTCAGAAAAATATCCTCTACTTGATTAACATTTTTCCAAGGCAAAAATAAAAACTTCTAAAAAAATGTTTTTTCAGAAAATCCCCTAAATGCTTTATTTCTTTTTGGCAATTATTTTCACGATAAAAATTTGGCTTTCTTGGCTCCAAATATTTCAGAGATGCCTCACATTTTGGAGGGTTTATTTCCCGGCATTTCTCGTGTGAAGAAAAATAGAAATGCAAAAGCAAAAGTCGAAAGTATTCAAATGCAAACTTTATTTAAATCAATATGCATAGATGCTTAGCTACAATGTAAAACATTCCCAATTAGTAAAATTGGGATGTTACAATAGAAGATATCAAGTATTTCATTTTTCTCAAGAGGGTGATCGGGCAAAGCATTCAGTAGCTGGACAAGCCTCCCCCAAGCTTGCGGGAGACTCTCTTCTTCAACTTGCGCAAAGTTATATATTTCCTGCAAGGCAGCTCGCTTCTTATGGGCAGGAAAATATTTCTCACAGAAGTAGTAGATCATATCCCGGGGACTACGCACACAACCAGGAGCAAGAGAAGTGCACCAAGTCTTAGTATCGTCCTTTAGCGAGAAAGGAAACATCTTAAGGATATAGTAGTGACGGATCTTTTCCTCACTCGTGAATAGGGTGGCTATATCGTGCAGCTTAGTAAGATGTGCTACAACCGTTTCAGACTCATAACCGTGAAAAGGATCAGATTGACCAGAGTGATTAACTCAGGATCGACAGAGAATTCATAATCCTTATCGGTCACAAAGATAGGCGAAGTAGCAAACTTCGGGTCGTATTTCATCCTAGCGTTCAAAGATTTTTCTTTCCACTTGCGCAATAATTTCTCAAGATCATAGCTACCCTTACAAGCAAGAAAGTCCTCAGCTATCTCTCCCTCCATAACATAACCCTCAGGTATATCAGGCAATTCATATCTAGGAGAGCTAGTTCTAACAGGTGAAAAAGCAGGTTCTACTTCAATAATCTCAGCAGTTTCAGAAGTAGAACCTAGTGGCAAAGCAGTATCAAGAAAAGCATCATCACAAGCATCATGGATAGCAGAAGTAGCATCATCAAGCACAGGCGACACATCAAAATTTCTAGCAGGAGGTGGTGTCGCAAACTTACTCATAACTGAAGGTGAATCAAGTGCAGAGCTAGATGGCAGTTCCTTACCAGTCCTCGTAGTCGAGGGCAATACTTTAGTTTTCGGATCTCTCGGATACCTCGTAGTGATCAACAGACGTAAATTCCAAGTGACTTAGAGAATAAAGCTATGCCTCCCCGGCAAATGCGCCAGAAAATAGTCTTGATAACTGATGTCAGCTGTGCTTTCCTGGCAACGGCGCCAGGAATAGTCGTGGCGACGGCAAAACGAATCCTTCTACTACGGCTACGCCTTAAGGGACTTCCTAGGCAAATATGCAAAGGATTTCCCCCGTGGCCTTGGAGCCTTGCGTTGGTGTTCCCTCGAAGTGGAAAGGGTGATGTAGCACAGCGGTGGTAAGTATTTCCCTCAGTTTGAGAACCAAGGTATCGATCCAGTGGAGGAGTATCACAAGATCCTACACAAACACAAAAATCTTGCTCCCAACGCTCTGAAGGGGTTGTCAATCCCTAATAGATTGTTCGCCAGGTGAGAACTGAAAGCAACAAAGTAACAAAGCAAAGTAAAAGCAAAAGTGGAAACGATAGATGTGCATAGACCCGGGGGCCATAGTGTTTACCAGTGGCTTCTCTCATGAAAGCAAGTAGACGGTGGGTAAACAAATTACTGTCGAGGAATTGATAGAACCGCGCAAAGTCGTGACGTCATCTATGGCAATGGTTATATCTATAGGCATCACGTCCAAAACAAGTAGACCGATACTGTCTGCATCTACTACTATTAGTGGACACGTCGACCGCTATCCAACATGCATCTAGTGTATTAAGTCCAAAAGAACAAAGTAACGCCTTAAGCAAGATGACATGATGTAGATGGACAATCTCATATCAACGACATAGCCCATCTTGTTACCTTGCTACTCATACTGTCACTGGGAAAGGTCACCACATGGTAAGAACCCAAAACCAAGAACTTCTCCCATTACAAGAATCATAGATCTAGTTGGCCAAACAAAACCAACAACTCGGAGAGACTTACAAGGATATCACATCATGCATAAAAGAAAACAGCAAAGACTCAAATATATATCATAGATAATCTGATCACAAATCCACAATTCATTGGATCTCGAAAAACACACCGCCAAAGAAGATTACATCGGATAGATCTCCATGAAGATCATGGAGAACTTTGTATTGAAGATCCAAGAGAGAGAAGAAGCCATCTAGCTACTAACTATGGACCCGTAGGTCTGACGTGAACTACTCACGGGTCATTGGAGGGGCGATGATGATGATGAAGAAGCCCTCCAACTCCAAAGTGCCCTCCGGTAGGGCGCCAAGAAGGGTCTCCAGATGAGATCTCGCGGAAACGGAAGCTTGCGGCGACAGAAAAGTATTTTCGTAGCTCTCCTGATTTTTTGCTGTATTTTAGGGAACATATAGGCCAAAGATCTAGGTCAGGGGGCGCCCAGGGAGGCCACAAGACCTGCCACCGCCACCTCGCCCTGGTGGCGGAGTGGGGGCTTGTGGGCTCCCTGGAGCCCTCCTGGCTTGGCCCAGAGGCCCCCTGATCTTCTTCCGTTCGGGAAAAAATCATTTCGGGGATTTTATTCCGTTTGGACTCCGTTCCAAAATCAGATTTGAAAAGAGCCAAAAACACAGAAAAAATAGGAACTGGCACTTGGCACTGAATTAGTAATTTAGTCCCAAAAAAGATATAAAAGGTACATAAAACATCCATAGATGACAAGATAACAGCATGAAACCATCAAAAATTATAGATACATTTGAGACGTATCAAGCATCCCCAAGCTTAACTCCTGCTCGTCCTCGAGTAGGAAAGTGATAAAGAATGATTTTTTGACGCTTTCATGCTACCTAGCGTAGATGTCCTTTGCAACTCCTCTTATGTGACGTGAATGTTCAGATCCATTAGATTCAAAACAATAGTTTGCTATTGACGTGGAAACAATAATAATTCAAGCAAACTAGCAAGGTAATCATGAACTTTCAAAATAACAAGGCCAAAAGAAAGTTATCCCTACAAAAGCATATAGTCTGGCTATGCTCTATCATCATTGCACAATGAATTTAAATCATGCACAACCCTGGTATTGGCCAAGTAATTGTTTCACACCTTTACTTTCTCAAACCTTTTCAACTCTCACGCAATACATGAGCGTGATCCATGGTTTTAGCACTATAAATGGTGTGGAATGTGGTGGAGGTTGCAAGACAAAAAAGGCGAAGATAGTCACATTAACTAGGCATATCAATGAGCTTTGGAGATGCTCATCAATAGATATCAATGTGAATGAGTAGGGATTGCCATACAAATGATGCACTAGAGCTAAGAATATGTGAAAGCTCTTAATGAAAACTAGTGGGTGTGCATCCAACTTACTTGCTCACGAAGACCTAAGGCAATTTTGAGGAAGCCTATCATTGGAATATACAAGCCAAGTTATATAATGAAAATTTCCCACTAGCTATATGGTGGTGACAAAACGAGAGACTCTCAATCATGAAAATCATGGTGCTTAATATGACAAGTGTGGAAAAACTGGTAGCATTGTCCCTTCTCTCTTTTTCTCTCATTTTTTTGTTTGTTTTTGGTGGGCTCTTTGGCCTCTCTTTTTTTGGTGGGCTTATTTGGCCTATTTTATTTCCTGACATGGGACAATGCTCCATTAATAATGGTCATCACACTTTCAACTCAAAACTTAGAGCAACGATGACTCTATATGGAATGCCTTTGGCAGTGTACCGTGACAATGATCTAGCATGGAATAGACATTAATGGAAACATCATGCTAGCTATCTTTCGTTCATGCAATGACAATGTAGACGTGGTGGCACATGTCATGGTGGTAGTTGCATGGCAATATATCTCGGAATGACTTTGAAAAAGCCATAGTAGGTAGGTATGGTGGCTGTTTTGAGGAAGGCTAATTGTGGGTTTTGTGCACCGGCGAAAGTTGCACGGCACTAAGAAGATAGTGATGGTGGAACGTGAAAGTGCATCTAAACCATGGACTCAACATTAGTCATGAAGAACTCATATACTTGTTGCAAAAGTTTTATAGTAATTGAAACAAAGCATTCAACGCATACTCCTAGGGGAAGGGTTGGTAGGTATAAACCATCGCGCGATCCCGACCACCACGCAAAGGATGACAATCAATAGACTAATCATGCTCAGATTTCATCACATAGCGGTTCACCATACGTGCATGCTACGGAATCACTAACTTCAAGACAAGTATTTCTAGATCCACAACACCTTACTAGCATGACTTCAATATTACCATAACTACAACTCAAAACTAATTGAGATGAATCAAACTTCTCTAACTATTCAATGCACATGAAGGTGAAAGTTTCGTATCCCTTTGGATAACTACCCCTTTTTAGACTACTTTAAAAGCATAGATCAACTACCAAGCCACGCACCGCTGTGCTCTAAAAGGTATAAGTGAAGCACATAGAGCAAAAGTATCTAGCTCAAAAGATATAAGTGAAGCACATGTGAGCTGAATTGTCTACCAAAAGATATAAGTGAAGCTCGACAAAATCACGGTGAGTGCATGTCTCTCTCTCTAGATGTGCACCAAGGTTGATTGTGACACAACAAAAATGAAAGACTCCTACGATACAAGACGCTCCAAGAAAAAACACATAACATGTGGTGAATAAAAATATAGCCCCGAGTAACATTACCGAAGGATTGAAGACGAGAGAGAGGGGATGCCTTCCCGGGGCATCCCCAAGCTTAGGCTTTTACGGCATCCTTGAATCTTTTGGGGTGCCTTGGGCATCCCCAATCTTAAGCTCTTGCCACTCTTTATCTCCTTGTCCGTAAGAACTTCACCCAAAACATGAAAACTTCACAACTCGAAACTTTAAACAAAAACTCGTGATAACATTAGTATGAGAAAGCAAACCACCACTTCCTTAGGTACTGTAGCAAACTTAAATTCTACTTGTGCTGATGTTGGGTTACTGTATTTTCAATCTTCCATGGCTAATACCCCCCGATACTATCCATAGTTTCATCAAAATAAGCAACCAACACAACAAAAACAGAATCTGTTAACTGCAGACCAGTCTGTAGCAATCTGTATATTTCGTATACTTCTGGTACTTCAAAATTCTGATAAATTACGACAGTCTGAAGAATTTTCGTAGCAATCATAAGAAAAAAGAATCAACTCAAAAGCTCTTACAAAAAAAAAACGAAAATTCTTTTCGTGAGCAAAAAGTTTCTGTCTTTTCCAGCATGACCAAATGATCATCCCCAAGACTAATCATAACGGTTTTGCTTGGCACAAACACAAAAAGAAACACAAAAAACACAATCATAACAGAATTATGGAAGTGTGGAAAACACAAAACAGAAAGAAAACAGATAGATTCGTTGGGTTGCCTCCCAACAAGCGCTTTTGTTTCACGCCCTTAGCTAGGCAAAAAGTGATGGAATCATGTATAGTTATCTTTGGTGCTCAAACCATAAGTAGCCCTCATCATAGATTCATAAGGCAATCTTATTTTATTTCAAGGAAAGTGCTCCATGCCCTTCTTTAAAGGAAATTGAAATCTAATATTCCCTTCCTTCTTATCGATGATAGCACCAATAGTCCTTAGGAAAGGTCTACCAAGAATAATGGGACATGAAGGATTGCAATCTATGTCAAGTACAATGAAATCCACGGGTACATAGTTCTTATTTGCAACAATAAGAACATCATCGATCCTTCCCATGGGTTTCTTGATAGTAAAATCCGCAAGATGCAAATTAAGAGAACACTCTTCAATCTCATGAAAACCAAGAATATCACATAAAGACTTTGGAATCGCGGAAACACTAGCACCCAAATCACACAAAGCATTGCACTCATAGTTTTTGATATTGATTTTGATAGTAGGTTCCCACTCATCATGAAGTTTTCTAGGTATAGAGACTTCTAGTTCGAGCTTCTCTTCAAGAGATTTCATCATAGCATCTACGATATGCGCGGTAAAGGCTTTACTTTGGCTATAAGCATGTGGAGAGTTTGCAATGGATTGCATCAAAGAAATGCATTCAAACAAGGAGCAATTATCATAATTGAATTCCTTGAAATCTAAAGTGGGAGTTTCTTTACTACCCAAAATTTTGACTTCTTCTACTCCACTCTCCACACCTTTATCATCAAGATAGGTGGACTCCGAATCATTAGGGCGTTTTCAACCAAGGTGGATTCATATCCAGCCCCTCCATAAATAGGTTTGACACGCGAAAACGAAGGTTCAAGAGGAGACACACCAAGAACTTTAAGATCCTCATGATTTGCATCACAAATTTCAGGTTTAGCTGCCATTTTATTGACTAAGGTAGCCTGCTTGTCAGAAATTTGGCCCACCAATTTTTCAAGGTGAGCAAGCTGAGAATTAAGTGCAAGGAAATCATTGGCCATATCATCAACATCTTTATTTAAACAGACCAAAAAGGAATTTTGCTCTTTTAATTCCCTACGGAAGTAACTATTTTGGTCAAACTGAGAAGACATGAAACCTTTGACATTAGTTTCAATCTCCTCCAATTTTCTAAAATGGTTTGGTTTGGCCATGAGGAAAGGTCTCTCACGAACAAACCTTAGAGCAGGCGGGTGAAAGGGAACGGCAAAAAGGCAAAAAGCAAAAGAAAACGACAAAGGAGAAAGGCAAAAGAAAACGTTAAATGTGAAGTGGGGAGAGGAAAACGAGAGGAAATTGCCAACAAAAGTAAATGCAAGAGATGAGTTTGTGAGACCTACTTGGATAGATCTTGATCTCTCCTCCCCGGCAACGACGCCAGAAATACTTCTGATGTCAGCTGTGCTTTCGTGGCAATGGCGCCAAGAATAGTCGTGTCAACGACACCAGGAATCCTTCTGCTATGGTTACGCCTTAAGGGACTTTCTAGGCAAATATGCAAAGGATTTCCCCCGTGGCCTTGGAGCCTTGCGTTGGTGTTCCCTCGAAGAGGACAGGGTGATGTAGCACAGCGGTGGTAAGTATTTCCCTCAGTTTGAGAACCAAGGTATCGGTCCAGTGGAGGAGTATCACAAGATCCTACACAAACACAAAAAGCTTGCTCCCAACGCTATGAAGGGGTTGTCAATCCGTTATGGATTGTTCGCCAAGTGAGAACTGAAAGCAACAAAGTAACAAAGCAAAGTAAAAGCGAAAGTGGAAACGATAGATGTGAATAGACCCGGGGGCCGTAGTGTTTACTAATGGCTTCCCTCATGAAAGCAAGTAGACGATGGGTGAACAAATTACTGTCGAGCAATTGATAGAACCGCACAAAGTCGTGACGTCATCTATGGCAATGATTATATCTATAGGCATCACATCCAAAACAAGTAGACCGACTGTCTGCATCTGATACTATTACTCCACACGTCGACCGCTATCCAGCATGCATCTAGTGTATTAAGTCCAAAAGAACAGAGTAACGCCTTAAGCAAGATGACATGATGTAGATGGACAATCTCATATCAACGACATAGCCCATCTTGTTACCCTTGATGGCAACTACTTAATGTGTGCCTTGCTGCCCCTACTGTCATTGGGAAAGGTCAACACATGGTAAGAACCCCAAACCAAGCACTTCTCCCATTGCAAGAATCATAGATCTAGTTGGCCAAACAAAACCCAGGACTCGGAGAGACTTACAAGGATATCAAATCATGCATAAAAGAAATCAGCAAAGACTCAAATATATATCATAGATAATCTGATCACAAATCCACAATTCATTGGATCTCGACAAACACACCGCCAAAGAAGATTACATCGGATAGATCTCCATGAAGATCATGGAGAACTTTGTATTGAAGATCCAAGAGAGAGAAGAAGCCATCTAGCTACTAACTACGGACCCGTAGGTCTGAAGTGAACTACTCACGGGTCATTGGAGGGGCGATGATTATGATAAAGAAGCCCTCCAACTCCAAAGTCCCCTCCAGCAAGGCGCCGCGAAGGGTCTCCAGATGAGATCTCGCGAAAATGGAAGCTTGTGGTGGCTGAAAAGTATTTTCGTGGCTCTCCTCATTTTTTGCTGTATTTTAGGGAATATATAGGCCAAAGATCTAGGTCAGGGGGCACCCAGGGAGGCCACAAGCCCTACCACCGCCGCCTCCCCCTGGTGGCGGAGTGGGGACTTGTGGGATCCCGGGAGCCCTCCTGGCTTGGCCCACAGGCCCCTTGATATTCTTCCGTTCGGGAAAAAATCATTTCGGGGATTTTATTCCGTTTGGACTCCGTTCCAAAATCAGATCTGAAAAGAGCCAAGAACACACAAAAAACAGGAACTCGCACTTGGCACTGAATTAATAAGTTAGTCCCAAAAAAGATATAAAAGGTACATAAAACATCCAAAGATGACAAGATAACAGCATGAAACCATCAAAAATTATAGATACGTTTGAGACGTATCAAGCATCCCCAAGCTTAACTCCTGCTCGTCCTCGAGTAGGGAAGTGATAAAGAATGAATTTTTGAGGCTTTCATGCTACCTAGCGTAGATGTCCTTTGTAACTCCTCTTATGTGACGTGAATGTTCAGATCTATTAGATTCAAAACAATAGTTTTCTATTGACGTGGAAACAATAATAATTCAAGCAAACTAGCAAGGTAATCATGAACTTTCGAAATAACAAGGCCAAAAGAAAGTTATCCCTACAAAAGCATATAGTCTGGCTATGCTCTATCATCATTGCACAACGAATTTAAATCATGCACAACCCCGGTATTGGCCACGTAATTGTTTCACACCTTTACTTTCTCAAACCTTTTCAACTCTCACGCAATACATGAGCGTGAGCCATGGTTTTAGCGCTATAGATGGCGTGGAATGTGGTGAAGGTTGCAAGACAAAAAAAGGAGAAGATAGTCACATTAACTAGGCATATCAATGAGTTGTGGAGATGCTCATCAATAGATATCAATGTGAATGAGTAGGGATTGCCATACAAATGATGCACTAGAGCTAAGAATATGTGAAAGCTCTTAAAGAAAACTAGTGGGTGTGCATCCAACTTACTTGCTCACGAATACCTAAGGCAATTTTGAGGAAGCCTATCATTGGAATATACAAGCCAAGTTATATAATGAAAATTTCCCACTAGCTATATGGTGGTGACAAAACGAGAGACTCTCAATCATGAAGATCATGGTGCTTAAAATGCACAAGTGTGGAAAAAGTGGTAGCATTGTCCCTTCTCTCTTTTTCTCTCATTTTTTTGTTTTTGGTGGGCTCTTTGGCCTCTTTTTTTGGTGGGCTTATTTGGCCTCTTTTATTTCCTCACATGGGACAATGCTCCATTAATGATGATCATCACACTTTCAACTCAAAACTTAGAGCAATGATGACTCTATATGGAATGCCTTCGGTAGTGTACCGTGACAATGATCTAGCATGGCATAGACATTAATGGAAACATCATGCTAGCTATCTTTCGATCATGCAATGGCAATGTAGATGTGGTGGCACATGTCATTGTGGTAGTTGCATGGCAATATATCTCGGAATGACTTTGAAAAAGCCATAGTAGGTAGGTATGGTGGCTATTTTGAGGGAGGCTAATGGTGGGTTTTGTGCACCGACGAAAGTTGCACGACACTAAGAAGATAGTGATGGTGGAAGGTGAAAGTGCATCTAAACCATGGACTAAACATTAGTCATGAAGAACTCATATACTTGTTGCAAAAGTTTTATTAGTAATTGAAACAAAGCATTCAACGCATACTCCTAGGGGAAGGGTTGGTAGGTATAAACCATCGCGCGATCCCGACCGCCACCTGAAAGACTTAGTATCTGTAGCAAAGTATCAGTAGCAATGTGGTGCGATAGCAACTATAGCAACGATAACAGTAGCAGTGACAGCAGCAGCAATAACAGTAGTAGAAGTGACAACAGTAGCGACAAAGTAACAGTAGCAGCAGCGACAACAATAGCGGCAAAGTAACATAGCAAGGACCAGTAGGAAAAACTCGTAGGAATTGGATTGGTGATGGATAATTATTCCGGATGACATTCATCATGCAACAGTTATAACATGGGGAGATATGTAACTAGCTCCAGTTCGTCAATGTAATGTAGGCATGTATTCCGTATATAGTCATACGTGCTTAGGGAAAAGAATTTGCATGACATCTATTGTCCATCCCTCCCGTGGCAGCGGGGTCCTAATGGAAACTACGGGATATTAAGGTTCTGCTTTTAATAGAGAACCGGAACAAAGCATTAGCACTTAGTGAATACATGAACTCCTCATACTATGGTCATCTCCGGGAGTGGTTCCGGCTATTGTCACTCCGGGGTTGCCGGGTCATAACACATAGTAGGTGACTACAACTTGCAAGATAGGATCAAGAACACACATATATTGACGAGAACATAATAGGTTCCGATCTGAAATCATGGCACTCGGGACCTAGTGACAAGTATTAAGCATGGCAAAGTAGTAGCAACATCAATCTCAGAACATAGTGGATACTAGGGATCAATCCCCATCAAAACTAACTCGATTACATGATAGATCTCATCCAACCCATCACCGTCCAGCAAGCCTACGATGAGATTACTCACGAACGGTGAAGATCATCATGGAATTGGCGATGAACGAAGGTTGGTGATGACGATGGCGACGATCTCCCCTCTCAAGAGCCCAGAATAGACTTCAGATCCGCCCTCCAGAGGAAGAACAGGTGGTGGCGGCGCCTTCGTATCGTAAAATGCGATGAACTCTTCTCCTTGATTTTTTTCCGAACGAAAGGGACTAAATAGAGCTGGAGTTGGAGGCGGTGGAGCCCTGGGGGTCCCACAAGCCTGCTACGCGCGACCAGGGGGGCCGCGCCTGGTGGGCTTGTGGGCTCCTCGCTCCACTCCTCCGGTTGATTCTTGCGCCAGTATTTTTTATATATTCCACAAAAAATCCTCATAAATTTCCAGGTCATCCCGAGAACCTTTATTTTTGCGCAAAACAACACCATGGCAATTCTACTGAAAACAACGTTAGTCCGGGTTAGTTCCATTCAAATCATGCAAATTAGAGTCCAAAACAAGGGCAAAAGAGTTTGGAAAAGTAGATACGATGGAGACGTATCACTATGCCTAGTTGATGTGAGACTATCTTCTTCTTTCTTTGCAACCTCCACCACACTCTATTCCAACTATAGTGCTATATCCATGCCTCGCGCTCATGTATTGCGTGAGAGTTGAAAAGGCTTGAGAACATAAAAAGTATGAAACAATTGCTTGATTTTCATCGGGGTTGTGCATGATTTAGATACTTTGTGTGGTGCACAAGGAGCATAGCTTGACAATATGTTTTTCTAGGGATAACTTTCTAAGACCATGCTATTTCGAAGGGAGAAATTACCACATTAGTATGCTTGAAATATTATTGTTTTTATGTGAATATTAGACTTTTGTTTTGAAACTTATGGATCCGAATACTCATGCCACAATAGAGAATATTTTATGGATAAATATGTTAGGTAGCATTCCACATCAAAAATTCTGTTTCTATCATTTACCTACTCGAGGACAAGCATGAATTAAGCTTGGGGATGCTTGATACGTCTCCAACGTATCTATATTTTTTTATTGTTCCATGCTATTATATTATCTCTTTTGGGTGTTTTATATGCATTTATATGTTGTTTTAGATTATTTTTGGGACTAACCTATTAATCTAGAGCCTAGTGCGAGTTTTTGTTTTTTCCACGTTTTTGAGTATTGCAGATAAGGAATATTGAACAGAGTCCAAACGGAATAAAATCTCCGGAACGATTTTTCTTGGATCAGAAGAAACACAGAAGACTTGGAGTAGGGACAGGGCATCTGTCGGGAGGCCACAAGCCTGCAGGGCGCGCCCTAGGGGGTGGTGCTACATCAACAAAAGTCCTTCCCCGATAGTGGTGCCAGAGATCCTTCTGTCGTCTCTTGAGCTTGCGTTGGGTTTTTCCCTTGAAGAGGAAAGGGTGATGCAGCACAGGAGCAGTAAGTATTTCCCTCAGTTTGAGAACCAAGGTATCAATCCAGTAGGAGAATCTCGTCAAGTCCAGAGTACCTGCACAAACACAAAAGAGCTTGCACCCAACGCTTTAAAGGGGTTGTCAATCCCTTCAAGATTGTTTGCAAAGTGAGCATGAATGCGGAAAGTGCAACGAAGTAAAAAGTGTAAGGGTGAAAATATGGTGTGGAGTAGACCCTGGGGGCCATAGTCTTCACTAGAGGCTTCTCTCAAAATAGCAAGTATTACGGTGGGTGAACAAATTACTGTCGAGCAATTGATAGAACCGCGCAAAGTCATGACGATATCTAAGGCAATGATCATACATATAGGCATCACGTCCGAGACAAGTAGACCGATACTTTCCGCATCTACTACTATTACTCCACACATCGACCGCTATCCAGCATGCATCTAGTGTATTAAGTTCATGACGAACAGAGTAACGCCTTAAGCAAGATGACATGATGTAGAGGGATAATCTCAAACCAATGATGAAAACCCCATCTTTTTATCCTTGATGGCAACAACACGATACGTGCCTCGCTACCCCTTCTTTCACTGGGTGAGATCACCGCACGGTATGAACCCAACACCAAGCACTTCTCCCATTGCAAGAATCATAGATCTAGTTGGCCATACAAAACCCACAACTCGAAGAGAAGTACAAGGATATGAAATCATGCATAAGAGATATCAGAAGAAACTCAAATACGATTCATAGATAATCTGATCATAAATCCACAATTCATCGGATCTCGACAAACACACCGCAAAATAAGATTACGTCAGATAGATCTCCATTAAGATAATGGAGAACTTTGTATTGAAGATCCAAGAGAGAGAACAAGCCATCTAGTTACTAGCTATGGACCCGTAGGTCTATGGTGAACTACTCACGCATCATCGGAGAGGTCATGTCATTGATGAAGAAGCCCTCCGTATCCGAATCCCCCCTTCGGCAGGGCACCAGAACATGCCCCAGATGGGATATTGCGGAGACAGAAGCTTGCGGCGGCAGAAAAGTACTTTCGATCATCTCCTGATTTTTTGTGGAATTTTTGGGGATATATAGGCGCAAAACCTAGGACAAAGGAGGTCCAGGGGGCCCACAAGTCTAAGGGTCGCGGCCTCCCCCCTCGCCGCTGGGTGGGGGCTTGTGGGGCCTCTTGGGACCCCCTGCCTTGGCTCTCAAGTATCCTGAGCTTCTTCCGTTACGGAAAAAATCTTTTCGGGGATTTTAGTCCGTTTGGACTTCGTTTCAAATTCTCGTGTGAAAGGGTCAAAAACATGGAAAAAACAGGAACTGGCACTTGGCACTGAGTTAATAAGTTAGTCCCCAAAAATATATAAAAGGCATGCAAAACATCCAAAGTTTGACAAGATAATACCATGAAACCATAAAAAATAATAGATATGTTGGAGACGTATCAAGCATCCCCGAGCTTAACTCCTGCTCGCCCTCGAGTAGGGAAGTGATAAAGAATGAATTTTTGATGTGGAATGCTACCTAGCATAGTTGTCCTTTGCAACTTCTTTCACGTGACATGAATGTTCAGATCCGTAAGATTCAAAACAATAGTTTGCTATTGACATGAAAAGATAATACTTCAAGCAAACTAGCAAAGTAATCATGAACTTTCAAAATAACAAGGCCAAGGAAAGTTATCCCTACAAAATCATATAGTCTGGCTATGCTCCATCATCCCTAACACAACTAATGTAAATCATACACAACCCCGGTATTGGCCAAGTAATTGTTTTCGCACTCTTACTTTCTCAAAAAAATTATAACTATCACGCAATACATGAGCGTGAGCCATGGATATAGCACTATAGGTGGAATAGAGTGTGGTGGTGGTTGTGAGACAAAAAGGAGGAGATGGTCACATTGACTCGACGTATCAAAATGCTATGGAGATGCCCATTAATAGATATCAATGTGAATGAGTAGGGATTGCCATACAAGAGATGCACTAGAGCTATAAGTATGTGAAAGCTCAAAAGTAGAACTAGTGGGTGTGCATCCAACTTGCTTGCTCACGAAGACCTAGGGCAATTTTGAGGAAGCCCATCATTGGAATATACAATCCAAGTTATATAATGAAGATTCCCACTAGCATATGGTAGTGACAAAGCAAGAAGCTCTCAATCATGAAGAACATGGTGCTATTATGAAGCACAAGTGTGGAAAAAGATAGTAGCATTGTCCCTTCTCTCTTTTTTTTATTTGGGCTCTTAGGCTTCTTTTTTTCTATTTTTTTTCTTTTTTCTTTTTATTTTTATTTTTGGGCTCTTTGGCCTCCCCTTTTTTTTTATTTACTCACATGGGACAATGCTCTAATAATGATGATCATCACACTTTTATTTACTCACAGCTCAAAGCTCAAAATGATGATGACTCTATAGGAAATGCCTCCGGCAGTGTACCGAGATGTGCAACGATCTAGCATGGCATATGACGTTGAAACATCTCTCTAGCTATCTTACGATCATGAAGTGGCAATATGAGAGTGACAACACAAGTCATGAGACGGAACAGTGGGAGTTGCATGGCAATATTATCTCGGCATGGCTATGAAAATGCCATAGTAGGTAGGTATGGTGGTTGTTTTGAGGAAGGCATATGGTGGGTTTGTGCATCGATAAGAATTGCGCGGCACTAGAGAGGCTAGCAATGGTGGAAGGTTAAATTGCATCTATACCATGGACTCACATTAGTCATGAAGAACTCACATACTTGTTGCGAAAGTTTTTATTAGTAATCGAAACAAAGTACTAAACGCATACTCCTAGGGGAAGGGTTGGTAGCTGTTAACCATCGCGCGATCCCGACCTCAACACAAAGGATGACAATCAATGGATCAATTATGCTTCGACTTCCTAACATAGCGGTTCACCATACGTGCATGCTACGGGAATCACTAACTTCAACACAGGTATTTCTATATTCACAACACCCTACTAACATAGCTCTTAATATTACCAAATCCACGTCTCAAAACTAATTGAGAGGAATCAAGACTGTTCTTTCTACTCAATGCACATGAAGATGGAGGTTTTTGCATCCTATTTGGGTACCTATCACATTTGGTAGCATAAGCCAACTACCAAGTCATGCACCGCCGTGCTTTAAAAGATATAAGTGAAGCACATAGAGCAAAAGTATCTAGCTCAAAAGATATAAGTGAAGCACTATGAGCAATCTAGCAAAAATCACGATGAGTGCATGTCTCTATCTCTCAAAAAGGTGTGCAGCAAGGATAATTGTGACAAAACAAAAATGAAAGAGTCCTAAGATACAAGACGCTCCAAGCAAAACACATATTATGTGGTGAATAAAAATATAGCTCCAAGTAATGTTACCGATGGATTGAAGACGAAAGAGGGGATGCCTTCCCGGGGCATCCCCAAGGTTAGGCTTTTTGGTATCCTTGAATTTGGCTTGGTATGCCTTGGGAACCACCAAGCTTGAGCTCTTTCCACTCCTTATCTCTTTGTCCATGAGAACATCACCCAAAACTTGAAAATTTCACAACAGAAAACTTAAACAGAAACTCGTGATAACATTAGCACAAGAAAACAAACTACCACTTCTTTTGGTACTGTAGCAAACTTGAATTTTATCTATATTGGTGTTGGGCTACTGTACTCTCACTTTTCCATGGCTATTACCGCCCCGATACTAACCCAAGTTTCATCAAAACAAGCAACCAACTCAACAAAAACAGAATCTGTCAAAAATAGACTAGTCCGTAGCAGTCTGTATACTTCGTATACTTATGGTACCTCAACAAATCTGAAAAATTACTACGGCCTGGGCAAATGGCATATAAACCAGAAGCAAAAATAATCAACTCAAAAGCTCTTTATGAAAAAAAATGAAAAATCATATCGTGAGCGAAAAGTTTCTGTCTTTTTCCAGCAGGATCAAACAACCATTACCAAGACTAGTCATAAAGGTTTTGCTTGGCTCAAACACAAAAAGAAACACAAAAAACACAATCACAACAGAATTGTGATGGTGTGGATGCCACAAAACGGAAAGAAAAATATAAATTCATTGGGTTGCCTCCCAACAAGCGCTATTGTTTAACGCCCTTAGCTAGGCATAAAAGTGATAGAATCACGTATCGTCGTCTTTGGTGCTCAAACCATAAGTGGCGTGATCACTTATCATCTTAAGGTTTTCTTATTTCTTGCTGGATGATTCACCACTAATTTTAGGAACAAAGACAGACTTGGTGATTTTATTGTGGGCAAAATTTGGAGTATTCTGCACAGCGGCAAAAGCGGAACCCAAGTTGGTTATGGCATCCTCTAGTTTGCCAATCCTAGCGGAATCATGACCTAGTTTTTCGTTAACTGTGGGTTCCTTCTCCTTTAAATTTTTCAAAACCATTCCCACCTTGGATCCGTACTGAGTGATTTGATTGTGGATCTTTTTATCCAAATTCTCAATGAGTTCGATCGTAGCAACTTTATTTTCAATGACGTCCAGCCTACGCATCACATGTTCCAGAGTTAAGGTAGTTCCATTAACCATGAGTGGGGGTGAGCCTACCAAATTTATCACAACTCCGTAAGAATCAACGTAATGGCTACCCAAGAAATTTCCACCTACGATGGTGTCAAGAATATACCTATTCCAAGGAGAAACATCCACATAAAAACTGCGAAGCAGGACGGTAGTGGATTGCTTATGAGTAGATCTACTCTGAGCATTGCAAATCCTATACCAAGCGTCCTTTAAGTTTTCTTCCTCAATTTGTTTGAAATTGAGAACTTCGCTCTCGGGAGTATCGTTTGAAGTGGTGGATCTAGCCATGAGGGCAGGTAGACTATCCCACACAGGCGAACAGAAAGAAAGCGAGAAAAAGGGCAAACGAAAAGGCGAACGAAAAAGGCAAACGAAAAAGACAAATTGGTGAAGTGGGGGAGAGGAAAACGAGAGGCAACTGGCAAACAAAGTAAATGCAAAAGATGAGACACCTACTTGGATGAGTGCTTGACTTGATCCTCCCCGGCAACGGAGCCATAAATCCTTTTGCTACGTCAACAAAAGTCCTTCCCCGGCAGTGGTGCCAGAGATCCTTCTGTCGTCTCTGGAGCTTGCGTTGGTTTTTCCCTTGAAGAGGAAAGGGTGATGCAGCACAGGAGCAGTAAGTATTTCCCTCAGTTTGAGAACCAAGGTAACAATCTAGTAGGGGAATCTCGTCAAGTCCAGAGTACCTGCGCAAACACAAAAGAGCTTGCACCCAACGCTTTAAAGGGGTTGTCAATCCCTTCAAGATTGTTTGCAAAGTGAAATCTGAAGGAGGAAAGTGCAATGAAGTAAAAAGTGTAAGGCTGAAAATATGGTGTGGAGTAGACCCTGGGGACCATAGTGTTCACTAGACGCTTCTCTCAAAATAACAAGTATTACGGTGGGTGAAAAAATTACTGTCAAGCAATTGATAGACCCGCGCAAAGTCATGATGATATCTAAGGCAATGATCATACATATAGGCATCACGTCCGAGACAAGTAGACCGATACTTTCTGCATCTACTACTATTACTCCACACATCGACCGCTATCGAGCATGCATCTAGTGTATTGAGTTCATGACGAATAGAGTAACGCCTTAAGCAAGATGACCTGATGTAGAGGGATAATCTCAAACCATTGATGAAAACCCCATCTTTTTATCCTTGATGGCAACAACACGATACGTGCCTCGCTACCCCTTATGTCACTGGGTGAGGTCACCGCATGGTATGAACCCAAAACCAAGCACTTCTCCCATTGCAAGAATCATAGATCTAGTTGGCCAGACAAAACCCACAACTCGAAGAGAATTACAAGGATATGAAATCATGCATAAGAGAAATCAGAAGAAACTCAAATAAGATTCATAGATAATCTGATCATAAATCCACAATTCATCGGATCTCGACAAACACACCGCAAAAGAAGATTGCATCGGATAGATCTCCATGAAGATAATGGAGAACTTTGTATTGAAGATCCAACAGAGAGAAGAAGCCATCTGGTTACTAGCTATGGACCCGTAGGTCTGTGGTGAACTACTCACGCAGGGCACCAGAACGTTCCCCAGATGGGATCTTGCGGATGTTGATGGGCACGAGAACATTCCCAAGAGAGAGGTCATGGTGTTGATGAAGAACCCTCCGTATCCGAATCCCCCCTCCGGCAGGGCACCAGAACATGCCCCAGATGGGATCTTGCGGAGACAGAAGCTTGCCGCGGCGGAAAAGTACTTTTGATGATCTCCTGATTTTTTATGGAATTTTTGGGGATATATAGGCACAAAACCTAGGGCAAAGGAGGTCCAGGGGGCCCACAAGCCTGAGGGCCGCGGCCTACCCCCTGGCCACGGGGTGGGGGCTTGTGGGGCCCCTGGGGACCCCCTGCCTTGGCTCTCAAGTCTCCTGGTCTTCTTCCGTTACGGAAAAAATCTTTTCGGGGATTTTATTCCGTTTGGACTCCGTTTCAAATTCTCCTCTGAAAAGGGTCAAAAACATGGAAAAAAACAGGAACTGGCACTTGGCACTGAGTTAATAAGTTAGTCCCAAAAAATATATAAAAGGCATGCAAAACATCCAAAGTTTGACAAGATAATAGCATGAAACCATCAAAAAATATAGATACGTTGGAGATGTATCAGGTGGCCGCCCCCTAGCTTGTTGGTCCCCTGCAGGTCTCCTAACCCTATTCTTCGGCCTATAAATTCCCAAATATTCCTGTATCGTCAAAGAGAGCCACGAAAATACTTTTACGCCGCTGGGAGCCTCTTTTACCGTGAGATTCAATCTGGGAGCCTTTTCCGGTAATCTACTGGAGAGGAAATTGATCACGGAGGGCATCTACATCAACTCCATTGCCCCACTGATGATGCGTGAGTAGTTCACCACAGACCTATGGGTCCATAGCTAGTAGTTAGATGACTTCTTCTCTCTCTTTGATCATCAATACCATGTTCTTCATGATCTTCATCGAGATCTATCCGATGTAATACTCTTTTGCGGTGTGTTTGTCGAGATCCGATGAATTGCGAGTTTATGTTTGGATTATCTATGAATATTATTTGAGTCTATTCTGAATTCTTATATGCATGATTTCATATCTTTACAAGTCTCCTCGAGTTATTGGTTTGGTTTGGCCATCTAGATTGGTAATTCTTGCAATGAGAGAAGTGCTTAGTTTTGGGTTCAATCTTGCAGTGTCCTCACCCAGTGACATAGTACGGGTAGCGAGGCACGTATTGTATTGTTGCCATCGAGGATAAAAAGATGGGGTTTTCATCATACTGCTTGAGTTTATCCCTCTACATCATGTCATCTTACTTAATGCATTACTCGGTTCTTCATGAACTTAATACTCTAGATGCAGGCAGGAGTCGGTCGATGTGTGGAGTAATAGTAGTGGATGCAGAATCGTTTCGGTCCATTTGACACGGACGTGATGCTTATATGCATAATCATTGCCTTGGATATCTTCATAATTATTTGCTTTTCTATCAATTGCTCGACAGTAATTTGTTCACCCACCGTATTATTTTCCTTTATGAGAGAAGCCTCTAGTGAAACCTATGGCCCCCGGGTATATTTTCCATATTATACTTTAAAATATATAAACCAAAAATATCTTGCTACAATTTATTTACTTTTGTTTCCGCAATCTTTTATATCTATCTCTATCAGATCTCATCCTTGCAAATAACTCTAAAGGGATTGACAACCCCTTTATAGCGTTGGGTGCAAGTGTTTGATTGTTTGTGTAGGTACTACGATTGGGGCCTTGCTTGTTCCTCTTACTGGATTGATACCTTGGTTCTCAACAAACTCAGGTAAAAACTTATCTACTTCGCTGCATCACCCTTTCCTCTTCAAGGGAAAACCAACGCAAGATCAAGAGGTAGCCGTCCTCTGGTGAAACCGTGGTTCCTTGGCTAGAGCAATGGCACTAGTGTTATCACAGAATAGATTTATTGGATCCAGTGCAATTGGCACAACTCCAAGATCTGTCATGAACTGCTTCATCCAAACACCCTCTTTAGCCACCTCCGAGGCAGCTATGTACTCCACTTCGCATGTAGAATCAGCTATGATGCTTTGCTTGGAACTGCACCACCTTACCACACCCCCATTGAGAATAAATACGTATCTGGTTTGTGACTTAGAGTCATCCGGATCAGTGTCGAAGCTTGCATCGACGTAGCCTTTTACGACGAGCTCTTCGTCACCTCCATAAACGGGAAACATTTCCTTAGTCCATTTGAGGTACTTCAGAATATTCTTGACCATTGTCCAGTGCTCCATTCTTGGATTACTTTGAAACCTTCCCGCCATACTTATGGCAAGACTGACATCAGGTCTTGTGCACAGCACTGCATACATGATACACCCTATGTCTGAAGCATAGGGGATGACACTTATCTTTATTCTATCTTCTGCAGTCACTTGGCATTGACTCTTACTCAACTTTAGACCTTGTAACACAGGCAAGGACCCTTTCTTGGATTGTTCCATTTTGATCTTCTTCAAAATCTTATCAAGGTATGTGCTCTCTGGAAGTCCTATCAAGCGTCTTGATCTATCTCTATAGATCTTGATGCCTAATATGTAAGCAACTTCTCCCAGGTCCTTCATTGAAAAACTTTTATTCAAGTAATCCTTTACGCTTCCCAAAAGTTCTATATTGTTTCCAATCAGCAATATGTCATCCACATATAATATTAGAAACGCTATTGGGCCCCCACTCACTTTCTTGTAAATACAAGCTTCTCCAAAAACTTGTATAAACCCAAACGCCTTGATCACCTCATCAAAGCGTTGATTCCAACTCTGAGATGCTTGCACCAGTCCATAAATGGATCGCTGGAGTTTGCATACTTTGTCAGCATTCTCTGGATCGAGAAAACCTTCTGGTTGCATCATATACATCTCTTCCTTAAGTAACCCGTTAAGGAACACTGTTTTGACATCCAGCTGCCAAATTTCATAATTGAAAAATGCAGCTATAGCTAACATGATTCTAACGTACTTAAGCATCACTACGAGTGAGAAAGTATCATCATAGTCAACTCCTTGAACTTTTGAAAAACCCTTTGCCACAAGTCGAGCTTTATAGACGGTCACATTACCGCCTGCGTCCGCGTAACAACCCGACTCAAGACGAGTCAAGCCTCTGTGTTTCTGTGCCATCCCTGGATCAGTATGCTGGCACACACAGTACATCAATGTATATATCAAAGTGCAATCACATGTAAAATAGCGTAAAACTGATATATACCTTAAATATCTCAGCGGAAGCGGTCAAGGGAGTGGAGTCCCAATAAACACCAACGGCAAGTTGAGTGTAGACCGTAACCCTGAATCGTACTCTTACTCGTCGAAGAAAAATATCTGCAACATAAGACGTTGCATCCGTGTAGGTCAGCATATTGAATATGCCGGCAAGTCACATAAGAGAGGGGTGAAAAGTAATCATCTATACTATATGCATATATGGCAGGTGGGGCTATAAGTTTTTAGCAAAAAGAAAATTTTCTCCTACAACAAAAGAGGGCTAAAAGCAAAATGTTACTACGTTGTTTGTTGTTAACGAGATGGTTCTACCAACCAGTTCTCGTACCCAAGTTGTCAATATTTACCCTCATCAAATATATATAATGTTGTTGAGAAATCCAGATAACTTCAGTTCCTTTGGCTCAAGTTGTCCATGACCGTGGACATGGCTAATCGATTAGGTTTGAGTACTCTGCAGAGTTTTGCACACGCTCCCCACAAGATTTGATCGCCTCCGAGTATGTCCTCGCACTTCAAGGTGTTTGAAGACCGGATGATCAAAACATGGTCTTTCAACGGATCCCTCTGAATCCCTGTCGGTGCCCACCCATTCCTACCGTTCTTCTACATCTGCAAGCACCGCCTGTCCAGAGTCGCCGCGTTGTCCAACCAAGCCAGAGCCCATAATGACTTGTGGCTGTGCAGGTAAGCCTTGGGTCTTGAAAATATCCGTCCGTCTCTTTGAGCCTGGGTGAAGCTTTCCGCAAGATGTCATGGCCGTCCCCAGCATCCCGGGTCATCCACTGGGTTCTCCAGGGAGCCGATCAACCGTCCTTCACCCAGAGTTGCATTGCATCCGAGGTCTTGAAAATCTTGTCTTAACCAGTCTTGATTATTTAATCAACCTCGCATTACTCGTGTTATGCACTCAACCGAAGTCCCATCTACTCAAGCATAGCAATATGAAATTTGTCGTCCCGGGCCAAGTATCGGGGTTGTTGTGTGCCTGCCACATGATACTACAATCTATACTAAAATTTCCAAGTACCTAAGCAGCATGCAATTGGGCATAGGATGGTAGAACTACGATGCATAAAACATAGGTGATAGTATGATCAAAGTGACTTGCCTGGTGATGTTGACGAAGAAGAATTTCTCGAGAAAATAACTTGATAGACTACTCGTCACTCTTCGATGAAATCTATATAACAAACATATCATTCACATAAGCACTCATACTAGCAATCATTCTAGCAATCAAAACAAAAGAGAGAGCGAATAGGAATCCGAAGGAAACTTCAAATAAGACTAGAGAGTCCTCTACTACATCAAACACTAAATGATTTTTGTCCAACATAAAATAATAACAAGGAACTAAGATATAAATCTAACTAAGATAAAATAAAGTATTTTTCACAAAATGTTTTGAAAG
Source organism: Hordeum vulgare subsp. vulgare (assembly GCF_904849725.1). Taxonomy (NCBI): domain Eukaryota; kingdom Viridiplantae; phylum Streptophyta; class Magnoliopsida; order Poales; family Poaceae; genus Hordeum; species Hordeum vulgare. The sequence goes on from NC_058523.1 coordinate 65,177,381, forward strand.
TATTCCCAAACGGGATTTGAAACAGTGGGGAAACCAATTGCAAGTTACTAAGGAACTAGAATTGATTTCATGATAACAAATAAAAATAAAATAAAAACTTGTTGCAAAAATACTGTTTAACTAACATAAACAAAACAATAATCTTTCTAAAATAATAAATAAAATATTTTAAAACAAAGATAGAAAAGGAATTAGCCGAAATCCTAAAAGAGGTGAAACAGAAATTGTTTCACAAGAAACAGCGAGCTAAAATACTCAAACAAATCTGAAATTTCTACCATTGATAAATAAGATCACTAGTGATCAGTAGCAAAAAGAATCAAATTAAAAGCTATTTTTAAACTCCTGGAATAAGCAAAACAAGGTTTAAACTAAATCTGATCTAATTCAAATTTGAAAATTTCAAACACAGACAAATTATATGTTTTTAAAAACTACCGAAATATTGTGATCTACTGGAAAAAGAATCAACTCTATTGGACTTATGGATCAAAAGTTATGGGCTAAACAAGATTGGAACTTTTCTGTTTTTGGAACTAAATCTGAAAAAAATACAACGAACAGGGAATCCATGTGGCGGCTTCTGATTGGCTGATGGGTGTGCGTTGTATAGGCTAAATAGCGGATGGCCGAATTATAAGAAAATGCTTCGGTTCACTTAACTGATGGACTGGTTCTTTTAGAAAACCGAAAGGGTATGCCCCTATGTAATCTACACCGTAGATTCTGATCTAAGGGATGAAACTACACAATACAAAAAAAATAGAACAAGTAAAACAAGAAAAGGGAGGAGAGGTTACCTCGTGCTACAGAGGAAGCACGGCGAGGCACTCCAGCGATGGGGAGCTGCACCGGCGGGGAAAGAGGGCACTCCGGTGGGGTGGGGTCGATCTCCCGCGGGGGAAGGATGGCAGGGGGGGTGGCGACGAGGGGAGGGACCTACAGCGGGGGGGGGGGGCGACGGGAGGAGCTCCTGGCTGCTCGTGCTCCTGGCAATGGGGAGAAGCAGCAGCTTCTCGTGGGGATGAGGAGGGGGCCGACGGGAGGAGTGGTGGAGGAGGGGCCGAAGTGGTGGGGAGGCGCGGCAGGGGTGGGGAGGAATCGTCAGGGGCGAGGGTGGGGATGCAGGGGCGATGGGGTGGGGCTCCGGGGAGTTCTCTGGTGGCCGACTCTGGCGAGGTGCAGGGGGAGGAGGAGGTGGGGAAAGGCGGCGGTTTCAACGGGAATGGAACGAGGAGGCCATGGGGGTTCTTATAGAGGCGACGGGAGGTGCTGGGAGGGAAAGAGCTTCGTGAATCCCGGAGGTGGGGATTTCTCTGTCCATGGAAGGAAAGCTCCTGTGACGTGAGGAAGAGACAAAGGAAGAAGATGATTCTCTGTTGGGCCAGTTTAGGAAACCTCTTAATGGGCCAGCAGGTGTTTCCAAATAAAAGTGATTCCTTTCCTATTTTTAAAACTAGGAAACTAAAACGATAAAAGGGAATCCAAATCAATTCGGAATAAAGAGTTTCTATATACTAAAATTATCAGAAAAATAAAATATAAATGATGGGCATTTTTCCATGGCAAAAATAAAAACTTCAGAAAAATTTATTTTCACAAATTTGCCTAAAAGATTTATTTTCTTTTGCAAATAATTTTCAAATGACCCTCTAAGTTTTAGGGTTCAAATGACTTTCAAAATGCCCGTGTGTTTGAGGGTCATGTTCGTCCTCTCTTTTCTGTTTGACAGAATGTATTTCCCAGCATTTCTTGCACGAAGAAAACAAATAGAAATGCAAAAGAATTCAAATGCAAATATCTCCATTCAAATTCTTTATAGTTGAAGAAGTCATGTCATCTTCTCTCTTTGCTTTTAAAAGATTGAATTTGAATTCACCGGAGAAGGGGAAAGTCATTTTATTCCCTCTCATTCAAAAGTTTTGAAAAGTTTCAAATTTCCACTCAAGTTTCAATCACACAAGCAAACAAACAAACAACTAATAATTATTAACATTCCAAAAATTGGGATGTTACAAACCTACCACACTTAAAATGAATCTCGTCCTCGAGATTCGAAGAGGCTAGAAAGAAAGGTATGGGTTTGGGGGTCTTCTAGCAATCCAATCTCCTGCAGAGTGGGATGTTACCACACTTAAAATGAGAGGTACTGGTCCCTTAAGATTTTAACAATCCTCTGGGGTTTTGGCATCTGACTCCTCGCAGTCTTCATATCTTCCGTTATATTCATAACGTCTCCATCAAAACGAGGGCTCTTCCGGTGGTATAAGCTTCTTCCGTTACTAGGTCTTCTTAACTGACAGCCTCGTGGTCAATTCTAAATAACATATCGTTGGTTCTCATGGTGGTCTACCATTTGTGTTTATCCTGCAGAGAGAGGGTCTTGGTTTCATTCTCACCGTAAAACTTCCTACACGGGACAACAAGTGCCATGTACATGGGCTTTTCTTATACCATTCTAAGGCTTAAACAAAAGCTTCAAAGAACGTCGTCTCTCTATATGGGTAAGTCTCTCAGATTTACCATTCCGAATAGCAAGATAAATGATAAGAGTAAGTCGTCATGGTGATCAATCCATTCCGCACCCAAATCATTTCTCTGTATAAGGTTTAGCGAATCTCGCATTCTAACACTTGGGCATCCTCACAAGCGTTGCAGAATTTCTCTTGTCCACGAACGAAGTTCGGATAATCCATTGGTTCTGAAAGCTGAACGAAACATCTATCGTATCTTCACAACTCTCAGGTTTTCGTATGCTCCTAAGAAAACGTTTGCTCATCCATCATAGCTTCTTCCATAAATCATATTCATTTCATAATCAATCCTTTATTACATCCTTAATTTCTCCGAAAAAAACTCCAATTCAAAAGTATCTATTACAAATGCTGCCATCCACATTGTTCGGTATGGTCGAGCATTTCTACCAACTTTATTCATCTGCCTCTCTTGGAGGTACTTTAGTTCCACTCGAACTTTCCGAGGTGCTCCTTGAAATCATCCATCTTTTGCTTCATCATGGTGGTCATGAGCTTCATCTCCATCATCTCCGCACGTACCTCACTCAGGTATTCCTGGGTATGACGGAGTCTTGCTTCAAGTATTTCTCCAATCTGACGTATGGCTTCCATGGCAGCTTCATGAACAGCATCAAAGAAGGTTGCTCGTGGTACACGTGAAATGAAAAAGTATTGCCCCATAGTCTTTGGACAAACTCCTTTCACATGGTGGAGGTGTACTTCCACGTACCAAAGTTCCACTCCACTTTCCACAAATGGGTAGACTATGTAGACTGCATCTCCTTCAAGATGAATGTGCTTCATCATGTCCTTCAGGATTTTTGGATAATCATGATCACTGGTCAGGGTCATGATCGTTTCGGGGCCCTTGAGGAATGACTCGTAGAGAGTTGTCATCTGCAGGTGTGAGTAAATAGGTACTCAAAGGAATGTATATGTCTCCTTGGTAATCATGGTACACTCCTACTCAATGGATCCTGTGGGTTTACCGATTACTACCACACTTAAATGAATTATACTCATGCCTGCATAGACCATATTTTCTCATATCCTCATAATGTTCAGAGATCTTTGCTCGAAGATAAACAACGCATACAGTTTCAACATAGACAATCATGAGACAATAAATTCCATTTATTCATGATGTTATTACAATCTCAGGGACTTCTGTTACAAAATTTTTCACTCCAGGATCTTATGAAGAACAAGAGTGCTTCGGATTACACTTATTGCCACGGTCAAAACTTAACTACTCCATTCTAGGTTTCTTCCTTTGTGGACAATCGCTGGCAAAATGTCCTGCTTCCTTGCAACAAAAGCAAATGAGTTCTGACAAGTCTCAAGGAGTCTTAGTGTTTGCCTTTGCTCCTTGGGTTCTCGGCTTCCTTCCAGAGCACATGTATTTGTGGTGGCCAAATTTCATACACTTGTAACATCTGACATGACTCAGGTCTATGCCTGCAGAGATTTGGCTCTTCCGAGGGTACTTTTTCTTCTTTCCGGACTCCTTCATTTTGGCCAGTTCTTCTATTTCAAGTGGATCAAACTCCACTTCTTCCGTCGGGAAGTTTCCCAGATACTCTTGGCTTCTCTTCGTGCAGTCCTGTGAATAATGTCTTTCTTCTCCACATGAGTAGCAAGCATTGGAGAAAAATCTGGTCAGACCTTGTCCATCAGGGTCTTCAATATATTCGTTCATCATAGGTTCCTCTAGAATCTTCTTCTTGAGGGTTTCCTTCACTGCATCTTTCTGCTGCTTGACAACCTGTTGCACCTTGGGGTAAATGTGACATTGAGCTGGGTAGTGGGTGGTTCCTTCACACGAGAAACAAGTCACCTGACTGCTTGGGCACTCCTCAGCTGGGTGATTTTCATCACAATGAGTGCATCCATCCTTGTGTTCTTCCTGGGTGTGTCCTATTTCTCCACAGATCTTGCATGCACAAGTCCTCTCCTTTGGATTATCATAGCACTTCTGAATAAGTCGGGATCTTAACAGAGTCTTCTTGAATTCTTCCCAACTTTCTGCTCCACTAAATCCTTGTATAGCATGGTGCATTTTCCACCAGGTAGCAGCACTTTGGGTAAAGTACTGGAGAGCGTGTTCCACTTCATACTTCCTTGAGATCAAGTTGCTCCCGAAGTGGTTCTCCATGTTCTGAATCCATATTTCAGCCTCCAGCTGGGTCATTGGTCCAGAGACTACAAGTCCAGCTTCATACTCCATCTAGTAGGGTTGAGGTTTTGGGGATGAGACGGGTAAGAGAGGGAGGGAGATACACACAATACAAACAATATTTTTGAGAACAGATTTTAGTTTTGGCCGTCGGAAAACACACACCAATGGCGGCTCACAATTCATCGTATCTAACGTGGGTATATAACAGGGGTTTGGACTGCTAATGGTCATATAATTATTCGGACACTTCAGGGTCTTTGAGTTCTTTGGGTCTTGAGAGTCTACTGTTGGTGTAGCTTCAATTCTTCAAACGCGTGGTGAAATCCTCTTTACGTTGAAGTAGAAATCCGTTGATTCTTCATGAGGTCGAAGGGGTAAGGGGATTGTATAACTATTTGAGGTGAGAGAGAACATTTTATGAAATCAGAAGAGATGAGAAATGAAGGATGTTCTTGAAAATAAATTTTTTTGAGAGATTCTTCTCTAAGAAATTCCAGTTTCTAGGGTCATGTCCTACAGTCAACATGTGCTCTGAATACCATTTCTGTAATGACCCGACTCAAGACGAGTAGAGCCTCTGTGTTTCTGTGCCATCCCTGGATCAGTATGTTGGCACACACAGTACATCAATGTATATATCAAAGTGCAATCACATGTAAAATAGCGTAAAACTGATATATACCTTAAATATCTCAGCGGAAGCGGTCAAGGGAGTGGAGTCCCAATAAACACCAACGGCAAGTTGAGTGTAGACCGTAACCTTGAATCGTACTCTTACTCGTCGAAGAAAAATATCTGCAACATAAGACGTTGCAGCCGTGTAGGTCAGCATATTGAATATGCCGGCAAGTCACATAAGAGAGGGGTGAAAAGTAATCATCTATACTATATGCATATACGGCAGGTGGGGCTATAAGTTTTTAGCAAAAAGCAAAATTTGTCCTACAACAAAAGAGGGCTAAAAGCAAAATGTTACTACGTTGTTTGTTGTTACCGAGATGGTTCCGCCAACCAGTTCTCGTACCCGAGTTGTCAATATTTACCCTCATCAAATATATATAATGGTGTTGAGAAATCCAGATAACTTCGGTTCCTTTGGCTCAAGTTGTCCATGACCGTGGACACGGCTAATCGATTAGGTTTGAGTACTCTGCAGAGTTTTGGACACGTTCCCCACAAGATTTGATCGCCTCCGAGTATGTCCTCGCACTTCAGGGTGTTTGAAGACCGGATGATCAAAACATGGTCTTTCAACGGGTCCCTCTGAATCCCTGTCGGTGCCCATCCATTCCTACCGTTCTTCTTCATCTGCTAGCACCGCCTGTCCAGAGTCGCCGCGTTGTCCAACCAAGCCAGAGCCCATAATGACTTGGGTCTTGAAAATATCCGTCCGTCTCTTTGAGCCTGGGTGAAGCTTTCGGCAGGATGTCATGGCCGTCCCCAGCATCCCGGGTCATCCACTGGGTTCTCCAGGGAGCCGATCAACCGTCCTTCACCAAGAGTTGCATTGCGTCCGAGGTCTTGAAAATCTTGTCTTAACCGGTCTTGATTATTTAATCAACCTCGCATCACTCGTGTTATGCACTCAACCGAAATCCCGTCTACTCAAGCATAGAAATATGAAATTTGTCGTCCCGGGCCAAGTATCGGGGTTGTTGTGTGCCTACCACATGATACTACAATCTATACTAAAATTTCCAAGTACCTAAGCAGCATGCAATTGGGCATAGGATGGTAGAACTATGATGCATAAAACATAGGTGATAGTATGATCAAAGTGACTTGCCTGGTGATGTTGACGAAGAAGAATTACTCCAGAAAATAACTTTATAGACTACTCGTCACTCTCCGATGAAATCTATATAACAAACATATCATTCACATAAGCACTCATACTAGCAATCATTCTAGCAATCAAAACAAAAGAGAGAGCGAATAGGAAGCCGAAGGAAACTTCAAATAAGACTAGAGAGTCCTCTACTACATCGAACACTAAATGATTTTTGTCCAACAGAAAATAATAACAAGGAACTAAGATATAAATCTAACTAAGATAAAATAAAGTATTTTTCACAAAACTTTTTGAAAGTATTCCCAAACGGGATTTGGAACAGTGGGGAAACCAATTGCAAGTTACTAAGGAACTAGAATTGATTTCATGATAACAAATAAAAATAAATAAATACTTGGTGCAAAACTACTGTTTAACTAACATAAACAAAACAATAATCTTTCTGAAATAATAATGAAAATAATTTAAAACAAAGATAGAAAAGGAATTAGCCGAAATCCTAAAAGAGGTGAAACAGAAATTGTTTCACAAGAAACAGTGAGCTAAAATACTCAAACAAATCTGAAATTTCTACCACTCATAAATAAGATCACTAGTGATGAGTAGCAAAAAGAATCAAATTAAAAGCTATTTTTCAACTCCTGGAATAAGCAAAACAAGGTTTAAACTAAATCTGATCTAATTCAAATTTGCAAATTTCAACCACAGACAAATTATATCTACTGGAAAAAGAATCAACTCTATTGGACTTATGGATCAAAAGTTATGGGCTAAACAAGGTTGGAACTTCTCTATTTTTGGAACTAAATCTGAAAAAAATACAACGAACAGGGAATCCATGTGGCGGCTTCTGATTGGCTGATGGGTGTGCGTTGTATAGGCTAAACAGCGGATGGCCGAATTATAAGAAAATGCTTCGGTTCACTTAACTGATGGACCGGTTCTTTAAGAAAACCGAAAGGGTATGCCCCTATGTAATCTACACCGTAGATTCTGATCTAAGGGATGAAACTACACAATACAAAAAAAACAGATCAAGTAAAAGAAAAAAAAAGAAAAGGGAGGAGAGGTTACCTCGTGCTACAGAGGAAGCACGGCGAGGCACTCCAGCGATGGGGAGCTGCACTGGCGGGGAAAGAGGGCACTCCGGTGGGGTGGGGTCGATCTCCCGCGGGGGAGGGGTGGCAGGGGGGGTGGCGACGAGGGGAGGGACCTGCAGGGGGGCCGACGGGAGGAGCTCCTGGCTGCTTGTGCTCCTGGCAATGGGGAGAAGCAGCAGCTTCTCGTGGGGATGGGGAGGGGGCCGACGGGAGGAGTGGTGGAGGAGGGGCCGAAGTGGTGGGGAGGCGCGGCAGGGGTGGGGAGGACTCGGCAGGGGCGAGGGTGGGGATGCAGGGGCGATGGGGTGGGGCTCCGGGGAGTTCTCTGGTGGCCGACTCCGGCGAGGTGCAGGGCGAGGAGGAGGTGGGGAGAGGCGGCGGGTTCAACGGGAATGGAACGAGGAGGCCATGGGGGTTCTTATAGAGGCGACGGGAGGTGCGGGGAGGGAAAGAGCTTCGCGAATCCCGGAGGTGGGGATTTCTCTGTCCATGGAAGGAAAGCTCCTGTGACATGAGGAAGAGACAGAGGAAGAAGATGATTCTCTGTGGGGCAGTTTAGGAAACCTCTTAATGGGCCAGCAGGTGTTTCCAAATAAAAGTGATTCCTTTCCTATTTTTAAAACTAGGAAACTAAAACGATAAAAGGGAATTTAAATCAATTTGGAATAAAGGATTTCTATATACTAAAATTATCAGAAAAATAAAATATAAATGATGGGCATTTTTCCACGACAAAAATAAAAACTTCAGAAAAAATTATTTTCACAAATTTGCCTAAAAGATTTATTTTCTTTTGCAAATAATTTTCAAATGACCCTCTAAGTTTTAGGGTTCAAATGACTTTCAAAATGCCCATGTGTTTGAGGGTCATGTTCCTCCTCTCTTTTCTGTTTGACATAATGTATTTCCCGGCATTTCTTGCACGAAGAAAACAAATAGAAATGCAAAAGAATTCAAATGCAAATATCTCCGTTCAAATTCTTTATAGTTGAAGAAGTCATGTCATCTTCTCTCTTTGCTTTTAAAAGATTGAATTTGAATTCACCGGAGAAGGGGAAAGTCATTTTATTCCCTCTCATTCAAATGTTTTGAACGGTGTCAAATTTCCACTCAAGTTTCAATCACACAAGCCAACAAACAATCAACTAATAATTATTAACATTCCAAAAATTGGGATGTTACAGTCCGTCTTCTTCTTAAAGATCCATTTGTTCTTAATGGCCTTTCGCCCTTCACATAATACTTCCAAAGTCCATACTTTGTTTTCATACATAGATCCTATCTCGGATTTCATGGCCTCTAACCATTTGTTGGAATCCGGGCCCACCATTGCTTCTCCATAGCTTGTCGGTTCATTGTTGTCTAACAACATGATTGATAAGACAGAATTCTCGTACCACTCAGGAGCAGTACATGCCCTTGTCTACCTACGAGGTCCGATAGAAACTTGATCTGAAGTTTCATGATCATCATCATTAGCTTCCTCTTCAACTGGTGTAGCTTCGACAGAAACTTCTTTCTGTCCTGCGCCACCATCTGGTTGAAGCAAAGGTTCTACAACCTCATCAAGTTCTATCTTCCTCCCACTCAATTCTTTTGGGAGAAACTCTTTCTCAAGGAATGATCCGTTTTTAGCGACAAACACTTTGCCTTCGGATTTGAGATAGAAGGTGTACCCAATTGTCTCTTTTGAGTACCCTACGAATACGCACTTTTCCGCTTTGGGTACCAGCTTTTCAAGTTGAAGCTTTTTGACATAAGCATCACATCCCCAAACTTTAAGAAACAACAACTTTGGCTTATTGCCATACCACAGTTCATAGGTGTCGTCTCAACGGATTTTGATGGTGCCATATTTAAAGTGAATGCAGCTGTCTCCAATGCGTAGCCCCAAAATTATAACGGCAAATCGGTAGGAGACATCACAGAACATACCATATCCAATAAAGTATGATTACGACGTTCGTACACACCATTACGATGTGGTGTTCGAGGCGGCGTCAACTATGAAACAATTCTACGTTTACTTAAGTGAGCACCAAACTCGTAACTCAGATACTCATCTCCTCGATCAGATTGTAGGAATTTGATCTTCTTGTTATGATGATTTTCAACTTCACTCTAAAATTGCTTGAACTTTTCAAATGTTTCAGACTTGTGCTTCATCAAGTAAATATAACCATATCTACTTAAATCATCAGTGAAGGTGAGAAAATAACGATATCCACCGCGTGCCTCTATACTCATTGGTCCGCACACATCAGTATGTATGATCTCCAACAAGTCACTTGCACGCTCCATTTTTCCGGAGAACGGGGCCTCAGTCATCTTGCCCATAAGGCATGGTTCACATGTGTCAAGTGATTCAAAATCAAGTGACTCCAAAAGTCCATCAGCATGGGGTTTCTTCATGCGTTTTATACTAATATGACCTAAGCGGCAGTGCCACAAGAAAGTGGTGCTATCATTATTAACTCTATATCTTTTGGCCTCAGTGTTATGGATATGACTGTCATCACTATCGAGATTCAACATGAACAAACCCCTCACATTGGGTGCATGACCATAAAAGATATTACTCATATAAATAGACCAACCATTATTCTCTGACTTAAATGAGTAACCTTCTCACAACAAGCAAGATCCAGATATAATTTTCATGCTTAACGCAGGAACTAAATAACACTTATTTAGGTTCATCACTAGTCCCAACGGTAATTGAAGTGAGAGCGTGCCGACGACGATCGCATCAACCTTGGAACCATTTCCCACGTGCATCATCACTTCATCCTTCGCCAGCCTTCGTTTATTCCGCAGTTCCTGTTTCGAGTTGCAAATGTGAGCAACACAACCGGTATCAAATACCCACACACTACTACGAGAGGTGGTGAGGTACACATCAGTAACATGCATATCAATTATACCTTGTTTGGCATTGGCCGCCTTCTTATCTGCCAAATACTTGGGGTAGTTCCGCTTCCAGTGACCAGTCCCCTTGCAATGATAGCACTCAGTCTTCGCTTGGGTCCAGACTTGTGTTTCTTCATCGGCGGGGCAACAGATTATCCACTCTTCTTTGAGTTACCCTTCTTTCCCTTGCCATTTTTCTTGAAATCGGTGGTCTTATTGACCATCAACACTTGATGTTCTTTCTGGATTTCTGACTCAACGACTTTCAGCATCGCAAACAGCTCAGCGAGTGGCTTATTCATCCCTTGCATGTTGTAGTTCAACACAAAGCGTTTATAGCGAGGTGGCAGTGATTGAAGATCTCTATCAGTGATATCCTCTGGCGGGAGAGCAATTCTGAGCTCAACCAGACGGTTAGAGTACCCAGATATTCTGAGCACATGTTCACTGACAAACCCGTTCTCCTTCATTTTGCAAGCATACAATTTATCAGAGGGCTCATGACTCTCGATCCGGGCATTATTCTCAAAGATAAACTTCAACTCCTCGAACATCTCATAAGTTCCATGACGTTCAAAACGTCTTTGATGTCCCGGTTCTAAGCCATACAAAATTGCACATTTAACTAATGAGTAGTCATCCTTGCGCGTCTGCCGGACGTTCATTACTTCTGGCAACACCGGTTGTGGTGGTCCATCACCTAGCGGCGCATCAGGGACATATTGCTTTTGGGCAGCCGTGAGGATAAGCCTCGAATTACGGGCCGAGTCAACAAAGTTGCTTCCATCATCTTTCACCTTAGCTTTGTCTAGGAACGCATTATAATTCAGGGTTGCTACTACGCGAGCCATTGATCTACAACATAAAATTTTGAAAATATTACTTGGACTATGTTCAAGATAATTGAGTTTAGTTAATCATATTACTAATAAACTCCCACTCAAATTGACATCCCTCTAGTCATTCGAGTGTTACGTGATCCAAATTCACTAACTCCAGTCCGATCATCAAGTGAGTTGAGTTAGCTTCGATGGTGAACATCTCCATGTTGATCATTGATACGTCTCCGTCGTATCTACTTTTCCGAACTCTTTTGCCCTTGTTTTGGACTCTAATTTGCATGATTTGAATGGAACTAACCCGGACTAACGTTGTTTTCAGCAGAATTGCCATGGTGTTGTTTTTGTGCAGAAATAAAAGTTCTCGGAATGACCTGAAAATTTACGGAGAATTTTTCTAGAATTAATGAAAAATACCTGCGCAAAGATCCACCTGAGGGTGTGTGTCAGTGGGCCACAAGCCTAGACGGCGCGACCACCCTCAGGCCGCACCAACCAGGCTTGTGGGGCCCACAGAGCACCACCGCCTCCAAACTCAGCTCTATTTATTCTGTTTCGCCCGGAAAAAAAAATCAGAGAGAAGGACATCGCGTTTTACGATACGGAGGCGCCGCCACCTCCTATTCTTCATTTGGAGGGTAGATCTGGAGTCCGTTCTGGGCTCCGGAGAGGGGAAATCGTCGCCATCGTCATCATCAACCCTCCTCCATCGCCAATTCCATGATGCTCTTCACCGTTCGTGAGTAATCTCATCGTAGGCTTGCTGGACAGTGATGAGTTGGATGAGATCTATCATGTAATCGATTTAGTTTTGACGGGGATTGATCCGTAGTATCCACTATGTTCTGAGATTGATGTTGCTACTACTTTGCCATGCTCAATGCTTGTCACTAGGGCCCGAGTGCATGATTTCAGATCTGAACCTATTATGTTGTCGCCAATATATGTGTGTTTTAGATCCTATCTTGCAAGTTGTAGTCACCTACTATGTGTTATGACCCGGAAAACCCCGGAGTGACAATAGCCGGAACCACTCCCGGAGATGACCATAGTATGAGGAGTTCATGTATTCACCAAGTGTTAATGCGTTGGTCCGGTTCTTTATTAAAAGGAGAACCTTAATATCCCGTAGTTTCCATTAGGACCCCACTGCCATGGGAGGGATGGACAATAGATGTCATGCAAGTTCTTTTCCCTTAGCACGTATGACTACATATGGAATACATGCCTACATTAGATCGACGAACGGGAGCTAGTTACTTATCTCTCCGTGTTATAGCTGTTACATGATGAATCACATCCGACATAATCATCCATCACCGATCCACTGCCTATGATTCTTTTACTACTGGTCCTTGCTATGTTACTTTGTTGCTACTACTGTTGCTACAGTTGTTACTCTGCTGCCGTTGTCACTACTATTGTTACTTGCTACTGCCGTCACTACTGCTGTTACTTGTTGCTGCTGTCACTACTTCTGTTACTTGTTACTTTGTTGTTACCTATTGCAAGACTTTTCTGGAGCCATTGCCGGGGAATCATAGCATTATTCTCAAGAATAGTCCCCCGTCAACGTGCTATTTTCTGGCACCATTGATACAACAAGTTAGGAATAGTCTGCCTCAACAGATCTTTTTCTGGCACCGTTGCTATCATACCATTTTGCTACTGATACTTTGCTTGCAGACACTATTCTTTCAGGTGTGGTTGAATTGACAACTCAGCTGCTAATACTTGAGAATATTCTTTCGCTTCCCCTTGAGTCGAATCAATAAATTTGGGTTGAATACTCTACACTCGAAAACTGTTGCGATCCCCCACACTTGTGGGTTATCAAGATTATTTTCTGGCGCCGTTCCCGGGGAAGCTCATCTATATTCTCTGAGTCACTTGGGATTTATGTTTGCTGATCACTATGAGGAATTCGCTAGATCCAAGAACTAAATTCTTGCCCTCAACTACGAGGACAGGTAAGGAACTGCCATCTAGCTCTGCACTTGATTCACCTTCAGTTATGAGTAAGTTTGTGACATCACCTCCTGCTAAAAATCTTGATATGTCGCCTGTGCCTGATGATGCTATGCTTGATACTATGCGTGATGATGCTATGCTTGATACTATGCGTGATGATGCTATGCTTGATACTATGCCTGATGATGATATGCTTGATACTGCTTTGCCACTAGGTGCATTCCTTGATGCACAAATTGCTAGAGTTGCTGCTAGATGTGATGATACTTCTGAAACTGCTGATACTATTGAAGTAGAACCTGCTACTATGCCTGAATTGTGTGTTATGCCTGAGCGTTATGTTATGGAGGGAGAGATAGCTGAGGACTTTCTTGCGTGTAAGGATAGCTATGATGTTGAGAAATTACTGCGCAAGTGGAAAGAAAAATCTTTGAACGCTAGGATGAAATACGACCCGAAGTTTGCTACTTTGCCTATCTTTGTGACCGATAAGGATTATGAATTCTCTGTCGACCCTGAGTTAATCACTCTGGTCTAATCTGATCCTTTTCACCGTTATGAGTCGGAAACGGTTGTAGCCCATCTTACCAAACTGCACGATATAGCCACCCTATTCACTAGTGAGGAAAAGATTCGCCACTACTATATCCTCAAGTTGTTTCCTTTCTCGCTAAAGGATGATGCTAAGACCTGGTTCACTTCTCTTGCTCCTGGTTGTGTGCGTAGCCCCCAGGATATGGTCCACTACTTCTCTGAAAAATATTTTCCTGCCCATAAGAAGCAAGCTGCCTTGCAGGAAATATACAACTTTGCTCAAGCTGAAGAAGAGAGTCTCCCACAAGCTTGGGGGAGGCTCATCCAACTACTGAATGCTTTGCCTGATCACCCTCTTGAGAAGAATGAAATACTTGATATCTTCTATAATGGACTTACTCATGCTTCCAAAGACCACCTAGATAGTTGTGTCGGTTGTGTTTTCAGGGAACAAATTATAGAACAAGCTAAGATTCTATTGAATAACATCTTGTGCAATGAGAATGCTTGGACTATTCCCGAACCACCTCCTAAGCCAACTCCGAAGAAAAGAGGTATTCTATTCCTCAGTCCCGAAGATATGCAAGAAGCTAAGAAATCTATGCGAGAGAAAGGCATTAAATCTGAAGATGTCAAAAATCTACCACCTATCAAAGAGATCCATGGTCTTGATAACCCGATACAGGTAGTAGAAGTAAATTCTCTGCGTAGGTTTGATGAGAGTGATATTCCTTTTGATAAACCTGCTAGCCTATGCATGGATGAATTTGATAACTTTGTTGCCAAACAACAAAGTTTCAATGATTATATTAGCACACAATTGGAACATAATGCTCGTATGCTAAGTCATGTAAGTGCTTGTGTGGACAGAAACGTCAATGATCTTAAGCTTCTGAGTAAACATGCTTCTATGGTTACTACTCAAGTAGAACAAGTACTTAAAGCTCAAAATGACTTGCTCAATGAGTTGAATGACAATTCTGTCAGAGTCGTCACTAGAGGCGGTAGAATGACCCAAGAACCCTTGTATCCTGAGGGTCATCCGAAGATAATTGAACAAGATTATCAATGAGTTAGCACTGATACACCTAGTCATCCTGGAAAGAAGAAGAAAGATCATAGGAACCTGCACGCTAGCAACCCTGTTGCTGCTACACCTGAGAGTCCAAACGATGTCTCTGTCTCTGATGTTGAAACACAATCTGGTGCTGAACATGAGCGTAATGATAATATCAATAGTGATGTTCATGGTGATGCTCAACCTAGCAATGAAAAGGATGTGGAGATTGAACCTGATGATCTTGATAACCCACATCCTAAGAATAGAAGATACGATAAGAATGACTTCGCTTCTAGGAAGCATGGTAAAGAAAGGGAACCATGGGTTCAGAAACCCATGCCCTTTCCTCCCAAATCATCCAAGAAAAAGGACGATGAGGATTTTGAGCGCTTCGTTGAAATGATTAGACCTATCTTTCCGCAAATACGTGTGACGGATATGCTCAATATGTCTCTGTATGCTAAGTACATGAAAGATATTGTGACTAATAAGAGGAGGATACCTGAGGTTTAGATTTCCACCATGCTCGCTAATTATACCTTCAAGGCTGGAACTCCTAAGAAACTAGGTGATCCCGGTGTGCCCACTATACCTTGCTCCATTAAAGGTAACTACGTGAGAACTGCTTTATGCGACCTTGGAGCCGGTGTTAGTGTTATGCCTCTCTCTCTTTATCGTAGACTTGAACTGGATAAGTTGACACCCACTGAAATGTCTCTGCAAATGGCCGACAAATCAACTGCTTTCCGTATCGGCATTTGTGAGGATGTGTCTGTTGTGGTTGCTAATGTCACTATCTGAACAAACTTTGTTACCTTGGATATTCGTGAGGACGATTCCATGGCGGTCATCCTCAGAAGTCCCTTTTTAAACACTGCAGGGGCTGTTATAGATTGCAACAAAGGCAATGTCACTTTCCATGTCAACGGTAATGAGCATATGGTGCACTTTCCGAAGAAACAATATCAAGTACATTGCATCAATGCTATCGAAAAAACTTCATCGATTCTTATTGGGAGCTTTGAATGCCCTATTCCTCGTGTCAAGATGAAGTATGATTTGCTTGTTGGGGAAATACACATCCCCATTGAGGTGACCTAGTGACTGTTGTAAAATTCTCCGTTCTCTTTTGCGATTCAAAAAGGTTTGTCAAACAGACTTGATCAACCCCATTGGCGGATTTCTTTCGATGACCATGAGATGGATGAATCAAGGAGTCAGAAACCTCTGTTCCAAGCTTTCACTTTAGGTTGCTTAGAAGAAAAATGATAGATTTAGCTTAGTTTTCCCTGTTTTCTGTTTTAGCGTCCGGTAGAAAAGTACCCCGAAAATAAAAGTTCTCCGAACGTCCTGAAAATAAAGTATGATTTTTTTCTGGATTTTTTGAAAAATACTGAGACGAAGAGCTTGTCTGGGGGCTGCACCAGTGGGCCACAAGCCCTGGGGCGCGGGCACCCGCCTGGCCGCACCACCCAGGCTTGTGGGGCCCACAGGCACCCCCTCCACTCATTCTTGCTCTCATCTGGTTCTCCTGCCTCCAGAAAAAATTGTTTCGCAGCTCAAACCCGTGTTCTTGCTCCTCTTACTGGGATTTTCGATCTCTTTGCTCAAAGCACCATTCTCCGAACTGTTTTGGGGAAATTACTCCTTGGTAAGCGACTCCTCCATTGGTCCAATTAGTTTTTGCTCTAGTGCCTTATACTTCGCGTATTTTTGCTACCTTGGTGACCCTGTGCTTGAGCTTTGCATGCTAATCTTAGCTGGTCCCAAGTAGTTTTGATGCGTAATATGGCCTCGAGGCACTTGTGGGAGTAGTTTCTACTAAGTTTAGTTGAGCCTTGTTCATTTTTCCTTTGGGTCACTGAAAATTTCAGAGAAGGAAGATGTTCAGGAGAAACTATCATGGCGGTTCCTCAAGCAAGAGAGGTCCCTGTCTTGCGATTCGGGAGCCTGATCCTTACCAACCAAGGGACGCGCAGGTTCAACCATGTGAATGGTCTTCTGATGAATTTATGATTGAGACAGGTTTCAAAGATGAGTTTGATGCACTTGTTCGCAACGTCGTACTCGAAGAATTCATCTCCGATAAATGTGAACAGTATGTTTCTCTCACTGCCTCTTTTGTTTGTAGATTCAAATTTTCAGTTGGCCGTGACACTTCGGTAATGTTTGATCTCTATGATAAATCGTATACCATGGATTTAGAGGATTTTAATAGAATTTCCAAAATACCTATTTGGGGTAGCCTCAATGATCCTCCTAAATCCTCAGTTAGAGATTTTTTTCTCTGGTATTACTGTTGGAGAAACTAGAGACATTACGCAAGCTACCATTGGGAGTATTCATTTTCCTGCCTTGCATTACTTTGCCCTCTTCATAGGCAGATGCATTAATGGCAAGATTGAGCATTGTCACCTCTGCGCATAACCTTAGTATCCTTAAGAGCGCAGTGACGGGTGACAAGAGTTTCAACATGGGAGCTATAATAGCAAGGAGGCTGAATAAGAATGCTAACGAAGGGGATTTCTTTGGTGGGATCTATGCCACTCGCATTGCAAATTTTCTTGGAGTACCCATCTGCGAAGGAGATCCCCAGCTCCATACAACTTTCCTTGACCGCGTCGCTTTGACACCCTACCAGTTCCTTGAGAGGGATGACGAATCCCTCCTATACCGTTTGATATTTAACCGGCAGCATGTTTTCCATATTACCCTTCCTGCTCCTGCCTTCTTTGACTTTCAGGTGAAACGGAGATATTACATAACCAGAGGAGAGGCAGAGGAGTATGAGAGGGAGGCAAAGGCTGCTCGTCTCCATGAGGCAGCTATTCTGGCAGTGGCTACAGCGCTCCCGTATAACCCCCATTATGATTTTGGGTGTCGCCATGACCATCCTTGGGAGTAGACCAACTTAGGCCAAAAGCCTAAGCTTGGGGGAGTACGTGTTTCTCACCGACTTTACACTCTTGCTTATGCTTTCACTTTGTTCGTCGGTGTTCACACTTTGCCACTGTATCATCCATGCTAGTTTATTTTATTTTTCTCGTTTTCTTCTCGTGTGTCTGTCTAGTTCGAGAAAAAAACCCAAAAATATTTTCTTTTTCTTCTTTTGCTAGTTGGGAGCTTTCTCGTGTAGATAGTTTTCTTTTTCTTTGGGTCAAGGTAGAAGATATTGGTTACAATGTTTAGTGGCTCTTGCATGCATACATGTTTAGCTTTCAAAGAGCCATATTACTTTGTCTTCTCCTTTGTGTTTGCCTGCAGATTCCCGCTTTAGTCCAATGCACGAGCACTCTTATTATTGTTCACATCGTTCGGTCGTGCAAGTGAAAGGCAATAATGACGATATATGATGAAGTGACTAAGCCTGGAAAAGCTGGTATGAACTCGATCTATTTTGTTTTTGTAAATATGACTAGCTCATCATGCCTGATTCAGCTTTGTTGTGAGAGAAACACGTTTGCAATGACAACTTAGAGATCATAGTTGCTTATGCCATGCTTACTTAGCTAGGAGCTTATAATGGTTTGTCTTGGTTGCCCACATGAATGTTGAGATGACTGTGATGTAGTATGATAGGATGGTATCCTCCTTTGAATGATTCAAGTGGCTTGACTTGGCGCATGTTCACGCATGTAGTTGAAACAAAATCAACATAGCCTCTATGATATTCATGTTCATGGTGATTTATGTCCTACTCATGCCTGCACTAAATGTTGGTTAATCTCAATGCATTTTGATGACTGTTGTCGCTCTCTAGTTGGTCGCTTCCTAGTCTTTTGCTAGCCTTCACTTGTACTAAGCGGGTATACTGCTTGTGCATCCACTTCCATAAACCCAAAAGTTGTTCCATATGATTCCACCATGACTACCTATGTGCGGTATCTACCTGCCGTTCCAAGTAAATTTCATGTGCCACTCTCTAAATCCTCAAGAAATAATCTGTTTTGCATGCCCGAACCGCTCATGTAGTGACATGGGGCTATTAGTATCTTCCATGCTAGGCGTGTTATCATCGATATGTGTTTATTCGCTATCATTCATGAGAAAGGGGACGGTAATTGGAATTCCCAGTTCCATGCTCAAATCGAAAAGATAATTGCAAACAAAACTCCCCCATGATTGATGTTGGTATGGACGGTACCTGAGGATTCCGCTAGCCATGGAGTGTGATTGATTGGTGGTGGGGGAGCCAAAACTTTACTTTTCTGTTTGGGAACCGCATATAGCATGTGTAGCGTGGAAGATGTTGAAAACTCTTAGTCATTGCGTTGACAATGAAAGCATGCCACCCAAAATTATTATCTCCGTTTTCAAAGCTTGAGCTCTGGCAACTCTGCAAAGCAATGCTTCCCTCTGCGAAGGGCCTGTCTATTTATGTTCCTGTTGAGTCATCCTCCTCTTATAAAAGCACCAATTAGAGAGAACCTATGTCATTTTTATGCTTTGCTTTTAACTGTATTGAGTATGACTGTGACTGGATCTTCGTTGCCATGAATTACAATGTTTAGTCAGCCCTTGGTCTTTGAAGGTGCTCTGCATTTATGTTTTGCGGCCTCAGAAAGAGCTAGCGAGATACCATCTGTTCGTACTACTTCATGTTGTTTTGATTGAAGTGTTGACATTTGAGGCTTATTATTATTTGATCGCTAGTTGATTATGCCATTGATATGAGTTTACCGTGAGACCTAGATGTCATTTGCTTGTGATCTTGCTGAAACTCTGGATATGAGTTAGACATAGTTGCAACAACAACATCAAACAGAGTTCGTCAAAGTTTTTCTTTTGTCTGTTTCAGTTTGTCAACTGAATTGCTTGAGGACAAGCAAGGCATTAAGCTTGGGGGAGTTGATACGTCTCCGTCGTAACTACTTTTTCGAACTCTTTTGCCCTTGTTTTGGACTCTAATTTGCATGATTTGAATAGAACTAACCCGGACTAACCCTGTTTTCAGCAGAATTGCCATGGTGTTGTTTTTGTGCAGAAATAAAAGTTATCGAAATGACCTGAAAATTTATGGAGAATTTTTCTGGAATTAATGAAAAATACCTGCGCAAAGATCCACCTGAGGGACTGTGCCAGTGGGCCACAAGCCCAGACGGCGCGGCCACCCCCCCTGGCCACACCAACCAGGCTTGTGGGGACCACAGAGCACCATGGCCTCCAAACTCAGCTCTATTTATTCCGTTTCTCCCGGAAAAAAATCAGAGAGAAGGATTCATCGCGTTTTACGATACGGAGGCGCCGCCTCCTCCTGATCTTCATCTGGAGGGCAGATCTGAAGTCCGTTCTGGGCTCCGGAGAGGGAAATCGTCGTCATCATCATCATCAACCTTCCTCCATCGCCAATTCCATGATGCTCTTCACCGTTCGTGAGTAATCTCATCGTAGGCTTGCTGGACGGTGATGAGTTGGATGAGATCTATCATGTAATCGAGTTAGTTTTGATGGGATTGATCCCTAGTATCCACTATGTTCTGAGATTGATGTTGCTACTACTTTGCCATGCTTAATGCTTGTCACTAGGGCACGAGGCCATGATTTCAGATCTGAACCTATTATGTTATCGCCAATATATGTGTGTTTTAGATCCTATCTTGGAAGTTGTAGTCACCTACTATTTGTTATGACCCGGCAGCCCCGGAGTGACAATAGCCGGAACCACACCCGGAGATGACCATAGTATGAGGAGTTCATGTATTCACGAAGTGTTAATGCGTTGGTCCAGTTCTTTATTAAAAAGAGAACCTTAATATCCCGTAGTTTCCATTAGGACCCCGCTGCCACGGGAGGGATGGACAATGGATGTCATGCAAGTTCTTTTCCCTAAGCACGTATGACTACATACGGAATACATGCCTACATTAGATCGACGAACGGGAGCTAGTTACTTATCTCTCCGTGTTATAGCTGTTACATGATGAATCACATCTGGCAGAATCATCCATCACCGATCCACTGCCTATGAGTCTTTTACTACTGGTCCTTGCTACGTTACTTTGTCGCTAGTACTATTGCTACTGTTGTTACTCTGCTGCTGGTGTCACTACTGTTGTTACTTGCTACTGCTATCACTACTGTTGTTACTTGCTGCTGCTGTCACTACTGTTGTTACTTGTTACTTTGCTGTTACCTGTCGCAAGACTTTTCTGGAGCCGTTGCCGGGGAATCATAGCATTATTCTCAAGAATAGTCCCCCGTCAACGTGCTATTTTTTGGCGCCATTGATACAACAAGTTAGGAATAGTCTGCCGTTAACAAATCTTTTCTGGCACCGTTGTTATCATACCACTTTGCTTGCAGACACTAATCTTTCAGGTGTGGTTGAATTGACAACTCAGCTGCTAATACTTGAGAATATTCTTTCGCTTCCCCTTGAGTTGAATCAATAAATTTGTGTTGAATACTCTACCCTGGAAAACTGTTGCGATCCCCTACACTTGTGGGTTATCAATCATATCCACTATATGATTCATGTTCCACCTTTCGGTCTCTTGTGTTTTGAGGCCATGTTTGTACATGCTAGTCTCGTCAAGTTTAACCTGAGTGCTCTGCATGTGCAACTGTTTTGCACCTATTGTATGTGAACATAAAGTCTATCACACCCGATCATCACGTGGTGTCTCAAAACGACGAACTGTCTCAACAGTGCACACTCGGGGAGAACACAATTTTATCTTGAAATTTTAGTGAGGGGCCACCTTATAATGCTACCATCATCCTAAGCAAAACAAGGTGCATAAAAGGATTAATATCACATGCAAATCATAAGTGACATGATAGGGCCATGAACTTGTGCTTCTTGATCTCCATCACCAAAGCATCGGCATGATCTCCATCGTCACCGGCGCCGCACAATGATATCCGTCACTATGTTGTTACTGCTAAAGCTATTGACTAGCAATGAAGATAAGCATCACCAAGCGCAAATTAATTAAAAATAGCCCTATGGCTCCTACCGGTTGCCGTAGCATTGACGTGCAAGTCGATATTTAACTATTACAACATGATCATCTCATACATAAAATATATCATATCGTGTCTTTGGCCATATCACATCACAACATGCCCTGCAAAAACAAGTTAGACGTCCTCTAATTTGTTGTTGCAAATTTTACGTGGCTGCTATGGGTATCTAGTATGATCGCATCTTACTTACGCAAAACCACAACCGTGATATGCAAGTTGCTATTTAACCTTCTCCAAGGACCGCCTCGGTCAAATATGATTCAGCTAAAGTTGGAGAAACAGACACCCACCAGCAATCATTATGCAACAAGTTGCATGTCAGTCGATGAAACCGGTCTCTCGTAAGCGTAGGAGTAATGTTGGTTTGGGCCACTTTATCCAACAATACCACCGAATCAAGAAAAAGACTAAGGAGGGAAGCAAATTGAACATCAATGCCCACAAATTTCTTTGTGTTCTACTCGAGATATCATCTACGCATAGACCTAGCTCATGATGCCACTGTTGGGGAACGTTGCACGGGAAACAAAAAACTTCCTACGCACACGCAAGGCCTATCCATGGTGATGATCATCTACAAGAGGGGAGATTGGATCCACAAACTCTTGTAGATTGCTAAGCGGGAAGCATTCAGAAACGAGATTGATGTAGCCGGACGTCTTCGCGATCCAAATCGCAAGCCATCCCACGAACTTCGTCCCAATCTAGCGCCGAATGGACGGCACCTCCGCGTTTAGCACACGTGAAACTCGATAACGATCTCTGCCTTCTTGATCCAGCAAGAGCGAATAGGTAGCTGAATTCTCCGGCAGCACGACGGCGTGACGGTGATGGTGGTGGAGCTACTATGGCAGGGCTTCATCATACCGTACCAAACTAGCTACGGGGTGTCACGAAGTGGTGGAGGGAGAGAGGGCTCGCCTTGCCTTGAGGTGCCAAAAGCCTCTCTCACCTCCACTATATATAGGAGGGAGGGGAGGGGTGGTGACCTAGGGAAAATCCCTAGGGTTCGGCCGGTGCAAGGAGAGGAGGAGTCCTCCTCCAATACGGTTCGGAAGGAGGACTCCCCTTCCCCAATTCGGTTTGTCCCCACCCTCCTTTCCTTGTTCCCCTTGGCTGAATAGGCCTCCTTGGGCTGGCCACCAGCACATCGGGGGCTGGTGCACCACCCTTGGGCCTCCTTGGTTCCCTCTCGGGTGGGTGGCCCCTCCCAGTGGAACTCCGAAATCCATTCATCACTCCGAGTATTTTACCGGTAATGCCCGAAAATCTTCTGGAAGCCAAATAAACACTTCCTATATATCAATCTTCATCTCCGGACCATTCCGGAAACCCTCGCGACATTCAGGATCTCATTCGGGAATCCAAACAACATTCGGTTACCAACATCAATAATTCAACTATACCGAAACATCATCAAACCTTAAGTGTGCAGGCCTTGCTGGTTCGAGAACTATGTAGACATGACCGAGACACTGTCTGGTAATGTCCAATAGCGGGACCTGGATGTCCATATTGGATCCTACATATACTACCAAGATGTTTATCGGTTGAACCTTTGTGTCAAGGATTTAGTTAATCCCGTATCACATTCCCTTTGTCCTTCGGTATGTTACTTGCCCGAGATTCGATCGTCAGCATCTCTATACCTATTTCAATCTCGTTACCGGCAAGTCTCTTTACTCGTTCCGTAATACAAAATCTCGTGTCTAACTCTTTAGTCACATTGCTTGCAAGGCTTGTCTGTGATGTTGTATTACTGATGACTGTGATCTGCGTTGGGTTTTCCATGAAGAGGAATGGGTTATTGCAGCACAATGCAGGTAAGTATTTCCCTCGGTTATGAAACCAAGGTTCATCGAACCAATAGGAATACCAATCCTCAACCGTCTTTAGCGACTACACACAAAGAAACAAACAACTTGCACCCAACGCGGGCAATAGGGTTGTCAATCCCCTTGATCTCGTTATTTGCAAGGAAATGAGGTGTGTAGATAATTGTTGATAATTGTAAATTGCAAAATAAAATAAAACAAAAATAATGGCAGCAAGGTAGGAGTATCGTTTGTAAATATATAAGTGAATAGACCTGAGGGCTATAGTGTTACCTAATGGCATCTCTCATGGCAAAGACATATGGTTGGTAAACAAATTACTGTTGGGAAATTGATAGAACAGCGAATAATTATGTGATTTTCACGACAATGATCATGTGTATATAGGCATCATGTCCATAAGCAAATAGGCCGACTCCTTCCTGCACCAATTACCATTACTCCACTTCAAGAGCGCTTCTACGCTTGCCTCCCTACGTATTAAGTAAAAACAGAGTAATGTTTGGAGAACAATGACATGATGTAGACAAAGTAAACTCAATTAATATGAATAAACCCTATCGTTTTATCCTTAGTAGCAGCAACACAAAGACGCATATTGTCCCCTTCTGTCACTGGGATAAAGGAATTCGTTAGGTTGATCCTACTACAACACACCACTCCCACTAAAGAAATATTAATCTAGTTGGACAAACTATCTCAATAGATCGGAGAGCATTACGAAGCTATGATGATCATGCAATTAAGAATCATAATAATGAGAGGTGACCCAAATACGTTTCATGAATAATCTGAACATAAACCCACAGTTCATCGGATCCCAACAAACACACCATACATAGTGTTTACATCGGATAGATCAAAGCGAAGATGCGATGAACTTGGTATTGAGGATCATAATAGATAGAGATTGCCATCTAGGTACTGCCTACGGACCCGTAGGTCTGTGGTGAACTACTCACACAACATGGTGAGGGCAGCAAGGTTGATGTAGAGGCCCTCCATGATTGATCTCCCCTCCGGCAGATTGCTGGGAACGGAGGTTTAGATGGCCTCCCATCGGAACATAGACTTGTGGCGGTGGAAAAATTGTTTCAGGAGTGCTCCCAGGGTTTTTGGATTATTCTGGATTTATGGGCGAGAGAGGGACGTCGGGAGGCATGTAGGGGGGCCACAAGCCATCAGGGCGCGACCAAGCCCTGGGTTGCGCCCTGTTGGCTTGTGCCTCCCTCGTGCGGCTTCTCATCCACTTTTGATGCTTGCAGGTCTTCATATAGTCCATAAAAAATCATATTAAAGTTTCATGTCATTTAGACTTTGTTTGGTAGGGTAAACCTGCAAAGAAAAAACACTTAGAAAACAGGAACTGGTACTGGGCACTGGGTCAATAGGTTAGTGCTCAAAAATATTATAAATTAGTATATAAATGCCCCAAAAGTATCCTAGAATGATAAGATATCAGCATGGAACAATCAATATTATAGATACGTTGGAGATGTATCAGCATCCCCAAGCTTAATTCTAACTCGTCCTCGAGTAGGTAAATGATAAAAACAATATGTTAGATGTGACATGCTATCCATAATGTAATCTCTTGTATGTATGATGATTGAGAAATGATGAATTAACAAATACGAACATAATAATTTTTATTAAGTATAAGCAACACAATATTTGATTTTCAAAGTATACGATCCTAAAAGAATGTTTACCCGCTATTCATCTTTATTGTATTATCAAGGCATGACTCCGTCTTCACCACATAAATACATAAGCACCACGGTGTTCAAGTCAGGCAATTGGATCGTACTTCTTCAATATGCATCAACTTTTTATTCTTCGCGCAATACATGAGCATGAACCATTGGACATAGCATATAGGCGGAATAGAATATGGTGGTAGATATCAAAGGGGTAAAAAGTGGAGAAGATAATCTCACATCAACTAGGCGTACCAACGAGCTATGGAGATGCCCATCGATAGATGTCAATGCGAGGAGTAGGGATTGTCATGCAAGTGATGCACTGGAGCTACAAGTGTATGAAAGCTCAAGTGAAGCTAAGTGGGGTGTGCATCCAACTTGCTTGCTCATGAAGACCTAGGGCGTTCGAGGAAGCCCGTTGATGACGAGAAGATGGATATACTTCTCGCCCCTCGTTGGTTACCCCAAGTGGAAGGTGGACATGTAGTCAGCAGCAAGTTTCCCTTACACGGAGACTGTAAGGTTTATCGAACCAGGAGGACTCCGAGGATCAACAAGTAGGTGTCCGCTACCCTGGCGCTAGCAGAAGGTGTGGACTGATACATCTCCAACATATCTATAATTTTTGATGGTTTCATGCTATTATCTTGTCAAACTTTGGATGTTTTATATGCCTTTTATATCTTTTTTGGGGCTAACCTATTAACTCAGCGCCAAGTGCCAGTTCCTGTTTTTTCCGTGTTTTTGTTTTTGACCCTTTTCAGAGGAGGATTTTAAACGGAGTCCAAACAGAATAAAACTTCCGAAAATATTTTTTCCGAAACAGAAGAAGATCGGGAAGCTTGAGAACCAAGGTAGGGGGCCACCAGGGACCCCACAAGCCCGCTAGCCATGGCCAGGGGGCCCGTACCTCCCAGGCTTGTGTGCTCCCTGGGCCACCTCTGCCCTAGATCCTTCGCCTATAAATTCCCATAAATTCTAGAAAAATCCAGGAGTTCATCGAAAGTACTCTTCCGCCGCCGCAAGCTTCTCTCTCCGCAAGATCCCATCTGGGGCACGTCCTGGTGCCCTGCCGGAGGGGGGATTCGGATAAAGAGGGCTTCTTCATCAACACCATGACCTCTCCGATGATGTGTGAGTAGTTCACCATAGACCTACGGGTCCATAGCTTGTAGCTATATGGCTTCTTCTCTCTCTTGGATCTTCAATACAAAGTTCTCCATGATCTTCATGGAAATCTATCCGATGTAATATTCTTTTGTGGTGTGTTTGTCGAGATCCGGTGAATTGTGGACTTATGATCAGATTATCTATGAATCTTATTTGAGTTTCTTCTGATCTCTCTTATGCATGATTTCATATCCTTGTAATTCTCTTCGAGTTGTGGGTTTTGTTTGTCCAGCTTGATCTATGATTCTTGCAATGGGAGAAGTGCTTGGTTTTGACCTCACCCAGTGACAGAAGGGGTAGCGAGGCACGCATCGTGTTGTTGCCATCAAGGGTAAAAAGATCGGGTTTTCATCATTGGTTTGAGTTTATCCCTCTACATCATGTCATCTTGCTTAAGGCGTTACTCTGTTCGTCATGAACTCAATACACTAGATGCATGCTGGATAGTGGTAGATGTGTGGAGTAATAGTAGTAGATGCAAAAAGTATCGGTCTACTTGTCTCGGACGACATGCCTATATGTATGATCATTGCCTTAGATATCGTCATGACTTTGCGCGGTTCTATCAATTGCTCGACAGTAATTTGTTCACCCACCGTAATATTTTCTATTTTCACAGAAGCCTCTAGTGAACACTATGGCCCCCGGGTCTACTCCACACCATATTTTCAGCCTTACTCTTTTTCTTCGTTGCACTTTCCGCCTTCATATCTCACTTTGCAATCAATCTTGAAGGGCTTGACAACCCCTTTATAGCGTTGGGTGCAAGCTCTCTTGTGTTTGTGCAGGTACTCTGGACTTGACGAGATTCTCCTACTGGATTGATACCTTGGTTCTCAAACTGAGGGAAATACTTACTGCTCCTGTGCTGCATCACCCTTTCCTCTTCAAGGAAAAAGCCAACACAAGCAAGTCTCCGTCAACGTGTCAATTTCTGGCGCTGTTGTTTAAGAAGTACCAGAAGGATTTCTGGCACCGTTGCCGAGGAGGATCAAGTAAAGAACTCATCCAAGTAAGTGTCGCAAACTCATCTCTTGCATTTACTCTTTTTGCCTCTCATTTTCCTCTCCCCCACTTCTGAAAAACAAAAATATACAAAAAAATATTTGCCTTTTTTGTTTGCCTTTTCCGTTCGCCCTTTTCTCTCGCTTGCTTTCTATTTGTTTGTGTGGGATAGTCTATCTATCCTCATGGCTAGATCCACCACTTCGAACAATACTCCCGAGAACGAAGTTCTCAATTTCAAAAAAATTGAGGAAGAAAACTTAAAGGACGCTTGGTATAGGATTTGCAATGCTCAGAGTAGATCTACTCATAAGCAATCCACTACCATCCTGCTTCGCAGTTTTTATGTGGGTATTTCTCCTTGGAATAGGTATATTCTTGACACCATCGTAGGCGGAAATTTCTTGGGTATCCATACCGTTGATTCTTACGGAGCTGTAATAAATTTGGTAGGCTCACCCCCACTCATGGTCAATGGAACTACCTTAACTCTGGAACATGTGATGCGTAGGCTGGATGCCATTAATAATAAAGTTGCTACGACCGAGCTTATTGAGAATTTGGATAAAAAGATCCACAATCAAATCACTCAGTACAGATACAAGGTGGGAATGGTTTTGAAAAATTTAAAGGAGAAGGAACCTACAGTTAACGAAAAATTAGGTCATGACTCCGCTAGGATTGGCAAACTAGAGGATGTTATAACCAACTTCGGTTCCGCTTTTGCCACTGTGCAGAATACTCCAAATTTTGCCCACAGTAAAATCACCAAGTCTGTTTTTGTTCCTAAAAGTAGTGGTGAATCATCTAGCAAGAAATATGAAAACCTTAAGATGATAAGTGATCACGCTACTTATGGTTTGAGCACCAAAGACGACGATACGTGATTCTATCGCTTTATGCCTAGCTAAGGGCGTTAAACAATAGTCTTGGTTTTTTTGCGTTCACACTATCGTAATTATGTTGTGATTGTGTATTTTGTGTTTCTTTTTGTGTTTGAGCCAAGCAAAACCTTTATGACTTTTCGCTCATGAGATTATTTTTGATGGTTGTTTGATCCTGCTGGAAAAAGACAGAAACTTTTCGCTCATGAGATTATTTTTAGTTTTTATTCAGAAAGAGATTTTGAGTTGATTCTTTTTGCTGCTGGTTTATATGCCTTTTTCCCAGGCATTCATAAAAGTTCAGATTTTTTGAGGTAGTAGAAGTATACAAAATATACAGATTGCTACAGCCTGGTCTGTTTTCGACAGATTATGTTTTTGTTGAGTTGGTTGCTTGTTCTGATGAAACTATGGATAGTATCGGGGGGGTACTAGCCATGGAAAAGTGAGAATATAGTAATCCAACACCAATATAAATAGAAATAAAGTTTCCTACAGTACCTAAAGAGGTGGTAGTTTGTTTTCTTGTGCTAATGTTATCACGAGTTTCTGTATAAGTTTTGTGTTGTGAAGTTTTCAAGTTTTGGGTGATGTTCTCATGGACAAAGAGATAAGGAGTGGAAAGATCTCAAGCTTGGGGATGCCCAAGGAATACCAAGCCAAATTCAAGGACACCAAAAAGCCTAAGCTTGGGGATGCCCCGGGAAGGCATCCCCTCTTTCGTCTTCAATCCATCGGTAACATTACTTGGAGCTATATTTTTATTCACCACATGATATGTGTTTTGCTTGGAGCGTCTTGTATCATAGGATTCTTTTCTTTTTGTTGTGTCACAATCATCCTTGCTGCACACCTTTTGAGAGAGGCATGCACTCATCATGATTTTGCAAGAATGCTCATCGTGCTTCACTTATATCTTTTGAGCTAGATAATTTTGCTCTATGTGCTTCACTTAGATCTTTTAGAGCACGACGGTATGTAACTTGGTAGTTGGCTTGTGCTATGAAAGTAGTCCCAAAGGTGATAGGTACCCAAAGAGGATACAAAAACCTCCATCTTCATGTGCATTGACTAGAAAGAGAAGTTTTGATTCCTCTCAATTAGTTTTGAGACGTGGATTTGGTAATATTAAGAGTTATGTTAGTAGGGTGTTGTGAATCTAGAAATACTTGTGTTGAAGTTAGTGATTCCCGTAGCATGCACGTATGGTGAACCTCTATGTTAGGAAGTCGGAGCATAATTGATCTATTGATTGTCATCCTTTGTGCTGCGGTCGGGATCGTGCGATGGTTAACACCTACCAACCCTTCCCCTAGGAGTATGCGTTTAGCACTTTGTTTCGATTACTAATAAAAACTTTCGCAACAAGTATGTGAGTTCTTCATGACTAATGTGTGTCCATGGTATAGATGCACTTTCACCTTCCACCATTGCTAGCCTCTCTAATGCCGCGCAATTCTTGCCGGTGCATAAACCCACCATATGCCTTCCTCAAAACAGCCACCATACCTACCTACTATGGCATTTCCATAGCCATTCCGAGATACATTGCCATGCAACTCCCACCGTTCGTCTCATGACTTATGCCGTCACTCTCATATTGCCATTGCATGATCATAAGATAGCTAGCAAGATGTTTCAACGTCATACGCCAAGCTAGATCGTTGCACATCCCGGTACACTGCCGGAGGCATTTTCTAGAGTCATCATCGTTCCGAGCTTTGAGCTGTGAGTAAATAAAAGTGTGATGATTATAATTATTGGAGCATTGTCCCATGTGAGGAAATTAAAAAAAGGCCAAAGAACCCAAAAATAAAAAAAGAGGCCCAAGAGTCCAAAAAAAGAGAAAAAGAGAGAAGGGACAATGCTACTATCTTTTTCCACACTTGTGATTCATAAAAGCACCATGTTCTTCATGATTGAGAGCCTCTCGTTTCGTCACCACCATATGCTAGTGGGAATCTATTATATAACTTTGCTTGTATATTCCAATGATGGGCTTCCTCAAATTACCCTAGGTCTTCGTGAGCAAGCAAGTTGGATGCACACCCACTAGTTCTCCTTTTGAGCTTTCACATACTTATAGCTCTAGTGCATCCTTTGTATGGCAATCCCTACTCATTCACATTGATATCTATTAATGGGCATCTCCATAGCCTTTTGATATGCCGAGTCAATGTGACCATCTCCTCCTTTTTGTCTCACAACCACCACCACACTCTATTCCACCTATAGTGCTATATCCATGGCTCACGCTCATGTATTGCGTGATAGTTGTAAAAGGTTTGAGAAAGTAAGAGTGCAAAAACAATTACTTGGCCAATACCGGGGTTGTGGATGATTTAAATTAGTTGTGTGGGGATGATGGAGCATAGTGATACGTCTCCAACGTATCTATAATTTTTTATGGTCTCATGCTATTATCTTGTCAAACTTTGGATGTTTTGCATGCCTTTTATTTATTTTCTGGGACTAACTTATTAATCCAGTGCCAAGTGCCAGTTCCTGTTTTCACCATAGAATAGAAGTTCATAAATTGCTTCAACTCTTCCATAATACTCGGTGCCTCCTTCCCGGTAGCAGAGACAGAAAAAATTGTAGTCTTTAGGTCGGGCATAGATAGCTCTTTGCCAAAGGTACGAAAGTGATACCTGTTGATGTTGTATTTGTCAAATGAACGGACCTTATAGTCAAAACCATTAGCGACTTGTCTCAACTCGGCGTCCATAGACTCTGCATCAGCCTACAAGTTTAATACGAAAGAGTGGATGCATTAGCCACAAATTAGACCAAGAAATCAAATGGGCCCTTAATGGTAATTAATTACCCTTTGTTTGAACCAAGAGATGAAACCGGGATAGTCGCCTCCATGCTTTGCGAGAAGCTCATACTCTTCGACGGAATCCTTTTCGATGACCGCTCCATCCGAGAATTCGGCGATGTATCGGCTATATCAAATATCCGGGAATAAGAGTAGTTCAAAGCAATTAGAAGTTGCGGACCAATAATTTACCGAGAACTTACTCGATGTACGGTCGCACTTCTGTTAGGTTGGTGAAGATATACAATGAAATGGTCCGCCATTCTTCGACATCCAACGATTTCCCTTTCGAAGCACCGGATGGTGCGAGCTTACCTTTGAATAGGCTGAGGTTGGATCGATTTTTTTGGATCGCCATCATTGTACCGAGGCTTCGGGTTATGCAAATGATGATTTTTGGCTTCGTAGTGTGCTGTCATGAAGTTTTTCGCCTCCTCAGTAATGAATGCATCGGCCATCGATGCTTCAATTCTACGTTTATTTTTACACTTAGCACGAAGCGTCTTCTGCATCCTCTCAGTTGAGTAGCACCATCGATTTTGAACGGGCCCCCCATTCTTGCCTCGGTCGGGAGATGCAAAATCAAATATTGCATTGGATTAAAGAAGCCCGGTGGAAAGATCTTTTCTAATTTGCGGATCAACTCCGCCGACAACTCTTCCATTGCATCTAGCACGCCAGGCGATAGTTCTTTCGCACAAAGAGAATGGAAGAAATAGCTCAGCTTTGCCAGTACTAGCCATTCATCCTCAGGGATAAAGCCACGCAACATCACCAGCATTACCCGCTCAATCCATATGTGCCAATCATGACTCTTGAGACCAAATATTTTCAAATTCTCAAGACTCGCTCCCCTCTTTAGATTCACAGCATACCCATCGGGGAACATCAATCGCATTTTCACCCACAATAGCATTTCCCTCATAGCTGGCCTTTCAAGATTGAACCATGCCTTTGGCTTCGCTATGCTTTGCTTTCCTTTCCGTTGTCGCAAGTTTTGCAACGGTTTATCACATAGAGCCTCCAGGTCGATTCTAGCCTTAGGATTATCTTTTGACTTCCCCTCTATGCCGAACAATGTACCAAAAATGGCCTCCACAATATTCTTTTCAGTGTGCATCACGTCGATGTTGTGTGGGCAAAGGAGGTCTTTGAAGTAAGGCAGATCCCATAAGCATGACTTGTGAGTCAAGGCGTGTTCCGTATTATACCCTTTGAAGTATCCTAGATGCAAAGGATCAGGCTCGAGAGCGTTTAATTGATCAAGGGTCTGTTGGCATGTCAACGCAGCTGGTGCAGTGTTTTTGACAACTCTACCTTTGATGAAATTCTTCTTGTCTTTTATGAACTTATGGTTAGGATCCAGGAATTGTCTATGCATGTCGAAGCAAGAAAACTTGCGACCAGCCTGCAGCCAACGGAACTAAAGAGCTACCTTGCATGTGGTGCACGGGAACCTTCCATGCACACACCAGCCAGCGAATAGCGCAAACGCCGGATAATCATGCGTCGAGTACATGTACCACACATGCATTTTGAAATTTGTTTTGGTAGCCGCGTCGTAGGTCTTGATCCCATTATCCCAGGCTTCTTGCAACTCATCCTTAAGCGGCTGCATGTACACATTCATATTCTTCCCCGTATAGTTGGGCCTTGGAATTATCAACATTAGGAAAATGTTCTTTCTTTTCATAATCTCTCCGGGTGGCAAATTGAGTGGAATGACAAATATAGGCCAACAAATATATTGTGCTGCCGTCATACCATACACATTGAACCTATCCGTGCTGATGGCAACTCTAGGTTTCCTTGGATCTTTCGATTTATCCTTATGTAATGCATCGAAGTGCCTCCATGCAAAACCATCTGAAGTGTGTACCAGAATCTTGTTCCCATCCGCATCTAGTTCGGTTCTTTTGCCCAATTTGTGCCATGTCATCTATCTGGCCGTCTCTTCGACCATGAAAAGACGTTAAAGTCTTGGTACGATTGGCAGATACCGAAGAACACTAATGGGGATTTTGGTCTGATTCTTCTCACCCATACCGTTGTCTACCACAATATACCTGGAAAAATTGCAAATGGGGCAATAGTTCAAGGCCGCATACTCAAGCCTAAATAGGGCACATCCATTCTCACAGGCATGTATCTTCTCATAGGGCATCTTAAGTACACGGAGGATTTTCTCTAACAGGTATAGGTTTGCAGGCAGTACATGGCCTTTGGGTAGAAAGCGTCCAAATATCGTCATCATCACATCATAGCATTCTCTGCCAAGGTTGAATTGAGCCTTCAGAGCCATTACTTGCGCGATGGCATCCAGCTGCCAAAGCTTAGTATGCTAGTGGAGAGGACGTTTTGAAGACTCCAACATTTCATAGAAGGCCTTTGCAGATTCCTCCATCTCATCGTCCGAATCCGAGCATCATCAAAGTCTTGCACCATGTCTTCAATCCCGGTACCATGCTCGTCGGTGCGACGACGAATCACCTCAGCTCTGCCATGTTGGTCAGACTCACCATGAAAAGTACACACCGTATAATTAGGCGTAAAACCCCACTTCTGCAGGTGTTTACCCATTTCAAACTCTGTCTACTTTTTCTAGTTGTCGCAGTTGGGACAGGGGCACCATGTTTTTTGCTGGCCATTTGCAAATGCGGCTCTCACAAACCCCCTGGTTTTTGTTAACCATTCATGGGTCATGTCTTTCTGACTAGGGTGGCCAGTGTACATCCAAGCACGACCACTCATGTTGCCTAGCTACCTATGGGCGCACAAGAAATAAATATATAATTCATCATCTATATTCATACGCTAATCAAGTTTGTCAGCTTTATTATGTCCATGCAACCTACACGCTAATAGGTAAAGATAGGTCCTAATCCCACCCGAGTATGTGTAGATTGGGTTCGTTTTCCCATGCTCTGCTCCAGATGCGACGCAGAATTTCGGCACCACCTCCCCGTTGTTCTCCTGATACACGTCTCGGCAATAAGTAGAGAGGATGTGTACCCGGAGAACAACAGGGAGGCACTGACGAAATTCTGCATCGGATCCAGAGCACAGCATATGGGAAAGTGAACCCAATCTACACATACTCGGGCTGTCCATGGATAATGTTGGACAATTCAAAAGGATGGCAGTTATAAATATGCAAAGAAATGCATATTTATAGATGTCGCCCGTTCGTACGGGAGACGCATACTGGTCACGCATACTCATGATTGAACAAACCTATAGCTAGCAAGTTTCATCGGCACGAAGACCGGGACAGAGCAAATTAAGGGGGTAGGAGGAGAAGTCATTTGTGCTCACCAACAAACGCAGGGGGAGCTCGTCCAACGCACGTGGAGGTCGTCGAACAACTGTACATTGAAATTCACACGATCAACACAAATATGATGTTTTTATAATTAACATAACTAGAAAATATGTGAACTAACTCATAATTAACAAAACTATGACCCGGTGGGCCTCTAGAAGGCCGAAAAGCACCTTCTCGTTCAACACTAAGTAGAAGAGGTGTCGGGGGTTGGGGCTTAGTGTCGTCAAGGGTCGGTGGTGTCGGGTGTCGATGGTCGGGAGTCGGGTTAAATGCGTCGATGGTCATGGGTCAGTGTCGTCGGGGGTCGAGGGTCACTAGCGTCGGGGGTTGGGGTCTTTTCGATCAACAAGAGGCCAAAGAGGTGTCGGGGCCCAGGGGTTGGGGGTTAGTGGCGTCGGGGGTCGGTGCCGGGGGTCGAGGGTCAGTGGCGTCGGGGGTCAGGGGTCAGTGGTGTCGGGTGTCGGGAGTCGGGGGTCGGGGGTCAGTGGTGTCGGGCGTCGGGGGTCGGGAGTCGGGTGTCAGTGGCATCGGGGGTCGGGGGTCGAGTGTCGGGGGTTGGTGGCGTCGGGCGTTGGGGGTTGGTGGCGTCGGGCGCCGGGGGTCGGGAGTCGGGTCTCGGGGGCCGGGGGTTAGTGGTGTCGGGCGTCGGGGGTCGGGAGTCGGGTGTCAGTGGTGTCGGGGGTCGAGGGTCGGGGGTTGGTGGCATCGGGCATCGGGGGTTGGTGGCGTTGGGCGTCGGGGTCCTCTTCTTTCTTCTTCTCCTCTCTCCTCTTTTTCTTCTTCTTCTTGTTCTTCTTCTTTATCATCTTATTACTATTATTATTATTCTTTTTTCTCCTCCTAATTAACCTAAACTAACATTAACCTAATTAACCTAACCTAATTAACCTAAACTAACATTCTTTTTTCTCCTCCTAATTAACCTAACCTAATTAACCTAAACTAACATTAACCTAATAGACACTGCCAGTAACCTAAACTAACAAATGAAATGAAATGAAAAAAAGAAAAAATGAAAGAGAATGAACTCACTGTGTGGTGGTGGGGGAGGAGGGCCGCAGTGACGGGAGGGTTGCGGGGAGGGGGTCGCCGTGGGGAGGGGCTCGCCGCGGGGAGGGGGTCGCCGCGGGGGGTGGTGGAGGAGGGCTGCAAGGTGGAGGGGAGGGCTGCAAGGAGGGAGGGTGACAGGGCGAGTGAGGTGAGGGGAGAGAGATAGTGGTCGGGAGGGAGAGAGAGACAGTGAGCGAGGAGGGGGTTGACTTCCGTTATAGGGGCGGCCCCTTTGCCGTCCGCCCCGTGACGACAAAGGGCCCCATGGCGGACGGCAAAGGCCCCCGGACGACAAAGGCCCCTGGATGTCGGACACGACAGGCATGGGACCCACCCGTCCTCTTTGTCGTCTGCCCTGGGTCTCTTTGTTGTCCTCTAGCAGACGACAAAGGGCCGACACATGGCAAATAGTATTTTTGCCATTAGTCAGCCCTTTGCCGTCTGCCCTGTGTCAACTGACGGCAAAGAGGTTCTTTGCCGTCAGCCAGCAGACGCAAAGAACTGGCTGACGGCAAAGAACTGGATTCCAGTAGTGTGTGGGCAACTTTGGCCTCTTTTTTTTCCTCGCATGGGACAATGCTCTAATAATGATGATCATCACACTTTCATTTACTCAAAGCTCAATGCTTAGAACGATGATGACTCTATAGGAAATGCCTCCGGCAGTGTACCGGGATGTGCAACGATCTAGCTTGGCATATGACGTTGAAACATCTCGCTAGCTATCTTACGATCATGCAATGGCAATATGTAAGTGATGGCAGAAGTCATGAGAAGGAACGGTGGGAGTTTCATGGCAATATATCCCGAAATGGCTATGAAAAGGCCATGATAGGTACGTATGGTGGCTGTTTTGAGGAAGATCTATGGTGGTTTTGTGTACCGGCGAAAGTTGCACGGCACTAGAGAGGCTAGCAAGGGTGGAAGGTGAAAGTGCATCTATACCATGGACTCACATTAGTCATGAATAACTCACATACTTATTGTGAAAGTTTTTATTAGTAATCGAAACAAAGTGCTAAACGCATACACCTAGGGGAAGGGTTGGTAGGTGTTAACCATCGCGTGATCCCGACCGCAACACAAAGGATGACAATCAATAAATCAATTATGCTCCGACTTCCTAACATAGCGGTTCACCATACGTGCATGTTACGGGAATCACTAACTTCAACACAAGTATTTCCAGATTCACAACACCTTACTAACATGACTCCTAATATTACCAAATCCATGTCTCAAAACTAATTGAGAGGAATCAGACTTCTCTTCCTAATCAATGCACAAGAATATGGGAGTTTTATTGTATCCTCTTTGGACGCCTATCATCTTTAGGACTATTTCATAGCACAAGCCAACTACCAAGTTACTCAGAGAGATCACTCTCAAAAAGATATAAGTGAAGATCGAGAGTTCTTATTTCTCCAAAATATGACACCGCCGTGCCCTAAAAGATCTAAGTGAAGCACATGTGAGCTAAATTGCCTAACTCAAAAGATATAAGCGAAGCTCAATGAGTATTCTAGCATATTCACGATGAGAGCATGTCTCTCTCAAAAGGTGTGTGATAACCCACAAGTGTAGGGGATCGCAACAGTTTTCGAGGGTAGAGTATTCAACCCAAATTTGTTGGTTCGCCAAAGGTGTGACAGCCCGGTGCCGACGTTCCAGAAGATTCCCCCTTCCTTCCATTTCGTCGTGTGTCTATTTTATTTGTCGCATCATCATCGCATCATGCGCATCATCAGCATTGCATCGGCATCTCCGTTGCCGCCAGTTTTCAAAACTTGCATCCGTTGTTAGTTGCTGGTTCGCGTCGTCGTCCGTTCTGAGCCCGACCGCACTCGCACTCGCCCGCGGCACCGTCGAAACCCTGTTTTAAAAGTGTGCGTTAAACTTTCTCTGATCGGGTTGAAATTTGACGTGCGGAGTTATTTTAATACAGCTAGGCCGCCTGACAAATTTCGTCGCGATCGGAGTCCGTCTGGTACCCGAACGGTCGACCATAGCGGCACCGTAATCGGTCTACCGTCGGACGTTTTATCGGTGTTTTAAATTACGTTGCCAGGTGCCCGTTCTCCCTCTCGTCTCCGGACATCCCCCCTACACGGCCGCGTACCCATTCCTGCGTTCGGAATCGTCCGAATCCGACCCCGCGGTTGGATCCGGAACGCGATTCCGGTTAACCCTGCCATCACATCTAGACAGCCATCCCTAACCTGCCTCGTTTTCCGCGCCCGAAACCCTAGCCTCCCAACTGCCCTCTCTCTCCTCCCCCAGCCGCCGCGGGCCCGCCGAGCCCAGATCGGGCCCGGCCAAGCCCATCTGGGCGCCGCCGCCGAGCAGCAGCAGCCCGAGCCGCCATCAGCGCCCGAGGTGCCCCGCTCCTCCCGCCGTCGCCCTGTGCAACAGCCCCGCCGTCGTGCACCATGCCTTGCCGCTGCCTCTCGCCGGCACCGGCAGCACCCCGCGCCGCCTGCCCGGTGCCTCGCCGCCAGCGCCCGGCCCCTCGCCTGCCCTGTGCCTCGTTGCCGGCCATCGCCCTGCCCCGCCGCCGTCTGTTTCCCTCGTCGTAGCCCGCCGGTGGCCAAATCCGCGAGGCGCCGCCGCCCTCCGGCCACCCGTCATCGTTGGGGTCCGCCCTGTAGTCGGAGCCGTCGCCGGGACCTCGCCGCCGCCGGGGGCTCCTGCGAAGGAGGATGACGGGGTCTGTTCAAGAGCCCCCGATGGCTCCCTGGCCTGTGCCTCTTCGTGGGCCGCCTCCCTGCTCCGCTCCTGGGCCGACCTCGCATCCACCGACCCCGTGGCCCAGCTCAGCGCTGCGCCAGGCCGGCCTCCGCTCATGGGCCGCCTCCTCCAGCAGGCCTGCCTCAGCTCCACCGACCTCCGGCCCAGTGCCCTTTCCCAAGGTATTCCCGCCCGTGGCGTTTTATTGCCAATGTTGCGCCTTTGTCTTTCGTCCTGTTATTAGTTTCGGCCCGGTAGTATTTTTATTTTATTTGAGGGTTTCTTTTCGAATTAGCTAAATTCCAGAAAATAGGCATATCTTAGAACGTCCGTAGTTTTTAAACCGTAAGTCGGAACGACGCGTATTATATATGGTTTTGTGGTAGTTTCGCATGTAGAATATGTTTTTGAAACATGCATATTTATTTGACGCCGTTTAGAGTGCCTAATGCCTCGTTTTGCGTGCTGTTTCACTAGGATTCGTGATATTTTGTTGCTGTCTTGTCTTGCTTGCATCTTGTGATCTGTAGCTCTTTTGAGGTTGGTCTAATGGAGTTAGTTGTACCCCTTGTGTTTCTCTAGGATGCTGTAAATTTTCATGCCATTTGGAGTCCTGTAGCTATAGGTTTTGCTGCTGTCAATATTGCTTCAGATCGAAGACTGCACTTTCATGAGGTGTTATTTTCACTAAGTCTGAAATAGTGCGTGAGATGCCATTTTGTGACTTCTTTCCCTAGTGATCCATGCTGCCATGCTAGTTGTTGTTAGCTGTTCTTAGTAGTGCTTCTTGCCCTCTTCCCTGCCATGCCTTGATTGAGCATATCGGAGTTGTGTAGCTCGTAGTTGTGGGGCGTAGAATATGCTATGTGGCTGATTTTGGCAGCTTGTAGTCATTTCGTGTTTTGCTCGTATCTTTTGAACCGTAGCTCCGATTTGATCGTGTCCTACATGAAACTTGCTTAGGATCTCGTGTAGTTTCATTTTCTCTTTCTTTTTGTATGTTTTGAAGTGTTCGTGACCGTCGTTGCACACATATTGCTTTCATGCCATCATATCTTGCGATGCTTGTAACTTTTGATCTGTAGCTCCGTTGGAGATGTTATTTATGTGTAGATTGCTTGAAATGACGCGTAGAATCATGTGAACCTATTTGTTTTGCTGTTTAACAACTAATTAAATGCATTAGTTAAGATCTGGACAGAATTGTAAACTAACATATGAGGTCGTCTCGGAGGTGCTATATGTCATTTCCGACCTCATTTAAAATGCCTAGATAGGTAGTTTAATTGCGCTTCACCTCTTGCCATGTGTAACCACATTTAATATTGCCGTGTAGATAACGGGAGTGAACTAACTAATTAACGTGGAGTTTCGTCAATATGCAACTCGTGCATATTGAACTTCACTTAATGTGTAGTGTTTGATTGTGTGACTTGTCATGCCGTGACTTGCATGTATTCAGTAGCTCATGCATCATATGTGTTGTGCATCGTGTGGTGAATTTTGTGTGTTGATTTGTGTTTCCGGTTTGCTTGGTCTCGATAGAGTTCCGCAGCGTGCCGGATTGTGAGGACCCGTTCGACTACGTCAGTTCGTCTGCTTCATGGAGGCATACTTCTTCCAAGCGGGATCTCAGGCAAGATGATCATTTCCCCAGTTACCATTACTATCATTGCCATGCTAGTTATTTCGATGCTATCGCTTATGTCTCGTTGCCTACCACATGTTAAATATCAGCCTCTCAACAATGCCATGAAACCTTCAACCTGTTCAACCTAGCAAACCACTGATTGGCTATGTTACTGCTTGCTTAACCTTGTCGTTAGCATTGCTAGTTGCAGGTGCAGATGCTTCCATGTGAAAACATGGGTTCCTTGTTATATCACCATATTAAATGCTATTTAATTTAATGCACCTATATACTTGGTAAAAGGTGGAAGGCTCGGCCTTTCTAGCCTGGTGTTTTGTTCCACCTTTGCCCCCTTTAGTTACCAGCTACCGGTGTTATGTTCCATAATCGAGCGCTCCTAACACGATCGGGGTTGTTATGGGGACCCCCTTGATAGTTCGTTTTATATTAAAGCTGGTCTGGCAAGGCCCAACATTGGTACTACATTTGCCTAATCACCTAATAAAATTGCATAGGGACCCGCCGGCACCCGCGGACTATTTTAATCAACCCCCGGGCCAGTGCTCCTCATGAGTGTTGGTCCAAAACAGAGCATCTTATTAACGCTACCCGAGGCAACTCGGCGTTTGGCGTGGTAACCATCGCTCATCCGTCGTGTCCTGAGAACGAGGTACGCGACTCCTATCGGGATCGTCGACACGTCGGGCGGCCTTGCTAGATTAGTTTTACCTTTGACGAGATATCTTGTACATCGGGATTCCAGTGAGGCTTTGGGTAATCTCAGAGTTGAGGTTTTCCACTAGGGAATCCGACGAGATCGCGAGCTTCGTGATTGAGGATTTCTATGCGGCTTGTGGTAATTTGTGATGGACTAGTTGGAGCACCCCTGCAGGGTTAAATCTTTCGGAAAGCCGTGCCCGCGGTTATGTGGCAACGTGGATACTTTGTTTAACACTGGTTCTAGATAACTTGAAGTTAATTTAATTAAAACATGCCAATGTGTGCGTAACCATGACTGTCTCTTTCGTGAGTTCCTTCTCCGATCGAGGACACGGTGGGGTTATGTCTGGCGTAGGTAGGTGTTCAGGTTCATTCTTTGATCATCAGTAGTTACGTCCGCTATGCGTAGATCTTCCCCCTCTCATTTCTTGTACTCGTAAGTTTAGCCACCAAATATATGCTTAGCGCTGCTGCAACCTCACCACTTAACCATACCTCACCCATTAAGCTTTGCTAGTCTTGATACCTTTGGAAATGAGATTGCTGAGTCCCCTGTGGCTCACAGATTATTACGACACCAGTTGCAGGTACATGTAAAGGTTACGTGACGCGAGCGCGTTGATTGTTCATTTGGAGTTGCTTCTTCTTCTTCTTCTTCATCGATCTAGGATGGGTTCCAGGTCGGCAGCCTGGGATAGCAAGGATGGACGTCGTTCTTATTTTTCTCGTTTGTTTTCGTCCGTAGTCGGACCCAGCTCTTACTCTTGATGATTATGTAATGTACTGATGTGACTCTGATGTAGCTTGTGGCGAGTGTAAGCCAACTCTTTATATAACTCTCCTTTTTAGTACATGTACTTGTAACGATATCCATTCTTGCGACACGACGAGATGCGCTTCTATCCCTGACGAGGCCTTCGTGCCAAATTGAGGATAGGGTCGCATTTTGGGCGTGACAAAAGGGGAAGCGAAATAATATTCTCAAGTATTAGCAGCTGAGTTTGTCAGATTCAACCACACCTGAAAGATTAGTGTCTGCAAGCAAAGTATCAGTAGCAAAGTAGTATGATAACAACCATGCCAGAAACGATCTGTTGACGGCAGACTATTCCTAACTATTGTATCAATGGCGCCAGTAAGTTGCACGTGGGCGAGTAACTATTCTTCCCCAACAACAGTGTCGGAAAAGGACCTTGCAACAAGTAACGGCGAAGTAGCAAGTAACAGCAGTAGCAGCAGCAGCAGCAGAGTAACACCAGTAGCAGTAGTAGTAGCAAAGTGGCCCAATCCCTTTTGTAGCAAGGGACAAGCCTCGACAAAGTAACATAGCGAGGACCCTTAGTAAAAGACTCGTAGGCAGTGGATCAGTGATGGATGAGTATGACGGATGTGATTCATCATGTAACAGCTATAACACGGAGAGATAAGTAACTAGCTCCCGTTCGTCAATCTAATGTAGGCATGTATTCCGTATGTAGTCATATGTGCTTAGGGAAAAGAACTTGCATGACATCTATTGTACATCCCTCCCATGGCAGCGGGGTCCTGATGGAAACTACGGGATATTAAGGTTCTCCTTTTAATAAAGAACCGGACCAACGCATTAACACGCGGTGAATACAAGAACTCCTCATACTATGGTCATCTCCGGGAGTGGTTGCGACTATTGTCAATCCGGGGTTGCCGGGTCATAACACATAGTAGGTGACTACAACTTGCAAGATAGGATCTAAAACACACATATATTGGCGACAACATAATAGGTTCAGATCTGAAATCATGGCACTCGGGCCCTAGTGACAAGCATTAAGCATAGCCAAGTAGTAGCAACATCAATCTAGAACATAGTGGATACTAGGGATCAATCCCCGTCAAAACTAACTCGATTACATGATAGATCTCATCCAACTCATCACCGTCCAGCAAGCCTACAATGAGATTACTCACGAACGATGAAGAGCATCATGGGATTGTCGACGGAGGAAGGTTGATGATGACGATGGCGATGATTTCCCCTCTCCGGAGCGCAGAACGGACTCCAGATCTGCCCTCTAGATGAAGAACAGGAGGTGGCGGCGCCTCCATATCGTAAAACGCGATGAAACCTTCTCTCTAATTTTTTTCCGGGCGAGACGGAAGATATAGAGCTGAGTTTGGGGGCGGTGGTGCCATGTGGGCAACACAAGCCCTCACGGCGCGGCCTAGGGGGGTGTCCTCGGCCCAGGGGCTTGTGGCCCACTGGCACTTCCCCTCCGGTGGATCTTTGCACATGTATTTTTATTTTATTCCAGAAAAATTCTCCGTAAATTTTCAGGACATTCCGAGAACTTTTATTTCTACACAAAAACAACAACATGGCAATTCTGCTGAAAAGAGCGTTAGTCCGGGTTAGTTCCATTCAAATGATGCAAATTAGAGTCCAAAACAAGGACAAAAGAGTTCGAAAAAGTAGATACAACGGAGACGTATCAAGTCCCCCAAGCTTAAAGCCTTGCTTGTGCTCAAGCAATTCAGTTGACAAACTCAAAGAGACAAAAGAAAAACTTTGACGAACTCTGTTTGATCTTGTTGTTGCAACTATGTCTAACTCATATCCAGAGTTTCAGCAAGATCACAAGCAAACCACATAAGCAAATGACATCTAGGTCTCACGGTAAACTCATATCAATGGCATAATCAACTAGCGAGCAAATAATAATAAGCCTCAAATGGCAACACTTCAATCAAAACAATATGAAGGAGTACGAATAGATGGTATCTCGCTAGCTCTTTCTGAGACCGCAAAACATAAATGCAGACCACCTTCAAAGACCAAGGGCTGACTAAACATTGTATTTCATGGCAAAGAAGATCCAGTCACAGTCATACTCAACACAGTTAAAAGCAAAGCATAAAAATGACAGAGGTGCTCTCTAATTGGTGCTTTTGTAAGAGGAGGATGACTCAACAGGAACATAAATAGGCAGGCCCTTCGCAGAGGGAAGCATTGATTTTCAGAGGTGCCAGAGCTCAAGCTTTGAAAACAGAGATAATAATTTTGGGTGGCATGCTTTCATTGTCAATGCAATGACTAAGAGTTCTCAACATCTTCCACGCTACACATGCTATAGGCGGTTCCCAAACA
The DNA here is from genome assembly GCF_904849725.1 of Hordeum vulgare subsp. vulgare. Lineage (NCBI taxonomy): Eukaryota > Viridiplantae > Streptophyta > Magnoliopsida > Poales > Poaceae > Hordeum > Hordeum vulgare. Next base: position 65,221,245 of record NC_058523.1, read on the forward strand.
GAAAAGTAAAGTTTTGACTCCCCCACCACCAATCAATCACACTCCACGGCTTGCCGAATCCTCGGGTACCGTCCATACCAAGATCAATCCTGGGGGAGTTTTGTTTGCAATTATCTTTTCGATTTGAGCATGGAACTGGGAATTCCAATTACCGGCCCCTTTCTCGTGAATGATAGTGAATAAACACATATCGAGGATAACACGCCTAGCATGGAAGATATTGATAGCCCCCTGTCACCACATGAGCGGTTCGGGCATGCAAAACAGAATATTTCTTGAATATTTAGAGAGTGGCACATGCAAATTTGCTTGGAACGGCAGGTAGATACCGCACATAGGTAGGTATGGTGGACTCATATGGAACAACTTTGGGTTTATGGAAGTGGATACACAAGCAGTATTCCCGCTTAGTACAAGTGAAGGCTAGCAAAAGACTGGGAAGCGACCAACTAGAGAGCGACAACAGTCATCAAAATTCATTGACATTAACTAACATTGAGTGCAAGCATGTGTAGGACATAAATCACCATGAACATGAACATCATAGAGGCTATATTGATTTTATTTCAACTACATGTGTAAACATGCGCCAAGTCAAGCCACTTGAATCATTCAAACGAGGATACCATCCTATCATACTACATCATAGTCATCTCAACATTCATGTTGGCATCCAAGACAAACCATTATAAGCTCCTAGCTAAGTAAGCATGGCATAAGCAACTATGATCTCTAAGTTTTCATTGCAAACATGTTTCTATCACAACAAAGCTGAACTAGGAACAGTGAGCTAGTCATATTTACGAAAGGAAAATAGATCGAGTTCATACCAACTTTTCCTGGTTGAGTCACTTCATCATATATCGTCATTACTGCCTTTCACTTGTGTCGGGACCCCGATCCTAAGTCATAAGAACCTAGCTTGTAACACATCACATCACTCTGCGGCCTCACGCATGGTAAACTCCACGGCTGCCACCTTACCTTGGCCGGGACCGTTTGCGTCTTTTGGCTCACGTATATGAATATGTTGCTAGCGTTAAAACGACAAAGAACCCGGGTCGACATTACTAGTTATAAACCCCAGCGGTACAACCGTACAGGGACAGGCATACATAACCCAGCAAAGCAGGTGTCGGTCATCAGCGTGTGCAGACGAGTCATAGCAAGCTACAAGGACTCCATTACACCGCGTGACATTTCCCCGAGGGGACAGACACAGCAGCAAAGAAGGATACATGCCGGTCAATCAATGTGTTCCGAGCAGTAGCAAACTACCAAGGCTCGATGGAATCACAAAGAGGCATTTCCCTGTAAAGAGTACTACTAAAGGTAAATAACTAGATGTCGAATCCCACACATATAATGCATTTCAAACATACCCACATTATGCGCGATATGTGTAGATACAACATGGCATCACAACATAACTCTATGACTCAAGCATTTATTAAAGACTCATAAGAGTCAACATAGTATGATATTACAAACAGGGGTCTCGTGACCCGACACTCAAGTCATACAAACAACAAGCAGAAGCAAATCATGTCTGGGTACAGACATCTACTAAAAGTGGCTGGAAGAGCCTGAAGAGCTACTACGACCCTACCAAAGGAGCCAGACCTCTGTCTGGGATTCCCAAGCTATTCCGGTCAACATCGAACACATCGCGTAGAACCTTTTAATGAGTCTAAGACTTCTCTGCAAAAACATAAATAAAGCAACCGTGAGTACAAAGGTACTCAGCAAGTCTTACATCAGAACTATCTACATATGCATCATGTTTCAATGAAAGGATTGTGGGGTTTGATTGCAGCAAGCCAGCTTTCACTCTTGGCTAACCTGTACTACGACTACAAGTTCTTTCTTTGAGGTGGGATAGCGCATAAGAGTCCACATATTCACCAATTCAATACACCACTATGGATCCACTCTCGTCTCCCTACGAGAAGGCCTTCCATAGCACTCACACTTGTCTTGCATGTTTTAGAGTATCCATTTAAATTGTCTATGTACCACGTAATGTTTCCAAGTAGTCCGTAACCGAGGACGCGGCTATTCGAACAGATTGAATCACCCTGCAGGGGTATACTTCTTCACACATGCTCCCACCACTTATCACCATATGCACGTCATGCATCTCGGCAACCTTCAAGCGGAAGCACTGGCGTGGGTGTCGGCCACGACCGTTAACCACACAAGACCCTAGTCCAGGTTTATCGCCTATTTGAGACTGAACCCGCAAGGAAGTTCGGCCGAGGTTTCCTCTACGGCCCCAAAGGATGTGCGCAGGGTTCCCAAGCCCACCATTCTGGTGCCACTTGGTACATCGTGCCACTATGTATCTACCGTAGTGAAGCCTACCCCGTCGGGCAGAGCTAAACACGGCCGCCAACACTTTTCCTACAAACACCAGAAACTAATTGCAACTCCTGGACAGAGATCTAGGCAATTAATAAGACGAGAGGGTCAATTAAGTATCCCAATGTGTGGTAGTATCTTGTCTTGGATAACACACACAGAATTCAGTTCTTAAGGACGGTCCCAATGAGACAACCCACCATGTACTCCTACATGGCCTCTCATCGCTACCTTTACCAAATCAGATTCACACCTTTACTCTCACACTGTAGGACATGAACACAATCATTCTTATTCATCATTCAGACGGATCAGACCCGACACAACTCTAAGCATAGCAGGCATTGTAAACAAGCATGGATGAGTAAGCACATCAAGGCGCAAGCAGTTGCTACTCATGCTAAGTGGTTTCAACTATTTACTGTGACAAAATCAGGTCATGCAGAGGAATGGGTTCAACTACCGATAACATGTACAGTTGAATCGTGTTTGTCCTAATGCAGTAAAAGAGAGCAGGGCGAGGGAGTGGGTTTATTTCAATATGCTCAAGGGGGGTTTGCTTGCCTGACACGTCTGAAGATAGCAATGAGTCTTCGTCAATGTCAACGATCACAACGTCGGAAACATCGTTTACCGGGAGGAAACAACACCGACAAACAAAAAAGAACAACAATTACTTCACGGAAATGCAACACTATGATGCATTCTCAAGACATGAAATGAAAGGTGGCAGGGCAAATGTGGCTATCATTTCTTAAGTTGAAGTTGGTTTGAATTAGGATTCAAACATCACGTCAAGCCGGGTATCTTTCCGGATACCCTTTTAATTGATTCGACCTGATGCTCATAACAAATTGTTTCAACATGTATGGAGTTAGTATTTTGAGGTACTGATTTGCATTGACAAATGTTTGAGCATACTAATTGAGGTGGAATTCAAATAAGTATCAATTTCCAACTCCAAACTATTTATTAAATTTACCCTATTCATCATTTTTCCTATTTGGTGTTGTTAACTTTTTCAAACATGCATGAAAATTCCATAACCAGATTCCTTGGATTTTTCTGATACTTTTTCGTATATAAATTATTTTCATCCGAGTTATATTTTAATTTCTATGATTTTTACAAGTTTTAGTAATTTCCTGGATTAATTCTATAATTGAAAATGAATTACTGCGTCAGCACTGCATCAGCATTGCGTCAGCTGTCAACTGGCTTGGTCAGAGTCAAACCTGACGTGTGGGGGCCACACGTCAGTGACTCAGTTTAATAACAGGTTTTTTTAGCTAACTAATGACTTAATTAGAAGTGGGGCCCGTCTGTCATTGGCTCTGGGTTAAACTAACATGTGATTAGCTCTAAGCTAATCACCTGATGATGTGGACCCATCGTTCAGTGGCTCACCGGCGAGGTTCAACGCCGGCGACCACCGCATGCGGCGGAGTCCACGACTCCGGCCATGGCAGCGACACAGGAGGCCACTAGGGCGTAGCCCGAGCTCGCCCGCATCCATTCCGGGGGTTTTGAGGCGAGGGGGGTCGCCGGAGACGACGACGGCAACGACGGGGCGGGGGCCGGAGCTCGGCCAGCTCGGGCTCGTCTCCAGAGGCTGCGGGAAGAGGAACTGGGGGCCGGGGCGGCACCTACGGGTCCCTAGGAGCACGCCGGCACCCCCAAACGGGCGAGAGAGAGGCTCTGCCGCGACGGCCATTGCCGACAGCAGGGAGCTCGGGCTCCGGCGGCAAGAGGGATATAGAGGAGGGAAGCTCGATGGGGAAGGAGGGGAATGGATAGAGGGACTCACTGCGGACCTCGTGGCACCGGTGGCGAGGTCGGGGGCGCGCCAGAGGCGGTGAATCGACGGAAGGGGGCCGGCGGCCGGAGGTGAGGATGACAACGGCGATGGCGACGATAGGGGTCGTTCGGGCTCGATTCCAATGGCGAGGAGGAACAGGGCGTCGAGGCGGTCCTTCTAGGCTTCTCGGAGAGGCGAGGGAAGGCCGGAGACCACAGAGGCGAGCTTGAGCTCTAGCTCGGCCATGGAGGCAACGAGGGAAAGCAGAGAGAGAGAAGGGGAAACTGGGGAGAGGAGAGGAGGATGAGCTCGAGGGGGGGTCTAGGGCATCCATGGCGAGGGGATAAGGACGGGGGCGAGCAGGAGGTGGCCAAGGGACGTGGCGGTGCCCGGCGATGCGTCGGGCACGCAGCTGCTTCTCCTCCTCGCAGGAGGAGGAAGACAGCGGTGCCCCTCGTGGGCTGGGCCGCTTCAGGTGAGCGCAGGTAAGGACTTCCCTCTGTTTTCCTGTTTCTGTTTTTTTTTATTTCTTTCTGGCATTTTAGGTTTAGGATTTTAATAAAACATTTAATCATTTTATAAAATCCTAGAATAGTATTATGTGACAGTAGTAAAAAAATGATCAATGCCACAAAATAGTTTCAACATTTTATAAAACTAGGAAGTATTTGAAATCAATTAATTAATTGATTTCAGTGGGTTTTGAGTTTAAACTAAAATGCCAAAAGTATTTTGAAAATATATATCACCCCTGATATTTTCTTTCCAACATTTATCAAAAATGATGGACTTTTATGAAACCATTTTGGTTCATCGATTTATCACCACTTTTGAATTGTTTTGCATATAGAGTTGCTAGGGTTTTGTTTTGAATATAGAGTAGCTAGGATTTTTCTCTTGTTGAACCTATTTCAATGTTGTTTGGTGTTAGAGTTTAGTCATCCCCATTTGTAAATCATCCAATTTGAATAAAATTGATTTGAATGCATTCATGAATGCTTAATGATGCAACTAACTACAAGATATAATCTAGGGCTGTGACAACTCACCCCCACTAAACAAGAATCTCGTCCCGAGATTCAGGCGTAGTCGGGAGGAGGAAGAGGGGACACTAAACTATCACAATCTTCATGATCCATTTGCTTCTCTCGAGGATGTTGATTCATCGTACCATGTTGATCTTGACATCTTTGTCCTTGAGGTCTTCATCTAGTTTGGCGACAAAAGAACATAGAGACGACATAAGATTCGATCTCCTCGAAGATCGAGCAACTCAAGATCAACTCATAGAATGAGACATAGGAACGTCCCTTGAGCTGAGACACAACACGTAACACGGATGAGAAAATGAGGCATAAGACAAAGGTTCAATTGGTAGGCAACAAATCCATGCTTAAATCAGATGGTGACGAGGTTTCAAAGTAGCGAGGATTAAATTGCCATTCGTATCATAACGGGGCACCTTAGGAAGGTGACTCACAGAGATATTCCTTTAAGTGGCAAAAAGAATTACTTTTGATCCCAAGATCATTGAAACTCTTCATACCAGGGTAAGGCAATAATTGTTGGAGGAATTTGAAAGAATGGCATACTCAGTTTGAAAGAAACTAGAGTTATAGAACAACTCGGCAAACGGAAGGCACAATCCAATTTTTACCGAGGATATAACCTAGTGTCTGAGCGTGCTCTCAAGAACTTGAGCATTCCCATATTCATCAAAGTTTTACCAACATCCGTGCCAAGGATCCTGGTGACATAACATACTACCATGATGAATAGTGATGGAGGATGCAAATGCAAAGGAAGACAACAATTCCTCAGATTTCACCTTAGCTGTGCCAAGGGAACGAAATCTGGTTGATCGACCGAGAGACATTTAGCACTCCGCTTCTAATGTTCTCCTTGATGTACTAGCACAACCCAATTATAGATCGTGCTTGATATCTAGCGCATCAAGTATAGGTCGGACTTCGGGACCAAAGGGAATCCATGAGGAACAACTTATAAAATAGGTCATACAAAAACCACACGGAAGATGGCTAAGATTGCTGATGCAAGATATTATAATATCAAGCTTCCGGCTAGGTGTGTTAGCCATTTCACCACTTTACCGGGTTACATAGAGACCAATATTATAAATCTTGGGGAAGTTCCAACCATTATAACTGCCTGAGATTCAGCTCCGGTTGGTGCCACGATGCTTCAGACTCAGCATGTCCAAAAAGAAAGTTTGCAACACAAATCGACGAGATAACGTTGCGAGATTCTCAGGAAATGAACTACGGAAGACAACTCCAAAACATGAGCTGGATCGCAAGACCCACATGAACACACTGCCCAAGACAACTGTGAACACATGAAAACTCTTGTAACAAAACACTACCGAGTTCTGGATGGGAACCATCATTGCGGATAACGAAGCCATGTGCAAGTCCGTCTGGTACCTTCAGGGATGGCACTTAACTTCTTTTCCTTGAACAAATCAATCAGTGGCTTGGTGTGCTAGGAAATACATATGGAGAGAGAGGTTGCAAAGCTATGAAACCACAGCATACTTCGCACATGCATGACTGATTTGGGATGATTCTGGAGATAACAAAACGACCTTCCCAATTTCGTGGCAGCAACTTGCACCAATGCACATGAATTAGAGGAAGTCACTTCTTACACCTAACATATACCTCGTGTTCGAGACACGAAGACAATGTCTACAAAGTTTCCAGCACTAGCTTAATGTCCAACATAGATCATGGAACAAATTAGAATGTTGCCGATGGGCTCAACAACAATTCATCAAGATACCCATATAAATGGATTTCCATAACTATGTGAGCAAGATATTAGCATTGGTCAGATCAAAGAGTATAATGGTGTATGCTCAGAGAAAATCCATGAGTAAAACACCGCTACGAAAATCTTTGGTTCTGAGTTTGATTCAACGATAGCCCATGCTCAAATCAAAATTGAACAAGATAATATATGCAACAATTGATCACACGAATCAACCGATGAAAATATCATCTTTCTTCAGACTCACACAACAGAAAGATATCCCTTTTAAATGAGTTGAGTTTAGGCGAAGCTTTTATCTTCCAACTCTCCAAGTTGTTGTTTAGGTTAACCAACTAGCTCGGGGTATCCAATACAGATTCTTGGAGAAGGGGTTGGTTTATAGAAAAACCAACTTGATCACGAGCTCTATCATAACAGTCAGGAAACAACCTGGTAATACTTCCAAGAAGATATTCGGAAAATCACGAACCATCGTATATTATTAAGCTCGAGAACAATCTTGCTTTTCAGTGCAAGATGATGTGATCAATAGAACGAGGGATTGACAAAATCCTAACTCATTGATCAAAAGGTGCACCATGAAACATGGACTAGGTAGCACGGTCAATCTTAGAATGACGATTCAATCACCATCACCATAAGAGTGAAATTATTCTCCATTAGCTACCAAGCAATAGCATTGCTAGGAGTATTGATTTCACACGTCATGGTTCACTTGTCGATATTCCGGTTACAACCAACACGAAAACCGAGGGATGAACAATGATAGCGAGAAGTATCGCTGCATCAAGAGCTCATAAGAGATGGTGCAATTCTCATAACACTCTTGACAAAAAGAGGGTAATACTCCAAGATAGAACAGAACAAAAGCTGGTTTAGCATTTCGATCTGTGAAATACAACTACTTTGACCAAATCCAAGAAATGGAGGTGGTACTGGAGTTTGCTTCTCCCAGTCTTTCGAGAATAGAACAACTTGACAGACCACAAAATAGAAGACATCGATGACATGAATGCACAACTACTCTTGACTATCCTTTCAATGATGAAGGTCAAAATACAACTAGATAGGGTCAGCTCAAGAGCACATGATTTCTTGAGTTATGGATGCATGGATTAGAATGTCGAACGAGTTCAACATAATTCTTCCAGATAACCCATGCAGAAGAGCGGAATAGGCAGAATCACAATATGGAGTGGAGAACTCATCACGAGCACTCTTATTATGATCTTTAGTTCACGAAGGACTTTTGACAGAGATGGTCCATGGTATTGGAAGAATGATATACCACGCACCTTCAGGATTACAACAAGGTTACTAATCATTCTAAAGGAACTAGCAACACTATCAACAGAGATGAGCAGAATGATCCTTGGATTCAAAGGCCCAGAAATAGAGTACCTACAAGCTATTTAACATCACGAGATGTTTTTCGAAAATGATGGCCAGAACTATCACACTGGAAGACATAGCACACATCTAGACTATTGGGTAGTTTTCGGAGTAACATGTTTTTCCTAATACTTCAACAGAATATCGAGGTAATAAAGTTCCTCAACACAATTATTAGTGTGCGTTGTCTGGCCAAAAGACATTAGCTCATGAGGAGGAAATTTGCAATTGCATCAGACTATTTGGGAACTTTGGAAAACTCGGACAGCATAACGGCTGTACAGGCATGAAATATGAGGCAACCTGCAAGAAAACTAACAATATAACAATTGAATTCTTATGGAGACACTGATCGAGGAAGACAACAACTTCTCTATAAGTCTTCAACATAGTAACTCGTCATCCTAATGAATAGATGAGAAGCCTAATTCTTAAACCCCGTAGAATAAAGAAGAGGGTGACTCAGAATAAGAATGACACACGGAAAGGAGTAAAAAGAGCCTTACATTCCCTTCCACAAACAATTCCCTTATATAACTAAAGAGTTTCTAGACACAACATCGACCAGTTTGGCTTGGTTATCCTACACGCAGTCAAACTCTGATACCAAAGCTGTTGGGACCCCGATCCTGAGTCATAAGAACCTATCTTGTAACACATCACATCACTTTGCGGCCTCACGCACGGTAAACTCCACGGCTGCCACCTTACCTTGGCCGGGACCGTTTGCGTCTTTTGGCTCACGTATATGAATATGTTGCTAGCATTCAAACGACAAAGAACCCGGGTCGACATTACTAGTTATAAACCCCAGCGGTACAACCGTACAGGGACAGGCATACATAACCCAGCAAAGCAGGTGTCGGTCATCAGCGTGTGTAAACGAGTCGTCGCAAGCTACAAGGACCCCATTACACCGCGTGACATTTCCCCGAGGGGACAGACACAGCAGCAAAGAAGGATACATGCCGGTCAATCAATGTGTTGCAAGCAGAAGCAAACTACCAAGGCTCGATGGAATCACAAAGAGGCATTTCCCTGTAAAGAGTACTACTAAAGGTAAATAACTAGATGTCGAATCCCACACATATAATGCATTTCAAACATACACACATTATGCGCGAAATGTGTAGATACAACATGGCATCACAACATAACTCTATGACTCAAGCATTTATTAAAGACTCATAAGAGTCAACATAGTATGATATTACAAACAGGGGTCTCGTGACACGACACTCAAGTCATACAAACAACAAGCGGAAGCAAATCATGTCTGGGTACAGACATCTACTAAAAGTGGCTGGAAGAGCCTGAAGAGCTACTACGACCCTACCAAAGGAGCCAGACCTCTGTCTGGGATTCCCAAGCTATTCCGGTCAACATCGAACACATCGCGTAGAACCTTTTAATGAGTCTAAGACTTCTCTGCAAAAACATAAATAAAGCAACCGTGAGTACAAAGGTACTCAGCAAGTCTTACATTAGAACTATCTACATATGCATCATGTTTCAATGAAAGGATTGTGGGGTTTGATTGCAGCAAGCCAGCTTTCACTCTTGGCTAACCTGTACTACGACTACAAGTTCTTTCTTTGAGGTGGGATAGCGCACACGAGTCCACATATTCACCAATTCAATACACCACTATGGATCCACTCTCGTCTCCCTACGAGAAGGCCTTCCATAGCACTCACACTTGTCTTGCATGTTTTAGAGTATCCATTTAAATTGTCTATGTACCACGTAATGTTTCCATGTAGTCTGTAACCGAGGACGCGGCTATTCGAACAGATTGAATCACCCTGCAGGGGTATACTTCTTCACACACGCTCCCACCACTTATCACCATATGCACGTCATGCATCTCGGCAACCTTCAAGCGGAAGCACTGGCGTGGGTGTCGGCCACGACCGTTAACCACACAAGACCCTAGTTCAGGTTTATCGCCTATTTGAGACTGAACCCGCAAGGAAGTCCGGCCGAGGTTTCCTCTACGGCCCCAACCGATGCGCGCAGGGTTCCCAAGCCCACCATTCGGGTGCCACTTGGTACACCGTGCCACTGTGTATCTACCGTAGTGAAGCCTACCCCGTCGGGCAGAGCTAAACACGGCCGCCAACACTTTTCCTACAAACACCAGAAACTAATTGCAACTCCTGGACAGAGATCTAGGCGATTAATAAGACGAGAGGGTCAATTAAGTATCCTAATGTGTGGTAGTATCTTGTCTTGGATAACACACACAGAACTCAGTTCTTAAGGACGGTCCCAATGAGACAACCCACCATGTACTCCTACATGGCCTCTCATCGCTACCTTTACCAAATCAGATTCACACCTTTACTCTCACACTGTAGGACATGAACACAACCATTCCGATTCATCATTCAGACGGATCAGACCCAACATGACTCTAAGCATAGCAGGCATTGTAAACAAGCATGGATGAGTAAGCACATCAAGGCGCAAGCAGTTGCTACTCATGCTAAGTGGTTTCAACTATTTACTGTGACAAAATCAGGTCATGCAGAGGAATGGGTTCAAGTACCGATAACATGTACAGTTGAATCGTGTTTGTCCTAATGCAGTAAAAGAGAGCAGGAGCGAGGCAGTGGGTTTATTTAAATATGCTCAAGGGGGGTTTGCTTGCCTGACACGTCTGAAGATAGCAATGAGTCTTCATCAATGTCAATGATCACATCGTCGGAAACATCGTTTACCGGGGGGAAACAACACCGACAAACAAGAAAGAACAACAATTACTTCACGGAAGTGCAACACTACGATGCATGCTCAAGACATGAAATGAAAGGTGGCAGGGCTAATGTGGCTATCATTTCTTAAGTTGAAGTTGGTTTTAATTAGGATTCAAACATCACGTCAAGCCGGGTATCTTTCCGGATACCCTTTTAATTGATTCGACCTGATGCTCATAACAAATTGTTTCACCATGTATGGAGTTAGTATTTTGAGGTACTGATTTGCGTCGACCAATGTTTGGGCATACTAATTGAGGTGGAATTCAAATAAGTATCAATTTCCAACTCCAAACTATTTATTAAATTTACCCTATTCATCATTTTGCCTATTTGGCGTTGTTAACTTTTTCAAACATGCATGAAAATGACATGACCAGATTCCTTGGATTTTTCTGATACTTTTTCATATATAAATTATTTTTCATCCGAGTTATATTTTAATTTCTATGATTTTTACAAGTTTTAGAAATTTCCTGGATTAATTTTATAATTGAAAATGAATTACTGCGTCAGCACTGCATCAGCATTGCGTCAGCAGTCAACTGGCTTGGTCAGAGTCAAACCTGACGTGTGGGGGCCACACGTGAGTGACTCAGTTTAATAACAGGGTTTTTTAGCTAACTAATGACTTAATTAGAAGTGGGGCCCGTCTGTCATTGGCTCTGGGTTAAACTAACATGTGATTAGCTCTAAGCTAATCACCTGATGATGTGGACCCATCGTTCAGTGGCTCACCGGTGAGGTTCAACGCCGGCGACCACTGCATGCGGCGGAGTCCACGACTCCGGCCATGGCAGCGACACAGGAGGCCACTAGGGCGTAGCCCGAGCTCGCCCGCATCCATTCCTAGGGTTTTGAGGCGAGGGGGTCGCCGGAGACGACGACAGCAACGACGGGGCGGGGGCCGGAGCTCGGCCAGCTCGGGCTCGTCTCTAGAGGCTGTGGGAAGAGGAACTGGGGGCTGGGGCGGCACCTACGGGCCCCTAGGAGCACGCCGGCACCCCCAAACGGCCGAGAGAGAGGCTCTGTCGCGACGGCCATTGCCGACAGCCGGGAGCTCGGGCTCCGGCGGCAAGACGGAGATAGAGGAGGGAAGCTCGATGGGGAAGGAGGGGAATGGAGAGAGGGACTCACTCCGGACCTCGTGGCACCGGTGGCGAGGTCGGGGGCGCGCCGGAGGCGGTGAATCGACGGAAGGGGGCCGGCGGCCGGAGGTGAGGAAGACAACGGCGATGGCGACGACAGGGGTCGTCCGGGCTCGATTCCAATGGCGAGGAGGAGCAGGGCATCGAGGCGGTCCTTCTGGGCTTCTCGGAGAGGCGAGGGAAGGCCGGAGACCAGAGAGGCGAGCTCGAGCTCTAGCTCGGCCATGGAGGCAACGAGGGAAAGCAGAGAGAGAGAAGGGGAAACTGGGGAGAGGAGAGGAGGATGAGCTCGAGGGGGGGTCTAGGGCATCCATGGCGAGGGGATAAGGACGGGGGCGAGCAGGAGGTGGCCAAGGGACGTGGCGGTGCCTGGCGATGCGTCGGGCACGCAGCTGCTTCTCCTCCTCGCAGGAGGAGGAAGACAGCGGTGCCCCTCGTGGGCTGGGCCGCTTCAGGTGAGCGCAGGTAAGGACTTCCCTCTGTTTTCCTGTTTCTGTTTTTTTTTATTTCTTTCTGGCATTTTAGGTTTAGGATTTTAATAAAACATTTAATCATTTTATAAAATCCTAGAATAGTATTATGTGACAGTAGTAAAAAAATGATCAATGCCACAAAATAGTTTCAACATTTTATAAAACTAGGAAGTATTTGAAATCAATTAATTAATTGATTTCAGTGGGTTTTGAGTTTAAACTAAAATGCCAAAAGTATTTTGAAAATATATATCACCCCTGATATTTTCTTTCCAACATTTATCAAAAATGATGGACTTTTATGAAACCATTTTGGTTCATCGATTTATCACCACTTTTGAATTGTTTTGCATATAGAGTTGCTAGGGTTTTGTTTTGAATATAGAGTAGCTAGGATTTTTCTTTTGTTGAACCTATTTGGATGTTGTTTGGTGTTAGAGTTTAGTCATCCCCATTTGTAAATCATCCAATTTGAATAAAATTGATTTGAATGCATTCATGAATGCTTAATGATGCAACTAACTACAAGATATAATCTAGGGCTGTGACAACTTGCACGACTGAATGATGTGAACAATAATAAGAGTGCTCGTGCATTGGACTAAAGCTAGAATCTGCAGCCAAACACAACGGAGAAGACAAAGCAATATGGCTCTTTGAAAGCTAAACAGGTATGCATGCAAGAGCCACTAAACATTGTAACCAATATCTTCTACATTGAACCAAAGAAAAAGAAAACTATTTACACGGGAAAGCTCCCAACAAGCAAAAGAAGAAGAAAAAATATTTTTGGGTTTTCTCAAACTAGACAGACACACGAAAAGAAAACGAGAAAAATAAAATAAACTAGCATGGATGATACAGTGGCAAAGTGTGAACATCGGCTAACAATGTGAAAGCATAAGCAAGAATGTAAAGTCGATGAGAACACGTACTCCCCCAAGCTTAGGCTTTTGGCCTAAGTTGGTCTACTCCCAAGGAGGGAAATAACCAGCTCCGGGATACTTTTCTACCGGACGATGATACGTTTCCAACGTATCTATAATTTTTGATGGTTTCATGTTATTATCTTGTCAAACTTTGGATGTTTTGCATGCCTTTTATTTATTTTCAGGGACTAACATATTAACTCAGTGCCAAGTGCCAGTTCCTGTTTTTTCCATGTTTTTGACCCCTTCCAGAGGAGATTTTGAAACGGAGTCCAAACGGAAGAAAATCCCCGAAAAGATTTTTTCTGGAACGGGAGAAGATCGGAGGACTTGGGAGCCAAGCCAGAAGAGCCCCAGGTGCCCCACAAGCCCCCACCCCGCGGCCAAGGGGGCCGCGCCATCCAGGCTTGTGGGCCCGCTGGAGGTCTCCTGACCTAGATCTTGCGCCTATATACTCCCTAATATTCCCAAAAAAATCAAGAGACGATCGCAATTACTTTTCCACCGCCGCAAGCTTCTGTCTCCGCAAGATCCCATATGGCACGTCCTGGTGCCCTGTCGGAGGGGGAATTCGGATACGGAGGTCTTCTTCATCAACACCATGACCTCTCCGATGATGCGTGAGTAGTTCACCATAGTCCTACGGGTCCATAGCTAGTAACTAGATGGCTTCTTCTCTCTCTTGGATCTTCAATACAAAGTTCTCCATGATCTTCATGGAGATCTATCCGATGCAATCTTCTTTTGTGGTGTGTTTGTCGAGATCCGATGAATTGTGGATTTATGATCAAATTATCTATGAATCTTATTTGAGTTTCTTCTAATCTCTCTTATGCATGATTTCATATCCTTGTAATTCTCTTCGAGTTGTGGGTTTTGTTTGGCCAACTAGATCTATGATTCTTGCAATGGGAGAAGTGCTTGGTTTTGGGTTCATACCGTGCGATGACCTCACCCAGTGACAGAAGGGGTAGCGAGGCACGTATCGTGTTGTTGCCATCAAGGGTAAAAAGATGGGGTTCTCATCATTGGTTTGATAGTATCCCTCTACATCATGTCATCTTGCTTAAAGCGTTACTCTATTTGTCATGAACTCAATACACTAGATGCATGCTGGATAGCGGTCGATGTGTGGAGTAATAGTAGTAGATGCACAAAGTATCGGTCTACTTGTCTTGGACGTGATGCCTATATGCTATATCATTGCCTTAGATATCGTCATGACTTTGCGCGGTTCTATCAATTGCTCGACAGTAATTTGTTCACCCACCGTAATACTTGCTATTTTGAGAGAAGCCTCTAGTGAACACTATGGCCCCCAGGGTCTACTCCACACCATATTTTCAGCCTTACACTTTTTACTTCTTTGCACTTTCCGCCTTCAGATCTCACTTTGCAAACAATCTTGAAGGGATTGACAACCCCTTTGAAGCGTTGGGTGCAAGCTTGTTTGTGTTTGCGCAGGTACTTTGGACTTGACGAGGCCCTCCTTCTGGATTGACACCTTTGTTCTCAAACTGAGGGAAATACTTACTGCTCCTGTGTTGCATCACCCTTTCCTCTTCAAGGGAAAAACCAACGCAAATCAGAGAAGTAACAAGAAGAATTCCTAAGCGCCAGGGAAGGACTTTTGTTGCCGCAGGAGAAGTATTTATAGCGCCGTTGCCGGGGAGGAATATCAAGTCAAGAACTCATCCAAGTAGGTGTCGCAAACTCATCTCTTGCATTTACTTTGTTTGCCAGTTGCCTCTCGTTTTCCTCTCCCTCACTTCACCAATTTGCCTGTTTCGTTCGCCCTTTTGTTCGCCCTTTTTCTCGCCTGCTTTTTGTTTGCTTGTGTGCTTGCTTGCTTGCTGAAGTCACCATGAACGAAAACACCAAACTTTGTGACTTCTTGAATACTAATAATAATGATTTTATTAGTACTCCGATTGCTGCCGCCACTAGTGCGGAGTCATACGAAATCGATGCCGCTTTGCTGAATCTTGTTATGAAAGAGCAATTCTCTAGCCTTCCTAGTGAAGATGTCGCATCCCATCTCAATACCTTCATTGAGCTTTGTGATATGCAAAAGAAAAAAGATGTGGATAATGACGTGATTAAATTGAAGCTTTTTCCTTTCTCGTTGCGAGATCGCGCAAAAACTTGGTTTTCTTCTTTGCCCAAAAATAATATCGATTCTTGGGATAAGTGCAAAGATGCTTATATATCCAAGTATTTTCCACCGGCTAAGATCATCTCTCTCCGTAATGATATCATGAATTTCAAGCAACTTGATCATGAACATGTTGCACAAGCTTGGGAGAGAATGAAATTAATGATTAGAAATTGTCCCGCTCATGGCTTGAGTCTTTGGATGATTATTCAAATCTTTTACGCTGGCTTGAATTTTGCTTCTAGAAATATCTTGGACTCTGCCTCAGGTGGAATGCTCATGGAAATCACGTTAGGAGAAGCCACAAAGTTCTTAGACAACATCATGACAAACTACTTTCAATGGCACACTGAAAGGTCACCTACTAGTAAGAAGGTACACGCTATAGAAAAATTAACTCGTTGAGTGCTAAGATGGATGACTTAATGAATTTGGTTGCTAGTAGAAGTGATCCTTTGGATCCTAATGATATGCCTTTGTCTTCTTTGATTGAGAGTAGCAACGCTAGCTTGGAGGTTAATTTTGTTGGTAGGAATAACTTTGGCAACAACAATGCTTTTAGAGGAAACTATGTTCCTAGGCCTTTTCCTAGTAACTCCTCTAATAACTTTGGCAACTCCTACAACAATACCCATGGAACTTACAATAGATTACCCTCTGATCTAGAGAGTAATATCAAAGAGTTCATCAACTCTCAAAAGATTTTCAATGCGTCCATAGAGGAAAAACTACTCAAAATTGACGATTTGGCTAAGAGCGTTGATAGGATTTCTTGTGATGTTGATGCTTTGAAAGTTAGATGTGCTCCTCCCAGAACCAACATGGATGAAACTTTGAAAGCTATGCGTGTTTCCATCATTGAGAGTTGCTACTGCAACAAAAGACCTTCCAACGGCGCCAGAAACAAGTGTGCTGATGGGAGACTATTCTTGTCTTGATTCTCCTCAGCAACGGCACCAGGAATGCTTATGCTACGGCTACACCTTTAGGGACTTCCTAGGCAAATATGCAAAGGATTCCCCCATGGCCTTGGAGCCTTGCGTTGGTGTTCCCTCGAAGTGGAAACGGTGATGTAGCACAGCGGCGGTAAGTATTTCCCTGAGTTTTGAGAAACAAGGTATCGATCCTGTGAATGAGTATCACAAGTACCTGCACAAACATAAAGAGCTTGCTCCCAATGCTATAAAGGGGTTGCCAATCCCTTGTTTGACAAGTGAGAACTGAAAGCAACAAAGTAACAAAGCAAAGTAAAAGCGAAGGTGGAAACGATAGGTGTGAATAGACCCGGGGGCCGTAGTGTTCACTAGTGGCTTCTCTCATGAAAGCAAGTAGACGGTGGGTGAACGAATTACTGTCGAGCAATTGATAGAACCGTGCAAAGTCGTCACGTCATCTATGGCAATGATTATATCTATAGGCATCACGTCCAAAACAAGTAGATCGATACTTTCTGCTTCTACTACTATTACTCCACACGTCGACCGCTATCCAGCATGCATCTAGTGTATTAAGTCCAAAAGAACAGAGTAACACCTTAAGCAAGATGACATGATGTAGATGGACAATCTCATATCTACGACAAAGCCCATCTTGTTACCCTTGATGGCAACAACATGATGTGTGCCTTGTTGCCCCTAATGTCACTGGGAAAGGTCACCACACGGTGTGAACCCAAAACCAAGCACTTCTCCCATTGCAAGAATCATATATCTAGTAGGCCAAACAAAACCCAAGACTCGGTGAGACTTACAAGGATATCAAATCATGCATATAAGAAATCAGCAAAGACTCAAATATATATCATATATAATCTGATCACAAATCCACAATTCATCGGATCTCGACAAACACACCGCCAAAGAGGATTACATCGGATAGATCTCCATGAATATCATGGAGAACTTTGTATTGAAGATCCAAGAGAGAGAAGAAGCCATCTAGCTACTAACTACGGACCCGTAGGATTGAAGTGCACTACTCACGAGTCATTGGAGGGGCGATGATGCTGCTGAAGAAGCCCTCCAACTCCGAAGTCCCCTCCGGCGGGGCACCGGGAAGGGTCTCCAGATGAGATCTCGCGGAAACGGAAGCTTGCGGCGGCGGAAAAGTGTTTTTGTGGACTCCCTAGTTTTTTCTGGATTTTTAGGGAATTTATAGGCCAAAGACCTAGGGCAGGGGAGCGCCAGGGAGGCCACAAGCTTGGTTGTCGCGGCCTCCCCCTGGCCGCGGCAATAGGGCTTGTGGGCTCCCTATGGGCCCACTTGCTTGGCCCTCATATCAGATCAAAATCATTTTGGGGATTTTATTCCGTTTGGACTCCGTTCCAAAATCAGATCTGAAAAGAGTCAAAAACACAGAAAAAACAGGAGCTAGCACTTGGCACTGAGTTAATAAGTTAGTCCCAAAAAAGATATAAAAGGTAAACAAAACATCCAAAGTTGAAAAGATAACAGCGTGAAACCATCAAAAATTATAGATACGTTTGAGACGTATCAAGCATCCCCAAGCTTAACTCCTGCTCGTCCTCGAGTAGGGAAGTGATAAAGAATGAATTTTTGATGCTTTCATGCTACCTAACATAGATGTCCTTTGTAACTCCTCTTATGTGACGTGAATGTTCAGATCCATTAGATTCAAAACAATAGTTTGCTATTGACATGGAAACAATAATACTTCAAGCAAACTAGAAAAGTAATCATGAACTTTCAAAATAACAAGGCCAAAAGAAAGTTATCCCTACAAAATCATATAGTCTAGCTATGCTCTATCATCATTGCACAATGAATTTAAATCATGCACAACCCCGGTATTGGCCAAGAAATTGTTTTCACACCTTTACTTTCTCAAACTTTTTCAACTCTCACGCAATACATGAGCGTGAGCCATTTTAGCACTATAAGTGGTGTGGAGTGTGGTGGAGGTTGCAAGAAAAACAAGGATAAAATGGTCACATCAACTAGGCATATCAATGAGCTGTGGAGATGCTCATCAATAGATATCAATGTGAATGAGTAGGGATTTCCATCCAAATGATGCACTAGAGCTAAGAGTGTGTGAAAGCTCTTAAACAAAACTAGTGGGTGTGCATCCAACTTGCTTGCTCACGAAGACCTAAGGCAATTTTGAGGAAGCCTATCATTGGAATATACAAGCCAAGTTATATAATGAAAATTTCCCACTAGCTATATGGTGCTGACAAAACGAGAGAATCTCAATCATGAAGATCATGGTGCTTAATATGCACAAGTGTGGAAAGGTGGTAGCATTGTCCCTTCTCTCTTTTTCTCTCATTTATTTTGGATGGGCTCTTTGGCCTCTCTTTTTTTATTTTGGTGGGCATCTTTGGCTTATTTTATTTCCTCACATGGGACAATGCTCCATCAATGATGATCATCACACTTACAACTCAAAACTTAGAGCAACGATGACTCTATATGGAATGCCTTCGGTAGTGTACCGTGACAATGATCTAGCATGGCATGGACATTAATGGAAACATCATGCTAGCTATCTTACGATCATGCAATGGCAATGTAGACGTGGTGGCACATGTCATGGTGGTATTTGCATGGCAATATATCTCGGAATGACTTTGAAAAAGTCATAGTAGGTAGGTATGGTGGCTGTTTTGAGGGAGGCTAATGGTGGGTTTTGTGCACCGGCTAAAGTTGCATGGAACTAAAGAAGATAGTGATGGTGGAAGGTGAAAGTGCATCTAAACCATGGACTCAACATTAGTCATGAAGAACTCATATACTTGTTGCAAAAGTTTTATTAGTAATCGAAACAAAGCATTCAACGCATACTCCTAGGGGAAGGGTTGGTAGGTATAAACCATCGCGCGATTCCTACCGCCACACAAAGGATGACAATCAATAGACTAATCATGCTCAGACTTCATCACATAGCGGTTCACCATACGTGCATGCTACGGGAATCACTAACTTCAACACAAGTATTTCTAGATCCACAACACCTTACTAGCATAACTTCAATATTACCATAACCACAACTCAAAACTAGTTGAGATGAATCAAACTTCTCTAACTATTCAATGCACATGAAGGTGGAAGTTTTCGTATCCCTTTGGATAACAACCCCTTTTGAAACTACTTTCAAAGCATAGATCAACTACCAAGCCACGCACCACCGTGCTCTAAAAGATATAAGTGAAGCACATAGAGCAAAAGCATCTAGCTCAAAAGATATAAGTGAAGCACATGTGAGGTGAATTGTCTACCAAAGGATATAAGTGAAGCTCGACAAAATCACGGTGAGTGCATGTCTATCTCTATAGGTGTGCAGCAAGGATGATTGTGACACAACAAAAGTAAAAGACTCCTACGATACAAGACGCTCCAAGCAAAACACATAACATGTGGTGAATAAAAATATAGCCCCAAGTAACGTTACCGATGGATTGAAGACAAAAGAGGGGATGCCTTCCCGGGGCATCCCCAAGATTAGGCTTTTACGGCATCCTTGAATCATCTTGGGGTGCCTTGGGCATCCCCAAGCTTGATATCTTGCCAGTCTTTATCTTTTTATCCATAAGAACTTCACCCAAAACTTGAAAACTTCACAACACGAAACTTAAACAGAAACTCGTGATAACATTAGTATAAGAAAGCAAACCACCACTTCCTTAGGTACTGTAGCAAACTTAAATTATACTTATGTTGATGTTGGGTTACTATATTTTCAATCTTCCATGGCTAATACCCCCCGATACTATCCATAGTTTCATCAAAATAAGCAACCAACACAACAAAAACAGAATCTGTTAATAGCAGACCAGTCTGTAGCAATCTGTATATTTCGTATACTTCTGGTACTTCAAAAATTCTGAAAAATTACGACAGTCTGAAGAATTTGCGTAGCAATCAGAAGCTAGAAGAATCAACTCAAAAGCTCTTACAGAAAAAATGAAAATTCTTTTCGTGAGCAGAAAGTTTCTGTCTTTTCCAGCATGACCAAACGATCATCCCCAAGACTAATCATAACGGTTTTGCTTGGCACAAACGCAAAAAGAAACACAGAAAACACAATAATAACAGAATTATGAAAGTGTGGAAAACACAAAACAGAAAGAAAAAAAATAGATTCTTTGGGTTGCCTCCCAACAAGCGCTATTGTTTAACGCCCTTAGCTAGGCAAAAGGTGATGGAATCACATATAGTCATCTTTGGTGCTCAAACCATAAGTAATGTGATCATTTATCATCTTAAGATCTTCATATTTATTGGATGACTCACCACTAGCTTTAGGAACAAAAACAGACTTGACGATCTTTTTGAGAGTGAGATTTGGAGTATGTTGCATAGCGGCAAAAGCGGAACCCAAGTTGGTTATGACATCCTCTAGTTTGCCAATTCTAGAGGAATCATTAACTATAGGTTCCTTCTCCCTTAAATTTTTCAAAACATTTCCCACTTTGGATCCGTACTGAGTAATTTGATTGTGGATCTTTCTTTCCAAACCCTCAATAAGTTCAACTATGGCAATTTTGTTTTCAATATCATCAAGCCTTTGCATCACGTGTTCCAAGGTTAAGGTAGTTCCACTAACCATGAGCGGGGGTGAGCCTACCAAATTCATGATAGCTCCATAGGAGTCAACAGTATGGATCCCTAAGGTAGTTCCATTAACCATGAGCGGGGGTGAGCCTACCAAATTCATGATAGCTCCATAGGAGTCAACAGTATGGCTCCCCAAAAAATTCCCGCCTACGATGGTATCAAGAATATACCTATTCTAAGGAGAGATTCCAACATAAAAATTGCGAAGAAGAACGGTAGTGGACTGCTTACGAGTAGATCTACTCTGAGCATTGCAAATCCAGTACCAAGCGTCCTTTAAATTTTCTTCCTCATTTTGCCTGAAATTGAGAACTTCGTTTTCACGGGTATCGTTTGGAGTAGTGGGTCTAGGCATTGATGGACTATTCCACACACAAACGAGCAGGAAGTAAGCGAGTGAAGCGGGCAAAAGGAAAACAACAACTAAAAGCAAAATAAAAAAAAGGCAAATGAAAACGGCAAATGTGAAGTAGGGGAGAGGAAAACGAGAGGCAACTGGCAAAAAAAGTAAATGCAAGAGATGAGTTTGTGAGACCTACTTGGATAGATCTCTCCTTCCTTGGCAACGGCGCTAGAAATTACTTCTTCTACTGCAACAAAAGACCTTCCAACGGCGCCAGAAACAAGCGTGCTGATGGGAGACTATTCTTGTCTTGATTCTCCTCAGCAACGGCACCAGGAATCCTTCTGTTAGGGCTATGCCTTTAGAGACTTCCTAGGCAAATATGCAAAGGATTCCCCCATGGCCTTGGAGCCTTGCGTTGGTGTTCCCTCAAAGTGGAAAGGGTGATGTAGCACAGCGGCGGTAAGTATTTCCCTCAATTTTGAGAACCAAGGTATCGATCCAGTGAAGGAGTATCACAAGTACCTGCACAAACACAAAGAGCTTGCTCCCAACTCTATGAAGGGGTTGTCAATCCCTTATAGATTGTATGCCAAGTGAGAAC
This sequence comes from Hordeum vulgare subsp. vulgare, assembly GCF_904849725.1. Taxonomy (NCBI): domain Eukaryota; kingdom Viridiplantae; phylum Streptophyta; class Magnoliopsida; order Poales; family Poaceae; genus Hordeum; species Hordeum vulgare. The sequence continues at coordinate 65,243,579 of NC_058523.1, forward strand.
TGAAAGCAAGAAAGTAACAAAGCAAAGTAAAAAACGAAGGTGGAAACGATAGGTGTGAATAGACCTGGCGTCCGTAGTGTTCACTAGTGGCTTCTCTCATGAAAGCAAGTAGACGGTGGGTGAACGAATTACTGTCGAGCAATTGATAGAACCTTGCAAAGTCGTGACGTCATCTATGGCTATGATTATATCTATAGGCATCACGTCCAAAACAAATAGACCAATACTTTCTGCATCTACTACTATTACTCCACACGTCGACCGCTATCCAGCATGCATCTAGTGTATTAAGTCCAAAAGAACAGAGTAACGCCTTAAGCAAGATGACATGATGTAGATGGACAATCTCATATCTACGACAAAGCCCATCTTGTTACCCTTGATGGCAACAACACGATGTGTGCCTTGCTGCCCCTACTGTCACTGGGAAAGGTCACCACACGGTATGAACCCAAAACCAAGCACTTCTGCCATTGCAAGAATCATAGATCTAGTTGGCCAAACAAAACCCAAGACTCGGAGAGACTTACAAGGATATCAAATCATGCATATAAGAAATCAGCAAAGACTCGACTATATATCATAGATAATCTGATCACAAATCCACAATTCACGGATCTCGACAAACACACCGCCAAAGAGGATTACATCGGATAGATCTCCATGAAGATCATGGAGAACTTTGTATTGAAGATCCAAGAGAGAGAAGAAGCCATCTAGCTACTAACTACGGACCCATGGGTCTGAAGTGAACTACTCACGAGTCATTGGAGGGGCGATGATGTTGATGAAGAAGCCCTCCAACTCCAAAGTCCCCTCCGGCAGGGCACCGGGAAGGGTCTCCAGATGAGATCTTGCGGAAACAAAAGCTTGCAGCGGCGGAAAAGTGTTTTCGTGGACTCCCTGGTTTTTTCTGGATTTTTAGGGAATTTATAGGCCAAAGACCTAGGGCAAGGGAGCGCCAGGGAGGCTACAAGCTTGGTTGCCGCGGCCTCCCCCCTGGCCGCGGCAACAGGGCTTGTGGGCTCCCTGTGGGCCCACTTGCTTGGCCCTCAAGTCTCATGATCTTCTTCCGTTCTGGAAAAAATCATTTTAGGGATTTTATTCCGTTTGGGCTCCATTCCAAAATCAGATCTGAAAAGAGTCAAAAAACACGGAAAAAACAGGAACTGGCACTTAGCACTGAGTAAGTTAGTCCCAAAAAAGATATAAAAGGTAAACAAAACATCCAAAGATGACAAGATAACAGCGTGAAACCATCAAAAATTATAGATACGTTTGAGACGTATCAAGAGCCAATAAAGAACCACCCAAATTCATGCTAGACATGAATGGCTTAAAAAGGCGTGTTCTCGTGATGAGAATCACGAAGATCTTAAAGTGCTTGGTGTGACTCCCATTGAATCTCTGTTTTCTTGTGTCAAACCTAATGATTATGGGGCTGGATATGAATCCACCTTGGTTGAAAAGTGCCCCAATGATTCGGAGTCCATCTATCTTGATGCTAAAAGCATTAAAAGTGGAGTAGAAGATGTTAAAACTTTGAGTAGTAATGAAATTACTACCGTGGATTTCAAGGAATTCAATTATGATAGTTGCTCCTTGATTGAATGCATTTCTTTGATTCAATCCATGTTGAACTCTCCACAGGCTTATAGCCAAAACAAAGCCTTTACCGATCATATCGTCGAAGCTATGATAAAAGCTCTTGAAGAGAAACTTGAATTGGAAGTCTCTATCCCTAGAAAGCTTCATGATGAGTGTGAACCTACCATCAAAATCAAAATCAAAAACTATGAGTGCAATGCTTTGTGTGATTTGGGTGGTAGTATTTCTGCGATTCCAAAGTCTTTATGTGATATTCTAGGTTTTAATGAGATTGAAGAGTGTTCTCTTAATTTGCATCTTGCTGATTCTACTATCAAGAAACCCATGGGAAGGATCAATGATGTTCTTATTATTGCAAATAGGAACTATGTACCCGTGGATTTCATTGTGCTTGACATTGATTGCAATCCTACATCCCTATTATTCTTGGTAGACTTTTCCTAAGGACTATTGGTGCTATCATCGATATGAAGGAAGGGAATATTAGATTTCAATTTCCTTTAAGGAAGGGCATGGAACACTTTACTAGAAAGAAAATAAGATTGCCTTATGAATCCATGATGAGGGCTACTTATGGTTTGAGCACCAAAGACGACGATACGTGATTCTATCGCTCCTATGCCTAGCTAAGGACGTTAAACAATAGCGCTTGTTGGGAGGAAACCCAATGAATTTATCTTTTTCTTTCTGTTTTGTTGCGTCCACACTTTCATAATTCTGTTGTGATTGTGTTTTTTGTGTTTCTTTTTGTGTTTGAGCCAAGCAAAACCTTTATGACTAGTCTTGGTAATGGTTGTTTGATCCTTCTGGAAAAAGATAGAAACTTTTCGCTCACGAGATGATTTTTCATTTTTATTAAGAAAGATATTATGATTTGATTATCTTTTCTGCTGATTGATATGCTTTTTCCCCAGACCGTCGTAATTTTTCAGATTTTTTGAGGTACCATAAGTATACGAAGTATACAGATTGCTACAGACTAGTCTGTTTTTATGAGTTGGTTGCTTGTTTTGATGAAACTATGGTTAGTATCGGGGGGTACTAGCCACGGAAAAGTGAGAATACAGTATCCCATCATCAATATAGATGGAATTCAAGTTTGCTACGGTACCAAAAGAAGTGGTAGTTTTTTTTCTTGTACTAATGTTATCACAAGTTTCTGTTTAAGTTTTGTGTTGTGAAGTTTTCAAGTTTTGGGTGATGTTCTCATGGACAAAGAGATAAGGAGTGGAAAGAGCTCAAGCTTGGGGATGCCCAAGGCATCCCAAGCCAAATTCAAGGACACCAAAAAGCCTAATCTTGGGGATGCCCCGGGAAGGCATCCCCTCTTTCGTCTTCAATCCATCGGTAACATTACTTGGAGCTATATTTTTATTCACCACATGATATGTGTTTTGCTTGGAGCGTCTTGTATCTTAGGAGTCTTTTCTTTTTGTTGCGTCACAATCATCCTTGCTGCACACCTTTTTGAGAGAGAGAGACATGCACTCATCGTGATTTTGCTAGAATGCTCATAGTGCTTCACTTATATCTTTTGAGCTAGATACTTTTGCTCTAGTGCTTCACTTATATCTTTTGATCTAGATACTTTTGCTCTAGTGCTTCACTTATATCCTTTGAGCTAGATAACTTTTGCTCTTGTGCTTAACTTATATCTTTAGAGCATGGCGGTGTGTGATTTGGTAGTTGGCTTATGCTATGAAAGTAGTCCCAAATGTGCTAGGTACCCAAAGAGGATGCAAAAAACCTCCATCTTCATGTGCATTGAATAGAAAGTGAAGTCTTGATTCCTCTCAATTAGTTTTGAGACATGGATTCGGTAATATTGAGGGTTATGTTAGTAGGGTGTTTTGAATCTAGAGATACTTGTCTTGGAGTTAGTTATTCTCGTAGCATGCACGTATGGTGAACCGCTATGTTAGGAAGTCGGAGCATAATTGATCTATTGATTGTCATCCTTTGTGCTGCGGTCGGGATGGCGCGATGGTTAACACCTACCAACCCTTCCCCTAGGAGTATGCGTTTAGCACTTTGTTTCCATTACTAATAAAAACTTTCGCAATAAGTATATGAGTTCTTCATGACTAATGTGAGCCCATGGTATAGATGCACTTTCACCTTCCACCATTGCTAGCCTCTCTAGTGCCGCGCAATTCTCGCTGGTGCATAAACCCACCAAATTGCTTCCTCAAAACAGCCACCATACCTACCTACTATAGCATTTTCATAGCCATTCCGAGATATATTGCCATGCAACTCCCACCGTTTCGTCTCATGACTTGTGTCGTCACTCTCATATTGCCATTGCATGATCATACTAGATCGTTGCACATCCCGGTACACTGCCGGAGGCATTTCCTATGGAGTCATCATCATTGTGATCTTTGAGCTTTGAGTAACTAAGTGTGATGATCATCATTATTAGAGCATTGTCGCATGTGAGGAAATAAAAAAAAGAGGCCAAAGAGCCCAAAAACAAAAAAATAGAAAAGAAAAAAAGAGGCCTAAGAGCTCAAGAAAAAAAAGGGAAATGAGAGAAAAAGAGAGAAGGGACAATGCTACTATCTTTTTCCACACTTGTGCTTCATGTTAGCACCATGTTCTTCATGATTGAGAGCTTCTTGCTTTGTCACTACCATATGCTAGTGGGAATCTTCGTTTTATAACTTGGCTTGTATATTCCAATGATGGGCTTCCTCAAAATTTCCCTAGGTCTTCGTGAGCAAGCAAGTTGGATGCACACCCACTAGTTTTCCTCTTGAGCTTTCACATACTTATAGCTCTAGTGCATCTCTTGTATGGCAATCCCTACTCATTCACATTGCTATCTATTAATGGGCATCTTCATAGCCTTTTTATACGCCGAGTCAATGTGACCATCTCCTCCTTTTTGTCTCACAACCACCACCACACTCTATTCCACCTATAGTGCTATATCCATGGCTCGCGCTCATGTATTGTGTGATAGTTATAAAAAGTTTGAGAAAGTAAGAGTGCGAAAACAATTACTTGGCCAATTCCGGGGTTGTGCATGATTTACATTAGTTGTGTGAGGATGATGGAGCATAGCCAGACTATATGATTTTGTAGGGATAACTTTCTTTGGCATTGTTATTTTGAAACTCCATGACTACTTTGCTAGTTTGCTTGAAGTATTACTGTTTTCATGTCAATAGCAAACTATTGTTTTGAATGTTAGGGATCTGGACGTTCATGCCACATCAAAGAAGTTGCAAAGGACAACTATGCTAGGTAGCATTCCACATCAAAAATTCATTCTTTTTCACTTCCCTACTCGAGGACGAGCAGGAGTTAAGCTTGGGGATGCTTGATACGTCTCCAACGTATATATAATTTTTGATGGTTTCATGCTATTATCTTATCAAACTTTAGATGTTTTGCATGCCTTTTATTTATTTTCTGGGACTAACTTATTAACTCATTGCCAACTGCCAGTTCCTGTTTTTTCCATGTTTTTGACCCCTTTCAAAGGAGATTTTGAAACGGAGTCCAAACGGAAGAAAATCCCCGAAAAGATTTTTTCTGGAACGGAAGAACATCGTAGGACTTGGGAGCCAAGCCAGAAGAGCCCCACGGGCCCCACAAGCCCCCACCCCGTGGCCAGGGGGGCGCACCATCCAGGCTTGTCGGCCGCCTAGAGGTCTCCTGACCTAGATCTTGCGCCTATATATTCCCAAATATTCCCAAAAAATCAAGAGACGATCGCAATTACTTTTCCGCCACCGCAAGCTTCTATCTCCGCAAGATCCCATCTGGGACACGTCCTGGTGCCCTACCGGAGGGGGATTCGGATACGGAGGGCTTCTTCATCAACACCATGACCTCTCCGATGATGCGTGAGTAGTTCACCATAGACCTACGTGTCCATAGCTAGTAACTAGATGGCTTCTTCTCTCTCTTGGATCTTCAATACAAAGTTCTCCATGATCTTCATGGAGATCTATCCGATGTAATCTTCTTTTGCGGTGTGTTTGTCGAGATCCGATGAATTGTGGCTTTATGATCAGATTATCTATGAATCTTATTTGAGTTTCTTCTTATCTCTCTTATGCATGATTTCATATCCTTGTAATTCTCTTCGAGTTGTGGGTTTTGTTTGGACAACTAGATCTATGATTCTTGCAATGGGAGAAGTGCTTGGTTTTGGGTTCATACCGTGCGATGACCTCACCCAGTGACAGAAGGGGTAGCGAGGCACGTATCATGTTGTTGCCATCAAGGGTAAAAAGATGGGGTTTTGATCATTGGTTTGAGATTATCCCTCTACATCATGTCATCTTGCTCAAAGCGTTACTCTGTTCGTCATGAACTCAACACACTAGATGCATGTTGGATAGCGGTCGATGTGTGCAGTAATAGTAGTAGATGCAGAAAGTATCGGCCTACTTGTCTCGGACGTGATGCCTATATGCTAGATCATTGCCTTAGATATCGTCATGACTTTGCGCGGTTCTATCAATTGCTCGACAGTAATTTGTTCACCCACCGTAATACTTGCTATTTTGAGAGAAGCCTCTAGTGAACACTATGGCCCCCAGGGTCTACTCCACACCATATTTTCAGCCTTACACTTTTTACTTTGTTGCACTTTCCGCCTTCAGATCTCACTTTGCAAACAATCTTGAAGGGATTGACAACCCCTTTGAAGCATTGGGTGCAAGCTTGTTTGTGTTTGCGCAGGTACTTTGGACTTGACGAGGTTCTCAAACTGAGGGAAATACTTATTGCTCCTGTGCTACATCACCCTTTCCTCTTCAAGGGAAAAACCAACGCAAATCAGAGAAATAACAAGAAGAATTCCTAAGCGCCAGGGAAGGACTTTTCTTGCCGGAGCAGACGCTAAAACAGAAAACAGGGAAAACTAAACTAAATCTATCATTTTTCTTCTAAGCAACCTAAAATGAAAGCCTTGAACAGAGGTTTGTGACTCCTCGATTCATCCATCTCATGGTCATCAGAAGAAAATCCGTCAATGAGGTTGATCAAGTCTCCTCGACAAACCTTTTCGAATCGCAAAAGAGAACGGAGAATTTTCGAATAGTCACTAGGTCACCTCAATGGGGATGTGTATCTCCCCAACAAGCAAATCATACTTCATCTTGACACAAGGAATAGGGCATTCAAAGCTCCCAATAAGAATCGATGAAGTTTTTTCGATAGCATTGATGTAATGTACTCGATATTGTTTCTTCGGAAAGTGCACCGTATGCTCATTACCGTTGACATGGAAAGTGACATTGCCTTTGTTGCAATTTATAACAGCCCCTACAGTGTATAAAAAGGCTCTTCCGAGGATGACAGCCATGGCATCGTCCTCGGGAATATCCAAAATAACAAAGTCTGTTAAGATAGTGGTGTTAGCAACCACAACAGGCACATCCTCGCAAATGCCGATAGGGAAAGCAGTTGATTTGTCGACCATTTGCAGAGAGATTTCAGTGGGTGTCAACTTATCCAGTTCAATCCTACGATAAAGAGAGAGAGAGAGGCATAACACTAACACCGGCTCCAAGGTCGCATAATGCAGTTCAAACGTAGTTCCCTTTAATGGAGCAAGGTATAGTGGGCACACCGGGATCACCTAGTTTCTTAGGAGTTCCATCCTTGAAGGTATAGTTAGCAAGCATGGCGGAGATCTCAAGATCAGGTATCCTCCTCTTGTTAGTCACAATATCCTTCATGTACTTAGCATATAGAGACATTTTGAGCATATCTGTCAAACGCATTTGCAGAAAGACAGGTCTGATCATTTCAACGAATCGTTCAAAATCCTCATCATCCTTTTTCTTGGATGGTTTGGGAGGAAAGGGCATGGGTTTCTGAACCCATGGTTCCCTTTCTTTACCATGCTTCCTAGCAGCGAAGTCATTCTTATCGTATCTTCTATTCTAAGGTTGTGGGTTATCAAGATCAACAGGTTCAATCTCCACATCCTTTTCATTGCTAGGTTGAGCATCATCATGAACATCACTATTGATATTATCATTAGGCTCATGTGCATCACCAGATTGTGTTTCTGCATCAGAGACAGAGACATCGTTTGGACTCTCAGGTGTAGGAGCAACAGGGTTGCTAGCATGCAGGTTCATATCATCTTTCTTCTTTCTAGGATGACTAGGTGCATCAGTGCTAACTCCTTGAGAATCTTGTTCAATTCTCTTCGGATGACCCTCGGGATAAGGTTCCTGGGTCATTCTACCGCCTCTAGTGACGACTCTGACGGAATTGTCATTCAACTCATTGGGCAAGTCATTTTGAGCTTTAAGTACTTGTTCTACCCGAGTAGTAACCATAGAGGCATGTTTACTCAGAAGCTTAAGATCATTGACGTTTCTGTCCACACAAGCACTTAAATGACTAAGCATACGAACATTCTTTTCCAATTGTCTGCTAACATAATCATTGAAACTCTGTTGTTTGGCAATGAAGTTATCAAATTCATCCATGCATAAGCTAGCAGGTTTATCAAAAGGAATATCACTCTCATCAAACCTACGCAGAGAATTTACTTCTACTACCTGTATCGGGTTATCGAGACCATGGATCTCTTCGATAGGTGGTAGATTTTTGACATCTTCAAGTTAATTGCCTTTCTCTCGCTTAGATTTCTTGGCTTCTTGCATATCTTCAGGACTGACGAATAGAATACCTCTTTTCTTCGGAGTTGGCTTAGGAGGTGGTTCGGGAATAGTCCAAGCATTCTCATTGCGCAAGATGTTATTCAGTAGAATCTCAGCTTGTTCTACAGTTTGTTCCCTAAAAACACTACCGGCACAACTATCTAGATGGTCTTTAGAAGCATTGGTAAGTCCATTATAGAAGATATCAAGTATTTCATTCTTCTCAAGAGGGTGATCAGGCAAAGCATTCAGTAGCTCGATAATCCTCCCCCAAGCTTGTGGGAGACTCTCCTCTTCAGCTTGAGCAAAGTTTTATATTTCCCGCAAGGCAACTTGCTTCTTATGGGCAGGGAAATATTTTTCAGAGAAGTAGTAGACCATATCCTGGGGGCTAGGCACACAACCAGGAGCAAGAGAAGTGAACCAGGTCTTAGCATCATCCTTTAGCGAGAAAGGAAACAACTTGAGCATATAGTAGTGGCGGATCTTTTCCTCACTAGTGAATAGGGTGGCTATATCGTGCAGTTTGGTAAGATGGGCTACAACCATTTCAGACTCACAACCGTGAAAAGGATCAGATCGACCAGAGTGATTAACTCAGGGTCGACAGAGAATTCATAATCCTTATCGGTCACAAAGATAGGAGAAGTGGCAAACTTCGGGTCGTATTTCATCCTAGCGTTCAGAGATTTTTCTTTCCACTTGTGCAGTAATTTCTCAACATCATAGCTATCCTTACACGCAAGAAAATCCTCAGCTATCTCTCCCTCCATAACATAGCGTGTATCAGGCATAACAGGCAATTCGGGCATAGTAGCAGGTTCTACTTCAATAGTATCAGCAATTTCAGAGGTATCATCACATCTAGCAGCAACTCTAGCAATATGTGCATCAAGGGCACCTAGTGGCAAAGCAGTATCAGGCATAGTAACAAGCATAGCATCATCAGGCATAGCGTCAAGCATAGCATCATCACGCCACTACTAGGAAAAGGCCTGCTAGTGGCGCACCTGTTTTGGCTACTAATGGCGCACTACAGGTGCGCCACTAGCATCACGCCATTAGAATTTTTTACTAATGGGGCACCACAGGTGCGCCATTAGTATCTGGTATACTAATGGCGCACCAGGCAGTGCGCCATTAGTATAGCTCATGGTGCGCCATTAGTATGCCTCCCAGGGGGCCATATTTACCCATGTGCTCTGGCTTACTAATGGCGCACTAGTTGGCGATGCGCCACTAGTGTGCTTTTTGCAGTGCGCCACTAAAGTGCTGAGTGGTGCGCCACTAGTATGAATATTAGGTATTTTTTTCTTTTCTGATATTTTCACAGGTTACAAAACATATTACTGCACAGGTACACCATATCTACGCCAACATATAGTCTATCAAGGTACACCATACCTATGCGGATATATATTTACTTTGTCGATAGTTAAATTGTTGGTAAAATGATGTGCAGTCAAAACAATATATACTACCAGCTCTAAAAATATTCAATTATTATCCTCACACCCACAAGAAGGTTCAAGATAAACACATATTCACCACAATGAAAATATGTTTATAAACATGCACATACATTGAACGCAACTTGACAAACAAATTAACCTAGAGGAAGCATAGTTTTGACCATCTTAACAATCATCTAGAACACACAAGTCACAAAAAGATAAGGACTATTGCTTACTATGAGAGACTGCAGATGGTCCAGAACACACAAGTTTGTATCTACATGCACAAAGTGCAAGCTCCAAAACACTCGAAACACCAAATGGTCTACAAGACAATAAGGTCTATGATTACAGGTTGGTTGGTCCATAAGCGCTAGAGAGTCATCATGTCCATGTGCATCAATAGGTTGAGTACATGAAAACATTTTGCACAAATTTGTCAAGAAAGTGGAACCAGATCAAGTTGTTAAAATCTCATATGCGTATTAAAAATATTCGATCAAAAGATTATCATGATATCATAGTTAACAATACAGTTTCTTTAAAAGTTATAATCATCTCACATGCTATTATATAGAACTATGTTCCAGTGCTTGTAGTTTTATTAACAATGAATGCATTGAGCATCTTAAACAAAGATTGTCATGATATCATAGTTAACAATATCGTTTCTATGTGGTTATTTTCACACGTTGACACACATTTGTCTTCTACGAATAAGAAACTAACATTTATTATCATGAAGTTAAGGAGTGTGTGCTCATCGTAGTAATCATATAAGTATGATGGCACCAAATAATTCAAATTTATGTATATCTATTTTTCCCAAAGCATCACCCATGGGCCATGGTTCCCTTGGTTTATTTGTACCATCAAAAGGCTTCACTTTGTATGTATGCAATATTTTGGGGAAGTAAACTACAAAATGGTCTAATAGTTCTATTTCTTCACCATCAGGTTCGTATAAGCAGACGGAGAACATCATACTCGCAAGTCAGTGCTTATGAAACTTAAACATTTGTACAATACCTAATTGGCAACATTAAGCTTCTATGATCTCCGCACAACCCAAGTCTCTCGCACGTGAGTTGCATCTTAACTAAACATATTCGGAACAGATACAAGGACATATATCAATGTACAAACTGGCACCAAGGTTTCACAAACTCCCCGGTCTCGTAGAAATGGACCTAAGCCACCGATGTCGTCCCTTCTCAAGCTGTGGCAGGAGGGAGAGGGAGAGAGAGGGAGACTGGGGCGGCGCGCCTTTGGATCTTGGTGTTCTTTTCATCGTTGCGAACTGCTTGGTTGTCGATCCAGTACCTACGACCATGTAGGCTACCTTCATGGATCTAGAGTTGCCCATCACAAAACCAAATATCTCCCTCCAATCCAATCTGCTACAGCAGCAAGGAACATATATTAAGTAAAAACATTGGGAAGAAGGGAACTAATTAAGCATGGAATGATGTCTAACAACTAGTGGGTACTAGAATCTTGGAGTTACCGCTCCCCTTGCAGCGCCATCTGATCACACCATCCAGGTGCGTCTACTACTCCTCCTCTTTGGCCCTTGGATGTGGCGAACCGGCGAGGTCGTTGCCCCTCCTCACATGGATTGTGGCGGTGCCTAAAATATAATTAGAGCAAGATGTTTAAGCAGAGTTAGAGCCCAACACACACAAAATTGATGTGAAGTGCACAATTATTCATAAATGAGAATATACTTCTAGGAAACCAAAATCATTTGAAATGTCCATCAACATTCCGGACAAGCAGCACACACACACATGTGTATTATGAACAAATTGATATTGTCATTGCACTAATACCGTTACACATGTAATGTAAAGTAATATTGTTACACATGTAAAGTATCACTTGATCCAAGTTGAGGATTCACATCAGTTCCATGGAAAACTGAAAATATATGATTGAGAATAAACAAGTTTCATTTACAAATAAGAATTCATTGTGAGTCTGCATAGATAACTATGTTCAGGAACTACATAGCCTGATAGAAGAACTTCCAGCCATATGTGATTTCCTTGTATCACCCAACAATGTAGTACGAAAGTGGTAATCTTCATTAGTAAATTCAATAAGCAAATATAATATTGGCATAGACCCACAAACACTCTGGCAGGATTGAAACAAAAAAACAGATGTGCATCGAAGAGAGCTGCATCAATCAGTACCTTGTTGTGTGCTCACTTGTTCTACAAAAATTACACTAGAATTTCATGTGTCCGCGACATTTGAGGTGCAAAGCAGGCTGTGGGAGTAGTTTGAGAATCAATTACAGAGAAGGATTCAAAATAATTTTGCTCGCATCTATAGCCAAACCCGGATGCCACACTGAAGAAATTTTTGATTCATACATAAATAAGTTAGCACAAGTCGGTTGCAGCGCATAGTAACTATGAAATTCTCCAAAAGAATCAGCAAAGTAGAGCTTACGAGGTTTCATTATGTACCTCCAAACAAATTATGTCAAACAGTTATCCAAATATTAGTAGTTCCCTCTGGATAAGATGGATGTCCTTGTCAAAAGAGCACAACTACAGATGAATCAATTAACACAACAATAAGAAGATAAACAATTCTGTGGAATAGAAAAGAACATGTAATTTCACATGCAAATAAAACACCTTTGTAAATCATTGCTGGGAACTTGGTAATAGTATATCTGTATTTCATATAGGCTGAGAAAAAAATAGAATTAGCATCTCGACTATGTCTATAGTACTCCACTAGAAAAAATAGACATTAGACAGCCTCAAGTCAACAAAAAAAACACATATACTACTAGAATACATCTAGTACATATACTGCAGCTCAATTCAACATCATACATAAGCATTCATCACAATATTTCTTCAAGATCAAAACATCACAAATCGGTAGCTACATAGCAAATCTACATGATTTTTTTGCAAAGAAACAAAGGATGTTCCTCACCTTGCAGACGAGCTCATGCTCAGGCTCCAGGCTTCGGACTCGGAGGAGGGGAGGGGGAACGGGGCCCGTCTGTCGAACCTGTGTGTCGGCTAGAGTGGGGGCAGTGGCCACCGGAGTTGTGCGCCGGCCGGACTGCTATTGGAGATAGGGGCGATGGCATGAGGGGTCGAGGCAGAGAGAATAACAATGGCGGAAGATGGGGGTCTACCCACCGGCCATGTCACCGGAGATGGACACGACGAGGAGCTGCTGAGCCGGGGAGCAACGGCGGCGACGACTACCTGCAAAGGAACCCTAATTGAGCGGTAGCGACATGGGATCGACTGCAACCGGGCGAGATAGGGGAGGGCTAACATGAATGGATGTGAGCCTACGGGTTCGTTTTTTTCTAAGATGTGTTTGGGGGTACTCAGCCATGGTAAAGTTAAAATTGGGCCGCGTGTAGCTAAAATGCGCCATTAGTAACCATGGTTACTAATGGCGCACCAGCTGGTGGTGCGCCATTAGTAGTTTTGCAAAAAAAAAATAGTAGTGGCGCACTGGGTGAGTGGTGCGCCATTACTAGTTAAACTAGTAATGGTGCACTCTGCCCCGGTGCGCCATTAGTACTTTTGGAAAAAAATGTTAGTAGTGGCGCACCGAATGTGTGGTGCGCCATTAGTGTCCATCACACTAATGGCGCACCTGCACATGGTGCGCCACTGCTATATAGTAGTGGTGCACTACTTGTGTGGTGCGCCATTAGTGCCTATATTATCTATAGCCATTTTCCTAGTTGTGGGCATAGTATCAAGCATAGCATCATCATAAGCATCATGGGCAGTAGAAGTAGCATCATCAAGCACAAGCGACATATCAAGATTTCTAGCAGGAGGTGACGTCGCAAACGCACTCATAACTGAAGGTGAATCAAGTGCAGAGCTAGATGGCAGTTCCTTACCTCTTCTCATAGTGGAAGGTAAGACTTTAGTTCTTGGATCTTTCGGATTCCTCATAGTGATCAGCAGACGAAAATACCAAGTGACTCAGAGAATATAGTTGTGCTTCCCCGACAACGGCGCCAGAAAAAGGTCTTCATAACCCACAAGTGTAGGGGATCGCAACAGTTTTCGAGGCTAGAGTATTCAACCCAAATTTGTTGGTTCGCCAAAGGGGAAGCGAAAGAATATTATCAAGTATTAGCAGCTGAGTTTGTCAGATTCAAACACACCTGAAAGATTAGTGTCTGCAAGCAAAGTATCGGTAGCAAAGTAGTATGATAACAACGGTGCCAGAAACGATCTGTTGACGGCAGACTATTCCTAACTGTTGTATCAATGGCGCCAGTAAGTTGCACGTGGGCGAGTAACTATTATTCCCCGACAACAGTGTCGGAAAAGGATCTTGCAACAAGTAACAGCGAAGTAGCAAGTAACAACAGTAGCAGTAGCAGAAGAGTAACAGCAGTAGCAGCAGTAGTAGCAAAGTGGCCCAATCCCTTTTGTAGCAAGGGACAAGCCTGGACAAAGTAACATAGCGAGGACCAGTAGTAAAAGACTCGTAGGCAGTGGATCGGTGATGGATGAGTATGACGCATGTGATTCATCATGTAACAGCTATAACACGGAGATATAAGTAACTAGCTCCCGTTCGTCAATCTAATGTAGGCATGTATTCCGTATGTAGTCATACGTGCTTAGGGAAAAGAACTTGCATGACATCTATTGTCCATCCCTCCCATGGCAGCGGGGTCCTAATGGAAACTACGGGATATTAAGGTTCTCCTTTTAATAAAGAACCGGACCAATGCATTAACACGCGGTGAATACATGAACTCCTCATACTATGGTCATCTCCGGGAGTGGTTCTGCCTATTGTCACTCCGGGGTTGCCGGGTCATAAAACATAGTAAGTGACTACAACTTGCAAGATAGGATCTAAAACACACATATATTGGCGACAACATAATAGGTTCAGATCTAAATCATGGCACTCGGGCCCTAGTGACAAGCATTAAGCATAGCCAAGTAGTAGCAACATCAATCTAGAACATAGTGGATACTAGGGATCAATCCGCATCAAAACTAACTCGATTACATGATAGATCTCATCCAACTCATCACCGTCCAGCAAGCCTACGATGAGATTACTCACGAACGATGAAGAGCATCATGGAATTGTCGATGGAGGAAGGTTGATGATGACGATGGCGACGATTTCCCCTCTCCGGAGAACAGAACGGACACCAGATCTGCCCTCAGATGAAGAACAGGAGGCGGCAGCGCCTCCATATCTAAAACGCGATGAAACCTTCTCTCTGATTTTTTTTCGGGCGAGACGGAAGATATAGAGCTGAGTTTGGGGGCGGTGGTGCCATGTGGGCCCCACAAGCCCTCACGACGCGTCCTAGGGGGGTGGTCGCGGCCCAGGGGCTTGTGGCCCACTAGCACGCCCCCTCAGGTGGATCTTTGTGCAGGTATTTTTCTTTTATTCCAGAAAAATTCTCCGTAAATTTTCAGGACATTCCGAGAAATTTTATTTCTACACAAAAACAACACCATGGCAATTCTGCTGAAAACAACGTTAGTCCGGGTTAGTTCCATTCAAATCATGCAAATTAGAGTCCAAAACAAGGGCAAAAGAGTTCGCAAAAGTAGATACGATGGAGACGTATCAGTGTGCAGCAAGGATGATTGTGATAGAACAAAAATAAAAGACTCCTATAATACACGACGCTCCAAGCAAAACACATATCACGTGGTGAATAAAAATATAGCTCCAAGTAATATTACCGATGGATTGAAGACGAAAGAGGGGATGCCTTCGTGGGGAATCCCCAAGCTTAGGCTTTTTGGTGTCCTTGAATTTAGCTTGGGATGCGTTGGGCATCCCCAAGCTTGAGCTCTTTCCACTCTTTATCCCTTTGTCCATGAGAACATCACCCAAAACTTGAAAACTTCACAACACAAAACTTAAACAGAAACTCGTGATATCATTAGCACAAGAAAACAAACTACCACCACTTTAGGTATTGTAGCAAACTTGATTTCTATTTATATTAGTGTTAGATTACTGTATTATCACTTTTCCATGGCTAGTACCCCCCCCCCCCGATACTATCCATAGTTTCATCAAAATAAGCAATCAACACAACAAAAACAGAATCTGTCAAAAACAGACCAGTCTGTAGCAATCTGTATACTTCGTATACTTCTGGTATCTCAACAATTCTGAAAAATTACTATAATTTGGTCAATTGGCATATCAACCAGCAGCAAAAAGAATCAACGCAAAAGCTCTTTCTGGATAGGAATGAAAAATAATTTCGTGAGCGCAAAGTTTCTGTCTTTTTCAGCACGATCAAACAACCATCACCAAAACTAGTCTTAAAGGTTTTACTTGGCTCAAACACAAAAAGAAACACAAAAAACACAATCATAACAGAATTATGATGGTGCGGACACAACAAAACAGAAAGCAAAAAAGCGAAGATAAATTTATTGGGTTGCCTCCCAACAAGCGTTTTTCTTTAAAGCCTTTTAGCTAGGCGTTGATAATTCAATGATGGTCACATAAAAGATAGCAATCGGACACGAATAGAGCATCATGAAACATGTGACAAACATATCTAAGTCCAACATACTTCCTATGCATAGGCATTTTATTGGAAAATATATTATCAAGACAACCAATAGTTACAAAATGCAAGGAAGAAGAAAGAGACAATATCAATCTCAACATAACGAGAGGTGATTTAGTGACATGAAAGTTTCTACCACAATATTTTCCTCTCTCATAACAATTACATGTGGGATCATATTCAAATTCAAC
The DNA here is from genome assembly GCF_904849725.1 of Hordeum vulgare subsp. vulgare. Lineage (NCBI taxonomy): Eukaryota > Viridiplantae > Streptophyta > Magnoliopsida > Poales > Poaceae > Hordeum > Hordeum vulgare. The sequence goes on from NC_058523.1 coordinate 65,260,053, forward strand.
AATATAGCTATCACATAGGATATTCTTTTCATGATCCACATGCATGCAAAGTTGACGCTCTTCAAAAATAGTGGGATTATCATCAACTAAAGTCATGACTTCTCCAAACCCACTTTCAATATTATTGCAAATATCATAATCAACATGAGGCTTAAACAAATTTTCAAGATCATAAGAAAAATCATTACCCCAGTCATAATCATTGCAACAATTAGTGGACATAGCAAAACTAGCATCCCCAAACTTAGGGTTTTGCATATTTTTAGCATGATTGACACTAATAGGATTTATAGTGAAACCATTGCAATCATGCTTTTAATTCAAGGAGCCCTCGTGAATCACTTCATAAATTTCCTCATCACGATTTTCAGATTCACGCATCTCAAGCAAAACTCCATAGAGATAGTCAAGTGCACTCAACTCACTAGCAATTGGTTCAACATAATTGGATCTTTTGAAAAGATTGGCAAGTGGATGAGGATCCATATCAATAGATTTTCAGCAAGCGAAGATGCAAGCATATTGAAGGCACATGGCAACACAAGAAAACAGAAAGCAAGCGAAAGAAAGGGCGGACGAAAAAGGCAAATATTTTTGTAAATTTTTGTTTTTCAGAAGTGGGGGAGAGGAAAATGAGAGGCAAAAGGTTAAATGCAAGAGATGAGTTTGCGACAGTTACTTGGATAAGCTTCACTTAGAATAGTCCCCGGTGCCAGAAATTGACAAGTTGAAGGAAGACTATTCTTGACTTGATACACCCCGGCAACGGTGCCAGAAATTCTTCTTGCTACCTCTTGAGCTTGCGTTGGTTTTTCCCTTGAAGAGGAAAGGGTGATGCAGCACAGTAGCAGTAAGTATTTCCCTCAGTTTGAGAACCAAGGTATCAATCCAGTAGGAGTATCAAGCCAAGTTCCTAAAGTACCTGCGCAAAAACAGCAAACTTGCACCCAATGCTACAAAGGGGTTGTAAATCCCTTCACGATTGATTGCAAGATGAGACCTGAAGGCAGAAAGTGCAACAAAGTAAAAGTGTAGGGATGAAAATATGATGTGAAGTAGACCCGGGGGCCATAGTGTTCACTAGAGGCTTCTCTCATGATAGCAAATATTACGGTGGGTGAACGAATTACTGTCGAGCAATTGATAGAACCGCGCAAAGTCATGACGATATCTAAGGCAATGATCATACATATAGGCATCACGTCCGAGACAAGTAGACCGATACTTTCTGCATCTACTACTATTACTCCACACATCGACCCCTATCCAGCATGCATCTAGTGTATTGAGTTCATGACAAACAGAGTAACGCCTTAAGCAAGCTGACATGATGTAGAGGGATAAATTCATGCAATAGATATAAACCCCATCTTCTTACCAACAACACGATGCATGCCTCGCTACCCCTTCTATAACTGGGTGAGGTCACCGCACGGTATGCACCCAAAACCAAGCACTTCTCCCATTGCAAGAATCATAGATCAAGTTGGCCAAACAAAACCCACAACTCCAAGAGAATTACAAGGATATGAAATCATGAATATAAGAGATCAGAAGAAACTCAAATAAGATTCATAGATAATCTGATCATAAATCCACAATTCATCGGATCTCGACAAACGCACCACAAAAGAATATTACATCGGATAGATCTCCATGAAGATCATGGAGAACTTTGTATTGAAGATCCAAGAGAGAGAAGAAGTCATCTAGCTACTAGCTATGGACCCAAAGGTCTATGGGGAACTACTCACGCATCATTGGAGAGCCAATGGTGTTGATGAAGAAGCCCTCCGTGTCCGAATCCCCCCTCCGGCAGGGCACCAGAACGTGCCCCAGATGGGATCTTGCGGAGACAGAAGGTTGCGGCGGCGGAAAAGTATTTTCGTGGCTCTCTCCCGTGGTTTTGGATTTTTCGGGGATTTATAGGCGGAGGAAGTAGGGCAGAGGAGCCACAGGGGCCCACAAGCCTGCTAGGCCCCCCCCCCAGGCCGCGACTAGGGGGCTTGTGGTCTCCCCTGGTGCCCTCTGCCTTGGTTCTCAAGCTCCCTGCGTATCTTCTGTTCCGGAAAAAATCTTTTCAGAGGTTTTATTCCGTTTGGACTCCATTTAATATTCTCCTCTGAAAAAGGTCAAAACACAGAAAAAAAAAACATGAACTGGCACTTGGCACTGAGTTAATAAGTTAGTCCCAAAAAAGATATAAAAGGCATACAAAACATCCAAAGTTTGACAAGATAATAGCATGGAACCATCAAAAATTATAGATACGTTGGAGACGTATCAAGAATACATCACATAGCTACTGGTCATGGACTCATGGTCCAAGGAGGACTACTCACGGCACGTTCCGGAAGCATCCATGGCGGTGGAGAAGCTCTGGAGGTCAATCCTCCCTCCGGCGGGATGCCAGGAAGAGGTCTAGTGACGCTCCCGATCTCGGAAGCGCTGCAACGGCGGAATCATGGAGAAATTCGCGATTCTGGATATGATGGAAGGGTTTTCGATCGGAGGGGTAAATATAGGCCAAAGGAGGGCGTCAGAGGTGGTGGGGCCCACCCAAGTAGCCTGTGGGCGTGACCAGGGGTCAGGCCGCGCAGGGTGGCCGTGTGGACAGCCCCTGGCTCCCCTCTGACCCATCTTCGGTGATCTGGAAGCTTCCGTTACGCTGATTTTTATATATTTTTCTCGGGATTTTTGGGGCTCCGGAAATTTGGATAAAAGCCCCTGCAAAAAAGACATCAGCAAACAGAAACTAGCACTGGGTGCACTGAGTTAGTAGGTTAGTCCAAATATGTGTAAAAAGATATAAAAGTGTAGCAAAACATATAACAATGCCACCCAAAAGATCATGGAACAAGCAGAAATTATAGATACGTTTGGGACGTATCAACATCCCCAAGCTTAATTTCTCCTCGTCCTCGAGTAGGTAAATGATAACACAATAATTTTTGTGGTGACATGCTAACACACATATAATAACTTCAAAGTAAAGCAAGTAAGATATGCAATTCAATTCAAGACAATAACAAGCAAGAGTCTATATTTAGTATTGAGTTTAGCAAAGTAAGAACATAAAGGTGCAAGAGCTCCCGCTGTCCATGACTCGAATGTCTCCAAATGGTGTTTGCGTTCAAGAAGTGGGAGATGGGTTGAGAGTTTTTTTTTTAATTGAGAACTCAATCTACTAAACCTCACACTTGGTCTCCTTCGGAATCTTATTTTGACTCATCCCCGGACCACTAGTCAGGCACAAGTCAAAATGATACTCTCCCTTTTGACTTTAAGCACTCATGCAATGGATGAGCGCAAGCAAGATATGTTGGCACTTAGGATGGCAAATAGAATAATGATGGGGAAGGAAAACAAAAAGGTGTGAAAGGCTCACATCAATGAGGACAACCATAGGCGAGAGAAAGCCAAATGATAGATATGATGTGAGGAGTAGGGATTGCCATGCAACAGATGCACATATGAGCTAAGATAAGCTCTCCAATGGAACTAGTGGGGGTGCATTCAACTTGCTTGCTCATGAATACCTAGAGCTCATTTGAGGAGGCTCATCATTGGAATATGCAAACCAAGTTCTATAGTGTAAGGGTCCCCATATAGTTATGCATGAATGATAATCTCTATGTAGTACAAATATAGCAATGGAGTACGAGTGTGGATCTTTCAAAAGGAATAGTAGTGTTGCCCCTTTCTCTCTTTTTATTTATTTTTTCGTTCTTTTCTTTTTCTCTTTTTTTATTTATTTATTTTGGCCTCTTTGGCTCTTTCTATTTATCTATCATTTGTCCTCTTTGGGATCTTTTCATTTGTCCTCTTTGGGATCTTTTCATTTGTCCTCTTTGGGATCTTTTCCTCACTTAAGGGCAACACTCTATATTTTATAAGAATAGAAAGAAGATCATCACAGTTTATAAGAAGTACTCACATAAATACAAGTCAAAACTATCATGATGTATGCAAATGCATGGCTCTGCCAGTGTAGAAGGATATGCAATGATACTAGAGCATCATGTAGCAATAATAAGGGCAAGGCCCAACTAGCATGCGGCTCCTCGATCAAGCAAAAGCATGTATGACATGAATATCAAGTCATGAGATGGTGGATGTTGCATGGCAATGTATCTCGAAAAGGCTATGGAAATGCCTTAGTAGGTAGGTATGGTGGCTGTTTTGAGGAAAGATAGAATGAGGCTTATGATGACAGAGTGTATCATGCCAAGGATTTGGATGCATCGGCAAAGTTTGCACCAGCTCTCAAGATGAGAAAGGGAAATGCACGGTACTGAAGAGGCTAGCAAAATGTGGATGGTGGAAGTGCCAACAATCGAATACTCACATTAGTCCGAAGAACTCATACACTTATTATCGGTAACTCTCTATCTAGTTAGTAGATTCACAAAGAGACAACTACCTCGATGAGGAGTGTTTGGGGGTTTGGTTATCCTTGCGCATCCTCTACCCATGGTAACGTGAGGGTACTCTATATATTCCAACCCCTCCAGAGGTTAGCGATCAATCTAGTAGCTAGAGTTCTCAACTATTTTTTAGTTTTTGAAAAACACACAGATTTTCCAAAAAACGACAACTGTCACTAATAGGCTTAAGCTCTTGGCACCAATAGTACAAACATTACTCAAATCAATACCTGAAAACTATTGCAAGTACTACTATACTTAAATAGCAACCTCAATTACCTACTCATACAAGACACACAACTCGGTGCAACGAGCCAACTCTCTAAAATAGATAAGCATGATAACTCAAGAGAGTTCCAAAAGCAACCTAAATAAAAGCTCTTGAAAAGATATAGCATGAAAACTAAGAGCTAAGCATGACAGCAGCTATGCAAAGATAGAGAACACACAAAAAGGATAAGCATGAAAACCTATGTTGTGTTCTAGAGTGGAATGGAGCGTGTTTATCTCCCAAACAAGGAAGGCTAGGTTCCGAATTGTTATTAACAACAAGAAAAACTAAAACAAACTAAAAAGTAAAGAGCGGGACGCTCCAAGCATAGCACATAACATATGAAGTGATAAAAATATAGCATGGAGATGGATGAACTGATGATTGTTGATAGAGAAGGGGATGCACGGGGGCATCCCCAAGCTTAGACGCTTGAGTCTCCTTGAATATTTCTTGGGGGTTCATGGTGGCATCCCCAATCCTGAGCGCTTAACACTCCTCGATCTTTTTTCATCATCTTCCATCGCATACTTGAAAACTCCCTTCATATGAAACTCATCATAAGCTGATTAGAGTGGTTAGTACCCATGATAAAATAATTAATTACCTACTGGAAATAAATATATTCATGAAAACCTACTGTTTCTCATGATTTCCAAAAGGTTTTTTCAAAGGAAAAGCAAGCTTAGAATTTGCAAAATGATGAAAACGCAAAACGTGGCAGAATCTGTGAAAAAGAGAACAGCAGGTAGTAAATAGTTTTTTCGGGGCACTTATGCAACTCAAATCAAAAAACTTAGAACACATGCTAGAAATAAAATTATATAGAGCATGCTGTCAAAAATATTCAGATCAAAAAGATGATCTGGTGATTTTTGGCGATTTTTTCTGTCAAGCAGACAGAATCTGTTTCTGGACAGCATGTCACAACTTTTGAACTTTCTTGCAATCGGAGGCTAAAATTTGGCATAAAGCTTGAAAATAAAGATACAATGATGTTGCTACAGTAGTAACAAGCATCAAGACCACTAAAAATTAAATTAAAAACAAATTGGGTTGCCTTCCAACAAGCGCTTTCTTTTATGCCTTTGAGCTAGGCATGATGCAAAAAAGATCAAGTATTATCAACTCCATAAGAATAACTTGCCCGAATGAGGGACTCATAAGGTAACTTAATCTTCTTTCGAGGGAAGTGTTCCATTCCCTTTTTAAGGCGAAATTAGAATCTAATGGTCCCTTCTTTCATGTCAATGATAGCACCAACGGTGCGGAGAAAAGGACGTCCCAAAAAAATTGGACATGAAGGATCACAATCAATGTCCATAATAAGAAAATCAACGGGCACATAATTATCATTGACAACAATAAGAACATCATCAATTCTCCCTAAAGGTTTCTTTACGGAAGAATCAACAAGATGAATGCCAAAAGAACATTGATCATAAGGTTTCAAATCAAGCATATCATACATTCTTTTGGGCATAAAGGAGGCACTAGCTCCAACATTACATAAAGCAAAGCAAGAGATATTATTCAATTTAATCTTGACCATACGATCACAACCATCTTCTAGTTTTCTAGGAATAGAAGTCTCTGGCTTGAGCTTCTCCTCCCTAGCTTTGATAAGAGCATTGGTAATATGCTCGGTGAAGGGAATATTGAGTGTACTAGTGTGGGGGCCTTCAGCCATTCTTTGCAAAAAGGTGATAACTTTAGAAAGACTACAATTATCAAAATCAAGATTACTACCATTAATTAAAGTGGTGGTAATGTCATCTAAGCTCATTCTTTTGGTAGTCTCTAAATTCAAAGGACCTTCTTGTCCTATAGTTGAGGTATTAGCATCTCCATTAATAGGTCCATTGGGACTAGGGGTGTGATGGGTGCTAAAAAATTTGAGAACCTCAACAACTTGTATAGTAGCAAGGGTAGTGTGTGTAGGAAGGCTCTTAAGCCTATCTTCCTCTTATTTTTCTCTAGGCCATCTATCTTTAAGTTTGTCTAGCATTCTTATGTTCTCATTAATTTGGACTTGGATAGCACTCATGGGTGTGGTGTTCCTTTCCTCAAGGGGTGAAGTTCTAATTTTAAGCATATCTACATCATGAGTTATGTTGTCTACCTTCAAAGAGAGACTATCTAATTTTTCTAATTTCTCTTATACACTCCTGTTGAAGGCTTTTTGAGAAGTGATAAAGTCTTTAAGCATGCTCTCTAATTTAGTAGTGGAGTTTTTGGTCCTAGGATAATTTTTGTTGTTCCCATAATTGTTGGATGGGAACGGTCTAGGATTGCTACCAAAATTACTCCTATAAGCATTATTATTAAAGTTGTTCCTAGAGATAAAATTAACATCAACTTGCTCTCTTTCTTGAGAAACCAAAGAATTTAAAGGAACATCATGAAGATCAATAGGAGCTTGCTTAATAAGTAAAGTCACGATCATGTCAACCTTATCATTAAGGGAGGAGATCTCTTCAAAAGAGTTTACCTTACTACCTGTTGGAGCTCTCTCGGTGTGCCATTGAGAATAATTTGTCATCATCTCATCCAATAGCTTCGTGGCAACACCAAGTGTAGTTGACATGAAGGTTCCTCCCGCAGTCGAGTCTAACAGATTCCGCGAGGTAAAGTTCAATCATGCATAGAAAGTTTGGGTAACCATCCAAGTAGTCAAACCATGTGTAGGGCAATTCTTAACAAGAGATTTCATACGTTCCCAAGCTTGAGTAACGTGTTCATTATCCAGTTGCCTAAAATTCATAATGTTACTTCTTAACTGGATAATCTTAGCAGGCGGGTAATACTTCCCAATAAAAGCATCTTTGCACTTATCCCAAGAAACTATGATATTCCTAGGCAAAGAGTGAAGCCATACTTTAGCTCCTCCTCTCAAGGAAAAAGGAAAAAAGCTTAAGTTTAACAATATCACCATCTACTTATTTATATTTTTTTCATATCACAAATCTCAACAAAATTATTCAAGTGCAAAGCAGCATCATCTCCAGCACCGGAAAATTGATATTTCATAACAAGGTTCAGTAAAGTAGATTTACTCTCATAGGACGTAGCCCCAGCGGCGGGAGCAGCAATAGGAGTGCAGATAAAGTCATCGTTGTTGTGACTAGTGAAGTCACACAACTTGGTGTTTTCAGTGGAACCCATAGCAGCGGCAACAAGCAAGAACAAAGCAACTATTTTTTTGTGGTTTTGGTATAAGACTCTAAAGCAAAAACTAGAAAGCAAACTAACAAGACTAAAAAGAAAAGGTAAAAGATAGTGTGCAACTCCCCTATCTTAAACACTGGAGTCCCCGGCAACAGCGCCAGAAACTTGCTTGATGACGAGATGATGGATATACTTCTCGCCCCTCGTTGGTTACCCGAGGTGGAAGGTGGAGATGTAGTCAGCAGCAGGTTTCCCTTACACGGAGACTGTAAGGTCTATTGAACCAGGAGGACTCCGAGGATCAACAAGTAGGTGTCCGCTGCCCTGGCGCTAGCACAAGATGTGGACCTGCACACACAACAAATAACTTTGCTCCCAACGAGTACAGAGAGGTTGTCAATCTCTCCGGCCTTGTAGTTTGCAAAGGATCAAAACACAAGCGGGAATAGTGATAGTGATTTCAACAGAAAAGTGAATAAAGCAATAAATGATGGAGGTGTAAGCAATGGTGGTGATATGGACCTGAGTCACAGGATGTTCACTAGTGATGTCTCTCTCCCAAAAGACGATAAACAACTATGCATGGGTAAACAAATTACAGCTGGGCAATTGACAGAATTATAAACGCACCGCAATGCTAATTATGCTACTTGAAAGTTAGAGGCTCAATAGTAATGGGATGTACGCCAAGACAAGTAGATTGTTTATTCATCAGCATCTACTTACTAATCATCCACCTTGAGATATCTATCCAGAACATGTTGCTCGTATTAAGTTGCGAGCCCCACCCAAAGTGTAAACTCAAAGCAACGGACAACTGCATTAATGAATTATGCGTAAGGTAAACAATCCTTGCAACCATGGTCACAAGCACCGTTGTTTTCCCCCTGGTGGCAAGAGCACATCCTCTAGTCTCATGTTTCTATCACTCAAGCTAGACATCAGGGGGCATGAACCCACAATCATACATAATGCTCCCTCTTGGAGTTGTAATCTACTACTCGGCCAAAGCAATACAAAGCAACGGAGAACATGCATGAATCACTAAAGAACATAATATAAAAGGATAATCAAATATATAACTCATAACAATCTGAACATAATCTCATAATCCATCGGATCCCACCAAACCAAGCATAGCAATAGCATGAAAATTACATAGGTGCCTTGATCATGTAGGGCAGCTCACAACGGCTAATCATTGAAGCACAAGATTGGAGAGAAGACATCACATAGCTACTGGTCATGGACTCATGGTCCAAGAAGGACTACGCACGGAACATCCGGGAAGCGTCCATGGTGGTGGAGAAGCTCCCGGAGGTCAATCCTCCCTCCGGCAGGGTGCCGGGAAGAGGTCTCCTGACGCTCCCGATCTCGGAAGCGTTGTGGCGGCGGAACGATGGAGAAATTCCCGATTCTGGAAATGATGGAAGGGTTTCCGATCGGAGGGGTAAATATAGGCCAAAGGAGGGTGTGTGAGGAGGTGGGGCCCACCCAGGCGGCCTGTGGGCGCGACCTGATGACCCACAAGTATAGGGGATCTATCGTAGTCCTTTCGATAAGTAAGAGTGTCGAACCCAACAAGGAGTAGAAGGATCTGACAAGTGGTTTTCAGCAAGGTAAAATCTTCAAGCACTGAAATTATCGGTAACAAGTAGTTGTGTGGTGAGATGATTCGTAGCAAGTAGCAAGTAACAAAAGTAGCAACGGTGCAGCAAAGTAGCCCAATCCCTTTTTAGCAAGGGACAAGCCTGGACAAAGTCTTATAGGAGGAAAACGCTCCCGAGGACACATGGGAATTTCTGTCATGCTAGTTTTCATCATGTTCATATGATTCGCGTTCATTACTTTGATAGTTTGATATGTGGGTGGACTGGCGCTTGGGTATTGCCCTTAATTGGACAAGCATCCCACTTCTTATTAACCCCTCTCGCAAGCATCCGCAACTACGAAAGAAGAATTAAGACAAAGTCTAACCATAGCATTAAACTAGTGGATCCAAATCAGCCCCTTACGAAGCAACGCATAAACTAGGGTTTAAGCTTCTGTCACTCTAGCAACCCATCATCTACTTACTACTTCCCAATGCCTTCCTCTAGTCCCAAATAATGGTGAAGTGTTATGTAGTCGACGTTCACATAACACCACTAGAGGAAAAACAACATACAACACATCAAAATATCGAACGAATACCAAATTCACATGACTACTATTAGCATGACTTATCCCATGTCCTCAGGAACAAAAGTAACTACTCACAAAGCATAATCATATTCATGACCAGACAGGTAATGAGTAGCATCAAAGATCTGAACATAAACTCTTCTACCAAGTAAAACAACTAGCATCAACTACAAAGAGTAATTAACACTACTAGCAACCTTACAACTACCCATCGGAGTCGCGAGACGAAGATTGGTTACAAGTGATGAACTAGGGTTTGGAGATGACATGGTGCTAATGAAGATGTTGATGGTGATGAGTCCCCTCCGATGATAGGAGTGTTGGTCATGACGATGGCGACGATTTCCCCCTCCGGGAGGGAAGTTTCCCCAGCAGGATCGTCCTGCCGGAGCTCTAGATTGGTTCTGCTCAAGTTCCGCCTCGTGGCAGCGGCGAATCCTCCGAAAAGCCTCCTCTTGTTTTTTTTTTCAGATCGAAACCCTTCTTGTAGCAAAATAGGGGGGCCAGTGGGCCAGCAGGGAGCTCACAAGCCCCCTAGGCGTGGCCAGGGGGTGGTCGCGCCTAGCAGGCTTGTGGCCACCTGTTGGCGCCCCTCTGGCACTTCTTCGGCCCATTATTTTTTATAAATCCCAAAAAAATTCCACGTTGGTTTTCACGGCTTTTGGAGTTGCACAGAATAGGCATCTCAAACTTGCTCCTTTTTCACGCCAGAATTCCAGCTGTCGGCATTCTCCCTCTTCATGTAAACCTTGCAAAATAAGAGAGAAAAGGCATAAGTATTGTACCGTGAAGTGAAATAACAGCCAAGAAGCGATAAATATCAACATGAAAGCATCATGCAAAATGGACGTATCACGGCCAGGGGCCAGGCCGCGCAGGGTGGCTGCCTGGGCAGCCCCTGGCTCCCCTCTGGCCCATCTTCGGTGATCTGGAAGCTTCCGTTACGCTGATTTTTATATATTTTTCTTGGCATTTTTGGGGCTCTGGAAATTTGGATAAAAGCCCCTGCAGAAAAGACATCAGCAGACAGAAACTAGCACTGGGTGCACTGAGTTAGTAGGTTAGTCCAAATATGTGTAAAAATATATAAAAGTGTAGCAAAACATATAACAATGTCACCCAAAAGATCATGGAGCAAGCAGAAATTATAGATACGTTTGGGACGTATCACCCGTCATTGGAATATACAAGCCAAGTTTATTACGATAAGATAATTCCCACTAGCATATGGAGGTGATATCATAGGAGACTCTCGCTATGAAGATCATGTGCCACTTTGAGGCGCAAGTGTGGTAAAGGATAGTAGCATTGTCCCTTCTCTCTTTTTCTCTCATTTTTTTTATGATGGGCTTTTCTCTTTTTTTTGCCTCCCCCATAATATATTTTTATATATATGGTCGGATCATTTGGCCTCCCCCATTTTATTTATTTTTCGTCCGGGATCTCATCCCGACTCGAACAATGCTCTAACAAGGATGATCATCACACTTTTATTTACTTATAACTCAATATGGAGAACTGATAGGAAGATATGACTCTCTAAGAATGCCTCTGGCAGTGTACCAGGATGTGCAATGATCTATCATGACATGTATGAAAAAACATGATGGAAGGTGGCTTTGCCAAAAATACTATGTCATCTCTATATGATCATGCGGAGCAATATGACGATGAACGAACTAGTCATGTGAAGTGACGATGGAATTTGCATGGCAATATATCTCGGAATGGCTATGGAAATGCAATAATAGGTAGGTATGGTGGCTGTTTTGAGGAAAATATAATGAGGCTTATGTGCAACAGAGTGTATCATGCCGCGGGGTGTGGATGCACCGGCGAAAGTTGCACCAATCCTCGAGGTGAGAATGGGCTATGCACGGTACCGAAGAGGCTAGCAAATATGAGAAGGTAAAGATCTGTATGTCCAAGGTATCACATTATTCATAAATAACTCACATACTTATTGTGAAGTTTATTAGTTTGATCACACATCAAAGCACTACTCGCATGCCCCGATGAAGGGGGTTGGTAGGAGTTAACCGTCGCGCGCCCCCGTCTCGGGATAACACTAGGATTTTAACGAGGAATAAGAATGCTCACACATCATCACCATGCCTCTTTAATATTTAGATGAACAACAAGTTAACACCCCTTCAATCCCGACACTTATATGAATCACCAATTATGGACTTACACCTTTTTCATATTACCATATCAATGTCATTAACTCACAATTTCTCTATGTGTGCTACATGATGGTTTTGATTATCATTCATTGAATGCCTATTATTTTTGGACTAGTATTATGACCCATGCAAATTACCTTCACTATTTATTCATCTCTCAAACAAATATAAGTGAAGAATGAGAGAAAATTATTTCTATAAAATCTACACGCCACCATGCTCGAAAAGATATAAGTGAAGTGCTAGAGCAACTGCCAAGCTCAAAAGATATAAGTGAAGCACATAGAGTATTCTAGCAAATCATAATGAAGGTGAGTCTCTCTCTAATAGGTGTGTCCAACAAATGATGATTGTGACAAACTGAAAGTAACATCAAGCAAAAGCAAATGACGCTCCAATCAAAACACGTATCATGTGATGAATAAAAATGTAGCTCCAAGTGAAATACTGATGGTTTGAGACGAAAGAGGGGATGCCATCTGGGGCATCCCCAAGCTTGGACGCTTGAGTATTCCTTAGAATAATACTTGGGGTACCTTGGGCATCCCCAAGCTTAGTCTCTTTCTACTCCTTATTCCATGGTCCATAGCGATCACACTCAAAACTTGAATACTTCAATCACACAAAACTCAACAAAACTTCGTGAGATCCATTAGTATAAGAAACATATTGCATACTTTAGGTACTGTTATAAATTAATTCTTAATTTATAATTGCATAATAGGTACTGTATTTTAACTTATCCATGACTTATACGCCCCCATATAATCCATAGCATCATCAAAACAAGCAAACTATGCAGGCAAAACAGAATCTATTTAAAACAGAACAGTCAATACCAATCTGTAAAGATCCGATACTTCTGTAACTCTAAAAATTATGAAAATTATTACAACATGTAGAATTTGTGCATAAATACCGTGTAAAAGTTTCAAGAATTTAGCACGCTCCAGCAGAGAATTAAAAATTCTGCACTGGAGATGAAACTTTCTATTTTTTGCACAACATCAATCATACTCATCAAATAAGTCATCCCAAAGCCTTACTTGGCACAAACACTAATTAAAACATAAAAACATAATAATTACAATGGCATTAATCATGTAAACACGAAATAACATAAAGTAAAAACGAAAATTAAGATAACTATTGGGTTGCCTCCCAACAAGCGCTATTGTTTCATGCCCCTAGCTAGGCATAATGCATAGTTTCAAGTGTTGTCATCTTTGAAACTCAACCCATAAGTGGCTCTCATGGATGATTCATAAGGTGGTTTAATTATCTTTCTAGGAAAGTGTTTCAAACCTTTCTTTAATGGGAATTGGAACCTTATGTTTCCCTCCATGTCAATAATTGCACCTATAGTTTGTAAGAATGGACTTCCAAGTATTATGGGACAAGAAGGATTGCAATAAATATAAACCACGATGAAATCTACAGGCGCGTAATTTTTATTTGCAATGATAAGTACATAATTCTTTCTACCCAAAGGTTTCTTGATGGTAGAATCCGCAAGATGCAAGTTTAAGGAACACACTTCAATATTGGTGAGACCAAGCACATCACATCAAAATTTTGGTATGGTTGAAACACTAGCACCAAGATGAGACAAAGAATTGCATTCATATTTATTTATTTTATTTTTATAGTAAGTTCCCACTCATCATGCAATTTTCTAGGAATAAAAACTTCAAGTTCAAGTTTCTCATCATAAGCTTTCATCATAGCTTCTACTATATGTTCGGTAAAAGCTTTGTTTTGTTCACAAGCATTGGGTGAGCTAATAATGGATTACAGCAAAGAAATACTTTGTACTATGGATCATTTATCATAATTGAAGTCCTTATAATCCAAGATAGTGGGCACATCACTAGCTAAAGTTTTAACTTCTCCAAACCCGCTTTTTTCAATATTAGCATCAAAATTATCACTGATGTCAACTGTTCTTCCCCTTGCAACGGCACCAGAAGAATGTTGTTAGCACTCTCCGGCAATCGAAACTAGAAGAATGTTGTTGACGGCCCACCAGTGTGTGGGATCGTAGCAGTTTTTGAGGGTAGAGTATTCGACCCAAACTTGTTGGTTAGCCAGACAGGAGGTGAGAGAATACTCTCGAGTATTAGCAGCTGAATTTGTCAGATTCAACCACACCTGAAAGATTAGTATCTGCAAGCAAAGTAGTAATAGCAAAGTAATATGATAAAAACGGTGTCAGAAACGATTTGTTGACACGGCAGACTATTTCTAACGATTGTATCAATGGCGCCAAGTTGCCTCATTGACGAAAATTGTCAGTTCCCGTCAACGACCAGCGATCCAAAATTGTAGCAGGTAGGAGCAATGTAACGAGCAATAGCAGCGGCAAGGAAAAGCAGTAGTGACAGCAGTAGCAAGTAGCAATAGTAGCAAGCGACAGTAGTAGCAACAGTAGCAGCAGAGCAAGACAAGTAATAGCAGCAGTAGGACAAACTCGTAGGCAATGGGTCGGTGATTTGTTTGGATGATATTCATCATGCAACAGTTATAACACGGAGAGATATGTCGCTAGCTCCCGTTCGTCAATGTGATGTAGGCATGCATTCCGTGTGTCGTCATACGTGCTTAGGGAAAAGAACTTGCATGACATCTATTGTCCATCCCTCCTATGGCAGCGGGGTCCAAAAGGAAACTACGGCATATTAAGGTTCTCCTTTTAATAAAGAACCGGACCAACGCATTAGCACTTGGTGAACACATGAACTCCTCAAACTATGGTCATCACCGGGAGTGGTTCCAGTTATTGTCACTCCGGGGTTGCCGGATCATAACACATAGTAGGTAACTACAACTTGCAAGATCGGATCTAAAACACAAATATATTAGTGACAACATAATAATTTCAGATCTGAAATCATGGCACTCGGGCCCTAGTGACAAGCATTAAGCATGGCAAAGTAGTAGCAACATCAATCTCAGAACATAGTGGATACTAGGGATCAATCCCCATCAAAACTAACTCGATTATATGATAGATCTCATCCTACTCATCACCGCCCAGCGAGCCTACGAATAGATTACTCACGAACGACAAAGAGCTTCATGGAATTGGAGAGGGAAGAAGGTTGATGATGACGATGGCGATGATTTCCCCTCTCCGGAGCCCAAGACGGACTCCAGATCTGCCCTCCAGATGAAGAACACGTGGTCGCGGGGACTCCGTATCGCAAACGCGACGAAAACTTCTCTTTTTTATTTTTTCTGGGATGAAAGTGAACTTATAGACCTGAGGTTGGGGCGGCAGAGCCGTGTGGGCCCCACAAGCCTGCCCACCGCCACCAGGGGGTGGCGGAGCCAGGGCTTGTGGCCCACTGGCCCACCCCCTCAAGTGGAACTTGGCGCAGATATTTTTTCATATTTTGCATAAATGATCTCCGTAAATTTTCAAGACGTTTGGAGAACTTTGATTTCTGCACAAAAATAACACCAAGGCAATTCTGCTGAAAACAGCGTCAGTCCAGGTTAGTTCAATTCAAATCATGCAAATTAGAGTCCAAAACGAGTTTGGAAAGGTAGATACGATGGAGACATATCAATCACCCTCCAAGCAAACGGGACGCTCCTCAACTAGAGTTGAGTTATCTCCAGTCCCTTTATCATTTATATTCAGAGAGGTAAACAAATGTTAAATAGGAGAAACGCCAATCATTTTAATATCTTCAACATTATTCGCATATCGGGAAAGATTCTGGTTTAGCAGCCATCCTATTTACTAGAGTAGTTTGCTTGTCGGAAATTTTTCCTAGTAATTCTTCAGTGCGAGCAACTTGTGATTGGAGATTAGATGCTCCCTTATCGACTTCATCAATTTGTTTACTAATAGCATTTAGCAAAGTTGAATGTTCTTTAATTTTAGAATCAAAGAATTTATTGTGCTCATATTGTGAAGTCATAAAAGTTTTCATAGAATTTTCTATTTTGACTATCCTTTGGTAGTAAGAGATATTGTAGAACCTATCTTGAGACATAGTGACTGAGCAACCAAAGTAACGAACAAGACAAGTAAACTAGCAACAAGCAAAGGAAAATATTTTTGTATTTTAAATTTTTATGTGACAAACTAAATATAACAGCAAATAAAAAGAAGAACAAGTGAATTAAAATTTGTGAGAAGCTACTTGATAGTTGGTGATGGTATTCCCTGACAACGGCGCCAGAAATCCTTCCTCATGACTGTGATCTGTGTTCGGTTTTCCGTGAAGAGGAACGGGTTATCGCAACACAATGTGGGTAAGTATTTCCCTCAATTATGAAACCAAGGTTTATCGAACCAATAGGAATACCAATCCTCAACCATCTTCAGCAACTGCAGACAAAGAAACAAACAACTTGCACCCAACGCGGGCAAGAGTGTTGTCAATCCCATTGATCTCGTTATTTGCAAGAAATGAGGTGTGTAGATAATTGTTGATAATTGTAAATTGAAAGATTAAATAAAACACAAATAATGGCAGCAAGGTAGTAGTAGCGTTTGTAAATATATAAGTGAATAGACCCGGGGGCCGTAGTGTTCCCTAATGGCATCTCTCATGGCAAAGGCATATGGTGGGTAAACAAATTACTGTTGGGCAATTGATAGAACAGCGAATAATTATGCGATTTCCACAGCAATGATCATGTGTATATAGGCATCACGTCCATAAGAAAATAGGTCGAATCCTGTCTGCACATATTACTATTGCTCCACTTCAAGAGCGCTTCTATGCTTGCCTCTCTATGTATTAAGTAAAAACAGAGTAATGCTTGGAGAAAAATGACATGATGCAGACAAAGTAAACTCAATTAATATGAATAAACCCCATCGTTACATCCTTAGTAGCAACAACGCAAAGACGCATCTTGTCCCCTTCTGTCACTGGGATATAAAAATTCGATAGATTGAACCTACTACAATGCACCACTCCCACTGAAGAAATCTCTACTATTAAAGCAGGATGTGCCATCATGATGGTTCAACCTCAGCGATGGTTCGACCTCTCTCCCCCGGTACGATCTCTCTCCCACCGAAAAAACCCATCCCACCATCCTCGCGAGCGAAAAAAACCGGAAGTACTAGCATGCCATCACACATATCAGATTTCTCTATCTTCCTGCCCCAAAACCAACCGGCCGCCCCATCTCCCACGACCACCACGTCGCCCCTTCTCCATCTCCTCCAGTCATCCTCCACGGCCTCCCGGACCAGCCGTTCCCCCAAACTACAGTTCCGCTGCCGATCCATCTCAGCTGTCGCAGGTTCGATTCTCATCAATCAATCCCCGGCCAACCATGGTGGTGCGGGGCCACCAAGATCTGGACGCCAACATCGTCTGCTGGGACCTCCACCATCTCCTCGACGGCGACGCCTGCGTGCACCGCCCTCAATCCCCCACCACCGACTACGCCCCGCCGCCACCGTAGCCCCACCGCGCTAGCGCCCTCCTCGACACTCCCGACCTCGCCGAGGTCAGGGTCGACGCGGTCGACAACGACGAGGTCATCGCGCACGGGTTGCAGGAGGAGCTCGTGCAGGTCGCCATGGCCAAGGCGTCTGAGACCGCCGGCGGCGAGCCCGACCGCCGCGCCACCGTCCTCGCGCAGCACTGGTTCCGCCCCGAGGTCGTCACCCATCTGCCCTCAGGTATTACTACTACTAATCTTCAGTTAGTACCAAAAACACACAGTAAATTCAAACATTTTATCCCCTCCTGATGCAATACCCTTTCCTGAAAAAACGCCGGTGCAGCTCCACCTTATGTAGAGGAAGCAGAGGGATTCAGTCCGTGTTCGAGCCTCGAAGAAGGTGGCAATGCGCGCGACGGCCAGGGATGCTTGATAGAGCTCGTCGATGATTTCTCTGCTCTTGACGGCGAAGTCGGCAAAAGACTGAATGACATGCTTCCTGTCCCTGTAAGTAGTCATTATCCACTTCACTTCCTGTTGATCCAAGATTATATGTCCATTATGACAGAACAACTGCTACTAGTAGAATTTATTCACTGCATAATAAAGGGATTAAGCGCGGTAGTTTTGGACTTCTATAGTTTGAAGGGGATTCAGAGTTCCACCTCAGATAGATATCTTATCTAACCATGCTCTGAAATTTAGATGGGTTGGAGGATTGCTGGTTCCTACTACATAATCAGAATAATGCTTGGGCTATTCCTCAAGGATGCCAGACAGGCGGACACTACTTACAGTAGAGATCATATGTTAAATGCAGACGATGTTGTTGATTTATGAGAATTATCACACCTGCCTCCCCCCACTCTCTCACGATCCCCTCCTCTCCCTCGCATTGACCGCGGGAGACTCCGATGGCAATGTCGACGGCGACCCGGATGCTTGCGCGTCGCGCCGTCCCCGGCCACCTCCTCCACTCCGCCGCCACCACCGCCAACCCCGCAGTCGCGACGGCGGCGCTGCTGCAACGGCGGTGGTACCGCAGGGGAGTGGACCCTGCGCCATCCTTCTACGACCCGCCGCCAACCCCGGCGAACCTGGGCCTGAGCATCGTCTCGGATAAGAACGCGTTCGTGGTGGAGCGCTTCGGCAAGTACCTCAAGACGCTGCCGTCGGGGATCCACCTCCTCATGCCCGGCGTCGACCGCGTCGCTTACGTCCACTCGCTCAAGGACAAGCCGGAGGTCGCTCGGGCGGGAGGCGCACAGACAAGCAGGGCCGGCGCCTCGAGGTGTATAACGAGGTGCTCGCCCGCCTTCGCGCCGCCGGGGGCACCGAGATCTCGCCGGCCTTCGAGGACGCGCTCTGGGCGCACTTCCACCGCCTCCCCGCCCGGTGAGCCCTCTCCCCCGCACCCCCGCCACCCTATCGGCACTGCCAGTCTCCGCATGTTGTCCTGCTGACGCCGTCCGTCGTGCGCGTGACGTCTGTTCTGTGCAGGTACGCGCTGGATGTGAACGCGGAGAGGGCGGAGGACGTGGTCACCAACCAGCGCCTGCTCGAGGAGGCGCGCGACCCACAGCGCCGGTCAGCCCTGTCGGTGCGCGTCGTCCAGGTAACGTCTTTCCGACAGAGCGCTGAATCTTGCAAAGTTAAACGCTGAATTTGTGTGGGGTTATGTCATGAATCTTCTGACAAATTCAGTGTTCATACATTGTGTTTGCGTGTCATTGAGCACGTCTTTGTCCATCATTTTCCTAACAGGCAGTTGCTCTATTCCGTGCTTGATCTTCAGGTGTCCAGATTATTGATGATATGGACGATTCCTTTGATCCTGAGGTGGAGACGCTTGCTTCCAATAACTTGCCTAGCCAAATGTACGTACAACAATCAGGAGGAGGCCATCCCAATCCCATACAACTCGACAATCACAAAGGACAACGTATCAATACAGATTGGAGGAGTGCTATACGTCCAGGTTTCTTTCTTCTTCTTTTTTTCTTCTTGTTTCTCTTGGATTGGGATTGGGATTGGAATTAGGATTCGGATTGAACTGAATCTAATCTAATCTAATTTGGAGGAGGAGATTGTCGACCCCTACATGGCTTCGTACGGCATCGAGAACCCCATCTATGTTGTCATCCAGCTTGCCCAGACAACAATGAGGAGTGAGCTTGGCAAGATCACCCTCGATAAGACCTTCGAGGAGAGGGACACGCTCAACTACAACATTGTGGTACTTTTGCATACCTAACCTACCTGCCTTTTGCATACTTCAAAAATCTGGATGCTTATTACTAGGACATGACTTTGATTTATATCTCGAGTATCATATATACATGCTTGGATTGTGTGTGATTCATGTGCTCTCTTGTTTCCCCAACTACAGAAGTCAATCAATGAGGCAGCTGAAACTTGGGGTTTGAAGTGTCTTCGCTATGAAATCAGTATGCTTCTTTTCCTTCCTTCCTTCCTTCCTTCTTCAACTGTCTGTATGTATGGCACAATATATCATCTCCTTATCCAACCACCACACAGCATCACATTACTAATATCCATCAATCTGTCTATCTATCTTTCTAGGGGACATCACTCCTCCAGATGGAGTCAAGAAGGCCATGGAGATGCAGGTCGCAGCAGAGCGCAAGAAACGTGCTCAGATCCTTGAGTCTGAAGGTAGCTTTTACTAGCAACTTTATTGAAGCCGCTCTTCTCAGTTTCTATGTCATGTCATGAACACTGAATCCTGCTTGCGACCCACTTTACCTCTCATGTTGCTTCCCGACTGATTTTGCCAAGTATACAGTGTTAGATTTCGTTAGATATCAGTTTATGTTTTTATGTGATAAGTTGCACACTGAATCCTGCTGCAACCTCCTATATCATCCCACGTCAGACTTCCCCTTCCACCTCTCCTCTCTTCCTGCAGTGTTGAAAAATCAACGCACCCAAAGAAAGGAAAAAAAGCAGGAAACCAGCAGATCAACCCGCCCAGTGCCCCACGACCCCCACCCACATCCCGCCCCACAACTTCCACCCTCATCCCGTCACCAAACTCTGCCACACCGACGCATCTCGCGCGGCACCACCCCTTCTCCTCCTCCCCTCGCCGCCTCCCATTCGCGTCCTCCAAAAAAATCCCCTGCGGGGATCCGGAGGTGGTGAGGCCTATGTCGAGCGGCTCGGCTGCGAGCGGGGGCACAATGAGGTGGGCCAGGGAGAGCACGGTGGACCTCCCGTTCGGTCGCCTCGCCGAGGCTCGGGCGGGGCAGCACTGCGTCAGGCCATTGTCGGCGGTGCCAGGGCCGGGCGGTGGTTTGATGGGCGACACATAGAAGGTGCTGTCCTGGATCCATTGACCAGCACATGTTCGTTCCTCCTTCAATTTTCTTTCACATCCAAGCAATTAGGAATCTAGGGGAGGTTGAGTTGGCACCGCCGACGGGTGGATAGAGGGGTGGTGGCAGCGATGCCATGGCTGAAGGTGGGGAGGCACTTGAAGGGATGAACTTCTGCTTTAGGGAGAGAGCAGAGGGTGCTGAGAAAGAAGCAAACGATGTCTTTGTTATTAAAGGGCAATCAGCCATCATCGTTGTCGTCGTGATGGTTCAACCCGCATCCCCTCCCTCGCTCGCTCTCCCTCGTGCTTATGTCCGTCGGCCACTTTCCTGAGAGCTCACCTTGGTCCTCCTCTACCATGCACCCGCCTCCTCGCCCAAGCGTCGCGCACACATAGATTACGGTGTCAGCCGCGTCGACAAGGACAATGGGGTCGGGGACCTGGACCTCGATCTCGGTCATCCCGCTCATCTTCGGCATGTATAAAATCTATGCGGACGCCGCATCGGACCAGGATATGTCAGATAACAACAGCGTGTGCTCATGGCTAGCTCATCCCAAGTATTTGGTGTACGACGTCCCGCCGCCGTTGTGTGTGCTGACGCTGACGCCGTACTCAACATGTTCTTCAGCAAAGGAACGAGGAAGACCGACGTCACCTATCGCCACGTCTTGTCTATGATCTACATCCTCTCCTCCAAGGCTCCAACTACGTCCTCAATGAACCAAACCAAGCCGCTAGCAGTAAACAGCAAACACCATGTGGGTAACGAACCTTTCTATTCCGTGATGCAAGCTGCGTTCAATGGAACCATTCTTCCAGCAGGAAAGTTTCCATCCCTGTCTCTTTATATGCTTTTTGTATTTTTTACATCATTGTCTTCTTTGTACAATGCTTCTCTTTGTTGCTATCACTTTATGATGATGTAATCTGCTATTGTTGTATCAATAAAAGTGATTTGCTGATTTTGGAATAAAACTATCATGTGTGCAGTTTCTTGTATGGTAGAAGATAGATAGAATTGACTTTGTGTATGTTTGGATTTTGATGTTGCGGGGGCTATTTCCCTCCTGGTGAGACTGGCTTGTTTGTGTATTCCCTCTTAATGATGATCTTCCTGTATGTACGGACTATTAATAAGTGATGTGTCAAGCTTTGTGAGTTGATTTATTAGTTGTAGGAGCAATATATCTTTGATAATTCATTCACTCAGTTTATTGTGTGCTACATGAAAAGTAACTAAAGAAAATAAAGAAAACCGAGTTGTAGAATAACTATTAAGTTGATGTAATCAATGATGTTTTCTCTTTGTTCCACTTAATACTATGTACAAACAAATTAGGAATGTTTTTCGCTATAGCAAAAAATGTGAGATCTACGTGAACTCTACCTCTGCCTGCATACCTTGGTGGTTTCTTCATCATAGTAAGAGTGGCCCCGCAGAATATGAGAATTCATCACCTAGCTTAGCCAATGCAACGTGAATAAAATATAAGAGGATCTAGCTTAATCTATGTGTATGGTAGCACATCATCTACTTTGCTGTTTTTCAATTTTCTAAATCACAGTTTCATCTCTACCCGCATTTGCAGGTAAAGAGCATGTGTATATTGTAGTTTGCGCAAGCAGGAAATCGTAGAAATGTAATGCAGTGTGTGATCTACTGAATAGACATCTAATAAGAAGAGGCATTTCAAGGTAGACTAATAGAAACGGAGGGGAAAATCCAGGAGGCGTCCGGAGACAACACCAGACGCCTAGGCCTAGGCCTCCACAGCCTTTGGTCGGCCCATGCCGACTCGCACCGCATAAGAGGCGATCGAGGGGACCAAGCGGTTTCTGATAAGGTCCAAAGACCAGAACCCGCACCACGGTCGGCCACCACCTCTCGTTTCCCACCTTGCGTGGATGGCCGTAGAAGACCCAATTGTCGGCGGTCGGAGTGAGGGCTGCCGCCTCCCCTCACTACTCCGATGATCATCAGCGCACCACGGAGGACCCCTCCTCGTTAGAAAAAGATGAGATGATGACGGGGTCCGGGCAAGCAGCGCTAGGGCCAAGGCTTGCTGGCATGGCTACTGCAGGTAATATCACAAACATTCTCTGATAACATCAATATGAATCTCTCAAGGTAGGAAGAAAGAGAGAAACGTGATGAAAATTGTATTGTCGGTTTTAGCAGGCGTGCTGGTGCTCACATGCTTATCCATTGTTGGATATTGCTTGAATAAAAAACAACAAGTGTAACCTGGGCGTGTACTAATGTTCCATGTACTCTTTTCTCTTTAATACAATACCTTTTAAAAAACTTTCACCCGAGGGACAATCTATCAGGTTGAGCACTGACCTACTTGACCCATTCTTATTGTTTACATAGTCTGCAAAACCTTTCACCGTTGCTCGACAAGGCACAGATCGCCATCCCAGGCACTGTGTATGGACGGATAAGCGGGTGTCCGGACCCCCGGGACCTAAAAATCCAATCTCTTAAGAATATCTATATACATTTTATTCTTTCTTGTGATGATAAGTATGTATGTCTGGAATTCAAGTTTGAGTCACATGTTTTGGTTTAGTGTTACATTGTATAAGGACGAAGGTATAAGCCTATTTTATGGGATGATGGCCTTTAATGAAAGGGTTGTTAGGGCCATGAGAGGGTGACAAACAATTATGATGAGCGACGTGCAAGTTTATTATCCCGTAGCAATGCACGTGCACTCAACTAGTATTAATCTAGTTGGCCAAACTATCTCGATAGTTCGGAGAGCATTACGAAGCTATGATGATCATGCAATTAAGAATCATAATAATCAGAGGTGACTCAAATAATTTTCATGAATAATCTGAACATAAACCCACAATTCATCGGATCCCAACAAACACACCATACATAGTGATTACATTGGATAGATCAAAGCAAAGATGCGATGAACATGGTATTGAAGATCATAAGATAGATAGATTGCCATCTAGGTACTGCCTACGGACTCGTAGGTCTGTGGTGAACTACTCACATCATGGTGAGGGTAGCAAGGTTGATGTAGAGGCCCTCCGTGATTGATAGCCCCTCCGGCAGATCATCGGAACGGAGGTTTAGATGGCCTCCCGTCGGAACAGAGACTTGCGGTGGTGGAAAAGTGTTTCGGGGGTGCTCCTTGGTTCTTCAAAATATTTGTGACTTTATAGGCCAGAGAGGGACATAGGGAGGCATCCAGGGGGGTGGCGGGGCACAAGCCATCAAGGCGCGGCCGTGTGTGTTGTCTTGTGCCTCCCTCGTGCGTCCTCTCGTCCACTTCCGATGCTTGCAGGTCTTCATATAGTCCATGAAAATCATATTAAAGTTTCGTGGCATTTGGACTTCGTTTGGTAGGGTAAACCTGCAAAGCAAAAAACACGCAGAAAACATGAACTCGCACTGGGCACTGGGTCAATAGGTTAGTGCTTGAAATATTATAATTTGGTATATAAATGCCCAAAAGGTATCCTAGAATGATAATATATTAGCATGGAACAATCAAAAATTATAGATATGTTGGAGACGTATCAATTACCGAGTGAGCCCCGAGATACCTCTCTGTCATACGGAGTGACAAGTCCTAGTCTTGATCCATGCTAACTCAACGTACACCTTCGGAGATACCTGTAGAACACCTTTATAGTCACCCAGTTACGTTCCGACGTTTGATACACACAAGGCATTCCTTTGGTGTTAGTGAGCTACATGATCTCATGGTCATAGGAATGTATACTTGACATGCAGAAAACAGTAGCAATAAAATAATACGATCACAAGCTACGTTCATAGTTTGGGTCTTATCCATCACATCATTCTCCTAATGATGTGATCCATTATCAAGTGACAACACTTGTCTATGGCTAGGAATCCTTAACCATCTTTGATCAACGAGCTAGTCAACTAGAGGCTTACTAGGGACACTGTTTTTGTCTATGTATCCACACATGTATTTGTGTTTCCATTCAATACAAGTGTAGCATGGATAATAAATGATTATCTTGAAACAAGAAATATAATAATAAATATTTTATTATTTCCTCTAGGGCATATTTCCAACACAACCATGGAAACTTAATGTGCAACTAGTCTACTGTCCCGACCAACTATGTAGTAGTCGATGTGCAACCCTTGTCCTTACTTGTGGATGTGTAGTTTTTTTACAGTTCACAAACCCTGCCACACCTTCCCTACCAATGATATGTGCAACTTAGTGTGTTGTTTGAGCCAACTTTCAATTACTCGATGTGCAACTTCTTTCCCTTCCTACTGGTGGATATGTACTTTGAGTTGGCGGGGGCAACAAATGGAGTTACACAAAGTGCAGTTGGCCGGACCAACATATAAAGTTGCACATCTCACAGGCAGGGGTAGTTGGATGGTGAAAATCCCACATTCTCGAGGGTAGTGAAAAGTTGCATATTCATGAGGGTAGTAAAAGTTGCATATAAATGGGGTGCTAAAGTTGTACATGTCATTAGAGGGGTGGTTTCGAGTGTTTGTAGGGAAATTACACATCCATGAGGTGTGAAGGATAGTTGCACATCACTGGTAGACAGTTAGCGGTGATAGTATCTATAGTTGCACATCAACTACTAAATAGTTGGCCGATGTAGCAAACAGTGAAATCACAACCACGGGCAGGGGAAAGTTGCACATGAACTACTAGGCAGTTGGCCAAGGCCAAACACGAATTTGAACATCTCACTAGGAGGAGGTAGTTTGGGGATGGATGTGACATCAGTGAAAATTGCACATCCATGATTAAAGAGAAAAATTGCACATCGACTGTCAACTAGTTGCACATCAAAGGCTAAATAGTTGCACCAAATGGAAAGTAAATTGCACACAAAAAAATTTGTCAAAACATACTCATGCGGGATCTAGTTTCGAAGAGCACAACGCAAGGATTCCAATGGTGCAAACAGATCTTAATTCTGATGCGCAGTTTAAAAGTTATGAATTTTTTAAAATTTGAAACTCAAATTAAATACGTTCACACATGCTTATATGGATGCTTTATATTAATTTTCTGTTTACATGGTACTTTTTAATATATGATTTTTTAACATTAATTATTATCTATTATAAATTAGGGACCAAAACTTTCCATTTTTTATCGGCCGCTCGGGACAGTTAGCGAGGAGTTGGCCGTTCGCTAGACCTGCTTTTTAACAAATGTCTACTTGTTTTTTTACCACAGTGTCTACTGTATGTGGTAAGCAACCTAAATATTTACCTAATAATAAACTAAATAGTGCTTCTAGTGGTCCGTCACGCATATTTATAGACAACCCCCTATAGTTTCTTGAAATCAACCCGCACTACAGGTTTTAGTAATAGTAAGTCAGGAAAATGTTTCGAATGTACAAACTGCACTCTATGTTTTTGTCTATTCAACCCACGATCTGCGGAACATCAGCGACGGATGGAGCTTGCAGCGAACGGATCCATGCGCGGCGCGACAGTGGCTGGGGAGGATTCGGAGGCGGGCGGCGAGGACGGGGGTTGCCGGTGACGACGATTAAGGCCGGAGCGCGACTTCCTAGGCGAATTCATGGCATATCGGGGTCTTGTCCAAAAGGAGATGGGGAGATGGGGGAGAAAACTGAAGAAAGGATGGGAGACGAGGTGGCGGCTTGCTGCAGCAGACGAGAACGGGAGTAGGAGGTGCGGTAGCGCAGTGCACGGTGCAACCATGGCGGTGCTGTCCATGGGCGTCATGGGAACGTCACTAGTGGGGACAGGGCCTATAGCCCCGGCCCGTAAGGGGCTTTAGCCCCGGTTCACCAACCGGGACTGAAGGGGCGGGACTAAAGGCCTAACCTTTAGTCCAGGCCCTGTTCCAAGCCAGGACTAAAGGTGCTCCACGTGGGCGCCTAGGAGCGCCCTCAGGGGCAGGCCCTTTAGTCCCGGTTCTTTACACAGACCGGGATTAAAGAGTTTCAGATTTTGTTTATTTTTGGGTTTTAGGGTTTTAGGGTTTAGGTGTTCGGGAGATTAACGTGATGCCTCGTTTGGTGTTCGGGAATTAGTTTTCATGTAATTCTAAATAGAAATAATTATGCATATATATAAGATTAACTTATCTTACAAGCGAGCATATATATACAATTATATGGAGATCTGAATTATCGGGACTAGAGCCCGTCTATTCGATTACATGGACGAACATCAATAATGGGCCCTAGCTACACTAAATCGTCCTTTGTCATCTATAGCTTCCGTCCTCAGAAAGGTCGCAAGCTCCTCTGCAACAGGAATCTTGCGTTGCTCTGGTAGGACCTTCTCCCTCATGGTCGTGTACTATATAAGAAGAGGAGATGAATATGAATATCAATCATGATAACAAAGAATGACGGGTAAAAATAGAGGTGTGAATGTTCATTGCTTACGTCGAATCTGTGATCCTTGTGCTTAGAGGTAAACGTGCGAATGGTCTCGCAAACATAGTATCCGCATAGATGCGTCCCCCGTGGCTGCTGGTCGCACTTTACGAGAATAGAATATATATAATCAAAATAATAATCTAGCATCATAAATGTATTGAAAATAGAAGTATATCATACTACTACTTACCTGAGCTGCTCTAAAGGTCAGCTTCTCAGGCTCGATACCGGGAGTCACGCACTTGAACCGCTTCCAAACCCTGCCCGGCAAGGATAATGATTTGCTAAGTTTTTCATTAATTGATATATCAGAAAATCATCGAAAGAGACCGATAGAGCGCAAGAATGGTTGAAATTACCCTTGGAGCATGTCCTGCAGGCTTTGGAACTATTCCAAGGGTCTCGATAATGGGTCGAAGGCATCAACTCTTCCCTTATCAATTTGAATGTCCAACAGAATCCAATGGAAGCTGCACATGTATATATATGTCAGTAACTTATCAATTACACTTATAAGTGAATGGACACAATAGAGTAAAGACCCTCACCTGAAGTTGTATGGAAACAGTATGTGGTCACAGAAATTTTGATCTGTTAGAAACCTTAGAAGGTTTTCCTCCGTCTCCTTGGGTTTATCAGTTAGGGTCGCTATATGTATTTTATCTGGGTCAATAAACCCAATATTTAGGATGTTCCTACTTTTACAATCCTGAATCTTCATTCTGCATAATAGAGTACAAGTTATATATAGACAATGAATTGAAATAACTAAACAAGTTATATGTAGACAACGAATTGAAAAACTTACAGACAATAGCAACTCATAAGCGATTTGTCGAGGGTGTCGGCATTGTACATCTGGAAGAGTTCATCAAAGTCGATATGGATTTCTTCGGGGCGGCCGTAGTACTCCCGTGGGAAACTCACCACGATCATCGTTCTCCCATTCTTTGATTCACTTAAGTACCATGTATGCAAGTAACGCATATTTGTTGGGAGATCATATTTGCTGACCAAAGGCGCTCCCATGACAAACTGTGGCTTAGGGGCTACCACAGCCTTGGGTAACCTGTCGTCTTGGGAAGCCAGAATGTCTTCAACCGGGATACCCCATTCATCCGCCCACTTCTTTGCTAATTCCAAATCTTGCCCCTGCACCGGAGGGGGGACATTCTCGGGTAACACCCTGAGGGGTGGGATCGACTGTTTGGCCTGTTGTCCAAGCTGAGGAACGTCTGATTTTTTCTTGCTTGTAGTTGAACTTGATTTTCTCCCACTTGCACTTGCACGTGATCTGCTCTTTTTCACTTCCTTCTGCAATGTGCGTGTATAGTCATCAGGCTTATGGTATAAGTCATACTATGATGGAAGGTTCGTGAAGTATTTTGCAA
The DNA here is from genome assembly GCF_904849725.1 of Hordeum vulgare subsp. vulgare. Taxonomy (NCBI): domain Eukaryota; kingdom Viridiplantae; phylum Streptophyta; class Magnoliopsida; order Poales; family Poaceae; genus Hordeum; species Hordeum vulgare. The sequence continues at coordinate 65,288,843 of NC_058523.1, forward strand.
ATGCTATTTGCTTCTCGGTGTATTCCGGGCGGGGCTCGGGTTCCTTCTTTTTCATCTGTGCATCATGATGTTCCTTTGCTATCCTGGCGTTTTCCTCGGGGGTACGATCATAAGGTCTGATAGGAAGATTAGCATGAGGTACCTTTGGGAGGGGCAACAGTTTGCGCTTTGGGGGGCTCCGTCGCTTAGAAATCGTCGGCGGAGCGTTCTTGCTGGCACGCTTCCGCTTAGTATCCAGAGCGGGCTGCGGCGGAGACGGACGACCCAAGTCCGGCGGCGGTAATCGAGATGGACTCGTGTTGTGCTGGCCGACGTCATGTGGAGGGCTTGGAGGTAATGGGGGTGTAGGTGACCTGCGATGACTCGGAGACGGTGTTGTCCTTGGGGCCGAGCCTGGAAGCTTGATGTAGTTCTTGTCCCATAGGATGACTCCACCCAGTACTTCTCCGAGTGTCCTCTCATCTTCGGGTCCAGCTATGTCGAGCTCCATATCATGAAACCCCGCCATGATTTCATCCACCCCGACTTTAGCAAAGCCAGCTGGAATCTCACGGCCATGCCAGCGTGCAACAGGGCCAGAAGGTAAAACTTGTCCGACGGCCACCTTCATGGATATGTTCTTGAATTTCTGATGGAGTTCACATGATGTTGAATCCTTGATTCCATCCACGGGGTAGCCGGGACCGCCCTCTATCATTCTTCGTGCATCGTCGGGCGGGGCCTCAGATTCAGCCACGCTGCTTTTCCGCTTAGATGGGGCGCCAGTAATATCAAGTGCAGGATCTTCCTGGCGCGCTACTCCTCTAAGCTCATCAATCTACTTCTGTTGCTCGTTAATCCTGGCAAGCAACTGGTTGAACTTGTCATTCTCCTCATCATGATGCCGCTTCTTTGCTCTCGCTCGGCTTCTGTAAGTGTCTTGGTCTCTAGCAAACCCAAGCCACCACGGGTAAAAAGGACCGAAGCCTCGCGTTCGTCCTCCATGTTCGTCATTGCCGAGGACCAGTGTGAGCAAATCTTTCTCTCTATCTGCAGTGAACTTTCTTTTTCCCTCCTTAATTTCTTTCACTATCTTTTTCCAATTCTCCCTGGGTATCCTAAGACCATCACTGCAGATGAGGTCCCCTGTTTCTTCGTCGTACGAACCACCATGCGCAAGGAACCAATTTCTTGCTCTCAATTCCCACTCATCACGGAGTGGTTTAGGTACGGTGCCTTTAGCTAGCAGATCTTGCTCTTTCTTATCCCACTTTGGGATGGCAGTCTCATAGCCCCCTGGCCCTAGCTTGTGGTGATATTTCTTCTTGTCGGCATTTATCTTGTTCTTTTCTGATAATGCCTGGGCATCTTCTGACTCCTTGTACTCTTGAAATGCCTTCCAGTGATTCGCCTGCTTGGCTAGATACCCCTCGAATACTGGCACTTTCTTTGTCTTCAGATAGTTTTTCCATAGCTTCTTCTTCCAGCTACGGAACAGTTCAGCCATCTTCTTTAGAGTCCACTGCTTGACTTTGGCCCTCAGTTTGTCTGCGGCGTCTTCATTCTCACATTCTGACAGGTTGAAATCTGACATGAGATCATTCCAAAGATTATCTTTGTACCTTTCGGTGACATAGTCACTATCGGCTGCCCCTTTGCGCTTGTTCCACTCCCGAACGCTGATCGGGACGTGATCCCTAACGAGAACTCCGCATTGCTTCCTGAATGTGTCAGCAACATTCTTAGGAAGCTTGGGTTCACCCGTAGGCAATATCACCTCAAAGGTGTAATGCGTCCGTGCATCCAACTTTCTAGTCGGGCCTCGTTTCGTAGCTTTGCTCGATGTGGAGGCGTAAGAGGGAGAAACATTCGTCAAATGAATGTATATGTATACAATATAGAGTTATCTCCAATATTTTTCACATATTACAAGTGATTGTCGAACTTCATATGTATACCTCGCCGGACTTTATTATTTCTTCACCGGCTTCTCCACCGGCTTCTCCATCAGTGGGGCTATCACCTTCTCCGTCATTGGACCTATCTCCTGCCCCATCGGCTTCATCTTCGTGTCGTTCGACCTCCATTCCATATCCGGAGGGGTTTAGATATGACGACAGAGATTCAGCTGGTTCAACGTCGGGGCCGTCTTTGATTATATCTTCGAGAAGTTCTTCCTCTTCGAGGTTCCTGATATGTGGATCCATAGTTCTGCAAAAAACGGACATTTGATTAACTAATAAACTAACAAACTATATAAGAGGGGTTGGAAACTTTGAAGTGTCATTTTATATGGGAGGACCTTTAGTCCCGGGTCTTGGCTAGAACCTAAACTCTAAAATATGTCTAACGGATTCTCTTAACCTTTAAGGATTTAACAAAATGGCGACATTCTAGATGTGTAGAAAATGATCCTATTTTTCCTGATCTCATCTACCCTTCTATATGTCACATTGTCTAGTGTCAAAGGACTTTGTTGAACTTTACACCAAAAAAGAATTATTCTATCAGGAACTCCGTTCCAAAACAACTTTAGTCCCGGGTCGTGGCTCCACCCGGGACTCCTAGATTTCTGCATAGTATTCAAAGTAGGAGTACTTTTCCAATTTGAGCATTCAATAAGCAAAACCAAATCGTAAAATAAAGTAGTATTCAAATTACCATGCATTCAATTATAAGCAAAAGTACATTATCTCTTTTGTCCGTACATCGTCGAATATTATCACTAATACTCCTCGAACACTATCATACATATAGCATCACTGATACAGCTAGAACCGTAGCGCCCGACGGGTATCGTCGCGGGCGGTGGACACCCAAAGAGAAGGAACCATCACAGGATCATAGTTGTAGTGAGATCCCCGAAGAACCTGCCAGATATGCTCGAACCTGCCCTCCAACGCAACCATGTAGCGACGGACGTGCTGATCCTCCTCGCTGACACGGTGACGTACCACCTCCGCGGTGTCCGGAAGCCTCGGCACCGTCACTGGCCCACGCGACCGCCACAAAACAAAGATCGGGTCAACAACGGGCTAGCTCCTCACCAACCTACGCCCCCCGGAAGGTAGCACCTCCCAATACCAGCCGGGCGGAGCCCAGTCCCGGACAGGGCCCCTCTGATCAAGCAGGTGTCCTCCGCCGAGTCGACGACGAGGATGCGGGATAGGCATCGTAAAATGAACTAAAAAAATAAACTAGTTCTATTAATTTTCTTGCTAAAAATAAACTATTAACACTTAAGCATATACAATAGCAAAATTAAACTATTAACACTTAAGCATATACAATAGAAAAATTAAGCAATAATCTAAGAAACACTATTAACACTTAAGCATATACACTATACAATAGCAAAATTAAGCATATACAATAGCATCTATATACGTAGAAATGTCTTCTTCTTCTCTTTCTTCTTCTTCTTCTTCTTCTTCTTTCTTATTTTCTTCTCCGCTTCTTCTTCAACTTCTCTTCTTCTACTTCTCCTCTTCTTCTATTTTTCCTCTTCTTCTCCTCTCCTCCTCTTCTTATTCTCCTTTTTCTTCTTTTCTTCTCCTCCTCTTCTTATTTTCCTTTTTCCTAATCTTATTTTCTTATTTTTGTTCATATTTCTTATTCTTGTAACCCTAACCTAATTCTAAATATTACTAACCCTAATAATCTAGCACAAACCTAATAACAATAGGAATTAAATGACAAAAAAATCTTTTTCTTTTTCTTCTTTTCTTCCCTTTTTCTTCCTTTCTTCTCCTTTTTCTTCCTTTCTTCTCCTTTTTCTTCCTTTCTTCTCTTCTTTTCTTCTCCTTTTTCTTCCTTTCTTCTCCTTTTTCTTCCTTTCTTCCCTTTTTCTTCCTTTCTTCTCCTTTTTCTTCTTTTCTTCTCCTTTTTCTTCTTTTCTTCTCCTTTTTCTTCTTTTCTTCCCCTTTTTCTTCTTTTCTTCCCTTTTCCTTCTTTTCTTCTCCTTTTTCTTCCTCTTTTCTCCTTTTCTTCCTTTCTTCTCCTTTTTCTTCCTTTCTTCTCCTTTTTCTTCCTTTCTTCTCCTTTTTCGTCCTTTCTTCTCCTTTTTCTTTTTTCCTTCTCCTTTTTCTTCCTTGCTTCTCCTTTTTCTTCCTTTCTTCCCTTTTTCTTCTTTTCTTCTCCTTTTTCTTCTTTTCTTCTCCTTTTTCTTCTTTTCTTCTCTGTTTTCTTCTTTTCTTCTCCTTTTTCTTCTTTTCTTCTACCAGCCGGAGTGTTGGGGAGGAGGGGGCGGGGGGCTTACCGGCCGGAGGCGTCGACGACGGCGAGGAGGACGGCGGCGGCGCGCGAGGAGGACGGCGGCGGTGAGGAGGACGGCGGCGGCAAGGAGGACGACGACGACGGCGAGGAGGATGGAAGGCGGCGGCGAGGAGGACGGCGGGCAGCCTAACGGCGTCGTCGAGGTCGTCGGTGTGCCGCGCCGGGCAGGAGAACGAGAGGAAGAAGAAGAGAAATGAAATGTTATTTGGGTTGGAATTTTTCTAACTCCCGCTTATATAGGTGGATCTTTAGTCCCGGTTCGGGGCTCGAACCGGGACTAAAGACCCCCTTTAGTCCCGGGTGGAGCCACGACCCGGGACTAAAGGCCCTTTTTCGGCAGACCAAAAGGCGGAAGCAGGGGCCTTTAGTCCCGGTGCGGAGCTCCAACCGGGACTAAAGGGGGTCTTTAGTCCTGGTTGGAGCCACGCACCAGGACTAAAGGCCCGTGCTCGGCAGGCGGCAGGCGAGGAGCTTTAGTCCCGGGTCGTGGCTCCACCCGGGACTAAAGCCCCTGCTCGGCTGCACGATAAGTTTAGTCCCACCTCGCCCAGCGAGGGGGACTAACACTTGTTTATAAGCCCCGTCGCAGCTACTCCATCGAGCTCCTCTCTAAAGCAGGCTTACGGGCCTAAACTGACTCTAAATTTAAAAATTGAACCTATATTTGAAATTGTGGAGAAACTTAAACCTGAATTCAAAGTGAGCTCACTTTGAATTTAGGTTTAAGTTTCTTTACAAATTCTCATATAGTTTCAATTTTTTTCTATTTTCAAAATTAACTGTTTTGTTATTTTCAATTAAAAACTATGTTTATTAAAATTCTTTTTGCATATTTTAGAATTTGACAAAACTATGATAATGAAAAGTGTTTGAAATTGAATAAATAATTCAAAACTATTTCCTATTTTCAAAAGTAATTATTTTGACTATCCAAACTATTAACTATTTTTTTATTTTCAATTAAAAACTATGTTTATTAAAATTCTTTTTGCATATTTGAGAATTTTACAAAACTATGATAATGAAAAGTGTTTGAAATTGAATAAATAATTCAAAACTATTTTCTATTTTCAAAATTAATTATTTTGACTATCCAAACTATTAACTATTTTCCTATTTTCTTATCAGAGTACAAAACATTCAGTCCTAGCACCCACGGGCCATGGTCAAACGTACAATGGTATGCTGATCTGGTATGTAAATTTTACCTACTCACATTATCTTGTTATTTAAGTCGGACAGCGTTTTCGATCTAACTCAAAACTCTGAAGGATATGTTTGCAACGAAATGCATATCAGATATAACAAGCAGAGAAGATTCATAGTGACAGCATTAGCTTCTTAACTCTTTAATACATAAGCTATCAGATATAACAAGCTTAACAGTATCACAATCGCATATTCTTCCTTTTTTCAATTAGGTAATACAGAAGGATTATGCACTCGAGCACTTTCCACGTGAATATACAATTGTCAAACTCCAGCTGCCTGGGAAGAACAAGGACTGGAAATGCACATTCCGCATCAGGCCATCTGGCGTGTGTGCTGCATGTCGGTGCAGCCTCTATTTGGGAAACTTTGCCCGTGACAATCTTGTTAGAGCACGTGATATCTGCCTCTTCCAACCAATGACAAATGTTAAGCAGAGAAGATTCGTAGTGAAAGTGCATATTCTTCACAAAATGAGCACTGATGGCACTACTCAGTCGTCAGGAGGCAAAGGACAAGATTCCCATGGATGCGTGAAGGAAGGCTCGTCCATAATTATAAATCAGAAAATACCCCTGCAGTATCTTATACTTCTAAGGAATTTTCAGGTTAAGTTTGTTCTTAAGTTAAATCAGTTACCCACTTACCCTTTAATCTCTTACTCTTCATTTTCTTTACTACAGGAGAAAATCGAGCTACTGATGAGGTTATGGAGCTGGATGATCTTCAGACGCTCTCGAAAGATTATGTCTTATCAGGGAAATGTGACATTACAGTAGCATCCGTGTTTTGTTTCTCCAACATTGTCATTTATTGAGCTAATATTCTATAGCTACGTACATTTTCTTGTTATCGTACTTTTTAGGGAAGTCGGTATTTTTGTTTTAACTCAAAACGTCTGAAGGATATGTTTACAACGACATGCATGTGCATTGCTAAATCAGCATTATGTGTGTATTGAATTCGAAAAATTTAGCCTTTATGATAGTGTTAACTTCTTAGATCCTTAGTGCTTCAGCTATCAGATATAAGTATATAAGCAACTTATCAGCATCACAATCACATTTTGTTCCTTTTTTCGATTAGACCATAAAGAAGGATTAGGCAATCAAATACTTTCCATGTGAAGATGGCCGGCGCACCCTTTATTTAGGAAGGTTTGTGCATGACACTCATATTAGGGTGGGTGATATCTGTCTCTTTCAACCAATGACAAATGTTAAGCAGAGAAGATTCATAGTGGCACTCCATCTCCTTCACAAAGAGAGCATTGCTCATTCCCTTGGTGGAAGAACTGACATTGGCTCAAATCGCGGAAGTACCTGTGCCAAGATGGGCGGCATTAAGGAGGAACCACCTACCGATGGTACTAAACTGTTGCTAGAATGCATGTGCACTTGAGTTCTCATTATATCTGTCTAATCATGTGAAAACTTGTACAGGTGAAGAGTACTCTTTAGAACATGAAATCTCTGAGAATTCTGAGGGAACTTCTGAGCGTCTGTTCATTCTGTCAAACAGAGCTTTTCTAACACCAGCACAGTATATGAAATGCCTGGAGAAAGTTGAGGAGATTAAGTTCAAACCGCCCTTTTATGTTTCTATCATGAGCAAGACCACTGTGTGGCAGCATGACAGCGAATTTTCTCCCATCCTAGTAAGTCCAAGGAAAACATTTTTCTGTTCCTTTTTGTTAGTTACTCAATTGCATCCTTATCCTTTGATAAGATAAATAGCAACAAATCTCCCAAGTATCTCTACGCCTGTGTCATTCTAACATTTGCCCTGTGTTATGTATATAAACAGCACTTTGGCTCTAAGTATGCGGCCACATATCTTGTTCAGAAGTTTGCTGCTGCTCATCTCTTACAAAGGGATTTCATTTTTTTAACTTATTTGAACTCCATACTTTTTGTGTGTTCAAAATGCACCATTCAAAGGCACATCACAAAATTTCAACAATTTCTGACTTCATTTGGTATATTTCGTGCATTTACTTTTTTTTGAGCTAGTTGACCCTGAAATTGAAAAGCACTACAAATGAACTCTGAAAATGTTTAAAGTTGGCATACTATCATCATTTCACCCACATAGCATGTGTTAAAAAGTTGAGAGGGCTACGACAAAAACTGGATGCACTTCGTGTACAAAACGGACAATCTCTCTCGAAGTATCAGGGTTTCGAACGAGAACTCATCTCTTACAAAGGGATTTCATTTTTTTGAACTTATTTGAACTCCATACTTTTTGTGTGTTCAAAATGCACCATTCAAAGGCACATCACAAAATTTCAACAATTTCTGACTTCATTTGGTATTCTTCGTGCATTTACTTATTTTATTTTTTGAGCTAGTTGACCCTGAAATTGAAAAGCACTACAAATGAACTCTGAAAATGTTGAAAGTTGGCATGCTATCATCATTTCACCCACATAGCATGTGTTAAAAAGTTGAAAGGGCTACGACAAAAACTGGATGCACTTCGTGTACAAAACGGACAATCTCTCTCAAAGTATCAGGGTTTCGAACGAGAACTCATCTCTTACAAAGGGATTTCATTTTTTTGAACATATTTGAACTCCATACTTTTTGTGTGTTCAAAATGCACCATTCAAAGGCACATCACAAAATTTCAACAATTTTTGACTTCACTTGGTATTCTTCGTGCATTTACTTATTTATTTATTTTGAGCTAGTTGACCCTGAAATTGAAAAGCACTACAAATGAACTCTGAAAATGTTGAAAGTTGGCATGCTATCATCATTTCACCCACATAGCATGTGTTAAAAAGTTGAGAGGGCTACGACAAAAACTGGATGCACTCCGTGTACAAAACGGACAATCTCTCTCGAAGTATCAGCGTTTCGAACGAGAACTCATCTCTTACAAAGGTTTATTAAAATTCTTTTTGCATATTTGAGAATTTGACAAAACTATGAAAATGAAAAGTGTTTGAAATTTAGTACATTCCATACATGCATTACATAAAAGGTTTAATACATTATTACATTATTGCACCAATATTCCTATCTATTATTTCTGTTTTGTTCTGGGTCGTAGCCATGGAGAATATTCATCATTCAGTAGGATGCTTGGGTCAGTTTTCACTTTGAAGGGCGGAATTTCATGAAACTTATTATAATCTTCTGACATGTCTGTCTTGTCATCTACTCCCACGATGTTTCTTTTCCCTGAAAGAACTATGTGGTGTTTTAGCTCATCGGACGATATCTTCTTTTGCTGATTTCTTTTTCTCGTTTTTGTAGACATGTCCTTCACATAGAAAACCTGAGCGATATCATTGGCTAGGACAAATGGTTCGTCCATGTATGCAAGATTGTTGAGATCCACTGTTGTCATGTTGTACTTTTGGTCTACAACTACCCCGCCTCCTGTCAGCTTCACCCATTTGCACGGAAACAAAGGGATCTTAAAAGTAGGTCCATAGTCAAGTTCCCATATCTCCTCTATGTACCCGTAATATGTTTCCAAACAGTGCCCATTCTCATTTGTTGCATCAAAGCGGACACCACTATTTTGGTTGGTGCTCTTTTTATCTTGGGCAACCGTGTAAAATGTATTCCCATTTATCTCATACCCTTGGAAAGTACATATAGTCGAAGATGGTGGCCTGGCCAAACAGTACAGCTGATCTCCAACGGCGTCGTCATTCATGAGATGTGTCTACAACCAACTGCCGAAAGTCTTCTCGTGTTCCCCTTTAATCCAAGATTCAGCCTTCCCCGGGTTTTCGGAGCGTAGAATATTCTTGTGTCTCACGATATACGGAGCCACCACGATGGAATTGTGTAGAACTGTGTAGTGTGCTTGAGAGAAAGAATGCCCGTCCATACATACTTTTGCTTTCCTTCTTAGTGTGCCTTTTCCTGTCAGCCTACCCTCATACCGAGATTCAGGAACACCAATCGGCTTAAGGTCAGGAAGAAAGTCCACACAAAACTCAATGACCTCCTCTGTTCCATAGCCCTTGGAGATGCTTCCTTCTGGCCTAGCACGGTTACGAACATATTTATTTAAGACTCCCATGAACCTCTCAAAGGGGAACATATTGTGTAGAAACACGGGACCGATAATTCTAATCTCTTCGACTAGGTGAACTAGGAGGTGTGTCATTATATTGAAGAAGGATGGCGGGAACAACAACTCAAAGCTGACCAGACATTGGACCACATCAATCTGTAACCCTGATAGACTTTCTCGATCGATTACCTTCTGAGAAATTGCATTGAGGAATGCACATACCTTCACAATTGCCAGGCGAACATTTTCCGGTAGAATTCCCCTCAATGCAACCGGAAGCAATTGCGTCATAAGCACGTGGCAGTCATGAGACTTTAGGTTTTGGAATTTTTTGTCTTTCATATTTACGATTCCCTTTATATTCGACGAGAAGCCAGTCGGGACCTTGATACTGAAAAGGACTTCAAAGAAGATTTCCTTCTCTTCCTTAGTAAGAGCGTAGCTGGCACGCACTTGAAACTGCCCTGGATGCATGCCATCTCTTCATTTATGACGTTCCTGGTCCTCCCGTGCTTCCGGTGTATCTTTTGACTTCCCATACAAGCCCAGGAAGCCTAGAATATTCACGCAGAGATTCTTCGTCACGTGCATCACGTCGATTGCCGAGCGGACCTCATGGACTTCCCAGTAGGGTAGCTCCCAAAATATAGATTTCTTCTTCCACATGGGTACACGCTTATCAGGGCCGTTAGGAACAGGTTGGCTACCAGGACCCTTTCCAAAGATTACTTTTAAATCTTTGACCATATCAAATACTTCAGCACCAGTACGGATGACAGGCTTCCCCCGGGGTTCTGCCTTGCCATTGAAATGCTTGCCTTTTTTCTTTAAGGGATGCTTGTGTAATGCCCCAAGTGTAGGACTTCCCCTTTTTGTAAGCTTCCATGTGGGACCACCTTGACTTTGTCATGAGAGTCTCTATGCATGTATGATTTCATGTGTCACCTTCTATTTTGCTTTTGCATGCATGCATCCATGCCATACCATCCTTGCCATACCTTTTGATTCTATGTCATGTCATGATTGCATGTCATCTTGCTAGGTGTGATGTTGTGGTATTGTATTATCTTGTGTGATGCATGTGATGTGGTGTGTGATGTGTAGGAGTGAGTGCTAGGTTATTTCAAAGCTCTTTGCTATTTAAAATCCTTTTCCCTCCTATTATCTCATGTCAAAATTCTATCTTCCCAAAAAGTTATTCTAAAATGTCTGTTGGTTAGAGTAAATTGTGGTTATGAGGAGGTGTAATTTTGCTGATTTGTTCTTTGATTTTAAAGGTGCAAATAAACCCAAAACAGTAAATTAATTACTGTCTTGCATTTAATCCAAATGGCTCCAAATATTGCTTTCCTATTTTATTCTAATAGGCCATAATTCCTTATGGCCAGGGGCATTTTTGCTTTGATTTTTACCCCATCAGAACTGCTAGTGGATTTAAAATCCTAGCTGAGTTTATTTTTAAAAGGAGTCGAACCCCTCCCAGTCTTTTCCTATCTGTCGCCTATGGCAATCAACCCCCGCGGCCTAGCCCACTTCTCCTGGAGTCACGCGCGCGGGCGTCGTCCTCCTCCCCTTTCCAGCGAGGCAGGCGGCCCCACTAGTCAGTCTCTCACCTCGCCCCCTCCACGAGCCGAAGCTCCCCGCACATGGCACCGCGACGCGTCCCTCGTTCCCCTCTCGCCCTATAAAATCCCTTGGCATTCGTGCCTCGGCTAGGGTTTCCCTGCCGCCGCCCCTCCACCAGATCCCTTCTCCCTCCTTTCTCTCTCGTCGTGGTGAGGTAAGCCACCGGTTCCGACATGGCCGACGGGTGAAGGAGATCACCGTCGTCGCCATGGTACCTTCTCCTCCACGTCGAGGGGTCCAGGAGCACGTGGGTCTCACCACGGGCTCGTTCCCGCCGCTAGATCGATGCCCCCGACACTGCATCCTCTTCCTCCCGGAGCCCCTTCTTCTCTGACGAGCTCCGCCGCGCCGCGCTCTTCTTCCCGCTACTTCCTCTACGGTCGCTCCCTCCTCGACTCGTACACGAGGTAGTGCACCCCCTCCTTCCTCCCTGCCTTAGATCGGGCGCCGTAGCAGTAGGGATCGTCGGCGAGATGTTTCTATCGCCGGAGCCGCAGGTCGCCGTGGCCACGTCGCAGTAGAGCCCCTTGGGCATAGTTAGTTGCGGGGATGGATCCGTGTGGATGAGGGCTTCCTCCCCTCCACGAGCCGGAGACGAATTCGACTCGCAGCGCCGGCGAGGCACCTCCCCTGTTTCGTCCAGTCGTCCGTAGCAGACGAGCAGGGGTGTTCTCTTCTGATTTGCAGCATGTATATGTTCAGACATCGATCCGTAGTGCAGTTGTAGCGAGTGTTTGTGCCTGATGAGAGGGCGCGGGTTCGATCCCCCCTCGGCCTCTTTTTATTTTGCTATTTCTTTGCACAGTGACCAGTGAATCAGCTTACTCTATTTCTTTCTTCTATCCTGTCGACTAGATGACAGTGGTGTAGTGGTTTGTTGCTGTTGCTGGAACCAGAGGTTCTGGGTTCGATTCCCAGGAGCCTCTGTTTCTTCTTTTTGCTGTCTTTTCTTTTCTGCCTATTTCATTTCTGTTTTTCTAACTCTTATACAAAGTGGCTTGTTAGTTCTGTTAATTCTTCTGGTTAGCTAACTCTTATACACGGTGGTGTTTTATTTCTGTTTCTGCTAGTATAGTTAGGGTAGATTTATTTGTGTGTGTGTTGTGCACACTAGTGTGTGATAGATGATGTTGTTAGCCTTGTGAAGCTTATGGTGATTACACCTTTGTGATGTGAAGTTACCCTTGATAGGAGTTGGTGCTATTGTTTTGGTTACTTGCAAGTGTTGTGTTTTAAGGTGTGGAAGTTGCTCTAGTTAATCATGTATAGCCCCTTCTTTTGAGCTTTAGTGTGGGCTAAGTTGTTCTTGTAGTTTTAATTGCTTGCATAGATTTATTGGGGTGTGGATGCCTCCCCCTCACCACAGGTATTTGAGGTGATGTGATTCACTAGGTGACTAGCTATGATAGCATGTGAAGATGGAGCTTACTAGTTAAGCTAGGGTAGATTGTTGTGGGGGTTGCACCTTGAGGATGACATGATTCGTAGGGTGATCCTAGCAATGCATGTGAGAGTGTGCACCATCACATGCCCATATGTGAGGGTGTGCAAACTCTCTTGTTAGCATAGGATTTATATTTTGTTGTGCTTGATGCTAGTGTTAGTGTGATATATGTGTGGGTGTTGTTGATGTGCATGACACAAACATGGGGTTCAAACCCCCATGTCACTTTGTCATTGTGCACATGAAACTCAACCTATCTGATTGCCTTCTTAGAAGAGATACCTTATGGAGTAGCATTTTCAGTTTTGTGGGAAGTTTGGTCTTTGATTCCATGGTATAGATGGAGCCCAAGGGCATGGGGTTTTGTGTGTTAATAGAAGGGGTTTGTGCTCAACACCATAGTGGTGTCAATTACCTCTTGGTGACATGTGTGTGCAAACTATGCCTAGACAAAGTGGGCATGTGGCTGGAATATTCCAGATTTTTGAACTCTGAAAATTTCACTAAGTCTCGGATGCTGGAAACATTTTCTTCCCCTGTAGATGAGGTGCTGGTCATTCTGTTGAGAACTGGCCTTGGTTCAGTGCTAGTATTTTGAACCTGGTATGTTTGTGAAGCTTCCTGTCAATTTTCAAGTCATTTGGAGTCCAGTAGCTTGTGTTTTGATTGCTGTCAAAAGGCTTCAGAACAGAAACAGAAACTCAGGTGCAGGAATTTTCACTAAGTCCCTGAGATCTGATGGTTTTGGGAAAGTTTGTGGCCTTGTATCTTCTAGAGTTTAATTCCTTTTGCTGTGATTCTTGCTGGTGCTTGTAGCGTTCTTGGTTGGCAACAGCCACATATATTATTTGTCATGTTTGAAGACCTGTAGCTATGTTGCATGTTGCTCCCAAACAGCTAAGATGCAGAAACTGGCAGATTATGTAGTTTTGCCATTTTGTTCAAAGTTTGTGCTTAATTGATGTTGTGGTGTTCTACCTTGCTCCATTTCATTCATGTTGGGTTATTACGTGTCTTGGCTACCTGGGAATACCAGAATTGTGCCAATTGGGAGTGTGGTGTTGAATCTTTCACGTAGAGCTTCATATCTTGTTTCGTTGATTCCCGTTGATCCGTAGCTCCGTTTGCAATTTTTTTTATATGGTTTTGCACCATTTTTACGAGCCGCATCTGTTCATGTCATTCTCATGCATGTAAAAATAGCTTAGTGCAAAGTTCTGTCCATAAACTTGCTGTAGTTTATTTTGCTTGTGCTAGTGATAGAAATAGTGGAGCATGCTCAACTTTCATCTCATGCATCATGTGATTGTTGCATCTTGTGGTGCTGTTGTTCATTGGCTGTTATTCTTATGTTGGGTAGCACCGGGAGCGGAGAACGAATACGTGGAGTCAGGAGAGTACGTGCAGAACGATCCAGAACCATTCCAAGCTGAGGATATCACAGGCAAGATGATATGACCTTGATTCCATCTCTAGACTTGTTATGTTAGTTTCGATTCCATGTCATATTGCTCGCTGCCTATCACTGAAATTAAATTGCCTCTTCCTATGCCATGAGCCTAAACACCGTTCTCTTTCCTAGCAAACTTGTATGGCTAGGTAGGCTTGCTCAGCTACTAATGTTAGCATTGTTAGTTGCAGGTGTTTTAAACTCATGTGATGACATGAGCTTGATATCATTATATTAAAATGCTGTTATTTATTTAATGCACCTATATATTTGGTAAATGACGGGAGGCCTAGCCTTTTGCCGGGTGCTTTGTTCCGTTATTGCCGCCTTAGTTACCGGTTACCGGTGTTTGATTCCATAATAATCGCTCCTAACACGTTCGGGGTTGTTATGGGGACCCCCTTGATAAATCGCGTAGTGCTAAGGCTTGTCCGGCAGGACCCAACATTGGTGTTAATTTGCTAATAACTTAATAATAATCTGCATAGGGAGTAGCTACCCCGAGGATCTTTAATCAACAACCCGGGCCAGTGCTCCTCATGAGTGTTGGTCCAAACTGGGCAGACTATGGGGCCACCACAGGGCAACCTGAGGTTTGGTATACCTGTAGTGTGACTCATCCGGCGTGTCCTGAGACTGAGATACGCGGCTCTTATCAGGGTCGTCGACACGTCGGGAGGTCCTGCTAGCCTTGCCTTACCCTAGCGGTATATCTTGCGTATAGGAATCCCAGTGAAGCTTTGGTTTCACCCAGAGTTGAGGTTTTTCTCTAAGGAATCCGACGAGATCACGAGATTCGTGATAGAGGATGCCTTTGCGGCCTGTGTTCGTTTGTGATGGACTAGTTGGAGCACCCCTGCAGGGTTTAATCTTTCGGAAAGCCGTGCCCGCGGTTATGTGGCAACTTGGAATATTTTGTTAACATCCGGTATTAGAAAACTTAAACATAATCTAATAAAAACTGCCAACTGTGTGCGTAACCGTGACTGTCCCTTCGAAGATCTCTCTTCGATCGGGAACACGGTGGGGTTATGAATGCCGTAGGTAGGTGTTCAGGATCACTTTCTGATCAAGTAATTCCGACCGTTAGCATAGACCACCTTCACTTCTCTTTTGCGTAAGTTAGCCACTTATTCAACCATAGGATGCAGCAGCCTGATACACATCATCCCTACCTTACCCAAAAACATGACTAGTTCTGGCACCAAGGTCTTAGATTGCTGAGTTCCCGTGGCTCACGGATTCCTCGGAAACTCCCAGCAGGTACAGGTACCCCAGAGGCAGATGATCCCGATGGCACCCAGCTAGCGTGGCAGTACGACGAGGAGACAGACCGCCTTTACATGAACTATCCAGAGGACTGAGCCGTGGTCGTGATCATGGGCCTGCAGCGGGTAGCATAGCATTTTTCCATGTTTTGTAGTCCGTACCGGAACTACCTTGTTTGTATCTGCGTTGTACTCTGTATTGTTAATAAGAAGACAGTTGAATCCCAGATTGTCTACTTGTAATTATTGTTTTGTGCTATGTTTACTTGCTTGCGAAACGCTTAGATGCGCTTCTTTCCTATTCGGGGGCCTCCACCCCCAGATCGGAAAGGACCGCATCTTGGTCATTACAGCTTGGGCGGAAGAAAACGACGATTGTACGGGTACACATTCTTCCTACATTTGTCCAGATATATACTTTCTGTCTGATCCAAACAGTGCGTGCATGCATTGTATTCCTTGTTTGACTGTCCTGAAATGTTACTAAGAGCAGGACCATCATTGATGGTTACGAAAAGCAACGCTCGAAGGTCAAATTCCTCTTGTTTGTGCTCGTCCCATACACGTACACCTGGTTCGGCCCACAGTTGTAAAAGTTCATCAACTAATGGCCTTAGGTACACATCAATATCGTTGTCGGGTTGCTTTGGACCTTGGATAAGCACCGGCATCATAATAAACTTCCGCTTCATGCACAACCAAGGAGGAAGGTTGTAGATACATAGAGTAACGGGCCAGGTGCTGTGACTGCAACTCTGCTCCCCAAAAGGATTCATGCCATCTGTACTCAGACCTAACCATAAGTTCCTTGCGTCAGCTGCAAATCTCGGGAACTCTCTCTCGATTTTTCTCCACTGCCGACCATCAGCGGTGTGCCTCAACTTATCGTCTTTCATACGATCTTCCATGTGCCATCGCAACAACTTCGCATGATCTTTATTTCTGAACAGACGTTTCAACCGTGGTATTATAGGAGCATATCACATCACCTTGGCAGGAACCCTCTTCCTGGGTGGCTCGCCCTTAATATCACCAGGGTCATCTTTTCTGATCTTATACCGCAATGCAGTGCATACCGGGCATTTATCCATATTCTCGTACTTCTCACCGCGGTAGAGGATGCAGTCATTAGGGCATGCATGTATCTTCTGCACGTCTAATCCTAGAGGGCAGGCAAGCTTCTTTGCTTCGTACGTGCTGGCGGGCAATTCGTTCTTTCTTGGAAGCATCTTGTTCATCAGTACCAGCAACTTTTCGAATGACGAGTCAGTCACACCGGTCTCTGCCTTCCACTTCAGCAATTCCAGTGTGCTACCCAGCTTCTTCTGGCCATCTTCACAAGTTGGGTACAACAATTTGTTGTGGTCCTGTAACATCTGCTCGAACTGCAACCTCTCCTTTTCTGTGTCGCAACCTCACCGTGCATCAGAAATGACCCGGCCAAGATTATCAGCGGGCTCATCTGGTTCCCTTTCTTCATCCTGATCTTCTTCTTCATTGTCTTCCATTGCGGTATCAGCATACTGAGGGAACATAGATCGGTAGTTGTCATCATCGTTCTCTTCTTCTTCATCGTCGTCTTCCATCATAACCCCTCTTTCTCCGTGCTTGGTCCAAACATTATAGCCCGACATAAAACCGGACCGAAGCAGGTGGCTCTGAATGACTCTTGAGGAAGTGTAATCCTTCTCATTCCGACATTCAACACATGGACAAAACATAAAGCCACCACCATGCTTGTTCGCATCGGCTGCATCTCGAAAAGAATGCACGCCTTCTCTGTAAGCGGCTGTGCGTCGATCACCGTACATCCATGGATGGCTCATCTGCGTTATACGACAGTATATCAAATACAATCACGATCCTAAAAATTAGTACCGGTCTAAACGAGGAAATATAGTTGCTAACCTTTTAGAATAAGTAGAAATAAAGAGGAAGAGGTTTAAGCGTGGCTCAGGCATCTCATATCGTAGTTGTGTTCGGTGAACTGAAGCGGCATCGCTCTAACACACATTTCAACAAACACCTCTGGTGCATGAAAAAAAAATGGAGAGCTAGCACACACCCACACTCTTCCATCCAAGAAAAATGCAAGGAAGAGGGGATGGGGGGCTGTGCTATATATAGGCAGAGGACTTTAGTCCCGGTTTGAGACATAAACCGGGACTAAAGGTGGCGCACATGCGGGCTGCACACCGCGTAGCCCTTTAGTCCCGGTTTGGGACACAAACCGGGACTAAAAGCTCCTTACGGGCCGAAACCAAAGCCTCGTGAAAGGCAATGCGATTTGGGGCGACGTGGCCGGGCCTTTAGTCCCGACCCAGAGACAAACCGGGACTAAAGGGTCCAGGCCAAAGCCCTCTTTTCTACTAGTGAAGGGAGGCGAGCGGCTCAAACATGGTGGCCCGATGCAACATGAGAGGAGGAGCACAAAAGTAGGCTATTATATGAGCCGGCTGTCGTGGCAGCCCAAGAAATACATACGACCCCAGAAACAAAAAAGAAATACGCTATCATAGATCGAACCCCTGACCAACATCAAATCTCAAAAGCTTACAGTTCACCAAGCCATCTAATGATTGTGCGTATAAGATGTGATTCCTCCACCTATTAGGTGGTGTTTTTTTTCAAGGAACTAAATTTTTTTTAGTCCCAGGAACTAAAAAAAAAGTTCCTTCAATAAAGTTTTTTTCTAGTCTTTTAAAAAAAAGTCCCTCCTGTCTCTTTACCTACGGACTAAAAAAGACTTTTTAGTCCCTAGGTAAAGAAACACCACCTTAATTAGTCCCACCTCGCTTTCTTGCAACTCACCCCATCAATTTATATTCAGTCGTGAATTGAAATTAGTAAGCCTCCTCAAGAATCAAAGCATAGGTGAAGAAATTAAGAGAATCAAAGCATAGGTCGCTCAAAGATATGACAACACAGAAGGAAGGAAAGGAATTCTATACCTACCTAATAATAAAGAGGTTATTGCTTCCGTCGGAAAATCCACCACGATATTTTAAAAAAACCTGTATTTTGTTATTCAATCCGCGCTCCATCATTTATCTGCAACGCAAAAGGAAAAAACGATTCGCTGCAAAAATTATACCCGTACGCATCTCCTCCTCCCGTCGACCCTGGGTCACCCTGGCCTGTGCCCACGCCGCCGCCACACAACTCGCCGCCACGGCCGACCTCAACCGCCACCGCTGCCGATCTCAACCCACCCGCCTCCGTGGTTGTACCTTTCCCCGCTCACTACCCCCATTGCGGCGCTCGAGCGCATCGCGTCGACCCTGGTCCACCCTGGCATGTGCCCAGGCCGCTGCCACACCACTCGTCGCCGCGGCCGACCTCAACCACCACTGCTGTCGATCTCAACCAACCCGCCTCCGCGGTCGTACCTCTGCCCGCTTGCTGCCCCCGTTTCAGCGCTCGAGCACAGCTTCTGGATCAAATCAACGCGACAGCTACATCGACTTGGGATGATGCGTCTGCTCGATGCAGCGGCGGCGGCGGATAAGGCGCGGCGAAGCGAAGTACTTGCAGGTGGAGGCGGACCTCCATGGCTCACACGGGGAACTCTGAGGTTATGGCACGGCAACAGCGACTCCTTATGGTCAGATAGAGGCGCCTAACCCTTGCTCCCCTCATCATATCCCCTCCTCCGGCAGGAACTCATCATCTGGTGAGATCCCCTCCCCATGCCTCCAACCGTGTGCCAAGCACCGGTAAGAAATTTTGTTTTGTGGGAATTTGTTTGCTGATGAATGAATGTATTGAATGTAAGATTGCATTGTTGTAGAGAGAGAGAATGGAACACCACGTTCAGTTTGTCATCTAATCTCACATTCTCTACCCCATGAGTGAAATAAGATAACAGTCCATTGATCAATTCACGTAGCCTCTTTGTTTTGCTTTGCTTGTCCCTCTCAATTTCTTATCATGGTGGAATTAACAATGGACGGGTTGATTTTTTAACAAAATAGGATAGGACTGACTACATTAGTTAGTTAGCTTATTATTTTAATAAATCAAAATGATTATAAAAAGATTAAAAGCGTGTGGTATTTTTTTTCTTCCGTTGCAACGCACGAATCCTTTTGCTAGTAAAAGAAAGAATAAAACTCTCATGTCGGAGAAGGAAAGAATAAACTCTGTTCTTGCTAGGAACGGAAAGGAAATAGTACGATCAGAAATCAATATTTAAAATGTTTTTCCTTTTGAAAAATGATGTGTAATTTTTAGAAATTGTTCATGCATTTTAATTTATTTTGTGAAGTTTTAAGAAACGTTGTCACGTGTTAAAGTAATATTCATATAATTTTAAAATTGTTCACCCTTTTCTAAAAGAAAAAGTTCACGTAATTCTAATTCTTAAAAGTGTTCATATTCTTACAAAATGGTAATTAAAACATATCCATTCTCTTTTAAGAAGTCCATGTGATTTTAAAAAATCGTAATTAAAAAATATCCATTCTCTTTTAAGAAGTCCGTGTGATTTGAAAAGAGTTTATGTATTTTAAAAGAATATTGATGCATTTTGAAAAACTAATATACTATTTTAAAGTGCATGGGCATAGGATGGATAGTGTGTGACTAGGTGTAAGTTGCAGCGGGAAGGGTGGACGTCATGTCCAGCTCGTCAAGATTAGTTTTAAAACTATTAGAAATTCATTTGTGTTGGTGTGGTTCAGTGGCAAGTGTGATTAGGTTTAGGGTTTAGGCAGCAACCGCGATCGTCACCTTGGCATTGGCCGTCTTTGGACGCAATGTGATCAAATGGACATCACGATCATGACTGATGAAAGCGGAAATGAGGATGAACAATAACATGAATGAGGCGTTATGTTAGTACTCCCTCCATTTCTAAATATAAGTCTTTAAATAGGTTTCACTAGTAGAATACATACGGATGTATATAGACATAATTTAAAGTGTAGATTTACTTATTTTGCTTCGTATGTAGACTCCTAGTAAAATATCTTAAAGAACTTATATTTAAGAACGGAGGGAGTAGATATCATGAATCTATGGAGGGGTCTTGAGTCGGGTTTATTATGCTATAGAAGCATGTGTTTTATTCTCTTAATTGCATGTTTTGCTAGTTACTAGCAAAAGGCCCCGTGCGTTGCAACGGGAGAAAAAAATATCACACGCTTTTAATTTTTTTATAATTATTTTGATTTATTAAAATAATAAGCTAACTAACTAATGTAGTGAGTCCTATCCTATTTTGTTGGGAAATCAACCCGTTCATTGTTAATTCCATCATGATGAGAAATTGAACGGGACAAACAAAGCAAAACAAAGAGGCTACGTGAATTGATCAATGGACTATTATCTTATTTCACTCATGGGGTAGAGAATGTGGGATCAGATGACAAACTGAAGGTGGTGTTCCATTCTCTGTCTCTACAAACAATACAATCTTACATTCAATACATTCATTCATCAGCAAACAAATCTCCACAAAACAAATTTTCTTGTCGGTGCTTGGCACACGGTTGGAGGCATGGGGAGGGGATCTCACCAGATGATGAGTTCCTGCCGGAGGAGGGGATACGATGAGGGGAGCAAGGGTTAGGCGCCTCTATCTGGCCATAAGGAGTCGCCGTTGCCGCGCCATAACCTCGAAGTTCCCCGTGTGAGCCATGGAGGCCCGCCTCCACCTGCAAGTACTTCGCTCCGCCGAGCCTTATCCGTGCGCCGCCGCTTTTCTGCATCTTGTAGACGCATCATCCCCAGTCACTGTAGCTGTCACGTTGATTTGATCCAGAAGCTATGCTCGAGCGCCGAAACGGGGGCAGCAAGCGGGCAAAGGTACGACCGCGGAGGCGGGTGGGTTGAGATCGACAATAGTGGTGGTTGAGGTCGGCCGCGGCGGCGAGTGGTGTGGCAGCGACCTGGGCACATGCCAGGGTGGACCAGGGTCGACGCGATGCGCTCGAGCGCCGCAACGGGGGTAGTAAGCGGGAAGAGGTACGGCCGCGGAGGCGGGTGGGTTGAGATCGATAGCTGTGGCGGTTGAGATCAACCGCGGCGGCGAGTGGTGTGGCGGCGGCCTGGGCACAGGTCAGGGTGGCCCAGGGTCGACGGGAGGAGGCGATGCGTACAGGTATAATTTTTGCAGCGAATCATTCTTTCCTTTTGCGTTGCAGATAAATGATGGAGCGCGGGTTGGATAACAAAAATTACAGGGGCTTTTTTATAAAAATATCGCGGTGGGTTTTCCGACGGAAGCAATAACCGCTTTATTATTACTAGCAAAAGGGCTCGTGAGTTGCAACGGGAGAAAAAAATATCACACGCTTTTGATCTTTTTATAATCATTTTGATTTATTAAAATAATAAGCTAACTAACTAATGTAGTCAGTCCTATCCTATTTTGTTGAGAAATCAACCCGTCCATTGTTAATTCCACCATGATGAGAAATTGAGCGGGACAAGCAAAGCAAAACAAAGAGGCTGCGTGAATTGATCAATGGACTGTTATCTTATTTCACCCATGGGGTAGAGAAAGTGGGATCAGATCACAAACTGAAGGTGGTGTTCCATTCTCTGTCTCTACAGCAATACAATCTTACATTCAATGCATTCATTCATCAGCAAACAAATCCCTACAAAACAAAATTTCTTGTCGGTGCTTGGCACACAGTTGGAGGCATGGGGTGGGGATCTCACCAGATGACGAGTTCCTGTCGGAGGAGGGGATACGATGAGGGGAGCAAGGGTTAGGCGCATCTATCTGGCCATAAGGAGTCGCTGTTGCCGCGCCATAACCTCAGAGATCCCCGTGTGAGCCATGGAGGCCCGCCTCCACCAGCAAGTACTTCACTCCGCCGCGCCTTATCCGCGCGCCGCCGCCGTTCTGCATCGAGCAGACGCATCATCCCCAGTCACTGTAGCTGTCGCGTTGATTTGATCCAGAAGCTGTGCTCGAGCGCCGAAACGGGGGCAACAAGCGGGCAGAGGTACGGCCGCTGAGGCGGGTGGATTGAGATCGACAACAGTGGTGGTTGAGGTCGGCTGCGGCGGCGAGTGGTGTGGCAGCGGCCTAGGCACATGCCAGGATGGACCAGGGTCGATGCGATGCGCTCGAGCGCCGCAACGGGGGCAGTGAGCGGGGAGAGGTACGGTCGCGGAGGCGGGTGGGTTGAGATCGGCAGCGATGGCGGTTGAGGTCGGCCACGGCGGCGAGTGGTGTGGCGGCGGCCTAGCACAGGCCAGGGTGGCCCAGGGTCGACGGGAGGAGGCGATGCGTACGAGTATAATTTTTGCAGCGAATCGATTTTTCCTTTTACGTTTTAGATAAATGATGAAGCGATGGTTGAATAACAAAAATTATAGGATTTTTTTATAAAATGTCGCGGTGGGTTTTTCAACGGAAGCAATAGCCTCTTTATTATTACTAGCAAAAGGGCCCGTGCGTTGCAACGGGAGAAAAAAAATACCATATAATTTTAATATTTTTATAATCATTTTGATTTATTAAAATAATAAGCTAACTAACTAATGTAGTCAGTCCTATCCTATTTTGTTGAGAAATTAACCCGTCCATTGTTAATTCCACCATGATGAGAAATTGAGCGGGACAAGCAAAACAAAACAAAGAGGCTACGTGAATTGATCAATGGACTGTTATCTTATTTCACCCATGGGGGAGAGAATGTGGGATCAGATCACAAACTGAAGGTGGTGTGCCATTCTGTGTCTCTACAACAATACAATCTTACATTCAATACATTCATTCATCAGCAAACAAATCCCCACAAAACAATTTTTTTTGTCGGTGCTTAGCACACGGTTGGAGGCATGGGAAGGGATCTCACCAGATGACGAGTTCCTGCCGGAGGAGGGGATACGATGAGGGGAGCAAGGGTTAGGCGCCTCTATCTGACCATAAGGAGTCGCCGTTGCCGCGCCAAAACCTCGGAGTTCCCCGTGTGAGCCATGGAGGCCCGCCTCCACCAGCAAGTACTTCACTCCGCCGCGCCTTATTCGCGCGCCGGCACCGTTCTGCATCCAGCAGACGCATCATCCCCAGTCACTGTAGCTGTCGTGTTGATTTGATCCAGAAGCTGTGCTCGAGCGCCGAAACGGGGGCAGGAAGCGGGTAGAGGTACGGCCGCGGAGGCGGATGGGTTGAGATCGACAACAGTGATGGTTAAGGTCGGCCGCGGCGGCGAGTGGTGTGGCAGCGGCCTCTTTATTATTATTATTATTATTATATATAATCTATACCTATGTTATATTATATATATATATATTAGGTATAGATTAAAAAAAAATCAGACGGAGCCGTCACGGCACGGGATTCCTTCTCCCACCAGGCCCGTCACGAGCCGCCATAAATACCCGCCCTTTCCTTGCCTCCAATCCTCACCGCCGCTCAAGTCGCTCAAGAACGAAGCGAACAAATCCCCAACCGATCTCGTCTCCGATCAACTCGAGGCTCGTCGGATCCTCCTCCCACACCGCCTCAAGGTATGGCGCCTCCTTCCTCCAGCTGACGTATCGTCTAGATCTAGATTTTTGAGGTGCTTCGTGGTAGTGGGAGGTGTGGTGCCGTCGAATTTGACCCGTTCCTGCCCCGGCCTGGTGTTATGAACGTAGTTTACTTGTCCGATCTATTCGCGCACAGCTCCTTCGTAGGGATTTCGCGTGTGGACCTCGCGATCTCTTTCCTGTTATGTTTTTTTATTGATGATGAAGGGATAGATCTGTTCTTCTTCGGGTTGAATTCCTACTGGCTTATGGTCTCAGATCTTAACCTATGGTCTAAGATTTTGTTAACCTATGCATGTTTCATCTACTAGTTCGTCCGTTTCTTCTTAATAGATTTCCCTCTGAATTCTGGAATTAGATGTTAACCTATGCATGTTTGCTATAGTTCATCCGTTTCTTCTAGAATTCAACAGTAGCCTGCAGTAATTCAATAGTACTTGTACCGAGAAAATTAGCTTTGGTACCGAGAGCTAATTTTCTTAGATGGTAACCTTGAGAATTGAGATAGATGATATCAGTAGACTTTTTGTTGAACCTGTCTTCTATCAGTAGCTCTTTGATGAGAATATGTATTATGCTCTCGGTTGTTTTGTTTCTTCTCTATGGCGTTATGAATATGGCTGCACTAGAATTTATCATGTTACTTTGCTTGGTCTGCTTCTTGAGGCTTACCATCGTCTTCTGGATTCTTCTCTGCAGATGCAGATCTTTGTGAAGACATTGACTGGAAAGACCATCACCCTTGAGGTGGAGTCGTCTGACACAATCGACAATGTCAAGTCCAAGATCCAGGACAAGGAGGGCATCCCTCCGGACCAGCAGCGTCTCATCTTTGCTGGCAAGCAGCTCGAGGATGGCAGGACCCTTGCTGACTACAACATCCAGAAGGAGTCCACCCTTCACCTTGTCCTCCGCCTTCGTGGAGGCATGCAGATCTTCGTCAAGACGTTGACTGGCAAGACCATCACCCTGGAGGTGGAATCATCCGACACCATCGACAACGTTAAGGCCAAGATCCAGGACAAGGAAGGCATTCCCCCGGACCAGCAGCGCCTCATCTTTGCCGGCAAGCAGCTTGAGGATGGCAGGACCCTTGCTGACTACAACATCCAGAAGGAGTCCACCCTTCACCTTGTCCTCCGCCTTCGAGGAGGCATGCAGATCTTCGTCAAGACCCTCACTGGCAAGACCATCACACTTGAGGTGGAATCATCCGACACCATCGACAACGTCAAGGCCAAGATCCAGGACAAGGAGGGCATTCCCCCGGACCAGCAGCGTCTCATCTTTGCTGGCAAGCAGCTGGAGGATGGTCGCACTCTTGCTGACTACAACATCCAGAAGGAGTCTACCCTCCACCTTGTCCTCCGCCTCCGTGGTGGTATGCAGATCTTTGTGAAGACCCTGACCGGGAAGACCATCACTTTGGAGGTTGAGAGTTCTGACACCATTGACAATGTCAAGGCGAAGATCCAGGACAAGGAGGGGATCCCCCCTGACCAGCAGCGGCTGATCTTTGCTGGCAAGCAGTTGGAGGATGGCCGCACCCTTGCCGACTACAACATCCAGAAGGAGTCCACCCTCCACCTGGTGCTCCGCCTCCGTGGTGGTCAGTAATTACACTGACGGTCCTGCTGCTATTAGTCGTATGTCTTGTTAGTGTTAAGTCTACTGTATCTGGTTTGATGGACCATCGAGTCCCCATGATGTTTGTTGGTTTCGTGGAAACAGTTGATGGTATGGTTTGGTATGAATAAGTGAATTTGAACCAATATGCTTGTTCATTTTACTGTTGACTCGTGCGTTGCCACGGAAGATAAAAACATAATCTTCAATGATGGTGATCACATTATGTTCATATATCATTGCTTGATTTTAAAATTTTATGCACAAATGCAAGAAAACGTTTATTCTTTTAAATTTATTCACAAGTTGAAGCAATTTTTACATTTTCAAAAAATATATATCATGGTTGTTAAAATCTTGGTAACTCAAAGATTTATTTTGAATTTTTTTTTTTTTTAAAACATACAATAATAATTTGATTCATCCAACAGTTAATTCTTCAAAAAGACTTAGAAGTATTAATGTTTAACTACATACATTAGATCTTTCGTGAATAATTTTAAAAATATGGAAACAATTTTAAATCGAAAACATTTTTTACAATTTACAAACATTTACTAAAAATCATGAATATTTTTTATATTTCGACGGGTTTAAATATTTTCTTTTGAATTGACGACCAGTTCAAGAAAAGACGAACATAATTTTTTATGTTGGAGGATTTTATTTTAAATTCACAAACATTTTTTGGAACGCATGAAGTTTTTCTGAATAAACAAACATTTTTATAAATCAGTAATATATTTATTAAATTCATGGACATTGTTTTGGAATTTGCAAAAAAAATATAAAAATCCGGTGCTTTTTTTAAATTCACAAACATTTTATGTTTTCGTCAGCATTTAATTCAAAATTCCTCTTTTTTAATATGCAAAAGTTTTTGTAATTCAATTATTTAAATTAGAAATAAACAAAAATGGAACAGAAAAATTTAAATAAAAAAAGAAACTATCAAAACAGGCATTAGCTATTTTTAAACTTTTAGGACATTTTTTAAATGCATTAACATATTTTGAATTAAAAGCATTTTGTTAAATGCCTTTAATAATTTTTAATACATGGAATTGTATTTGAAATCATGGACTTTTCTTATTGTCCAAACATTTTATTGTATATGCGATAAGTTTTTACAAAATTCCGAGTAGTTTTTGAAGTCACAAACATTTTATTTTTTAAAATATGTTGATTTATAATTTTCAGTTTATTAAAATTTTAAAGATTATTTGAAGTTCTAAATTATTTAAAAAAATAGAACGGAACTGAAAATAAATAAATAAACGGAACTAAAAGCAGGCGCCTGTGCATGGGCCGGCCCATACGGCGTGCTAGATATTCTCCCAGCATGCAGAGCGTAATATATGAGGTTTTTATATGGGCCGGCCCAGTCCAAAATTGTTTTGCTTTCTGAAACGTTTTCTATTACTTACCGGTGACATGGTGGGTAATAAATGTAAATTTTAAGGGTAATCTTCATGACGGACGACCAGAAACCGAATCTGCTTTATTATTAAAAAGAGATTTGATATCTCCTGGTTGAATGTTTTCCTTCCGGTTTTTATCTAACAAAACTAGCAGTGATCCAGTTTTTAGCTAGCAAAACTATAGCAGTGATCTTACCGCAGTGACTTTCTGCGATTGCATTTTCTGGGCTGTATCCCAATGTTGTAAAATTAGATTTTGTATCCCAATGTTGAAATTAGATTTTTATGGTAAGTCTATTCATATTTCTTCGTTCTTGGATGCTGCCGTGTTCACTTTTTTTCCCTTCTGCTTGCTTAGAGCAACTCTAACAGAGTTACTAATTTCGTCCGCCGCCGTCCATTTGGATCCGTGCGGATAAAAAAGTTGACCCAATGTGTCGATCCAAGCGGACATGTGTACGCTTTTCATCCGCGTGCAGACTTATTCACGACCAATTTTGAGCCTCATTTGGGTCGGTATGGACACAAAGCGGACGCGGACAACGCACACGTACTCCTTCTAGCCCGTTAGTCGGTGGCACATTGGTCGTTCTCCACCCCTACCGACAGCTAGCCCTTGCCTCGCCCCACCCCGTCGTCGTCGCCGCCCAGTTTTGGTGTCGGCCGCATCGTCACGCCTACGCACGCCGCCAACCGCATCGCTGCCGGGCCACCACAGCTTCCTTGTCAGCTTCCTTGTCCACGCCTGTAAGTTGTTCGACAGTTTGCCTCAATGTATAAATGGACTGCGCCGACGAGTTCTTTTTCCATAATATTCTGTGCAACTCCAACGATTCCTCATCCGACGATGAGGAGATACTGCTTGTCGTGTTGGTCCATGACCACCTTAATAGGCAGCGGCGTTGTTCCGGGGCTCGATTCCAGGGCATGTTCCGGCATTGAATCACAACCGAGAGAGCGGTCATTTCCTTCTATGGAAGGACTACTTTAACACAATCAATCCGTTGTTCAAACATTAGAAATTTCGACGGCGTTTCCGAATGGCTAGGCATGTTTTCAACCGGATTCGAGAGGGGATGGTCGGATACAATTACTACTTCGCGTGCAAAGAGGATGCCATTGAAAAGATTGGCTTCTCATCTTATCAGAAATGCACTGCAGCTATCCGGATGCTTGCTTACAGAGTACCCGATGATCTTATCGATGAGTACGTCCGTATGAGTGAGCCTACGTGACTAGAGTCATTGTATAGATTCTGCAAGGCTATGGTTGCAGTGTTTGATCCTGAGTACTTGAGAAAGCCGACTGCTGTAGATACAACCCGCTTGTTGGCGAGCAATGTCAGCCGAGACTTCCTAAGGATGCTTGGCAGCATAGACTGCATGCACTGAGAGTGAAAGAACTGTCCTTCTGCTTGGCAAGGCCAGTACAAGGGCCATGTCAAGGCTTGCGCTGTTATACTTGAGACCGTGGCCTCTCAAGATCTCTGGATCTGACACTCTTTCTTTGGTATGTCCGGATCACACAATGATATCAACGTCCTTCAACGTTCGCCGGTGTTTGCAAGGCCCGCCGAAGGCAACAACCCGTCGGTCAATGTTAACATCAACGGTCACAACTACAACAAATGATACTACCTAGCTGACGGAATCTATCCACAGTGAACCACTATTGTGAAGACAATCTCGATTCTGTAGTGAACCACTATTGTGAAGACAATCTCGATTCCACAGTGAACCACTATTGTGAAGACAATCTCCAACCCTGTCGGAGAGAAGAGGAAAAGATTTGCCCAAGAGCAAGAGAGTGCTAGGAAGGATGTCGAGCATGCCTTTGGTGTTCTGCAATCTCGATGGGGCATAGTTCAGTATTTTGCTAGAACTTGGAGCACCAAAAAGTTGTGAGAAGTGATGACTGTTTGTGTGATCATGCATTATATGATCATAGAAGATGAGCGTCCGGAACGTCTCCACGATCAAGGGTTTGAGTTTCAGGGTGACAATGTGGTGCCTCAACATGGCGGAGGAGCGGCATCGTTTACATAGTTCATCCAATTTCATCATGAAATACGTGATTGAAGAACTCATATTTAGTTGCAAGATGATTTGGTTGAGCATATGTGGGATCATGTTGACAACCAATAGATGTATCTTTTTAAGACAATTTAATTTTTATTGGGCTTGTAAAACGGCTTGTAAAACTTTGGTATATTGTATTTCGGTTGTGGAACTATACTATTTCATTTGTTTTTAAAAAATATGCAAAATATTTGTATTTGTTAAAAACCGGCGGCTAGCTGGCCACGCGGATAAATATGGGTCGACGCCTTGGACGCACTGCCGACCCAAATCCTAAAGCGGACGGACACAGAGCGGGCGGACGATCCAAACGGACGAAAAGCGGACAAAATCACCGTCCGTTTGGGTCGACCGGTTGGAGTTGCTCTTGGTAGCCAATTGGTGTAGTCTTTTTGTCTTTCTGGTGGGAGTGGGGTGGTAGGGTGTGTTCACTAAGAAAAAAATGCATGAGGTTGGAGTGGATGCAAATTTTGTTTAGAAACAGTGCAATGGATTCCTGAAAAAAATCATATAGATGATGAAATCAAACAACTAAACATACTCCCTCCGTTCTTAAATACAAGTCTTTTAAGAGATTCCACTTCATTTATTTTGTTATGTATGAAATCAAATATCTTAAAAGATTTATATTTAGGGACGGAGGGAATAGGATATATTCATATGATTCTAACCCTCCACTATTCCTTTGTCTTTTCATCTCTAGTCTATGGGAACGATTCCGATTTCAATGCAAAAATGTTTTATTTTGTATGCTTACTGTAGTTCATCATAGCACTTTTGTTGGAGCCTTGGAGGTGACTGATGAGCGTGGTCTAGCAACCCCTTCAGATGTCCTACAGGAAATTCTTCATTCATTCCTCCTCCGAGCAAAGCTGTTCATTTTCCTTCCTACCAGATGTTCTACAAATTAGAAACGGAACAGACAAGAGGAGAGATACTTCGATCAAGGGACATCTTTTGCTTCTGATGAGCTCACTGTTCTTCTCCTTTGTCGCAATGAAGCTTGTCAGCCAATCCAAATTCAAAATGCTGGAGCTCTATGACAATAATTCTGATGCGTCTACTGAACCGCGGGCAAAAACAAAATTTGTGCGATGAAGTTCTGCAAGATTCAGTTGGCGGCCACAGGAGATAATCCAACTGACAATAATTATTACTAACACCAGAATTTCTGCTAGTACTTCGACTAGGAGTAGGTCGTTGGCACTAGAGCCCAAGAACCATAAAGGAAGAAGAACCTAGTGCAGCACCACAACGCAAACATGAAACACCACATACTGCCTGTCCTGATCAGAGCGAGAGAAGAAAGTATCACCCATCAAAGCCAGCCCTCCATATGAATGCCAGCACAAACCATGCCTGGTTTCAGCTTAACCTGAAAATCTGGGACAAAAGTGCGAAAACAAAGACTAGCAGCAAGTTGTAGTCTATTCTATGATACATCTACAGCAATATCATGCAAGAGAAACTGCTGAAGGATCGATGCATTGTGATTACATCATTTCTTTCCATGGGAGTCCAGCACTGTGAGCAGAGAAAACCAGGAACCGAAGCAATCAATTAGCTCCTGCCGGTACTTGAAACTCTAGTTTTGCATATATGTTGCAGACTGGAGCTCAACTTGTAACACATGTAACCCAGATAAAAAATGTCTACAACCATCCTAAATTACAACCAATTTTACATACACCGCAAGCCATTTAAATATCCTCCAGTCACCAAAGAGGTTCCTGAACAGAACACTACATGGTCCTAGAGATACTGATAGATCCACAGAAAGAAGGTAGGAAGTGGAGGAGAAGGTTACTTGGGCGACATCTCAACCACAAGTAAATGCTCCAGCAGTCTTCTACTCTTCTGCTCACCATCAATAAGAGCTTATTGTTCATATGCCAGCAGACAGCAATGCCCTCATCACAGGTCCATTATTACATGCCGCTTCCAGCACGGCGGATGACTTAGCCGACTGGTGAAAAATAAACTGGTCTCCCTTATCCAGTTATTTCATAAATTTTATAACCATTCTCTTGGTTCCTCAACTGTTTTCTCAACTGAGGTTATTTCACTGTGGAAGCACTCCGATACATCCCCGTCATTGCACTAGTAATCTTGCCATTGGAGTGCCCAATCTGGAAGCTCCCGGACCTCCTGGGACGGGGCGCGAAGAGCGATCCAAGCATCTTTTCCAAACCATCGACAGTGTATTTCACATACTTGCTAGCACTTGCATCCTGCTCTACGAGCGGCCCATAGTTCTGCATGTAACTCCGGTAAGGGGGAACTATTGCCTGTATCACAAGATCACATGTCTCCCTCCTCAAGTCCTTGTCCGGTATGATCCATGCTGATTGTTCTTGAAACATGTCACTGAATCTAGCGTTGAAAGTTTTAAGGCGCTGCTTCACGAGGTCCTTTGCCGTGGCCCGTCCCTTGGAGAACAAGATCAGGCCCTCCCGGTTGAGCAGCGGCGAAAGCGCCCCCCAGCTATCCCTCATGAACACCGTCAGATAGAAGTCCTTAAACTTTTCATGGTCCCTGATCCACACATCACCCAGGAGTTCAGCCAGCTTAGTAGCCTTCACGTGCTTATAGAAATGCCAGCGTGTGTTCATCATGAAGATGTATGACTGAATCTTATTCCCATACGCCTTCGACCAAACATCAAAGTTGGCTTCAAGGGCCTTAACAATGTTAAGCACTGCGACAGCGAGCATCTTGTCACTGAACACCTCCTTGCGCCAGCTGCGGTGGATGATGAGCACCTGTGCAAGCACAGACCTGTATTTCTCACCAAGGAGACGGTTGCAGTACTCAACAATGAAAGTGACCAGGCGTGGCACACCCCCATCGGCTGGGGGAGGCATGTGTCGCTGCAGCTCCACCTGCACGATCAACTCCTCAAAGATCTCAACAGAGCCATCCACCAACAGCTTCACAAGGTCCCTTGTCTGGCACTGAATATCCGCACACACCTTTCCGCCGAACAGCCGGTTGAAATCCAACCTCAGCTTATTCAAAGAATCAAAGACCTCGAGCAAACGCAGGAGTTTGATTGGGTCTTTCTTAGCGTCCGCAGCGGCACGACCGAACCTCAAGAAATCAAGAACACTAGCCCGTGAAGCTATCTCGGCGAAGCACACTGATGCATCATCCTTGTGCTGCCCAAACACCTTGGCGCAAAGCTGACGCTCAGACTCGAGGAGGCGGCGCACCACAAACTCCAAATGCCGCCCCCACAACTCAACACCAGGGCCCAACGCCTGGGCGTCATCGGCCGGATTGTGCAGGTAATCGAGGCCGAGAGCATGGAGGCTGGCGGTCACCACGCCACCGCGTGCGTCGGCATACAGAGAGATGCACCGGTCTTGCCAGCCATTGGCCAAGAGGCGGTCGAGAATCGGGCTGAGCTTGCGGACGGCGGCGGCCGGGACGCGAGGCGGCGCGGTGGACGCGGGGGTGGCGCCCTGCTGGTGCATCGCGAGCGGCGTGGAGTGCTCGGCGAGGAGGCGCCGAAACTCGGCCTCGAGCAGGTCGAGCGCGGCCGCCAGGAGGCCGCCGTCGAGGTACCCGGATGGCTTCCTGAGCCCGTCCAGCGCGACGGCGACCTCGGCGAGGAAGCGCGGGTCAGCGAGGTCGTGGTCGCCGAGGTACTCGACGATGTCGGCGAGCCACTCGGCGGCGAGGCCGCAGTTGGCCGAGAGGAACCGCAGGGCCTCCTCGAGGCGGGCGAGCACGGCGAGGTAGCCGGGGAGGTCCCGCGCGGCGGCGCCGGGCTCGAGCAGCGGCGGCTCGAGGCCGTGCACGGCGTCGAACACCTTGAGCACGGCGGCGGCGGGGCCGACGGCGCGGTCGATGTGCGGGCCCGCCGCCGCGAGCTCCGCCATCGGCGCCCGGATCGGGCGCACGGCCGCCTCCAGCGCCGGCAGCGCCGCCTGGATCTCCTCGAGCCGCGGCCCCCCGCGCGTCAGCGCCTGCCCCATCGCGCACGACCGCTCCAGCCCCGCCCGCAGCGACCGCGCCGCCGCCGCCACGCTCGCCGCCGCCCTGTCGTCCACGTCCTGATCCATCGCGCCGGGCAAGAGAGAGAGAGAGAGCCTCACGCGCCGCTCCGGCGGGGAGCGCAATGAGGGAGCGTGATCCTGGAGGCCGGATCCCCTCCCTCTCCCCCCTATCTCTCTGCTCGCGATGGAAACGGCTGGGGGTTTCGTCGGGTTTAGGTTGGGAGGATGTGCGCAGCGGAGGGCGAAGGGAAAGCGGAGGAAAAAGGGAGGAGGGAGCGATGAACTTTTGGCTTTGGGGCGGGGCGTATGCAGTTGCAGTGCACGGGCAGAATGCCGCGACAATTTTCGGAGTCGTTGATTGACAGGAGGATGATGGCGCTTGCTTGCGTTTTCGATTTGGTGATGTCAGAGGAGATTTAGAGCATCCAAAGCCCAAAGGAACGGACTGCGGTCGTCAACGAGCTGAAGCCGGTTTTTTACACTATTTTATTTTACCATGTGTTCACTGACGCAGGGCACATGCGCTAAACCACCAGTTTCTTTTCTTCCCTTTGCTAGCACAGCTTGGGACGTTCCCTTGCCACCGGTGCTCCTCGGATACTCCCGTGTCTCAAAAATCAATTTCGGATGTCTCAAAACAATTTGAAATAAACATGAATGCTCAAAGATATGTGTGTACAACATCTAAAAAGATCAAATCCAAACTTGAAATACGCCCCTCCCTTTATGAATTCCCGTGCCCCCGCGTGACGACATCAAGGTCCGCCTTTTCACCCTACCCTTCTGTTTGGGTTCTGTTGTGGACGACAACGTATCGTACATGCAGTATGCAACAAAGATGACAGACGAAAAAAAATACCGACGAAATCACTCCATGTATTGAATGAAAATCGTTCGATCCAAGGACACCTTCAGCTAGAACATTCAATGTGGACAAACTTACTGTTAACAGAAAACGCAATCTAAAGAGGCCTAGCAGCCTGTTTTGATGGGTCTCTTTCCATATGTGAGTAAAAAGCAAAAAAAACCCAAAAAAATCCAAAAAACAACAAAAACAATTGAAAATGACGAAGAAAAAGGAACTCCTTGACGTGGAAAAAGGCTATGGATTTGTCACGAGACCTTAAATGAATTTTTGATATGACCATAAGTTAATTTGCCATGATATGAACTAAATGGCCTATATAAAAAGGAAAATGTCAATAATGTGTCGTGGCTCAGTAATAACCTGAAAGAAAATGCTATGAATTTGCCATGAGACCTTAACTGAATTTGCCATATGGCCATAACCTAATTTTCCATGTTATGAACAAAATAACCTATAGGAAAAGAAAAATGTTAAGAATGTGACATGTGGCAATAATAGTATTTGCCGTATGAATGTTCAAAGATATGTGTGTACGAGCTCTAAAAAGGTCAAATCCAAACTTAAAATACGCCCCTCCCCTTATGAATCCCCCTGCCCCCCGCAAGCCCTCCATTCGTCGTCCTCACCAGCGAGCACCACAACTTAACACCGGCGACCTCACTGTTAACATCATGGCTACAACGTCGTCCTCTTCTAGCCCCTATTTGACCCTAACCCTAGCTGGTGATGGTCTGATGGTGATGGTGATTGTCTCACTTCCAAGTATGGTGATGACTATCTATCTTAGTCATGGCTTGTTAGAGGATTTATGATTATGTGGATTGCTAGCAAATTTAACTTACGGAGTGATCACTTGTACTGGCTAGATTGATTCTGAACTTCTATCAAAGAAGGAATGGAATTTTAACTCTGCAAACATGATGTATTTCCCTATTCGTGTGACAAGGTTTGATTTGATGCCTTAGCAGTGGTGGAGCCAGAAAAAAATCAATTAGGGGGGCCAAATGTGTGTTAGTATCGATAGGAGGGGCCAAGTATTAGTAATCTTCATAAAACTTCTTCAAATTTGAAGCAAAATACAGGCTGTTGGAAATATGCCCTAGAGGCAATGATAAATAGTTATTATTATATTTCTTGTTTAAAGATAATCGTTTATTATCCGTGCTATAATTGTATTGAATGAAAACATAGATACATGTGTGGATAAATAGACACAACAATGTCCCTAGCAAGCCTCTAGTTGGCTAGCCAGTTGATCAAGGATAGTCAAGGTTTTCTGACTATGTGCAAAGTGTTATTGCTTGATAACTGGATCACATCATTAGGGGAATCATGTGATGGACTAGACCCAAACTATAAACGTAGCATATTGATCGTGTTATTTTATTGCTATTGTTTTCTGCGTGTCAAGTATTTGTTCCTATGACCATGAGATCATATAACCCACTGGCACCCGGAGGGATACCTTGTGTGTATCAAACGTCACAACGTAACTGGGTGACTATAAAGGTGCTCTACAGGTATCTCCGAAGGTGTCCGTTGGGTTAGTATGGATCAAGACTGGGATTTGTCACTCCGTGTGACGGAGAGGTATCTCGGGGCCCACTCGGTAATACAACATCACACACAAGCCTTGCAAGCAATGTGACTAAGTGTAAGTCACGGGATCTTGTATTACGGAACGAGAAAAGAGACTTGCGGGTAACGACATTGAAATAGGTATGCAGATACCAACGGGCGAATCTCGGGCAAGTAACATACCGAAGGACAAAAGGAATGACATACGGGATTGCCTGAATCCTTGACACTGAGGTTCAACCGATAAGTTATTCAGAGAATATGTAGGATCCAATATGGGCATCCAGGTCCCGCTATTGGATATTGACCGAGGAGTACCTCGGTGCATGTCTGCATAGTTCTCGAACCCGCAGGGTCTGCACACTTAAGGTTCGGCGATGTTTTATTATAGTTGAGTTATATGTGTGGTTACCGAATGTTGTTCGGAGTCCCGGATGAGATCACGGACGTCACGAGGGTTTCCGGAATGGTCCGGAGACGAAGATTGATATATAGGATGACCTCATTTGATTGCCGAAAGGTTTTCGGACATTGCCGGGAATGTACCGGGAGTGACGAATGGGTTCCGGATGTTCACCGGGAGAGGGCCAACCCACCCGGAGAAGCCTATAGGCCCTAGGGGTGGCGCACCAGCCCTTGGTGGGCTGGTGGTAAAGCCCAATAAGGCCTATGCGCAAGAGATAAGAAAATCAAAGAGAAAAGAAAAAAAGAGGTGGAAGGGAAGGGAAGGACTCCACCTTCCAATCCTAGTTGGACTAGGATTGGAGGTGGACTCCACCACCTCCTTGGACGGCGCACCCTTGGGGTCTTGGGCCCCAAGGCAAACCTCCACTCCCCTCCTCCTATATATAGTGGAGTTTTAGGGCTGATTTGGGACAACTTTTGCCACGGCAGCCCGACCACAAACACCACGGTTTTTCCTCTAGATCGTATTTCTGCGGAGCTCGGGCGGAGCCCTGCAGGAGTAGATCCTTCACCACCACCGGAGCGCCGTCACGCTGCCGTGGAACTCATCTACTTCTCCATCTTGCTTGCTGGATCAAGAAGGCCGAGATCATCGTCGAGCTGTACGTGTGCTGAACGCGGAGGTGCCGTCCGTTCGGCACTAGATCGGAGCGGGTCGTGGGACGGATCGCGGGACTGTTCGCGGGGCGGATCGAGGGACGTGAGACGTTCCACTACATCAACCGCGTTTATTAACGCTTCCTGCTGTGCGATCTACAAGGGTACATAGATCCAAATCTCCTCTCGTAGATGGACATCACCATGATAGGTCTTCGTGCGCGTAGGAATTTTTTTTCCCATGCGACGTTCCCCAACAGTGGCATCATGAGCTAGGTTCATGCATAGATGTAATGTCGAGTAGAACACAAAGGGTTTTGTGGACGGTGATGTTTGATTTTCTACCCTCCTTGGTCTTTTCTCAATTCGGCGGTATTGTTGGATTGAAGCGGCCCGGACCGACATTAGTCGTACGCTTACGAAAGACTGGTTTCATCGCTTGACATGCAACCTCGTTGCATAAAGATGACTCGCGGGTGTCGGTTTCTTCAACTTTAGTTGAATTGGTTTTGACTGAGGCGGTCCTTGGAGAGGTTAAATAGCAATTTTCACATCTCCGTTGTGGTTTTTGCGTAAGTAAGATGCGATCTACTAGATACCCATTGCAACCACGTAAAACATGCAACAAGAATTAGAGGACGTCTAACTTGTTTTTGCAGGGTATGCTTGTGATATGATATGGCCAATGACGTGATATGATATATTGGATGTATGAGATGATCATGTTGTAATAGTTAATATTGACTTGCACGTCGATGGTACGGCAACCGGCAGGAGCCATAGGGTTGTCTTTAAACTAACGTTTGTGCTTGCAGATGTGTTTACTATATTGCTAGGACGTAGCTTTAGTAGTAATAGCATGAGTAGCACGACAACCCCGATGGCGACACGTTGATGGAGATCATCATGATGGAGATCATGGTGTGGCGCCGGTGACAAGAAGATCGTGCCGGTGCTTTGGTGATGGAGATCAAGAAGCACATGATGATGGCCATATCATGTCACTTATGAATTGCATGTGATGTTAATCCTTTTATGCACCTTATTTTGCTTAGAACGACGGTAGCATTATGAGGTGATCTCTCACTAAAATTTCAAGAGGAAATTGTGTTCTCCCCGACTGTGCACCGTTGCTACAACTATACAAAATAGCATTATGAGGGAAGGGAAGGACTCCACCTTCCAATCCTAGTTGGACTAGGAGTGGAGGTGGACTCCTCCACCTCCTTGGCCGGCGCACCCTTGGGGTCTTGGACCCCAAGGCAAGACTCCCCTCCCCTCCCTCCTATATATAGTGGAGTTTTAGGACTGATTTGAGACAACTTTTGCCACGGCAACCCGGCCACAAACACCACGGTTTTTCCTCTAGATCGTATTTCTGCGGAGCACGGGTGGAGCCCTGCAGGAGTAGATCCTTCACCACCACTAGAGCGCCGTCACGCTGCCGGGGAACTCATCTACTTCTACGTCTTGCTTGTTGGTTCAAGAAGGCTGAGATCATTGTCGAGCTGTACGTGTGCTGAACGCAGAGGTGCCGTCCGTTCGGCAGTAGATCGAAGCGGATCGTGGGACGGATCGCGGGACGGTTCGTGGGACGGTTCGCGGGGCGGATCGAGGGACGTGAGGACGTTCCACTACATCAACCGCGTTTCTTAACGCTTCCTGCTGTGCGATCTACAAGGGTACGTAGATCCAAATCTCCTCTCGTAGATGGACATCACCATGATAGGTCTTCGTGCGCGTAGGAAATTTTTTGTTTCCCATGCGACGTTCCCCAACACAGGTATTATACTACACTTCCACGGTCATGGGGGAGCCATGCCTCCTGCGAGTCCCTCCTAATTTTGCCACTCTGCCTTAGGCCTGTTGGCAATGCAAGTGCCTATTTTTATTGAAATTACTATTTCCTATGGAATCTCCACAAAATCACTATATAAGCATGGAAAAATGTTAAATCTATATTGTATTTGTTTTTGAACTTAACAAATCT
The DNA here is from genome assembly GCF_904849725.1 of Hordeum vulgare subsp. vulgare. Taxonomy (NCBI): domain Eukaryota; kingdom Viridiplantae; phylum Streptophyta; class Magnoliopsida; order Poales; family Poaceae; genus Hordeum; species Hordeum vulgare. The sequence goes on from NC_058523.1 coordinate 65,327,252, forward strand.
ACTATATACTCCTAATATCAATGGTCGTATTTAAGCATGCCATTGTGAATGGTCGTATTTGGTGAGACACCTATAAATTCGTCCCCGCTCGGGATCGAACTCAGGTGGGTTGGCTGGCCACCGCCGAGCACAACCACTGAGATACGACTCAGTCCTCACTCTTCTTGCAATATGAGGTACTACTACAAAGTCTGTGTTGAAGTTTTTCAGTTGACTAGTGGCAGTCTGCCAGAATGCAAGTTAGGATAAACTAATGACTTAATTATGAATGGCTACATGCATGACCTGGGACTCGGGAAACTGAAAATTAAGTATGCTTCTTTGTTTAATTTACCCAATGTGAAGTGTTGGTTCTGATTAAAAATGATAAGCGAGAGTGCACTTCAAGTACTTTGATCTCATGGTGCTACTACTAAGTACTTGCATTAGTTCTACTACCAAGTACTACGAAACCGGGATTGTACTAGTGCTGGATTGGATGCTACTTGCTGCATTTTGTTGCTCCTGCAAGCCGATGATGTGTGATTAAGAAAGAATGATGCATTTCTGTTGTTAGCGATTTCTTCTCTCATGCAATTTATACGCGACAAATTAGCTCCAATGTTTAGAGATGACAAATAACTCTTTCTTTTTACAAGAGAGAGAGAGAGAGAGAGAGAGAGGTGCTGAGTACGATAATTTTCAAGTGTAATATTGGTTCATCTCGTATATGTTCTATAGTACAAATTGTTATTTACTAAACAAGATTAAGTTTCACTGTAGTTAACTTCTAAAATTATTTTCAACAGTTCACTTCTGAAATTATTTCAGTTACAAACATGTTACGTTTGTACTGTAGTAAAGAGAAATTATTTCAAGAATCACTTGTTCAGGACAGTACAAACATGTTATGTTTCGTTAACTTTTGTTCAATGATACCCTATGAAGTTAGTGTTTATTTGACCTTATTTCTGTGTTGTCACCTTTCCAAAAAAAATCATGCTAGTGCTTCTTAGAAAGTAATGTAAATGTTGTGTTCGAGTGCAATGACAACAAACTTGACATGCACCACAATTTGTTTTCGTTAGTTGCTCGGGCCACTAGTGAGCCACCCCTATTTATCAGCCGAGGGAGCTTGTCCATCTCTTTTTGATTCATTAGGTTCATCTCTTTTTGTGAGTCAGATGCATATATTCACCATATCTATCACCTCTCTTTGGTTCGAATGCAAGCAAATTCATGGAACTTCTATTGTTAATAGTAGCAACATTACCTTGTTTTCTTATCCTGTACGGCTGCTAATTATGTAAAGTCGAGACAAAAAATGCTTTTGCTGCTGCTAATTATATTACATTCAGTTACAATACGATCATATGACTGATCATATTTCTTTGGTTGTTTTGTTCAAATACCCTCACCTCAAGACGTCATTGGCTCTAGTTTAATTTATGACTAGCTTAGCTAACTTGGTCCATTTCCGTTGAACTTAATCTATGTAATGGACCTTCCTAACTTGTTCTCCCTTCATGGACCTTGCAGACTTTTCCATGCTCCTCCACCATCAGCCTCCTTAACCTCGACCGAAGTGCTGGCCTTTTATTCGGTAAGATGTAACTTTCGGTTAATTCTCCATGAGTGTTGGTGGAACAATATAGTAGGGATGTTTGTTTCTATATTATATATATGAATGGTTATGTGTTATCTTACATGTCCTTGGTATATTCTATTTTCATAGAGACCTACTGCTTGGATTCTTGTTGGGGTGGACGAGTTGCATCCGTCTTGGGATCCAGTTGTCACGCCTAACTTTGGTAATGTAGACAAGCTCTTTGTTAGAGCATATTTCTCCATATGTGGTTTTGGTAATTGATGAAAATACCTATGGACTAATAGTTGCCTTAAGTTATATTCGAAGGATTTGTCCATAGGCACTTCTTGAAGTCCATTTGTTGGTGTCAATGAGTTTATATGATGACCAAGGTGGTATTCAAGGTATTATCCAAAGATTGGTCATAAAGACACAAGGTTGATCAAGACTAAGCAAAGAGTAAATCAAGATGATCAACACACAAAGTGTACAAGATGTACCGAGAGGGATCAAGTGATCCCATGGTATGGTAAGCATTGTCCATAACGCTTTTGTGTACTAACCCATGGCCGTTGTGAGAGTTCTGTGTGGGGTTAGGTGTGTCTCCATGGGTTTGCATCAAGAGGAAGATATCATTCAACCTATGAAGGATGACATCAAGTGGTGATCGTCATCAAGATTGCGGTGTGCAAGTTCAAGTGGAGCATCACAAAGATATCGTGCTTGAAGCTTGTCGTCCATTGTGGTGGCAATGGACTTGTGAAGATGTGCTGAAGAGTGGCTCACCCATAGTGAGTATGGGAGAGCAATCAACTAGTCTTCGTCAAACCAACGCAATCAAGAAAGGTGGTCCATCTTGAGGAAGCCAAGATCATCATCATCTAGCTCAAGAGGACTAGGTGCAAGGTATAGGTTTGCCCTTGATAGGTTTTCTGTTTTAGGATAGATTGTCGTACTTTCAAGGGGGGGCTCTCAAGTGAGTAGCTTGATCGTATCGTTCGTTGAGAGCTCAAACCATTTGCATCCTTGCATCATACATCTTGGTTCTTGTTTGGTGTTTCTCTTTGTTAGTTTTAGAGCTCATGGTCATCTTCATGACAAGCTCAAGTTCATCGAAAACGGAGTCCATATGCATCTTCTATGATGTTTTCGATGTTGGGAGTTTTTACCGGTCTTATTCGAGGAAGAGTTCTCTTCATTTTCTTATGGGACTTTTATCACTTGCTTCTTATTGATATTTCTATCAAGATTGTGTTATACCATGTCATTAGCTTTCTAACAAACTTTGTTTCGTTGAATTCGGAGCCCGTATGCGAAAGTTAAGGTAGTTTTCTGTGAGAAGCGGTAGTATCGCTTGTGCCGAGCATCTTTTTTGCCTCAGCATGGTTGGTGAACTACCGAGCGGTAGTACCGCTCCCACGAGCGGTAGTACCGCTCCATCGGACTTTATTTGCGCACCCTTTTTTCCTCAGCATGGCTGATGAACCTACCGAGCGGTAGTACCGCTCCCATGAGTGGTAGTACCGCTCTATGCGGGCTGTGAAGCATAATGGTTGGATTTTTCCCCACCTATAAAAGGGGGTCTTCTTCCCCATTGAACCTTATCCATGGAGCTCGAGTTTGCCCCCATTGTTGACCGTCTTCGAGCTTTCTAACTCTCAATCCCTCCAATGATCCTTGCTAGTTCTTGAGGGAAAAGAGAGAGGAGATCTAGATACACATTTCCACCAATCACTTTCCCCTCTAAGTGAGGGAAACCCCTTGGGTCTAGACCTTGGAGTTCTTCGTGTTCTTCTTCGTTCTTCCTCTTATTTTCCTCCCTAGCATTAGTTGCTTTGGTGAATTTGGGAGAGAAGGACTTGAGCAATCCGTGTGCCCTTGCCATTGCATTTGGTGCATCGGTTTGAGTTCTCCACGGTGATACGTGAAAGTGAGAAGTTGAGAATCTTATTACCCTTGGGTACTTTGTACCCCTAGAAGCTTGGTGGTGCCTCGGAGCTCAATCATTGTGGTGTAAAGCTCCAGGCAAGCGTCGAGGTCTCCAATTAAGTTGTGGAGATTGCCCCGAGTATTTGTGGTCACCTCGAAGCCATATGCCATTGTGGTGAAGCTTCGTGGTGTTGTTGGGAGCCTCCAATTAAGTTGTGGAGATTGCCCCAACCTTGTTTGTACGGGTTTGGTGACCGCCCTCAATGGTCCCTTAGTGGAATCACAACATCTTGCATTGTTTGAGGGCGTGATACGTCCATTTTGCATCATGCTTTCATGTTGATATTTATTGCTTTTTGGGCTGTTATTTCACTTCACGGGACAATACTTATGCCTTTTCTCTCTTATTTTGCAAGGTTTACTTGAAGAGGGAGAATGCCGGCAGCTGGAATTCTGGCCTGAAAAAGGAGCAAAGTTGATATACCTATTCTGCGCAACTCCAAACGCCGTAAAAATCAACGAGGATTTTTTTCGGGATTTATAAAAAATACTAGGCCGAAGAAGTGACACAGGGGCGCCAGCAGGTGGCCACAAGCCTGCTAGGCGCGACCACTAATACATCTCCAATGTATCTATAATTTTTGATGGTTTCATGTTATTATCTTGTCAAACTTTGGATGTTTTGCATGCCTTTTATATATTTTTTGGGACTAACTTATTAACTCAGTGCCAAGTGCCAGTTCCTTTTTTCCATGTTTTTGACCCCTTTCGGAGGAGGATTTCGAACGGAGTCCAAACGGAAGAAACTGCCAAAAAGATTTTTTCCAAAACAGAAAAACATCGGGAAGCCGGAGAATCAGGGCAGGGGGCCTGCAGGGACCCCACAAGCCCTCATGGCGCGGCCAGGGGGGCCCGCGCCTCCTTGGCCTGTGGGCTCCCTAGGCCACCTCCGCCCTAGGTTTTGCGCCTATATATTCCCTAAAATCCCAGAAAAAACCAGGAGATCATCGAAAGTACTTTTCCGCCGCCGCAAGCTTCTGTCTCCGCAAGATCCCATCTGGGGCACGTTCTGGTGCCCTGCCGGAGGGGGGATTCGGATACGGAGGGATTCTTCATCAACACCATGACCTCTCCTATGATGCATGAGTAGTTCACCATAGACCTACGGGTCCATAGCTAGTAGCTAGATGTCTTCTTCTCTCTCTTGGATCTTCAATACAAAGTTCTCCATGATCTTCATAGAGATCTATCCGATGTAATCTTCTTTTGCGGTGTGTTTGTTGAGATCTGATGAATTGTGGATTTATGATCAGATTATCTATGAATCTTATTTGAGTTTCTTCTGATCTCTCTTATGCATGATTTCATATCCTTGTAATTCTCTTCGAGTTGTGGGTTTTGTATGGCCAACTAGATCTATGATTCTTGCAATGGGAGAAGTGCTTGGTTTTGGGTTCATACCGTGCGGTGACCTCACCCAGTGACAGAAGGGGTAGCGAGGCACGCCTCGTGTTGTTGCCATCAAGGGTAAAAAGATGGGGTTTTCATCATTGGTTTGAGATTATCCCTCTACATCATGTCATCTTGCTTAAGGCGTTACTCTGTTCTTCATGAACTCAATACACTAGATGCATGTTGGATAGCGGTCGATGTGTGGAGTAATAGTATTAGATGCAGAAAGTATCGGTCTACTTGTCTCGGACGTGATGCCTATATGTATGATCATTGCCTTAGATATCGTCATGACTTTGCGCGGTTCTATCAATTGCTCGACAGTAATTTGTTCACCCATCGTGATATTTGCTATTTTGAGAGAAGTCTCTAGTGAACACTATGGCCCCGGGGTCTACTCCACACCATATTTTCAGCCTTACACTTTTACTTCGTTGCACTTTCCGTCTTCAGATCTCACTTTGCAAACAATCTTGAAGAGATTGACAACCCCTTTGAAACGTTGGGTGCAAGCTTGTTTGTGTTTGTGCAGGTACTCTGGACTTGACGAGACCCTCCTTCTGGATCGATACCTTGGTTCTCAAACTGAGGGAAATACTTACTGCTCCCGTGCTGCATCACCCTTTCCTCTTCAAGGAAAAAACCAACGCAAGCCCAGCCTCCGTCAACGTGTCAATTTCTGGCGCTGTTGTTTGAGAAGTAGCAGAAGGATTTCTGGCGCCGTTGCCGGGGAGGAAGATCAAGTCAATAACTCATCCAAGTAGGTGTCGCAAACTCATCTTTTGCATTTAGTTTGTTTGCGAGTTGCCTCTCATTTTCCTCTCCCCCACTTCACCAATTTTCCTTTTTCGTTTGCCTTTTCGTTCTCCTTTTTCTCGCTTGCTCTTTGTTCGCTTGTGTGCTTGCCCGCTTGCGTGCCTGCTAAAACCCGAATGGCCCAACCAAGGGATTTTGATGCTCACTATGCGAAGTTAGAAGAGATTGAAACTAGTGTTAAAGGCTTCATGTCTACACAGTTTGAATACAACATTTACTTTCGTAGAGAGCTGAAGGAGCAAAATTCTTTTCTGGCTTTTATGAGCAGAGAAGTTGATGATATGGCCAAGGAATTCCTTGCGCTGAATTCTCAGTTTGCTCGTCTTGAAAAGTTGGTAGGCCAGATTTCTGATAAGCAGGCTACTTTAGTCAATAAAATGGCTGCTAAACCTGAAACTCGTGATGAGAATCATGAAGATCTTAAAGTGCTTGGTGTGACTCCCACTGAATCTTTGTTTTCTTGTGTCAAACCTAATGATTATGGGGCTGGATATGAATCCACTTTGGTTGAAAAGTTCCCCAATGATTTAGAGTCCATCTATCTTGATGCTAAAAGCATTGAAAGTGGAGTAGAAGATGTTAAAACTTTGAGTAGTAATGAAATTACTACCGTGGATTTCAAGGAATTTAATTATGATAGTTTCTCCTTGATTGAATGCATTTCTTTGATGCAATCCATGTTAATCTCTCCGCACGCTTATAGCCAAAACAAGGCCTTTACCGATCATATCGTCGAAGCTATGATAAAATCTCTTGAAGAGAAACTTGAATTGGAAGTCTCTATCCATAGAAAGCTTCATGATGAGTGGGAACCTACCATCAAAATCAAAATCAAAAACTATGAATGCAATGCTTTGTGTGATTTGGGTGCTAGTGTTTCTGCGATTCCAAAGTCTTTATGTGATGTTCTGGGTTTCAATGAGATTGAAGAGTGTTCTCTTAATATGCATCTTGCTGATTCTACTATCAAGAAACCCATGGGAAGGATCAATGATGTTCTTATTATTGCAAATAGGAACTATGTACCCGTGGATTTCATTGTGCTTGACATTGATTGCAATCCTACATGCCCTATTATTCTTGGTAGACCTTTCCTAAGGACTATCGGTGCTATCATCGATATGAAGGAAGGGAATATTAGATTTCAATTTCCCTTAAGGAAGGGCATGGAACACTTTCCTAGAAAGAAAATAAGATTGCCTTAAGAATCCATGATGAGGGCCACTTATGGTTTGAGCACCAAAGACGACGATACATGATTCTATCGCTTTTATGCCTAGCTAAGGGCGTGAAACAATAGCGCTTGTTGGGAGGCAATCCAATGAATTTATCTTTTTCTTTCTGTTTTGTTGCGTCCACACCATCACAATTCTGTTGTGATTGTGTTTTTTGTGTTTCTTCTTGTGTTTGAGCCAAGCAAAACCTTTATGACTAGTCTTGGTAATGGTTGTTTGATCGTGCTGGAAAAAGATAGAAACTTTTCGCTCACGACATGATTTTTCATTTTTATTCAGAAAGAGATTTTGAGTTGATTCTTTTTTTTGCTGGTTGATATGATTTTTGCCCAGGCCTTCGTAATTTTTCAGATTTTGTGAGGTACCAGAAGTATACGAAGTACACAGATTGCTACAGACTGGTCTGTTTTTGACAGATTCTGTTTTTGTTGAGTTGGTTGCTTGTTTTGATGAAACTATGGTCAGTATCGGGGGTACTAGCCATGGAAAAGTGAGAATACAGTAGACCAACACCAATATAGATAGAATTCAAGGTTGCTACAGTACCAAAAGAAGTGGTAGTTTGTTTTCTTGTGCTAATGTTATCACGAGTTTTTGTTTAAGTTTTGTGTTGTGAAGTTTTCAAGTTTTGGGTGATGTTTCATGGAAAAAGAGATACGAAGTGGAAAGAGCTCAAGCTTGGGGATGACCAAGGCATCCCAAGCCAAATTCAAGGACACCAAAAAGCCTAAGCTTGGGGATGCCCCGGGAAGGCATCCCCTCTTTCGTCTTCAATCCATCGGTAACACTACTTGGAGCTATATTTTTATTCACCACATGATATGTGTTTTGCTTGGAGCGTCTTGTATCTTAGGAGTCTTTTCTTTTTGTTGTGTCACAATCATCCTTTCTGCACACCTTTTTGAGAGAGAGATACATGCACTCATCGTGATTTTGCTAGAATGCTCATAGTGCTTCACTTATTTCTTTTGAGCCAGATACTTTTGCTCTATGTGCTTCACTTATATCTTTTAGAGCACGGCGGTGCATGATTTGGTAGTTGGCTTATGCTATTAAAGTAGTCCCAAATGTGATAGGTACCCAAAGAGGATGCAAAAACCTCCATCTTCATGTGCATTGAGTTGAAAGAGAAGTTTTGATTTCTCTCAATTAGTTTTGAGACGTGGATTTGGTAATATTAAGAGCTATGTTAATAGGGTGTTGTGAATCTAGAAATACTTGTGTTGAAGTTAGTGATTCCCATAACATGCACGTATGGTGAATCGCTATGTTTGGAAGTCGGAGCATAATTGATCTGTTGATTGTCATCCTTTGTGTTGAGGTCGGGATCGCGCGATGGTTAACAGCTACCAACCCTTCCCCTCGGAGTATGTGTTTAACACTTTGTCTCGATTACTAATAAAAACTTTCACAACAAGTATGTGAGTTCTTCATGACTAATGTGAGTCCATGGTATAGATGCACTTTCACCTTCCACCATTGCTAGCCTCTCTAGTGTCGCGCAATTCTCGCCGGTGCACAAACCCACCATATCCCTTCCTCAAAACAGCCACCATACCTACCTACTATGGCATTTTCATAGCCATTCCGAGATATATTGCTATGCAACTCCCACCGTTCTGTCTCATGACTTGTGCCGTCACTCTCATATTACCATTACATCATCGTAAGATAGCTAGCGAGATGTTTCAACGTCACATGCCATGCTAGATCGTTGCACATCCTGGTACACTGCCGGAGGCATTTCTTATGGAGTCATCATCATCGTGAGCTTTGAGCTGTGAGTAAATAAAAGTGTCATAATCATCATTATTAGAGCATTGTTCCATGTGAGAAAAAAAGATGCCAAAGAGCCCAAAAACAAAAAAAGGAGAAAAAAAGAGGCCTAAGAGCCCAAATGAAAAAAAGAGAAAAAGAGAGAAGGGACAATGCTACTATCTTTTTCCACACTTGTGCTTCATAATAGCACCAAGTTCTTCATGATTGAGAGCTTCTTGCTTTGTCACTACCATATGCTAGTGGGAATCTTCATTATATAACTTGGCTTGTATATTCCAATGATGGGCTTCCTCAAAATTGCCCTAGATCTTCGTGAGCAAGCAAGTTGGATGCACACCCACTAGTTTTCCTTTTGAGCTTTCACATACTTATAGCTCTAGTGCATCTCTTGTATGGCAATCCCTACTCATTCACATTGATATCTATTAATGGGCATCTCCATAGCCTTTTGATACGATGAGTCAATGTGACCATCTCCTCCTTTTTGTCTCACAACCACCACGACACTCTATTCCACTTATAGCGCTATATCCATGGCTCACGCTCATGTATTGCGTGATAGTTATAAAAGGTTTGAGAAAGTAAGAGTGCAAAAACAATTACTTGGCTAATACCAGGGTTGTGCATGATTTACATTAGTTGTGTGAGGATGATGGAGCATAGCCATACTATATGATTTTGTAGGGATAACTTTCCTTGGCCTTGTTATTTTGAAAGTTCATGATTACCTTGCTAGTTTACTTGAAGTATTATTGTTTTCATGTCAATAGCAAACTATTGTTTTGAATCTTACGGATCTGAACATTCATGTCACGTGAAATAAGTTGCAAAGGACAACTATGCTAGGTAGCATTCCACATCAAAAAATCATTCTTTATCACTTCCCTACTCGAGGGCGAGCAGGAGTTAAGCTTGGGGATGCTTGATACGTCTCCAACGTATCTATAATTTTTGATGGTTTCATGCTATTATCTTGTCAAACTTTGGATGTTATGCATGCCTTTTATATATTTTTTGGGACTAACTTATTAACTCAGTGCCAAATGCCAGTTCCTGTTTTTTCCATGTTTGTGACCCCTTTCAGAGGAGATTTTGAAACAGAATCCAAATGGAAGAAAATCCCCGAAAAGATTTTTTTCGTAACGGAAGAAGATCGGGAAGCTTGAGAGCCAAGGCAGGGGAGCCCCAGGGGCCCCACAAGCCCTCACCCCGCAGCCAGGGGGGAGGCCGCGACCCACAGGCTTGTGGGCCTCCTGGACGCCCTCTGCCCCAGGGGTTGCGCCTATATATTCCCTAAAAATCCCAAAAAAATCAGGAGATCATCGAAAGTACTTTTCCGCCGCCACAAGCTTGTGTCTCCGCAAGATCCCATCTAGGGCACATTCTGGTGCCCTGCCGGAGGGGGGATTCGGATACGGAGGGCTTCTTCATCAACACCATGACCTCTCCGATGATGCATGGGTAGTTCACCATAGACTTATGGGTCCATAGTTATTATCTAGATGGCTTTTCTCTCTCTTGGATCTTCAATACAAAGTTCTCCATGATCTTCATGGAGTCTATCCGATGTAATCTTATTTTGCGGTGTGTTTGTCGAGATCCGATGAATTGTGGATTTATGATCAGATTATCTATGAATCTTATTTGAGTTTCTTCTGATCTCTCTTATGCATGATTTCACATCCTTGTAATTCTCTTCGAGTTGTGGGTTTTGTCTGGCCAACTAGATCTGTGATTCTTGCAATGGGAGAAGTGCTTGGTTTTGGGTTCATACCATGCGGTGACCTCACCCAGTGACAGAAGGGGTAGCGAGGCACGCATCATGTTGTTGCCATCAAGGGTAAAAACATGGGGTTTTCATCATTGGTTTGAGATTATGCCTCTACATCATGTCATCTTGCTTAAGGCGTTACTCTGTTCGTCATGAACTCAATACACTAGATGCATGCTGGATAGCGGTCGATGTGTGGAGTAATAGTAGTAGATGCAGAAAGTATAGGTCTACTTGTCTCGTACGTGATGCCTATATGTATGATCATTGCCTTAGATATCGTCATGACTTTGCGCGGTTCTATCAATTGCTCGATAGTAATTTGTTCACCCACCGTAATATTTTCTATTTTGAGAGAAGCCTCTAGTGAACACTATGGCCCCCGGGTCTACTCCACACTATATTTTTAGCCTTACACTTTTACTTTGTTGCACTTTCCGCCTTCACAGCTCACTTTGCAAACAATCTTGAAGGGATTGACAACCCCTTTGAAGCGTTGGGTGCAAGCTTGTTTGTGTTTGCGCAGGTACTCTGGACTTGATGAGACCCTCCTTCTGGATCGATACCTTGGTTCTCAAATTGAGGGAAATACTTACTGCTCCTGTGCTGCATCACCCTTTCCTCTTCAAGGGAAAAACCAACGCAAGCCCAGTCTCCTTCAACGTGTCAATTTCTGGCGCTGTTGTTTGAGAAGTAGCACGAGACACGCATCGTGTTGTTGCCATCAAGGGTAAAAAGATGGGGTTTTCATCATTGGTTTGAGATTATAGCTCTACATCATGTCCTCTTGCTTAAGGCGTAACTCTGTTCGTCATGAACCCAATACACTAGATGCATGCTGGATAGCAGTCGATGTGTGGAGTAATAGTAGTCGATGCAGAAAGTATCGGTTTACTTGTCTCGGAGGTGATGCCTATTTGTATGATCATTGCCTTAGATATCGTGATGACTTTGCGCGGTTCTATCAATTGCTCGACAGTAATTTGTTCATCCACCATAATATTTGCTATTTTCAGAGAAACCTCTAGTGAACACTATGGCCCCCAGGTCTACTCCATACCATATTTTCAGCCTTATACTTTTTCTTCGTTGCACTTTCCGCCTTCAGATCTCACTTTGCAATCAATCTTGAAGGGATTGACAACCCCTTTATAGCATTGGGTGCAAGCTCTTTTGTGTTTGCGCAGGTACTCTGGACTTGACGAGATTCTCGTACTGGATTGATACCTTGGTTCTCAAACTAAGGGAAATACTTACTGCTCCTGTGCTGCATCACCCTTTCCTCTTCAAGGGAAAAACCGTCGCAAGCAAGATAAGTAGCAAGAGGAATTCCTGGCATTGTCGGGGAAGGACTTTTGTTGCCGTAGCAGAAGAATTTCTGGAGCCGTTTCCGGGGAGGATCAAGTCAAGAACTCATCCAAGTAGGTGTCGCAAACTCATCTCTTGCAGTTACTTTATTTGCCAGTTGCCTCTCGTTTTCCTCTCCGCCACTTCACCAATTTGCCTTTTTCGTTTGCCTTTTTTCCGTTTGCCTTTTCGTTCGCCCTTTTTCTCGCTTGCTCTTTGTTTGCTTGTGCGCTTGCTTGCTTGCCGAAGTCACCATGTGTATGTTGGAATTATGCCCTAGAGGCAATAATAAATATGGTTATTATTATAATTCCTGTATCAAGATAATAGTTTATTATCCATGCTATAATTGTATTGAATGAAGACTCATTTACATGTGTGGATACATAGACAAAACACCGTCCCTAGCATGCCTCTAGTTGGCTAGCCAGTTGGTCAATGATAGTCAGTGTCTTCTGATTATGAACAAGGTGTTGTTGCTTGATAACCGGATCACGTCATTGGGAGAATCACGTGATGGACTAGACCCAAACTAATAGACGTAGCATGTTGATCGTGTCATTTTGTTGCTACTGTTTTCTGCGTGTCAAGTATTTATTCCTATGACCATGAGATCATATAACTCACTGACACCGGAGGAATGCTTTGTGTGTATCAAACGTCGCAACGTAACTGGGTGACTATAAAGATGCTCTACAGGTATCTCCAAAGGTGTTAGTTGAGTTAGTATGGATCAAGACTGGGATTTGTCACTCCGTGTGACGGAGAGGTATCTCGGGGCCCACTCGGTAATACAACATCACACACAAGCCTTGCAAGCAATGTAACTTAGTGTAAGTTGCGGGATCTTGTATTACGAAACGAGTAAAGAGACTTGCCGGTAAAGGAGATTGAAATAGGTATGCGGATACTGACGATCGAATCTTGGGCAAGTAACATACCGAAGGACAAAGGGAATGACATATGGGATTATACGAATCCTTGGCACTTAGGTTCAACCGATAAGATCTTCGTAGAATATGTAGGATCCAATATGGGCATCCAGGTCCCGCTATTGGATATTGACCGAGGAGTCTCTCGGGTCATGTCTACATAGTTCTCGAACCCGCAGGGTCTGCACACTTAAGGTTCGACGTTGTTTTATGCGTATTTGAGTTATATGGTTGATTACCGAATGTTGTTCGGAGTCCCGGATGAGATCACGGACGTCACGAGGGTTTCCGGAATGGTCCGGAAACGAAGATTGATATATAGGATGACCTCATTTGATTACCGGAAGGTTTTCGGAGTTACCGGGAATGTACCGGGAATGACGAATGGGTTCCGGGAGTTCACCGGGGGGAGGGGGGGGGGCAACCCACCCCGGGGAAGCCCATAGGCCTTGGGGGAGACACACCAGCCCTTAATGGGCTGGTGGGACAGCCCACAAGTGCCCTATGCGCCAAGGAGAAGAAAATCAAGAGAGAAAAAAAGGGGGAGGTGGGAAGGAAGGGGGACTCCCTCCCACCAAACCTAGTCCAACTCGGTTTGGGGGGGGGGAGAGTCCTCCCCCTTGGACTCGGCCGACCCCCTTGGGGATCCTTGAGCCCCAAGGCAAGGCCCCCTCCCTCCCACCTATATATACGGAGGTTTTAGGGCTGATTTGAGACGACTTTTCCACGGCAGCTCGACCACATACCTCCACGGTTTTTCTTCTAGATCGCGTTTCTGCGGAGCTCGGGCGGAGCCCTGCTGAAACAAGATTATCACCAACCTCCGGAGCGCCGTCACGCTGCCGGAGAACTCTTCTACCTCTCCGTCTCTCTTGCTGGATCAAGAAGGCCGAGATCATCGTCGAGCTGTACGTGTGCTGAACGCGGAGGTGCCGTCCGTTCGGTACTAGATCGTGGGACTGATCGCGGGATTGTTCGCGGGGCGGATCGAGGGACGTGAGGACGTTCCACTACATCAACCGCGTTCTCTAACGCTTCTGCTGTACGGTCTACAAGGGTATGTAGATCACTCATCCCCTCTAGTAGATGGACATCACCATGATAGGTCTTCGTGCACGTAGGAAATTTTTTGTTTCCCATGCGACGTTCCCCAACAGTGGCATCATGAGCTAGGTTCATGCGTAGATGTCTTCTCGAGTAGAACACAAAAGTTTTTGTGGGCGGTGATGTGCGTTTTGCTGCCCTCCTTAGTCTTTTCTTGATTCCGCGGTATTGTTGGATTGAAGCGGCTTGGACCGACATTACTCGTACGCTTACGAGAGACTGGTTTCATCGTTACGAGTAACCCCCTTTGCTCAAAGATGACTGGCAAGTGTCGGTTTCTCCAACTTTAGTTGAATCGGATTTGACCGAGGAGGTCCTTGGATGAGGTTAAATAGCAACTCATATATCTCCGTTGTGGTGTTTGCGTAAGTAAGATGCGATCCTACTAGATACCCATGGTCACCACGTAAAACATGCAACAACAAAATTAGAGGACGTCTAACTTGTTTTTGTAGGGTATGATTGTGATGTGATATGGCCAACGATGTGATGTGATATATTGGATGTATGAGATGATCATGTTGTAATAGAAATATCGACTTGCACGTCGATGGTACGGCAACCGGCAGGAGCCATAGGGTTGTCTTTATACTAACGTTTGTGCTTGCAGATGCGTTTACTATTTTGTTAGGATGTAGCTTTAGTAGTAATAGCATGAGTAGCACGACAACCCCGATGGCAACACGTTGATGGATGATCATGGTGTGGCGCCGGTGACAAGAAGATCGTGCCGGTGCTTTGGTGATGGAGATCAAGAAGCACGTGATGATGGCCATATCATGTCACTTATGAATTGCATGTGATGTTAATCCTTTTATGCACCTTATTTTGCTTAGAACGACGGTAGCATTATGAGGTGATCTCTCACTAAAATTTCAAGACGAAATTGTGTTCTCCCCGACCGTGCACCGTTGCTGCAGTTCGTCGTTTCGAGACACCACGTGATGATCGGGTGTGATAGACTCAACGTTCACATACAACGGGTGCAAAATAGTTGCGCACGCGGAACACTCGGGTTAAGCTTGACGAGCCTAGCATGTGCAGACATGGCCTCGGAACACATGAGACCGAAAGGTCGATCATGAATCATATAGATGATATGATTAGCATAGGGATGCTTACCACTGAAACTATACTCAACTCACGTGATGATCGGACTTGGGATAGTGTAAGTGGATCATGAACCACTCAAATGACTAGAGAGATGTACTTTTTGAGTGGGAGTTTAGCATATAATTTGATTAAGTTAAACTCTAATTATCTTGAACATAGTCTAAGTCCACTTTGAATATATTTGTGTTGTAGATCATGGCTCACGCGACAGTCATCCTAAATTTTAATACGTTCCTAGAGAAAGCTAAGTTGAAAGATGATGGAAGCAACTTTGTAGATTGGGCTCGTAATCTTAAGCTAATCTTACAAGCTGGGAAGAAGGATTATGTCCTTAGTGCTGCGCTAGGAGATGAACCACCCGCTACGGCGGATCAGGATGTTAAGAACGCTTGGTTAGCACGTAAGGAGGACTACTCAATAGTTCAATGTGCAGTCTTGTATGGCTTAGAACCGGGACTTCAACGTCGCTTTGAGCGTCATGGAGCATTTGAGATGTTCCAGGAGTTGGAGTTTATCTTTCAGAAGAACGCCCGGATCGAGAGGTATGAGACCTCCGATAAATTCTATGCTTGCAAGATGGAGGAAAACTCGTCTGTCAGTGAACATGTGCTCAAAATGTCTGGGTACTCAAACCGTCTAGTTGAGCTGGGGATTGAACTCCCGCAAGAAGCTATCACTGACAGAATCCTTCAATCACTGCCGCCAAGCTACAAAGGCTTTGTGTTGAACTACAACATGCAAGGGATGAACAAGTCTCCCGGCGAGTTGTTTGCGATGTTGAAAGTCGCAGAGTCTGAACTCCGTAAAGAGCATCAAGTGTTGATGGTGAATAAGACCACTAGTTTCAAGAGAAACGGCAAAGGCAAGAAGGGCAATTCAAAGAAGAGCGGCAAGCCTGTTGCCAATCCGCCGAAGAAACCCAAGGCTGGACCTAAGCCTGAAACGGAGTGCTACTATTGCAAGGGTATGGGTCACTGGAAGCGCAATTGCCCCAAGTATCTGGCAGATAAGAAGGCGGGCAAAGAAAAATCAGGTATATTTGATATACATGTTATTGATGTGTACTTAACCGGCTCTTGTAGTAGTGCCTGGGTATTCGATACCGGTTCTGTTGCTCATATTTGCAACTCGAAACAGGAACTGCGGAATAGACGAAGGCTGGCGAAAGATGAAGTGACGATGCGCGTAGGAAATGGTTCCAAGGTTGATGCAATCGCCGTCGGCACAGTGTCACTTCAGCTACCGTCGGGATTAGTGATGAACTTAAATCATTGTTATTTAGTGCCTGCGTTGAGCATGAACATTATATCTGGATCTTGTTTACTGCGAGACGGTTACTCTTTTAAGTCAGAGAATAATGGTTGTTCTATTTCTATGAGTAACATCTTTTATGGTCATGCACCGAATGTGAGAGGATTGTTCATATTGAATCTTGATAGAGATACGCATATACATAACATTGAGACCAAAAGAGTAAGAGTAAACAATGATAGCGCCATATTTTTGTGGCACTGCCGCTTGGGTCATATTGGTGTAAAGCGCATGAAGAAACTCCATGCTGATGGACTTTTGGAGTCACTTGATTTTGATTCACTTGACACGTGCGAACCATGCCTCATGGGCAAGATGACTAAGACTCCGTTCTCCGGAACAATGGAGCGTGCAAGTGACTTATTGGAAATCATACATACCGATGTGTGTGGTCCAATGAGCGTGGAGGCACGCGGCGGATATCGTTATTTTCTCACCTTCACTGACGATTTGAGTAGGTATGGTTATGTCTACTTGATGAAGCACAAGTCTGAAACATTTGAAAAGTTCAAGCAATTTCAGAGTGAAGTGGAAAATCATCGTAACAAGAAGATCAAGTTCCTACGGTCTGATCGTGGGGGTGAATATCTGAGTTTCGAGTTTGGTGCTCACTTAAGACGATGTGGAATTGTTTCGCAGTTAACACCGCCTGGAACACCACAGCGTAATGGTGTGTCCGAACGTCGTAATCGTACTTTGTTAGAGATGGTGCGATCTATGATGTCTCTTACTGATTTGCCGTTATCATTTTGGGGTTATGCATTAGAAACAACTGCATTCACTTTAAATAGGGCACCATCAAAATCCGTTGAGACGACACCATACGAACTATGGTATGGCAAAAGGCCAAAGTTGTCGTTTCTTAAAGTTTGGGGATGTGATGCTTATGTCAAAAAGCTTCAGCCTGAAAAGCTGGAACCCAAAGCGGAAAAGTGCGTCTTCATAGGTTACCCAAAAGAGACAGTTGGGTACACCTTCTATCTCAAATCCGAGGGCAAAGTGTTTGTTGCTAAGAACGGAGCTTTTCTCGAGAAGGAGTTTCTCTCGAGAGAATTGAGTGGGAGGAAGATAGAACTTGACGAGGTTGTCGAACCTCTCATCCCTCTGGATGGTGGCGCAGGGCAAGGGGAAACCTCTGTCGTTGCGATGCCGGTTGAGGAGGAAGTTAATGATGATGATCATGAAACTCCAGTTCAAGTTTCTGTTGAACCACGCAGGTCGACGAGATCACGCGCTGCTCCAGAGTGGTACGGTAATCCCGTCTTATCAATCATGTTGTTAGACAACAATGAAACTGCAAATTATGAAGAAGCAATGGTGGGCCCAGATTCCAACAAATGGCTAGAAGTCATGAAGTCCGAGATAGGATCCATGGATGAAAACAAAGTGTGGACTTTGGAGATACTACCTGAGGGCCGCAAGGCTATTCAGAACAAATGGATCTTTAAGAAGAAGACGGACGCTGACGGTAATGTGACCGTTTATAAAGCTCGACTTGTGGCAAAGGGTTTTTCACAAGTTCCAGGAGTTGACTACGATGAGACTTTCTCACCCGTAGCGATGCTTAAGTCCGTCAGAATCATGTTAGCAATAGCTGCATTTTTCGATTATGAAATTTGGCAGATGGATGTCAAAACGGCGTTCCTTAACGGTTTCCTTAAGGAAGAGTTGTATATGATGCAACCCGAAGGTTTTGTCGATCCTAAGAGTGCTAACAAGGTGTGCAAGCTCCAGGGATCCATTTATGGACTGGTGCAAGCATCTCGGAGTTGGAACAAACGCTTTGATGAGGTGATCAAAGCATTTGGGTTTATACAAGTGGTTGGAGAATCTTGTATTTACAAGAAAGTGAGTGGGAGCTCTGTGGCGTTTCTAATATTATATGTGGATGACATATTACTGATTGGAAACAACGTAGAGCTTTTGGAGAGCATAAAAGGTTACTTGAATAAAAGTTTCTCTATGAAGGACCTAGGAGAAGCTGCTTACATTCTAGGCATTAAGATCTATAGGGCTAGATCAAAACGCCTGATAGGACTTTCACAAAGCACATACCTTGATAATGTTTTGAAGAGGTTCAAAATGGAACAGTCCAAGAAAGGGTTCTTGCCAGTTTTACAAGGTACGAGATTGAGTAAGACTCAGTGCCCAGCAACTGATGAAGATAGAGAGCATATGCGCTCCGTCCCCTATGCTTCAGCCATAGGTTCTATCATGTATGCGATGCTATGCACTAGACCGGATGTTAGCCTGGCCATAAGTATGGCAGGTAGGTTCCAGAGTAATCCAGGAGTGGATCACTGGACAGCGGTCAAGAATATCCTGAAGTACCTGAAAAGGACTAAGGAGATGTTTCTCGTGTATGGAGGTGACGAAGAGCTCGCCGTAAAAGGTTACGTCGATGCAAGCTTTGACACAGATCCGGACGACTCTAAGTCGCAAACCGGATACGTATTTATTCTTAATGGGGGTGCAGTAAGCTGGTGCAGTTCCAAGCAAAGCGTCGTAGCAGATTCTACATGTGAAGCGGAGTACATGGCTACCTCGGAGGCGGCTAAGGAGGGTGTCTGGATGAAGCAGTTCATGACGGATCTTGGAGTGGTGCCAAGTGCACTGGATCCAATAACCTTGTTTTGTGACAACACGGGTGCCATTGCCTTAGCAAAGGAACCACGGTTTCACAAGAAGACCAGACACATCAAACGACGCTTCAACCTCATCCGCGACTACGTCGAGGAAGAGGAGTAAATATATGCAAAGTGCACACGGATCTGAATGTAGCAGACCCGCTGACTAAACCTCTTCCACGGCCAAAACATGATCGACACCAGAACTGTATGGGTGTTAGATTTATTACAATGTAATTCACATGGTGATGTGAGGGCTGGATTATTGACTCTAGTGCAAGTGGGAGACTGTTGGAATTATGCCCTAGAGGCAATAATAAATATGGTTATTATTATAATTCCTGTATCAAGATAATAGTTTATTATCCATGCTATAATTGTATTGAATGAAGACTCATTTACATGTGTGGATACATAGACAAAACACCGTCCCTAGCATGCCTCTAGTTGGCTAGCCAGTTGGTCAATGATAGTCAGTGTCTTCTGATTATGAACAAGGTGTTGTTGCTTGATAACTGGATCACGTCCTTGGGAGAATCACGTGATGGACTAGACCCAAACTAATAGACTTAGCATGTTGATCGTGTCATTTTGTTGCTACTGTTTTCTGCGTGTCAAGTATTTATTCCTATGACCATGAGATCATATAACTCACTGACACCGGAGGAATGCTTTGTGTGTATCAAACGTCGCAACGTAACTGGGTGACTATAAAGATGCTCTACAGGTATCTCCGAAGGTGTTAGTTGAGTTAGTATGGATCAAGACTGGGATTTGTCACTCCGTGTGACGGAGAGGTATCTCGGGGCCCACTCGGTAATACAACATCACACACAAGCCTTGCAAGCAATGTAACTTAGTGTAAGTTGCGGGATCTTGTATTACGGAACGAGTAAAGAGACTTGCCGGTAAACGAGATTGAAATAGGTATGCGGATACTGACGATCGAATCTCGGGCAAGTAACATACCGAAGGACAAAGGGAATGACATACGGGATTATACGAATCCTTGGCAGTGAGGTTCAAACGATAAGATCTTCGTAGAATATGTAGGATCCAATATGGGCATCCAGGTCCCGCTATTGGATATTGACCGAGGAGTCTCTCGGGTCATGTCTACATAGTTCTCGAACACGCAGGGTCTGCACACTTAAGGTTCGACGTTGTTTTATGCGTATTTGAGTTATATGGTTGGTTACCGAATGTTGTTCGGAGTCTCGGATGAGATCACGGACGTCACGAGGGTTTCCGGAATGGTCCGGAAACGAAGATTGATATATAGGATGACCTCATTTGATTACCGGAAGGTTTTCGGAGTTACCGGGAATGTACCGGGAATGACGAATGGGTTCCGGGAGTTCACCAGGGGGGGGGGGGCAACCCACCCCGGGGAAGCCCATAGGCCTTGGGGGAGACACACCAGACCTTAGTGGGTTGGTGGGACAGCCCACAAGTGCCCTATGCGCCAAGGAGAAGAAAATCAAGAGAGAAAGAAAAAAAAGGGGGAGGTGGGAAGGAAGGGGGACTCCCTCCCACCAAACCTAGTCCAACTCGGTTTGGGGGGGGGGGAGAGTCCTCCCCCTTGGACTCGGCCAACCCCCTTGGGGCTCCTTGAGCCCCAAGGCAAGGCCCCCTCCCTCCCACCTATATATACGGAGGTTTTAGGGCTGATTTGAGACGACTTTTCCACGGCAGCCCGACCACATACCTCCACGGTTTTTTCTCTAGATCGCGTTTCTGCGGAGCTCGGGCGGAGCCCTGCTGAGACAAGATCATCACCAACCTCCGGAGCACCGTCACGCTGCCGGAGAACTCTCCTACCTCTCTGTCTCTCTTGCTGGATCAAGAAGGCCGAGATCATCGTCGAGGTGTACGTGTGCTGAACGCGAAGGTGCCGTCCGTTCGGTACTAGATCGTGGGACTGATCGCGGGATTGTTCGCGGGGCGGATCGAGGGATGTGAGGACGTTCCACTACATCAACCGCGTTCTCTAACGCTTCTGCTGTACGGTCTACAAGGGTATGTAGATCACTCATCCCCTCTCGTAGATGGACATCACCATGATAGGTCTTCGTGCGCGTAGGAAATTTTTTGTTTCCCATGCGACGTTCCCCAACAGTGTAAACACCAAACTTTGTGACTTCTCGAATACTAATAATAATGATTTTATTAGTACTCCGATTGCTCCCGCCGCTAGTGCGGAGTCATACGAAATCGATGCTGCTTTGCTAAATCTTGTTATGAAAGAGCAATTCTCCGGCCTTCCTAGTGAAGATGCCGCATCGCATGTCAATACCTTCATTGAGCTTTGCGATATGCAAAATAAGAAAGATGTGGATAATTATGTGATTAAATTGAAGCTTTTTCCTTTCTCGTTGCGAGATCGGGCAAAAACTTCGTTTTCGTCTTTGCCCAAAAATAGTATCGATTCTTGGGATAAGTGCAAAGATGGTTATATATCCAAGTATTTTCCGCCGGCTAAGATTATCTCTCTCTGTAATGATATCATGAATTTCAAGCAACTTGATCATGAACATGTTGCACAATCTTGGGAGAGAATGAAATCGATGATTAGAAATTGTCCCGCTCATGGCTTGAGTCTTTGGATGATTATTCAAATCTTTTACGCTGGCTTGAATTTCGCTTCTAGAAATATCTTGGACTCCGCCTCAGGTGGAACGTTCATGGAAATCACGTTAGGGGAAGCCACAAAGCTCCTAGACAATATCATGACGAACTACTCTCAGTGGCACACTGAAAGGTCACCTACTAGTAAGAAGGTACACGCTATAGAAGAAATTAACTCGTTGAGTACTAAGATGGATGAGTTAATGAATTTGGTTGCTAGTAGAAGTGCTCCTTTAGATTCTAATGATATGCCTTTGTCTTCTTTGATTGAGAGTAGCAACGCTAGCTTGGACGTTAATTTTGTTGGTAGGAATTATTTTGGCAACAACAATGCTTTTAGAGGAAACTATGTTCCTAGGCCTTTTCCTAGTAACTCCTCTAATAACTTTGGCAACTCCTACAACAATACTCATGGAAATTACAATAGATTACCCTCTGATCTAGAGAGTAATATCAAAGAGTTC
This sequence comes from Hordeum vulgare subsp. vulgare, assembly GCF_904849725.1. Lineage (NCBI taxonomy): Eukaryota > Viridiplantae > Streptophyta > Magnoliopsida > Poales > Poaceae > Hordeum > Hordeum vulgare. Next base: position 65,349,327 of record NC_058523.1, read on the forward strand.
ATCAACTCGCAAAATTTTTTCAATGCGTCCATAGAGGAAAAACTACTCAAAATTGACGATTTGGCTAAGAGCGTTGATAGAATGTCTAGTGATGTTGATGCTTTGAAAGTTAGATGTGCTCCTCCCAAGATCAATATGGATGAAACTTTGAAAGCTATGCGTGTTCCCATGATTGAGAGCAAAGAAAGAACTGCCCAAATTCGTGCTAGACATGAATGGCTTAAAAAGGCGTGTTCTCGTGATAAGAATCACGAAGATCTTAAAGTGCTTGGTGTGACTCCCATTGAATCTTTGTTTTCTTGTGACAAACCTAATGATTATGGGGCTGGATATGAATCCACTTTGGTTGAAAAGTGCTCCAATGATTCGGAGTCCATCTATCTTGATGCTAAAAGCATTGAGAGTGGAGTAGAAGATATTAAAGCTTTGAGTAGTAATGAAATTACTACTGTGGATTTCAAGGAATTCAATTATGATTTATGATAGTTTCTCCTTGATTGAATGCATTTCCTTGATGCAATCCATGTTAAACTCTCCACACACTTATAGCCAAAACAAGGCCTTTACCGATCATATCGTCGAAGCTATGATAAAATCTCTTGAAGAGAAACTTGAATTGGAAGTCTCTATCCCTAGAAAGCTTCATGATGAGTGGGAACCTACCATCAAAATCAAAATCAAAAACTATGAATGCAATGCTTTGTGTGATTTGGGTGCTAGTGTTTCCGCGATTCCAAAGTCTTTATGTGATGTTCTGGGTTTTAATGAGATTGAAGAGTGTTCTCTTAATTTGCATCTTGCTGATTCTACTGTCAAGAAACCCATGAGAAGGATCAATGATGTTCTTATTATTGAAAATAGGAACTATGTACCCATGGATTTCATTGTGCTTGACATTGATTGCAATCCTGCATGCCCTATTATTCTTGGTAGACCTTTCCTAAGGACTATCGGTGCTATCATCGATATGAAGGAAGGGAATATTAGATTTCAATTTCCTTTAAGGAAGGGCATGGAACACTTTCCTAGAAAGAAAATAAGACTGCCTTATGAATCCATGTTGAGGGCCACTTATGGTTTGAGCACCAAAGACGACGATACGTGATTCTATCGCTTTTATGCCTACCTAAGGGCGTTAAACAATAGTGCTTGTTGGGAGGCAACCCAATGAATTTACCGTTTTCTTTCTGTTTTGTTGCGTCCACACCATCATAATTCTGTTGTGATTGTGTTTTTTGTGTTTCTTTTTGTGTTTGAGCCAAGCAAAACCTTTATGACTAGTCTTGGTAATGGTTGTTTGATCCTGCTGGAAAAAGACAGAAACTTTTCGCTCACGAGATGATTTTTCATTTTTATTCAGAAAGAGCTTTTGAGTTGATTCTTTTTGCTGCTGGTTGATATTCCTTTTGCCCAGGCTGTCGTAATTTTGCAGAATTTGTGAGGTACCATAAGTAGATGAAGTATACAGATTGCTACAGACTGGTCGGTTTTTGACAGATTCTGTTTTTGTTGAGTTGGTTGCTTGATTTGATGAAACTATTGTATTTATCGAGGGGGTACTAGCCATGGAAAAGTGATAATACAGTAGCCCAACACCAATATAGATAGAATTCAAGTTTGCTACAGTACCAAAAGAGGTGGTAGTTTGTTTTCTTGTGCTAATGTTATCACGAGTTTCTGTTTAAGTTTTGTGTTGTGAAGTTTTCAAGTTTTGGGTGATGTTCTCATGGACAAAGAGATAAGGAGTGGAGCTAGCTCAAGCTTGGGTATGACCAAGGCATCCCAAGCCAAATTCAAGACAGCAAAAAGACTAAGCTTGGGGATGCCCTGGGAAGGCATCCCCTCTTTCGTCTTTAATCCATCAGTAACATTACTTGGAGCTATATTTTTATTCACCACATTATATGTGTTTTGATTGGACCATCTTCTATCATAGGAGTCTTTTCTTTTTGTTGTGTCACAATCATCCTTGCTGCACACCTTTTTGAGAGAGAGAGACATGCACTCATCGTGATTTTGCTAGAATGCTCATAGTGCTTCACTTATATCTTTTGAGCTAGATTATTTTGCTCTATGTGCTTCACTTATATCTTTTAGAGCACGGCGGTGTGTGACTTGGTAGGTGGCTTATGCTATGAAAGTAGTCCCAAAGGTGATAGGTACCGAAAGAGGATACAAAACCTCCATCTTCATGTGCATTGAGTAGAAAGAGAAGTTTTGATTCCTCTCAATTAGTTTTGAGACGTGGATTTAGTAATATTAAGAGTTATGTTAGTAGGGTGTTGTGAATCTAGAAATAATTGCGTTTAGCACTTTGTTTGGATTACTAATAAAAACTTTCGCAATAAGTATGTGAGTTCTTCATGACTAATGTGAGTCCATGGTATAGATGCACTTTCACCTCTCACCATTGTTAGCCTCTCTAGTGCCGCGCAATTCTCACTGGTGCACAAACCCACCATATGCCTTCCTCAAAACAGCCACCATACTTACCCACTATGGCATTTTCGTAGCCATTCCAAGATATATTGCCATGCAACTCCCACCGTTCCGTCGCATGACTTGTGCCGTCACTCTCATATTACCATTGCATGATCGAAGATAGCTGGCGAGATGTTTTCAACGTCATACGCCATGCTAGATCGTTGCACATCCCGGTACACTGCCGGAGGCATTTCCTATAGAGTCATCATCATTTTGAGCTTTGAGCTTTGAGTAAATAAAAGTGTGATGATCATCATTATTAGAGCATTGTCCCATGTGAGGAAATAAAAAAAAAGAGGCCAAAGAGCCCAAACAAAAAAAAAGAGAAAGAAAAGAGGCCCAAGAGCCCAAATAAAAAAAGAGAGAAAAAGAGAGAAGGGACAATGCTACTATCCTTTTCCACACTTGTGCTTCATAATAGCACCATGTTCTTCATGATTGAGAGCTTCTTGCTTTGTCACCACCATATGCTAGTGGGAATCTTCATTATATAACTTGGCTTGTATATTCCAATGATGGGCTTCCTCAAAATTGCCCTAGGTCTTCGTGAGCAAGCAAGTTGTATGCACACCCACTAGTTCTCCTTTTGAGCTTTCACATACTTATAGCTCTAGTGCATCCCTTGTATGACAATCCCTACTCATTCACATTGATATCTATTAATGGGCATCTCCATAGCCCTTTGATACGTCGAGTCAATGTGACCATCTCCTCCTTTTTGTCTCACAACCACCACCACACTCTATTCCACCCATATATGCTATATCCATGGCTCACGCTCATGTATTGCATGATAGTTATAAAAAGTTTGATAAAGTAAGAGTGCGAAAACAATTACTTTGTCAATACCAGGGTTGTGCATGATTTACATTAGTTGTGTGAGGATGATGGAGCATAGCCAGACTATATGAATTTGTAGGGATAACTTTCTTTGGCCTTGTTATTTTGAAAGTTCATGATTACCTTGCTAGTTTGCTTGAAGTATTATTGTTTTCATGTCAATAGCAAACTATTGTTTTGAATCTTACGGATCTGAACATTCATGTCACGTGAAAGAAGTTGCAAAGGACACCTATGCTAGGTAGCATTCCACATAAAAAATTCAGTCTTTATCACTTCCCTACTCGAGGACGAGCAGGAGTTAAGCTTGGGGATGCTTGATACGTCTCCAACGTATCTATAATTTTTTATGGTTTCATGCTATTATCTTGTCAAACTTTGGATGTTTTGCATGCCTTTTATATATTTTTTGGGACTAACTTATTAACTCAGTGCCAAGTGCCAGTTCCTCTTTTTTCCATGTTTTTGACCCTTTTCAGAGGAGGATTTTGAACGGAGTCCAAACGGAATGAAACTGCCAAAAAGATTTTTTCCGAAACAGAAAAAGATCGGGAAGCCGGAGAATCTGGACAAGGGGCCAGCAGAGACCCCACAAGCCCTCATGGCGCGACTAGGGGGGCCCGCGCCTCCCTGGCTTGTGGGCTCCCTGGGCCACCTCTGCCCTAGGTTTTGTGCCTATATATTCCCTAAAATCCGAGAAAAAACTAGGAGATCATCGAAAGTACTTTTCCGCCGCCGCAAGCTTCTGTCTCCGCAAGATCCCATCTGGGGCACGTTCTGGTGCCCTGCCGGAGGGGGATTCGGATACGGAGGGCTTCTTCATCAACACCATGACCTCTCCGATGATGCGTGAGTAGTTCACCATAGACCTACGGGTCTATAGCTAGTATCTAGATGTCTTCTTCTCTCTCTTGGATCTTCAATACAAAGTTCCTCATGATCTTCATGGAGATCTATCCGATGGAATCTTCTTTTGTAGTGTGTTTGTCAAGATCCGATGAATTGTGGATTTATAATCAGATTATCTATGAATCTCATTTGAGTTTCTTCTGATCTCTCTAATGCATGATTTCATATCCTTGTAATTCTCTTCGAGTTGTGGGTTTTGTTTGGCCAACTAGATCTATGATTCTTGCAATGGGAGAAGTGCTTGGTTTTGGGTTCATACCGTGTGGTGACCTCACCCAGTGAAAGAAGGGGTAGCGAGGCACGCATCATGTTGTTGCCATCAAGGGTAAAAAGATGGGGTTTTCATCATTGGTTTGAGATTATCCCTCTACATCATGTCATCTTGCTTAAGGCGTTACTTTCTTCGTCATGAAGTCAACACTAGATGCATGCTGGATAGCGGTCGATGTGTGGAGTAATAGTAGTAGATGCAGAAAGTATAGGTCTACTTGTCTCGTACGTGATGCCTATATGTATGATCATTGCCTTAGATATCGTCATGACTTTGCGCGGTTCTATCAATTGCTCGATAGTAATTTGTTCACCCACCGTAATATTTTCTATTTTGAGAGAAGCCTCTAGTGAACACTATGGCCCCCGGGTCTACTCCACACCATATTTTCAGCCTTACACTTTTTCTTCGTTGCACTTTCCGCCTTCACAGCTCACTTTGCAATCAATCTTGAAGGGATTGACAACCCCTTTACAGCGTTGGGTGCAAGCTCTTTTGTGTTTGCGTAGGTACTCTGGACTTGACGAGATTCTCCTACTGGATTGATACCTTGGTTCTCAAACTGAGGGAAATACTTACTGCTCCTGTGCTGCATCACCCTTTCCTCTTCAAGGGAAAAACCGACGCAAGCAAGAGAAGTAGCAAGAAGAATTCCTAGCGTTGCCGGGGAAAGACTTTTGTTGCCGTAGAAGCCACCCCCTGGCCGCGCCTAGGGGGCTTGTGGGCACCCAGCTGGCCCTCTGGCCCCCCTCTTTTGTGTTTGCATGTGAAACTATGCTACTACGGAGAAGGAATTTTTAGCAGTCATGTTTGCATGTGAAAAGTTCAGGTCTTACATAGTTGATTCCAAAGTCACTATTCACACTGATCACACTGCTATTAACTACCTCATGGAGAAGAAAGACGCTAAACCTAGACTTACCAGATGGGTTCTCTTGCTACAGGAATTTGATTTGCACGTTGTCGAGAGGAAGGGTGCTGATAACCCCGTAGCAGATAACTTGTCTAGGTTGGAGAACGTTCTTGATGACCCACAACCTATTGATGATAGCTTTCCCGATGAGCAATTGAATGCCATCAATACTTCACGTAGTGCACCGTGGTATGCTGATTATGCAAACTATATCGTTGCCAAATGTATACCACCTAGTTTCACATACCAGCAAAAGAAGAAATTCTACTTTAACTTGAGACATTACTTTTGGGATGATCCTCACCTTTATAAGGAAGGAGTAGATGGTGTTATTAGACGTTGTGTACCTGAACATGAACAGGGACAGATCCTACAGAAGTGTCACTCCGAGGCCTATGGAGGACACCATGCGGGAGATAGAACTGCACACAACGTATTGCAATCAGGTTTCTATTGGCCCACTCTCTCTTCAAGGATGCCCATAAGTTTTTCTTGTCTTGTGACGAATGTCAAAGAGTAGGTAATATCGGTAAACGTCAGGAAATGCATATGAACTATTCTCTTGTCATTGAACCATTTAATGTTTGGGGCTTTGATTATATGGGACCTTTTCCAAAATCCAACGGGTATACTCACATCCTAGTTGCTGTTGACTATGTCACTAAGTGGGTAGAAGCTATCCCCACTAGTAGTGCTGATCACAAGACCTCTATCGGGATGCTTAAAGAAGTTATTTTCCCTAGATTTGGAGTCCCTAGATATCTAATGACCGACGGTGGTTCACATTTCATTCATGGTGCTTTCCGTAAAACGCTTGCTAAGTACGATGTCAACCATAGAATTGCGTCTCCCTATCACCCTCAGTCCAGTGGTCAAGTAGAGCTAAGCAACAAAGAAATTAAACTAATTCTTCAAAAGACTGTCAACAGGTCTAGAAAGAATTGGTCTAAGAAGCTCGATGATGCACTATGGGCTTATAGAACTGCCTATAAGAATTCCATGGGCATGTCTCCGTACAAAATGGTGTACGGTAAAGCATGTCATTTACCTCTTGAGCTAGAGCATAAAGCTTATTGGCCAATCAAAGAGCTCAACTTTGATTTCAAACTTGCTGGTGAGAAGAGGTTATTTTACATTAGCTCGCATGATGAATGGAGAGCTCAGGCATATGAGAATGCCAAGTTGTTCAAAGAAAAGGTTAAGAGGTGGCATGATAAGAGGATACAAAAGCGTGAGTTCAATGTAGGTGATTATGTCTTGCTATATAATACTCGTTTAAGATTTTTTGCAGGCAAGCTTCTCTCTAAATGGGAAGGTCCCTATATTGTTGGGGAAGTATATCGTTACGGTGCTATCAAGATCAACAACACGGAAGGTAATTGTCCGAGAGTTGTAAATGGGCAGAGAATCAAGCATTATATCTTAGGTACTCCCATAAATATTGAAAGCAATATTATCAATACCATAACTCCGGAAGAATACCTAAGGGATATTTATCAGCCTGTTTCAGACTCTGAAAATGAAGAGGTATGTGATTTGGTAAAAAAACAAACTCCAAAACTTTTCCAGTAGGATTTTTTCTCTGTTTTGGAATATTTGAAAAAATAGAAAAATTGGAAGTAGTCCGGAAAGCGCGCGAGGAGGCGACAAGCATGCCAGGCGCGGGCCCACCCCCTGGTCGAGCCTGGGGGGCTTGTGGCCACCTTGTGTGCCTCCCGGACTCCGTTTTCGTGCGGAGTAATCCTTATAGTCTGGAAAAAATCATTATATATTCTCCCGAAAGGTCTGACCCTCGTATCACGCAGATTTTCTCTGTTTTCGTTTCGAGTCTGTTTCTGTTGCAGATCTAGATTGCCATGACGTCCCCAAAAGCTCCGAAGGACAAGATCTTCGAGAAGGTCATCAATCCCTAACTCACGGGAGTATTGCAACACCCTCAATCTATCGAGATGCGTGAGGGGATGTTGCACATCCGTGATGTTGAGGGGCCTAAGAAGACCGGGAGCGTGGAGTCGAGGCTCGAAGCAACGGAGCAACAAGTCTTCAAGTGCCAAGGCATGGTGGAGCATGGACTCAACGCCAACCACATGATGATCACGGAGTTCACCAGCAAGCACAAGATTGATGCCAATGACATTGTGAAGCACCTATCCAGGCTCTATGACATGATTGATCACCTCCAGGCCCAAATCTATGACATGCAAAACCAAAACTGTGAGTATGAGTATAGATTTAAATCAATACGGTTGGCTACAGATTTGAGGATTCCGGAGACTCGTTCATATCTCCATGATGGAGCACCTATGCCTTGGAAGACGGAGGATCAAACCCATGTCGCAACAACTCCACCACCATCACCTCCAAAGGAAGACAACTAAGCATGGGTATGGGCAATCCCCTTGGCTTGTGCCAAGCTTGGGGGAGTTGCCCCGGTATCGTATCACCATCAAATCTTTTGCCTTAGTTTCCTTTTCAGTTTTCTCTTTCTCTAGCAGAATAAAAGTTTTAGTGTTTTAGTCTTGAGTTTTTGCTTTGTGTCAACCCCAATGTATTCGAGCACGTGAGCCATATAATAAAGAGTGTCTTAGTTGAGGGCTTTGCCTCTTGCCATGATCAAAAGAGTGAGAAAAGAACAAAAGCATGAAAGATCATGTAATGATCTTATGGGAAGTGATGGCTTCACACATAGAAAGAATGATGTTTGAAACTTGTTGAGGGTAGACAAACGTAGACCTTGGTCATTGTTGCAATTAATAGGAAGTGATAAAGAAGGAGAGGTTCACATATAAATATATCATCTTTGACACCATATATGATTGTGAACACTCACCAACTATTGCATGCCTTGAAGTAGATGTTGGACAAGGAAGACAGCATAATGAATTGTGTTTGCTTGGTTCCGAACAATGTTATATGATTAGAGATCCCTTAGCATGTGACGATTGCTTCCACCTCTTATTAGCCAAAACTCCCGCACCAAGTAGAGATACTACTTGTGCATCCATAAACCTTCAACCCAGTTTTTCCATGAGAGTCCACCATACCTACCTATGGATTGAATAAGATCCCTCAAGTAAGTTGTCATCGGTGCAAGCAATAAAAATTGCTCCCTAATATGTATGATATATTAGTGTGTGGAAAATAAGCTTTGTACGAACCTGTGATGAGGAAGACATAAAAGAGACAGACTGCATAATAAAGTTCTTTATCACAGGAGGCAATATAAAGTGACGTTCCTCCGCACTAAGAGGACACACATCCAAACCTCAAAAGCGCATGACAACCTTTGCTTCCCTCTGCGAAGGGCCCATCTTGTACCTTTACTTTTTGCCCTTGAAAGAGTCATGGTGATATTTACCTTTACTTTTTGCCCTTGAAAATTGTATCTTTACTTTTTGCCCTTATCTCACCTTTATCTTGGCTAACGTCATATGCTTGGGAAAGATCTATATTCATATGTCAACTTGGAGGTAAGCATTCATGAATTGTTAATGTTGACATTACCCTTGAGGTAAGCAGTTGGGAGGCAAAACTATAAGCCCCTATCTTTCTCTGTGTCCAGCTGAAACTTTGATCTCATGAGTACCACGTGAGTTGTAGCAATTGTAGAGAACGAAAATATGATTGAGTATGTGGATTTTCTTTACAAGCTCTTATTTGACTCTTTCTGATGTTGTGATAAATTGCAATTGCTTCAATGACTAAAGGCTATCGGTTTCTAATTCTCGGTAAGGTTCTTGATCCGTACTTTACTTTGTGAAGGAATTGTCACTTTAGCATGAGAGATTATATGTTGGTATTGTTGTTCTGATCATGATCATGATGTGTGCATGTTCGTATCTTGTTTTGTTGACACCTCTCTCCCTAAACATGTGGGCATATTTATTGGGCTCGGCTTTCGCTTCAGGACAAGCGAGGTCTAAGCTTGGGGGAGTTGATACGTCCATTTTGCATCATGCTTTCATGTTGATATTTATCACTTCTTGGGCTGTTATTTCACTTCACGGTACAATACTTATGCCTTTTCTCTCTTATTTTGCAAGGTTTACTTGAAGAGGGAGAATGCCGGCAGCTAGAATTCTGGCCTGAAAAAGGAGCAAAGTTGAGATACCTATTCTGCGCAACTCCAAACGCCGTAAAAATCAACGAGGATTTTTTTCAGGATTTATAAAAAATACTGGGCCGAAGAAGTGCTAGAGGGGCGCCAGCAGGTGGCCACGAGCCTGCTAGGCGCGGCCATCCCCCTGGCCACGCCTAGGGGGATTGTGGGCACCCAGCTGGCCCTCTGGCCCCCTCTTCTGCTATATGAAAGATGGGTTCTTGCAGTTTTTGCAGTGCTTGAAGTTTTTACCTTGCTGAAAACCACTTGTCAGATCCTTCTGCTCCTCATTGAGTTCGACACTCTTACTTATCAAAAGGACTACGATTGATCCACTATACTTGTGGGTCATCAGGGCGTGAGGAGATTACGGTGGCCTTAGTGTCATCTTGGGGAGCATTGTGCCTCCACACCGCTCCAAACGGAGATTAGCATCCGCAAGGGTGTGAACTTCGGGATACATCATCGTCTTCGCGTACCTCGGTTATCTCTTACCCGAACCCTTTACTTATGCACTTTACGTTGTGATAGCCATATTTTTGTCTTGTCATATATCTAGCTATCACTTAGTTGTTTATCTTGCTTAGCATAAGTTGTTGGTGCACATAGGTGAGCCTAGTTGTTTTAGGTTTTGTGCTTGACATATTAAATGTTAGTTTTATTCCGCATTTGTTCAAGCCTAAACCGTAATTATTTTAAAGCGCCTATTCACCCCCCTCTAGGCAAAATCCACGTCCTTTCACTCTTTGACCTTTTGACCTTCTTTCTTTACCGAAGTAGTATATCCTACTTGATAGCCCTTGTAGTCTTATTATCCTACTTTTTTCTTGCTGGTTCTAGTTTTAGTGTCGAGATGAATTCCAAAATCATCGACCGGATTCGGAAGAGAAGAAGAGAGGATGATGAAGACATTATGTCCTTTATTTGGCATGTATTGCACTGAATGCATAATAGAGGACCAATCGAGAGAATGCAAAGACATAGCTCCATCCTATATAGAAAGAAGCATGTCAATGATATTATTACATGGCATATAAAGAACTACCTCGTAGTTTATAGGATGGAGCCACATATCTTTAGGGCTTTGGCATCTTACCTTAAAAGAGAAAAGTTGATATTGGATACGAGAATTAAGGTGGAGGAGAAGTTGGCCTTCTTTTGTACATGGTGTCCCAGAATGCGTCTTATGAAGATCTCCAGTTAGAATTTCAACATAGTGGCCAAACATTCCATGAGTACATCAATGAGTTCTTCAACATTATTCCTATATTATCTAGTCGATTTTTGAAGCCTCTGAGCATTGATGAGCCACATCCAAAAATCTCCACCGACCCAAGATTCTATCCTTACTTCCAGGTTTCCATCATTAACCCTTTCACAATTTCTTGACTTATCTAACTTGAAGTTCTTTATTGACCTTCAATCCATTTACTTTTAGAACTGTTTAGGAGGCATTGAGGGTTCGCATGTACCTATAACTGCAACTCTTGGGTTTGCCGCTCCATTTCATAATAGGAAGGGCACCCTCAGTCATAACATCATGATTGCATGCGACGTCGACCTACGATTTACTTTCATATCATGTGGCTAGGAGGATTCAGGAACAAATGCCAGAGTTCTTCAGTATGCGATGATGAAAGGATTTAGAGTACCCGAGGGCAAGTTTTACCTAGTTTATGGGGGTTATGCAAACAATCACTCATTTCTGGCACCTTATCAGGGTGTCCGATATCATTTGAAGGAATTTGGTCATGGACATGCTCGGCCACAAAACCACATGGAATTGTTCAACCACCGGCATGCTATTGTACACAAACATGTGGAAAGGTCCCTAGGAATTCTTAAGAAGCGCTTCCCAATTCTTCATGTTGGCACACTACATACAATCGATAACCAAGTGAAACTTCCCACAGCTGCTGCAGTTCTTCACAATATCATCAAGATGCATAATGGTGATGAGACTTGGCTTGAGAACTAGCCCAATAACATAGCGCCAAATGATTTTGTTCATCTCCCAAATGGTGATGAGAATAAATATGGGAACAATATTCACATGATGTGAGTTGAAAAAAAGTTTCACATGGTGCGGATAAGCCGTCACCCAAATTAAAAAGACTCCTATAAGAGGTATCCTAATGCTTCATCTCCACTTGTTGCATTAATATTGTTCATATTGCATCTTTAATATTGTTGCTGCTACCTATGCTTTATTGTTTGTTGTTGTTCATCTTTTAAGTTTATATGGTATGTAGTCGTCATGTTAAACATTAGTTTGAACAATGTATTTGTGTTGGTGTAGTTAAGAAGCTAAGAGCTCAATGGAACTCAGTTCTTGAAAAGGGTTTGGTAGAGTTGCTTCCTGAACACAATAATCCATACCATAGGGGACACAATGGTTGGTCTACTGAATCTTGGAATAGGATGGCAACAATATTCCACAAAAGATATGGCCACACAAATTTCACAAAACAACAGTTCCAAGAAAAACAGAAAGAGCTAAAGGGCCAATACAGGCTTCTCAAGGATGCTCATAAACAAAGCAGTGTTAGCTGGAACTATGAGACACACATGATAGGCGTCGAGCCACATCTTTGGCAGACCTTGTTCGTCGTAAGTTCTAGCTTAGGGCATTTCTTCTTTGCAACTTGAAACTTGCATTCCATGTTTACTTTGTAATCAATCTTGTTTTCTTTTATATATAGTCTTGGCCAGAAATAAGCAAGTTTCAAACCAAGCCGTTTCCCCTCTATGATAAATTAGGTGATTTTTATTATGGTGAGTTTAATGGATTATCATTTCCTCCCTTTTTGTTGACCTTTATAATGAATTTACATTGCTACATGACCTTTTGTATGAATGATATACATACTGATAACTTGGGTGTTTTTGCAGGACACATAGCAGAAGGAAACTACAATTTCACGTCAATTGAGGTTACACAAGTCAATGATAATGATTCTGAAGTTGAAAGAGAGGAGATTGCCTTCTCTTTGGCCAGAATCAATACGGAGATGATCTGGACGTGTATGATGATCCAAGAGATTCTGCTCAAATTAATGGTCCAAGAGATGCTTCTCAAAGTGATGGTCCAAGAGATGTTGCTCAAAGTGATGGTCCACGAGATGCTGCTCAAAGTGATGGTTCAAGAGATGCTGGTGGTGGTTCATATAAGAAGCATGTGAAAGAACCCAAGAATAAAAAGGGGGATGATCCTATGGTGTAAGTGATGGCAAAATATGTGGAGATCAAAAGAAAGCAAGCGGAGGAGGAATCTGCTCTTTTGGTTTGGTCAAAACATGCACAACAATTCTCTATTAGCAAATGCATTGTTGTTCTTCACAAGATGGAAAGCATCCCACGTGGTCAAAGAGCCGTTGCCTACAAGGTTTTCAGAAATGTCGTAAAACGTAAGATTTTCATCAATTCCGCTATCGAGGACGAAGAGAATGTTGCGGTGTTCCTTCAAAGCGAAATGGTAGAGTTTGCTCGAGGTATCTAAGGTAAAATTTCTTGGACCAAACTAGTAAAGATTGCTTGATCTATATATCATGCTTAATTCATACATTGATCATCCCTGCTTATTCATGTTGAGTACTAGATGCTGCAGTTCGTCAGTCTCATAGGCACTATGTTCATTCTATAGCTTAGCATACATAATTTTGTAGCTTAGCATATATAATCAAAGGTACTGTCTCAGATGATAGATGTTGTCCCACCTTTGAGAATAATTGATTTTTAATCTAATGCTCCAGACAAATCAAAGTATTAAACGGTGTGTTGTTTCGATGGGTGGGTCATTCAACCTGTTTGTCATAAACAGAAATCTTCTTGATAAAGTGGTGTTAAGATATACATCGACACTTCCAACATAATAAATTATCTGTTGGGAAGCGTCACATGGGAAACAAAATTTTCCTATGCGCACGAAGACCTATCATGGTGATGCCCATCTATGAGAGGAGATTTGGATCTACGTACCCTTGTAGATCGCACAGCAGGAAGCGTTATGAAACACGGTTGATGTAGTGGAACGTCCTCACGTCCCTCGATCCGCCCCGCGAACCATCCAACGAACCGTCCCGCGATCTGTCCCACGAACCGTCCCGCGATCCGTCCCACGAACCGTCCCGCGATCCGTCCCACGAACCGTCTCGCGATCCGTTGCACGAACCGTCTTGCTGATGGGGAACGTCGCATGGGAAACAAAAATTTTCCTACGCGCACGAAGACCTATCATGGTGATGTCCATCTACGAGAGGGGATGAGTGATCTACGTACCCTTGTAGACCGTACAGCAGAAGCGTTAGAGAACGCGGTTGATGTAGTGGAACGTCCTCACGTCCCTCGATCCGCCCCGCGAACAATCCCGCGATCAGTCCCACGATCTAGTACCGAACGGACGGCACCTCCGCGTTCAGCACACGTACAGCTCGACGATGATCTCGGCCTTCTTGATCCAGCAAGAGAGACGGAGAGGTAGAAGAGTTCTCCGGCAGCGTGACGGTGCTCCGGAGGTTGGTGATGACCTTGTCTCAGCAGGGCTCCGCCCGAGCTCCGCAGAAACGCGATCTAGAGGAAAAACCGTGGAGGTATGTGGTCGGGCTGCCGTGGAAAAGTCGTCTCAAATCAGCCCTAAAACCTCCGTATATATAGGTGGGAGGGAGGGGGCCTTGCCTTGGGGTCCAAGGACCCTCAAGGGGGTCGGCCGAGCCAAGGGGGAGGACTCTCCCCCCAAACCGAGTTGGACTAGGTTTGGTGGGAGGGAGTCCTCCTCCCTTCCCACCTCCTCCCTTTTTTTTCCTTTCCTCTTGATTTTTCTTCTCTTGGCGCATAGACCACTTGTGGGCTGTACCACCAGCCCACTAAGGGCTGGTGTGTCTCCCCCAAGGCCTATGGACTTCCCCGGGGTGGGTTGCCCCCCCCCCCCCGGTGAACTCCCGGAACCCATTCGTCATTCCCAGTACATTCCCGGTAACTCCGAAAACCTTCCGGTAATCAAATGAGGTCATCCTATATATCAATCTTCGTTTCCGGACCATTACGGAAACCCTCGTGACGTCCGTGATCTCATCCGGGACTCCGAACAACATTCGGTAACCAACCATATAACTCTAATACGCATAAAACAACGTCGAACCTTAAGTGTGCATACCCTACGGGTTCGAGAACTATGTAGACATGACCCGAGAGACTCCTCGGTCAATATCCAATAGCGGGACCTGGATACCCATATTGGATCCTACATATTCTACGAAGATCTTATCGTTTGAACCTCAGTGCCAAGGATTCATATAATCCCGTATGTCATTCCCTTTGTCCTTCGGTATGTTACTTGCCCGAGATTCGATCGTCAGTATCCGTATACCTATTTCAATCTCTTTTACTGGCAAGTCTCTTTACTCGTTCCGTAATACAAGATCCCGCAACTTACACTAAGTCACATTGCTTGCAAGGCTTTGTGTGTGATGTTGTATTACCGAGTGGGCCCCGAGAAACCTCTCCGTCACACGGAGTGACAAATCCCAGTCTTGATCCATACTAACTCAACTAACACCTTCGGAGATACCTGTAGAGCATCTTTATAGTCACCCAGTTACGTTGCGACGTTTGATACACACAAAGCATTCCTCCGGTGTCAGTGAGTTATATGATCTCATGGTCATAGGAATAAATACTTGACACGCAGAAAACAGTAGCAACAAAATGACACGATCAAGATGCTACGTCTATTAGTTTGGGTCTAGTCCATTACGTGATTCTCCTAATGACGTGATCCAGTTATCAAGCAACAACACCTTGTTCATAATCAGAAGACACTGACTATCATCGATCAACTGGCTAGCCAACTAGAGGCATGCTAGGGACTGTGTTTTGTCTATGTATCCACACATGTAAATGAGTCTTCATTCAATACAATTATAGCATGGATAATAAACTATTATCTTGATACAGGAATTATAATAATAACCATATTTATTATTGCCTCTAGGGCATAATTCCAACACTTGCGACCCGTCTCATGATCCATTCCGATCTAGTGGCGAATAGACGACACCTCCGCGTTCAGCACACGTACAGCTCGACGATGATCTTGGCCTTATTGATCTAGCAAGCAAGACGGAGAAGTAGATGAGTTCTCCGGCAGCGTGACGACGCTCTAGTGGTGGTGAAGGATCTACTCCTGCAGGGCTCCACCCGAGCTCCGTAGAAATACGATCTAGAGGCAAAACTATGGTGTCTAGATCTGAGTTGCGCATGGCAAAGTTGTCTCAAATCAGCCCTAAATCACCAGTATATATAGGAGGAAACAAAAAAAATTCCTACGCGCACGAAGACCTATCATGGTGATGTCCATCTACGAGAGGAGATTTGGATCTACGTACCCTTGTAGATCGCACAACAGGAAGCGTTAAAAAACGCGGATGATGTAGTGGAACAACCTCACGTCCCTCGATCTGCCCCGCGAACCGTCCCACGAACCGTCCTGCGATCCGTCCCACGAACCGTCTCACGATCCATTGCACGAACCATCTTGCGATCCGTCTCATGATCCGTTCCGATCTAGTGCCGAACATACGGCACCTCTGTGTTCAGCACACGTATAGCTCGACGATGATCTCGGCCTTCTTGCTCCGGTGGTGGTGAAGGATCTACTCGTGCACGGCTCCGCCCGAGCTCCAGAGAAATACGATCTAGAGGCAAAACTATGGTGTCTAGATGTGAGTTGCACGTGGCAAAGTTGTCTCAAATCAGCCCTAAATCACCAATATATATAGGAGGAGAGGTGGGGAGACTGGCCTTGAGGTCCAAGGCCCTCTAGGTGCACCAGCCAAGGAGGTGGAGGAGTCCTCCTCCAATCCTAGTCTAACTAGGATTGGAAAGTGGAGTCCTTCTCCACCTTCCCACCTTTCTTTTCTTTCTTTTCTCTTGTTTTTTCTCCTTGTGGGGCCTAGCCTCTCTTGGGCCATCCCACCAGCCCACTAAGGGCTGGTGCGCCACCCTCAAGGCCTTGGGCCAATCCCGGGTGGGTTGCCCCCCTTCCGGTAAATACCCGGAACCCATTCGTCACTCCCGACACGATGCCGGTAATGCCCGAAAACCTTCCGGTAACCAAATGAGAGAAACCTATATATCAATCTTCGTTTCTAGACCACTCTGGAAACCCTCATGATGTTTGTGATCCCATCCGGGACTTCGAACAACATCCGGATTACCACACATATAACTCAACTATACTAAAACATCGCCAAACCATAAGTGTGCAGACCCTGCGGGTTCGTTACCGGCAAGTCTCTTTACTCGTTCCATAATACAAGATCCCGTGACTTACACTTAGTCACATTCCTTGCAAGGCTTGTGTGTGATGTTGTATTACCGAGTGGGCCCCGAGATACTTCTCCGTCACACGGAGGTACAAATCCCAGCCTTGATCCATACTAACTCAACGGACACCTTCGGAATACCTGTAGAACACCTTTATAGTCACCCAGTTACGTTGTGATGTTTGATGCACACAAGGTATTCCTTCGGTGCCAGTGAGTTATATGATCTCATGATCATAGGAACAAAATACTTGACACGCAGAAAACAATAGCAATAAACCGACACGATCAATATGCTACGTTCATAGTTTGGGTCTTGTCCATCACATGATTCTCCTAATGATGTGATCCCGTTATCAAGTGACAACACTTGCTTATGGCCAGGAAACCTTGACCATCTTTGATCAACGAACTAGTTAACTAGAGGCTCACTAGGGACAGTGGGTTGTTTATGTATCCACACATGTATTTGAGTTTTCAATCAATACAATTCTAGCATGGATAATAAACGATTATTATGAAAAAGGAAATATAATAATAGCCAATTTATTATTGCCTTTAGGGCATATTTCCAACAGTCTCCCACTTGCACTAGAGTCAATAATCTAGTTCATATCACCAAGTGATTTTAACGAATCCAACACCCATATAGTTATGGGGTCTGATCACGTCTTGCTCGCGAGAGAGGTTTTAGTCAACGGTTCTGAATCTTTCAGATCCGTGCGTGCTTTACAAATCTTTATGTCATCTTTATAGATGCTACTTCTACGTGCTATTCGGAAATACTCCAAATATCTACTCTACTATACGAATCCGTTTCACCACTCATAGTTATTCGGATTAGTGTCAAAGCTTGCATCAACGTAACGCTTTACAACGAACTCTTTAACCACCTCCATAATCGAGAAAAAAAAATCCTTAGTCCATCAGTTACTAAGGATAACTTTGACCGCTGTTCAGTGATTCAATCCTGGATCACTCTGTATACCTCTTAATAGACTTGTGGCAAGGCACACATCAGGTGCGGTACACAACATGGCATACTGTAGAGTCTATGGCTAAGGCATAGGGGACGACCTTCGTCCTTTCTCTTTCTTCTGTCGTAGTCGGGCTTTTGAGTCTGACACATATTCACACCTTACAACACAACCAAGAACTCTTTCTTTGCTGATCTATTTTGAACTCCTTCAAAAACTTGTCAAGGCATGCATTTCATTTGGAAGTTTTGTTTAGCATTTTGATCTATCTCCATAGATCTTGATGCTCAATGTTCAAGTAGCTCTATCCAGGTCTTCCTTTGAAAAACCCCTTTCAAACAACCTTTATGCTTTACAGAAATTCTACATTACTTCTGATCAACAATATGCCAACCACATATACTTTATCAGAAATACTATAGTGCTCCCACTCACTTCTTTGGAAATACAAGTTTCTCATAAACCTTGTACAAACCCAAAATCTTTGATCATCCCATGAAAGTGTATATTCCAACTCCGAGATGCTTGCACCAGTCCATTGAAGGATCACTGGAGCTTGCATACTTGTTAGTATCTTTAGGATCGACAAAACCTTATGGTTGTATCACATACAATCTTTCCTCAAGGAAACCGTCGAGGAAAGAATGTTTGACATCCTATGTGCAATATTTCATAAATAATGCAGCAACTACTAACATAATTCTAACAGGCTTTTAGCATCGTACGAGTGAGAAAGTCTCATCATAGTCAACTATTTGATTTTGTCGGAAACATCTTTGCGACAAGTCGAGCTTTTCTTAATAGTGACTTATCACCATCATCGTCTGCCTTTCTTTTAAATATCCATCTTTACTCAATAGTCTTATGACCATCAAGTAGTTCTTCCAAAGTCTAAATGGATTCTCTCTCGGATTTGATGGCCTCCAGCCTTTTGTCGGAATCCAGGCCCACCATCGCTTCTCCATAGCTCGTACGTTCATTGTTGTTCAACAACATGACCTCCAAGACAGGGTTACAGTACCACTCTGCAGCAGTACGCGACCTTGTCGACCTACGAGGTTTGTAGTAACTTGATCCGAAGCTCAATGATCACCATCATTAGTTTCTACTTCAATTGGTGTAGGCGCCACAGGAACATCTTCATGCCCCTTGCTACACACTGGTTGAAGTGACGATTCACTAACCTCATCAAGTTCCACCACCCTCCCACTCAATTCTTTCGAGAGAAACCTTTCCTCGAGAAAGAACCCGTTTCTAGAAACAAACACATTGCTTCCGGATCTGAGATAGGAGATGTATCCAGCTGTTTTGGATATCCTATGAAGATGCATTTATCCGCTTTTGGGTTCGAGCTTATCAGACTGAAACTTTTTCACATAAGCGTCGCAGCCCCAAAATTTTAAGAAACGACAGCTTAGGTTTATCCAAACCATAATCTATACTATGTCATCTCAACGGAAATACGCGGTGCCCTATTTAAAGTGAATGCGGTTGTCTCTAATGCATAACCTATAAACGATAGTGGTAATTCAATAAGAGACATCATAGTATGCACCATATCAAATAGGGCGTGGCTATGACGTTCAGACACATCATTACATTATGGTGTTCCAGGTGGCATTGTCTTAACTGCGTACCAAAAACCTCGTAACTCAGATATTCATCTCGATGATCATATCGTAGACAGTTTATCCTCTTGTCACGACGACCTTGAGTCTGAAATAGCTTTGAACTTTTCAATATTTCAGACTTGTGATTCATCAAGTAAATACTCTTGTATCTACTCAAATCGTTAGTGAAGTAAGAACAAAACGATATCCACTGCGTGCCTCAGCACTTTATTGGACTGCACACGTCAAAAATGTATTACTCCCAACAAGTTACTCTCTTGTTTCATGTGGCATGATTTGCATGTCTCAAGTGATTCTAAATCAAGTGAATCCAAACAAATCCATCCGCATGGAGTTTCTTCATGCGTTTTGCACCAACATGACTCAAGTGGCAGTGCCACAATTAAGTGGTACTATCATTATTACTTTGTATCTTTTGGCACCAATATTATGAACATGTGTAACTCTACGATCGAGATTCAATAAACCATTGAAGGTAATTATTCAAGAAAATAGAACAACTATTATTCCTTTTAAATGAATAATCGTATTGCAACAAACATGATCCAATCATGTTCATGCTCAATGTAAACACCAAATAACAATTATTTAGGTTCAACACCAATCCCGATGGTAGAGGGAGCGTGCAATGTTTGATCACACCAACCTTGGAAACACTTCCAACACTTATCGTCACCTCGCCTTTAGCTAGTCTCCGTTTATTCCGTAGCTATAATTTCGAGTTACTAATGACTTAGCAACCGAACCGGTATCCAATACCCTCGTGCTACTAGGAGTACTAGTAAAGTACACATCAATATCATGTATATCAAATATACTTCTGTCGACTTTGCCAGCCTTATTATCTACCAAGTATCTAGGGTAGCTCCGCCTCAGTGACCGTTCCCCTCATAACAGAAGCACTTAGTCTCGGGTTTGGGTTCAATATTGGGTTTCTTCATTAGAGCAACAACTAGTTTTCCATTTCATGAAGTATCCCTTCTAGCCCTTTCCCTTCTTGAAACTAGTGGTTTTACTAACCATGAACAATTGATGCTCCTTCTTGATTTCTACTTTCGCAGTGTCAAACATTGCGAAGCACCCAAGGATCATCATATCTATCCTTGATTTGTTTATAGTTCATCACGAAGATCTACTAGCTTAGTGGCAGTGACTTTGGAGAACCATCACTATCTCATCTGGAAGATTAACTCCCACTTGATTCAAGCGATTGTTGTACTCAGACAATCTGAGAACATGCTCAACAATTTGAGATTTTCTCCTTTACTTTGTAGGCAAAGAATCTTGTTGGAGGTCTTATACCTCTCAACAAGGGCACGAGCATGAATTGTCAATTTCATCTCTTTGAACATATCTTATGTTCTGTGACGTTTTCAAAATGTCTTCGGTGCCTTGCTTCTAAGCCATTAAGTATTGCGCACTAAACTATCATGTAGTCATCAAAGACGTGTATGTCAGATGTTCGCAACATCCATAGACGACGTTCGAGGTGCAGCACACCGAGTGGTGCATTAAGGACATAAGCCTTCTGTGCAGCAATGAGGACAATCCTCAGTTTTACGGACTCAGTTCGCAAAGTTGCTACTATCAACTTTCAACTAAATTTTCTCTAGGAACATATAAAAACAGTAGAGCTATAGCGCAAGCTACATCGTAATTCGCAAAGACCACTAGACTAGGTTCATGATAAATAGTTCAATTAATCATATTACTTAAGAACTCCCACTCAAAAAGTACATATCTCTAGTCATCTGAGTGGTACATGATCCAAATCCACTATCTCAAGTCCGATCATCACGTGAGTCGAGAATAGTTTCAGTGGTAAGCATCTCTATGCTAATCATATCAACTATACGATTCATGCTCGACCTTTTGGTCTCTTGTGTTCCGAGGCCATGTCTGCACATGCTAGGCTCGTCAAGTTTAACCCGAGTGTTCCGCGTGTGCAACTATTTTGCACCCGTTGTATGTGAACGTTTGATACGTCTCCAACGTATCAATAATTTTTGATGGTTCCATGCTATTATCTTGTCAACTTTGGATGTTTTATATGCATGAATATGCTATTTTATATCTTTTTTGGGACTAACCTATTAACTCAGTGCCAAGTGCCAATTTCTGTTTTTTCCGTGTTTTTGACCTTTTTCAGAGAAGAATTTCAAACGGAGTCCAAATGGAATAAAACTTTCGCGATGATTTTTTTGGACCAAAAGAGAACCCCGAAGCTTTGGAAGAAGGCTAGAAGAGCCGCGAGTGAGTCACAAGCCCAGGAGGCCCGCCCCCTAGGCCGGGCCTAGCACGCTTGTGACCTCCTTGTGGGCCCAACCGAAGTAATTCCACCGCCATAAATTCCTATAAATATAGAAACCCCCAAATACAGACCTAGATCGGGAGTTCCGCCGCCGCAAGCCTCTGTAGCTACCAAAAACCAATCGAGAGGCCGTTCCGGCACCCTGTCGGAGGGGGAATCCATCTCCGGTGGCCATCTTCATCATTCCGGCGATCTCCATGACGAGGAGGGAGTATTTCTCCCTCGGGGCTGAGGGTATGTACCAGTAGCTATGTGTTTGATATCTCTCTCTCGTGTTCTTGATATGTCATGATCTCGATGTACCGCGGGCTTTGCTACTATGGTTGGATCTTATGATGTTCTTCCCCCTCTCCCTTCTTGTTATGAATTGAGTTTCCCCTTTGGAGTTATCTTATCAGATGGAGTCTTTAAGAACAATTGATGTATGTCTTGCACGTGTCTATCTGTGGTGACAATGGGATATTCATGTGAGAACTTGATGTATGTTTTGGTGATCAACTTGCGGGTTTTGTGACATCGGGAACCTATGCATATGGGTTGGCACACGTTTTGACTCTCCGGTAGAAACTTCGGGACACTCTTTGAAGTTCTATTAGTTGGTTGAATAGATGATTCTGAGATTGTGTGATGCATATCGTATAATCATGCCCACGGATACTTGAGGTGACAATGGAGTATCTAGGTGACATTAGGGTCTTGGTTGATATGTGTCTTAAGGTGTTATTCTAGTACGAACTCTATGATGGATCGAACGGAAAGAATAGCTTTGTGTTATTTTACTATGGACTCTTGAATAGATTGATCAGAAAGAATAACTTTGTGGTGTTTTCGTACCCGACAATAATCTCTTCGTTTGTTCTCCGCTATTAGTGACTTTGGAGTGACTCTTTGTTGCACGTTGAGGGCTAGTTATATGATCCAATTATGTTCTCATTGTTGAGAGAACTTTACTAGTGAAAGTATGAACCCTAGGCCTTGTTTCCAAGCATTGCAATACTATTCGTGCTCACTTTTACTATTAATTACCTTGCTGTTTTTGTAATTTCAGATTACAAAAACCTATATCTACCATCCATATTGCACTTGTATCACCATCTCTTCACCGAACTAGTGCACCTATACAATTTACCATTGCATTGGGTGTGTTGGGGACACAAGAGACTCTTTGTTATTTGGTTGCAGGGTTGCTTGAGAGAGACCATCTTCATCCTATGCCTCCTGCGGATTGATAAACCTTAGGTCACCCACTTGAGGGAAAATTGCTACTGTCCTACAAACCTCTGCACTTGGAGGCCCAACAACGTCTACAAGGAGAAGGTTGCGTAGTAGACATCAAGCTCTTTTCTGGCGCCGTTCCCTGGGAGGTTAGCGCTTGAAGGTATATCTTTAGATCTTGCAATCGAATCTTTTAGTTTCTTGTTTCATCACTAGTTTAGTCTATAAAAGAAAACTACAAAAAAAGGAATTAAGGTTGCCTTATATGCTTCATCTTTTTAATGTCTTTCGTGAAAATGATGGGAAGGAAAATTGTGCTCAAGTGCTAGAAGAAGAATTACATAGAATGCTTTGCATAAAATATGTGAATGATGAGCATGATTGAAATCTTGTTAGTATAAATTCTTTGAATACCCATGATGCTAAGTATATGCAAAGCCACAAGCTTGGGGATGCTATGTTTGATGAAGATGATCTTTTTAGTTCCCCCACTTTGAATGATGAAAATTATTATGATGAAAGCATGCCCCCTATTTATGATGATTATTGTGATGATACTTATGCTATAAAGAAGAAATATGATAAAACTTGTCACAATTATGAGTACCCTCTTACTGAGCTTTACTCTTTTAATGTGGAAACAATTCCTAGTGTTCAAGTCTTTTACGATACTCCCACTATTAATCATGAGAATAAATTTGCTATTGTGGAGAGTAGTAAAATTTCTATGCTTGTAGATCATGAAAGGAATGCTTTAGGTGCTGGTTATATTGTTGAATTCATTCATGATGCTACTGAAAATTATTATGAGAGAGGATCATATGCTTCTACATATTGCAATAATATCAAGCTTCCTCTCCATGTGTTGAAACTTTTGAAGTCATGCTTGTTTTATCTTCCTATGCTAGTTGATTCTTGCTCCAATAAATTGTTTGATCACAAAATCCCTATGCATAGGAAGTGGGTTAGACTTAAATGTGCTAGTCATATGCTCCATGACGCTTCCATTATGTTTCAATCCTTATCTTTTATGTGAGCATCATTGAAATCATCATGCCTATCTTGAAAGGCATTAAAGAAAAGTGCTTGTTGGGAGACAATCCAATATGTATCCTTACTGTTTTTGTGTGTTAACATGATTAAGATGCTGTATTAATCATGTTTTATTGCCTTAGATTCAATAAAGTGCCAAGTAAAGCCTTTATGATTAGTTTGGGTGATAGTTGTTTGATCATGCTGAAAAAGATAGAAACTTTGCGCTCGCAAAATCATTTCTAATTTCTATCCAGAGAGTGATTTTAGGTTGATTATTTTTGCTTCTGATTTATATACAAATTTCCTTAATTGTCAAAAAAAATTCTGAATTTTGGGAAGTGCAGAAGTATGGTTAGCATTCAGATCATTACAGATTGTTCTGTTTTTGACAGATTCTGTTTTCAATGCATACTTTGCTTGTTTTGGTGTTTCCATAGATTATATTGAGTAATATAAATTGTGGAAATGGTAAGATACAGTAGGCATTGTGTGAAAATAATTATGAGTCTTGTATTGACAATACCCAAGGGATTGATTTGCTCGTTATCATACTAACCCATCTCACGAAGTTCCGTTAAGTTTTGTGTTGTGAAGTTTTCAAGTTTTGGGTAGAGTTTCGATGGACTATGGAACAAGGAGTGGAAATAGCCTAAGCTTGGGGATGCCTAAGGCACCCCAAAGCCATATTAAAGGACACCAAAAAGCCTAAGCTTGGGGATGCCCTGGGAAGGCATCCCCTCTTTCGTCTTCAATCCATCGGTAACGTTACTTGGAGCTATATTTTTATTCACCACATGATATGTGTTTTTCTTGGAGCATCATGTATTATAAGAGTCTTTGCTTTTTGTTTTGTCACCTTATTCCTTGCTGCACACCTTTTTGAGAGGGACATGCACTCATCGTGAATTTGCTAGAATACTCAATGAGCTTCACTTATATCTTTTGAGTTAGGCAATTTAGCTCGCATATGTTTCACTTATATCTTTTGAGCTAGATAATTTAGTTCTAGTGCTTCACTTAAATCTTTTTAGAGCACGGCGGTGTCGTATGTTGTAGA
The DNA here is from genome assembly GCF_904849725.1 of Hordeum vulgare subsp. vulgare. Taxonomy (NCBI): domain Eukaryota; kingdom Viridiplantae; phylum Streptophyta; class Magnoliopsida; order Poales; family Poaceae; genus Hordeum; species Hordeum vulgare. The sequence continues at coordinate 65,374,391 of NC_058523.1, forward strand.
AATAAAAACACTCGATCTTCACTTATATCTTTTTGAGAGTGCTCTCTCTAAGTAACTTGGTAATTGGCGTGTGCTATGAAATTAGTCCTAAATATGATAGGCATCCAAAGAGGATATAATAAAAACTTCCATATTAAAGTGCATTGATCAGTAAGAGAAGTTTGATTCCTCACAATTAGTTTTGAGATATGGATATGGTAATATTAGAGTCATGTTAGTAGGGTGTTGTGAATCTAGAAATACTTGTGTTGAGGTTAGTTATTCCCGTAGCATGCACGTATGGTGAACCACTATGTTTGGAAGTCGGAGCATAATTGATTTATTGACTGTCATCCTTTGTGTGGCAGTCGGGATCGCACGATGGTTAACACCTACCAACCCTTCCCCTAGGAGTATGCGTTTAGCACTTTGTTTCGATTACTAATAAAACTTTCTAAATAAGTATATGAGTTCTTCATTACTAATGTGAGTCCATGGTATATATGCACTTTCACCTTCCACCATTGCTAGCCTCTCTAGTGCCGTGCAACTTTTGCTGGTGCACAAACCCACCATATACCTTCCTCAAAACAGCCACCATACCTACCTATTATGGCATTTTTATAGCCATTCCGAGATATATTGCCATGCAACTCCCACCGTTCCGTCTCATGACTTGTTCCGTCACTTTCATATTGCCTTTGCATGATCGTAAGATAGCTAGCGAGATGTTTCAACGTCATACGCTAAGCTAGATCGTTCCACATCTCGGTACACTACCGGAGGCATTTCCTATAGAGTCGTCATTGTTCTAAGTATTGAGTTGTGAGTAAATAAAAGTGTGATGATCATCATTATTAGAGCATTGTCCCATGTGAGGAAATAAAAAAAGGCCAAAGATGCCCACCAAAAAAAATTGAAAAGAGGCCAAAGAGCCCAAACAAAAAAAAAGAGAGAAAAAGAGAGAATGGACAATGCTACTATCTTTTTCCACACTTGTGCTTTGAAATAGCACCATGTTCTTCATGATAGAGAGTCTCTTGGTTTGACACTTCCATATAGTAGTGGGAATTTTCATTATATAACTTTGCTTGTATATTCCAATGATGGGCTTCCTCAAAATTGCCCTAGGTCTTCGTGAGCAAGCAAGTTGGGTGCACACCCACTAGTTTTCTTTTTGAGCTTCCATACACTTATAGCTCTAGTGCATCCGTTGCATGGCAATCCCTACTCATTCACATTGATATCTATTGATGGGAATCTCCATAGCCCATTGATACGCCGAGTCAATGTGACCATCTCCTCCTTTTTGCCTCACAACCTCCACCACACTCTATTCCACCTATAGTGCTACAACCTTGGCTCACGCTCATGTATTGCGTGAGAGTTGAAAAAGATTGAGAAAGTAAGAGTGCGAAAACAATTACTTGGCCAATATCGGGTTGTGCATAATTTAAATTCGTTGTGTGGGGATGATGGAGCATAGCCAGACTATATGATTTTGTAGGGATAACTTTCTTTGGCATTGTTATTTCAAAAGTTCATGATTACTTTGCTAGTATGCTTGAAGTATTATTGTTTTCATGTCAATAGTAAACTCTTGTTTTAACTCTTACGGATCGGAACATTCATGCCACAAGAAATAAGTTACAAAGGACAAATATGTTAGGTAGCATTCCACATCAAAAATTCGGTCTTTATCACTTCCCTACTCAAGGACGAGCAGGAGTTAAGCTTGGGGATGCTTGATACGTCTCCAACGTATCTATAATTTTTGATGGTTCCATGCTATTATCTTGTCAACTTTGGATGTTTTATATGCATGAATATGCTATTTTATATCTTTTTTGGGACTAACCTATTAACTCAATGCCAAGTGCCAGTTTCTGTTTTTTTCCGTGTTTTTGACCTTTTTTAGAGCAGAATTTCAAACGGAGTCCAAATGGAATAAAACTTTCGCGATGATTTTTTTGGACCAAAAGAGACCCCCGAAGCTTTGGAAGAAAGCCAGAAGAGCCACGAGGGAGTCACAAGCCCAGGAGGCCCGACCCCCTAGGCCGAGCCTAGCAGGCTTGTGACCTCCTAGTGGGCCCAACCGACGAAATTCCACCGCCATAAATTCCTAAAAATACAGAAACCCCCAAAAAGAGACCTAGATCGGGAGTTCCGCCGCCGGAAGCCTGTGTAGCCACCAAAAACCAATCGGGAGCCCGTTCCGGCACCCTGCCGGAGGGGGAATCCATCTCCGGTGGCCATCTTCATCATCCCGGCGATCTCCATGATGAGGAGGGGGTAGTTCTCCCGCGGGGCTGAGGGTATGTACCAGTAGCTATGTGTTTGATCTCTCTCTCTCTCGTGTTCTTGAGATGTCATGATCTCGATGTACCGCGGGCTTTGCTACTATAGTTGGATCTTATGATGTTCTTCCCCCTCTCCATTCTTGTTATGAATTGAGTTTCCCCTTTGGAGTTATCTTATCGGATTGAGTCTTTAAGAACACTTGATGTATGTCTTGCACGTGTCTATCTGTGGTGACAATGTGATATTCATGTGAGTACTTGATGTATGTTTTGGTGATCAACTTGCGGGTTTCGTGACATCGGGAAGCTGTACATATGGGTTGGCACACGTTTTGACTCTCATTTAGAAACTTCGAGGCACTCTTTGAAGTTCTATGTGTTGGTTGAATAGATGATTCTAAGATTGTGTGATGCATATCGTATAATCATCCCACGGATACTTGTGGTGACAATGGAGTATCTAGGTGACATTAGGGTCTTGGTTGATATGTGTCTTAAGGTATTATTCTAGTACGAACTCTATGGTGGATCGAACGAAAAGAATAGCTTCGTGTTATTTTACTACGGACTCTTGAATAGATTGATTAGAAAGAATAACTCTGTGGTGGTTTCGTACCCGACAATAATCTCTTCGTTTGTTCTCTACTATTAGTGACTTTGGAGTGACTCTTTGTTGCATGTTGAGGGCTAGTTATATGTTCCAGTTATGTTATCATTGTTGATAGAACTTCACTAATGAAAGTATGAACCCTAGGCCTTGTTTCCAAGCATTGCAATACTGTTCGTGCTCACTTTTACTATTAGTTACCTTGCTGTTTTTGTAATTTCAGATTACAAAAACCTATATCTACCATCTATATTGCAGTTGTATCACCATCTGTTCGCCGAACTAGTGCACCTATAAAATTTACCATTGTATTGGGTGTGTTGGGGACACAAGAGACTCTTTGTTATTTGGTTGCAGGGTTGCTTGAGAGAGAACATCTTCATCCTACGCCTCCCGCGGATTGATAAACCTTAGGTCACCCACTTGAGGGAAAATTTATACTGTCCTACAAATCTCTGCACTTGGAGGCCCAACAACGTCTACAAGGAGAAGGTTGCGTAGTAGTCATCAATGTTGAGTCTATCACACCCGATCATCACGTGGTGTCTCGAAACGACGAACTCTAGTACCAGTGCATAGTCGGGGAGAACACAATTTGGTCTTGAAATTTTAGTGAGAGATCACCTCATAATGCTACCGTTGTTTTAAGCAAAATAAGGTGCATAAAAGGATTAACATCACATGCAATTCATAAGTGACATGATATGGCCATCATCATGTGCTTCTTGATCTCCGTCACCAAAGCACCGGCACGATCTTCTTGTCACCGGCGGCACACCATGATCTCCATCATCATGATCTCCAACAACGTGTCGCCATCGGGGTTGTCGTGCTACTTATGCTATTACTACTAAAGGTACGTCCTAGCAATATAGTAAACACATCTGCAAACACAAACGTTAGTTTAAAGACAACCCTACGGCTCCTGCCGGTTGCCGTACCATCGACTTGCAAGTCGATATTAACTATTACAACATGATCATCTCATACATCCAATATGTCTCATCACATCATTGGCCATATTATATCACAAGCATACCCTGCAAAAACAAGTTAGACGTCCTCTAATTGTTGTTGCATGTTTTACGTGGCTGCTATGGGTATCTAGTAGATCGCATATTACTTACGCAAAAACCACAACGGAGATGTGAAAATTGCTATTTAACCTCTCCAAGGACCGTCTCGGTCAAAACCAATTCAACTAAAGTTGAAGAAACCGACACCCGCGAGTCATCTTTATGCAACGAGGTTGCATGTCAAGTGATGAAACCAGTCTTTCGTAAGCATACGAATAATGTCGGTCCGGTCCGCTTCAATCCAACAATGCCGCTGAATCGAGAAAAGGCTAAGGAGGGCAGCAAATCGAACATCACCGTCCACAAAACCCTTTGTGTTCTACTCGAGATAACATCTACGCATGAACCTAGCTCATGATGCCACTGTTGGGAAACGTCGGATGGGAAACAAAAAACTTCCTACGCGCACGAAGACCTATCATGGTGATGTCCATCTATGAGAGGAGATTTGGATCTACGTACCCTTGTAGATCGCACAACAGGAAGCGTTAAGAAACGCGGTTGATGTAGTGGAACATCCTCACGTCCCTCGATCCGCCCCGCGAACTGTCCCACGAACCGTTCCGCGATCAGTCCCACGAACCGTCTCGCGATCCGTTGCACGAACCATCTTGCGATCCATCTCACGATCCGTTCCGATCTAGTGCTGAACACACGGCACCTCCGCGTTCAGCACACGTACAGCTCGACGATGATCTCGGCCTTCTTGATCCAGCAAGAAAGACAGAGAAGTAGATGAGTTCTCCGGCAGCTAGACGACGCTCCAGTGGTGGTGAAGGATCCACTCCTTCAGGGCTTCGCCCGAGCTCCGCAGAAATACGATCTAGAGGCAAAACTATGGTGTCTAGATCTGAGTTGCACGTGGCAAAGTTGTCTCAAATCAGCCCTAAATCACCAGTATATATAGGAGGATAGGTGGGGAGACTTGCCTTGAGGGACAAGGCCCTCTAGGTGTGCCGACCAAGGAGCTGGAGGAGTCCTCCTCCAATCCTAGTCTAACTAGGATTGGAAAGTGGAGTCCTTCTCCACCTTCCCACCTTTCTTTTTTTTCTCTTGGTTTTTCTCCTTGTGGCGCCTAGCCTCTCTTGGGCTGTCCCACCAGCCCACTAAGGGCTGGTGCACCACCCTCAAGGCCTTGGGCCACTCCCGGTTGGGTTGGCCCCCTCCCGGTAAATACCACAAACCCATTCGTCACTCCCGGCACGATGCTGGTAATGCCCGAAAACCTTCCGGTAACCAAATGAGACAAACCTATATATCAATCTTCGTTTCCGGACCACTCCGGAAACCCTCGTGATGTCTGTGATCCTATCCGGGACTCCGAACAACATTCGGTAACCACGCATATAACTCAACTATGCTAAAACATCGCCAAACCTGAAGTGTGCAGACCCTGCGGGTTCGAGAACTATGTAGACATGCCCCGAGGTACCCCTCGGTCAATATCCAATAGCGGGACCTGTATGCCCATATTGGATCCTACATATTATCCGAAGATCTTATTGGTTGAACCTCAGTGTCAAGGATACAGATAATCCCATATGTCATTCATTTTGTCCTTCGGTATGTTACTTGCCCAAGATTCGATCGTCGGTATCCGCATACCTATTTCAATCTCGTTACCGGCAAGTCTATTTACTCGTTCCGTAATACAAGATCCCGTGACTTACACTTAGTCACATTTCTTGCAAGGCTTGTGTGTGATGTTGTATTACCGAGTGGGCCCCGAGATACCTCTCCGTCACACGGAGTGACAAATCCCGGTCTTGATCCATACTAACTCAACGGACACCTTCGGAGATACCTGTAGAACAACTTTATGGTCACCCAGTTATGTTGTGATGTTTGATGCACACAAGGTATTCCTCGGTGCCAGTGAGTTATATGATCTCATGGTCATAGGAACAAAATACTTGACACGCAGAAAACAATAGCAATAAAACGACACGATCAATATGCTACATTCATAGTTTGGGTCTTGTCCATCACATGATTCTCCTAATTATGTGATCCTGTTATCAAGTGACAACACTTGCCTATGGCCAGGAAACCTTGACCATCTTTGATCAACGAACTAGTCAACTAGAGGCTCACTAGGGACCGTGTGTTGTCTATATACACATGTATTTGAGTTTCCAATCAATACAATTCTAGCATGGATAATAAACGATTATTATGAACAAGTAAATATAATAATAACCAATTTATTATTGCCTCTAGGGCATATTTCCAACATTATCATGGCCATGAAAGGTTCTTACTAGCAGCTTACGTAATTGTACTTCACTAGGATTAAAGCACTACTATGTGCTTACTACTACTAGTACTCAGTACCTTAGAAATGGTATGAGGATTAAATCGACCATTCTTTGTTCGAAACATCCATTGTTGACCATTCTCTACCAACATCCGTTGTTGACCATTATCTACCAACATTCATTATTCACATATTTAAGTTTTGTCACTCTCATTTTGTTTTTGCTTTATAACCAGGTTCTCAAGCAACCAGAGAAGCAAGATTAAACAATCTAGATAAACTTTTGGCCATTCAAAACTGGATGATCCACTAGAGCAATCAACGTCTTTGTTGTATGCCATAGCGGACGACAAAGCACCAGTTCACATACGACAAAGGTCTTTGTCGTCCAGTGGCTAATGACCCACAAGTATAGGGGATCAATCGTAGTACTTTCGATAAGTAAGAGTGTCGAACCCAACGAGGAGCAGAAGGATCTGACAAGTGGTTTTCAGCAAGGTAAAATCTGCAGGCACTGAAATTGTCGGTAACAAGTGATTGTGTACTGAGATGATTCGTAGAAAACAACAGGTAGCAAAAGTAGCAACGGTGCAGAAAAGTGGCCCAATCCCTTTTGTAGAAAGGGACAAGCCTGGACAAAGTCTTATAGGAGGAAAAATGCTCCCAAGGACACACGGGAATTTCGGTCATGCTAGTTTCATCATGTTCATATGATTCGCGTTCGTTACTTTGATAGTTTGATATGTGGGTGGACTAGCGCTTGGGTACTGCCCTTACTTGGGCAAGCATCCCACTTATGATTAACCCCTCTCGCAAGCATCCGCAACTACGAAAGAAGAACTAAGACAAAGTCTAACCATAGCATTAAACTAGTGGATCCAAATCAGCCCCTTACGAAGCAACACATAAACTAGGGTTTAAGCTTCTGTCACTCTAGCAACCCATCATCTACTTACTACTTCCCAATGCCTTTCTCTAGGCCCAAATAATGGTGAAGTGTTACGTAGTCGACGTTCACATAACACCACTAGAGGAAAAACAACATACAACATATCAAATTACCGAATGAATACCAAATTCACATGACTACTATTAGCATGACTTATCCCATGTCCAGAGGAATAAAAGTAACTACTCACAAAGCATAATCATATTCATGACCACAGAGGTAATGAGTAGCATCAAGGATGTGAACATAAACTCTTTCACCAAGTAATCCAACTAGCATCAACTACAAAGAGTAATCAACACTACTAGCTACCTTACAAGTACCAATCGGAGTCGCGAGACGGAGATTGATTACAAGTGATGAACTAGGGTTTGGAGATGAGATGGTGCTGATGAAGATGTTGATGGTGACGAGTCTCCTCCGATGAGAGGAGTGTTGGTGATGACGATGGAAACGATTTCCCCCTCCTGGAGGGAAGTTTCCCCGACACGATCGTCCTGCCGGAGCTCTAAATTGGTTCTGCTCAAGTTCCGCCTTGTGGTGGCGGCAAATCCACGAAAAAGCTCCTCCCTGATTTTTTTCCAGACGAAACCCTTCATATAGCAGAAGAGGGGGGCAAGTGGGCAAGCAGGTTGCCCACAAGCCCTCATGGCGCGGCCAAGGGGGGTGGCCGCGCCGTGTAGGCTTGTGGCCAACCCCTGGCGCCCCTCTGGCGCTTCTTCGGCCCAGTATTTTTTATAAATACGGAAAAAATCCTCGTTGATTTTTACGGCGTTTGGAGTTGCGCAGAATAGGTATCTCAAACTTGCTCCACTTTCAGGCCAGAATTCTAGGTGCTGGCATTCTTCCTCTTCATGTAAACCTTGCAAAATAAGAGAGAAAAGGCATAAGTATTGTACCGTGAAGTGAAATAACAGCCCAAGAAGCAATAAATATCAATATGAAAACATGATGCAAAATGGACGTATCAACTCCCCCAAGCTTAGACCTTGCTTGTCCTCAAGCGAAAGCCTAGCTCAATAAATATGTCCACATGTTTAGGGAGAGAGGTGTCAACAAAACAAGATACGAACATGCATGCATCATGGTCATGATCAGAACAGCAATACCAACATATAATCTCTCATGCCAAAGTGATAATTCCTTCACAAAGTAAAGCATGGATCAAGAACCTTACCGAGAAGTAACAACCGATAGCCTTTAGTCATTGCAGAAATTGCAATTTATCACAACATCAGGAAGAGTCAAATAAGAGCTTGTAAAGCAAATCCACATACTCAATCATTCTTTGATTCTCGACAATTGCTACCACTCACGTGGTACTCATGAGATCAAAGTTTCAGCTGGACACAGAGAAAGATAGGGGCTTACAGTTTTGCCTCCCAACTGCTTACCTCAAGGGTAATGTCAACAATAATAATTCATGAATACTTACTTCCAAATTGACATATGAATATAGATCTTTCCCAAGCATATGACGTTAGCCAAGACAAAGGCGAAATAGGGAATTGGTGAAGATCACCATGACTATTTCAAGGGAAAAAAGTAAAGGTACAAGATAGGACCTTCGCAGAGGGAAGCAGAGGTTGTCATGCGCTTTTGAGGTTTGGATGCGTGTCCTCTTAGTGCGGAGGAACGTCACTTTATATTGCCCCCTGTGATAAAGAACTTTATTATGCAATTTGTCGCTTTTATGTCTTCCTCATCACAAGTTCGTACAAAGATTATTTTCCACACACTAATAGATCATACATATTAGAGAGCAATTTTTATTGCTTGCACCGATGACAACTTACTTGAGTGATCTTATTCAATCCATAGGTAGGAATGGTGGACACTCATGGCAAAATTGGTTTGAAGGTTTATGGATGCACAAGTAGTATCTCTACTTGGTGCGGGAGGTTTTGGCTAATATGAGGTGGAAGAAATCGTCACATGCTAAGGGATCCCTAATCATATAACATTGTTCGGAGCCAAGCAAACACAATTCATTATGTTGTCTTCCTGGTCCAACATCTACTTTTAGGCATGTAATAGTTTAGTGAGTGTTCACAATCATTAGATGGTGTGAGAGATGATATATTTATATGTGAACCTCTCCTTCTTTATCACTTCCTATTAATTGCAACCATGACCAAGGTGTACGTTTGCCTACCCTCAACAAGTTTCAATCCTCATTCTTTTTATATGTGAAGCCATCACTTCCCATAAGATCATTACATGATCTTTCATGCTTTTGTTCTATTCTCACTCTTTTGATCATGGCAAGAGGCAAAGCCCTTCAACTAAGACACCCTTTTTTATATGGCTCACGAGCTCGAATACATTGGGGGTGACACAAGGCAAAACTCAAGACTAAAACACGAAGACTTTTAATCTACTAGAGAAAGAGAAAACTGAAAAAGGAAAACTAAAACAAAGGTAAAGGTGAAAGATGTGATGGTGATACGATACCGGGGTAACTCCCCCAAGCTTGGCACAAGCCAAGGGGATTAGCCATACCCATGTTTAGTTGTCTTCCTTTGGTGGTGGTGGAGGACTTGTTGCAATCTGGGTTTGATCCTCCGTCTTCCAAGACATAGGTGCTCCATCATGGAAAGATGGACGAGTCTCTGGAATCCTCAAATCTGCAACCAGCCGTATTGATTTAAATCTATACTCATACTCACAGTTTTGGTTCTGCAGGTCATAGATCTGGGCCTGGAGTTGATCAATCCTATCATAGAGCCTCGAGAGGTGCTTCCCGATGTCTTTGGCATCAATCCTATGCTTGTTGGTGAACTCCGTGATCATCATGTGGTTGGCGTTGAGTCCACGCTCCACCGTCCCTTGGCACTTGAAAACTTGTTGCTCCATTGCTTCGAGCCTTGTCTCCATGCTTCCGGTCTTCTTGGGCCCCTCAACATCACGGATGTGCAACATCCCCTCACGCATCTCGATAGATTGAGGGTGTTGCACCACTCCCGTGAGGTAGGGATTGATGACCTTCTCGAAGATCTTGTCCTTCGGAGCTTTTGGAGAAGTAATAGCGATCTAGATCTGTAACATAAACAGGGTCGAAATGAAAAACAGAGGAAATCTGCGTGATGCAGGGGTCAGACCAAACGAGAGTATATATAATGATTTTTTCTAGACCAGAAGGAGTACCCCGCACGAAAACAGAGTCCGGGAGGCGCACGAGGTGGCCACAAGCCCTCACGGCGCGACCAGAGGGTGGGCCCACGCCGTGCAGGCTTGTCGCCTCCTCACGGATTTTCTGGACTACTTCCAATTTTTTGTATTTTTTCAAATATTCCAAAACGGAGAAAATTTCTTACTGGAAAAGTTTTGGACTCTGTTTTCTTACCGAGTCACATACCTCTTCGTTTTCGGAGTCTGAAACAGGCTGATAAATATCCCTTAGGTATTCTTTTGGAGTTATGGTATTGATGATATTGCTTTCAACATTTATGGGAGTACCTGATATGTCTCAAACGTATCTATAATTTTTGATGGTTTCACGCTGTTATCTTGTCCACTTTGGATGTTTTGTTTACCTTTTATATATTTTTTGGGACTAACTTATTAACTCAGTGCCAAGTGCGAGTTCCTGTTTTTTCTGTGTTTTTGACTCTTTTCAGATCTTATTTTGGAACGGAGTCCAAACGAAATAAAATCCCCAAAATGATTTTTTTCCAGAACGGAAGAAGATCGAGAGGCTTAAGGGCCAAGCAAGTGGGCCCACAGGGAGCCCACAAGCCCTGTTGCCGCGACCACGGGGGAGGCCGAGACAACCAAGCTTGTGGCCTCCCTGGCGCCCCCTGCCCTAGGTCTTTGGCCTATAAATTCCCTAAAAATCCAGAAAAAATCAGGGCGTCCACGAAAACACTTTTCCGCCGCCGCAAGCTTCCATTTCTGCGAGATCTCATCTGGAGACCCTTCCCGGTGCCCTGCCGGAGGGGACTTTGGAGTTGGAGGGCTTATTCATCAACATCATCGCCCCTCCAATGACTCGTGAGTAGTCCACTTCAAACCTACGGGTCCGTAGTTAGTAGCTAGATGGCTTCTTCTCTCTCTTGGATCTTCAATACAAAGTTCTCCATGATCTTCATAGAGATCTATCTGAGGTAATCCTCTTTGGCGGTGTGTTTGTCGAGATCCGATGAATTGTGGATTTGTGATCATATTATCTATGATATATATTTGAGTCTTTGCTGATTTCTTATATGCATGATTCGATATCCTTGTAAGTCTCTCCGAGTCTTGGGTTTTGTTTGGCCAACAAGATATATGATTCTTGCAATGGGAGAAGTGCTTGGTTTTGGGTTCTTACCGTGTGGTGACCTTTCCCAGTGACAGTAGGGGCAGCAAGGCACACATTGTGTAGTTTCCATCAAGGGTAACAAGATGGGATTTGTCGTAGATATGAGATTGTCCATCTACATCATGTCATGTTGCTTAAGGGCTTACTCTGTTCTTTTGGACTTAATACACTAGATGCATGCTGGATAGCGGTCGACGTGTGGAGTAATAGTCGTAGATGCAGAAAGTATCGGTCTAGTTGTTTTGGGCGTGATGCCTATAGATATAATCATTGCCATAGATATTGTCATGAGTTTGCACGGTTCTATCAATTGCTTGACAGTAATTTTTTTCACCCACCGTTTACTTGCTTTCATGAGAGAAGTCACTAGTGAACACTACGGCCCCCGGGTCTATTCACACCTATCGTTTCCACTTTCGCTTTTACTTTGCTTTGTTACTTTGTTGCTTTCAGTTCTCACTTGGCAAACAATCTATAAGGCATTGACAACCCCTTCATAGCGTTGGGAGCAAGCTCTTTGTGTTTGTGTAGGCACTTGTGATACTCCTTCACTGGATCGATACCTTGGTTCTCAAAACTGAGGGAAATACTTACCGCCGCTGTGCTACATCACCCTTTCCGCTTCGAGGGAACACCAACGCAAGGCTCCAAGGCCACGGGGGAATCATTTGCCTAGGAAGTCCCTAAAGGCGTAGCCGTAGCAGCAGGATTCCTGGCGCCGTACCAGGGAAGGTCTGTTGTCGCAGTAGCAAGAAGAATTTCTGGCGCCGTTGCCGGGGAAGGAGAGATCTATCCAAGTAGGTCTCACAAACTCATCTCTTGCATTTACTTTTTTGCCAGTTGCCTCTCGTTTTCCTCTCCCCCACTTCACATTTGTCGTTTTCATTTGCCTTTCTTCTTTGCCTTTTTGCCGTTTTCCTTTGCCGCTTTTCTTGCTTGCTTGTGTGTTTGTTTGTTTGTTGAAGTCATCATGGCTGAAAACACCAAACTTTGTGACTTCTCGAGTACCAATAATAATGATTTTATTAGTACTCCGATTGCTCCCGCCACTAGTGCGGAATCATATGAAATCAACGCAGCTTTGCTGAATCTTGTTATGAAAGAGCAATTTCCTGGCCTTCCTAGTGAAGATGCCGCATCCCATCTCACTACCTTCATTGAGCTTTGCGATATGCAAAAGAAAAGATATGTGGATAATGACGTGATTAAGTTGAAGCTTTTTTCTTTCTCGTTGTGAGATTGCGCAAAAACTTGGTTTTCTTCTTTGCCTGAAAATAGTATCGATTCTTGGGATAAGTGCAAAGATGCTTACATATCCAAGTATTTTCCGCTGGCTAAGATTATCTGCTTACGTAACGATATCATGAATTTCAAGCAACTTGATCATGAACACGTTGCACAATCTTGGGAGAGGATGAAGGTTATGATTAGAAATTGTCCCGCTCATGGCTTGATTTTGTGGATGATTATACAAATCTTTTACGCTGGTTTGAATTTTTCCTCTCGTAATATCTTGGACTCCGCCTCAGGTGGAACGTTCATGGAAATCACGTTAGGAGACGCTACAAAACTCCTAGACAATATCATGACCAACTACTCTAAGTGGCATACTGAAAGGTCACCTGCTAGCAAAAAGGTACACGCTATAGAAGAAATTAACTCGCTTAGTGCTAAGATGGACGAGTTGATGAATTTGGTTGCTAGTAGAAACGCTACTGTAGATCCTAATGACGTGCCACTATCTTCCTTGATTGAGAGTAGCAACGCTAGTTTGGACGTTAACTTTGTTGGTAGGAACAATTTTGGCAACAACAATGCTTTTAGAGGAAACTATGTTCCTAGGCCTTTCCCTAGTAACTCGTCTAACAATTATGGAAATTCCTACAACAACACTTATGGAAATCACAACAAATTACCCTCTGATTTAGAGAGTAATATCAAAGAGTTCATCAACTCTCAAAAGATTTTCAATGCGTCCATAGAGGAAAAACTACTCAAAATTGACAATTTGGCTAAGAGCGTTGATAGGATGTCTTATGATATTGATGCTTTGAAAGTTAGATGTGCTCCTCCCAAGGTGAACTTGAATGAAACTTTGAAAGCTATGCGTGTCTCCATGAATGAGAGCAAAGAAAGAACCACCCAAATTCGTGCTAGGCATGAAAGGTTTAAAAGGGTGCATTATAGTGATGCAAATCACGAAGATCTTAAAGTGCTTGGTGTGTCTCCTCTTGAATCTTTGTTTTCGCGTGTAAACCTATTGATGAAGGGGCTGGATATGAATCCACTTTGGTTGAAAAACGCCCCAATGATTCGGAGTCCACCTATCTTGATGATAAAGGTGTGGAGAGTGGAGTAGAAGAAATCAAAATTTTGGGTAGTAATGAAACTCCCACTTTGGATTTCAAGGAATTCAATTATGATAATTGCTCCTTGTTTGAATGCATCTCTTTGATGCAATCCATTGCAAACTCTCCACATGCTTATAGCCAAAGCAAAGCCTTTACCGCGCATATCGTAGACGCTATGATGAAATCTCTTGAAGAGAAGCTCGAACTAGAAGTCTCTATACCTAGTAAACTTCATGATGAGTGGGAACCTACTATCAAAATCAAGATCAAAAACTATGAGTGCAATGCTTTGTGTGATTTGGGTGCTAGTGTTTCCGCGATTCCAAAATCTTTATGTGACATTCTTGGTTTTCATGAGATTGAAGAGTGTTCTCTTAATTTGCATCTTCCGGATTCTACTGTCAAGAAACCCATGGGAAGGATCGACGATGTTCTTATTGTTGCAAATAAGAACTATGTACCCGTGGATTTCATTGTACTTGACATAGATTGCAATCCTTCATGTCCCATTATTCTTGGTAGACCTTTCCTAAGGACTATTGGTGCTATCATCGATATGAAGGAAAGGAATATTAGATTTGAATTTCCCCTAAAGAAGGGCATGGAGCACTTTCCTAGCAAGAAAATAAGATTGCCTTATGAATCTATGATGAGGGCTACTTGTGGTTTGAGCACCAAAGATGACTATATGTGATTCCATCACCTTTTGCCTAGCTAAGGGCGTTAAACAATAGCGCTTGTTGGGAGGCAACCCAACGAATCTATCATTTTTCTTTCTGTTTTGTGTTTTCCACTCTTTCATAATTCTGTTATGATTGTGTTTTTTGTGTTACTTTTTGTGTTTGTGCCAAGCAAAACCGTTATGATTAGTCTTGGGGATGATCGTTTGGTCATGCTGGAAAAGACAGAAACTTTCTGCTCACGAAAAGAATTTTCATTTTTGTTCTGTAAGAGATTTTGAGTTGATTCTTTTTGCTGCTGATTGCTACGCAAATTCTTCAGACTTTCATAATTTTTCATAATTTTTTAAGTACCAGAAGTATACAAAGTATACAGATTGCTACAGACTGATCTGCTGTTAAGAAATTATGTTTTTGTTGTGTTGGTTGCTTATTTTGATGAAACTATGGATAGTATCGGGGGGGGGGGTATTACCCATGGAAGATTGAAAATACAGTAACCCAACATCAACATAAGTAGAATTTTAGTTTGCTACAGTACCTAAGGAAGTGGTGGTTTGCTTTCTTATACTAATGTTATCACGAGTTTCTGTTTAAGTTTCGTGTTGTGAAGTTTTCAAGTTTTGGGTGAAGTTCTTATGGACAAAAAGATAAAGAGTGGCAAGAGATCAAGCTTGGGGATGCCCAAGGCACCCCAAGATGATTCAAGGATGCCGTAAAAGCCTAAGCTTGGGGATGCCCCGGGAAGGCATCCCCTCTTTCGTCTTCAATCCATCGGTAACATTACTTGGGGCTATATTTTTATTCACCACATGTTATGTGTTTTGCTTGGAGCGTCTTGTATCGTAGGAGTCTTTTATTTTTGTTTTGTCACAATCATCCTTGCTGCACACCTAGAGAGAGAGATATGCACTCACCATGATTTTGTCGAGCTTCACTTATATCCTTTGGTTAGACAATTCAGCTCACATGTGCTTCGCTTATATCTTTTGAGATAGATGATTTTGCTCTATGTGCTTCACTTATATCTTTTAGAGCACAGCGGTGCGTGGCTTGGTAGTTGATCTATGCTTTGAAAGTAGTCTCAAAAGGGGTAGTTATCCAAAGGGATACGAAAACTTCCACCTTCATGTGCATTGAATAGTTAGAGAAGTTTGACTCATCTCAACTAGTTTTGAGTTGTGGTTATGGTAATATTGAAGTTATGCTAGTAAGGTGTTGTGGATCTATAAATACTTGTGTTTAAGTTAGGGATTCCCGTAGCATGCATGTATGGTGAACCGCTATGTGATGAAGTCTGAGCATGATTAGTCTATTGATTGTCATCCTTTGTGTGTCGGTCGGGATCGCGCGATGGTTTATACCTAACAACCCTTCCCCTAGGAGTATGCGTTGAATGCTTTGTTTCGATTACTAATAAAACTTTTGCAACAAGTATATGAGTTCTTCATGACTAATGTTGAGTCCATGGTTTAGATGCACTTTCACGTTCCACGATCACTATCTTCTTTAGTGCCGTGCAACTTTCGCCGGTGCACAAAACCCACCATTAGCCTCCCTCAAAACAGCCACCATACCTACCTACTATGGTTTTTTAAAGTCATTCCGAGATATATTGCCATGCAACTACCACCATGGCATGTGCCACCACGTCTACATTGCCATTGCATGATCGTAAGATAGCTAGCATGATGTTTCCATTAATGTCCATGCCATGCTAGATCATTGTCACGCTACACTACCGAAGGCATTCCATATAGAGTCATCATTGCTCTAAGTTTTGAGTTGTAAGTGTGATGATCATCATTGATGGAGCATTGTCCCATGTGAGGAAATAAAAGAGGCCAAAGATGCCCAACAAAAAAAAGAGGCCAAAGAACCAATCCAAAAAAAATGAGAGAAAAAGAGAGAAGGGACAATGCTACCACTTTTCCACACTTGTGCATATTAAGCACCATGATCTTCATGATTGAGAGTCTCTCGTTTTGTCACCACCATATAGCTAGTGGGAAATTTTCATTATATAACTTGGCTTGTATATTCCAATGATAGGCTTCCTCAATTTTGCCTTAGGTCTTCGTGAGCAAGCAAGTTGGATGCACACCCACTAGTTTTCTTTAAGAGCTTTCACATACTCTTAGCTCTAGTGCATCATTTGTATGGAAATCCCTACTCATTCACATTGATATCTATTGATGAGCATCTCCACAGCTCATTAATATGCGTAGTTAATGTGACCATCTTCTCCTTGTTTTTTTCTTGCACCCTCCACCACACTCCACACCACTTATAGTGCTAAAACCATGGCTCACGTTCATGTATTGCGTGGGAGTTGAAAAAGTTTGAGAAAGTAAAGGTGTGAAAACAACTACTTGGCCAATACCGGGGTTGTGCATGATTTAAATTCGTTGTGCAATGATGATAGAGCATAGCCAGACTATATGATTTTGTAGGGATAGCTTTCTTTTGGCCTTGTTATTTTGAAAGTTCATGATTACTTTGCTAGTTTGCTTGAAGTATTATTGTTTCCACGTCAATAGCAATCTATTGTTTTGAATCTAATGGATCTGAACATTCACATCACATAAGAGGAGTTACAAAGGACATCTATGCTAGGTAGCATGAAAGCCTCAAAAATTCATTCTTTATCACTTCCCTACTCGAGGACGAGCAGGAGTTAAGCTTGGGGATGCTTGATACGTCTCAAACGTATCTATAATTTTCGATGGTTTCACGCTGTTATCTTGTCAACTTTGGATGTTTTGTTTACCTTTTATATCTTTTTTGGGACTAACTTATTAACTCAGTGCCAAGTGCCAGTTCTTGTTTTTTCTGTGTTTTTGACTCTTTTCAGATCTGATTTTGGAACGGAGTCCAAACGGAATAAAATCCCCAAAATGATTTTTTCCAGAACGAAAGAAGATCGGGAGGCTTGAGGGCCAAGCAAGTGGGACCACAGAGAGCCCACAAGACCCGTTGCCGCGGCCAGGGGGGAGGCCGCGGCAACCAAGCTTGTGGCCTCCCTGGCGCCCCCCTGCCCTAGGTCTTTGGCCTATAAATTCCCTAAAAATCCCGAAAAAATCAGGGCGTGCATGCAAACACTTTTCCGCCGCCGCAAGCTTCCGTTTCCGCGAGATCTCATCTGGAGACCCTTCCCGATGCTCTACCGGAGGGGACTTTGGAGTTGGAAGGCTTCTTCATCAACATCATCGCCCCTCCAATGACTCGTGAGTAGTTCACTTCAGACCTACGGGTCCGTAGTTAGTAGCTAGATGGCTTCTTCTCTCTCTTGGATCTTCAATACAAAGTTCTCCATGATCTTCATGGAGATCTATCCGATGTAATCCTCTTTGGCGGTGTGTTTGTTGAGATCCGATGAATTGTGGATTTGTGATCAGATTATCTATGATATATATCTGAGTCTTTGCGGGTTTCTTATATGCATGATTTGATATCCTTGTAAGTCTCTCCGAGTCTTGGGTTTTGTTTGGCCAATTAGATCTATGATTCTTGCAATGGGAGAAGTACTTGGTTTTGGGTTCTTACCGTGTGGTGACCTTTCCCAGTGACAGTAGGGGCAGCAAGGCACACATCGTGTAGTTGCCATCAAGGGTAACAAGATGGGCTTTGTCGTAGATATGAGATTGTCCATCTACATCATGTCATCTTGCTTAAGGCGTTACTCTGTTCTTTTGGACTTAATACACTAGATGCATGTTGGATAGCGGTCGACGTGTGGAGTAATAGTAGTAGATGCAGAAAGTATCGTCCCACTTGTTTTGGACGTGATGCCTATAGATATAATCATTGCCATAGATATCGTCACGACTTTGCGCGGTTCTATCAATTGCTCGACAGTAATTTGTTCACCCACCATTTACTTGCTTTCATGAGAGAAGCCACTAGTGAACACTACGGCCCCCGGGTCTATTCACACCTATCGTTTCCACTTTTGCTTTTACTTTGCTTTATTACTTTGTTGCTTTCAGTTCTCACTCGGCAAACAATCTATAAGGGATTGACAACCCCTTCATAGCGTTGGGAGCAAGCTCTTTGTGTTTGTGCAGGCACTTGTGATACTCCTTCACTGGATCGATACCTTGGTTCTCAAAACTGAGGGAAATACTGATCGCCGTTGTGCTACATCACCCTTTCCACTTCGAGGGAACACCAACGCAATGCTCCAGGGCCACGGGGGAATCCTTTGCATATTTGCCAAGGAAGTCCCTAAAGGCATAGCCGTAGCAGTAGGATTCCTGGCGCCAGGGAAGGTCTGTTGTCACAGTAGCAATACCTGATATATAATGCTTGATTCTCTGCCCATTTACTACTCTCGGACAATTACCTTCCGTGTTGTTGATCTTGATAGCACCGGAACGATATACTTCCTCAACAACATAGGGACCTTCCCATTTAGAGAGAAGCTTTCCTCCAAAGAATCTTAAACGAGAGTTATATAGCAAGACATAATCACCTACATTGAACTCACGCTTTTGTATCCTCTTATCATGCCACCTCTTAACCTTCTCTTTGAACAGCTTGGTATTCTCATATGCCCGAGTTCTCCACTCATCAAGCGAGCTAATATCAAATAACCTCTTCTCACCGGCAAGTTTGAAATCAAAGTTGAGCTCTTTGATTGCCCAATAAGCTTTATGCTCTAGCTCAAGAGGTAAATAACATGCTTTACCGTACACCATTTTGTACGGAGACATGCCCATGGGATTCTTATAGGTAGTTCTATAATTCCACAGTGCATCATCGAGCTTCTTGGACCAATTCTTTCTAGACCTGTTGATAGTCTTTTGCAGAATCAGTTTAATCTCTCTATTGCTTAGCTCTACTTGACCACTGGACTGAGGGTGATAGGGAGACACAATTCTATGGTTTACATCATACTTCGCAAGCACTTTACGGAAAGCACCATGAATGAAGTGTGAACCACCATCGGTCATTAGATATCTAGGGAATCCAAATCTAGGGAAGATAACTTCTTTCAGCATCCTGATAGAGGTGTTTTGATCAGCACTCTAGTGGGGATAGCTTCTACCCACTTCGTGACGTAATCAACAGCAACTAGGATATGAGTATACCCATCAGATTTTGGAAAAGGTCCCATATAATCAAAGCCCCAGACATCAAATGGTTCAATGACAAGTGAATAGTTCATAGGCCTTTCCTGACGTTTACCGATATTACCTACTCTTTGACATTCGTCACAAGACAAGACAAACTTACGAGCATCCTTGAAGAGAGTGGGCCAATAGAAACCTGATTGCAATACCTTGTGCGTCGTTCTATCTCCCGCATGGTGTCCTCCGTAGGCCTCGGAGTGACACTTCTGTAGGATCTGTCCCTGTTCGTGTTCAGGTACACAACGTCTAATAACACCATCTACTCCTTCCTTATAAAGGCGAGGATCATCCCAAAAGTAATGTCTTAAGTTGAAGAAGAATTTCTTCTTTTGCTGGTACGTGAAACTAGGTGGTATATATTTGGCAACGATATAGTTTGCATAATCAGCATACCACGGTGCACTACGTGAAGCATTGATGACATTCAGTTGCTCATCGGGAAAGCTATCATCAATAGGTTGTGGGTTATCAAGAACGTTCTCCAACCTAGACAAGTTATCTGCTACGGGGTTATCAGCACCCTTTCTGTCGACAACGTGCAAATCAAACTCTTGTAGCAAGAGAACCCATCTGATAAGTCTAGGTTTAGTGTCCTTCTTCTCCATGAGGTACTTAATAGCAACATGATCAGTGTGAATAGTGACTTTGGAATCAACTATGTAAGACCTGAACTTTTCACATGCGAACACGACTGCTAAAAATTCCTTCTCCATAGTAGCATAGTTTCTCTCGGCATTGTCTAGAGTTTTACTAGCGTAGTGAATAACATTCAACTTCTTATCGACTCTTTGCCCTAGAACAACACCACCAGCATAATCACTAGCATCACACATGATTTCAAAAGGTAAGTTCCAATCAGGTGGTTGAACAATAGGTGCAGTTATCAAAGCCCTCTTAAGTATTTCGAAGGCTTCCTCACAATCATCATCAAAGACAAAAGGAATATCCTTTTGCAAGAGATTGGTAAGAGGCCTCGAAATCTTAGAGAAGTCTTTAATGAACCTTCTATAGAAACCAGCATGACCAAGGAAACTTGTTATACCTTTGATATCTCTGGGGTATGGCATTTTCTCGATTGCATCAACCTTAGCTTTATTGACTTCAATACCTCTTTCAGAAATTTTATGTCCTAAGACGATTCCTTCATTAACCATAAAGTGGCACTTCTCCCAATTCAAGACAAGATTGGTGTCTTGACATCTCTGTAAGACTCGATCAAGGTTGCTGAGGCCATCATCAAAAGAAGACCCGTAAACGGAAAAGTCATCGATGAAGACCTCAACAATCTTTTCACAAAAGTCAGAGAATATAGCCATCATACATCTTTGAAAGGTGGCAGGTGCATTACATAAGCCAAAAGGCATACGTCTTTAAGCAAAGGTACCTAAAGGGCAGGTGAAAGTGGTTTTCTCCTGATCAGATTGTGCAACTGGTATTTGGGAGAAACCAGAATACCCATCTAGAAAGCAGAAGTGTGTGTGTTTGGACAACCTTTCTAGCATTTGGTCGATAAAAGGCAAAGGGTAATGATCTTTCCTAGTGGCTTTATTCAGTTTCCTAAAATCGATCACCATCCTATAGCCAGTAATAATCCTCTGTGGGATCAATTCATCCTTATAATTAGGGACAACAGTAATGCCTCCCTTCTTAGGGACGCAATGCACCAGACTCACCCAATCGCTATGAGCAACAGGATAGATAATACCCGCTTCCAGGAGCTTTAGTATTTCTTTTCTTACTACTTCTTTCATCTTAGGATTTAATCTCCTTTGATGATCAGCAACTGGTTTGAAATCAGGATCGGTTTTAATCTTGTGTTGGCATAGAGTGGGACTAATGCCCTTAAGATCATCAAGAGTATATCCAATAGCAGCACAGTGCTTCCTCAGAGTTTTTAGCAACTTGTTTTCTTCATGCTCTGAGAGGCTAGCACTAATTATGATAGGATATATCTCTTTTTCATCAAGATAGGCATACTTAAGAGTATCAGGCAACTGTTTAAGCTCGAACACAGGATCACCCTTTGGTGGGGGTGGATCCCCAAGCAATTCAACTGGCATATTATTCTTAAGAATAGGATATTGTTCTAATACAACACTATCTATCTCATCCCTTTCATCCATATGCATATCATTTTCATGCTCAAGCAAGTATTGCTCTAAGGGATCAGTAGGAGGCACGGCAATAGAAGCTAAGGAAATAGTTTCATCCTTACTAGGCAACTCCTTTTCATTAGGTTGTCTACCAAACTTGGAGAAATTGAACTCATGTGACACACCTTCAAAGCCAACAGTGACCGTTTGCTTCTCACAATCAATATGAGCATTGACGGTATTGAGAAAAGGTCTACCAAATATGATGGGACAAAAGCTATCTTGTGCGGTAGCAAGAACGAGGAAATCAGCAAGATACTTCATTTTACCACACAAGACTTCAACATCCCTAACAATTCCCACACGGCAGATAGTATCTCTATTGGCAAGCTGAATAGTGACATCAATAGGCTCTATCTCAAAAGGTGCAATCTCATCTTTGATTTCATCGTATAAATATTGAGGTATTGCACTAACACTAGCACCCACGTCACATAAACCATGATAACAATGATCTCCTATCTTAACAGAAACCACAGGCATGCCAACAACATGCCTATGTTTGTCTCTAGCGTGAGGTTTAGCAATTCTAGCAGCATCTTCACAGAAGTGAATATTATGTCCCTCAACATCGTCGGACAGAAGATCTTTGATAATAGCAATGCTAGGTTCAACTCTAATTTGCTCAGGGGGTGTAGGTGTTCTAATATAGCCTCTATGTATCAAAGTTGAAGCTTTATAATGATCCTTTATCCTAACAGGGAAAGGTGGTTTCTCAATGTAAGCACTCGGAACCACAGGATCATTATAGGCAATGACTTTCTCTTTAACTGGAGTGGGTTTAACTACATTGACCTCTAAAGGAGGATGATATTTAAACCACTTCTCTTTGGGGAGATCAATATGAGCAGCAAATGATTCACACAATGAAGCTACTATCTCAGAGTCAAGTCCATACTTAGCGCTAAAATCACTAAAGGTATTTGTCTCAACAAAGGATTTAACGCAATCAAACGTGAAATTCATACCTGACTCCTTACCTTCTTCAAGCTCCCAATCTTCAGATTTGCGTTTAATTCTCTCCAATAAATTCCATTTGAAGTCAATATCTCACTTCATAAAAGAACCGGTACAAGAAGTGTCAAGCATGGTGCGATCATCATGAGAAAGCCAAGCATAGAAGTTCTGAATGATAATTTCTATCGAGAGCTCATGATTGGGGCATGAATATAACATTGATTTAAGTCTCCCCCAAGATTGAGCAATGATTTTTGTGTCACGAGGCCAAAAATTATAAATATAATTCCGATCATGATGTACTAAATGCATAGGATAAAACTTTTGGTGAAGTTCCAATTTCAACCGATTGTAGTCCCATGATCCAGTATCATCACATAGCCTATACTATGCCAACGCCTTATCCTTCAAAGATAAAGGAAAGACCTTCTTCTTGATCTCATCCTCGGGCAAACCTGCAAGCTTAAATAAACCACAAACTTCATTACATAGATTAGATGCAAGTCTGGATGTGATGTTCCATCTCCTGTAAAAGGATTAGCCAGCAGTTTCTCAAGTATACCCGAAGGAAATTCAAAGCAAATATTTTCAGTAGGTGCAGCAGGTTGAGGAGAAACTCTTTGTGCTTCCGTTCGAGGTGAAGATACCCCGAACAAGCCTCTCAAAGGATTAGTATCCATAGTGACAAGTGACAACAAATTTCAGCACACTATATGAATGTTTCATTACCAAGTTCCACTTACCAAAGGCGCTTTACTCCCCGGCAACGGTGCCAGAAAAGAGTCTTGATGACCCACAAGTATAGAGGATCAATCTAGTCCTTTCGATAAGTAAGAGTGTCGAACCCAACGAGGAGCAGAAGGATCTGACAAGTGGTTTTCAGCAAGGTAAAATCTGCAGGCACTGAAATTGTCGGTAACAAGTGATTGTGTGCTGAAATGATTCGTAGCAAGCAACAAGTAGCAAAAGTAGCAAAGGTGCAGCAAAGTGGCCCAATCCCTTTTGTAGCAAGGGACAAGCCTGGACAAAGTCTTATAGGAGGAAAAATGCTCCTGAGGACACACGGGAATTTCTGTCATGCTAGTTTCATCATGTTCATATGATTCGCGTTCGTTACTTTGATAGTTTGATATGTGGGTGGACTGGGGCTTGGGTACTGCCCTTACTTGGACAAGCATCCCACTTATGATTAACCCCTCTCGCAAGCATCCGCAACTACGAAAGAAGAATTAAGACAAAGTCTAACCATAGCATTAAACTAGTGGATCCAAATCAGCCCCTTACGAAGCAACACATAAACTAGGGTTTAAGATTCTGTCAATCTAGCAACCCATCATCTACTTACTACTTCCCAATGCCTTCCACTAGGCCCAAATAATGGTGAAGTGTTATGTAGTCGACGTTCACATAACACCACTAGAGGAAAAACAACATACAACATATCAAATTACCGAACGAATACCAAATTCACATGACTACTATTAGCATGACTTACCCCATGTCCTCAGGAACAAAAGTAACTGCTCACAAAGAATTATCATATTCATGACCAGAGAGGTAATGAGTAGTGATACGTCTCAAACGTATCTATAATTTTTGATGGTTTCACGCTGTTATCTCGTCTTCTTTGGATGTTTTATGTACATTTTATATCTTTTTTGGGACTAACTTATTGATTCACTGCCAAGTGCAAGTTCCTGTTTTTTCCGTGTTTATGACTCTTTTCAGATCTGATTTTGGAACGGAGTCCAAATGGAATAAAAACCCCGAAATGATTTTTTTCCCGAACGGAAGAAGACCAGGGGGCCTTTGGGCCAAGCCAGGTGGGCTCCAGGGAGCCCACAAGCTCCCACCACGCCACCAGGGGAGGCGGCGGTGGGCAAGCTTGTGGCCACCCTGTCCGCCCCCTGACCTAGGTCTTTGGCCTATAAATTCCCAAATATTCCGCAAAAAATCAGGGGAGCCACGAAATACTTTTCCGCCGCCCCAAGCTTTCGTTTCTACGAGATCTCATCTGGAGACCCTTCCCAGCACCCTGCCGGAGGGACTTTGGAGTTGGAGGGCTTCTTCATCATCATCATCGCCCTTCCAATGACTTGTGAGTAGTTCACTTCAGACCTACGGGTCCGTAGTTAGTAGCTAGATGGCTTCTTCTCTCTCTTGTATCTTCAATACAAAGTTCTCCATGATCTTCATGGAGATCTATCCGATGTAATCTTCTTTGGCGGTGTGTTTGTCGAGATCCGATGAATTGTGGATTTTTCATCAGATTATCTATGATATATATTTGAGTCTTTGCTGATTTCTTATATGCATGATTTGATATCCTTGTAAGTCTCTCCGAGTCTTGGGTTTTGTTTGGCCAACTAGATCTATGATTCTTGCAATGGGAGAAGTGCTTGGTTTTGGGTTCTACCATGTGGTGACCTTTCCCAGTGACAGTAGGGGCAGCAAGGCACACATCAAGTAGTTGCCATCAAGGGTAAAAAGATGGGGTTTTTATCATTGGTTTGAGATTATCCCTCTACATCATGTCATCTTGCTTAAGGCGTTACTCTGTTCTGATGGACTTAATACACTAGATGCATGCTGGATAGTGGTCGACGTGTGGAGTAATAGTAGTAGATGCAGAAAGTATCGGTCTACTTGTTTCGGACGTTATGCCTATAGAAATAATCATCGCATAGATATTGTCACAACTTTGCGCGGTTCTATCAATTGCTCAACAGTAAATTTTTCACCCACTGTCTACGTGCTTTCATGAGAGAAGCCACTAGTAAACACTACGGCCCCGGGTCTATTCAGATCCATCGTTTACACGTCCGCTTTTACTTTGCTTTGTTACTTTGTTGCTTTCAGTTCTCACTTGGCAAACAATCTATAAGGGATTGACAACCCCTTCATAGCGTTGGGTGCAAGCTTTTGTGTTTGTGCAGGATCTTGAGATACTCTTCCGCCTGATTGATACCTTAGTTCTCAAACTGAGGGAAGTACTCACCACCACTACACTACATCACCCTTTCCGCTTCGAGGGAACACCAACGCAAGGCTCCAAGGCCACGGGGGAAATCCTTGGCATACTTGCCTAGGAAGTCCCTTAAGGCGTAGCCGCAGCAGAAAGATCAAGCCAAGTATTGTCCCGTCGACGTGCCTATTTCTGGCGCCGTTGCAAGGTCTTTTGTTGCAGTAGCAGAAGTATTTATGGCGCCGTTGCCGCGGAAGAGAAATCAAGATCTATCCAAGTAGGTCTCACAAACTCTTCTCTTGCATTTACTTTTGTTGCCAGTTACCTCTCGTATCCTCTCCCCCACTTCACATTTGCCGTTTTCATTCGCCTTTCTCCTTCGCCGTTTTCTTTTGCCCGTTTCATTCTCTCTTCCTGCTCGTTTGTGCGTGAGATAGTCCATCAATGGCTAGACCCACCACTCCAAACGACACCCTTGAAAATGGAGTTCTCAATTTCAGGCAGAATGAGGAAGAAAATTTGAAGGACGCTTGGTACAGGATTTGCAACGCTCAAAGTAGATCTACTCGTAAGCAATCCATTACCGTCCTCCTTCGCAGTTTCTATGTTGGAATTTCTCCTTGGAATAGGTATATCCTTGATACCATTGTAGGCGGGAACTTTTTGGGGAGCCATACTGTTGACTCCTATAGAGCTATCATTAATTTGGTAGGCTCACCCCCGCTCATGGTTAATGGAACTATCTTGACCTTGGAACACGTGATGCAAAGGATTGACGCAATTGAATTTTTTTTGCCACAGTTGAACTTATTGAGGGTTTGGATAGAAAGATCCACAATCAAATTACTCAGTACGGATCCAAAGTGGGAAACTTTTGGAAAAAATTAAAGGAGAAGGAACTTATAGTTAATGATTCTTCTAGAATTGGCAAATTAGAAGATGTCATAACCAACTTGGGTTCCGCTTTTGCCGCTGTGCAAAATACTCCAAATATTACTCTCAAAAAGACCGTCAAGCCTGTTTTTGTTCCTAAAGCTAGTGGTGAGTCATCTAATGAAGATGAAAATCTTAAGATGATAAATGATCACGCTACCTATGGTTTGAGCACCAAAGATGACTATACGTGATTCCATCACTTTCGCCTAGCTAAGGGCGTTAAACAAAAGCGCTTGTTGGGAGGCAACCCAACGAATCTATCCTTTTTCTTTCTGTTTTGTATTTTACACACTTACATTATTCTGTTATGATTGTGTTTTTTGTGTTTCTTTTTGCGTTTGTGCCAAGCAAAACCGTTAAGATTAGTCTTGGGGATGTTCGTTTGGTCATGCTGGAAAAGACAGAAACTTTCTGCTCACAAAAGAATTTTAATTTGTTTTATGTAAGAGATTTTGAGTTGATTCTTTTTGCTGCTGATTTCTACACAAATTCTTCAGACTGTCGTAATTTGTAAGAATTTTTGAAGTACCATAGGTATACAAAATATACAGATTGCTACAGACTAGTCTGCTGTTAACAGATTCTATTTTTTTTGTGTTGGTTGCTTATTTTGATGAAACTATGGATAGTATCGGGGGGTATTAGCCATGGAAGATTGAAAGTACAGTAACCCAACATCAGCACAAGTAGAATTTAAGTTTGCTACAGTACCTAAGGAAGTGGTTGTTTGCTTTCTTGTACTAATGATATCACGAGTTTCTGTTTAAGTTTCGTGTTGTGAAGTTTTCAAGCTTTGGGTGAAGTTCTTATGGACAAAAAGATAAAGAGTGACAAGAGCTCAAGCTTGGGGATGCCCAAAGGACCCTAAGAGATTCAAGGATGCCGTAAAAGCCTAAGATTGGGGATGCCCCGGGAAGGCATCCCCTCTCTCGTCTTCAATCCATCGGTAACGTTACTTGGGGCTATATTTTTATTCACCACATGTTATGTGTTTTTTCTTCGAGCGTCTTGCATCGTAGGAGTCTTTTATTTTGTTGTGTCACAATCATCCTTGCTGCACACCTAGAGAGAGAGATGCACACACCGTGATTTCGTCGAGCTTCACTTATATCTTTTGGTAGACAATTCAGCTCACATGTGCTTCACTTATATCTTTTGAGCTAGATACTTTTGCTCTATGTCCTTCACTTATATCTTTTAGAGCACATCGGTGCGTGGCTTGGTAGTTGATCTATGCTTTGAAAGTAGTCTCAAAATGGTTAGTTATCCAAAGGGATACGAAAACTTCCACCTTCATGTGCATTGAATAGTTAGAGAAGTTTGATTCATCTCAGTTAGTTTTGAGTTGTGCTTATTGTAATATTGAAGTCATGCTAGTAAGGTGTTGTGAATCTAGAAATACTTGTGTTGAAGTTAGTGATTCCCGTAGCATGCACGTATGGTGAACCGCTATGTGATGAAATCTGAGCATGATTAGTATATTGATTGTCATCCTTTGCGTGGCGGTCGGGATCGCGCGATGGTTTATACCTACCAACTCTTCCCCTAGGAGTATGTGTTGAATGCTTTGTTTCGATTACTAATAAAACTTTTGCAACAAGTATATGAGTTCTTCATGACTAATGTTGAGTCCATTGTTTAGATGCACTTTCACCTTCCACCATCACTATCTTTTTAGTGTCGTGCAACTTTCGCCGGTGCACAATACCCACCATTAGCCTCCCTCAAAACAGCCACCATACCTACCTATTATGGCTTTTTCAAAGTCATTCCGAGATATATTGCCATGCAACTACCACCATGACATGTGCCACCACGTCTACATTTCCATTGCATGATCGTAAGATTGCTAGCATGATGTTTCCATTGATGTCTATGCCATGCTAGATCATTGCCACGGTACACTAGCGAAGGCATTCCATATAGAGTCATCATTACTCTAAGTTTTGAGTTGAAAGTGTGATGATCATCATTAATGGAGTATTGTCCCATGTGAGAAAAAAGGCCAAGGAAGCCCATAAAAAAGAGGCCGAAGAGCCCACCAAATAAAAAAATGAGAGAAAAAGAGAGAAGGGACAATGCTACCACTTTTTCCACACTTGTGCATACTAAGCACCATGATCTTCGTGATTAAGAGTCTCTCGTTTTGTCACCACCATATAGCTAGTGGGAAAATTTCATTTTATAACTTGGCTTGTATATTCCAATGATAGGCTTCCTCAAAATTGCCTTAGGTCTTCGTGAGCAAGCAAGTTGGATGCACACCCACTAGTTTTCTTTAAGAGCTTTCGCATGCTCGTAGCTCTAGTGCATCATTTGTATGGCAATCCCTACTCATTCAGATTGATATCTATTGATGAGCATCTCCACAGCTCATTGATACGCCTAGTTAATGTGACTATCTTCTCCTTTTTTGTCTTGCAACCTCCACTACATTGCACACAATCTATAGTGCTATAACCATGGCTCACGCTCATGTATTGCGTGAGAGTTCAAAATGTTTGAGAAAGCAAAGGTGTGAAACAATTACTTGGCCAATACCGGATTTGTGCATGATTTAAATTCGTTGTGAAATGATGATAGAGCATAGCCAGACTATATGCTTTTGTAGGGATAACTTTCTTTTGGCCTTGTTATTTTGAAAGTTCATGATTACTTTGCTAGTTTGCTTGAATTATTATTGTTTCCACGTCAATAGCAAACTATTGTTTTGAATCTAATGGATTTGAACATTCACGTCACATAAGAGGAATTACAAAGGACACCTATGCTAGGTAGCATGAAAGCATCAAAAATTCATTCTTATCACTTCCCTACTCAAGGACGAGCAACAGTTAAGCTTGGGGATGCTTGATACGTCTCAAACGTATCTATAATTTTTGATGGTTTCACGCTGTTATCTTGTCTTCTTTGGATGTTTTATGTACCTTTTATATCTTTTTTGGGACTAACTTATTGATTCAGTGCCAAGTGCTAGATCCTGTTTTTTCCGTGTTTTTGACTCTTTTCATATCTGACTTTGGAACGGAGTCCAAATGGAATAAAAACCCCGAAATGATTTTTTTCCCGAACGGAAGAAGAACAGGGGGCCTTTGGGCCAAGCCAGGTGGGCTCCAGGGAGCCCACAAGCTTCCACCATGCCACCAGGAGGGAGGCAGCGCTGGGCAAGCTTGTGGCCACCCTGGCCACCCCCTGACCTAGGTATTTGGCCTATAAATTCCCAAATATTCCGCAAAAAAATCAGGGGAGCCACAAAAATACTTTTCCGCCGCCGCAAGCTTTCGTTTCCGCGAGATCTCATCTGGAGACCCTTCCCGGCACCCTGTCGGAGGAGACTTTGGAGTTGGAGGGCTTCTTCTTCATCATCATCGCCCTTCCAATGACTCGTGAGTAGTTCACTTCAGACCTACAGGTCCGTAGTTAGTAGCTAGATGGCTTCTTCTCTCTCTTGGATCTTCAATACAAAGTTCTCCATGATCTTCATGGAGATCTATCTGATGTAATCTTGTTTAGCGGTGTGTTTGTCGAGATCCGATGAATTGTGGATTTGTGATCAGATTATCTATGATATATATTTGAGTCTTTGATGATTTCTTATATGCATGATTTGATATCCTTGTAAGTCTCTCCGAGTCTTGGGTTTTGTTTGGCCAACTAGATCTATGATTCTTGCAATGGGAGAAGTGCTTGGTTTTGGGTTCTACCATGTGGTGACCTTTCCCAGTGACAGTAGGGGCAGCAAGGCACACATCAAGTAGTTGCCATCAAGGGTAAAAAGATGGGGTTTTTATCATCGGTTTGAGATTATCCCTCTACATCATGTCATCTTGCTTAAGGCGTTACTCTGTTCTTATGGACTTAATACACTAGATGCATGCTGGATAGCGGTCGACGTGTGGAGTAATAGTAGTAGATGCAGAAAGAATCGGTCTACTTGTTTCGGACGTGATACCTATAGAAATAATCATCGCATAGATATCGTCATGACTTTGCGCGGTTCTATCAATTGCTCGACAGTAATTTGTTCACCCACCGTCTACTTGCTTTCATGAGAGAAGCCACTAGTAAACACTACGGCCCCGGGTCTATTCACATCCATCGTTTAAACCTCCGCTTTTACTTTGCTTTGTTACTTTGTTGCTTTCAGTTCTCACTTGGCAAACAATCTATAATGGATTGACAACCCCTTCATAGCGTTGGGTGCAAGCTTTTGTGTTTGTGCAGGATCTTGAGATACTCTTCCGCCGGATTGATACCTTGGTTCTCAAACTGAGGGAAGTACTTACCACCGCTACGCTACATCACCCTTTCTGCTTTGAGGGAACACCAACGCAAGGCTCCAAGGCCACGGGGAAAATCCTTCGCATACTTGCCTAGGAAGTCCCTTAAGGCATAGCCGCAGCAGAAAGATCAAGCCAAGTATTCCCCCGTCGACGTGCCTATTTCTGGCGCCGTTGGAAGGTCTTTTGTTGCAGTAGCAAGTAACATCAAGGATCTGAACATAAACTCTTCCACCAAGTAATCCAACTAGCATCAACTACAAAGAGTGAACAACACCACTAGCAACCTTACAAGTACCAATCGGAGTCGTGAGACAGAGATTGGTTACAAGTGATGAACTAGGGTTTGGAGATGAGATGGTGCTGATGAAGATGTTGATGGTGACGAGTCCCCTCCGATGAGAGGAGTGTTGGTGATGACGATGGCGACGATTTCCCCCTCTAGCAGGGAAGTTTCCCCGGCAGGATCGTCCTGCCGGAGCTCTATATTGGTTCTGCTCAAGTTCTGCCTCTTGGCGGCGGCGAATCCACGAAAAAGCTCCTCCCAGATTTTTTTTTCCAGACGAAACCCTTCATATAGAAGAAGAGGGGGGCTAGTGGGCCAGCAGGTTGCCGACAAGCCCTCATGGCGCGGCCTAGGGGGCGCCGTGCAGGCTTGTGGCCAACCCCTGGCGCCCCTCTGGCGCTTCTTCGACCCAGTATTTTTTATAAATCCGGAAAAAAAACCTCGTTGATTTTTACGGCGTTTGGAGTTGCGCAGAATAGGTATCTCAAACTTGCTTCACTTTCAGGCCAGAATTCGAGCTGCCGGCATTCTCCCTCTTCATGTAAACCTTGCAAAATAAGAGAGAAAAGGCATAAGATTGTACCGTGAACTGAAATAACAGCCCAAGAAGCGATAAATATCAACATGAAAACATGATGCAAAATGGACGTATCAGTGGCAGACAACAAAATTTTCGGTACTAAGAGTCATGGTAAAGACCTTCTTGGTCGTATGCTGGGAGGAAGCCGACGAAAAAGATCTTTGTCGTCAGCCTACCAAGACTCACTGACGACAAAGGGGCTAGACGACATCGGGTAGCTGTCAGCCCCGTCAGGTAGCTAACGGCATGTAATAGCCTGGCTTATTTGGGATGATAGACTACTCATATCGATAAGGAATTCCTTTTTTTCCGGGATCCCATTCAAACAGAACTACCAGGTTAAGCTTGTTCGGCTTGGAGTAGTTCTAGGATGGGTGACCGATCGGGAAGTTGATCCCGGGTGCACATGAGTGAGGACAAAGTGCATAGAAAAGACTAGTATTGATATGTGGGTCAGTCTAGATCCTGCCAGGAGTAACGACCACCGGCGGGGGTGTCCGTTGTAGGGTAACGTAGCATAAATTCAAAATTTTCCTACGCATATTCAGATCTTCCTATGGAGAGACCAGCAACGAGAGAGGGGTAAGAGCATCTTCATACCTTTGAAGATCGCTAAGCAGAAGCGTTGCTGGAACGCGGTTGATGGAGTCGTACTCGCAGCGATTCCGATCTAGTGCCGAACTCCGGCACCTCCGCGTTCAACACACGTGTAGCCCGGTGACGTCTCCCGCACCTTGATCCAACAAGGAGGAGGGAGAGGTTGGGAAGAACTCCAGCAGCACGACGGCGTGGTGTCGATGGAGAGACGAGGTCTCCCGGCAGGGCTTCGCCAAACACCTGCAGAGAGGAGGAGAAAGAAGAGCAGGGCTGCGCCGAGGGAGAGGGAAAAGTGTGTCTCTCAATGGCCAAAACCCCTCTCTATTTATAGGAGGAAGGGGAGGGCTGCGCCACCCCTAGGGTTCCCTCCCTAGGGGTCGGCGGCCACCAGATGGGAGAGGGGGCGACGGCTAGGGTGGGAGGGGGTGTGGCGCACCACCTGGTGGGCCTAAGGCCCACCTGCGCCTAGGGTTGCCCCTCTCCCCACCACTTGCGCATTGGGCTGGGTGTGGGAGGCGCACCAGCCCACCAAGGGGCTGGTTCCCTCCCGCACTTAGCCCATCTAGCCTCTCGGGGTCATTGCCCCCCTTCGGTGGACCCCCGGGGCCACATCCGGTGGTCCTGGTGGTCCCGGTACGTTATTGGTGACGCCCGAAACACTTCCGGTGTCCGAAACCAGCTGTCCTATATATCAATCTTTACCTCTGGACCATTCCGGAGCTCCTTGTGACGTCCGGGATCTCATTCGGGACTCCGAACAACTTTCGGTAACCTCGTATAACAATTCCCTATAACCCTAGCGTCATCGAACCTTAAGTGTGTAGACCCTACGGGTTCGGGAGAGAGGCACACATGACCGAGACACCTCTCTGGCCAATAACCATCAGAGGGGTCTGGATACCCATGGTGGCTCCCACTTGCTCCACGATGATCTCATCGGATAAACCACGATGTCAAGGATTCAATCAATCCCGTATACGATTCCCTTTGTCTGTCGGTATAGAACTTGCCCGAGATTCGATCGTCGGTATACCTATACCTTGTTCAATCTCGTTACCGGTAAGTCTCTTTACTCGTTCCTAGCACGTCATCGTGTGACTAACTTCTTAGCCACATTGAGCTCATGATGATGTTCTACCGAGTGGGCCCAGAGATACCTCTCCGTCACACAGAGTGACAAATCCCGATCTCGATTCGTACCAACCCAACACACACTTTCGGAGGTACCCGTAGTGCACCTTTATAGTCACCCAGTTACGTTGTGACGTTTGATACACCCAAAGCACTCCTACGGTATCCGGGAGTTGCACAATCTCACGGTCGAAGGAAAAGATACTTGACATTAGAAAAGCTTTAGCATACGAACAATACGATCTAGTGCTATGCTTAGGATTGGGTCTTGTCCATCACATCATTCTCCCAATGATGTGATCCCGTTATCAATGACATCTAATGCCCATGATCAGGAAACCATGATCATCTATTGACTAACGAGCTAGCCAACTAGAGGCTTGCTAGGGACACATTGTGATCTATTTATTCACACATGTATTACTGTTTCCTGTTAATACAATTATAGCATGAACAATAGACGATTATCATGAACAAGGAAATATGATAGTAACCATTTTATTATTGCCTCTAGGGCATATTTCCAACAGTCTCCCACTTGCACTAGAGTCAATAATCTAGTTACATTGTGATGTATCGAACACCCATAGCATTATGGTGTTGATCATGTTTTGCTCGTGGAAGAGGTTTAGTCAACGGGTCTGCAATATTCAGATCCGTGTGTACTTTACAAATATCTATCACTCCCCTCTGGACATGGTCCTGGATGGAGTTATGGCGGCGTTTGATGTGCTTCGTCTTCTAGTGAAACCTGGGCTCCTTGGCTATGGCAATGGCCCCAGTGTTATCGCAGAACAGTGTCATTGGACCCGACGCGCTTGGAACCACTCCAAGGTCGGTGATGAGCTCCTTCATCAAAATTCCTTCATGAGCTGCTTCTGAAGCAGCTATGTACTCCGCTTCACATGTAGATGCTGCCACGACTTCTTGCTTGCTGCAGCACCAGCTCACTGCCCCACCATTCAACAAATATACGTATCCGGTCTGTGACTTAGAGTCATCTGGATCTGTGTCGAAGCTAGCATCGACGTAACCCTTTACGACGAGCTCTTCGTCACCTCCATAAACGAGAAACACTTCCTTAGTCCTTTTCAGGTACTTAAGGATATTCTTGACCGCTGTCCAGTGCTCCATACCTGGATCACTTTGGTACCTCCCTACCAAACTTATGGCAAGGTTTATATCAGGTCTGGTACACAGCATGGCATACATTAGAGAGCCCACGGCTGAAGCGTAGGGGACAAAACTCATCTTCTCTCTATCTGCTGCTGTGGTCGGTGACTGAGTCTTACTCAATCTCATACCTTGCAAAACTGGCAAGAACCCTTTCTTTGAGTTTTCCATATTGAACTTCTTCAATATCTTGTCAAGGTATGTACTTTGCGAAAGACCTATGAGGCGTCTTGATCTATCTCTATAGATCTTGATGCCTAATATGTATGCAGCTTCTCCAAGGTCCTTCATTGAAAAACTCTTGTTCAAATAGGCCTTTATGCTCTCCAACATCTCTATATTATTCCCCATCAATAATATGTCATCCACATACAGTATGAGGAAAGCTACAGAGCTCCCACTCACTTTCTTGTACAGACAGGCTTCTCCGTAAACCTGTATGAACCCAAACGCTTTAATCACCTCATTAAAGCGAATGTTCCAACTCCGAGATGCTTGCACCAACCCATAGATAGAGCGTTGGAGCTTGCACACTTTGTTAGCACCCTTAGGGTCGACAAAACCTTCTGGTTGCATCATATACAACTCTTCCTTAAGGTTCTCGTTAAGGAATGCTGTTTTGACGTCCATTTGCCAAATTCCATAATCATAAAAGGCGGCTATTGCTAACTTGATTCGGACTGATTTCAGCTTCGCTACGGGGGAGAAAGTCTCTTCGTGGTCAACTCCTTGAATTTGTCGAAAACCCTTTGCGGCAAGTCGAGCTTTGTAAACGGTTACATTACCGTTTGCATCAGTCTTCTTCTTGAAGATCCATTTATTTTTTATGGCTCGCCGGTCATCGGGCAAGCCCACCAAAGTCCATACATTGTTCTGATACATGGATCCTATCTCGGATTTCATAGCCTCAAGCCATTTGTTGGAATCCGGGCCCGCCATCGCTTCTTCATAGTTCGAAGGTTCACCGTTGTCTAACAACATGATTTCCATCACAGGGTTGCCGTACCACTCTGGTGCGGAGCGTGCCCTTGTGGACCTTCGCGGTTCAGTAGTAACTTGATCCAAAGCTTCATGATCATCATCATTAACTTCCTCTTCAGTCGGTGTAGGCGCCACAGGAACAACATTCCGCGCTGCGCTACTATCCTGTTCGAGAGGGGGTGTAATTACCTCATCAAGTTCTACCTTCCTCCCACTTACTTCTTTCGAGAGAAACTCTTTCTCTAGAAAGGATCCGTTCTTGGCAACAAAGGTTTTACCTTCGGATCTAAGATAAAAGGTATACCCAATAGTTTCCTTAGGGTATCCTATGAATACGCATTTCTCCGCTTTGGGTTCGAGCTTTTCTGGTTGAAGTTTTTTCACATAAGCATCCCAGCCCCAAACTTTAAGAAACGACAACTTAGGTTTCTTGCCAAACCATAGTTCGGAGTCCCGGATGAGATCACGGACGTCACGAGGGTTTCCGGAATGGTCCGGAAACAAAGATTGATATATAGGATGACCTCATTTGATTACCGGAAGGTTTTTGGAGTTACCGGGAATGTACCGAGAATGACGAATGGGTTCCGGGAGTTCACCGGGGGGGGCAACCCACCCCGGGGAAGCCCATAGGCTTTGGGGAGACACACCAGTCCTTAGTGGGCTGGTGGGACAGCCCCAAGGGGGCCTATGCGCCAAGAGAAGGAAATCAAAGGAAAAGAAAAAAAAAGAGGGAGGAAGTGGGAAGGGAGGGGGACTCCTCCCACCAAACCAAGTCCAACTCGGTTTGGGGGGGGGTCCTCCCCCCCTTGGCTCGGCCGACCCCTTGAGGGTCCCTTGGACCCCAAGGCAAGGTCCCCCTCCCTCCTCCTATATATATGGGGCTTTTAGGGCAGATTTGAGACGACTTTCTCACGGCTGCCCGACTACATACCTCCATAGTTTTTCCTCTAGATCGCGTTTCTGCGGAGCTCGGGCGGAGCCCTGCTGAGACGAGATCATCACCAACCTCCGGAGCGCCGTCACGCTGCCGGAGAACTCTTCTACCTCTCCGTCTCTCTTGCTGGATCAAGAAGGCCGAGATCATCGTCGAGCTGTACGTGTGCTGAACGCGGAGGTGCCGTCCGTTCGGTACTAGATCGTGGGACTGATCGCGGGATTGTTCGCGGGGCGGATCGAGGGACGTGAGGACGTTCCACTACATCAACCGCGTTCTCTAACGCTTCTGCTGTACGATCTACAAGGGTACGTAGATCACTCATCCCCTCTCGTAGATGGACATCACCATGATAGGTCTTCGTGCGCGTAGGAAAATTTTTGTTTCCCATGCGACGTTCCCCAACAGTGGCATCATGAGCTAGGTTCATGCGTAGATGTCTTCTCGAGTAGAACACAAAAGGTTTTGTGGGCGGTGATGTGTGTTTTGCTGCCCTCCTTAGTCTTTTCTTGATTCCGCGGTATTGTTGGATTGAAGCGGCTTGGACCAACATTACTCGTACGCTTACGAGAGACTGGTTTCATCGTTACGAGTAACCCCGCTTTGCTCAAAGATGACTAGCAAGTGATGGTTTCTCCAACTTTAGTTGAATCGGATTTGACCGAGGAGGTCCTTGGATGAGGTTAAATAGCAACTCATATATCTCCGTTGTCGTGTTTGCGTAAGTAAGATGCGATCCTACTAGATACCCTTGGTCACCATGTAAAACATGCAACAACAAAATTAGAGGACGTCTAACTTGTTTTTGCAGGGTATGATTGTGATATGATATGGCCAACGATGTGATGTGATATATTGGATGTATGAGATGATCATGTTGTAATAGAAATATCGACTTGCATGTCGATGGTACGACAACCGGCAGGAGCCATAGGGTTTTCTTTATACTAACGTTGTGCTTGCAGATGCGTTTACTATTTTGCTAGGATGTAGTTTTAGTAGTAATAGCATAAGTAGCACGACAACCCCGATGGCAACACGTTGATGGATGATCATGGTGTGGCGCCGGTGACAAGAAGATCGTGCCGGTGCTTTGGTGATGGAGATCGAGAAGCACGTGATGATGGCCATATCATGTCACTTATGAATTGCATGTGATGTTAATCCTTTTTTTGCACCTTATTTTGCTTAGAACGACGGTAGCATTATGAGGTGATCTCTCACTAAAATTTCAAGACGAAATTGTGTTCTCCCCGACTGTGCACCGTTGCTACAGTTCGTCGTTTCGAGACACCACGTGATGATCGGGTGTGATAGACTCAACGTTCACATACAACGGGTGCAAAACAGTTGCGCACGCGGAACACTCGGGTTAAGCTTGACGAGCCTAGCATGTGCAGACATGACCTCGGAACACATGAGACCGAAAGGTCGATCATGAATCATATAGTTGATATGATTAGCATAGGGATGCTTACCACTGAAACTATACTCAACTCACGTGATGATCGGACTTGGGATAGTGTAAGTGGATCATGAACCAATCAAATGACTAGAGAGATGTACTTTTTGAGTGGGAGTTTAGCATATAATTTGATTAAGTTGAACTCTAATTATCTTGAACATAGTCTAAGTCCACTTTGAATATATTTGTGTTGTAGATCATGGCTCACGCAAGTGTCATCCTGAATTTTAATACGTTCCTAGAGAAAGCTAAGTTGAAAGATGATGGAAGCAACTTTGTAGACTGGGCTCGTAATCTTAAGCTAATCTTACAAGCTGGAAAGAAGGATTATGTCCTTAATGCTGCGCTAGGAGATGAACCACCCGCTACGGCTGATCAGGATGTTAAGAACGCTTGGTTAGCACGTAAGGAGGACTACTCAATAGTTCAATGTGCAGTCTTGTATGGCTTAGAACCAGGACTTCAACGCCGCTTTGAGCGTCATGGAGCATTTGAGATGCTCCAGGAGTTGAAGTTTATCTTTCAGAAGAACGCCCGGATCGAGAGGTATGAGACCTCCGATAAATGCTATGCTTGCAAGATGGAGGAAAACTCGTCTGTCAGTGAACATGTGCTCAAAATGTCTGGGTACTCAAACCGTCTAGCTGAACTGGGGATTGAACTCCCGCAAGAAGCTATCACTGACAGAATCCTTCAATCACTGCCGCCAAGCTATAAAGGCTTTGTGTTGAACTACAACATGCAAGGGATGAACAAGTCTCCCGGCGAGATGTTTGCGATGCTGAAAGTCGCAGAGTCTGAACTCCGTAAAGAGCATCAAGTGTTGATGGTGAGCAAGACCACTAGTTTCAAGAGAAATGGCAAAGTCAAGAAGGGCAATTCGAAGAAGAGCGGCAAGCCTGTTGCCAATCCGCCGAAGAAACCCAAAGCTGGACCTAAGCCTGAAACAGAGTGCTTCTATTGCAAGGGTATGGGTCACTGGAAGCGCAATTGCCCCAAGTATCTGGCAGATAAGAAGGCGGGCAAAGAAAAATCAGGTATATTTGATATACATGTTATTGATGTGTACTTAACCGGCTCTCGTAGTAGTGCCTGGGTATTTGATACCGGTTCTGTTGCTCACATTTGCAACTCGAAGCAGGAACTGCGGAATAGACGAAGGCTGGCGAAAGACGAAGTGACGATGTGCGTAGGAAACGGTTCCAAGGTTGATGCAATCGCCGTCGGCACAGTGTCACTTCAACTACCATCGGGATTAGTGATGAACTTAAATCATTGTTATTTAGTGCCTGCGTTGAGCATGAACATTATATCTGGATCTTGTTTATTGCGAGACGGTTACTCTTTTAAGTCTGAGAATAATGGTTGTTCTATTTCTATGAGTCACATCTTTTATGGTCATGCACCGAATGTGAGAGGATTGTTCATATTGAATCTTGATAGCGATACGCATATACATAACATTGAGACCAAAAGAGTTAGAGTAAACAATGATAGCGCCATATTTTTGTGGCACTGCCGCTTGGGTCATATTGGTGTAAAGCGCATGAAGAAACTCCATGCTGATGGACTTTTGGAGTCACTTGACTTTGATTCACTTGACACGTGCGAACCATGCCTCATGGGCAAGATGACTAAGACTCCGTTCTCCGGAACAATGGAGCGTGCAAGTGACTTGTTGGAAATCATACATACCGATGTGTGTGGTCCAATGAGCGTGGAGGCACGCGGCGGATATCGTTATTTTCTCACCTTCACTGACGATTTAAGTAGATATGGTTATGTCTACTTGATGAAGCACAAGTCTGAAACATTTGAAAAGTTCAAGCAATTTCAGAGTGAAGTGGAAAATCATCGTAACAAGAAGGTCAAGTTCCTATGGTCTGATCGTGGGGGTGAATATCTGAGTTTCGAGTTTGGTACTCACTTAAGACAATGTGGAATTGTTTCGTAGTTAACACCGCCTGGAACACCACTGCGTAATGGTGTGTCCGAACGTCGTAATCGTACTTTGTTGGAGATGGTGCGATCTATGATGTCTCTTACTGATTTGCCGTTATCATTTTGGGGTTATGCATTAGAAACAACTGCATTCACTTTAAATAGGGCACCATCGAAATCCGTTGAGACGACACCATACGAACTGTGGTATGGCAAAAGGCCAAAGTTGTCGTTTCTTAAAGTTTGGGGATGTGATGCTTATGTCAAAAAGCTTCAGCCTGAAAAGCTGGAACCCAAAGCGGAAAAGTGCGTCTTCATAGGTTACCCAAAAGAGACAGTTGGGTACGCCTTCTATCTCAAATCCGAGGGCAAAGTGTTTGTTGCTAAGAACAGAACTTTTCTCGAGAAGGAGTTTCTCTCGAGAGAATTGAGTGGGAGGAAGATAGAACTTGACGAGGTTGTCGAACCTCTCATCCCTCTGGATGGTGGCGCGGGGCAAGGGGAAACCTCTGTCGTTGCGACGCCGGTTGAGGAGGAAGTTAATGATGATGATCATGAAACTCCAGTTCAAGTTTCTGTTGAACCACGCAGGTCGACGAGATCACGCGCTGCTCCAGAGTGGTACGGTAATCCCGTCTTATCAATCATGTTGTTAGACAACAATGAACCTGCAAATTATGAAGAAGCAATGGTGGGCCCAGATTCCAACAAATGGCTAGAAGCCATGAAATCCGAGATAGGATCCATGTATGAGAACAAAGTGTGGACTTTGGAGATACTACCTGAGGGCCGCAAGGCTATTCAGAACAAATGGATCTTTAAGAAGAAGACGGACGCTGACGGTAATGTGACCGTTTATAAAGCTCGACTTGTGGCAAAGGGTTTTTCACAAGTTCCAGGAGTTGACTACGATGAGACCTTCTCACCCGTAGCGATGCTTAAGTCCGTCAGAATCATGTTAGGAATAGCTGCATTTTTCGATTATGAAATCTGGCAGATGGATGTCAAAACGGCGTTCCTTAACGGTTTCCTTAAGGAAGAGTTGTATATGATGCAACCCGAAGGTTTTGTCGATCCTAAAAATGCTGACAAGGTGTGCAAGCTCCAGAGATCCATTTATGGACTGGTGCAAGCATCTCGGAGTTGGAACAAACGCTTTGATGAGGTGATCAAAGCATTTGGGTTTATACAAGTGGTTGGAGAATCTTGTATTTACAAGAAAGTGAGTGGGAGCTCTATGGCGTTTCTGATATTATATGTGGATGACATATTACTGATTGGAAACAACGTAGAGCTTTTGGAAAGCATAAAAGGTTACTTGAATAAAAGTTTCTCTATGAAGGACCTAGGAGAAGCTGCTTACATTCTAGGCATTAAGATCTATAGGGATAGGTCAAAGCGCCTGATAGGACTTTCACAAAGCACATACCTTGATAAAGTTTTGAAGAGGTTCAAAATGGAACAGTCCAAGAAAGGGTTCTTGCCAGTGTTACAAGGTACAAGATTGAGTAAGACTCAGTGCCCAGCAACTGATGAAGATAGAGAGCATATGCGCTCCGTCCCCTATGCTTCAGCCATAGGCTCTATCATGTATGCAATGCTGTGCACTAGACCGGATGTTAGCCTGGCCATAAGTATGGCAGGTAGGTTCCAGAGTAATCCAGGAGTGGATCACTGGACGGCGGTCAAGAATATCCTGAAGTACCTGAAAAGGACTAAGGAGATGTTTCTCGTGTATGGAGGTGACGAAGAGCTCGTCGTAAAAGGTTACGTCGATGCAAGCTTTGACACAGATCCGGACGACTCTAAGTCGCAAACCGGATACGTATTTATTCTTAATGGGTGTGCAGTAAGCTGGTGCAGTTCCAAGCAAAGCGTCGTAGCAGATTCTACATGTGAAGCGGAGTACATGGCTGCCTCGGAGGCGGCTAAGGAGGGTGTCTGGATGAAGCAGTTCATGACGGATCTTGGAGTGGTGCCAAGTGCACTGGATACAATAACCTTGTTCTGTGACAACACTGGTGTCATTGCCTTAGCAAAGGAACCAAGGTTTCACAAGAAGACCAGACACATCAAACGATGCTTCAACCTCATCCGCGACTACGTCGAGGAGGAGGACGTAAATATATGCAAAGTGCACACGGATCTGAATGTAGCAGACCCGCTGACTAAACCTCTTCCACGGCCAAAACATGATCGACACCAGAACTGTATGGGTGTTAGATTTATTACAATGTAATTCAGATGGTGATGTGAGGGCTAGATTATTGAATCTAGTGCAAGTGGGAGACTGTTGGAATTATGCCCTAGAGGCAATAATAAATGTATAGTTATTATTATAATTCCTGTATCAAGATAATAGTTTATTATCCATGCTATAATTGTATTGAATGAAGACTCATTTACATGTGTGGATACATAGACAAAACACCGTCCCTAGCATGCCTCTAGTTGGCTAGCCAGTTGATCGATGATAGTCAGTGTCTTCTGATTATGAACAAGGTGTTGTTGCTTGATAACTGGATCACGTCATTGGGAGAATCACGTGATGGACTAGACCCAAACTAATAGACGTAGCATGTTGATCGTGTCATCTTGTTGCTACTGTTTTCTGCGTGTCAAGTATTTACTCCTATGACCATGAGATCATATAACTCACTGACACCGGAGGAATGCTTTGTGTGTATCAAACGTCACAACGTAACTGGGTGACTATAAAGATGCTCTACAGGTATCTCCGAAGGTGTTAGTTGATTTAGTATGGATCAAGACTGGGATTTGTCACTCCGTGTGACGGAGAGGTATCTCGGGGCCCACTCGGTAATACAACATCACACACAAGCCTTGCAAGCAATGTAACTTAGTGTAAGTTGCGGGATCTTGTATTACGGAACGAGTAAAGAGACTTGCCGGTAAACGAGATTGAAATAGGTATGCGGATACTGACGATCGAATCTCGGGCAAGTAACATACCGAAGGACAAAGGGAATGACATACGGGATTATACGAATCCTTGGCACTGAGGTTCAAATGATAAAGATCTTCGTAGAATATGTAGGATCCAATATGGGCATCCAGGTCCCGCTATTGGATATTGACCGAGGAGTCTCTCGGGTCATGTCTACATAGTTCTCGAACCCGCAGGGTCTGCACACTTAAGGTTCGACGTTGTTTTATGCGTATTTGAGTTATATGGTTGGTTACCGAATGTTGTTCGGAGTCCCGGATGAGATCACGGACGTCACGAGGGTTTCCGGAATGGTCCGGAAACGAAGATTGATATATAGGATGACCTCATTTGATTACCGGAAGGTTTTCGGAGTTACCGGGAATGTACCGGGAATGACGAATGGGTTCCGGGAGTTCACCGGGGGGGCAACCCACCCTCGGGAAGCCCATAGGCTTTGGGGAGACACACCAGCCCTTAGTGGGCTGGTGGGACAGCCCCAAGGGGGCCTATGCGCCAAGAGAAGGAAATCAAAGGAAAAGAAAAAAAAAGAGGGAGGAAGTGGGAAGGGAGGGGGACACCTCCCACCAAACCAAGTCCAACTCGGTTTGGGGGGGGAGTCCTCCCCCCCTTGGCTCGGCCGACCCCTTGAGGGTCCCTTGGACCCCAAGGCAAGGTCCCCCTCCCTCCTCCTATATATATGGGGATTTTAGGGCAGATTTGAGACGACTTTCTCACGGCTGCCCGACTACATACCTCCATAGTTTTTCCTCTAGATCGCGTTTCTGCGTAGCTCGGGCGGAGCCCTGCTAAGACGAGATCATCACCAACCTCCGGAGTGCCGTCACGCTGCCGGAGAACTCATCTACCTCTCCGTCTCTCTTGCTGGATCAAGAAGGCCGAGATCATCGTCGAGCTGTACGTGTGCTGAACGCGGAGGTGCCGTCCGTTCGGTACTAGATCGTGGGACTGATCGCGGGATTGTTCGCGGGGCGGATCGAGGGACGTGAGGACGTTCCACTACATCAACCGCGTTCTCTAACGCTTCTGCTGTACGATCTACAAGGGTACGTAGATCACTCATCCCCTCTCGTAGATGGACATCACCATGATAGGTCTTCGTGCGCGTACGAAATTTTTTGTTTCCCATGCGACGTTCCCCAACAGTGGCATCATGAGCTAGGTTCATGCGTAGATGTCTTCTCGAGTAGAACACAAAAGGTTTTGTGGGCGGTGATGTGCGTTTTGCTGCCCTCCTTAGTCTTTTCTTGATTCCGTGGTACTGTTGGATTGAAGCGGCTTGGACCAACATTACTCGTACGCTTACGAGAGACTGGTTTCATCATTACGAGTAACCCCGCTTTGCTCAAAGATGACTAGCAAGTGACGGTTTCTCCAACTTTAGTTGAATCGAATTTGACCGAGGAGGTCCTTGGATGAGGTTAAATAGCAACTCATATATCTCCGTTGTGGTGTTTGCGTAAGTAAGATGCGATCCTACTAGATACCCTTGGTCACC
The DNA here is from genome assembly GCF_904849725.1 of Hordeum vulgare subsp. vulgare. Classification (NCBI taxonomy): domain Eukaryota; kingdom Viridiplantae; phylum Streptophyta; class Magnoliopsida; order Poales; family Poaceae; genus Hordeum; species Hordeum vulgare. Next base: position 65,418,876 of record NC_058523.1, read on the forward strand.
ACGTAAAACATGCAACAACAAAATTAGAGGACGTCTAACTAGTTTTTGCAGGGTATGATTGTGATATGATATGGCCAACGATGTGATGTGATATATTGGATGTATGAGATGATCATGTTGTAATAGAAATATCGACTTGCATGTCGATGGTACGACAACCGGCAGGAGCCATAGGGTTTTCTTTATACTAACGTTTGTGCTTGCAGATGCGTTTACTATTTTGCTAGGATGTAGTTTTAGTAGTAATAGCATAAGTAGCACGACAACCCCGATGGCAACACGTTGATGGATGATCATGGTGTGGCGCCGGTGACAAGAAGATCGTGCAGATGCTTTGGTGATGGAGATCGAGAAGCACGTGATGATGGCCATATCATGTCACTTATGAATTGCATGTGATGTTAATCCTTTTTTTGCACCTTATTTTGCTTAGAACGACGGTAGCATTATGAGGTGATCTCTCACTAAAATTTCAAGACGAAATTGTGTTCTCCCCGACTGTGCACCGTTGCTACAGTTTGTCGTTTCGAGACACCACGTGATGATCGGGTGTGATAGACTCAACGTTCACATACAACGGGTGCAAAACAGTTGCGCACGCGGAACACTCGGGTTAAGCTTGACGAGCCTAGCATGTGCAGATATGGCCTCGGAACACATGAGACCGAAAGGTCGATCATGAATCATATAGTTGATATGATTAGCATAGGGATGCTTACCACTGAAACTATACTCAACTCACGTGATGATCGGACTTGGGATAGTGTAAGTGGATCATGAACCAATCAAATGACTAGAGAGATGTACTTTTTGAGTGGGAGTTTAGCATATAATTTGATTAAGTTGAACTCTAATTATCTTGAACATAGTCTAAGTCCACTTTGAATATATTTGTGTTGTAGATCATGGCTCACGCAAGTGTCATCCTGAATTTTAATACGTTCCTAGAGAAAGCTAAGTTGAAAGATGATGGAAGCAACTTTGTAGACTGGGCTCGTAATCTTAAGCTAATCTTACAAGCTGGAAAGAAGGATTATGTCCTTAATGCTGCGCTAGGAGATGAACCACCCGCTACGGCTGATCAGGATGTTAAGAACGCTTGGTTAGCACGTAAGGAGGACTACTCAATAGTTCAATGTGCAGTCTTGTATGGCTTAGAACCAGGACTTCAACGCCGCTTTGAGCGTCATGGAGCATTTGAGATGTTCCAGGAGTTGAAGTTTATCTTTCAGAAGAACGCCCAGATCGAGAGGTATGAGACCTCCGATAAATTCTATGCTTGCAAGATGGAGGAAAACTCGTCTGTCAGTGAACATGTGCTCAAAATGTCTGGGTACTCAAACCGTCTAGCTGAACTGGGGATTGAACTCCCGCAAGAAGCTATCACTGACAGAATCCTTCAATCACTGCCGCCAAGCTATAAAGGCTTTGTGTTGAACTACAACATGCAAGGGATGAACAAGTCTCCCGGCGAGTTGTTTGCGATGCTGAAAGTCGCAGAGTCTGAACTCCGTAAAGAGCATCAAGTGTTGATGGTGAGCAAGACCACTAGTTTCAAGAGAAACGGCAAAGTCAAGAAGGGCAATTCGAAGAAGAGCGGCAAGCCTGTTGCCAATCCGCTGAAGAAACCCAAAGCTGGACCTAAGCCTGAAACAGAGTGCTTCTATTGCAAGGGTATGGGTCACTGGAAGCGCAATTGCCCCAAGTATCTGGCAGATAAGAAGGCGGGCAAAGAAAAATCAGGTATATTTGATATACATGTTATTGATGTGTACTTAACCGGCTCTCGTAGTAGTTCCTGGGTATTTGATACCGGTTCTGTTGCTCACATTTGCAACTCGAAGCAGGAACTGCGGAATAGACGAAGGCTGGCGAAAGACGAAGTGACGATGTGCGTAGGAAACGGTTCCAAGGTTGATGCAATCGCCGTCGGCACAGTGTCACTTCAACTACCATCGGGATTAGTGATGAACTTAAATCATTGTTATTTAGTGCCTGCGTTGAGCAAGAACATTATATCTGGATCTTGTTTATTGCGAGACGGTTACTCTTTTAAGTCTGAGAATAATGGTTGTTCTATTTCTATGAGTAACATCTTTTATGGTCATGCACCGAATGTGAGAGGATTGTTCATATTGAATCTTGATAGCGATACGCATATACATAACATTGAGACCAAAAGAGTTAGAGTAAACAATGATAGCACCATATTTTTGTGGCACTGCCGCTTGGGTCATATTGGTGTAAAGCGCATGAAGAAACTCCATGCTGATGGACTTTTGGAGTCACTTGACTTTGATTCACTTGACACGTGCGAACCATGCCTCATGGGCAAGATGATTAAGACTCCGTTCTCCGGAACAATGGAGCGTGCAAGTGACTTGTTGGAAATCATACATACCGATGTGTGTGGTCCAATGAGCGTGGAGGCACGCGGCGGATATCGTTATTTTCTCACCTTCACTGACGATTTAAGTAGATATGGTTATGTCTACTTGATGAAGCACAAGTCTGAAACATTTGAAAAGTTCAAGCAATTTCAGAGTGAAGTGGAAAATCATCGTAACAAGAAGGTCAAGTTCCTACGGTCTGATCGTGGGGGTGAATATCTGAGTTTCGAGTTTGGTACTCACTTAAGACAATGTGGAATTGTTTCGCAGTTAACACCGCCTGGAACACCACAGCGTAATGGTGTGTCCGAACGTCGTAATCGTACTTTGTTGGAGATGGTGCGATCTATGATGTCTCTTACTGATTTGCCGTTATCATTTTGGGGTTATGCATTAGAAACAGCTGCATTCACTTTAAATAGGGCACCATCGAAATCCGTTGAGACGACACCATACGAACTGTGGTATGGCAAAAGGCCAAAGTTGTCGTTTCTTAAAGTTTGGGGATGTGATGCTTATGTCAAAAAGCTTCAGCCTGAAAAGCTGGAACCCAAAGCGGAAAAGTGCGTCTTCATAGGTTACCCAAAAGAGACAGTTGGGTACGCCTTCTATCTCAAATCCGAGGGCAAAGTGTTTGTTGCTAAGAACGGAACTTTTCTCGAGAAGGAGTTTCTCTCGAGAGAATTGAGTGGGAGGAAGATAGAACTTGACGAGGTTGTCGAACCTCTCATCCCTCTGGATGGTGGCGCAGGGCAAGGGGAAACCTCTGTCGTTGCGACGCCGGTTGAGGAGGAAGTTAATGATGATGATCATGAAACTCCAGTTCAAGTTTTTGTTGAACCACGCAGGTCGACGAGATCACGCGCTGCTCCAGAGTGGTACGGTAATCCCGTCTTATCAATCATGTTGTTAGACAACAATGAACCTGCAAATTATGAAGAAGCAATGGTGGGCCCAGATTCCAACAAATGGCTAGAAGCCATGAAATCCGAGATAGGATCCATGTATGAGAACAAAGTGTGGACTTTGGAGATACTACCTGAGGGCCGCAAGGCTATTCAGAACAAATGGATCTTTAAGAAGAAGACGGACGCTGACGGTAATGTGACCGTTTATAAAGCTCGACTTGTGGCAAAGGGTTTTTCACAAGTTCCAGGAGTTGACTACGATGAGACCTTCTCACCCGTAGCGATGCTTAAGTCCGTCAGAATCATGTTAGGAATAGCTGCATTTTTCGATTATGAAATCTGGCAGATGGATGTCAAAAGGGCGTTCCTTAACGGTTTCCTTAAGGAAGAGTTGTATATGATGCAACCCGAAGGTTTTGTCGATCCTAAAAATGCTGACAAGGTGTGCAAGCTCCAGAGATCCATTTATGGACTGGTGCAAGCATCTCGGAGTTGGAACAAACGCTTTGATGAGGTGATCAAAGCATTTGGGTTTATACAAGTGGTTGGAGAATCTTGTATTTACAAGAAAGTGAGTGGGAGCTCTATGGCGTTTCTGATATTATATGTGGATGACATATTACTGATTGGAAACAACGTAGAGATTTTGGAAAGCATAAAAGGTTACTTGAATAAAAGTTTCTCTATGAAGGACCTAGGAGAAGCTGCTTACATTCTAGGCATTAAGATCTATAGGGATAGGTCAAAGCGCCTGATAGGACTTTCACAAAGCACATACCTTGATAAAGTTTTGAAGAGGTTCAAAATGGAACAGTCCAAGAAAGGGTTCTTGCCAGTGTTACAAGGTACAAGATTGAGTAAGACTCAGTGCCCAGCAACTGATGAAGATAGAGAGCATATACGCTCCGTCCCCTATGCTTCAGCCATAGGCTCTATCATGTATGCAATGCTGTGCACTAGACCGGATGTTAGCCTGGCCATAAGTATGGCAGGTAGGTTCCAGAGTAATCCAGGAGTGGATCACTGGACGGCGGTCAAGAATATCCTGAAGTACCTGAAAAGGATTAAGGAGATGTTTCTCGTGTATGGAGGTGAAGAAGAGCTCGCCGTAAAAGGTTACGTCGATGCAAGCTTTGACACAGATCCGGACGACTCTAAGTCGCAAACCGGATACGTATTTATTCTTAATGGGGGTGCAGTAAGCTGGTGCAGTTCCAAGCAAAGCGTCGTAGAAGATTCTACATGTGAAGCGGAGTACATGGCTGCCTCGGAGGCGGCTAAGGAGGGTGTCTGGATGAAGCAGTTCATGACGGATCTTGGAGTGGTGCCAAGTGCACTCGATACAATAACCTTGTTCTGTGACAACACTGGTGCCATTGCCTTAGCAAAGGAACCAAGGTTTCACAAGAAGACCAGACACATCAAACGACGCTTCAACCTTATCCGCGACTACGTCGAGGAGGAGGACGTAAATATATGCAAAGTGCACACGGATCTGAATGTAGCAGATCCGCTGACTAAACCTCTTCCACGGCCAAAACATGATCGACACCAGAACTGTATGGGTGTTAGATTTATTACAATGTAATTCACATGGTGATGTGAGGGCTAGATTATTGACTCTAGTGCAAGTGGGAGACTGTTGGAATTATGCCCTAGAGGCAATAATAAATGTATAGTTATTATTATAATTCCTGTATCAAGATAATAGTTTATTATCCATGCTATAATTGTACTGAATGAAGACTCATTTACATGTGTGGATACATAGACAAAACACCGTCCCTAGCATGCCTCTAGTTGGCTAGCCAGTTGATCGATGATAGTCAGTGTCTTCTGATTATGAACAAGGTGTTGTTGCTTGATAACTGGATCACGTCATTGGGAGAATCACGTGATGGACTAGACCCAAACTAATAGACGTAGCATGTTGATCGTGTCATTTTGTTGCTACTGTTTTCTGCGTGTCAAGTATTTATTCCTATGACCATGAGATCATATAACTCACTGACACCGGAGGAATGCTTTGTGTGTATCAAACGTCGCAACGTAACTGGGTGACTATAAAGATGCTCTACAGGTATCTCCGAAGGTGTTAGTTGAGTTAGTATGGATCAAGACTGGGATTTGTCACTCCGTGTGACGGAGAGGTATCTCGGGGCCCACTCGGTAATACAACATCACACACAAGCCTTGCAAGCAATGTAACTTAGTGTAAGTTGCGGGATCTTGTATTACGGAACGAGTAAAGAGACTTGCCGGTAAACGAGATTGAAATAGGTATGCGGATACTGACGATCGAATCTCGGGCAAGTAACATACCGAAGGACAAAGGGAATGACATACGGGATTATACGAATCCTTGGCACTGAGGTTCAAACGATAAAGATCTTCGTAGAATATGTAGGATCCAATATGGGCATCCAGGTCCCGCTATTGGATATTGACCGAGGAGTCTCTCGGGTCATGTCTACATAGTTCTCGAACCCGCAGGGTCTGCACACTTAAGGTTCGACGTTGTTTTATGCTTATTTGAGTTATATGGTTGGTTACCGAATGTTGTTCGAAGTCCCGGATGAGATCACGGACGTCACGAGGGTTTCCGGAATGGTCCGGAAATGAAGATTGATATATAGGATGACCTCATTTGATTACCGAAAGGTTTTCGGAGTTACCGGGAATGTACCGGGAATGACGAATGGGTTCCGGGAGTTCACCGTGGGGGGGCAACCCACCCCGGGGAAGCCCATAGGCTTTGGGGAGACACACCAGCCCTTAGTGGGCTGGTGGGACAGCCCCAAGGGGGCCTATGCGCCAAGAGAAGGAAATCAAAGGAAAAGAAAAAAAAAGAGGGAGGAAGTGGGAAGGGAGGGGGACTCCTCCCACCAAACCAAGTCCAACTCGGTTTGGGGGGGGGGAGTCCTCCCCCCCTTGGCTCGGCCGACCCCTTGAGGGTCCGTTGGACCCCAAGGCAAGGTCCCCCTCCCTCCTCCTATATATATGGGGCTTTTAGGGCAGATTTGAGACGACTTTCTCACGGCTGCCCGACTACATACCTCCATAGTTTTTCCTCTAGATCGCGTTTCTGCGGAGCTCGGGCGGAGCCCTGCTGAGACGAGATCATCACCAACCTCCGGAGCGCCGTCACGCTGCCGGAGAAATCTTCTACCTCTCCGTCTCTCTTGCTGGATCAAGAAGGCCGAGATCATCGTCGAGCTGTACGTGTGCTGAACGCGGAGGTGCCGTCCGTTCGGTACTAGATCGTGGGACTGATCGCGGGATTGTTCGCGGGGCGGATCAAGGGACATGAGGACGTTCCACTACATCAACCGCGTTCTCTAACGCTTCTGCTGTACGATCTACAAGGGTACGTAGATCACTCATCCCCTCTCGTAGATGGACATCACCATGATAGGTCTTCGTGCGCGTAGGAAAATTTTTGTTTCCCATGCGACGTTCCCCAACACTCATATGGCACAACTTTGGGTTTATGGGAGTGGATGCAAAAGCAGTAGTCTCGCTAAGTACAAGGGAAGGCTAGCAAAAGACTGGGAAGTGACCAACTAGAGAGCGACAACAGTCATCAAAATGTTGGGGAACCTCGCATGGGAAACAAAAAAATTCCTACGCGCACGAAGACCTATCATGGTGATGTCCATCTACGAGAGGGGATGAGTGATCTACGTACCCTTGTAGATCGTACAGCAGAAGCGTTAGTGAACGCGGTTGATGTAGTGGAACGTCCTCACGTCCCTCGATCCGCCGCGCGAACAATCCCGCGATCAGTCCCACGATCTAGTACCAAATGGACGGCACCTCCGCGTTCAGCACACGTACAGCTCGACGATGATCTCGGCCTTCTTGATCCAGCAAGAGAGACGGAGAGGTAGAAGAGTTCTCCGGCAGCGTGACAGAGCTCCGGAGGTTGGTGATGACCTTGTCTCAGCAGGGCTCCGCCCGAGCTCCGCAGAAACGCGATCTAGAGGAAAAGCCGTGGAGGTATGTGGTCGGGCTGCCGTGGGAAAGTCATCTCAAATCAGCCCTAAAACCTCCGTATATATAGGTGGGAGGGAGGGGACCTTGCCTTGGGGCTCAAGGAGCCACAAGGGGGTCGGCCGAGTCCAAGGGGGGAGGACTCCCCCCCAAACCGAGTTGGACTTGGTTTGGTGGGAGGGAGTCCCCCTACCTTCCCACCTCCTCCTTTTTTTTCTTTTCTCTCTTGATTTTCTTTCCTTGGCGCATATAGCCCTTTTGGGCTGTCCCACCAGCCCACTAAGTTCTGGTGTGCCACCCTCAAGGCCTATGGGCTTCCCCGGGGTGGGTTGCCCCCCCCCCCCCCCCGTGAACTCCCGGAACCCATTCGTCATTCCCGGTACATTCCCGGTAACTCCGAAAACCTTCCGGTAATCAAATGAGGTCATCCTATATATCAATCTTCGTTTCCGGACCATTTCGGAAACCCTCGTGACGTCCGTGATCTCATCCGGGACTCCGAACAACATTCGGTAACCAACCATATAACTCTAATACGCATAAAACAACGTCGAACCTTAAGTGTGCATACCCTACGGGTTCGAGAACTATGTAGACATGACCCGAGAGACTCCTCGGTCAATATCCAATAGAGGGACCTGGATGCCCATATTGGATCCTACATATTCTACGAAGATCTTATCGTTTGAACCTCAGTGCCAAGGATTCATATAATCCCGTATGTCATTCCCTTTGTCCTTCGGTATGTTACTTGCCCGAGATTCGATCGTCAGTATCCGTATACCTATTTCAATCTCGTTTACCGGCAAGTCTCTTTACTCATTCCGTAATATAAGATCCCGCAACTTACACTAAGTCACATTGCTTGCAAGGCTTTGTGTGTGATGTTGTATTACCGAGTGGGCCCCGAGATACCTCTCCGTCACATGGAGTGACAAATCCCAGTCTTGATCCATACTAACTCAACTAACACCTTCGGAGATACCTGTAGAGCATCTTTATAGTCACCCAGTTACGTTGCGACGTTTGATACACACAAAGTATTCCTCCGGTGTCAGTGAGTTATATGATCTCATGGTCATAGGAATAAATACTTGACACGCAGAAAACAGTAGCAACAAAATGACACGATCAACATGCTAGTCTATTAGTTTGGGTCTAGTCCATCACGTGATTCTCCTAATGACGTGATCCAGTTATCAAGCAACAACACCTTGTTTATAATCAGAAGACACTGACTATCTTCGATCAACTGGCTAGCTAACTAGAGGCTCGCTAGGGACGGTGTTTTGTCTATGTATCCACACATGTAAATGAGTCTTCATTCAATACAATTATAGCATGGATAATAAACGATTATCTTAATACAGGAATTATAATAATAACTATATTTATTATTGCCTCTAGGGCATAATTCCAACAGTCTCCCACTTGCACTAGAGTCAATAATCTAGCCCTCACATCACCATGTGAATTACATTGTAATAAATCTAACACCCATACAGTTCTGGTGTTGATCATGCTTTGGCCGTGGAAGAGGTTTAGTCAGCGGGTCCGCTACATTCAGATCCGTGTGCACTTTGCATATATTCACGTCCTCTCCCTCGACGTAGAAGCGGATGAGGTTGAAGCGTCGTTTGATGTGTCTGGTCTTATTGTGAAACCGTGGTTCCTTTGCTAAGGCAATGGCACTAGTGTTGTCACAGAACAAGGTTATTGGATTTAGTGCGCTTGGCACCACTCCAAGATCCGTCATGAACTGCTTCATCCAGACACCCTCCTTAGCCGCCTCCGAGGCAGCCATGTACTCTGCTTCACATGTAGAATCTGCTACGACGCTTTGCTTGGAACTGCACCAGCTTACTGCACCCCCATTAAGAATAAATACGTATCCGGTTTGCGTCTTAGAGTCGTCCGGATCTGTGTCAAAGCTTGCATCGACGTAACCTTTTACGGCGAGCTCTTCGTCACCTCCATACACGAGAAACATCTCCTTAGTCCTTTTCAGGTACTTTAGGATATTCTTGACCGCTGTCCAATGATCCACTCCTGGATTACTCTAGAACCTACCTGCCATACTTATGGTCAGGCTAACATCCGGTCTAGTGCACAGCATCGCATACATGATAGAACCTATGGCTGAAGCATAGGGGACGGAGTGCATATGCTCTCTATCTTCATCAGTTGCTGGGCACTGAGTCTTACTCAATCTCGTACCTTGTAGAACTGGCAAGAACCCTTTCTTGGACTGTTCCATTTTCAACCTCTTCAAAACTTTATCAAGGTATGTGCTTTGTGAAAGTCCTATCAGGCGTTTTGATCTATACCTATAGATCTTAATGCCTAGAATGTAAGCAGCTTCTCCTAGGTCCTTCATAGAGAAACTTTTATTCAGGTAATCCTTTATGCTCTCTAAAAACTCTACGTTGTTTCCAATCAGTAATATGTCATCCACATATAATATTAGAAACGCCACAGAGCTCCCACTCACTTTCTTGTAAATACAAGATTCTCCAACCACTTGTATAAACCCAAATGCTTTGATCACCTCATCAAAGTGTTTGTTCCAACTCCGAGATGCTTGCACCAGTCCATAAATGGATCGCTGGAGCTTGCACACCTTGTTAGCATTCTTAGGATCGACAAAACCTTCGGGTTGTATCATATACAACTCTTCCTTAAGGAAACCGTTAAGGAACGCCGTTTTGACATCCATCTGCCAGATTTCATAATCGAAAAATGCAGCTATTGCTAACATGATTCTGACGGACTTAAGCATCGCTACGGGTGAGAAAGTCTCATCATAGTCAACTCCTTGAACTTGTGAAAAACCCTTTGCCACAAGTCGAGCTTTATAAACGGTCACATTACCGTCAGCGTCCGTCTTCCTCTTAAAGATCCATTTGTTCTGAATGGCCTTGCGGCCCTCAGGCAGTACCTCCAAAGTCCACACTTTGTTCTCATACATTGGTCCTATCTCGTACTTCATGGCTTCCAGCCATTTGTTGGAATCTGGGCCCACCATTGCTTCTTCATAATTCGCAGGTTCATTGTTGTCTAACAACATGATTGATAAGACGGGATTACCGTACCACTCTGGAGCAGCACGTGGTCTCGTCGACCTGCGTGGTTCGACAGAAACTTGAACTGGAGTTTCATGATCATCATCATTAACTTCCTCCTCAACCGGCGTCGCAATGACAGAGGTTTCCCCTTGCCCTGCGCCACCATCCAGAGGGATGAGAGGTTCGACAACCTCGTCAAGTTCTATCTTCCTCCCACTCAATTCTCTCGAGAGACACTCCTTCTCGAGAAAAGCTCCGTTTTTAGCAACAAACACTTTGCCCTTGGATTTGAGATAGAAGGTGTACCCAACTGTCTCTTTTGGGTAACCTATGAAGACGCATTTTTCCGCTTTGGGTTCCAGCTTTTCAGGCTGAAGCTTTTTGACATAAGCATCACATCCCCAAACTTTAAGAAACGACAACTTTGGCCTTTTGCCATACCACAGTTCGTATGGTGTCGTCTCAACGGATTTTGATGGTGCCCTATTTAAAGTGAATGCAGCTGTTTCTAATGCATAGCCCCAAAATGATAACGGTAAATCAGTAAGAGACATCATAGATCGCACCATCTCTAATAGAGTACGATTACGATGTTTGGACACACCATTACGCTGTGGTGTTCCAGGCGGTGTTAACTGTGAAACAATTCCACATTGTCTTAAGTGAGCACCAAACTCAAAACTCAGATATTCACCCCCACGATCAGACCGTAGGAACTTGATCTTCTTGTTACGATGATTTTCCACTTCACTCTGAAATTGCTTGAACTTTTCAAATGTTTCAGACTTGTGCTTCATCAAGTAGACACAACCATATCTACTTAAATCGTCAGTGAAGGTGAGAAAATAACGATATCCGCCGCGTGCCTCCATGCTCATCGGACCACACACATCGGTATGTATGATTTCCAACAAGTCACTTGCACGCTCCATTGTTCCTGAGAACGGAGTCTTAGTCATCTTGCCCATGAGGCATGGTTCGCACGTGTGAAGTGAATCAAAGTCAAGTGACTCCAAAAGTCCATCAGCATGGAGTTTCTTCATGCGCTTTACACCAATATGACCTAAGCGGCAGTGCCACAAAAATATGGCGCTATCATTGCTAACTCTAACTCTTTTGGTCTCAATGTTATGTATATGCGTATCGCTATCAAGATTCAATATGAACAATCCTCTCACATTCGGTGCATGACCATAAAAGATGTTACTCATAGAAATAGAACAACCATTATTCTCTGACTTAAAAGAGTAACCGTCTCGCAATAAACAAGATCCAGATACAATGTTCATGCTCAACGCAAGCACTAAATAACAATGATTTAAGTTCATCACTAATCCTGATGGTAACTGAAGTGACACTGTGCCGACGGCGATTGCATCAACCTTGGAACCATTTCCTACGCACATCGTCACTTCATCTTTCGCCAGCCTTCGCCTATTCCGCAGTTCCTGTTTCGAGTTGCAAATATGAGCAACAGAACCGGTATCGAATACCCAGGCACTACTACGAGAGCCGGTTAAGTACACATCAATAACATGTATATCAAATATACCTGATTTTTCTTTGCCCGCCTTCTTATCTGCCAGATACTTGGGGCAATTGCGCTTCCAGTGACCCATACCCTTGCAATAGTAACACTCCGTTTCCGGCTTAGGTCCAGCTTTGGGTTTCTTCGTCGGATTGGCAACAGGCTTGCCGCTCTTATTCGAATTGCCCTTCTAGCCTTTGCCGTTTCTCTTGAAACTAGTGGTCTTATTCACCATCAACACTTGATGCTCTTTACGGAGTTCAGACTCTGTGACTTTCAGCATCGCAAACAACTCGCCGGGAGACTTGTTCATCCCTTGCATGTTGTAGTTCAACACAAAGCCTTTATAGCTTGGCGGCAGTGATTGAAGGATTCTGTCAGTGATAGCTTCTTGCGGGAGTTCAATCCCCAGCTCAGCTAGACGGTTTGAGTACCCAGACATTTTGAGCACATGTTCACTGACAGATGAGTTTTCCTCCATCTTGCAAGCATAGAATTTATCGGAGGTCTCATACCTCTCGATCCGGGCGTTCTTCTGAATGATAAACTCCAACTCCTGGAACATCTCAAATGCTCCATGACGCTCAAAGCGACGTTGAAGTCCCGGTTCTAAGCCATACAAGACTGCACATTGAACTATTGAGTAGTCCTCCTTACGTGCTAACCAAGCGTTCTTAACATCCTGATCAGCTGTAGCGGGTGGTTCATCTCCTAACGCAGCATTAAGGACATAATCCTTCTTCCCAGCTTGTAAGATTAGCTTAAGATTACGAGCCCAGTCTACAAAGTTGCTTCCATCATCTTTCAACTTAGCTTTCTCTAGGACGTATTAAAATTCAGGATGACTGTCGCGTGAGCCATGATCTACAACACAAATATATTCAAAGTGGACTTAGACTATGTTCAAGATAATTAGAGTTTAACTTAATCAAATTATTCGCTAAACTCCCACTCAAAAAGTACATCTCTCTAGTCATTTGAGTGGTACATGATCCAAATCCACTATCTCAAGTCCGATCATCACGTGAGTCGAGAATAGTTTCAGTGGTAAGCATCTCTATGCTAATCATATCAACTATACGATTCATGCTCGACCTTTCGGTCTCATGTGTTCCGAGGCCATGTCTGCACATGCTAGGCTCGTCAAGCTTAACCCGAGTGTTCCGCGTGCGCAACTGTTTTGCACCCGTTGTATGTGAACGTTGAGTCTATCACACCCGATCATCACGTGGTGTCTCGAAACGACGAACTGTAGCAACCGTGCACAGTCGGGGAGAACACAATTTCGTCTTGAAATTTTAGTGAGAGATCACCTTATAATGCTACCGTCGTTCTAAGCAAAATAAGGTGCATAAAAGGATTAACATCACATGCAATTCATAAGTGACATGATATGGCCATCATCACGTGCTTCTTGATCTCCATCACCAAAGCACCGGCACGATCTTCTTGTCACCGGCGCCACGCCATGATCTCCATCAACGTGTTGCCATCGGGGTTGTCATGCTACTCATGCTATTACTACTAAAGCTACATCCTAGCAAAATAGTAAACGCATCTGCAAGCACAAACGTTAGTATAAAGACAACCCTATGGCTCCTGCCGATTGCCGTACCATCGACGTGCAAGTCGATATTTCTATTACAACATGATCATCTCATACATCCAATATATCACATCACATCATTGGCCATATCACATCACAAGCATACCCTGCAAAAACAAGTTAGACGTCCTCTAATTTTGTTGTTGCATGTTTTACGTGGTGACCATGGTTATCTAGTAGGATCGCATCTTACTTACGCAAACACCACAACGGAGATATATGAGTTGCTATTTAACCTCATCCAAGGACCTCCTCGGTCAAATCCGATTCAACTAAAGTTGGACAAACCGACACTTGCCAGTCATCTTTGAGCAACGGGGTTACTCGTAACGATGAAACCAGTCTCTCGTAAGCGTACGAGTAATGTTGGTCCAAGCCGCTTCAATTCAACAATACCGCGGAATCAAGAAAAGACTAAGGAGGGTAGCAAAACGCACATCACCGCCCACAAAACCTTTTGTGTTCTACTCGAGAAGACATCTACGCATGAACCTAGCTCATGATGCCACTGTTGGGGAACCTCGCATGGGAAACAAAAATTTTCCTACGCGCACGAAGACCTATCATGGTGATGTCCATCTACGAGAGGGGATGAGTGATCTACGTACCCTTGTAGATCGTACAGCAGAAGCGTTAGTGAACGCGGTTGATGTAGTGGAACGTCCTCACGTCCCTCGATCCACCCCGCGAACAATCCCGCGATCACTCCCACGATCTAGTACCGAACGGACGGCACCTCCGCGTTCAGCACACGTACCGCTCGACAATGATCTCGGCCTTCTTGATCCAGCAAGAGAGACGGAGAGGTAGAAGAGTTCTCCGGCAGCGTGACGGCACTCCGGAGGTTGGTGATGACCTTGTCTCATCAGGGCTCCGCCCGAGCTGCGCAGAAACGCGATCTAGAGGAAAAACCGTGGAGGTATGTGGTCGGGCTGCCGTGGGAAAGTCGTCTCAAATCAGCCCTAAAACCTCCGTATATATAGGTGGGAGGGAGGGGACCTTGCCTTGGGGCTCAAGGAGCCCCAAGGGGGTCGGCCGAGTCCAAGGGGGGAGGACTCCCCCCCCAAACCGAGTTGGACTTGGTTTGGTGGGAGGGAGTCCCCCTTCCTTCCCACCTCCTCCTTTTTTTTTCTCCCTTGATTTTCTTTCCATGGCACATATAGCCCTTTTGGGCTGTCCCACCAGCCCACTAAGGGCTGGTGTGCCACCCTCAAGGCCTATGGGCTTCCCCGGGGTGGGTTGCCCCCCCCCCCCCCGGTGAACTCCCGGAACCCATTCGTCATTCCCGGTACATTCCCGGTAACTCCGAAAACCTTCCGGTAATCAAATGAGGTCATCCTATATATCAATCTTCGTTTCCGGACCATTCCGGAAACCCTCGTGACGTCCGTGATCTCATCCGGGACTCCGAACAACCTTCGGTAACCAACCATATAACTCTAATACGCATAAAACGACGTCGAACCTTAAGTGTGCATACCCTACGGGTTCGAGAACTATGTAGACATGACCCGAGAGACTCCTCGGTCAATATCCAATAGCGGGACCTGGATACCCATATTGGATCCTACATATTCTACGAAGATCTTATCGTTTGAACCTCAGTGCCAAGGATTCATATAATCCCGTATGTCATTCCCTTTGTCCTTCGGTATGTTACTTGCCCGAGATTCGATCGTCAGTATCCGTATACCTATTTCAATCTCTTTTACCGGCAAGTCTCTTTACTCGTTCCGTAATACAAGATCCCGCAACTTACACTAAGTCACATTGCTTGCAAGGCTTTGTGTGTGATGTTGTATTACCGAGTGGGCCCCGAGATACCTCTCCGTCACACGGAGTGACAAATCCCAGTCTTGATCCATACTAACTCAACTAACACCTTCGGAGATACCTGTAGAGCATCTTTATAGTCACCCAGTTACGTTGCGACGTTTGATACACACAAAGTATTCCTCCGGTGTCAGTGAGTTATATGATCTCATGGTCATAGGAATAAATACTTGACACGCAGAAAACAGTAGCAACAAAATGACACGATCAACATGCTACGTCTATTAGTTTGGGTCTAGTCCTTCACGTGATTCTCCTAATGACGTCATCCAGTTATCAAGCAACAACACCTTGTTTATAATCAGAAGACACTGACTATCTTCGATCAACTGGCTAGCTAACTAGAGGCTCGCTAGGGACGGTGTTTTGTCTATGTATCCACACATGTAAATGAGTCTTCATTCAATACAATTATAGCATGGATAATAAACGATTATCTTGATACAGGAATTATAATAATAAGTATATTTATTATTGCCTCTAGGGCATAATTCCAACACAAAATGCATTGAGAGTAACTAACATTGAGTGCAAGCATGAGTAGGACATAAATCACCATGAACATGAACATCATAGAGGCTATGTTGATTTTGTTTCAACTACATGCGTGAACATGCGCCAAGTCAGGCCACTTGAAACATTCGAAGGAGGATAACATCCTATCATACTACATCACATTCATCTCAACATTCATGTGGGCAACCAAGACAGACCATTATAAGCTCCTAGCTAAATAAGCATGGCATAAGGAACTATGATCTCTAAGTTGTCATTGCAAACATGTTTCTCTCACAACAAAGCTGAATCAGGCACGATGAGCTTGTCATATTTACAAAAACGAAATAGATCAAGTTCATACCAGCTTTTCCAGGCTCAGTCACTTCATCATATATCGTCATTATTGCCTTTCAATTGCACGACCGAATGATGTGAACAATAATAAGAGTGCTCGTGCATTGGACTACGCTGGAATCTGCAGGCAAACACAAAGCAGAAGACAAAGTAATATGGCTCTTTGAAAGCTAAACAGGTATGCATGCAAGACCCACTAAACATTGTAACCAATATCTTCTACCTTGACCCAAAGAAAAAGAAACTATCTACACGGGAATGCTCCCAAAAAGCAAAAGAAGAAAAAGGAAATATTTTTGGTTTTTTCTCAAACTAGACAGACACACGAAAAGAAAACGAGAAAAAGAAAATAAACTAGCATGGATGATAAAGTGGCAAAGTGTGAACACCGGCTAACAAAGTGAAAGCATAAGCGAGAATGTAAAGTCGGTGAAAACACGTACTCCCCCAAGCTTAGGCTTTTGGCCTAACTTGGTCTACTCCCAAGGATGGTCCTGGTGAAACCCAAAATCATAATCGGGGTTATACGGGAGCGCTGCAGCCACTACCTGAATAGCTGCCTCACGGAGACGAGCAGCCTTCGCCTCCCTCTCATACTCCTCTGCCTCTCCTCTGGTTATGTAATATCTCTGTTTTACCTGAAAGTCAAAGAGAGCAGGAGCAGGAAGGGTAATATGGAAAACACGCTGCCGGTTAAATATCAATCGATATAGGAGGGATTCATCATCCCTCTCAAGGAACTGGTAGCGTGTCAAAGCGACGCGGTCAAGGAAAGTTGTATGGAGCGGGGGATCTCCTTCGCGGATGGGTACTCCAAGAAAATTTGCTATGCGAGTGGCATAGATGCCACCAAAGAAATCCCCTTCAATAGCATTCTTATTCAGCCTCCTTGCTATAATAGCTCCCATGTGGAAGCTTTTGTCACCCGTCACTGCGCTCTTAAGGATACTAAGGTTGGGTGTGCAGAGGTGACAATGCTCAATCTTGCCATTAATGCATCTGCCTATGAAGAGGGCAAAGTAATGCAAGGCAGGAAAATAAATACTCCCCATGGTAGCTTGCGTAATGTCTCTAGTTTCTCCAACCGTAATACCAACGCAAAAATCTCTAACCGAAGATTTAGGAGGATCATTGAGGTTACCCCAAATAGGTATTTTGCAAATTCTACTGAAATCCTCTAAATCCATGGTATACGATTTATCATAGAGATCAAACAGTACCGATGGCTCACAACCAGCTGAGAATTTGAATCTACAAACAAAAGAGGCAGTGAGAGCAACATACTGTTCACATTAATCGGAGATGAATTCTTCGAGTCCGACGTTGCGAACAAGTGCATCAAACTCATCTTTGAAACCTGCCTCAATCATAAATTCATCAGAAGGCCATTCGCATGGTTGTACCTGCGCGTCCCTAGGTTGGTAAGGATCAGGCTCCCAAATCGCAAGACGGGGACCTCTCTTGCTTGAGGAACCACCATGAAAGTTTCTCCTGAACATCTTCCTTTTCTGAAATTTTCAGTGACCCAAAGGAAAGGTGAACAAGGTTCAACTAAACTTGTAGCAACTACTCCCACAAGTGCCTAGAGACCATATTACGCATCAAAACTACTTGGGACCAGCTAGAATCAGCATGCAAAGCTCAAGAACATGATCACCAAGGAAGCAAAAATACGTGGAGTATAAGGCACTAGAGCAAAAACTAATTGGGCAAATGGAGGAGTCACTTACTGCTACTGCGACAACAGACCTTCCCTCGCAACGGCGCCAGGAATCCTGCTGCTACGGGCTACACCTATAGGGACTTCCTTGGCAAATATGCAAAGGATTTCTCCGCGGTCTTGGAGCCTTGCGTTGGTGTTCCCTTGAAGAGGAAAGGGTGATGAAGCACAGCGGCGGTAAGTATTTCCCTCAGTTTGAGAACCAAGGTATTGATCCAGTGGGAGGATCGCGTCAAGTCACAAGTACCTGCACAAACACAAAGAGCTTTCACCCAACGCTATGAAGGGGTTGTCAATCCCTTATAGATTGTTTGCAAAGTGAGAACTGAAAGAAAAAAGTAAACAAAGCAAAGTAAAAGTGAAAGTGCAGACGATAGTTGTGAATAGACCCGGGGGCCATAGTGTTCACTAGTGGCTTCTCTCATGAAAGCAAGTAGACGGTGGGTGAACGAATTACTGTTGAGCAATTGATAGAACCGCACAAAGTCGTGACGTTATCTATGGCAATGATTATATCTATAGGCATCACGTCCAAAACAAGTAGATCGATACTTTCTGCATCTACTACTATTACTCCACACGTCGACCGCTATCCAGCATGCATCTAGTGTATTGAGTTCATAAGAACAGAGTAACGCCTTAAGCAAGATGACATGATGTAGATGGACAATCTCGAATCTATGATGAAAGCCCATCTTGTTACCCTTGATGGCAACAACATGATGCATGCCTTGCTGCCCTTCTGTCACTGGGAAACGTCACCGCACGGTATGAACCCAAAACCAAGCACTTCTCCCATTGCAAGAATCATAGATCTAGTTGGCCAAACAAAACCCAGGACTCGGAGAGACTTACAAGGATATCAAATCATGTATATAAGAAATCGGCAAAGACTCAAATATAATTTATAGATAATGTGATCACAAGTCCACAATTTATCGGATCTCGACAAACACACCGCCAAAGAGGATTACATCGGATAGATCTACATGAAGATCATGGATAACTTTGTATTGAAGATCCAAGAGAGAGAAGAAGCCATCTAGCTACTAACTACGGACCCGTAGGTCTGAAGTGGACTACTCACGAGTCATTGGAGAAGCTATGATGTTGATGTAGAAGCCCTCCAACTCCAAAGTCCCCTCCTGCAGGGCACCGGGAAGGGTCTCCAGATGACATCTGGCGGAAACGGAAGCTTGCGGCGGTGAAAAAGTGTTTTCGTGGATGCCCTGATTTTTTCTGCAATTTTAGGGAATTTATAGGACAAAGAGCTAGGGCAGGGGAGCGCCAGGGAGGCCACAAGCTTGGTTGCCGCGGGCCCCCCTGGCCGCGGCAACAGGGCTTGTGGGCTCCCTGTGGGCCCCCTGCCTTGGCCCTCAAGTCCCCCGATCTTCTTCTGTTTTGGAAAAAAATATTTCGGGGATTTTATTCCGTTTGGACTCCGTTCCAAAATCAGATCTGAAAAGAGTCAAAAGCACAGAAAAAACAGGAACTGACACTTGGCACTGAATTAATAAGTTAGTCCCAAAAAAGATATAATAGGTATATAAAACATCCAAAGTTGACAAGATAACAGCACGAAACCATCAAAAATTATATATACGTTTGAGACGTATCAAGCCTCCCCAAGCTTAACTCCTGCTCGTCCTCGAGTAGGGAAGTGATAAAGAATGAATTTTTGATGCTTTCATGCTACCTAGCATAGATGTCCTTTGTAACTCCTCTTATGTGACGTGAATGTTCAGATCCATTAGATTCAAAACAATAGTTTGCTATTGATGTGGAGACAATAATACTTCAAGCAAACTAGAAAGACAATCATGAACTTTCAAAATAACTAGGCCAAAAGAAAGTTATCCCTACAAAATTATATAGTGTGGCTATGCTCTATCATCCTTGCACAACGAATTTAAATCATGCACAACCTCGGTATTGGCCAAGTAATTGTTTTCACACCTTTACTTTCTCAAACTTTTTCAACTCTCACGCAATACATGAGCGTGAGCCATGGTTTTAGCACTATAAGTGGAATGGAGTGTGGTGGAGGTTGCAAGGCAAACAAGGAGAAGATGGTCACATTGACTAGGCATATCAGTGAGCTATGGAGATGCTCATCAACAGATATCAACGTGAATGAGTTGGGATTGCCATACAAATGATGCACTAGAGCTAAGAGTATGTGAAAGCTCTTAAAGAAAACTAGTGGGTGTGCATCCAACTTGCTTGCTCACGAAGACATAAGATAATTTTGAGGAAGCCTATCATTGGAATATAGAAGCCAAGTTATATAGGGAAAATTTCCCACTAGCTATATGGTGTTGACAAAACGAGAGACTCTCAATCATGAAGACCATGGTGCTTAGTATGCACAAGTGTGGAAAGATAGTAGCATTGTCCCTTCTCTCTTTTTCTCTCATTTTTTGGTGGGCTCTTTGGCCTCTTTTTTTTTGGTGGGCATCTTTGGCCTCTTTTATTTCCTCACATGGGACAATGCTCCATCAATGATGATCATCACACTTACAACTCAAAACTTAGAGCAATGATGACTCTATATGGAATGCCTTCGGTAGTGTACCGTGACAATGATCTAGCATGGCATAGACATCAATGGAAACATCATGCTAGCTATCTTATGATCATGCAATGGCAATGTAGAAGTGGTGGCACATGTCATGGTGGTAGTTGTATCGCAATATATCTCGTAATAGCTTTGAAAAAGCCATAGTAGGTAGGTATGGTGGCTGTTTTGAGGGAGGCTATATGGTGGGTTTTGTGCACCGGCGAAAGTTGCACGACACTAAAGAAGATAGTGATGGTGGAAGGTGAAAGTGCATCTAAACCATGGACTCAACATTAGTCATGAAGAACTCATATACTTGTTGCAAAAGTTTTAGTAGTAATCGAAACAAAGCATTCAACACATACTCCTAGGGGAAGGGTTGGTAGGTATAAACCATCGCGCGATCCCGACCGCCACACAAATGATGACAATATATAGTCTAATCATGCTCAGACTTCATCACATAGCGGTTCACCATACGTGCATGCTACGGGAATCACTAACTTCAACACAAGTATTTCTAGATCCACAACACCTTACTAGTATAACTTCAATATTACCACAACCACAACTCAAAACTAATTGAGATGAATCAAACTTCTCCAACTACTCAATGCACATGAAGGTGGAAGTTTTCATATCCCTTTGGATAACTACCCCTTTTGAGACTACTATCATAGCATAGATCAACTACCAAGCCATGCACCGCTGTGCTCTAAAAGATATAAGTGAAGCACATAGAGCAAAATCAACTAGCTCAAAAGATATAAGTGAAGCACATGTGAGCTGAATTGTCTAACCAAAGGATATAAGTGAAGCTCGACAAAATCCCGGTGAGTGCATGTATCTCTCTCTAGTTGTGCAGCAAGGAAGATTGTGAAACAACAAAAATGAAAGACTCCTACGATACAAGACGCTCCAAGCAAAACACATAACATGTGGTGAATAAAAATATAGCCCCAAGTAATGTTACCGATGGATTGAAGACGAAAGAGGGGATGCCTTCCCGGGGCATCCCCAAGATTAGGATTTTACGGCATCCTTGAATCAACTTGGGGTGCCTTGGGAATCCCCAAGCTTGAGCTCTTGCCACTCTTTATCTTTTTGTCCATAAGAACTTCACCCAAAACTTGAAAACTTCACAACACGAAAGTTAAACAGAAACTCGTGATAACATTAGTATAAGAAAGCAAACCACCACTTCCTTAGGTACTGTAGCAAACTTAAATTCTACTTATGTTGATGTTGGGTTACTGTATTTTCAATCTTCCATGGTTAATACCCCCGATACTATCCATAGTTTCATCAAAATAAGCAACCAACTCAACAAAAATAGAATCTGTTAACAGCAGACCAGTCTGTAGCAATCTGTATACTTCGTATACTTCTGGTACTTCAAAAATTCTGAAAAATTACGACGGTCTGAAGAATTTGCGAAGCAATCAGCAGAAAAAGAGAATCAACTCAAAATCTCTTACAGAAAAAAATGAAAATTCTTTTCGTGAGCAGAAATTTTCTGTCTTTTCCACCATGACCAAACGATCATCCCCAAGACTAATCATAATGGTTTTGCTTGGCACAAACGCAAAAGAAACACAAAAAACACAATCATAACAGAATTATGAAAGTGTGGAAAACACAAAACAGAAAGAAAAAGGATAGATTTGTTGGGTTGCCTCCCAACAAGCGCTATTGTTTAACGCCCTTAGCTAGGCAAAAGGTGATGGAATCACGTATAGTCATCTTTGGTGCTCAAACCATAAGTAGCCCTCATCATAGATTCATAAGGCAATCTTATTTTATTTCTAGGAAAATGCTCCATGCCCTTCTTTAGAGGAGATTGAAATCTAATATTCCCTTCCTTCATATCGATGATAGCACCAATAGTCCTTAGGAAAGGTCTACCAAGAATAATGGGACATGAATGATTGCAATCTATGTCAAGTACAATGAAATCTACGGGTACATAGTTCTTATTTGCAACAATAAGAACATCATCGATCCTTCCCATGGGTTTCTTGACAGTAGAATCCGCAAGATGCAAATTAAGAGAACACTCTTCAATCTCATGAAAACCAAGAATATCACATAAAGACTTTGGAATTGCGGAAACACTAGCACCCATATCACACAAAGCATTGCATTCATAGTTTTTTATTTTGATTTTGATAGTAGGTTCCCACTCATTATGAAGTTTTCTAAGTATAGAGACTTCTAATTCGAGTTTCTCTTCAAGAGATTTCATCATAGCATCTACGATATGAGCGGTGAAGGCTTTGCTTTGGCTATAAGCATGTGGAGAGTTTGCAATGGATTGCATCAAAGAAATGCATTCGAAAAAGCAGCAACTATCATAATTGAATTCCTTGAAATCCAAAGTGGGAGTTTCATTACTACCCAAAATTTTGATTTCTTCTACTCCACTCTCCACACCTTTATCATCAAGATAGGTGGACTCCGAATCATTGGGGCATTTTCCAACCAAAGTGGATTCATATCCAGCCCCTTCATCAATAGGTTTGACACGCAAAAACAAAGATTCAAGAGGAGTCACATCAAGCACTTTAAGATCTTTGTGATTTGCATCACTAGAACGCACCCTTTTAAACCATTCATGCCTAGCGCGAATTTGGGCGGTTCTTTCTTTGCTCTCATTCATGGAGACACGCATAGCTTTTAAAGTTTCATCCAAGTTTACCTTGGGAGGAGCACATCTAACTTTCAAAGCATCAATATCACAAGACATCCTATCAACGCTCTTAGCCAAATCGTCTATTTTGAGTTGTTTTTCCTCTATGGACGCATTGAAAATCTTTTGAGAGTTGATGAACTCTTTGATATTACTCTCTAAATCAGAGGTAATTTGTTATGATTTCCATAAGTGTTGTTGTAGGAATTGCCATAATTGTTAGAGGAGTTACTAGGAAAAGGCCTAGGAACATAGTTTCCTCTAAAAGCATTGTTGTTGCCAAAATTGTTCCTACCAACAAAATTAACGTCCAAACTAGCGTTGCTACTCTCAATCAAGGAAGATAGTGGCATGTCATTAGGATCTAAAGGAGCATTTCTACTAGCAACCAAATTCATCAACTCGTCCATCTTAGCACTAAGCGAGTTAATTTCTTCTATAGCGTGTACCTTTTTGCTAGCAGGTGACCTTTCAGTGTGCCACTGAGAGTAGTTGGTCATGATATTGTCTAGGAGTTTTGTAGCGTCCCTTAACGTGATTTCCAGGAACGTTGCACCTGAGGCGGAGTCCAAGATATTGCGAGAAGCAAAGTTCAAACCAGCGTAAAAGATTTGTATAATCATCCACAAACCCAAGCCATGAGCAGGACAATTTCTAATCATTAACTTCATCCTCTCCCAAGATTATGCAACGTGTTCATGATCAAGTTGCTTGAAATTCATGATATCGTTACGTAGAGAGATAATCTTAGCCGATGGAAAATACTTGGATATGTAAGCATCTTTGCACTTATCCCAAGAATCGATACTATTTTTAGGCAAAGAAGAAAACCAAGTTTTTGCGCGATCTCGCAACGAGAAAGGAAAAAGCTTCAACTTAATCACGTCGTTATCCACATCTCTTTTATTTCGCATATCGCAAAGTTCAATGAAGGTATTGGGATGGGATGCGACATCTTCACTAGGAAGGCCAGAGAATTGCTCTTTCATAACAAGATTCAGCAAGGCAGCGTTGATTTCATAAGATTCCGCACTAGTGGCGGGAGCAATCGGAGTACTAATAAAATCATTATTATTGGTACTCGAGAAGTCACAAAGTTTGGTGTTTTCAGCCATGATGACTTCAACAAACCAACAAGAACACAAACAAGCAAGAAAACTGGCAAAGGCAAAAGAAAACGGCAAGGGAGAAAGGCAAAAAGGCAAATGAAAATGGCAAGGGATAAAGGCAAATGAAAACGACGAATGTGAAGTGGGGGACAGGAAAACGAGAGGCAACTGGCAAAAAAGGTAAATGAAAGAGATGAGTTTGT
The DNA here is from genome assembly GCF_904849725.1 of Hordeum vulgare subsp. vulgare. Taxonomy (NCBI): domain Eukaryota; kingdom Viridiplantae; phylum Streptophyta; class Magnoliopsida; order Poales; family Poaceae; genus Hordeum; species Hordeum vulgare. The sequence goes on from NC_058523.1 coordinate 65,443,332, forward strand.
CACGCCTACTTGGATAGATCTTGACTTGATCTCTCCTCCCCGGCAACGGCGCCAGAAATAGGCGTGTTGACGGGAGATTATTCTTGTCTTGATATTCCTTGGCATGCGATCCTCCCCGGCAATGGCGCCAGAAATCCTTCTGCTACTGTGACAACAGACCTTCCCTGGCAACGGCGCCAGGAATCCTGCTGCTACGGCTACGCCTATAGGGACTTCCTTGGCAAATATGCAAAGGATTTCCCCGCGGCCTTGGAGCCTTGCGTTGGTGTTTCCTTGAAGAGGAAAGGGTGATGTAGCACAGCGGCGGTAAGTATTTCCCTCAGTTTGAGAACCAAGGTATCGATCCAGTGGGTGGATCGCGTCAAGTCACAAGTACCTGCACAAACACAAAGAGCTTGCACCCAACGCTATGAAGGGGTTGTCAATCCCTTATAGATTGTTTGCAAAGTGAGAACTGAAAGCAAAAAGTAAACAAAGCAAAGTAAAAGTGAAAGTGGAGACGATAGTTGTGAATAGACCCGGGGGCCGTAGTGTTCACTAGTGGCTTCTCTCATGAAAGCAAGTAGACGGTGGGTGAACGAATTACTGTCGAGCAATTGATAGAACCGCGCAAAGTCGTGACGTTATCTATGGTAATGATTATATCTATAGGCATCACGTCCAAAACAAGTAGACCCATACTTTTTGCATCTACTACTATTACTCCACACGCCGACCGCTATCCAGCATGCATCTAGTCTATTGAGTTCATAAGAACAGAGTAACGCCTTAAGAAGGATGACATGATGTAGATGGACAATCTCAAATCTATGATGAAAGCCCATCTTTTTACCCTTGATGGCAACAATACGATGCATGCCTTGCTGCCCCTTCTGTCACTGGGAAAGGTCACCGCACGGTATGAACCCAAAACCAAGCACTTCTCCCATTACAAGAATCATAGATCCAGTTGGCCAAACAAAACCCAAGACTCGGAAGGACTTACAAGGATATCAAATCATGCATATAAGAAATCAGCAAAGACTCAAATATAATTCATAGATAATCTGATCACAAATCCACAATTCATCGGATCTCGACAAACACACCGCCAAAGAGGATTACATCGGATAGATCTCCATGAAGATCATGGAGAACTTTGTATTGAAGATCCAAGAGAGAGAAGAAGCCATCTAGCTACTAACTACGGACCCATAGGTCTGAAGAGGACTACTCACGAGTCATTGGAGAGGCGATGATGTTGATGTAGAAGCCCTCCAACTCCAAAGTCCCCTCCGGCAGGGCACCGGGAAGGGTCTCCAGATGAGATCTCGCGGAAACGGAAGCTTGCGACGGCGGAAAAGTGTTTTCGTGGATGCCCTGATTTTTTCTATGATTTTAGGGAATTTATAGGCCAAAGAGCTAGGGCAGGGGAGCGCCAGGCAGGCCACAAGCCTGGTTGCCGCGGGCCCCCCTAGCCGCAGCAACAGGGCTTGTGGGCTCCCTGTGGGCCCCTTGCCTTGGCCCTCAAGTCCCCCGATCTTCTTTTGTTCTGGAAAAATTTATTTCTAGGATTTTATTCCGTTTGGACTCCGTTCCAAAATCAGATCTGAAAAGAGTCAAAAACACACAAAAAACAGGAACTGGCACTTGGCACTGAATTAATAAGTTAGTCCCAGAAAAGATATAAAAGGTATATAAAACATCCAAAGTTGACAAGATAACATCATGAAACCATCAAAAATTATAGATACGTTTGAGACGTATCACTTACCAAGGAGTAATTTCCCCAAAACAGTTCGGAGAACGGTTATTTGAGTAAAGAGATCGAAAATCCCAGCAAGAGGAGCAAGAACACGGGTTTGAGTTGCGAAACGATTTTTTCTGGAGGTAGGAGAAGGAGATAAGAGCAAGAATGAGTGGCGGGGGTGCCTGTGGGCCCACAAGACTGGGTGGCGCGGCCAGGGGGTGCCCGCGCCCCTAGGGCTTGTGGCCCACTGGTGTGGCCCCCAGACAAACTCTTTGTCCCAGTATTTTTCAAAAAATCTAGAAAAAATCATACTTGATTTTCACAACGTTCGGAGAACTTTTATTTTCGGGGTACTTTTCCACCGCACGCTAAGACAAAAAATAGGGAAAACTAAACTAAATCTATCATTTTTCTTCTAAGCAACCGAAGGCGAAAGCTTGGAAGAGAGTTTTGTGACTCCTCGATTCATCCATCTCATGGTCATCGAAAGAAAATCCGCCAATGAGGTTGATCAAGTCTCCTCGACAAACCTTTTCGAATCACAAAAGAAGACGGAGAATTTTTGAATAGTCACTAGGTCACCTCAATGGGGATGTGTATCTCCCCAACAAGCAAATCATACTTCATCTTGACACGAGGAATAGGGAATTCAAAGCTCCCAATAAGAATTGATGAAGTTTTTTTGATAGCATTGATGCAATGTACTCGATATTGTTTCTTTGGAAAGTGCACTGTATGCTCTTTACCGTTGACATGGAAAGTGACATTGCCTTTGTTGCAATCTATAACAGCCCCTGCAGTGTTTAAAAAGGGTCTTCCGAGGATGACAGCCATGCATCATCCTCAGGAATATCCAAGATAACAAAGTCTGTTAAGATAGTGGTGTTAGCAACCACAACAGGCACATCCTCGCAAATGTCGATAGGGCAAGCAGTTTATTTGTCGGCCATTTGTAGAGAGATTTCAGTGGGTGTCAACTTATCCAGTTCAAGTCTACGATAAATAGAGAGAGGCATAACACTAACACCGTCTCCAAGGTCGCATAACGCAGTTCTAACGTAGTTGCCTTTAATGGAGCAAGGTATAGTGGGCACACCGGGATCACCTAGTTTCTTAGGAGTTCCACCCTTGAAAGTGTAATTGGCAAGCATGGCGAAGATCTCAAGATCAGGTATACTCCTCTTATTAGTCACAATATCTTTCATGTACTTAGCATACGGAGACATTTTGAGCATATCTGTCAAATGCATCTGCAGAAAGATAGGTCTGATCATTTCAACGAATCGCTCAAAATCCTGATCATCATTTTTCTTGGATGGTTTGGGAGGAAAGGGCATGGGTTTCTGAACCCATGGTTCCCTTTCTTTACCGTGCTTCCTAGCAGCGAAGTCATTCTTATCGTATCTCTTGGTCTTAGGCTGTGGGTTATCAAGATCAACAGGTTCAATCTCCACATCCTTATCATTGCTAGGTTGAGCATCTTCATGAACATCACTATTGATATTATCATTAGGCTCATGTTCATCACCAGATTGTGTTTCAGCATCAGCGATAGAGGCATCATTTGGATTCTCAGGGGTAGCAGCAACATGGTTGCTAGCGTGCAGGTCCCTATCATCCTTCTTCTTCTTTCTAGGATGACTAGGTGCATCAGTGCTAACTCCTTGAGAATCTTGTTCAATTCTCTTCAGATGACCCTCACGATACAAAGGTTCCTGGGTCATTCTACTGCCTCTAGTGACAACTCTAACATAATTATCATTCAACTCATTGAGCAAGTCATTTTGAGCTTTAAGTACTTGTTCTACCTGAGTAGTAACCATAGAGGCATGTTGAAAGTGCGTTATATCGACTAGAGGGGGGGTGAATAGGAGATTTTTAGAATTTCATCACTGAGGAAATTCCTTTTGAGGAAATTCCTCACTGATGACTAACTTACAGCGGAAACAGTAAAGGATCAGAAGTGCAAAGTTTCACAACAACAGTTTTTCAGAGTGAAGAATGTGAAAACAGATTGCACAGTGAGCAGGCACGCAGAATACAGATGAGGAACAACTAACGTGAAGAATTTGGGTTGAGGAAATTCAGAGAAAGTCTTCAGCAAATTCTTCAAACAGTCACAGTGAAAGTCATCAACACATAATACGGGGAAAGTAAAGAGTTGAGGAATTAGAACCCGTTTCTCAGTGAAGACAGTCGTTGATGACCCGGTTCCAACTGTTGTGACAGTCGTACATCTGGTTTGGAGCGGCTTGGTATTGAAACCAAAGGACACACAGTCCCTAACGTATTCTCCTTGAGCTAAGGACACACAGTCCTCGCCCAACACTCGTGGTAAGTCTTCAGGGCAGACTTCCAAACCCTCACAAACTTGGTCACCCGGCGATCCACAATTGACTGCTGGAAAGCTCTAGACCATGACGCCTAACCGTCTGGAGGATGCACAGTCCTCAAAGGTAAAAGGCTTCAGTCCCACACAGGAACAACTTCTTCAGTGATGCTCAATCACTAGGTTTGGTTTGTGGTTTCGGTGGGTGGTGTATTTCCTCATTGATGAATTACTCTCGAAGGCTCTGAGGAATTTGGGTTGCTCTTATGACAAGTGTCAGTTTCTAATGGAGCAGCCAACCAGCTAGTGGTTGTGGGGGGTGGCTATTTATAGTCTGGGAGCATCCCGACATGATTTGACACTAATGCCCTTAAATAATATGACCGTTGGAGTGGATAAGATCAGTGACTTGGCGTGGCTATTGAAACGGTCGGAACCCTCAACTGTGAGAGTCCTCATGTCACTCATATTCTTCACTTGAGGCTTTTGGTTGGATTAGGCTTGGGTTGAGCATCATGAGGAAATTCATTCCATAGTGTAACTTTGACCCCCTTTAACAGTACGGTGTTCCTATTACTCGAATGCGAAGAAAGTAAAACAGAAAGTGTAAATCTTCATGCTTCAATTCTTCAGAGTGATTTTCTTCAGGAACCACCGAACTTCTCAATGTCAGTATCTTCAAATATCTCAAACTCCTCAATGACTTATAGATCCTGTGTACACTCACAAACACATTAGATACTTAACCTATAAGTCTTCAAACCACCAAAATCACTAAGGGGCACTAGATGCACTTACAATCTCCCCCTTTTTTGGTGGTTGATGACAATTAGGTTATGTCTTCAACAGGGATCAAAAATATGAAGTGTAAATACTCATTTTGAGGAATTTGAAATCAAGATTCAGAGAGACTCCCCCTGAAGATGTGCATATCTTGAGGATTTTGCTTTTTACAGCAAATGCACATTGATGATTTATATTATGGAGATCTCCCCCTGAGTCTTGTAAATCATGCATACATATAACATATCATATGAAGAAAATGAAAATGCATGATGAGAGATGGTATCTGACGAATTCCAGCATGCGTGCATTAAAACTTGAGGAATAAGCATGCGAAGAAAAACATTCAAAAGCGTCAGAGTACCATCGGGCTTAAGTTACAACTCATTACAAAAAAAACTTCAGAAGATCCAAGAGTTTGTAACTTAAATATAGTTCGTAAGCCCCAAAAATATCCCGCTTGAAGACTAACTCTCAAGTTTCTCCCCTTTGTCATCAAGTGACAAAAAGGGACAAACTGAGGACTAACGCCCGTGAAGACTTCACTCCTTGGCGGTTGAGGAAGAGCCGTGATGCTTCTTGGGGGTAGTCTTCTTCCTTGGACCGGTAGCAGTGTCGAGTTGTTCTTCATCAGATTCAGCAGTGCAGAATGAAGAAAAGGAGTTGTCTTCAAGGTCTGGCACTGGAATAGGCCTGAACTTCTTCTTGGGAGGCCACGACCATTCAAAGTCTCGCTCAAAGTCCATTTCTTCAAGCTCAGTCTGAGTCTTCAGATGTGCAAGTGTAGCCCAGGTGTGATCAAAAACCTCATGCAGATAGTGATGGTTGAGCTTCACAGAGTTCTGTGTTTCAGTGAGGGTTTTCACAATGGCACCAAACTGGCATTTGACCCATTTGTGGTTGCGATCCACCTTCTGGTGAAGACTAAGGAGGAGCTCTCTGGTATTCATCACGCGAGGAGGAACGGGGCTTGCCGGACGAGTCTCAGTATCATCCGATGAGGAATAAGCTTCTGGCTCTCTGAACTGGCCATCAAGGGGCCTACTGCCTTCTTCAATCACAAATTTTCCTTTGCCTTCAATGGACTCGAAAGTCTTCTTGTTGACCCGGATAGGAGGCATATAACCAACATGGTTTTGGCACTCAGCGAGAAAGTTGATGCATGTCCTTGTCCTGATGAATCTCATGATCCATGGGGCATATATCTTGTGATCAAAAGGACACATAGCATTGTCGGCCAAAGTCCTCAAGAAGATATCATGGATGTTGATAGGAATACCATGAATGATGTTGAAGAGGATATTCTTCATGAGGCCTACAACATCTTCTTCATCGTCATGGCCTTTGATCGGCGCGAGCACATTGTAGAGGATTCTGTAGACAGACCTGGGTGTGTGCTTGAGCTCGTGGACGAGGAAGGTTGTTCTCGGAAATTTTCCTTCAGCCAAAGGCTTCATGAGGACTTCCATCATCCCATTTGGCAGCTCATGCTCACCATAAAGCTTCACAGCCTCATCTGAGGGAATTGGTACGGGCGGTTCTCTGAGGAGTTCAGTAGCAGGAGCCTTGTAGTGAGTGTTTTGGGTCATCCAATCAAACACCCATGTGTTAATGTCTTCAGGGTTGCCAGATATGTGAAGAGTGGCATAGAACTGAAGAATTAACTCACTGTTCCAGTCAGATATGTCGGAGCACATCGGTAGTAAACCTGCATCATGAAGGACACTGAGGACTGGCTCCAAGCATGGTATTGCTTCAAGCTCAACATGAGGAATATGCCTATGCTGGAATATCTTGTTTCGTCCACAGAGCACAGAGGCATAGTAGTTCATCTGAGTCCTAGTCCAAAACTTCAGATGCCTCATTTGAGGTTTGTCATAGGGGTTCTCTCCGATGAAGTACATGTCTTCTTCAAAGAAATTTTCCTTTTGAAACTTTGGACGCTTGGAGAACGGCTGACGCTGAACTGGCTGAAGATTCTGCTGAGGAATAGGAGGGGAGACAACAATAGCAGTCTCTGGGTTGAGCACGATGAATGCATTGTCTTGGGCAGGTGCATTCTCTTCAGCATGTTCCTCAGGGTGAGGAATTTCAGCAACTGGTACTTCAGGCTGAGGAGATGGTGCTTGCTGGGCGTCAGGCTGAGGAGATGGCTCTGGCTGTGCTTCAGGCTGAGGAATTTCTGCTTCTTGCTCAGTTGGAGGAGTTGGATCAGCCTGTTCCTCATCTTGAGGATTCTGCTCAGAGTGTTGAATTTCATCAGCTTGAGGATTTTCAGTTTGTTCTTCCTCAGCTGGCTTGGTAGCAGAGGCAGTTTTATCAGCTGGTGCAACTGATGCTTGAACTTTGTCTGTTTGAGGATTGAAAGGTTGAGGACTGTCGTCTATCTGAATTTCCTCATCAGTGTGTTACTCAGAGGCGACATCTTTGATTTCCTCATCTGCCTTTTTCGCTGGATCATCAATGATGATCATTTCATAGGAAGGAGTGATATTCAGTGGCACACGGTCCAGAGGAGTAGTTTGTTCAAGTGCTTTGAGGCGCTTGGCCTCTGTTTCTTCTTCTGCTGAGGAGGCCTTTTGTTGGGTAACGTAGCATAAATTCAAAATTTTCCTATGCATATTCAGATCTTCCTATGGAGAGACCAGCAACGAGAGAGGGGTAAGAGCATCTTCATACCTTTGAAGATCGCTAAGCGGAAGTGTTGCTAGAACGCGGTTGATGGAGTCGTACTCGCAGCGATTCCGATCTAGTGCCGAACTACGACACCTCCGCGTTCAACACACGTGCAGCCCGGTGACGTCTCCCGCACCTTGATCCAGCCAGGAGGAGGGAGAGGTTGGGGAAGAACTCCAGCAGCACGACGGCGTGGTGTCGATGGAGAGACGAGGTCTCCTGGCAGGGCTTCGCCAAGCACCGGCAGAGAGGAGGAGAAAGAAGAGCAGGGCTGCGCCGAGGGAGAGGGAAAAGTGTGTCTCTCAATGGCCAAAACCCCTCTCTATTTATAGGAGGAGGGGGGAGGGCTGTGCCACCCCTAGGGTTCCCTCCCTAGGGGCCGGCGGCCACCAGATGGGAGAGGGGGCGGCGGCTAGGGTGGGAGGGGGTGTGGCGCACCACCTGGTGGGCCTAAGGCCCACCTACGCCTAGGGTTGCCCCCTCTCCCCACCACTTGCGCATTGGGCTGGGTGTGGGAGGCGCACCAGCCCACCTAGGGGCTGGTTCCCTCCTGCACTTAGCCCATCTAGCCTCTCGGGGTCGTTGCCCCCCTTCGGTGGACCCCCGGGGCCACCTCCGGTGGTCCCGATGGTCCCGGTACGTTACCGGTGACGCCCGAAACACTTCCGGTGTCCGAAACCATCCGTCCTATATATCAATCTTTACCTCCGGACCATTCCGGAGCTCCTCGTGACGTCCGGGATCTCATACGGGAAACTCCGAACAACTTTCGGTAACCTCGTATAACAATTCCCTATAACCCTAGCGTCATCGAACCTTAAGTGTGTAGACCCTACGGGTTCGGGAGACAGGCAGACATGACCAAGACAACTCTCTGGCCAATAACCATCAGCGGGGTCTGGATACCCATGGTGGCTCCCACTTGTTCCACGATGATCTCATCGGATGAACCACGATGTCAAGGATTCAATCAATCACGTATACGATTCCCTTTGTTTGTCGGTATAGAACTTGCCCGAGATTCGATCGTCGGTATACCTATACCTTGTTCAATCTCGTTACCGGTAAGTCTCTTTACTCGTTCCGTAGCACGTCATCGTGTGACTAACTCCTTAGTCACATTGAGCTCATGATGATGTTCTACCGAGTGGGCCCAGAGATACCTCTCCGTCACACGGAGTGACAAATCCTGATCTCGATTCGTACCAACCCAACAGACACTTTCGGAGGAACCCGTAGTGCACCTTTATAGTCACCCAGTTACGTTGTGACGTTTGATACACCCAAATCACTCCTACGGTATCCGGGAGTTGCACATCTCACGGTCGAAGGAAAGATACTTGACATTAGAAAAGCTTTAGCATAGGAACAATACGATCTAGTGCTATGCTTAGGATTGGGTCTTGTCCATCACATCATTCTCCTAATGATGTGATCCCGTTATCAATGACATCTAATGCCCATGATCAGGAAACCATGATCATCTATTGACTAACGAGCTAGCCAACTAGAGGCTTGATAGGGACACATTGTGATCTATTTATTCACACATGTATTACTGTTTCCTGTTAATACAATTATAGCATGAACAATAGACGATTATCATGAACAAGGAAATATGATAATAACCATTTTATTAGTGTCTCTAGGGCATATTTCCAACAGTCTCCCACTTTCACTAGAGTCAATAATCTAGTTACATTGTGATGTATCTAATACCCATAACATTGTGGTGTTGATCATCTTTTGCTCATGGAAGAGGTTTAGTCAACGGCTCTGCAATATTCAGATCCGTGTGTACTTTACAAATATCTATCACTCCACTCTGGACATGGTCCTGGAAGGAGTTGTAGCGGCGTTTGATGTGCTTCGTCTTCGGGTGAAACCTGGGCTCCTTGGCTATGGCAATGGCCCCAGTGTTATCACAAAAGAGTGTCATTGGACCCGACGCGCTTGGAACCACTCCAAGGTCGGTGATGAACTCCTTCATCCAAATTCCTTCATGAGCTGCTTCTGAAGCAGCTATGTACTCCACTTCACATGTAGATGCTGCCACGACTTCTTGCTTGCTGCCGCACCAGCTCACTGCCCCACCATTTAACACATATACGTATCCGGTCTATGACTTAGAGTCATCCGGATCTGTGTCGAAGCTAGCGTTGACGTAACCCTTTACGACGAGCTCTTCGTCACCTTCATAAACGAGAAACATTTCCTTAGTCCTTTTCAGGTACTTAAGGGTATTCTTGACCGCTGTCCAGTGTTCCATACCTGGATCACTTTGGTACCTCCCTACCAAACTTATGGCAAGGTTTATATGAGGTCTGGTACACAGCATGGCATACATTAGAGAGCCCACGGCTGAAGCGTAGGGGACAGAACTCATCTTCTCTCTATCTGCTGCCGTGGTCGGCGACTGAGTCTTACTCAATCTCATACCTTGCAAAACTGGCAAGAACCCTTTTCTTTGAGTTTTCCATATTGAACTTCTTCAATATCTTGTCAAGGTATGTACTTTGCGAAAGACCTATGAGGCGTCTTGATCTATCTCTAAAGATCTTGATGCCTAATACGTATGCAGCTTCTCCAAGGTCCTTCGTTGAAAAACTCTTGTTCAAATAGGCCTTTATGCTCTCCAACATCTCTATATTATTCCCCGTCAATAATATGTCATCCACATACAGTATGAGGAAAGCTACAGAGCTCCCACTCAATTTCTTGTACAGACAGGCTTCTCCGTAAACCTGTATGAACCCAAACGCTTTAGTCACCTCATTAAAGCGAATGTTCCAACTCCGAGATGCTTGCACCAACCCATAGATGGAGCGCTGGAGCTTGCACACTTTGTTAGCACCCTTAGGGTCGACAAAACCTTCTGGTTGCATCATATACAACTCTTCCTTAAGGTTCCTGTTAAGGAACGCTATTTTGACGTCCATTTGCCAAAGTTCATAATCATAAAAGGCGGCAATTGCTAACATGATTCGGACTGATTTCAGCTTCCTACGGGAGAGAAAGTCTCTTCGTAGTCAACTCCTTGAATTTGTCGAAAACCCTTTGCGACAAGTCGAGCTTTGTAAACGGTTACATTACCGTTTGCATCAGTCTTCTTCTTGAAGATCCATTTATTTTCTATGGCTCGCCGGTCATTGGGCAAGTCCACCAAAGTCTATACTTTGTTCTCATACATGGATCCTATCTCGGATTTCATAGCCTCAAGCCATTTGTTGGAATCCGGGCCCGCCATCGCTTTTTCATAGTTCGAAGGTTCACCGTTGTCTAACAACATGATTTCCATCACAGGGTTGCCGTACCACTCTGGTGCGGAGCGTGCCCTTGTGGACCTTCGCGGTTCAGTAGTAACTTGATCCGAAGCTTCATGATCATCATCATTAACTTCCTCTTCAGTCGGTGTAGGCGCCACAGGAACAACTTCCCGCGCTGCGCTACTATCCTGTTCGAGAGGGGGTGTAATTACCTCATCAAGTTCTACCTTCCTCCCACTTACTTCTTTCGAGAGAAACTCTTTCTCTAGAAAGGATCCGTTCTTGGCAACAAAGGTTTTACCTTCGGATCTAAGATAGAAGATATACCCAATAGTTTCCTTAGGGTATCCTATGAATACGCATTTCTCCGCTCTGGGTTCAAGCTTTTCTGGTTGAAGTTTCTTCACATAAGCATCGCAGCCCCAAACTTTAAGAAACGACAACATAAGTTTCTTGCCAAACCATAGTTCATACGGTGTCATCTCAACGGATTTAGACGGTGCCCTATTTAAAGTGAATGCTGCAGTTTCTAATGCGTATCCCCAAAATGATAGCGGTAAGTCGGTAAGAGACATCATAGATCGTACCATATCTAATAAAGTGCGATTACGACCTTCAGACACTCCGTTGCGTTGCGGTGTGCCAGGCGGCGTCAGTTGTGAAACGATTCCACACTTCCTTAGGTGTGTGCCAAACTCGTGACTCAAATATTCTCCTCCACGATCAGATCGTAGACATTTGATTTTTCTGTCACGTTGATTCTCAACCTCACTCTGAAATTCCTTGAACTTTTCAAACGTCTCAGATTTGTGCTTCATCAAGTAGATATACCCATACCTACTCAAATCATCGGTGAGAGTGAGAACATAACGATAACCACCGCGAGCTTCAACGTTCATTGGACCACACACATCAGTATGTATTATTTCCAATAAGTCGGTTGCTCTCTCCATTATTCCTGAGAATGGAGTCTTAGTCATCTTGCCCATGAGGCACGGTTGGCATGTGTCAAATGATTCAAAGTCAAGAGACTCTAATAGTCCATCGGTATGGAGCTTATTCATGCGCTTAACGCCGATATGACCAAGGCGGTAGTGCCACAAGTATGTGGGACTATCATTATCAACTTTACATCTTTTGGTACTCATACTATGAATATGTGTAACATCACGATCGAGATTCATCAAGAATAAACCATTCACCAGCGGAGCATGACCATAAAACATATCACTCATATAAATAGAACAACCATTATTCTCTGACTTAAATGAGTAGTTGTCCCGCATTAAGCAAGACCCTGATACAATGTTAATGCTTAAAGCTGGTACTAAATAATAATTATTAAGGTTTAAAACTAATCCCGACGGTAGATGTAGAGGTAGCGTGCCGACGGCGATCACATCGACCTTTGAACCATTCCCGACGCGCATCGTCACCTCGTCCTTGGCCAGTCTCCACTTATTCCGCAGTTCCTGCTTTGAGTTGCAAATGTGAGCAACAACACTGGTATCAAATACCCAGGAGCTACTACGAGCGCTGGTAAGGTACACATCAATAACATGTATATCACATATACCTTTAACATTGCCGGCCTTCTTGTCCGCTAAGTATTTGGGGCAGTTCCGCTTCCAGTGACCCTTTCCCTTGCAATAGACGCACTCAGTCTCAGGCTTGGGTCCGTTCTTTTTCTTCTTCCCGGCATCTGGCTTACCGGGCGCGGCAACAGCTTTGCCGTCTTTCTTTAAGTTCTTCTTACCCTTGCCTTTCTTGAAACTAGTGGTCTTGTTGACCATCAACACTTGATGCTCTTTCTTGATTTCTACTTCTGCAGACTTGAGCATCGAGTACAACTCGGGAATGGTCTTCTCCATCCCTTGCATGTTGTAGTTAAGCACAAAGCCTTTGTAGCTTGGTGGGAGAGACTGGAGGATTCTGTCAATTATAGCATCATCCGGAAGTTCGACTCCAAGTGAAGTTAGACGACCGTGTAACCCAGACATTTTGAGTATGTGCTCACTGACAGAATTGTTCTCCTCCATCTTGCAGCTAAAGAACTTGTCGGAGACTTCATATCTCTCGACACGGGCATGAGCTTGAAAAACTAGCTTCAGCTCCTGGAACATCTCATATGCCCCGTGTTGCTCAAAACGCCTTTGGAGCCCCGTTTCTAAACTGTATAACATGCCACACCTAACCAGAGAGTAGTCATCACTCCGCGTTTGCCAGACGTTCAGAATGTCCTGGGCTACTGCGGGAGCGGGAGGGGCACCTAGCGGCGCATCAAGGACATAAGCCTTTTTAGCTGCTTCAAGGATGAGCTTCAAGTTGCGAACCCAGTCCGCATAGTTGCTACCATCATCTTTCAGCTTGTTTTTCTCTAGGAATGCGTTGAAATTGAGGTTGACGTTGGCCATCTACAATATTTATAAAGAAAACTTTTAGACTAAGTTCATGACAATTAAGTTCATTTAATCAAATTAAGTATGAACTCCCACTTAAATCGACATCCCTCTAGTCATCTAAGTGATACATGATTCATGTTGACTAACCCGTGTCCGATCATCACGTGAGACGGATTAGTCACCATGGTGAGCAACTCCATGCTGATCGTATTCAACCATACGACTCATGTTCGACCTTTCGGTCTCTTGTATTCGAGGTCATGTCTGTACATGCTAAGCTCGTCGAGTCAACCTAGGTGTTTTGCGTGTGTAAATCTGGCTTACACCCGTTGTATGCGAACGTTAGAATCTACCGCACCCGATCATCACGTGGTGCTTCGAGACAACGAACCTTCGCAACGGTGCACACTTAGGGGAATACGTTCTTGAAATTTTAAGAGGGATCATCTTATTATGCTACCGTCGTTCTAAGCAATAAGATGTAAAACATGATAAACATCACAATGCAATCATATAGTGAGATGATATGGCCATTATCATCTTTGCTCTTTCGATCTCCATCTTCAGGCATCGCATGATCATCATCGTCACCGGCGTGACACCATGATCTCCATCATCGTATCTCCATGAAGTCGTCACGCCAACTACTACTATCACTACTACTATAGCTAACCGTTAGCAATGAAGTAAAAGTAGTAAGCACATGGCATTGCATCTCATACAATAAATTAAGACAACTCCTATGGCTCCTGCCGGTTGTCATACTCATCGACATGCAAGTCGTGAAACCTATTACAATAACATGATCATCTCATACATCATACATGCAACATCACAACTTTGGCCATATCACATCACATGTCAAACCCTGCAAAAACAAGTTAGACGTCCTCTAATTGTTGTTGCAAGTTTTACGTGGCTGATTTGGGTTTCCAGAAAGAACGCCTTCTTACCTACGTGACAGCCACAACGATGATATGCCAAAGCTATTTACCTTTCAGAAGGACCCTTTTCATCAAATCCAATCCGACTAGAGTAGGAGAGACAGACACCCGCTAGCCACCTTTATGCACGGTGTGCATGTCTGTCGGTGGAACCAGTCTCACGTAAGCGCACGTGTAAAGTCGGTCCGGGCCGCTTCATCCCACAATACCGCCGGAAAAGAATAATACTAGTAGTGGCAAGAAAATTGACAAATCATCGCCCACAACTTTTGTGTTCTACTCGTGCATAGAATCTACGCATAGAAAACCTGGCTCGGATGCCACTGTTGGGTAACGTAGCATAAATTCAAAATTTTCCTACGCATATTCAGATCTTCCTATGGAGAGACCAGCAACGAGATAGGGGTAAGAGCATCTTCATACCTTTGAAGATCGCTAAGCGTAAGCGTTGCTAGAACACGGTTGATGGAGTCGTACTCGCACCGATTCCGATCTAGTGCCGAACTACGACACCTCCGCGTTCAACACACGTGCAGCCCGGTGACGTCTCCCGCACCTTGATCCAGCAAGGAGGAGGGAGAGGTTGGGGAAGAACTCCAGCAGCACGACAGCGTGGTGTTGATGGAGAGACGAGGTCTCCCGGCAGGGCTTCGCCAAGCACCGGCAGAGAGGAGGAGAAAGAAGAGCAGGGTTGCGCCAAGGGAGAGGGAAAAGTGTGTCTCTCAATGGCCAAAATCCCTCTCTATTTATAGGAGGAGGGGGGAGGGCTGCGCCACCCCTAGGGTTCCCTCCCTAGGGGCCGGCGGCCACCATATGGGAGAGGGGGGCGGCGGCTAGGGTGGGAGGGTGTGTGGCGCACCACCTGGTGGGCCTAAGGCCCACCTGCGCCTAGGGTTGCCCCCTCTCCCCACCACTTGCGCATTGGGTTGGGTGTGGGAGGCGCACCAGCCCACCTATGGGCTGGTTCCCTCCCGCACTTAGCCCATCTAGCCTCTCGGGGTCGTTGCCCCCCTTCGGTGGACCCCCGGGGCCACCTCCGGTGGTCCCGATGGTCCCGGTACATTACCGGTGACGCCCGAAACACTTCCGGTGTCCGAAACCATCCGTCCTATATATCAATCTTTACCTCCGGACCATTCCGGAGCTCCTCGTGACGTCCGGGATCTCATACGGGAAACTCCGAACAACTTTCGGTAACCTCGTATAACAATTCCCTATAACCCTAGCGTCATCGAACCTTAAGTGTGTAGACCCTACGGGTTTGGGAGACAGGCAGACATGACCGAGACACCTCTCTGTCCAATAACCATCAGCGGGGTCTGGATACCCATGGTGGCTCCCACTTGCTCCACGATGATCTCATCGGATGAACCACGATGTCAAGGATTCAATCAATCACGTATACGATTCCCTTTGTCTCTCGGTATAGAACTTGCCCGAGATTCGATCGTCGGTATACCTATACCTTGTTCAATCTCGTTACCGGTAAGTCTCTTTACTCGTTCCGTAGCACGTCATCGTGTGACTAACTCCTTAGTCACATTGAGCCCATGATGATGTTCTACCGAGTGGGCCCAGAGATACCTCTCCGTCACACGGAGTGACAAATCCCGATCTCGATTCGTACCAACCCAACAGACACTTTCGGAGGTACCCGTAGTGCACCTTTATATTCACCTAGTTACGTTGTGACGTTTGATACACGCAAAGCACTCCTACGGTATCCGGGAGTTGCACAATCTCACGGTCGAAGGAAAAGATACTTGACATTAGAAAAGCTTTAGCATACGAACAATACGATCTAGTGCTATGCTTAGGATTGGGTCTTGTCCATCACATCATTCTCCTAATGATGTGATCCCGTTATCAATGACATCTAATGCCCATGATCAGGAAACCATGATCATCTATTGACTAACGATCTAGCCAACTAGAGGCTTGCTAGGGACACATTGTGATCTATTTATTCACACATGTATTACCGTTTCCTGTTAATACAATTATAGCATGAACAATAGACGATTATCATGAACAAGGAAATATGATAATAACCATTTTATTATTGCCTCTAGGGCATATTTCCTGGCTTCCTTCTCAGCAGCCATGGTTTTCTCACGTCTCATGCAGACGGAGTCATCTTCTTCACCTTTGAAGCTTTTGGTGAAGGGGTTTTCTTGACAGATTCTTCATCTGGTATTGAGGAACCAGCTGGAACAGAGTCATCAGCTTGCTTTGGCGAAGCAACTGGGTCAGGGGCAGTCTCATCAGTTGTAGCAAATTTATCAGCTGGAGTTTCCATGATGATTTCTTCAATAGTCGGTTCATCAACACGGCACTCTTGGTGTACTTCCTCAGCTTGAAGAGTTTTCTCATCATGAGGAGATTCATCTGCTGGCTCCTCAATCAAGGGCTGAGGAGTTGGTGCTGGGGGTGCGCCTCTCTTGTTGTAGTCATCAACAGCACTAGTGGCCAGCTTGATGAAATTTCTCTTGAGGCTTTTTCGATCTGACAACTTGGCGTACTTGTCGGTCAATTTCTTCAGCTCTGCCTGTGTTGTCACCAGTGCATCAGGAGTCAATTTGAGGAGATTCTGCCTGAGGAATTTCTCCTTTTTAATCTTTGCAACTTTAGCCTGCCTGGCCTGCTGTTCTTTCCACTTGGCTTCATTTATGAAAGTGGCCACCATGTGGCTGATGCCAGGGGGAAGTTTCAAATCATCAAGCGGGGTGTTTGGGTCCTCATACCAGATGTTGATGTAGTCAAGGAGGACCTTGGGGTCCATGAACAGAGGAATGGCACTGCCTGATGCTTGAGCTACTCTTTCCTGCTTGTTTCTGATGATGGCTTGCAGGGTTTGATCATCATATTCATCACTGTCCTCTGATGCAGACGGGACGGTGATGATTTTGCTGGGGCTTGGCAGAGTTGCATGTTGAGCAATTACCAAAGTCTTCGCAGGAGGTGGTGAAGACTTTGTCTCCGAGCTGGTTGCAGCTGGGAGTGAGGAGCTGGAGCTGGCGGTCATAGGCTTCATGACCTGCTTCTGTACTGGTTTCTCTTGAGGCTTTGGAGGTGGAGCTGAGGATTTTGGTACTGAGGAGATTGGTACTGAGGGCTTTGACGCTGATGGTTTTGGTGTTGAGGGTTTTGTGACTGAAGCCTGAGCAGACTTCTCTTGAGGCTTTGGAGCCCTTGGCTTTGACGGCACAGAGTCTGGTTGAGGAATTGCTGAACCAGAGGTCTCAGCGGCAGAGGAAGTAGCAGCAGCTGAGGCAGCAGCTGAGGATTCATTGAATTTCCTCACTGCAGCTTCTTCCTGCTTCTTGAGCTTAGCCAGATGCTTTTCCTTCTCATCTGGATAGTCATTAATGGTCTTGAGGCTTGAGGGATGTGCTACTTGATGATCCTCAAGTGGGGCCCGTCTGCCAGGGGGCTTCAGAGCGAATTTCTTCGCATACTTGGCAGCCACAAACCTGTATTCCTTCCATTCCTTCGCCCATCAGCGTTCAATCTTCTGCAGCCGTATCTTCCTCTTGGCCATTGTCTCATTTTCATTAGGCGTGCAATAGTCCAAGTAAATATCCTCAGGGATATCCACAGCTGTGTTTTGCTGAAGTTTCTTTCCTCCCTTCTGTTTTCTGTCATCCTCCATTTTCTTCAGTTGAGTATTTTGCTGATGAGTTTGAACTCTTGAGGATTCTGATGAGCCTTGAAGAGTTTCTTCCAGAAACGCTGCAAATGAGTTAACGTGATGAGAACCGAGAGATTCATCAGCTGACATGTGTGTACCTGTGAACAGAGTATAGTTGCGAGGAATTTGGAGAGGTCATATGCGTTCTCAGATTTGAGGAAAATGAAAAAGTTTGACAGTTTGAGGAATATAACCAGTGGTTGAGGAATTTGCCTAAGCATACTGTTCTTGGGTTCCAGAGTTGTACAGATCCGAAAATTCGCACAATTGAGGAATCTCGTGAAATCTTAGATGCTTAGCATAGTTCATCAATGATGTGGGGATAGGCAGTGTTTGAGGAATCAAGTGCTTATCGTTTCTTGAGGAACAACATATTTCACATAGAAGATGTAAAATTTTAGATCTAACTTGCTGTAAAAATGGGATTTATTTACCCTGGAAGGTGCGCACGAAGAACACAGAAAGTTGTGTGTGGAGAAGCTCTTCGGTCGCGTGTCAAATGCACCCTAACCCGGCGACAGAGGACGTCTACGGCGGCGGCGGACGAAGATGGTCCAACTCCGGCGTGGTTCCAGTGACGGAGAAGTTGAGGCAGTGAAGCTCTTCCTCACCGGCGATGAGACTACCAGTGATGGCGCTAGGGTTCGGTGGTGTATGATGTGGCAGGAGAGCGATGGAGCGAAGAAGAGTATGCCGAGGGGGATAAGGACATATTTATAGCCAAAAGTTACTGTTGGCGCGAAAATTTCGGACCAAACCGCCCCTGCCTCTACGTCTCCGCAGGACACGTGTAGCTCCCGAATAGTGTGGTGGAGATAGTGGAGATCGCGGTTATCCGATCGTGGGAAGTGGGGTTCAGTTACTGTGTACTAAAGAAACAATTTTTGAAGATTTGAGGATTTTTGTCACAAAATCATCAGCTGACACGGACGCATTGAGGATTTGGAACAAAGTTTCAAGTAGAACGCATATGAAGAATTGAATAGACTGGATGAGTATAGCATAGAGGGAATGTAGGGTCCGATCACATTCACTTAGCAAAAATATCAACTTGAAGAAATAGCAATAAGTGAATGTTGTTGAGGACTTGAAATCACAGTCTATCTAGTCAAATGAAAGTCATCAAGTGTTTCTGAAGATTTTGTGATAAATCATCACACTGAAGAACAACTGTTTTGAGAAAAACACATTTTGAGGAAATTGATCATTTGAAGAAAATCAATCTTGAGGAATTTCACATTGGGCGGTGGCGTGACCCACCATATAAGAATGTTGATTACAGACGCCGCGTACAATTGCCGTAGGGCCCTGAGAATCAATTTCTTCGTTAATTTCTTCACATTCAGAGTGACATTCTACATCAGTTGAAGAAAATCGATTCATCATGTGTTGCACATCTAAGTCATCAACTTTGCATAAGTGTTAGGATGTGTGCATGTTTTTACAAAACATTTGACGATTCTAAGATATTTAGCTCACACCGCAACTTGCAAAACCTTTTCTCATCCAAGGGCTTAGTGAAGATATCTGCCAGTTGATCATCAGTCTTCACATGGTCGATGAGGATATTGCCCTTGAGGACATGGTCCCGAAGAAAATGATGACGAATCTGGATGTGCTTGGTCTTCGAGTGATGTACTGGGTTGTATGCAATCTTGATAGCACTCTCATTGTCACAGTAGAGAGGCACATTCTTCATGTTGATGTCGTAGTCCTTGAGGGTTTGCTTCATCCATAGCAATTGCGCACAGCAAGAACCAGCAGCAATGTACTCAGCTTCGGCAATGGAGAGTGATACGCAGTTCTGCTTCTTTGAGGACCAGCAAACTAGTGATCTTCCGAGGAAATGGCATGTGCTAGAGGTTGACTTGCGATCCACACGGTCACCAGCATAGTCTGAGAAAGAATACCCTACTAGATGAAGATTGGAGCCCTTGGGATACCATAATCCTAGTGTTAGTGTGTGAGCTAAGTATCGAAGAATATGTTTCACAACCTTATGGTGTGATTCCTTCGGTTTTGCTTGAAAACGCGCACACATGCAAACACTAAGCATTATATCTGGCCTAGATGCACATAGATACAATAAAGAGCCAATCATAGAACGATATACCTGCTGATCGAAATCTTTACCATTTTCATCAGTGCCGAGGTGGTCGTTGGTAGGCATTGGAGTCTTGGCACCTTTGCATTCGTGCATGTCGAATTTCCTCAGAACATCCTTGAGGTATTTCTCCTGTGATATGAAGATTCCATTTCTTTGTTGACGAATTTGAAGACCTAAGAAGAATTTCAGCTCCCCCATCATGGACATCTGATATTCTTCACTCATCATGTAAGCAAATTCATCACTGTATCATTTGTCAGTACAGCCAAATATGATATCATCGACATATATTTGACACACAAATAGTCATTATCATAGGATTTAGTGAAAAGAGTTGGATCGAGTGAACCAGGTTTGAAGCCTTTCTTCATGAGGAATTCCTTCAATGTATCATACCATGCCCGAGGGGCTTGCTTGAGACCATAAAGAGCCTTTTTGAGTCTGAAGACTTTGTCTGGATTCTTTCGATCCTCAAAACCTGGGGGCTTCAACCTGGATGTAGCCTTGGGCTACAAGTCG